>NC_136061.1:1075586879-1077986879 GCF_964261635.1 Lissotriton helveticus | reverse complement strand
TCGAGAGATGGGAGGGTGTTCAGCTGATGCTCGTTGATTCAGCCTGGTTAGTGGTTTAGCCTTGGATCTAATCGTAGTAGTTTGTAGATCTACCTCGAGGCTGCCTTCCTCCGAGGTATTAGAAAAGAGCAGAGATTCCTCATCTTCGTCTTCGGATTCATCACTAAACTTTTCTTTTCCCTCTTCAAGTGACCCAGACTCTGACTCTGCCTCTACTCCTGTCTCATCTGAGAATGAGTAAAATACATTTAACTCTTTATCGCCTTCAGGAAATGCCGGGTGAATAGGGTCTTTAGTTTTCGGATCAAGATCATACGTTGATTGTTCGCCAGCATTAAGGCCAGTGACAGTCATCTGAGGTGGAGGGTCAGTAGCTAACTGTCCATGAGCTAAAATGGCTGGAATAGGTGGTAGCGCATTCGTTTTAGTACGCACAATCTCAGCTATCTCCTGGCTGGAAGCATTTACTGTATTTGCTGAGGAAATCTGTATATATTGCCCTTCAGTTTGTACAGCTAAACCCATAATGTTCTCACCAGCCCCAGAAAAAGACATACTATGTTTTCCCGCAGTTGTTTCTTGGCTGGTACCAGTGCTAGAAGGGTCAGATGGATCAATAATTTCTGTTTCATTAAGCTCCCCAATGACTTGTATACTCACAGTTTTAGCGGTCATAGCAGGCTGTAAATGTTTAGGTGAATCCGAAGAGTTAGCAGCATCTTCCAGGCTCTGCAGTGGGAGAGGTTAAGGATTCGGAGAAACTATAGCTCCTTGCTTTCTCATCAATAAATCGATAACTGTATTTCCTGGAGTAGCCATTGTCGACGTGTTATCCTTATTTATTCTACGTTTGGATGCCAGCATCTCCTGTCGCGGTGAACACTCGGTTGAGATAGTAAGCTGTTTCTTATTCCTTGTTTTCGTTGATGAGCTGCTACCAGATACAGGTCCTACTCCGTTTGGTGGTGCATCTTGTTGTTGCTGTTGTTCTCCCAATTCTGCTTCGCGGAGGGCTCTGGCAGCCTTCGCCTACCTCGAACAAGCTGCCGCTGCAGATGCGGATTTGGATGGCATATCGATGGCTGTTAACCCGGCGATCTCGCACCAGGCTGCCGCGGCAGGGTGTGAGGGTGCAAATAGAAGTCTGCACACCGCCTGTCCCAGCAGTGTGTACAGCCCCTCCGAGGAATATTTCCTACAGTCTTGTGAATGAGTAAGGAAAACGGAAAACACGGAGAACGCCTCTGCCTCCGCCTTCGTCTTGATCTCAGAGGCACAGTAGGCGCTGGAGTCCTGCTGACACTGGCGTTGCGATTGAGAGCACCGGTGAGTGATTCCGCCCCAATCCTACAGACGACCCAGCCAAGCAGTGCCTGCAAGCCCTTGAGCGAGTCCGTTGTCTCCCGTGTTTGTTCATCAGGATGTGGCATTTCCAAGACCACGCCGGATAATTTCATCCCAATTCACCTTTAAATTTTTTACATTTCGGCTTTCTTTTGAATATTCAACTTTTCCGGCAATAGGATGTCCTTCTCGGTCTTTTCCCTTTCTTTCTACGTCTCCTCTCACTGCTTCTTAATACTCCATTTCATTTTTCACCTTTCACCATTTCTTGCTTTCTCGCTCGTTTTTTTGCTCAGCGCTATTGTGTATCAAAGTGAGTTAATCGTTCCGTTGCTCGTTCCGAATAGCTTATCTCACCCCAGCTTTTCATATAACACAAGTCGAGGGTGTAAGGTGTTCTCAGTTATGAATCGAAGTTGAAGCGGAGCTCAAGCGTAGTGCTGCAACGCGGTCTACAGCCAGACCGCCATCCGTGACCACCCGAGAAAAGTTTTACTGGGAGATGTCCCCGCCCATGCTCTTTATGTGGCCACCGTCACTATCGCTTACTTCTATAGATGCTTCAATGTTGCAGCGAGTTTCTGTCTTCATGCAGCGAGTTTCTGTGTTACTGTACTCGCGGTGTTTTGTGTGTGCCTGCTGCGCTCTGTGTGCCTGAAGCTCACAGCCCCTGGAAGCGAGTGACGTTGTATGGGCCATGCCGCTCTGCCAATGTTGCCGCCCACAGGTTTAGTTTGACACGCCCATGCTACTCCCTAACAGCAGAAGAACGCCCACAAGGAACTACTTTACCCCGAATATTGTTTTCACTTTGTAATGTATATGTTGCCCAAATGTATAGCCTATGTCCATCTCCTGGACCTTCCCTTTCCAACGCTGTATTGGGTGTTGTGATTGGTGGTGTACTTTTCGAGTTTACCTGGCTCAAAGGACACAGTTCTCTCTTTATAATAGTAGTATAGATATAGTTAATTTTATTTTCCTTCCCTTGAGTACACTTGTTTTATGATGTTCGCTAGGAGTTCTTACTCTAAGTGGATTTGCCCCCTCTTATTTTCCTTATGCTATTTGATGCACTTGTATTTGTGCCTTAGGTTTTACATAGACACTCGTTTAAATAAGGGTTTCAATACCCTTACCAGTATTTAGATAAGACATGGAAAGTAATGAAGTTAAATTACACACATCTGGCAAATTTTTGAAATTGTGAAGCAGTCACGTAAGATCATTGGAAAAAGCAACTTGACTCACTTCAAATGAGAACAAAAGCGCGTTCCCATACTTACCATCAACAGCGTTAGCATAACAGCTGCTACTTCTTTCCAAAACCAACTGTTCCATCTCGACACATAAGAGCACATTTGTATATTATTCTTTCCTGATGCAAAATATGCTTGACATGTAAGTGGAAATAAATGCGTCTTTAATTAGCAGTTCTATTATGCACTGTCTGTAAAAGTGGTCATAATCTTTTAGAATGTTTGTAAATCCAATTTCAGTATCACCCTCGGTGACAACTAGCTAAATTGTTGTGCTTTAAGGGCTGGAGGATTTAATGGTTTGTATATTTCAAAATTACATTTACTAAAGTTGCAAAAAGTAGCATTTATGTGTAAAAGAGTTATGAATACTAAAGTGAATATAAATGCAAGTAGTGCTGCACAGCCCCTGGTAGGAGCCGAATGATGTTTGGAATGTTTCTTACCCCAAGATAAAATCCAAACAGTGCCTGGCTCTTTTCTGTGGCACAGAATGTTGAGCATGTTCCCCCAGAAAGGAGCTAGATATCGAATTACCTCTAATTCCTTACTGTGGCACGGACTTGTGTGTTTGTGCCCCAGTAAGAAACAGTAGCGGCTCGCACAGGCGGGGCAGGGTAGGGCGGGGTGAGGTGGGAGGTGGTGAAAGTCGAGAGACGATGGGATAAGTAATTTTAAATGATTAAATTAATACAACCACTTACTTTACATTCGCAGCATCGCCGCATCGGCGATGCAGCCAATGCAAAGCAAGTGGGTTTATTTATCTAAAATGACTTATCCCGTCGTCTGTCGACTTCCACCACTCGCCCCTCCCCACCCCGGCTCGACTCACCGCTCTTACCTGTGCAAGCCACTACGGGCAACAAGGCAGATGCAGTTTGAGATTGAGCTCGTTAATGGGGCAAAGACTCACAATTCTGTGAGCCGCTTCTCTCTCCATGAGAAGCATTGTGAAAGGAATGTCTCCTGTCTGGAGACAATATCTGATCTCAAGTGATTTGAATTGGAAACATAGCGTTCAATTGAAGGAATCTCATGTATTTGGTTGGTGTTCTCATAATGCTGTCCGCAAGACAAGAAATAATGAAAGAGTTGGAAAATAAGAGAACCCATTAGGTCAACATGATAGGACGTGTAAGTACATTAGCGGGGAACGTGGGATCCGATTTATTAAGGAGAAATGCAGACATATCCGAGTCACTTTATTATGAAAAATCATTTAATTTACTCCTTTCCTCATGTTTTACACTTACCAAAGTTTTGTAAGATTGTTTAAAACATCTGAAAATAATATTATAAAAATGTCAATCTTATGCATGCTTTCCTAATTTACGTCATAACAAATTAATAAGATGCAAAATTATTCGTTATAAAAAAACACCTGACAAAACAAAAAAATCAATGTCATACATGACATACAGATTGTGCAACAGACATTTAACAGTCAGTTCAACTATCTAGGTTGACACTCAAGTCTAGTACAGATGTCTCTTTAACTTCCCACCCAATCGCGCACTGTTCACGTGGTGCTCAGCACCTTATTCGTTTAGTGTATTTATCACCTCTTCAAATGACTACGTTTGACGTTGTTAACACATATTTTTAATCATAATTTGTAACCATATTTTATCATTGTGTTATTCATAATCCTCATAACAACATTCATTTGTACATTTTGTTTCACAAAATAACTTATTAGCCTTGATACATTTCAACATTATACATTTGTTCATTTAATCTTGTGAAGCCCAATGCATTTCGGCAACCATTGTTGCCTTCATCAGGGGCAATTCTGCAGAGAAATAAAAATAAAAACGTATTGTGAGTTTTTTTGTTATGTGTTGTACACGGGTTTTTTTTTAAATTTCTAAATTCCTTAGTGCCTACCTTTGCGCATCAGCTTTATGGCGGTATACCTTTACGGGTATCAATGCGTCTGATGAGTACTCTGCATAACTAAAAACGAAAGATCCACTATGACTAATTGTCGGGTTCTAGATGGAACGAATTGTAAAGTCCTTAACTAGTTACGTACCTCGCAATCTGTATTACTGTTATCTGAAACAACAAACGAGCATATGCTTTATTGTTCACGACGTGATGCCACAAAAATGTTAGATATATGCAACACGTGTAATCAAAACGTACCTTGGCTTCACTTATGTTCTTGCTCTACAAAACAATATATGCCACGTGGTTAATGTCAAGTATTTAAGTTTTGACGGTAACCATTAGAAATTAAGGCCGCTAGCGTACCTGATACTGGTTAACTCTCTCCTTCGACCGAAACAACCGCTGCCCTGTGCTTGTTGCCATGTTACCTCCGTGGCCTACGCGAGTAATACATAAACTCCGCATCCTCGTGGTGATTGCGGAGTTATAGAAATGGAAGACAGACATATCGAAAAGGCGAATCAATCCAAGTGCAGTTTCCTAAGCGCCATCTTGGTGTGGCAGAAAACGGTATTTCACGGATACTTCTAGTTATGAAACCTACTGTGGTGGTTGATATTTAACTGGGTTCTTCCTCACATTAACGTGAATCTCATTAGATGTTTATTTGCCTTTGATTTACTATCGCTACTATAATCATAAATGCGTAATGTTGACCATGTTCCCAGTAACGTAACATGTGTCACGTGGTTAATACAGCGATTGCCCCAAACTATGATTCTACGTTGTCTGATAAACATACTATGTCGGAGTGTAATAATTGCGTATATGTGTGTCTACAGTGTCTTCAATACATCGAGTTGACCGTATCCCTAGCAACATGACATGCATCACGTAATTTATACAGCGTTATCCTAGACTAGGATATCTGATTGGCTTACTGTGTTGGTACAATACACGCTACGCGTAATTTATGCAACGTTATCCTGGACTAGGATATCTAATTGGCTTACTGTGTAGGAACATAACACACTTCGCGTAATTTATGCAGTGTTATTTTGGACTACGATATCTAGTTGGCTTACTGTGTAGGAATGTGATTGCATGTATATATGTAGATATATGCATATGTTTATGTGGACATGATATTCATAACTCCTCAAGATCTGATTTCCTGTGCTTTAAATCATATACAATACTTTTGCAGCATAATATCAATTACGTTCCAATATGAGATGAGAAACAATTGGAAAACATATTTAGGCGTGTTATCATTGCCACATTTTACACTTCAGTGTGCATTATGTTTAACAGTTGTGACTGGTGTGCATCGTAATATCAATCTCGTGCCAATATGGGATGAAAAACATTTCTAGGTTCGTTATCCTGACCTCATAATGCATTTCGTTATTCAACATACTTAACATTTTTAACTGATATATATCATAATGTCAATTGCATTTCAAAACAGTTTAACAGTTATAACTGGTATGCATCGTAATATCAATTTCGTGCCAATGTGAGATGAAAAACGTTTTTAGGTGTATTGTTATAACCTCATAATACATTATGTTGTTCATTGTGTTTGGCATTTCTAACTGATATACATCTTGAAGTCAGTTACATTTCAAACTAATATATGATTAATAGATCTGATACTGTAATCATAAACAATGTTAATGTTATCCTCAATGTTGTACTTTCTACAGATAGCAAGCTAAATCATATTTATCATTAAGCCCTATGGGTACCATTGTGTTCAAATATTTGATCCAAAACAGTTCTCTCTGCAACAATTTTTGGTGATTATCAATTCCTAATTTTATTGGTACCTGCTCAATTACTAAGAATCTGAGTTGGGAAATACTGTGTTTTTCTAGTTGCCAATGTTGAACCAATGGTGATGTAAGATTCTCATTGCGGATTCGGCTTTTGTGTTCTGTTATTCGAATTTTAACTTTACGTTCAGTTTTGCCGATGTACATTTTTCCGCAAGGGCACTTAATTCCGTATACAACATTTTGCGTGTTGCAATCACTGGTGTGTTTTAGTTGTATCAGTTTGCCTGTACATGGGTGTGGACAAGTATTTCCTGTTATAACGTTATTGCAGTTTGTGCAATTAAGACATCGGATCGTTCCTCTATTTGTTGATGATGGTGCTAATTCTGGTCTGTGTTTCAGTCTCTCTCTGAGGTTTGACCCTCTCGTGTATGCGTGTAAGGGCAGTTCTTTGAATAATCCATTGAAGTCTCGTTCCGTGGACAATAGTTCCCATCGTTTGTTGATGATACTTTTGATTTTTTGTGATTGAGTTGTGTATTTAGTCACAAATACCATCCTGTTTTGTTCAATTTTTTCCTTGGGTTTTAATAATGCCATTCTATCCATTTGTGATACCTTCTCCAGTTGTTCTTGTAGTGTCTCAGATGGATATCCTCTGTCCTTGTATTTCTCTGCTTGTTTAGCTAGTGTGTTTTGACACACCTGTGAGTTGGAACATATTCGTTTAATCCGTATGAATTGTGACAACGGGAGGTTCCTAATTAAACTCCTAGGATGAAAACTCGTGTACTTGAGGACGTTGTTTCGATCAGTGGGTTTTGTGTATAGTTCTGTCTCAAAACCAGTTTCCGATTTGGTTACTCTGACATCTAAGAAGTCAATCTCTTGTTTACTGATTTTGTACGTGAATTGGATTCTGGCATCCACTTGATTCAATGTGTTGATGAGTGTTTCCAGTGATTCTTGAGTATCATCCCAAATTAAAAAGATGTCATCAATGAAACGACAGTACATTTTCACATGTGGCCATTCTCTCATGCTCATTAGATTTTGTGCTTCAAATTGAGCCATAAATATATTGGCATAGGCAGGAGCCCCTGCAAAGCCCATCGACGTTCCATTAAGTTGTGCATAGTAGTTATCTTTCCAAGTAAAATAACTGTTGTAAAGGCAAAACTTGATTAATTGTAACACAAATTTTTTTTTGTCATTGGGTAAATCCTCCATTTTAAGCAATGCCCATTCTACTGATTCAATGCCTGCTTGATGTGGTATCGACGTGTATAGCGCGACCACGTCTATGGTGCACATAATCCAATGATTTTGGTAGCCCTCTTGTATCCATGCTAATTGATTCAAAAAATCTGTGGTATCTTTTATATAAGATCCCCAATTTTGAACAAATTGCTGTAAAAAGTGGTCAATGTATCGCCCGAGGGGGTCAAATATTGACCCACACCCAGAGACAATAGTTCGTAGTGGCGGGTTAGTAGGATGTTTGTGGATCTTCGGGATCATATACAGTTTGGGTCTCCTAGGGTTTTTTTCCGTTAAATATTCAACCGTTGAGTCATTAATCCATTCATTTGCTCTGGCTGTTTGTAAAATTCCATTCAACATTGTTTGAAGCATCGTTGTGGGGTCCGATTGTAGTAATAAATACGTGTCTGTGTCAGCCACATGTTGGTCAATCTTGTGTTCGTAAAAATGCGTATCCATTATTACCAGGGCTCCACCCTTATCTGCCGGTTGTATTGTTAGAGATTTATCGTTGGTCAAGTTGTTTATGATGTTTTGTTCACTTTTAGTCAGGTTATTGTGTCGTATTTTGCTGTACTCCAATGATTTTAGGTCTTTTTTCACCATTATTTCAAATGTGTCTAACATCTTATGGGATGTTGGAGCCTGATATACACTTTTGGGTTTGAATTCTTTCTCCGTTTTGTCAGTGACTTTTTCCATAGGTTCTGCCACATTTTCGAAGTAGTGTCTGAGTTTTAATGTTCGCATGAACCTAAAAAAGGCTCCTTCAGTTTCTAAGTCATTAGTGGCTGTAGTTGGTACGAATGAAAGGCCTTTGTTTAGGGCTGAAGTTTGATGTTTTGTAAGTTCTATGGATGAAATGTTGACAATTAGACCACATTCCGTCCGCTCCGTAGAGATTTTCCTGCCACTCCCTCGCCTTGTTTTTCGCTTCCAGTTAATGTTTCTATTTGTTTCGTGGGAGGTTGCCCTGGATCCTGTCCCTGTGGTAAAAAAGCAGTTGTCCCGCTTCCTGATGCTTGCTGACTTTCTACGGTGATCACTACTATACCATCTTGTGTGGTTCTTACTGGTCCTCTTTGGATAGATATTTCCTTATCTGTGACTAAACTTTCTTCAGATGAATGTACATTAGTTGTTGTTTTCCTGGGAATGTAATGTCGTCGGGCGTAAATGTCCGCCCATGTGTACACCTCATTAAGTTTGTAGTCTATAGTGTCCCGTTTATATTTACGTAACTTTCCTTCCTGCAATTCCTTCTCATATTTATCAAGTTTCAAGTTGATGCCATCCAAACTGATCTTCCAGGTGTCAGCTTCTAGCCTTGATTCTAATTCAGACTTCAGTGTGTAGATTTCTTCCTCTAATTCCCGTATAGTTTTAGCTAATTCCTCTATTATCAGCAAAATGAGGTCTAATGAACATTTGTTCAATATGCTGAACCACTTGTCCATGAATTTTGAATTGAGGTTGAAGCGAAATAACATAGGTTTTATAGATAAGCGAAGGCCTCTTGGAATACGTTTTGCTTTATGATACTGTATGAGCGTAGAGGCATGCATCCTTTGATTAACTTGCCGTCGAGTTAAGTATTCAAGCTGTTTCAGTTGTTGAGTGACTGAGCCCCCATGGACATCCATACTTCTCACTTCTTTTATCAGTGAATAAATTTGATCCGCCTGGTCATTGGTGTAGGCCATGGTGGTGGCCCTATTGTCTGTTATTCCGGTTATTGTGTCGAATTGCATTTTCGGTTCTTTGGGTGCCTCTTCACTAGGTTGACTGGATTGTAACTCTGGTAAATGGGGTTCGTGGAGAGCACTCCGTTTGTTTAGAAAAATTATATTTGTTCAATCATCAATTGGTGCCGCGATCATAAAGGGTCGTCAGTCCTTAGATCAGTAATGAGTTATGATGAGTGTCAAAACCCACCCAATCGCGCACTGTTCACGTGGTGCTCCGCACCTTATTCGTTTAGTGTATTTATCACCTCTTCAAATGACTACGTTTGACGTTGTTAACACATATTTTTAATCATAATTTGTAACCATATTTTATCATTGTGTTATTCATAATCCTCATAACAACATTCATTTGTACATTTTGTTTCACAAAATAACTTATTAGCCTTGATACATTTCAACATTATACATTTGTTCATTTAATCCAAGGAAAAAATTGAACAAAACAGGATGGTATTTGTGACTAAATACACAACTCAATCACAAAAAATCAAAAGTATCATCAACAAACGATGGGAACTATTGTCCACGGAACGAGACTTCAATGGATTATTCAAAGAACTGCCCTTACACGCATACACGAGAGGGTCAAACCTCAGAGAGAGACTGAAACACAGACCAGAATTAGCACCATCATCAACAAATAGAGGAACGATCCGATGTCTTAATTGCACAAACTGCAATAACGTTATAACAGGAAATACTTGTCCACACCCATGTACAGGCAAACTGATACAACTAAAACACACCAGTGATTGCAACACGCAAAATGTTGTATACGGAATTAAGTGCCCTTGCGGAAAAATGTACATCGGCAAAACTGAACGTAAAGTTAAAATTCGAATAACAGAACACAAAAGCCGAATCCGCAATGAGAATCTTACATCACCATTGGTTCAACATTGGCAACTAGAAAAACACAGTATTTCCCAACTCAGATTCTTAGTAATTGAGCAGGTACCAATAAAATTAGGAATTGATAATCACCAAAAATTGTTGCAGAGAGAACTGTTTTGGATCAAATATTGGAACACAATGGTACCCATAGGGCTTAATGATAAATATGATTTAGCTTGCTATCTGTAGAAAGTACAAAATTGAGGATAACATTAACATTGTTTATGATTACAGTATCAGATCTATTAATCATATATTAGTTTGAAATGTAACTGACTTCAAGATATATATCAGTTAGAAATGCCAAACACAATGAACAACATAATGTATTATGAGGTTATAACAATACACCTAAAAACGTTTTTCATCTCACATTGGCACGAAATTGATATTACGATGCATACCAGTTATAACTGTTAAACTGTTTTGAAATGCAATTGACATTATGATATATATCAGTTAAAAATGTTAAGTATGTTGAATAACGAAATGCATTATGAGGTCAGGATAACGAACCTAGAAATGTTTTTCATCCCATATTGGCACGAGATTGATATTACGATGCACACCAGTCACAACTGTTAAACATAATGCACACTGAAGTGTAAAATGTGGCAATGATAACACGCCTAAATATGTTTTCCAATTGTTTCTCATCTCATATTGGAACGTAATTGATATTATGCTGCAAAAGTATTGTATATGATTTAAAACACAGGAAATCAGATCTTGAGGAGTTATGAATATCATGTCCACATAAACATATGCATATATCTACATATATACATGCAATCACATTCCTACACAGTAAGCCAACTAGATATCGTAGTCCAAAATAACACTGCATAAATTACGCGAAGTGTGTTATGTTCCTACACAGTAAGCCAATTAGATATCCTAGTCCAGGATAACGTTGCATAAATTACGCGTAGCGTGTATTGTACCAACACAGTAAGCCAATCAGATATCCTAGTCTAGGATAACGCTGTATAAATTACGTGATGCATGTCATGTTGCTAGGGATACGGTCAACTCGATGTATTGAAGACACTGTAGACACACATATACGCAATTATTAGACTCCGACATAGTATGTTTATCAGACAACGTAGAATCATAGTTTGGGGCAATCGCTGTATTAACCACGTGACACATGTTACGTTACTGGGAACATGGTCAACATTACGCATTTATGATTATAGTAGCGATAGTAAATCAAAGGCAAATAAACATCTAATGAGATTCACGTTAATGTGAGGAAGAACCCAGTTAAATATCAACCACCACAGTAGGTTTCATAACTAGAAGTATCCGTGAAATACCGTTTTCTGCCACACCAAGATGGCGCTTAGGAAACTGCACTTGGATTGATTCGCCTTTTCGATATGTCTGTCTTCCATTTCTATAACTCCGCAATCACCACGAGGATGCGGAGTTTATGTATTACTCGCGTAGGCCACGGAGGTAACACGGCAACAAGCACAGGGCAGCGGTTGTTTCGGTCGAAGGAGAGAGTTAACCAGTATCAGGTACGCTAGCGGCCTTAATTTCTAATGGTTACCGTCAAAACTTAAATACTTGACATTAACCACGTGGCATATATTGTTTTGTAGAGCAAGAACATAAGTGAAGCCAAGGTACGTTTTGATTACACGTGTTGCATATATCTAACATTTTTGTGGCATCACGTCGTGTACAATAAAGCATATGCTCGTTTGTTGTTTCAGATAACAGTAATACAGATTGCGAGGTACGTAACTAGTTAAGGACTTTACAATTCGTTCCATCTAGAACCCGACAATTAGTCATAGTGGATCTTTCGTTTTTATTTATGCAGAGTACTCATCAGACGCATTGATACCCGTAAAGGTATACCGCCATAAAGCTGATGCGCAAAGGTAGGCACTAAGGAATTTAGAAATTAAAAAAAAAACCCATGTACAACACATAACAAAAAAACTCACAATACGTTTTTATTTTTATTTCTCTGCAGAATTGCCCCTGATGAAGGCAACAATGGTTGCCGAAATGCATTGGGCTTCACAAGATTAAATGAACAAATGTATAATGTTGAAATGTATCAAGGCTAATAAGTTATTTTGTGAAACAAAATGTACAAATGAATGTTGTTATGAGGATTATGAATAACACAATGATAAAATATGGTTACAAATTTTTCTAAACAAACGGAGTGCTCTCCACGAACCCCATTTACCAGAGTCTTTAACTTCCCAAGCATCTATGCTAAACAAAGCAAATGATATGTAACACACACAATTGTAGCACTGCATGAACACCTCACCTAAAACAACTACTTACACACATATATATTCCCAGCAATCACAAAACAGTATTTTAGTGGCTACGAAAAGCATGCATGCATTATTCATGGTGCTGAGAAACATTACACACTAGCAACAACAGGCAAGAGTGCATTTCACTGACAAAATATCAACTAGTAAAACATTGACACAAAAATATCGACTACCTATATTTAAAAGGTAAGTACAAAAATGTCAAAAAAATATTGTTTACAATAATATAGTTGTATTAAATATCAATTTTTAAAAATATACCAACTAAAATATAATAAAATATATTAGATGCTAACATTAATGTAATAAAAATAAAATGTATTTAAAATAACAAATAACCTTGACTCAAAAAGTTAAACACACATAAATATATATTAACGTATATCTATTAAAACAATGAACTATTTTTAAATTATAATAAAATTACTAATGTTTTAAATAATATAACACTATAACCAATTTATATATATAAAATATACATATAATATATATTATATGTATATATATACACACACACATATGTAACATATCTAATGTATATAATATACAAATATACCAAAAACATAACATATTTAAAAATATAATTAAAAAACATAAATATATTTAAAATATAAATACAAATATATAAATATATATAATAATATATATAATATATAAATATACCAAAAACATAACATATTTAAAAAGCAAACCACTTTAATTAAAATTAAACAAGTTTACAAAAGTAAACATCATAAAGCAAAACACATAAAAAATTATAAAATTATAAAAATTCTTCTTCTTACAAATTAAAATGAATACGTTTACATTTCTCACTGCAAATGAGCAAAAATAAACAAATCCTCATACTATCTATAAAATGTACTACTCCCACCTCATACAACAGTAATAACATTTTTACACCACACAAAATATAATTTACTACTTTCAATACAACACTAGTAAATTTGTTAGATTGCAGAGAAATACAATTTAATATTCCCACTCCAATAACTGCAACAGTACGGAAAGTGTTTGATTGCAGAAGTGTAAAATTCACTGTTCCCAGTTCACTGAGTGTAGCAGTAGAGAAAGTGTTGGATCACGGAGGGATACAATTTAATATTTCCACTCCAGTCAGTGGAACAGTAGGAAAAGTGTTGAATTGTGGAGGGAAAAATTATTTCTATTCCCACCCCAATGAGTTCAATAGTAGGGAACGTGTTGGATTGGCGAGGGGCAAAATTTACTATTCCCACCCCAGTCAGTGAAACAGTAGGGAAAGTGTTGGATTGCAGCAGGAAAAAAATATTCCCACCGCTGTAAGTACTACATTAGAAACATACAAAGCAATACAATAATTTCAAAAACAAAATAGCGAATTAAAATATAAATATAATTTTTTTAATATATTTATATAAACGTTTTTTTTAAATAAATGCATATTATAATTAAAAAATATATCATAAAAATTACAAACATTATTAAAAAATCAATATCAAAATAATTGTCATATAAAAAATATTCTTATTCAAAAATATTCCTGCTACTGATTGAGTTGCTGATTTAAAATAAGAGGCAAAACCATCCATTACAAAGGTGTCAGACTTGTCCCAAGTCTCTTGGAGTACAATAATGTGACCCGTCTTTATTACCACTAACCAATAATCATTGTCTCTTTTTGCTTTCAAACCTGCAATGTTCCATGTCATAAAGGTACACACCAAATGATCTAACACTTTGTCGTAGGGTAATTGAGATACACTAGTTGGTTGTACTCTTAAAGGAGGGTTAATACTGGTCAATATCTCAGAAAGGGTGGGCTGTCAATCCACTCCGTCCAGATCCCTTAATGGTGCAAATCTGTTAGTGAAAGGGATTGATAGATTCCTAGTGGTACCCTCTTCTTGTATTTGCAATGGCCTTCCTTGGGACCAAGTATATCTATTTACCTCAAACCTGGGGAGTATGGCCCTACAGGGGAGAAATAGGAAAGTGGAAAGGCCTGTATTCCTATGTACGACTCTGCTCTCATCTGGCCATGTAGTATAGCTCTTACATGTACAGGATGAGTTACATTAACTACAATACAATCCCCACTCCTATCTTTTTTTGTGGCTTTCCCCACCCATCCAACTCTTCTTGCCATGGTAATATAGGGGGCAAAACGTTGTCCGTGTGATTGTGATTTATCCAGCCAATGTATCACCTTATGTATTAAGTCAACTGTGGACTCTCTGGAGTTCTCCTGTAAGGGAGGAACTCCTACTAGGACAGTTACAAGTGGGACTGACTCAGGCGGTAGGTGTAAAACTTCGGTTCTTGGGCTCATCAAGCTATTTGTTTTATGAGGTTTCGGGCCAATGGTCTCAATCTAGTTTCCTTAGGTGCAGCTCCTAGTAATTCATGCGGGGCTGTGTCTGGGGCGATTTCTTGGGCCCAACCATTTTCGGGGTAACTGGTCATTCCTTGTGGGCCTAACCTACCTATGTTCTGTGTATTACCTCTTGATGACTGCTGTGGCTCCCTGTGTGCTCTTGGAATACTTTTAATAATTAACGCCCCCTTATTATAGGATTGACTATTGCTGTCCTTCCCCTCAGCCACTAAGGGGTGAATCTGTCCCATTGGTTTTGACCCCGTAATATTCGAGTTACTAACCATGGGCCTTACATTAGCCTGAAGTAGTAGTAATTCCAGTTTGCCCAGTCTAGCAATAATAGGGCTTAAATGTGATTTTATGATGTCTTCTACTTTTCAGGCGAGGCTACTTACAATTTGTCCCAATCCCACATTAATTTGATAAACAATAGGTGGTGTGGTTTGTTTTTTGGATTGTTGCAAAGTTTTCATATCTCCACCTCTTTTCTTTTTTACTGGGGGCTCAAACAAGGAGGGGCCCTAATCTTGGTTGCCATCTACCTCATCCGGTATTTGGATGGCAACCAATGGTGACGACATAAGCTCACCTTGCACTATTTTTTATGGGGTATTTGAGGGTGCCGGGCTCAAGAGCAAACTGTTCAATTCCAACAAAAGCCTAAGCTCGGTTAGAGCAATTTCATTGGATAAAACATTGGCAGCCCTAGTCAGAAATTAATCAAGGGTTGTCACTGCCGCCCCCCCCCCCACTAAACCCTTTCATGGGTTGCTTTCTCTTAGCCATTTTTTCCTCATAATCAAAATGCTAGTTGTTTACAGGTTATACAGGTTATTAAAAAAATGGCACGCGATGCAACAGATTTTAACCAGAGAATGAAAAAATTCTAGACACTTGTACTCTGGCTAGGATTCTCCTCAAGAATAAAATGAGTCAGTTTAAAATAAATCAAGTCCCGCATTCATCCGATCGGGCTACCAATAAAATAACAATACCAAAAGATTGGTCACCAAACTACACAATAGTCATAGAATGGGATTCAGTTGGTGTACTGAACACTCAGTGCAAACCTCCACACCTCTAAAGTAAGTTTGGTCACACAAAGACAACTCACTTAAATATGGTCCTTGCAGGTTTCCTTGAGAAGTGTTCGATAATCAACAAAGTAAACTCTTGGGCCAAAAGAAAGAGTGGTGGCCCAGCCCTGCCTCTTCCTGGCAATGACGGGCAAGGCGCAGGTGTTTTTATGTGCCTCCAGGTGCAATGGAGGTGTTCAGAGGCCCTTCCTGCCGAAGGGGCTCCTGGGATATGGAGCCCTCGCTGCCCGGTCTACTGACCAAAAGCAGTCAATCAGGAGCCGCCGGGTCAGGCCGCAACAGCAGCAACTGGGATGTATCCAGTAATGCCACAGGCCTTGGCGAACCAATACCTGCAAGCACTCACCTGCAGTGCAGCCCAGTCCACCTGCAGGTGAGATTCTGCACAGCAAGGACAGACCACACTCTGCATCTCAAAGTGATCAGCGCTGTAGGCCCAACACTGCCCCAGGTCCTGGCCCTCGGAGAGAAACAGGCTAATCAACCTCCTACTGGGATGGTCCGGCTGCCCGAGCAGCACCCGGATCTGCGCCGCCAGGCCGGGTCACTCCGACGTCTGCGTGGTGCGTCCCCAGGGACTCCAGTCCCAGCCATGTCCCTATCACAGGCTTCTCTCCCAGTTGCAGCCCCAGCCTCTGTACCCACTTACTCGGTAACGGTGACTCCTGCTGATGATCTCCGGCCCCAGAGCCTCCAAAGTGGCTACTCACCTCTCTGGACGATGGTATGCCCAAGCATAGTCAGCTACAGGCAATACGTCTCCGCCTAGCCTAGCCGCCACTGATCAGCCGGTAGGTGATTCGGTCTGCACCCGCTCTGGGAAAAGCGAAGCTCAACACACAGATCTGATTCGGTTGAGTTTTTTGTTGCTGAGAAGAGCAGACAGTCTCTCCTGCTGAGAAGAGCAGGTACTCTCTCTTTCAAATAAACAAGTGTGCCTTACAGTATCTGTCCATTATCAACCCTGAGAGTGAAATGGGAGCTGAGTAAGCACAATGCACAGCGCTCGGCAAACACCTGAGACGGCCCCACAACTCAATATTTTGTCTCATCACCACATATACTATATATGCCAGTGTAACATAAACAGAAAAACATTATTGAAATTGCTTTGTAAGGTACTAATGAGTGGCGTGGTCTGTTATGGTGAAGCTCTTCAATTGTAATTATTCATGAGAGGTGTTGGTTGAGATTATGATTATATGATGTGATGGGATAGTTGTAACTGTTTGAATACTGACTTACAACCCTAAACTTTTAACATTAAATAAACAAAAGTTCAGCAACAAATATCGGGTCATTTTCGCCAATGGTAAGATAAAAATGCAAATTAGATGACTAAGGGGCTGATTAGGAAGGTAGGCAGACTTCTGTCCGCCCGCCACCCTATCATTAATGGAACAACCGGACAGGATGTCGGCGGTCCTAATAGAGGCATTACGATGCGACCGCTACCATGGCAGTCGCAATGACTTTATTTTGCATTGCATCAGGTGCTGCTGGCTGCAGCACATGCTGCAATAAAAATGGAATACTTTACAATCCCTGCACCATGTGGTGCCTGCAACATGGTGCATGGATATGTGGGGGGACAACAACCCATAGCTTGGGACAAGAAGGGAAGGGGGCCTGCTACGGGCACTCAAAGTCCCTTTCTGCCTGCCTTTTCATGGAGAGTTATCCGCCATTAAAAGGCGGGCAGAAAGGGACATTGTAATCTGTACGGCGGTGCCTGCAAGACACCACCACCATTGTATGGCTAACAACCCTCTCAGCCACACCGGCGGGTTCAAGGAGCCCGTCAGATGCAAGGCAGTCAGTCTTTCCGATCGCCAACAAAACGCCCGCCATTGTAATATAGCAGATGGGGAATTTGCTTGTGATGGCTGTGAACCACTACCGACGGGCTGTTGGTGGCAGACTCACCGCCATTGTAATCGCCCCCTAAGTGTGGGCATTCACGTGGGAAGAAATTACCATCGATCACATTTTTATGGAGGGGAAGGAAAGAAAAATACTTTTTGGTAGGAAAGTTTATTCTGATCTTTTTCAGTGTCACAACTGTTATTTGTGTCTCTGGTGTATCCTTCGCATGTCGCTTGTTATGCCACTGTTCTTCTACTGAAGCAAAAGGAACAAATGATGGACGGAATGCTGAACAACGCAAACATTTGTCCCCAGTCACAAAGATCTGGGTTTAATCCATCATTTTTTTGCTCACCGCTCTACCCTAGTTTTAACCTAGCCACTTTAAAATCAGCCTTGACCCTGCTCCTAATGTGAACAGTAAAGATCAAACTGCCAAACCAGGTCCTCCATGGATTGTAAACAAGCATCCTGGAACTATTATCGGGGTATCACCACTCATCGGCCAGGCTAGCATGAATCCAGTGGCGCAGTGAGCATGGGACCCAAGTCTGGGCATACCCTTCCCATTTAGGACAACAAAAGCAAAAGGAACATAATGGATGGAATGCTGAACAATGCAAAAATGTACCCCAGTCACAAAGAACTGGCTTTAATCCATTGCTCCATTGCTCACCATGCCACCCCGGTTTGGAACCAGCCAAATGCATATTGGCCTTGACCCTGCTCCTGATTGGAACAGTCCAACCCGATATGCCAAGCCAGGTCCTCCCTGGACCGGCAAGCAACAAGCATCCTGGGACTGGTTTCTGGGCGTCACCCCTCATCATCCAGGGTAGCTTGAATCCAGTGGCGCAGTGAGCACGGGACCCATGTCTGGGCTTACCGTTCACGCTTAGGGTGACAAAGCAAAAGGAACAAATGATGGATGGAATGCTGAATAATGCAAACATTCACACCCAGTCACAAAGATATGGTTTTACCCATTGCTCTTTTACTCACCACACCACCCCAGTTTTGACCCAGCCATATGCAAATCAGCCTTGACCCTGCTCCTCATGGGAAAAGTCCAACCCGAGCTGCCAAGCAAGGTACTCCTTTGAACCGAAACAAGCATGCTGGGACCAGTTTTCGGGCATCACCCCTCATCAGCCAGGCTAGCTTGAATCCAGTGGCACAGTGAGCACAGGACCAACCTCTGGGCATATCCTTCACACTTAGGGTGACAAATGAAAAGGAACAACTGATGGACGAAATGCAGAACAATTCAAACATTCACCCCAGACACAACGATCTGGGTTCAACCATTATTCATTGGCTCACCATGCCACCCCAGTTTGGACCCAGCATATGCAAATCAGCCTTGACCCTGCTCCTCATGGGAACAGTCCTCCCTGGACCAGAAACAAGCATATTGGGACCGATTCAGGCTTCACGTTTCATCAGCCAAACCAATTTTAATCCAGTGGCGCCGTGAGCACAGGACCCACGTCTGTGCATACCCTTCCCACTTAGAGCGACAAAAGCAAAAGCAACAAATGATGGACGCCATGATGAACAATGCAAAGATTCACCCCAAATTACAAAGATCTGGGTTTAATCTTTTGTTCCTTTGCTCACTGGGTCACCCCAGTTGAGACCCAGCTATATGAAAATCAGCCTTGATCCTGCTCCTCGTGGGAGCAGTCCAGCCCGCACTGCCAAGCCGGGTGCTCCCTTGACTAGAAACAGGCATTCTGGGATCAGATATGGGAAATCCCACCTCATCAGCCAGCCACCTGTTCTTCTACTGACATTGTCATAAGTACCTGTTTTTTATTAATACTATTTAAGAAAGTTCTCAGAACACTCAAAGAATTGTTCCGGTGGCGAGGTCGTAGTATCAACAGTTCCTTATTCCACTATCCAATTTGGCCCTTATACTTGGACTTTTCACTTGCCAACAGGTCTTTAATCTTTCGCTGTAAACTTGAGAGCAGGCTGCATCAGGGATATAATGTAAATATAATAATATTAGAGACAGTAAACTCTAAGGTTAACTTTAATCCATTCACCAGGGTCAGGGACCCAAAAGACACCTGCTGTGTGCTCGTTTTGGTCCTATTGAATGTGACAGAGTGAAGTTAAGATACTAATAACAGATGGTGCAAGGCAGGGAAAAAGAAGAAAAGTAGTAGGTTTAGTCCAATTGGTGTGTGATAAGAAAATATTGAGAACATTAATCGAAGTTGTCGAAAATCAGAGGTGCAAAGCGTGTATAATGGTGTGTACAGAAACATCATCACAGCATGGGTCCATAGTGTATAAAGCCCATCATTTCAGTGCATATGTAAGTTAATTTATATTTATTTTTAGATATTTCAGGTGGTTGTATTAGTTGCATCAATCAATCAATTAATCAATCAATATCAATCAATCAATTAGTTGCATATAGTGAACGTCGCTCTGAATTAAGAGGAGGTGGAGCCCACCTCATTCCTTGTGCATTCAGCTTTGTTCTCATATCAGAAGTTATGGATAAGTATTGTTCATCAGTCAGAATAAGATAGGGCATGATACACTCTGCAAGGTAAACAGAAATCGTATCAATATGTCGCAAGTATTATAAAATTATTATTATTATCATCTGGATAGGGGCAGATTCAAGGCAATACGTCTTACCCTGATAGGCCCAGAGGTCTTGTGTGGAGACTAAGACCAAAGTGTAATACAGGCTTGGAGTCTGCAATAATTCATGTATATGTTGTGTTTCACACATGTATATTATAAGGGTTAATAGAATCCCCGTAATGTAAAAACGACACCACACATAGTGGTCCACGACAGTCGAAAATTGTTACAATAAGAAATATATGCTATAAGATGCAGTCAAAATTAAATGTTTATGAGAGCAGAGCTCAGCATTAGGACCCCACGCTCTGCGAAGCCAAATCAGTAAGTGCCTCATGGTCTGACGTACCAGATGATTTGGCACTGTAGTGTCGTGATCGACTGCTATACAGGCAGCATATGAATCACATGGCGGATGGCTAGTCAAATCCACACACCTGTAACATGAAGAAAGTATCTGAAGTTCCCAGTAATGTTCATACCTACAAAGGAAAACGGTCCCGCGGTGTATCGAGTCCCTGGTGTTCTACATTAGAGTCGTTTTGAAGGTTCTATTTATTAGTATAAGAGAATGAGGAAGGACTAAAAGTTTTTTTAAAAGGTGGTTTGTCAGGGAACCACAGCGACCATATTGTAGTGCATAATTCTAAGTATATGAATATGCAAGTGACCTAGTTAGGTGACTGGGAACAGGAAATATATTATACAGTAAATGGTCAAGTCTTTGTGTGTCCTCATAAATACACACAACAAAGCGGCGGCCATGTATTTGAGCAGTGCCCACATGTATATGATACATGACTTGTTAATTGGAGATGTACTAATGTTAACTGGTTTTCTGCAAATACAATTCAAAGTATAGTATAGGTTTTGAGTGGTGACCCTTAAGCCACGGGCGTATTCTGTCTTGGACATGGTTAGAGTATCCCCACATCTAAAATGTAAGGTCCAATGGGTGCATTGTATTATAATACCATGTGATCGGGGAGATGAAATCGAAAGTGATCATAGAGTGAGAAGTTGGTGTGGAAGGTAAATGAAGAGGGAATAGACTCACATCATTAGTTCTAGATACCAGATAAACAGTCTATTCATAAATTGTGTCCTGGGATCTCTTCTGCTTGTCTGTAATGCATTACAATTTCTAGACCAGATTATGACATAGCAATCACAGTATCCTGCTTCTAATAGCATTATACGTCATCCAATGAACATGATTTCCGTACTCAGTGTATGCATATTCATATTCTAGTTGATCATTCACAATGTCCCATTTATCAGCATATACATATCATACAAGGTTAGTAACCAATTATCTATTAGTAATACAAACCGATATTACAGCTTTTGAGTCATATGACCCAGATAGTTAGAGACTGCAGAGTTGAAAGGGGTTATGTGGGGCTCATGATACATCTTTTGTATATCTTATCCCTTGTATGCTTTGAGATTGCAATTCCTATCGTTCCTGATCAATACAATAACTTTCATGGCAACATTCTAATCAGCCAAAAGTAATGCGATTCTCGATCAATATTTAGTCCCATTTCAACAGCTCTAAAGAGCATAATCCAAATAGCTTCCTGTCATCATAATCTTAATTCTCTATGGCCACCCCTTTCATTAGAATGGACCATTTCTAAACCAGGGAAGTGAAAGGTCTTATGATGATCCTGTTGGATGCAAGTGAGTGTGAGTAGAAAAAATGGGAGTTACCTTTTTTATCTGCTCGTAAATGTCTGTGTATTCTTTCTTTTGACATTCTGATTGTACTGCCAACATATTTCTTATTGTATTTGGAGATCAGTACTTAGATCACAAAGTGTGTAGTGCAATTGATATTGTGCTTGAATGCATATACAGAACTCTGATTATATAAAAAATTTGTAATTTCTTTGACTAGCGGAGATTGCCATTATCTGGAAACTGTAGGGAGAACATGGCGGCAGACGGCTGAGCTGCCGTGGTGCTCCGTGAAAACAGACTCCTATTAGTGCTTCGCCCCTGGACCAGACCCGCTGGAGACGCAAGTAATGAGCTGCAACATTGTGGAGAAACGCTGAGCGGCGTTAGAAGCTACGTTTCCCACTTTTCTTTTTTTCGGCCGAATTGAGGCACTTTTGGATTTCGTTTTGCTCCCGGACGAGGGAAGTCTTTCTACCATTTTTACCCATGCCTATGTCGGTGAGCTGCAGCCGGATTTCAACGGCGGTGGCGTTCTCGGCTGTTTCTAAAGTTTTGGTTGCGGATTCTGGGAACAGAGCGGAGGCAGTCTCGGAGTGGTACGGAGGCGGATTACAATGGAGGGGTGGAGGAAACGAGCAGCCGAAGGGTAACGTTTTTCCTTTGATATTGTGGCAGTGGTCCTTAGCCGCCCTGGAGCTGAGGAGAGGAAGACGAGCACGGAACCTGGTGCACGTCTCAAGCGCTGTATCAACGAGGCACTGTGGGGAGGCAGTCCCCCGTGAGACAGTGGCAGACAGCGGTGTGGAAGGGGGCCCCGAAAACGGTAAGGAGAGCTTCGGTGCAGTGGGTACTCTAGAATTACAATCAACTCTTTGCCAGGATAAAAGCAGACTAAAGGAGCATAGTACGAGGCACAGCACGCGAAAAAAAGGGAAATCTTTGGCTAAGGCGTCAGCTAAGGCAGCTAAGGCATCAGCTAAGGCTCTGGCAGTCCCCTTGGCGGAAAAGGGCCCCTCTTCCTTCTTGTCAGCGGAGGTTAAATCAAAGAACACCCGCTCAACCAGTGTTAAAGCAAGGGCAAAAGCAAACACTATCAACGCTATTACCGAAGGGGGTTCTAAAATAACACCATCCTTGCGCTCCTACTTTAAAGCACTACCTCAAGTGCTACACCTCCCTAAACATCAGGATATGGCGGCACTTAAAGACAGGGTATGCGAGGATAACATAGATGATCAGACTCTGACCGCAGCTGCAGCCATGGCTATTAAGCCCATCCCTAGTCTGGTCCTAACTTCAGAGTTGGATCAGGTAAACCTCTCAGCCCTCAACGGCATGGAAATAGCATCTTTTCCGTGTATTGTAGTTACCCCGGAAGGGAATATAGCCCCCCCTGGGCCGGTCCCCCCAACAATATGTAACTCTTCTTCGGGACAAGATAAGGAAAGGCAATCTGTGAGCAGTCCTTGTAGTTTGAGGGGGGGTGCGCGTTTGGAAGACGACACACAGGAAGAGTCGGAGCCTACCACGAGCAGGGTGTCGACCTCTGGGACTTTGGCTGATTTTAACGAAGGCGGTAATGAGGGCTCTACACCTGGAGGAATGGAGCAAGAATCAACGGTGCAAGAAGGTGTAGGAGAGGAGCATTCGCCCCTATATACAGCACAGTCGCACGACGATCCACCGGTCTTAGCCAGCTCGGGGCTGGGGGGTCCCCCAGCCAACATTTCTGCTGCTGCATTAATGACAATGTTTTCCACTCTCTCCCAGGATATAAAGAGGGGGTTTGAGGAGTCGTCAGCAAATCAGGCCGAGATAAGGAGCTATTACGAGTCTTTAGACACTAAACTTGATGGCCTAACATCCAGAACTGGGGTACTGGAGGAAAATATGGCGGCGTTATCTCTCCACGTAGACAAGGTGAAAGACGACATTGTTAAGTTGAAAAGAGAGGATCAGACCCTGTTGGATAGGATGGAGGTGTTAGAGAATAACGCTAGACGCGGTAACATTAGCATCCTTAATGTGCCCGAAGGGTCAGAGGGCACAGAGATTAAACTGTTCGTCACTCAACTTCTGAAAGACTCATTAAGCCTTGATTGCTCACTGGAGGAGCTGGCCACAGACATTCAAAGGGTGCACAGAGACCCCTTTAGACGTAATCCACAAAGGCCAAAACCTCGTAAAATTTTGGTCAATTTTCATACATACGCTCTTAAAGAGCGAATCCTTAACTTAGCTCTGAAACAGAAATCCTTATCGGGGAGAGGTTTCTCTTTCTCTATAACATCTGACTTGGCCTGGGTCACACTTGAAAGGCAGTGGGAGCTTGGAAGGCGCTTAGATGCCTTTAGAGAGGTGGGGGCCACGGCTCAATTGACATTCCCCGCAGCGCTAAAAGTGATGTACAACAATAAAATGTTTAATATAAGGTCGGTACAGGCAGCGGATGAGCTTTTGTTGGAGCTGGGAAATAAGGCCGCTTCGGTATAGGGGTAATCAGTGCCTTTGGATTTTTTGTAGTCACAGAGAGTCACGACCTCTTCTTTTCTAAAAAAAAACAAAAAACATGATATCAGGAAACGAAGAAGAGGCTAGATAAGAGAACATAAAACAAACAAAGTACACTTACCTAAAATTAAAATTCACGTAAATAAAAAAAAAAAAATATATATATATATAATTATCAAAGAATCGTCATAAAAATTTTAGTAATTAGCACTCAGCACCTAGCTGCACATTTAGTCCTACACGATATGATCATATTCGGGCACTTTGTAGGTCACAAGGTGTTTGGTCCGGGTATGGGTCGGGTCCGGGTGGGCCAATAGGAGTCCGTAGGGGGGTGCCATCTACTTAATCTCATCCGGTTAGATACATCTAGGGTTCTCCATGGGTGGGAGGGAGGTCAAGTAGGGAGAGGGTGGGGGGGCGAGGTTAAAAACAAAAAAATCCTCATCTGTCACGTCATCAGTTTTTTTTTATTATAATTTTTTACTTAGTGCTCTACGATGGGCAGTTGAGTACACCTTTAGTAGAACACTGTGACAGTACTCCTTGTTATCAGCGTCTTCTCTTTATTCTGCGGCTGGTCCTTTTTTTTCTTTTGCCTAGAATGTGACGATGGCTAATTTAAGATTACTCTCATGGAATATTAATGGCCTACGCACTAAACCTAGGGCTAGAAAATTGTTCCAGTATCTTCGAGATATAGATGCGCAGGTTATTTTGATCCAGGAAACTCACCTATCTCAGTCTGAAATAGAGGCAATGGTGAAGAAGAATAGGTGGATTGACTTCGTAGTCTCCTCCTCCCAATCCACTAATACTAGGGGTGTTTCTTTGTTTGTTAAAAAACAACTAAAAGCAAGACTGATAACAGCTATGGTAGACCCTGGTGGCAGATGGGTTATAGCCTTAGTAAATATATCAGGGGTCCAATTTACATTTGTAGGTTATTACGGCCCAAATCAAGATGACCCCTCAGTATTAGAAACGATTTTCTTTCACCTTTTGTCTTTTCCCGATCCTGTTATATTTGCGGGAGATTTTAATATAGTACTAGACCCAGCCCTAGACAAGTCACATAACAATCGTTCCTGAGCCCCTTCAAAATCGAGGTCCTTTCTACTTAATGCTATGAAGCAGTTCAGGTACGTGGACATCTCGAGACACAGGTCAGGGACACAGCAGGGAGTTTCATTTAGGAACTATAAGTATCATCATCAATCTCGGTCAGATTATGTTCTGATAAGTCATAGTTTGATGGAAGGAGTAAGGAATATTCAATATCTTCCCATTCATTTATCCGACCATGCTGCCGTAATACTGGAACTCTCAATGGCCTTTAAAGCTTCACCTAGGACCTGGACATTCGACCGCTCCTTGCTCTCCCATACTGATGATGTTCAGGCTCTCAGAACTGAGGTCCAACACTTTCTTAGACAAAATGCTGGGTCAGCCGATAATGGAGTGGTCTGGGACTCCCTAAAAGCATTTTTACGAGGCCTTATTACATCTAAAGTATCTTATAGAAGGAAGAAGTACAGAGAGGCCGTGGCCTCTATAGAGGCTGATATAGTTAGAACTCAGAGCGTAATTGACACCAACTTGGCCTCCCCGGCTTCCCCGGCAGACACTTTGGCACAGCTCAATAATAAGTTACTCTTATTAAAGGCCTAATTAAGCTCAGTATTAAACCAGCAGGTTCAAGAAAGATGGGATGCCAGTAAGATCGCTCATTTTGAATACGGTGAAGCCGCGGGGAAATTATTGCCGTGGAAAGCCAAAACGGATCAAGTGCGCAACAACATAGACTTGATTAAGATCAATGACGTTCCAAAGTCCTCTGATTTGGACATAGGACAGGCTTTTAGAGAGTTTTTCCAGGACATATATCAGGAGGACAAAACAGCTGACCCTGGTTTAATCAGGGACTGGCTGAATCAAATCACCCTCCCGGCATTATCAAGACAACAAAGTGAAGCTCTGGATAGTAAAATCTCAGAGGGGGAAGTCAGAATGGCCATCCAAACTGCTAAAAAGGGAAAGGCGGCCGGGCCTGATGGTTTACCAGCCGAAATTTATAGAGCACTAGAGCAAGAATTAATCTCCTTTTTGACTGTCCTATTTAATCAAATATTAATGGATGGTATCAGCCCGCCGACATCCTGGATCTATAACCTTGATATAACCTTGATATTAAAACCTGGAAAACCACCTACATCATGCGGTTCATATAGACCCATATCGATCTTAAATGTGGACTATAAAATCTTTACCACAGTACTTGCTAATAGATTAGCATTGGTGGCCCCTGAGATTCTTCACCCCGACCAGAATGGTTTCGTGAAGGGTCGCCAGCTATATGAACTGACTTATGATTTAGTGGGGGTGATCGATATGGCCTTATTGGAGTCCCTGCCTCTGGCGGTCCTTACGTTGGACGCGACCAAGGCCTTTGACAGGGTGAACTGGGTTTACCTGTCAGAGGCCTTGGCTAAGTTCAATGTGGGTGTGAGAATGAGGCGGGCAATTGATCTTATATATCAGAATCCCAGCGCACGTATCCTGGTTAACGGTACCTTAACTGAGCCATTGAATATCTTGAGGGGTACAAGACAGGGCTGCCCTCTCTCCCCGCTTTTGTTCGACCTTTACATTGAACCATTTGCCCAGAGCTTAAGAGACAATAATAACATCTTACCATTCACGTATAAGGTATGGGAGAGAAAGGTGGCCCTAAACGCCGACGATATCTTGGTGTATACATCCGAGGTACAAACTGCACTCCCAGCAGTACTTAAAGCTGCCTCGGAGTTTGGTGAAATCTCCGGATACGAGATTAATGCCTCAAAGACGGAGATGATGATATGGAATATAGATCAGATTCCAACAAATATCTCAGTATCCCCTGGTAATAAGATGAGGTATTTAGGGGTTAACATCGTCAAGGATATTAACCAGATCGGCAAGATTAATTTTGACGCTGTAGCTAAGGAGTGCCGTAAATTGTTACAGTCATGGGCACATTTTCCTTTATCTTTTTTGGGTAGGTCTAATTTAATTAAGATGTCCGTTCTACCCAAGGTTTCTTTTCTTTTTAACACAATTCCGTCTGACATTATATCTTTCATTTGGAATAAGCGTCTTGCGAGGATATCTTGGAAGAAGCTTTGGAGGCGTAGAGATAAGGGGGGAATTGCAGCCCTAGATTTTCAGACCTACGCATGGGCCTTTCAACTGTCCCATGCCTGAATGCTCTTAAAAAACCCATCTGAGTATGGGGTGGGGCCTCTGTACTCCACCCTTCTTACAGGAGAAGGTCTCAGCCAATCGGGGTTCTTGTTCAAATTTGGAGACCCAATTTTATTTTTTTTAATTAAGCTGAAGACTCTGCAGGGAGTGGCTAAAGTGTGGGCCCAATTAACAAAATCCATTAAAATAGGGTATTACGGCAGTCGGACCCCGCTTTGGGATCTCCCAGAAAGCCCAGATTGGTTGAATGACTGTCTTGCGACCCTGACAAGGATGCTGGGATGGCTGAATGGGGTGATCTATTTTTGGAGGGTGAATTATTTTCATGGGAACACCTGAGAAACATCATTGCCCCTAACTTCGCTCAATTTAAGTATATTCAAATATCTAGTTGGTCCCATGCATATACCTCCAGGCCAACCCGTGGAAACAAATTCCCCCCAGGTGGGCATAGCCACTTAATATCCCTTTTGGTTGATAAATCTTCTGCCAAAAAAGAAATCTCAACATGGTACAAACTGATCATAGAGGAAAGAGATGGTGCTTTTTCACTTCCTGATGAGCTTTGGTCTTCCTCTATGGTGGATAGTAACTTGCAAGAGCTTTGGACTTCATCTTGTGAAATATTGTGGGATGTGGTGAAACCATCTTGGCTCCGAAGAAATCATATTTTTTCCATGCATAGAGCCTACTACTCCCCTCTAAGGCTTTCAAAGTTTTCTCCAGGGAGCGTGGTGCGATGCCCTAAGTGTGGATTGGTGGCCGCTCCTGACTGCCATATGTTTTTCGAGTGTCCCGCTCTGACCACATTTTGGGAAGCTGTAAGTAAAACTCTGTCATCGTCCCTGAACCTGAACATTGTCATTGATCTTCCACTTGTCATCTTTGGTATTTTGGATAGTGTTCAGAGTCTGGAGAAGAAGCTTGTTTATTATTCTATCTTGTTGGCCAGAAGGGAGATATGCAGGAGATGGAAAGACTCTTTGCCCCCCACAATAGAAGACTGGTTTACTTCTATATTGGCAGTCTCCAAGCTAGATCTGGCTAGGGCTGGCAACTTGAATAAAAGATTGTTCTGGTAATTATTGGTCTGGGCACATTGAGTATCCGGGTTTTTTTTTTTTTCCCCGGGGCCTATGATTACGCCACTAAAATTTATTCCAGGGCGCAACACGATTGTGGCAAGATTCTCCTTCTTTCACTGGTTTCTGTTTGATGTTCACAATTGGTTGAAGTTGGATGAGCTGAGGGCAGAGCACCGTGGGTAAAATTAAGCCCTACCAGATATTAACAATCTGAGACAGCACTCCGCTTGTACACCATTGGATACCATCATAAAAACAAAACCAAGGTGGCAATATGAGGACAAAAAAAAAAAAAAGTAATTTCTTTGACTAGCCTGCACATGGTGCAGTAGCCATCAGTGAAAACCCATCATGTGTGAGGTGAGCCAATTCCCATGAATCTTGGTATGTGTATAACTAGAGCATATAAGGCCTCCCAATGTTCTACCTTTCCGAAAGGTGAATCTTGAAAGGCTAGTGATGTGATGTCATTGTCTTCATTTAATAGATGCCAATGTTGCTTTAATACTTTGTTGATATCACGGTGTTACTATTATAGGACATAATAGGTCGAATTGTCTCTACTTACTTGTCTTTTATCGATTTATTGTCCTTTAAGGTTGTCTGTCGGTCGAGTTTGCCCGCTCTTTAGTATGGTTCATTTATGGTTTTGGTGTCATGCCCTCTGATTTGAAATCTGTGTTTATTATCTTCTAAGTTCTGGTGTATTCTGTATCACCGCTACAATTCCTTCTGGTTCTAATCATCTCATCTTATGGTATTGCTTTAAGCTGGTGACTAGGATGAGCACTGTCCGCATGTAGAATAGCATTACACAAAGTTTCCTTTCTGAACATTCTATTCATAAGTTGGTGACCATGTATGTATAATTCTACATCTAAGAACTGAATCCTGTGGTGTTTCAAAATTCATTGTGAATGACATGTCACACATGCAATTATCTAAGTGGTGCTTAAAAGTATGCGGTACTTCTACAGGACCTAGCCAAGTCAGCAGGATGTCATCAATGTATCTGTCCAAGTAGTGCCTGAATTCGTTCTAGTGTGACCCTTTAGAGCCCCGGACGTACTGCTCCTCGAACCACCCCATAAAGAGATTGGCATAGAAAGGAGCCAACCTAGAGCCCATCACAGTTCCTCTGATCTGGTGGTACCCTTTGCCCTCGGATAGAAATGTGTTGCTGTCTAGAATTAGGCATATCATCTTAAGGATCCTCTCTGTGTGAAATAGCAATTCTGCCAGTCTTTTTTTTCCGAAAGTGTGTAATGGCTAGCATTCCAAATTCATGTAGTATATTGGTGTATAGTGATACAACATCTCGTGTCACCAAAATCACGTCATCTTCCCATATTAATATCACTATTCATGTTTAGGACATGCTTGGTATCTCTCATAAAGGAAGGCACCTTAGAAACAAATGGTTGCAGAAATATGTCCATGAATTGTGACAAGTGTTCATTAGGCCTCCCTATCCCAGAGAAGATCGGTCTACTTGGTGAGAAGGGGGTGTTTTTATTTATCTTTGGTAGAGCGTATAGACACGGAAATCTAGGTTTGTCTATTTTGTGATACGCATATTCTTTGAACGTCTATAACTCTTATTTGTACCAGGTCTCTAGATCTGTATTGATAGTGAATGTAATGCGTGATATGGGATAAGAATCCAAAGCCATGTAACAGTTGGAATTGCAGAGCTGTGAATAGACCTCATTATTGTATTCTGTCTTGATTATTACTACAACACAGCCTCCTTTATATGCTTCTCTGATGATGAAGGTATCAACGTCCCTCGGTATCTTCAACACATTTCTTTCCCCTGGTGAGAGATTATTAGTACATAGCAGTCTTTTGGGGATGTTATCCAAGTCCATACATATATTTAAAAAAACAAAACATATTACAGCAGTTGTCTGGAGGAAGGTTTGTGGTCCATTTAGATTTGGGTTTTAACCCACTGTCACTGGTGTGTCTGGGGCCAATGCCATGGTGTGATAAAAGTTCCTCACATTCGTTGTGTCCTTATCCTCAGAAGTAAGGAAAAGTGGTGTGGTAGTGTCTATTGCATCTTGTATTGAAAAATCACGAAGTGTTGGTGTTTCCATGTGTTGTTTGATAGCTGGTGCGTGAGTAGCAAAGTATTTTTTTATTTCAGTCAACGCACACATTTATCAATGTCAATCTTGACTAGATCAAAATTCATATTCAAAGGACAAAAGCAAAGGCCTTTTTTGAGGACTTTAATCATGGTTTGGGCCAGTACTTTGAGTGATAAACTCACAACATTTACATCCTTGTTTTTATCTTTTAGACCAATAGTTACTACTTCCTCTTGGTACAGGACCTTAAACACATTCCTGACCTATCACCTGACTGATCTCTTCGCCTCGTCTGTTTTTTCTATCTGTCCCTGGCGTGCATTGCCCTTCCGATTCCCTATTCCGATTCTCCGTAGTTTCTCTAAAAAATGTTTTTTATCTGAGTCTGAGGTACCCTCTCCCAAGTCTGGAGTACTCTTGATGGTAGGCTAGATGAATGGCTGCTAGCTGTCTCTGTTGGGATATCTGTGCTGCCAGTGCGATTTTACACACTAGGTAATTGAATCTGCTCGCTAACGAGAATATCCTACCTCCCAAATATAGTTTAATAATAAATGGTTGCTATTTGCACACTGAATTTTATGTAATAGGCTGTTTTTTTGTGAACCGACATGTGTTCATGCATGTTGGTTCCCAAAATTCTGATTTGTAGGGGGTCGCAATTTTAGCAAACTCATTATTATGCATGAGGTAGGTTGTAAATTATGACCTACTATGAATTGTTGCCATCACAGGGATAGTGGCAAGCACAGGTGTTTTTTAAACACAGCACGTGTTCTTAAAGGAAACTGGGAAGCATTTAGAAAGAGAAAAAGAAAAGATTCTAAAACTTTATTTAACGAGTAAGCAGCAGCCCCAGGGACCACAACCCACACCTAAAAAAAATTCTTTTCCAACATTGACAAAGGGGCAGGTGTCCCTAAGGGAGCCATTTCCGTTTTAGAGTGGGGTACCACTTCCTTAGAGGTGTCTGTAACATATCAATGATTTGTGACCACAATTGCCATTACAAACCATTGAACCTCGCCCTCAACAATTTCAAATTGTCATTCAGTATGTAGTCACATACCTATTTTGCGTTTTGGTAATAAGCTACTGAATCGCAATTTAAGTTTTGAACATACCCAGAGTTATTTTGCTGTTGCAAAGGTTCCAATTTTACAAATCAGAGCCTTTATGATGGCAAAATAGTTTTGAACATAAGACCTTAAGTCTCAATTTGCCCTAGAAGTGAGATACCAGCCTAGAGTAGGGATCAAATTCTACCTGGAAAAGGAAATTCCAAAATAGAAAATTCTGTTTCATAAGGCCCTAGAACATCAAGCTGTTGAGGGAATGATTGGTGAACAAATTATGCAGAGATGTAAATTTGTACTAGGGAGAAATCATAGGGGAAATGAGAGTGTAAGCTGAAACCCAGGAATATGGACGTAGTTCTAGGGGAGAAAAAACTGTGAATAGAATGAGTAAAATGAAGTGACACTAAGAGGAAGTGCTTAGTTTTTGCCGGTGGGAGAGGATGGTGGGCACTTGCCTTCATATTTGAAATCCAAGACATATGTAATTTATCCTCATTCAATAATCCGCACCAAGAGACATAAATTCAGAAAAGGAGGAAAGAAGGTATGAGAAAAGGTAGCCGAACAAAGGTAGAAGGCAGGGATGAAAAAAACTTGAGAAATGCAGACCAAGAGAAAGGAAGTGTAGGGTAGCAAACAAAGAGGCATGAGGTGGAATTAATGCTAAAGTACCTTGGTATTTGCCAAACACTGGTGTTCCGGCATCATTGTAGGCAGAACAGTCTTACAAGACTATGTGGGTCCTATTCTTAATGGTATATTTTTGTTTTCAAAATAGCCACAGTGTTTCTACCTCAACATTTCATAAGCCCATAATGAAGTGGTATAGCACTCAGCACATGTTTGCATATTGATATATTATGAGGCTTATTTTTGGCTTCACATAGAGCCTCACGGGGAGTATTTAGGGCTGGTTTGGCCAGCTCAAAAGAAAATAAATCACAGTAGTGATGACATTTGACTTGTGGCCAACCAGCATACATATACAACAACACACACAATAGCAGCTCTGCATTGATCAGGAAACACTGGAATATTTTACATAGGGGACAATAGTTTTCCAGGACCACAATGAGACCATAAAAATCAATTGGTCCATGCCAGAACTAAGCTAAGTAATGTATTTTATGAGAACTCTTTTGAGTGAGTCCTGGTGACTGGGCTTCACTCATGGGATACTTGCAATATGACCTCGCTTAAAAACAAAGATAAGGAAATTCAACATGATTTATCATATTAAATGGCAGTGCAAGTTACCTAATTGAAGACTGGCTATCTGCTATTAATTGGAGGTGACAGCACCCAGCCAAGCAGGGATCTGTTGTTCTGTGTACTGGCTTCTTTTGCTTCTCCATTGTAGTATGTAATTGAAAGTATACCATGACCCCATTCTTTTTTGGGGTTTTGAATGGAAATTTGTCGTCACATATTCCAGTAAGAGGGACATTCTGTAATAACTTGAAATCAAGGCAGGTACATTATACCAAATTTAAATTATGAAAATGGTAATCAATTGTGTATTGGGCATAAAAGGGTCTCCCTGTCGTTCTGGGTGACTTTATATTTAGTTTTTTTCTAATACATCATTGACACTTGATCAAGTACGATCCATTGATTGGCTCAAAAATACAAAAGAAGCTCAATTTAACCTTAAAGGGAGCATGATCTATGCTTCGTGATTTGATAAGAAGTAGTCATAAAAGAAAAATGCGGAGGAGCTTCGCGCGCATCCGAGATGGCCGCGTGAGCACAGGGCTCCCGAAGACCCTCGCCGCCGCCCGCATTAATATGGATATTATCCTGATCTGATGGAAGATCATTGAAGACACAGCCCGGCTGTGGTGCTAGCAGGTTGCTGGGTCGAAATCGGACGTAGGGTCCCCGAACTACGCCATCCTGAAGTTTGTGGCCTTCTCGTGGAACCGCCTGGGCCTTGAGTGGTGGCTTTACCTGAGTCATAACTCAACAACAACGGCTGGCAGGGATCAGCTCCCAGCCTCACATCACTTTCGGTTTCGTTTCTCCTGCGCACCAGTTCCCTCTGCTGGCTGACGGCTGACCTGGACTGACTTCTGTACCAGTTTATTGGGGGTGCGACTAGCGAAAGTTTAGCTGTGGACTCAAACTGACTCAACTCTGCCTCTGGTATCGACGTGGGTGAATTCTAAGGGGCCATTTGGACTAGATCTCAAGCCTCCCTTCGAGGCGCCCGTTCGCCATGACGGGAAAGCCCGAGGGTGATAAGCGGAAAGTCAAGACCACCATCCGAGGAGGCCCAATCCAGACGAATGTCATGGACCGCTACACGCTTACTAAAGGATCCCCCGGTGCCACACCTAAGACCAGGGAGGAGGCTGTTGATGATCCTGCCGCATCGGCGGACCTGACGCTACAGGACGTGATGGGCGCCATCGCAGGTATCAAGTCCTCTATCAGCCAACAGTATGAAGCCCTGGCTTTGAAGCTGGACACGGTGGCCATTGATGTTAACCTCATTCGAACTGACTTGGCCAAGACGAACGAGAGGGTGAAGTCCCTTGATTTAAAAACAGCCAGCCTCACAACGGATGTGTCCGACCTGCAAACAGAAGTGCGCAATCTTAGTACTTCCAATGATTTCTTTGCTCGTCGCTTGGATGATTTCGAGGGCCGTGCCAGGTGCAACAACGTGCGTATTATTGGGGTACAGGAGGATTCTAGTTCTATCTCCACTGATTTTCGAGTGGAGGACCTTATCCTAAATCATCTTGCTCTCAAGGGCCTGAGCAAATTCTTTGCTATTGAAAGTGCACATAGGGTCCCGGGGGGACAGGCGAAGCCCGGTTTCCCCCCCGTCCGATCATCACACGGATCTTCAATTTCTGAGATCGCGACGCCATTTTGCAGGCGGCACGGACAAATCGCCCGACGCAGTTCGAGAAAGCTGCTGTGAACTTTTATCCGGACTTCTCCCAATCGGTCCAGAAGCAATGATTGGGATTTCAAGGTGTAAGACGGAGGCTTAGAGACATGGAATTGAAATATGCGCTGTTGTTCCCGGCCCGACTTCGTGTTGAATATGACAATCGAACACTCTTCTTTGTTCGACCTGAGGAAGCGAGTGAATGGTTGGACACCTTACCGACTCGCCGTACTGGCCGGGACCATGCTGGTGGCGCTGAAGGAGGCCTCATGGATCAAGAATAACTATGGCACCAGTGTTGGGAAATAACAGAACTTCTCACCGTAAATGGCTGTGACTCACTACTTCATTGATCATTCCATTCGTATACTGGGGGGTAGCGGGGTGGACGTGACCCTTCCTCCTCTGGGGTTCCTTTGTGTAGATTAGTTGTTTGTTTGTAATTGTTAGGGCGACAGGCACACTGCAAATTGGGGTGGCTTCTGAGTCGGTGCAGGGGTGCAGGGTGGGGGGAGTTACGTTGGGAACATTGGGGGGAAGGGAACTGTGTTGGGGTTCTACGTTTCTTCCTTTTCAAGGCAAAGATTTCTCATTCTTTTTGACTTTGGTGTTGTGCTCGTTTTGGGATGGGAGTGCGTTGTAGTTCTGGATGGGGGGTAGGGGGTTGAGGGTACTGTGCTGAAATGTGAATGGGTTGGGTGACCGGATAAAAAGAGGGGTGGTTTTGCAACTTTTGCGGCGCCTCTCGCCCGATGTTGTTTTGCTCCAAGAAACGCACCTGATTGGGAATACTTGTCACGCTCTTAATAGACGGGGTTATCGTCTCGTTGCCCATGCTGGATTTACATCTAGTTCTAGAGGGGTAGGTATATTGCTTAGGAATACCCTCCCCTTTGAAGTTGATGATGTGGTCCTCGATGCCAGGGGTCGATAAGTCGCACTAGTGGGACGTTGGGAGGGGCACACAGTTTCGTTGGTGTCGGTGTATGTTCCTCCTGGCCTACAATCCACGACATTTACTGACTTGGGGCGAATGGTATTGGGTCTCCCAGAGGGTGTTTTGATATTGGGTGGTGATTTTAACTCCGTCGTTTCAGATAGAGCGGATCGCTATCCACCCAGAGACCTTCCTACTGCGCAATCCTGGTTGGGTGACTTTCTGGACACATTGGGACTAGTAGATTGTTGGAGGCTGATGCATCCAGTGCAGAATCAATTTACCTTCCACTCGGGCGCATGGTAGTCTTTCCAGATTGGACTATCTTTTGATACCGGCTGCTCTGTCCCCTTCGATTGGAGAGATCAGACGCTTGGCTCTGGGCACCTCAGACCATGCCCCTATCTGGTTTCATTTTAATCTTACCACGGGCGCTGAGGGAAGGACAGCCCCAATCAACCCCTGGTATCTTCTTAACCCCACAACCCTCTCTGAATTGATTAAATCATTTGATTTGTACTTTGCTGAAAACGTGGGTTCTGTGTCCTCACCGGTCACACTGTGGGAAGCCTTCAAGACTGTTATCAGGGGACAGGCATTGTCTTTGATCGGGTGTGCTAAGAAATGTAAGAAAGAGGCAATTGTTCATCTCGAGACAGAAATTACAGGCTTAGAGACTGCATTGGAGCGAGATGTGACTCGAGAGACATTGCATATTCTCCACCTTAAACAATTAGAATATAAAAGTTTGGTTACTGAAGCGGCCAAGATGATGAGTAGGGAACAGCAGGGACGATTGTATGATGTGGGCGATAAAGCGGGAAAATTGATTGCCTGGCTTGACAGAAGGGAGAGAGCGAGTCATGTGGTTCCTGTGATTGAGAAGTTGGATGGTATGCGTGTAACGGACCCTGTTGAAATTGTTGAATGCTTTTCTGTTTACTTCCGAGAGGTGTATACCTCGGTGTCTGACAGGCCCGAAGAGGATTCTCAATTGTTGCTTAAAGACATAGCATTGCCAAGTTTATCAGAATCAGATCGAGATTGCCTGGATGCCGCACCCTCGGTGGATGAGGTTGCTCTCGCGCTTCGTTCCATTCGTTCTGGCAAGGCTCTGGGTCCCAATGGTCTTCCTATTGAATTGTATAAATTGCGACCTGATATCCTAGCGCCGTATCTCCGAGATATGTTTTTGGCTGCGCGAGAAAATGGCTCCCTCCCTAGGGATCAGCGTCTTGCGACTATTGTGGTGATCCACAAGGAGGGCAAGCCACGGGATCGCTGTTCGTCCTATAGACCCATTTCACTCTTAAATGCGGAGCCTAAAATTCTCGCCAAGCTACTCGCTAATCGTCTGATTGCGGTGATCAGCGACCTGATCCATCCGGATCAGTCGGGTTTCATCCCTCACCGTAACACGGCTTTAAACTTACGACGTTTGCATGGTGTTCTCGCGAGGGCCCCGACGTTGCGTGAACCGGCCATCTTGGCGTCCTTAGACGCCACGATGGCCTTTGACACGATTGAATGGTCGTATCTCTGAGCCGTGCTCGCCAAGTTTGGATTTGGTGCTGGCTTTATCAGATGGGTCAAACTCCTGTATGTAACGCCACTGGCACAGGTTGTGGTTAACGGTTGTGTCTCCATGCCTTTTGCTCTCGGAAGGGGCACGCGGCAGAGTTGTCCGTTGTCCCCGCTTCTCTTTGCTCTTGCGCTAGAACCACTCGCCGCTTGGCTACGCTGGGAACCTTCACTGAAGGGCATACGTTGGAACCCGGAATTTGAAGACCGTTTCTCCCTATATGCGGATGATATTTTATTGTACCTCACATCTCCCCAAAAATCGCTTAACGTATTGTATGACATGCTTAACTCCTTTGGGAGGAATTCGGGCCTCGTCATCAACTGGTCAAAATCCTGTATCTATGTGCTCGCAGGTGATGTCCCTCGTTTACCGCGGGGCTGCCCTATCCAGTTGTCACAGTCTGGTTTTAAATATTTGGGGGTGTTTATCTCACTGTATCCGAAGGTTCGCTATGATCGTAATATACTCCCCCCACTCCAAAGGTTACGCTTGGATGTAGTGCGCTGGCGTAGGTTACCGTTGTCTCCCCTAGGACGAGCGGCCCTTTTTAAAATGATGTCCTTGCCGCGATTTCTATATGCACTTCAGAATAGTTTTGATGTAATCCCGACAAAATATTTTCGGGAGGTGGAGTTGTTGCAGAGACAGTTGATATGGGACGGACGTTCGCGCATCGCTCTTCCAAAATTAACACTTCCATGGTATGATGGCGGCATAGCACTTCCGGATATTCGAAGGTATTATTGGGCTTCCCAACTTGCTGCCATCAACCATGGGATGTATGGTCCGGCGCTGAATCCGGCCTTTGAGATGGATAGATTGCTACTCCCGGGTGGAGACTATTATAGGGCGCTTTACTCGGGGACCTCCCGTTCGCAACTGTCGGGACCTACCGCTATAGCCGTACGGGTATGGCATAGCGCGACGGCAGCTCTGGGCTGGAGTGACAGATTGACGGGCGCTACTCCGCTTTATGCTTCCGCAAAATGGGGCTGTCTATGGAAGACGAAGGGATTTGATAAATGGGACACGATTGGTATTAGTAAAGTGCGTGATCTCTGGGTTAAAGGAGGGGTGAAGACCTTTTCGGATTTACAAACGGAATATAAGTTGAGTGATAGGGAAATTTTTCGTTATTTCCAGGTGCGTCATGCTTTGAATTCAGTATTTCCTGTAGGTAGCGATGTTCCGGAATCCTCCCCCCTCGAAGATCGTATATTGGATGGCTATGTGCCGGATAGTACTATCTCACTGTTCTATAGAAAGATGATTAATGATCGTTCGAGTTTGCTGAATCGCCTTCGTGAAACTTGGATTGCGGATGGTATTGAACTAGATGACGAGGACTGGCAATCCGCGGTCTCCTCTCCCAGGGAGGTTGCAATTCTGGCCCGTCTCCGTCTGGTCCAACTTCAGATTCTCCACAGAATCTACATCACCGGCCCCCGTTTGATCCACATGGGTTATTCCACTGATGGCTTGTGTAGGCGTGGTTGTGGTCTCCTTGGCACTTATCTCCATATATTGTGGGAGTGCCCTGATTTGGTGCCTTTTTGGCATCGTATACATGATGTGATGAGCGAGGTGACGGGTGTTGTGATGGGGCCAGAAGCCCGGCAATGTTTGTTGAATGTATGGGGTCCGAATGATTATGATGTGTCGCAGCTTCGATGGGTGACTCTTGCTAATATGGTTGCCAAACGTGATATTGCACAATTGTGGGGGTCCCCGAGGCCGCCTACAGTGTCTGCTTGGAAAGAGAGTGTGGATTGGTGCATGTTCAGAGAGAAGATGTGTATATAGCGAGAGGCAGGCCCAGGAAATGGGGAAAGATCTGGAACCAGTGGAACTCATACCGGGGTGATATTTGTTCGCCCCCGCTTGCAGACATTCCTAGTCCTTCTCAATCGCCCTGACCTGTACTCCTTCCAGCTGTGGTACATTGTGCTGTTTAAATGCAGTTTTGCCTTTGACCCCCCCCACTGCCTGCATTCGAAGAATGTTTCTCCTGTTATCCTGTGTCTCCCGTCCTCCTAGAGCACAAGTCTACCTGATGTACTATTATTATTTTGCCTTGATTGTTTGTTTATGTTTCTTTTGTTCTGTTTTATGTATTAATAAAAAAGTTACAACAAAAAAATAAAAGAACAATGCAAGAAACAGGACTTCATCGAAGTAGAGTCTGCTGCAAATGCAGTAAATGCAAGGCATGCCAATTTGGTGACATCTTGGAGTATATCATCCCATTCCATGCCAAGCCTATAAAACGTTCAGGTGTCTTGCACTGCAAAACTGAATTTGCAGTTTATGTGTTATCGTGCCCATGTAACCTTAGATTTCTGGACAGCATAATCTGCATCGGAGGATCTTACAGCATATCAGGGTCATAAGAAGCAAAGAGAACACCTACCAATGTAAATTCTTATAGGACCTTTTGACACGCCTGCACTCCGAAATGCTGGACAGAATTGCACCAAATTTGGCAGAAAGGTACAGTTGCATATGCAGAGTGTGCCATTTGTTATTTGGTGTAAATGTGTTCAGCAGTTGCTGAGAAATTTAAGAAAACAGAGTTAGTGATATCTGTGGTCGCAAGGACTTTGCGAAAAATACCAGGCTTCTGCTGGTAAATGCAGAGCTCTGATTGGCTGCCAACAGTTCAACAAGGAAGTGTTGGCAGCCATCTTTGAACTCAGGTTCAGCCTAGTCCTAAAAAACACGGAAAAAAGAAAAGGGGGCAGGTAAGGAATACCCTCTACTCCTGGGGACCCAAAGGGACCATAACAGGCCAAAAAAGCATTAAAAGAAATGCAAAATTGTGATATTTGTAAATTAGCAGTAAATAAGAAAAACAAGAGCTTATTTTTAATTAACCCCGGGTTGTGCCAGATCCTGGGGGCATGCCAGTGAATTAGGAGGGGGCACACGTGGTCCACCTCCTAATGATTATGAGAGCGCTGGGGATTGCCCCGTCCCCGGAGCATTTGTTTTTACATATATTAATGCAAAAAGTGGAGTTTCATCTGTTTCTCTGCATGTAAATATGTATGCAGAGAAACAGATGAAAACATTGCTCTGACATACATTGCTCTGCCTTTCAGCAGCCACCTCTCTGTGACCCCAATGCTGGCTCCCACTGGAGGCAGGGACCTGGCAGGGACCGTGGGGCCCCTGAGGCCCCCCAGCAGTCCCCAACACAGGTCAGTGGGAGCCCTAGAATAAAAGAGGCTGGGCCCGGGGGGGTGGGGTCCTTGACTGAAATCAGCCTGGGGAGGAGATCCACGGGGTCCCTCTCCCCATATAAATACACATTTATAACAAGGCTGGCCCCAGGTTCCTCCATTGGAAAAATAATGTAATTTAATAAAAGAACGAGTCCCCAGGACAATCGCAGGAGGCCACCCCAGTGATGTAATATGTGAGGTCATAAGCAGTGCATTCCGGGTGGTGTGTGTTATAGTTAGCTCAGTTGACTATAACTGCTGAATTTCACTGGTTTTGTTCATGTGAAACCAGAGCCTAACTATAACACCCCTGTAACCTTTGTTTTTTTTCAGTGAATATATATTTATAGATATGCACACATAGGAAAACAATATATATATATATACATACAAATTATTTTTAACTGAAAAACCCAAAGGTTACAAGGATGTTTTAGTTTGGAAATAGAATACAAAAAATAATAGAAATTTACTGCTAACATGCAGCTCACTCTGTATGAAAGCAATTGTGCTCCGCTTTGAGCAAGCAAGAGCTAAATGATCTTGCTTGCTCAAAGCGGAGCACTGTTTGCTATGGCATGGCGGGAGCAGTCAAGCTCCTGCCAAGCCATAGTAAACAGCTCTGTCCCTGGATGGGCCATGGGGTGGCAGTCCCCAGGGCCATCTTTGGCTCCAGTAGGGGAGCTGTGCTGCCCCCCCTTGTTTTAGAAATTACCCCGGGGAGGTGGTGGTCCCCGGGGCTAGGGATCTGTAACACACCCTCTCCATTATAATATTTGAGCCCTAGGGAAGTTGTAGTCCCCAGGGCTGTGGAGGACCTCACTGTGCCCTCCAGCATTTCTTTTATTCATTGCCCTTGGAGTTGGCGGTCCCTGGGGCTGCAGGGGGCCCCACAAGTCCCCCAATCTTGTATATTTCATTGCCCCGGGGAGGTGGCTGTCACTGAGGCTTCAGTAGAGTTGCATGAACCCCCCTACATTTCAAAAATTCATAGTCATGGGGAGGTGGTGATCCCCGGGGTTGTGAGAGGGCTGCATGCCCCCCACACTTGTATAGTTCAGTGCCTCAGGCAGGTATTGATCCCCGGGGCTGTGGTGGGCTGAGCGGGTCCCCCAATTGTATAGTTCATTGCTGCAAGAAGGTGGCAGTCCCCGGGGCTGGTGGGCACCCCACATTTGTATAGTCCATGGCCTCTGGGAGGTGGCTGTTCCTGGGGCTTTTCAAAAGCCTATGAGAAGACCCCATGAGTCCCCTCCTTGATCATATTAAGCCTGCATGCCCCCAGGATATTGCCCACAAGGGTAAGTCATAAAAAAGATGCGTAGGAGACTTTGCATCTTTTTTTTTTATTTTGCTGTTGATTCATGGGTCCACCCACGAATTTGAAGCAAAAAGTAAATAAAACAATTTCCTTTTAATCAGGGCAGGGTTCCTGTGGTGTTCACACACCATATCTGGGTGGGTCAGGGTATCCCTACCCTGCCCCCATTTATTTATTTTTAACATTTTTTGTGTGGCTCGACTTCAAGCTGAGTCTCAAGATGTCTACCAACACATCCTAGTTGAAGTATTGGCAGTCAATAAAATGTTAATAGGATCTACGAGTCAGACTACAACGACTCATCCCCTCATATATATATATTTTTTTAACCTAAATATCTCTGAAACTACTGTATTTACATCAAATCACAAAAAGCATGCTTTCCGGACGAACATGTAGCTTTCTGCCAAATTTGGTGTACTTCCATTCAATGGTATGGGATGTACTGGTGTTCAAAAAAAGAAAAATCCCTACAGACATAACATGGAGAAAGTGTGTTATGGGACCCCCCTTTTTTTTGGGCCACTACTTGACGGATCACATCGAAACATTCAATTCAGCAGCTGAACCAAAAAGGGGACATTTTTAGAAAGTGATGTGATTATTTATTGATGAGTTATTGGCAAAACAATAGATTTTCCTATGGAAACTTTGGTCCTAACTTTGGGGCCGATTATGATTGTGGACGGACTTGAGTCCGTCCGTGACCCCTGAGGAGGAGGGAACGTCCGCAAGGGCTGCGGCGTTCCCTCCGAGCAGATTAGGGTGTGACCACCAAGGTGGCGGTCACATCCTCTATCTTTAACATTGCGGCCGGTGCCGCTTCAAGGTTAAAAATGCATGCATCACACTTGCATGCACAAAGCGGCAGGCACCATGCAGTGCCTGCTGCTTTGTGCACGCAAATGCAGGGGGGTACCATAGCTCCGCCTCCGCCTACCATAAGCTCCGCCTCCAGGCCGGAATTTCCAGTCTGAGTGCGGACGTAAAGTTAGTAGTCGTATATCCATTCTGTGAATACCAATAGTAGTAAGTGCATTCTGTGAATACCAAAAGTAGTAAGTGCATTCTGTGAATACCAAAACTAGTAAGTTTAGGATTTAGTCTTAAGTTAATTCTGTGAATCGGGCCCTTAATTTTTTTAATGACCTTTTCCTGCATTTTTGTCAAGTATGCTTTGTGGAAACTCCTCTTGTTATTCCATTTATCTATGAAGAAGATTGTGGGGCATGCCTAGATATCAATGGTAATGTCATCTACTGAGAAAAGCAGAAATATGCACCATGCAGGTTTCAACTCTTTCAAAATTTGCTGCAAGACTCTTACTGGGATGGCTTGTGGCGGGCATATTCCAGGTCATCTGAGAGCTTAACACTGGTCATCAGCAATTAACCAATGTGCATAGAGCTGTAAATCATAGTGGTGCTCTCTTCTTGTAGCAAAACTTCATTGATTATATATCTTGGAGAATGTACGCCCTTTTTGTTTTGGCTTGCTGACTCTTTCAAAAACCAAATAGGCTATAGTTGGTGGTAGATTCTTCTCATATGTCAATGCAAATATTGCTATTCATTATCCTGTGATTTGGTATTCTGAACAAACTAAAGATATGGATTTTGTGTTATTCTATGTTTGTGGCTTGACTTCAATGTCTAGTTCTTGGAATCTCCAGTTCTGTGCAAGGATACATAGATAGGCCTCCATGTGGACTATATATTAGTAATTCATGCTTTCCTTAAGATATGCTACACAGCGTGAAGAAATGCTTAACATTGTGGCCCCTGAAATGTCAGAGTTTTCTGTAAAACATAATAATCTAATCACCAATCAATATTTACAGCTAGCACTTAAATTACTGTTGCCCCATCAGTGAAGATATTGTTCCAACAGGCTATGAAATGTCATCTATAAGAAGGATTAGCTACCATGTTGTCTATTTTCAAAGGCTGTTATCCAATATCAAGAATTAGAAAATTCTATAGGTTCTCTTTTAATTTACCACCCGCCTTCAGTCACCCTTGACATTCCTCGTTTGGCTGAAAGAATTACTTCTACGCACCCAAACGCGCTGAACCCACTTATTGGTTTCAGGTGATTTTAATAATTGGATGGAATCCCTGCCTACCTCTAGTTTGCAATCTGTGATTAAATCTATTAACATTTAAAACCTCTCTCAACAGTAATAGTCCACTGACACAAAGCTGGTCACCTGCTGTACTTAATCTTCGACAATGAAGTCCTTGTTGACATCATGTCCATCTAGAAATTCCATGGTCAGATTCCTTCCAGATTACTTTATCCATAGCATTCTTGAAAATTGATAGCATAATGAAAACTGCAAATCATGTGAAAATATTCCTCACCAGATCTTGTACAGATAATAACATCTCTTTTGTAGCTCAACAAGTTACTGCCATATATTGCTCCTTCTCTCCAGAGTGGACTATGGCAGCCCGCTGTAGCATGGTTAATGCTTTCTATTACCATATGGAACACATCCAAGAGAGTTCTGGTCCAGAGCAAATCAAAAAAATAATCAAAGAAACACGTAAACCTTAAATAGTTCATGCCCATCTTTAAACAGGTAATGATCCTACTCTGAAAACTCTAGAAATAACATAGAATGTGTAGAACATGTTATATAGGGGAAACTGTGTGCTGCCAATTGCACAGATAAAGTTTCCTGATTAGAGAAAAAAATTATATTACTATGATAAGAGCCTTCTACCAACATTCTATCAAACCTTTATTCCATTCCATTATCTCTCTCTTGCTACTCCAGGCAATTGGGAGTGCATTCTGCCTTCACAATCTCTAGTAGACATCAGTAGCGGCCCGTGGTGGGACTACTGGCAGGTGTTGACGTGGGGCAGGGGAGGGACATTGTGGGGCGTAGTAAACTACGGATTACTTCTGATTAGAGGTAAGTAAATAAATAAATAAAACAAATTTAATTGAAAATGGTGCATTGCCAAATGCGATTCCAACCACGGGCCGCTAGTGGTAGACATACTTTCCAACTTTTTTCTAAAATAATTCGGAAGATTAAAAAGGAACTCTCAGCATCATCAATGACCACTGAAGCCCTGCCACTGGCTTCTAACTTTGAGTCCAATAGCATCTGTACTTTTAACCCTACACCTACTGTGGATTATAATAATTTGAAAACTAGGAACAAACCCTCCAGTACCACAGATGACCCTATTCTCAGTGCCCTTCCGAAAAGCATAAAGAAAAAAGTGTCTCCTTATCTTAAAGAGATTATGAATACTTCTTTATTGACACGAATTTTCCCACATTGTTTTAAATATGGTTGAGTACATCCTTTATTAAAGAAACATTCATTGGATTTGCCTGATCTGGAAAACTTTAGACTGATTTCTTTACTACCCTTCATTGCTTGAGTTCTTGAACAAACAGTGATCTATCAGCAACACAACTTTAATGAAGACCACCACCATGTTGTATGGAAGATTTCAAAAGGTACAGTTAATCCCTTATCATTCCTCTTCTTAATGTTTTCTATGGGGCATCCATGAAAGTGCTAAAATCTTTTGTTTATTGTTCAAATTGTATCTAACCCCTTTAGCATTTATGCTGCACAATTTTATTGTCAAATATTATTTTTACATTGATAACCCATAAATCATCTTCCCACTTTGGAATAACCCCTCCTGTCTTTCATTGGCCCAAAAATCGATGGATAGTAATTCTTTAAAACGTATCTCTTCCCAATTAGATTTGCTAACCATTTACAGCAAAATTAATCAATCATTCAATAATTCTTTATTCAGCAATAAATGGGCTAAGTGCTTTGGTCTGCTTTATTGGACAAGTGACCAGAGCCTGTTTCCTCTGGACACAAAGTATGTGTTTTTCTTGATACCAAGCTCTGCTTAGACCTCTAGATCTGTGCTATTACTAAATCTTACCTTTTCTGCTTGACACTTTTACAGGAAAATATTCCTTTTTCTTTTTTTCCCCTGCAGAGTTGTGGTTGTCAATGATTGTACCCAGTCCTGACTGGACTTCAGTAACTCTGCCTTTTTAAGGTTCCGCAAGAAAAGTAAAGTCTGTCCAAATACTTTAAAGTTCCACTGTGAGACTAGCATTCAATGTGAAAACATTTACCTGGTGTCTGCTTCCTGTAATCAGCTTCACTGGCTTCCCATTAACAATATAATCCAAGGTAAATGGGTCGGGAGCAAGATGGAGTCAGCGTGAGTGTCCGCGCTGCTCGGCTGCTTACGCCGGACGTGTGGACGATCGGCTAGTCGCCCTGCAATGCGATGCTGACACAGATGCTCGCTCCGACGCAGAGGCTGCTGGCGGGAGGCTCTCATCCTTGGCAGTGCGCTGCCAATGACACAGCGGCTTCTTTCCTCTTTATTTTACCGGTGGACCTCTGTGTGCTGCCTGCCCGGTGCTTGATCCTCCTCCTGACCTGGATTGTGTTACTTACAACGTTCTTGGACCCGGACTTTCATCTACTGATACCGGCAGCTTCATCTACTCACAGACTTGGTGGGACTCGGCAGCGGGTGCACTTTAGACACGTGGGCAGTAACTCCAGCATGAACAGCCGGGGAGCCAGGAAGGGCGGCAAAGCGAAGACAGCAGCCATCACCGAGCCCAGAGAACCCAGGGACGCTGCATCCACAGAGGGGACTGCAAAAGCCAGGCAAGAGGTTAGTAGTAGTAAAAAATCGTTGGGGAAAGCAGGGGAGGCGGGAGGCGGGCTGCCAAAAGGCTTAAAAGACTCAGCAGCTATGCAGCTGCCTCTAGCGAAAATGTTTCTGGGCACTAAAGCCCAATCCTCGGGCATTAACTCCCAGACCCTTGCGCCCGCACCTCACCCTGAGAGAATGTCCCCTTGGTTCCACTGACCAGGCTGACCACCCTAGCACCTGCACCTGGTTCACAGCAAGAGGCTGGCTCAACACTTAATCAAGAGACTGACCAAGAGACTGACCTGGTAGCAGCTGCACCAGGGGAAGGGCCGCGCACCGAAGCAGGTACTTCAGCCTACCACTGGACTCTGTCATGAACCCGTGTATGTATCCCTGCGCTCCTGCTGCTGAGCCTCTAAATGGGGCAACCGAACAACAAATTCTTTCAACCCTGCCCTCTGTAGCACAGAATCTGGGCGATGGCTCCGACATTGTCAATCCTGGCACGCCTTTCACAGTCCCAGAGGCTAGTATGACTGGCATAGCCAACTTCATCCAGAGCCTAGAAGCTGCAGCTGGTGCACAAATTCCTTGGACTCCAGAAACAGGGAATGAGCACTTCTATTCAGACTCCGAAGCACACCTACCTCATCGGGTCTCACTAAAGGCACTGGTATGGTAGCGATTTAAGAAAGCCAGAAGCAAGGGCAAGCGGCCCAGCCAATTGAAATGGGACTAATCTGACTCACAAACGTCTTACCGCCTGGACGAGGACGATCCCAGCACAACACAGTGGGGAAAAGCAAAAAGCCTGCCTGTAGACACTGCTGAGCCCTCCTTAGCTTCTATCCTAGCTTCTATCAAAGAGTTTCAGGAGGAGGTCCGGGCAGACAATCGCGTAGCCCAAGGTGCTACTAAGAAACTGCAGGGAGGCCTACGGTGGCTGAACAAAACTTGCACAGATATAAGTGATCGTGTCTCCATGGATGAGGCGCGCACTGAGCACCTGGAAACAGAACCCACGGCAGCCAAACAGCAGAGCGAGTCCAGCACTGCTTGCCTGGGAGATCTAATGTCTAAGATGGAGGAGCAGGAGAACCGCCAGAGCAGAAATGATCTCTGCTTGCTTGGAATTACGGAGGGGAAGGAAGGAGACGATCCCAGGCGCTTCATCGTAAAACTCTTGCAGGAATCCTTCCCTGACCAACCAGGCTGGCACTGGGACCGTGAGGTGGAGAGGGCGCACCGCTTTCCCTTCAATCAGAGGCAGCAGCGCGATGGCAGCAACGCAGCCGGGGGACAGCCAAGGGTGTTTCTGGTATATTTTGGCAACTTTCTCCTTAGGCAGCTAATTTATGACCAGGCTCGCCCAAATAAAAAAAAAGGGGCTAACGGCATAACATTCTTCGCAAAACCCGACTTTTGCCATCAGGCAGTAGAGCGGAGAAGGTGCCTACGACAATTAATTTCTCCATTTCAGCAGCTGGGGGCAGAAGTCTACCTAATGAACCCCGCCAGCCTGAAAGTAATCTTCAACGGGGGCACCAAAGTCTTTTTGTCCGAAGTTAAGGCTGGTGAATACCTGAACGAGCCTTAGATAAAAAGTTTACCACTTAGGGACCTCCGGCCCTTGTTCTTTTCTTCTTGTCTTTATTTTCTTTATACAGTGTTTTTAAATCTTCAAGCCTCCTGGGGTTAAGGCATTGGCTACACTAGGACAGCTCTATGTAAAGTGTATGACTGACCGAGCGGGCAGCGTTTTCTTTTTTTCTTTCTTTGCTAAAAAGGGGCCACTAGCCGAATGAATGATTAATTTGTTTTTTTTAGGCGTGGTTGGCAGTCGGGACTCATGACTGACTACCATCATTCAGGTTATTTCTGAGTGCTCAGAAGAGGGGGGTGGGTGGACGGGCACCTAAAATAACACAGAAGAACCAAGGGCACTTTCTTGTATGCACACACTTGCACACTCACTTATCAAGACACTGGGCGAGGTTAAAGAACTCACTAGGTGAAACACATTCTAAGGTTTGAGAAATATCTTTCTTATGTTTCCTTAAAAAATGTAAATGGCCAAGACAGATTCGCTATTTGCGGGCTGAATGATGCCTCAAAAAGACAAAATGTAGCGCAAGGTCTGCGCTTTCTGGGGGGTAACATCATCTGCCTCCAGGAGACCCATATAAATGGCTCACAGAAACACCTAATAGACACACTGGGGTTTAAGGTTGTGGGGGCCACTACACAGGGTGCTAAAATAAAAGGGGTAGGAATCATGGTAGACAGGAGACTTTCTCTTAAAAATCTCCGTGTCAAATCGAACTCACTGGGCAGATGGGTAATATCCGAATGCCACCTCCCTCCTAATCTCCCTTTCACCCTTTGCTCATTGTACGGCAGCAATACAGATGACCCAGGGATGATCAACCTGGTCTCAGGGGAGCTAGCCCACTGGCCCACCCCAATCATCGTCTGTGGTGACCTTAAGATACATCTGCCCAGTGATTGGAAAATTGACAACAAATGGAGGCATAAAGGCAGAAAGCCCCTTGTATACCAAGCACTAACCAACTTAGCTCAGACTCATGGGCTAAGCAACATTTGGGCTAGTTTAAACCCTGCTCAACCTGGCTACACCTACTTTTCTGCCCCGCATCATACATTTTCCAGATTAGACTACTTTTTTATCTCATCCTCACTACTTAGTAAATGCACCATAGACATCACACCTCATTTCATGTCAGACCACAATCCTCTTATATTAAACATCAAGGGATTAGGGAACTGGAAGGAGGCACCAAGGTAGAGCTTTGAGAACGCCCTCTTGCAAGACGCAGGCTATCGGATACACATGCAAGGATGGATTCAGGAGTTCCTGGAAATAAACACTGGAACTACCCCAACCATGATTGTCTGGGACACACTAAAGGTGGGTGTTCGGGGCGAAACTTTGAGGTTTTCAATTAGGAAAAATAGGAAGGAGAAATTGTTAATTTGTGAAAAACTAAGGAGAGCAGAAATTAAACTGGTCCTAATGGTTAACTCTGGACAGGATATTGGGAATGTTCACAAAGAAGTAATTTTATCAAAGGCAGATATTGGGGCACTATTTGCAGAAAAAAACGCAGCTAAATGGGCGACACTGCGGGAAAAGAACTATAAGTGTAGTGATTGCATTGGACATCACCTTGCCGTCAACACCAGGCAATAGTCCACAAGTAGCGAAATACACGTAATTAAACTGGCAACAGGGATTGAGACCAACAATCCTAGCACAATACAAAGGGGATTCCAAGAATTCTACACTGAACTATGCACAGAAGAGAACGGCAGGGTATAGCTGATTCAATAGAAAGCAAGATAACTAGCTACTTGAATGAGGTCAATCTAGAACAACTTACCTCTGATAATAGCGAGCTGTTAGATGTCACCCCAACCTGGGACGATATAATGGAAGCCCTATCCAATCTACCAGATGGGAAAGCCGTAGGAATGGACGGCATTCCTGTGGAATTCTATAACAGTTTTGCTCCTCAAATTAAACCCATTTTTATTGACGTAGTGACTTCTATCTTTAATGGGGTTCCCCCTCCTGCCTCCTGGTCTAACGCAAAAATATCCATATTCCCCAAAAAGAACAAATCGCCGCTAGAAATGGGCTCCTACAGACCAATTACACTCATTAACTGCGACTCTAAAGTCTTCTCTAAAATAATAGCTATCAGAATATCCTCTGTGGCCGAGTCCCTAGTCTCAGAATGGCAATACAGCTTTATTCCTAAAAAAGACACTCCGGAGCATGTCAGGCGGGCTATTACCCTGTTTGACACAGCACAGGTAGCAGTGGACCCGATGTCATTAATACTACTAGATGCTGAAAAAGCATTTGACTGGGTTTCCTGGCGGTTCTTGTGGGATGTCATGGGCAGGATGGGTTTTGGGCCAAAACTTACACAGGCAGTACGGGCTCTATATCAAAAGCCGAAAGACGACAGCCTGTGTTTCTATCAATGGGCGACTTACTGATCAATTCAACATCTCCCAGGGCACCAGGCAGGGCTGTCCCTGCTCCCCCTTACTATTTGCCCTCTATATAGACCCATTCATTAGGAAAATTGAAAGGAACCCCGCCATCATGGCAACAAGCATGCAGGGAAGCAGCTCTAAAATGATGGCTTATGCCGATGACCTGGCCATAACTTCCCCTAATCCCGAGAATGCTATACCGACATTGGAAATGGAGGCACAAAAATTTGGGAAAATCTCACGGTATGCACTGAATAAAAAGAAAACCCAAATAATTATAAACAAGGAAATCACCTGGCCCGACGCCCTGGTAGTTCCGAAGGCTAAATACCTGGGGGTTTTCATTTATGCTAACATTGATGGAATTATTACAGAAAACCTATCCCCCCCTTGCAGAAGAAACCAAGAAAGCCCTTAAACAAATTGGCAACCTTCACCTGACTCTTGTTGGCAGATGTAACCTAATTAAAATGACCTACTTCCCAAAACTGCTCTACTTCTTCCGTACCATACCCCTGGAGTTCAGCAAAACCAATCTGCAGAAATTTCAGCAAATATTTACGCAGTTGACCTGGGCCTACTCACAACCAAGGCGGGCTCTAAGGCAACTGTCTTTTCCCAGAGAGCGGGGCGGTTGGGCCTTCCCCAATATTTATTATGCTATACTACTGGCCTTTAGTCCTGCAGTACAGTACTGAAGTGTGGAGTGAACACTCCCACTCCCCTCCATCCAGGCTTGCTTCACCTTTTCAGCTTTTACTAGGTGAAGAGCATTGTGGCTGCCTCTGCCGGCAGACATCATTTGGATACTACAAACGTGTGAGATTTAAGACCTTAATGAACTCCTTTAAGGTCTTCCGCAATATCCGCAGAATATTTGGGCTTGGGAAATTGAATTATTGTTCTCCTATCACTGCAAATTGTAACCTCCCGACATCTTTGGTAGGTTCTATCTGTCAGATTGGCATAAGACAGGCATCACAAAACTGGTGGACCTAATCCCCAGTGAAGGAGTTAAATCATTCACAGACCTGCAATATAAATATGGTCTGAAAAGCCAAGACGCCTTCAAGTACCTTTCCATTCGTGATTTTCTTTCCAGAAAGGTTGGGGGCACCGCAGGGTTCACTGAAATAGAACTCGTCAATAAACTGCGTGACTCCGCAACTCCTCGGATAGGTCATATCTACAACGCACTAAACAGACAAACCCCAGACAATCTACCGAAAATAGCTGACAAGTGGCACACTAAACTTGAGGCCCCATACAGCACGTTTTATAACTCTTTAGAACTTTCTCAAAACATTTTGCCGTCAGCCAAACTGCAGGTACAAAAGGGGGTGGTGATGGACGGAGTATCTGAATCAATCAAACACTCACACCAAGTCAAAAGATCTGGGTTTAATCCATCACCGTTCTTTAGCCCACTCTGCCACCCCAGTTCAGACATGGCTATATGCAAATCAGTCTGACCCTGTGCCTCATGGGAACAGTCCAGCCCGAACTGCCAAGCCATGTCTTCCCTGGACCGGAAACAAGCTTCCGAGGACCGGTTTCTGGCATTCCAGCCTTCTTCAGCCCGGCTTGCTTGAATCCAGTGGCAAAGTGAGCAAGGGACTCACGTCTGAGCATACCCTGCCACAATTATGGCGGCCAAAAGCGGTACAAAAGGGGGTGGTGATGGACGGAGCATCTGAATCAATCAAACACTCACACCCAGTCAAAAGATCTGGGTTTAATCCATCACCGTTCTTTAGCCCACTCTGCCACACTAGTTCAGACATCGCTATATGCAAATCAGTCTGACCCTGTGCCTCATGGGAACAGTCCAGCCCGAACTGCCAAGCCATGTCTTCCCTGGACTGGAAACAAGCTTCCGAGGACCGGTTTCTGGCATTCCAGCCTTCTTCAGCCCGGCTTGCTTGAATCCAGTGGCAAAGTGAACAAGGGACTCACGTCTGAGCATACCCTGCCACACTTATGGCGGCCAAAAGCGGTACAAAAGGGGGTGGTGATGGACAGAGCATCTGCATCAATCAAACACTCACACCCAGTCAAAAGATCTGGGTTTAATCCATCACCGTTCTTTAGCCCACTCTGCCACCCCAGTTCAGACATGGCTATATGCAAATCAGTCTGACCCTGTGCCTCATGGGAACAGTCCAGCCCGAACTGCCAAGCCATGTCTTCCCTGGACCGGAAACAAGCTTCCGAGGACCGGTTTCTGGCATTCCAGCCTTCTTCAGCCCGGCTTGCTTGAATCCAGTGGCAAAGTGAGCAAGGGACTCACGTCTGAGCATACCCTGCCACACTTATGGCGGCCAAAAGCGGTACAAAAGGGGGTGGTGATGGACAGAGCATCTGCATCAATCAAACACTCACACCCAGTCAAAAGATCTGGGTTTAATCCATCACCGTTCTTTAGCCCACTCTGCCACCCCAGTTCAGACATGGCTATATGCAAATCAGTCTGACCCTGTGCCTCATGGGAACAGTCCAGCCCGAACTGCCAAGCCATGTCTTCCCTGGACCGGAAACAAGCTTCCGAGGACCGGTTTCTGGCATTCCAGCCTTCTTCAGCCAGGCTTGCTTGAATCCAGTGGCAAAGTGAGCAAGGGACTCACGTCTGAGCATACCCTGCCACACTTATGACGGCCAAAAGTGGTACAAAAGGGGGTGGTGATGGACGGAGCATCTGAATCAATCAAACACTCACACCCAGTCAAAAGATCTGGGTTTAATCCATCACCGTTCTTTAGCCCACTCTGCCACCCCAGTTCAGACATGGCTATATGCAAATCAGTCTGACCCCGTGCCTCATGGGAACAGTCCAGCCCGAACTGCCAAGCCATGTCTTCCCTGGACCGGAAACAAGCTTCTGAGGACCGGTTTCTGGCATTCCAGCCTTCTTCAGCCCGGCTTGCTTGAATCCAGTGGCAAAGTGAGCAAGGGACTCACGTCTGAGCAAACCCTGCCACACTTATGGCGGCCAAAAGCGGTACAAAAGGGGGTGGTGATGGACGGAGCATCTGAATCAATCAAACACTCACACCCAGTCAAAAGATCTGAGTTTAATCCATCACCGTTCTTTAGCCCACTCTGCCACCCCAGTTCAGAATTGGCTATATGCAAATCAGTCTGACCCTGTGCCTCATGGGAACAGTCCAGCCAGAACTGCCAAGCCATGTCTTCCCTGGACCAGAAACAAGCTTCCGAGGACCGGTATCTGGCATTCCAGCCTTCTTCAGCCCGGTTTGCTTGAATCCAGTGGCAAAGTGAGCAAGGGACTCAAGTGTGAGCATACCCTGCCACACTTATGGCGGCCAAAAGTAGTACAAAAGGGGGTGGTGATGGACAGAGCATCTGAATCAATCAAACACTCACACCCAGTCAAAAGATCTGGGTTTAATCCATCACCGTTCTTTAGCCCACTCTGCCACCCCAGTTTAGACATGGCTATATGCAAATCAGTCTGACCCTGTGCCTCATGGGAACAGTCCAGCCCAAACTGCCAAGCCATGTCTTCCCTGGACCGGAAACAAGCTTCCGAGGACCGGTTTCTGGCATTCCAGCCTTCTTCAGCCCGGCTTGCTTGAATCCAGTGGCAAAGTGAGCAAGGGACTCACGTCTGAGCATACCCTGCCACACTTATGGCGGCCAAAAGCGGTACAAAAGGGGGTGGTGATGGACGGAGCATCTGAAACAATCAAACACTCACACCCAGTCAAAAGATCTGGGTTTAATCCATCACCGTTCTTTAGCCCACTCCGCCACCCCAGTTCGGACATGGCTATATGCAAATCAGTCTGACCCTGTGCCTCATGGGAACAGTCCAGCCCGAACTGCCAAGCCATGTCTTCCCTGGACCGGAAACAAGATTCCGAGGACCGGTTTCTGGCATTCCAGCCTTCTTCAGCCCGGCTGGCTTGAATCCAGTGGCAAAGTGAGCAAGGGACTCACGTCTGAGCATACCCTGCCACACTTATGGCGGCCAAAAGCGGTACAAAAGGGGGTGGTGATGGACGGATCATCTGAATCAATCAAACACTCACACCCAGTCAAAAGATCTGGGTTTAATCCATCACCGTTCTTTAGCCCACTCTGCCACCCCAGTTCAGACATGGCTATATGCAAATCAGTCTGACCCTGTGCCTCATGGAAACAGTCCAGCCCGAACTGCCAAGCCATGTCTTCCCTGGACCGGAAACAAGCTTCCGAGGACCGGTTTCTGGCATTCCAGCCTTCTTCAGCCCGGCCTGCTTGAATCCAGTGGCAAAGTGAGCAAGGGACTCACGTCTGAGCATACCCTGCCACACTTATGGCGGCCAAAAGTGGTACAAAAGGGGGTGGTGATGGACGGAGCATCTGAATCAATCAAACACTCACACCCAGTCAAATGATCTGGGTTTAATCCATCACCGTTCTTTAGCCCACTCTGCCACCCCAGTTCAGACAGGGCTATATGCAAATCAGTCTGACACTGTGCCTCATGGGAACAGTCCAGCCCGAACTGCCAAGCCATGTCTTCCCTAGATCGGAAACAAGCTTCCGAGGACCGGTTTCTGGCAATCCAGCCTTCTTCAGCCCGGCTTGCTTGAATCCAGTGGCAGGCACCGATGGCTGGGCATGCTCAGACGTGAGTCCCAGGCTCTCCACACCACTGGAGTCAAGCTATCCAGGCTGATGAAGGCTGATAGCCAGAAACCGGTCCTTGGATGCTTGATTCCGGTCTGGGAAAGACATGGCTTGGTAGTTCGGACTGGACTGCTCCCATGAGGCACAGGGTCAGAGCTGATTTGCATATAGCCAGTGTCTAACCCAGAGTGGTGTGGAGTGCAAAAACACTATGGATTTAGGCCCAGATCCTTGTACTGGGATGAATGTATGACATTGTTCTACATTCTGTCCATCAACTGAGTGTTTTGCAATTTTCACCCCGAGTGGGCTGGGTATGCTCAGACGTGAGTCCCAGGCTCTCCACACCACTGGAGTCAAGCTATCCAGGCTGATGAAGGCTGATAGCCAGAAACCGGTCCTTGTATACTTGATTTTGGTCTGGGAAAGACTTGGCTTGGTAGTTCGGACTGGACTGTTCCCATGAGGCACAGGGTCAGAGCTGATTTGCATATAGCCAGTGTCTAACCCAGGGTGGTGTGGAGTGCAAAAAAAGATGGATTTAGGCCTAGATCCTTGTACTTGGATGAATGTATAACATTGTTATACATTCTGTCCATCAACTGTGTTTTTTGCAATTTTCACCCCGAGTGGGCTAGGTATGCTCAGACGTGAGTCCCAGGCTCTCCACACCACTAGAGTCAAGCTATCCAGGCTGATAAAGGCTGATAGCCAGAAACCGGTCCTTGGATGCTTGATTCCGGTCTGGGAAAGACATGGCTTGGTAGTTCGGACTGGACTGTACCCAAGAGGCACAGGGTCAGAGCTGATTTGCATATAGCCAGTGTCTAACCCAGGGTGGTGTGGAGTGCAAAAAAACGATGGATTTAGGCCTAGATCCTTGTACTTGGATGAATGTATGACATTGTCCTACATTCTGTCCATCAACTTTGTTTTTTGCAATTTTCACCCCGAGTGGGCTGGGTATGCTCAGACGTGAGTACCAGGCTCTCCACACCACTGGAGTCAAGCTATCCAGGCTGATGAAGGCTGATGGCCAGAAACCGGTCCTTGGATGCTTGATTCCAGTCTGGGAAAGACATGGCTTGGTAGTTCGGACTGGACTGTTCCCATGAGGCACAGGGTCAGTGCTGATTTGCATATAGCCAGTGTCTAACCCAGGGTGGTGTGGAGTGCAAAAAAACGATGGATTTAGGCCCAGATCTTTGTACTGGGATGAATGTATAACATTGTTATACATTCTGTCCATCAACTGTGTTTTTTGCAATTTTCACCCCGAGTGGGCTGGGTATGCTCAGACGTGAGTCCCAGGTTCTCCACACCACTAGAGTCAAGCTATCCAGGGTGATAAAGGCTGATAGCCAGAAACCGGTCCTTGGATGCTTGATTCCGGTCTGGGAAAGACATGGCTTGGTAGTTCGGACTGGACTGTTCCCATGAGGCACAGGGTCAGTGCTGATTTGCATATAGCCAGTGTCTAACCCAGGGTGGTGTGGAGTGCAAAAAAACGATGGATTTAGGCCCAGATCTTTGTACTGGGATGAATGTATGACATTGTTCTACATTCTGTCCATCAACTGTGTTTTTTCCAATTTTCACCCCGAGTGGGCTGGGTATGCTCAGACGTGAGTCCCAGGCTCTCCACACCACTGGAGTCAAGCTATCCAGGCTAATGAAGGCTGATAGCCAGAAACCGGTCCTTGGATGCTTGATTCCAGTCTGGGAAAGACATGGCTTGGTAGTTCGGACTGGACTGTTTCCATGAGGCACAGGGTCAGAGCTGATTTGCATATAGCCAGTGTCTAACCCAGGGTGGTGCGGAGTGCAAAAAAACGATGGATTTAGGCCCAGATCCTTGTACTGGGATGATTGTATGACATTGTTCACCATTTTGTCCATCAACTGTGTTTTTTGCAATTTTCACCCCGAGTGGGCTGGGTATGCTCAGACGTGAGTCCCAGGCTCTCCACACCACTGGAGTCAAGCTATCCAGGCTGATGAAGGCTGATAGCCAGAAACCGGTCCTTGGATGCTTGATTCCGGTCTGGGAAAGACATGGCTTGGTATTTCGGACTGGACTGTTCCCATGAGGCACAGGGTCAGAGCTGATTTGCATATAGCCAGTGTCTAACCCAGGGTGATGTGGAGTGCAAAAAAACGATGGATCTAGGGCCCAATCCTTGTACTGGGATGAATGTATGACATTGTTCTACATTCTGTCCATCAACTGTGTTTTTTGCAATTTTCACCCCGAGTGGGCCGGGTATGCTCAGACGTGAGTCCCAGACTCTCCACACCACTATAGTCAAGCTAGCCAGGCTGATGAAGGCTGATAGCCAGAAACCAGTCCTTGGATGCTTGATTCCGGCCTGGGAAAGACATGGCTTGGTAGATCGGACTGGACTGTTCCCATGAGGCACAGGGTCAGAGCTGATTTGCATATAGCCAGTGTCTAACCCAGGGTGGTGTGGAGTGCAAAAAAACGATGGATCTAGGGCCCAATCCTTGTACTGGGCTGAAAGTATGACATTGTTCTACATTCTGTCCATCAACTGTGTTTTTTGCAATTTTCACCCCGAGTGGGCCGGGTATGCTCAGACGTGAGTCCCAGACTCTCCACACCACTATAGTCAAGCTATCCAGGCTGATGAAGGCTGATAGCCAGAAAGCAGTCCTTGGATGCTTGATTCCGGTCTGGGAAAGACATGGCTTGGTAGATCGGACTGGACTGTTCCCATGAGGCACAGGGTCAGAGCTGATTTGCATATAGCCAGTGTCTAACCCAGGGTGGTGTGGAGTGCAAAAAAACGATGGATTTAGGCCTACATCCTTGTACTTGGATGAATGTATAACATTGTTCTACATTCTGTCCATCAACTGTGTTTTTTGCAATTTTCACCCCGAGTGGGCTGGGTATGCTCAGACGTGAGTCCCAGGCTCTCCACACCACTGGAGTCAAGCTATCCAGGCTGATGAAGGCTGATAGCCAGAAACCGGTCCTTGGATGCTTGATTCCGGTCTGGGAAAGACATGGCTTGGTAGTTCGGACTGGACTGTTCCCATGAGGCACAGGGTCAGAGCTGATTTGCATATAACCAGTGTCTAACCTGGGTGGTGTGGAGTGCAAAAAAACGATGGATTTAGGCCCAGATCCTTGTACTGGGATGAATGTATGACATTGTTCTACATTCTGTCCATCAACTGTGTTTTTTGCAATTTTCACCCCGAGTGGGCTGGGTATGCTCAGACGTGAGTCCCAGGCTCTCCACACCACTGGAGTCAAGCTATCCAGGCTGATGAAGGCTGATAGCCAGAAACCGGTCCTTGGATGCTTGATTCCGGTCTGGGAAAGACATGGCTTGGTAGTACGGACTGGACTGTTCCCATGAGGCACAGGGTCAGAGCTGATTTGCATATAACCAGTGTCTAACCCAGGGTAGTGTGGAGTGCAAAAAAACAATGGATTTAAGGCCAGATCCTTGTACTGGGATGAATGTATGACATTGTTCTACATTCTGTCCATCAACTGTGTTTTTCGCAATTTTCACCCCGAGTGGGCTGGGTATGCTCAGACGTGAGTCCCAGGCTCTCCACACCACTGGAGTCAAGCTGTCCAGGCTGATGAAGGCTGATAGCCAGAAACCGGTCCTTGGATGCTTGATTCCGGTCTGGGAAAGACATGGCTTGGTAGTTCGGACTGGACTGTTCCCATGAGGCACAGGGTCAGAGCTGATTTGCATATAGCCAGTGTCTAACCCAGGGTGGTGTGAAGTGCAAAAAAACGATGGATTTAGGCCCAGATCTTTGTACTGGGATGAATGTATGACATTGTTCTACATTCTATCCATCAACTGTGTTTTTTGCAATTTTCACCCCGAGTGGGCTGGGTATGCTCAGACGTGACTCCCAGGCTCTCCACACCACTGGAGTCAAGCTATCCAGGCTGATGAAGGCTGATAGCCAGAAACCGGTCCTTGGATGCTTGATTCCGGTCTGGGAAAGACATGGCTTGGTAGTTCGGACTGGACTGTTCCCATGAGGCACAGTGTCAGAGCTGATTTGCATATAGCCAGTGTCTAACCAAGGGTGGTGTGGAGTGCAAAAAAACGATGGATTTAGGCCCAGATCCTTGTACTGGGATGAATGTATGACATTGTTCTACATTCTGTCCATCAACTGTGTTTTTTGCAATTTTCACCCCGAGTGGGCTGGGTATGCTCAGATGTGAGTCCCAGGCTCTCCACACCACTATAGTCAAGCTATCCAGGCTGATGAAGGCTGATAGCCAGAAACCGGTCCCTGGATGCTTGATTCCGGTCTGGGAAAGACATGGCTTGGTAGTTCGGACTGGACTGTTCCCATGAGGCACATTGTCAGAGCTGATTTGCATATAGCCAGTGTCTAACCCAGGGTGGTGTGGAGTGCAAAAAAACGATGGATTCAGGCCCAGATCCTTGTACTGCGATGAATGTATGACATTGTTCAACATTTTCTCCATCAACTGTGTTTTTTGCAATTTTCACCCCGAGTGGGCTGGGTATGCTCAGACGTGAGTCCCAGACTCCCCACACCACTGGAGTCAAGCTATCCAGGCTGATGAAGGCTGATAGCCAGAAACCAGTCCTTGGATGCTTGATTCCGGTCTGGGAAAGACATGGCTTGGTAGTTCGGACTGGACTGTTCCCTTGAGGCACAGTGTCAGAGCTGATTTGCATATAGCCAGTGTCTAACCAAGGGTGATGTGGAGTGCAAAAAAACGATGGATTTAGGCCCAGATCCTTGTACTGGGATGAATGTATGACATTGTTCTACATTCTGTCCATCAACTGTGTTTTTTGCAATTTTCACCCCGAGTGGGCTGGGTATGCTCAGATGTGAGTCCCAGGCTCTCCACACCACTAGAGTCAAGCTATCCAGGCTGATGAAGGCTGATAGCCAGAAACCGGTCCTTGGATGCTTGATTCCGGTCTGGGAAAGACATGGCTTGGTAGTTCGGACTGGACTGTTCCCATGAGGCACATGGTCAGAGCTGATTTGCATATAGCCAGTGTCTAACACAGGGTGGTGTGGAGTGCAAAAAAACGATGGATTTAAGCCCAGATCCTTGTACTGGGATGAATGTATGACATTGTTCTACATTCTGTCCATCAACTGTGTTTTTTGCAATTTTCACCCCGAGTGGGCTGGGTATGCTCAGACGTGAGTCCCAGGCTCTCCTCACCACTGGAGTCCAGCTATCCAGGCTGATGAAGGCTGATAGCCAGAAACCGGTCCTTGGATGCTTGATTCCACTCTGGGAAAGACATGGCTTGGTAGTTCGGACTGGACTGTTCCCATGAGGCACAGGGTCAGCGCTGATTTGCATATAGCCAGTGTCTTTCCCAGGGTGGTGTGGAGGGCAAAAAAACGATGGATTTAGGCCCAGATCCTTGTACTGGGATGAATGTATGACATTGTTCTACATTCTGTCCATCAACTGTGTTTTTTTTCAATTTTCACCCCGAGTGGGCTGGTTATGCTCAGACGTGAGTCCCAGGCTCTCCACGCCACTGGAGTCAAGCTATCCAGGCTGATGAAGGCTGATAGCCAGAAACCGGTCCTTGGATGCTTGATTCCGGTCTGGGAAAGACATGGCTTTGTAGTTCGGACTGGACTGTTCCCATGAGGCACAGGGTCAGAGCTGATTTGCATATCGCCAGTGTCTAACCCAGGGTGGTGCGGAGTGCAAAAAAACGATGGATTTAGACCCAGATCCTTGTACTGGGATGAATGTATGACATTGTTCAACATTTTGTCCATCAAATGTGTTTTTTGCAATTTTCACCCCGAGTGGGCTGGGTATGCTCAGACGTGAGTCCCAGGCTCTCCACACCACTGGAGTCAAGCTATCCAGGCTGATAGCCAGAAACCGGTCCTTGGATGCTTGATTCCGGTCTGGGAAAGACATGGCTTGGTAGTTCAGACTGGACTGTTCCCATGAGGCACAGGGTCAGAGCTGATTTGCATATAGCCAGTGTCTAACCCAGTGTGGTGTGGAGTGCAAAAAAACGATGGATCTAGGTCCAGATCCTTGTACTGGGATGAATGTATGACATTGTTCTACATTTTGTCCATCAACTGTGTTTTTTGCAATTTTCACCCCGAGTGGGCCGGGTATGCTCAGACGTGAGTCCCAGACTCTCCACACCACTGGAGTCAAGCTATCCAGGCTGATGAAGGCTGATAGCCAGAAACCAGTCCTTGGATGCTTGATTCCGGTCTGGGAAAGACATGGCTTGGTAGTTCGGACTGGACTGTTCCCATGAGGCACAGTGTCAGAGCTGATTGGCATATAGCCAGTGTCTAACCCAGGGTGGTGTGGAGTGCAAAAAAACGATGGATTTAGGCCCAGATCCTTGTACTGGGATGAATGTATGACATTGTTCTACATTCTGTCCATCAACTGTGTTTTTTGCAATTTTCACCCCGAGTGGGCTGGGTATGCTCAGATGTGAGTCCCAGGCTCTCCACACCACTAGAGTCAAGCTATCCAGGCTGATGAAGGCTGATAGCCAGAAACCGGTCCTTGGATGCTAGATTTCGGTCTGGGAAAGACATGGCTTGGTAGTTCGGACTGGACTGTTCCCATGAGGCACATGGTCAGAGCTGATTTGCATATAGCCAGTGTCTAACCCAGGGTGGTGTGGAGTGCAAAAAAACGATGGATTTAAGCCCAGATCTTGTACTGGGATGAATGTATGACATTGTTCTACATTCTGTCCATCAACTGTGTTTTTTGCAATTTTCACCCCGAGTGGGCTGGGTATGCTCAGACGTGAGTCCCAGGCTCTCCTCACCACTGGAGTCAAGCTATCCAGGCTGATGAAGGCTGATAGCCAGAAACCGGTCCTTGGATGCTTGATTCCGGTCTGGGAAAGACATGGCTTGGTAGTTCGGACTGTACTGTTCCCATGAGGCACAGGGTCAGAGCTGATTTGCGTATAGCCAGTGTCTAACCCAGGGTGGTGTGGAGGGCAAAAAAACGATGGATTTAGGCCCAGATCCTTGTACTGGGATGAATGTATGACATTGTTCCACATTCTGTCCATCAACTGTGTTTTTTGCAATTTTCACCCCGAGTGGGCTGGGTATGCTCAGACATGAGTCCCAGGCTCTCCACACCACTGGAGTCAAGCTATCCAGGCTGATGAAGGCTGATAGCCAGAAACCGGTCCTTGGATGCTTGATTCCGGTCTGGGAAAGACATGGCTTGGTAGTTCGGACTGGACTGTTCCCATGAGGCACAGGGTCAGAGCTGATTTGCATATAGCCAGTGTCTAACCCAGGGTGGTGTGGAGGGCAAAAAAACGATGGATTTAGGCCCAGATCCTTGTACTGGGATGAATGTATGACATTGTTCTACATTCTGTCCATCAACTGTGTTTTTTTTCAATTTTCACCCCGAGTGGGCTGGGTATGCTCAGACGTGAGTCCCAGGCTCTCCACACCACTGGAGTCAAGCTATCCAGGCTGATGAAGGCTGATAGCCAGAAACCGGTCCTTGGATGCTTGATTCCGGTCTGGGAAAGACATGGCTTGGTAGTTCGGACTGGACTGTTTCCATGGGGCACAGGGTCAGAGCTGATTTGCATATACCCAGTGTCTAACCCAGGGTGGTGTGGAGTGCAAAAAAACTATGGATTTAGGCCCAAATCCTTGTACTGGGATGAATGTATGACATTGTTCTACATTCTGTCCATCAACTGTGTTTTTTGCAAATTTCACCCCGAGTGGGCTGGGTATGCTCAGACATGAGTCCCAGGCTCTCCACACCACTGGAGTCAAGCTATCCAGGCTGATGAAGGCTGATAGTCAGAAACCGGTCCTTGGATGCTTGATTCCGGTCTGGGAAAGACATGGCTTGGTAGTTCGGACTGGACTGTTCCCATGAGGCACAGGGTCAGAGCTGATTTGCATATAGCCAGTGTCTAACCCAGGGTGGTGTGGAGTGCAAAAAATGATGGATTTAGGCCCAGATCCTTGTACTGGGATGAATGTATGACATTGTTCTACATTCTGTCCATCAACTGTGTTTTTTTTCAATTTTCACCCCGAGTGGGCTGGGTATGCTCAGACGTGAGTCCCAGGCTCTCCACACCACTGGAGTCAAGCTATCCAGGCTGATGAAGGCTGATAGCCAGAAACCGGTCCTTGGATGCTTGATTCCGGTCTGGGAAAGACATGGCTTGGTAGTTCGGACTGGACTGTTCCCATGAGGCACAGGGTCAGAGCTGATTTGCATATAGCCAGTGTCTAACCCAGGGTGGTGTGGAGTGCAAAAAAACGATGGATTTAGGCCCAGATCCTTGTACCAGGATGAATGTATGACATTGTTCCACATTCTGTCCATCAACTGTGTTTTTTGCAATTTTCACCCCGAGTGGGCTGGGTATGCTCAGACATGAGTCCCAGGCTCTCCACACCACTGGAGTCAAGCTATCCAGGCTGATGAAGGCTGATAGTCAGAAACCGGTCCTTGGATGCTTGATTCCGGTCTGGGAAAGACATGGCTTGGTAGTTCGGACTGGACTGTTCCCATGAGGCACAGGGTCAGAGCTGATTTGCATATAGCCAGTGTCTAACCCAGGGTGGTGTGGAGTGCAAAAAATGATGGATTTAGGCCCAGATCCTTGTACTGGGATGAATGTATGACATTGTTCAACATTCTGTCCATCAACTGTGTTTTTTGCAATTTTCACCCTGTAAATACAGCCACTTTACATGCATCACGTTGCGTGAAAGGGACGTGAAATGGGTGTTGCTGTGGGCGTTTAACCGCAGCACCCATTGCATTTTGACATTGCCCCAGAATTTCAAGGATGTGTAACATCTGTAAAATCTGAGGCAGTGCCAAAAACGAATGCTGTGCAATAGCAGGCATTAGAGTAGCTCAAAAAGGAGAAAATACTTTTTTTTCTCCTCGTTTTAGTTTTTTCTTTGTGTGCTGCATTCTGCATTCTGCAGCACACATAGAAAGAGCAAAACACCATTAATGATTGTTTATAGGCAGGAAGGTGTCCCTGCCTGCACATGAACACTTATTGAATAATGGTGATTTGCTACTTCTATGTGTGTTGCAGAATGCATCACACATAAAAAGTAACAAATCGCCATTATACAAGGATATCGGACATATTTACATGGAAATGTCGGAGCGTGGCACTGTGCCAAATTTAGCAGCTCCACGCTCCGACATTTCCAAAATGCAGGGATGTGCATTTTTTACAACAAAACTGCGCACCCCTGTGTTTTCTCTAGCGCTAATTACCTTTTGAGACATAAACAATCATTCCCTGCAATGCAGGCACCCTTGCATTACGGTACAAGGGTTCCTGCGTTGAAGCTAGGCTACTAATTTTAGCTCCAGCACTAGGGAAGACAAAGGGGTGCACCGGTTAGTTGTAAATACGGCACAACAATGTATTTTGGAACGTCACTGTGCAACGCTGCTAATTTTTGCCCCAGCTTTGTGCTCCGACATTTCCTTGTAAATATGCTCCTATCACTTCACCTCAGACAAGACTGTCCTTCCCAAGACGACAGCAGATGGCAGTACAGAGCCTACAAGTCAACTTACATAATGTAGGTACATTTTGTCCTATTACCATATACGTGTTCTATTACTAATGATACATATCCTTATTTTGTCATTATAGATTCACTAAACGTTTTTATACAGTTTCAGGTTTCAGATTTTCTACTGCGTGTGTAAAAGAATGAAGGTTACTTGTAGAGATCACCTGCTTTGTATCTGGTATTAAACCTTTCTTAGGCTTTAAAGCTATTGTTAAAATATGCATAACCAGAACTATTACCTATTTTCGGTTGTGCATATTTCCCAAAAATGTTTTTTACCATTTTTATTGGCAAAAAGATGAGGGTTTTTTTCTGCTGAAATTTTCTGGGATTTAAAATGCATTCCTTTTCAAAAACAGTGAGCCACTAAGCCTTCAGACTGCATTGTAAGAGTCAGCTTGGAACATTTCAATCAAGAAAGTGAGAATGTAACAGCACAGTCATTAGGGCAAAGCAGCATTGTGTTGAAAAATACAGGTGATTCCGATGCCCTAAGTTTGACCCCACATTATGGCCATAGTATTAAGACATGGGGTGGCCTGAAAGTGCAATGAATATTTGTTTTCCTAAAAACGAAAAAGGAAAGGAAAAAACATTGCGTTCCCATGAAAGAAAGCAAAATTACCACATCTCCCCATGGAATAGTTCCCTTTCATTTCCAAGTAGCAGTAAGCCTCTTGATCCCCACAGTGTTATCCTTTTCACTGCTCATGCAGTACTTTCTTTAATCTCTCGGATCAAAGATTAGTCAATACAAATCATCTCTGCTTCTGTTGCGCGCAAACAAACTTCCCCTTGGCCTACACTCGTGTTATAACTTGACCAACATCCGTGGAAGGAATTTGCAGTAAATTATTAGGATGTGTTGTTGCTGTGAATAAATTAATTGATGGAAAATTCTTGGAATTCCGAAGAAAAGTATTTTCAACACATGCAAAATGGCTCTGCCACTGAGAAAGAAGTGAAGCCTTCAGATAGACAGGAATCATCAGTCTAAAAAATTCGGATTTTATCAAAGATTTTATTTTATATCACACTAAAAGTGTGTCATTATTGCAACCTTTGACAGATTCATTTTGACCAGTGGCGCCCGCAGTTCTGGCTGCCTTAGTCGTGAGCAATATTTTGCATGACGTCTAATGTTAGCGCCACCTTTATTAATAGGGCTTTTCCTGAAGTACTGCCACTTGCTGAGGGTTTTTTTGGTAACAGATTTTGTGGTATCACAAGCTAACTGCACTCAACAGCTCACCCGTTGACTCTACTTAAGCAATAGCTCTTGGTTTAGTTTGTGTTTGATCGTTCTTAGTTACTAATAGCCAGGGCCACTGGAATTATGTGATTTTTCAGCCATGGCATTCTCCTCATAGTTATGGATTTTTTTTTTTAACCTTTATTTAATGTTCCACAGATTGCGAACAGTGATACAGATATTTTTTACAGCTCAAACGAATATAAATGTACTAAAAACGTTGAAACACATGTTACCAGGCAGTGGCAGGCCCTTCATAAACGTTGACTGGTCACCTTTATTTGTGTTAGTGCTGTGTTTCGGTGTTAAATTGGTACTAATGAGGTGACACCTCTGCTCAGACAGTATTGTCCTTTTTAAAAATGAAAAAATAATAAATAAAGTCTATCACACACGCTACATAATTTTCCTTTTCATACCGCTTTTTTTAGTCAAGCCAGTCACATTTAGTCCTCCCCTGACGCCTGACGTATTATTCAAGTGGTCTTTAGCTATTATTTTGAATTATTGTGTGTCCCACTTGCAATATATTCAAGTTGTTCCTGAAGGTAACATAGACCTTTTATACACAGTTCAAGCTGGTTGGACGAGAAATCGTGTGGAAGAAAATGAAGGTTCGGCCTTGACTTGTCTCGTGTATTTCTTTGCAGATAAAGCACATGCAATAGCAGTTATTTACAAAAGATATAGCGAGAGACGCACGAGGAGACTGAACAGGAAATGACGATTCCATCTCCCAGGCTTCCACAATGCCGTCTGTGCTGGGGCTGGCCATGTTTCCTGTTAATGTATCAGTTGCACAGTTTGTGCATGACTTGTGACCGTTTCTGTGTGTTCCCAGGTAGAGCAAAGGGCCTATGCTGCATACTTGCCAACTTACAACATATTTTCACTGTGTGAGGAGAGGGCGGTGCCCCATTAACATGCACAAGGCCTTTTAAAGACCTGTGAAGTGCTCGGGTGCGGCTGTGAGCGGGCCCAGGAAGTGTCTCATCCGGTGGGGGACGAAGCCCTTTGAGGCCAATGGGTGTTGCGCGCCTGATGAGCTAAGAGGTACTCAGCCCCTTACCAAGCCCCCCTGCCCCCTCCAAAAATAAAACAAGCTTTGGAATAGCCAATAGGTCTTGCATTTGGGACCTTATAAGTGTTTAGTCATGCAACAGTTGATGTTGTTGCACCAAGGATATTGTGCTACATGTCTAAATACTTATAAGGTCCCAAAAGCGAGACCTATTGGCTCTGCCAATGCTTGTTACTTTAAGCCATGTTGCACAGCACCACTGTTCTAAGCACGCTGTAACAGTGTTATATCGTGTTGCATTACAAACCTCTTTTCTTTCACCAGTGACACCACCACTAACAGTGCCTTAAACCTAACTTTGACTAAAACATGTTTCTTACGTACTTTGTTACATCTGTCAATAAATAATCATGTGCAAGAAATCTGCATTGTACTCATTGGGAGTATGTATTCGTATTATAAAAATTAAGTAAAAACCTTTGAACAAAAAAACAATTCATAGTGATCCCTCCATTTCTATCAAACTGCAATTCAATCAAGCCCCCTATCACATTAAACCCTCTGTGGACTTGCAGAAACGTGCAGAACTTTTCAAAACAATGCGAACGCTGCCGAGGATACAGAAGCAATGGAAGGACTTAATTGCAGATCAACCCCCTCTAGCGACCTGCTGCTTTTGTTCTGAGTCCCCCCTTTCCCATACGTTTATGCTAGCTGTGCCCGTCCAACATCCAAATCAAAACAGTTGTGTTTCAAGCCCGGAACTGCCTTATCACACGAAACTTTGCACGTATTTACCCACACTTGCCAAAGCAGCTGCCACGGTCGTTGCTGTGCATGCATCAAGATTACTTCCTGCAAATGTAGAAAACGTATATTTAGTGGTGGAATGCCAGCATTTGTCAGAACTCAGTCAATCAATCAATCTGAATTTATAGAGCGTGCTGCTACCTCAGCAGAGGTGTCCTGGCGCTAAGGTGCAGATTTGTGGTGGGTGGGCGTAATAAGAGCGCCAAATTAAGGCAAGCTGAAAAGCCAGGATTTTAAGGCCTTCCTAAAGGCCTGTTGTGACTCCATCCAGAAGCAGAACTCTTGTTGGGGGGAGAGGTTGTGGCCTTACCGGCAAGAGCTGCTGACTTTGGAGGTGGGGAACCAGGTTCGAGCTTCGGAGTCGGCTCAGCTTCGTGTGATTTGGGTCAAATCACTTACTCTCTCCCTGCCCACCAAAAAAAGAATTGTGTAAGTAACTGGTTCTCATGTAAAGTGCTCCAATACCTTCAGGTCAAGTTTGCGCTATATAAATCTGCAAAACAAAAAAACATAAAAACTCCTTCCATGGGAGCGGGCAGCAGCACACACGGGTACACTGAGGTATAAAAGCCACTGCACCCTCTGCCCAGCCTGACTTGAACAGATGTAGGAGGCGGAGCTCATGTCTGACACAAGAGTGCAGGTAGGGTGGTTTCTGCAAGGCTTTAAGTGCGATCGCCAGACTGGGATCTATATAAAAGGGATGTGAGCTAAACTATGGCTATCAAGGCATTTTGTGTAGATTGGAAAACTGCATGAAGTTGTAATATGTGCTTGCCAACTTAGAACTCCCCTGCTGTACACCACGGACAGTTGACAACGTTAGGACATCCTCTCTGGATCCTCCAGGTGGCTCAGGGAGAAGGGGCAGTGGTCGATCTAACTTTGCATTGAATACCTATAGGGGAGGATAATCCGATTTGGCAACAGCAGCTCCCACATGGTGTCGCTAGCACCCTTTCAAAAGCAGGGCAGAGTAATTTGAGTTTTCTCTGCACAGACAGTGTATATTCCTGCTCCCTAGCCATTGAGACAACTACAGTGATTTTGTTTAAAGTTTTAATTCAGTATCCCATCCGAACCTTTGCAGCAACTTAGAATGTTAACACTTGACTGGTATTTGTCTCTCCAAAAGATGTGAACATTTTGGGATAATAGGTTTGTTGCGGTCTGTGTAAAGCGCTTAAAGACTAAGGAGAGAATATTTTGTGTTCGGTCAGTGCAGCGACGGACGCAAAGGGTGATTAGATTTTATCCACAAGCAGTGTTTACTTCAGCTTTCAGGCAGAGGCCTTAAAAGTGTGGGGCGCGCCACTGCTTGGCTCAGACACACGCAAGCACCATGGTCCTAATGAAAGGGGGAAGGGCTTAGGAGCACGATCTTCTTTTGCACATTTCAAAGACACCGGAGAGGATTACGGGTCTGGGGGAGAGCCTACAATCAGAGAGGTAATAGAGCTTGGGTACAGAGCCTGCCAGCGCTGGAGTCCAGGTGAGCCTTTGAGCAGGGTGTGGCATTACCGCCAGAGCTGCCGACTACGGGGAAACCAAGAAGCATTGGCTCTACATCCCTGGGTTTTGCCTTAACCACACTTGTCGCACAATCCACCATTTGTACAGACTAATTTGTACATTTCAACAAAGGATGTGTTTCTAGTTCAAACGGCTCAAAACTACTAAATACAAGCGCACACACGCTAACAGTAAATTTAAAAAAAGAGTCTGGAAAAGTGAAAGCGTTGTCGCACAATTCACCATTTATACAGACTAATTTGTACATTTCAACAAAGGATACGTTTCTAGTTCAAACGGCTCAAAGCTACTAAATACAAGCATGCACGCGCTAACAGTAAATGAAAAAAAAGAGTGAGGAAAAGTGAAAGCGTTGTCGCACAATCCACAATTTGTACAGACTATTTTGTACATTTAAACAAAGGATGTGTTTCTAGTTCAAACGGCTCAAAGCTACTAAATACAAGTGCACACGCACTAACAGGAAATAAAAATAAGAGTTGGGAAAAGTAAATGCGTTTCACTTGCAAGAGTGAGCATGCCAGGAGCGATAATTTATACCATATGGCGCCGCGCGCTCCCCCAAGTGAATCGCCACACGTGCAAGCGTTGCCATTGAAGGCAATTGGACGCGTGCACGTTTTTGGCTTAAAAGCCAAAGCGACGGCTAAAGGTATTTTTGCCTATGTAGCGCATGCGCTCTGCTTAGGCGAGACCTAAAAAGGGTCATCGTGGCTGTCACGCATGTCCTAGGGTGTTTTCACACCTTTTATGGACATTGACTGAGCCTCCGAAAACGATTTGCAAATCTACTGTTTACAGTGATTGTCAGCTCGTTTTCCATTCCATGCCTCCATATGATTTCGGCTCCTCACCAGTGACCGTGTGAAGGCAGCAGAAATCGTGTGAAACAAGGTGGTACTGTGTGAGTTGGCAGGTCTGTATGCTGTATTATCTGTGGCCATTGGAGATTAATAGTGGTGGCATTCAGGGCCGGCTCTAGGGCAGTGTGATCGGTGCCACCTCACCGGGTGTTAACTTAGGGTGGGGGCACCTTGTTTTTTTTTTGTCCTCATATGCCATAAGTATATTCTCAGAGTCAGCGATTCCTACCACCCTCTGCAGAAATACAGAGGGGCCCCTTCTTAAACTCTGACGATCTTTATGGATGTGCTTTCTGCAGATACCCAAGTGCGTCCAAAACAGAACTACACAATATCCATTCAATTCAGTTCTTCCGAGTATCCAGGCCCATGAACTGATCTTAGGGTAACTCCGTCTGCAAAAAGGCATAATCATTGGACGTAGTTGTTCACATCCTATCCAACCAATTAATACATGTGTTCCAGAAATGCTTTCTTCTCTTCCAAACTACCTTATCTAAATTAAGTGTATGTCTGATTGCTCTAATCCAATCAATATACAATGGTGATTTGTCACGCACCCAAAGTTTACATATTTCTCTAAGAGCAAGAATTATTAACTAAAGAGACAGTTTGTTAGTATCTTGTGAGAGTTCCTCATAATTATCAAACAATCCAAAAAAAACTAATGATATACTAACCTGTATATCAAAATTGAAGAGTGTTTTCATACCTTCTTCAATCTCGGCCCAAAAGATCCTTAAATTAGGACTAATTAAAAACATATGGAGGTCGTCCGCCTTCTCCAACTTACACTTTGAACAGCATGGGATAGGGCCTTTAGAAAACATGGCCAATCTGGCCGGTGACCCACAAACTCTATGGAGGGAAAAGAGATGATTTCGCTTTAAATTGGCAGGTGAGACTGTCACGTAAAGTAAGTCAAAGGATACTTGCCATATATTCTGCAAGTCGACATCTGGGACTAGATTTTTCCAAAGATGTTCCGGTAAGCAAAACTCCCCATCCTCTGCTTCCAAGATTGTCCAATAGAGCACCGATGTTTTAATTTTCCTTGCTTTATTCAGTAAGAGTTCTTCCAAAGCCGACTTTACACCAATCTGAGCTAGCTTATCCTGAGCCCAACTTTTGATTTGTAAATATTTAAACTTGGATAAGTTATTGTCTGTAAGCGTGAGGATCTCCTCCCAACTCAAAAGAGCTCCTTCCGGAATTATCTGTCCCCATGCATTCAAATTTGCTGTCCGTAGAGGCACGCTAGAGATTCTTTGGTCAATTCTGGCGAACCTGGTGAATCCCAGATTGGCTCATCACATAGCATTGTCATACTACTCACAGTGGAAGCTAAACACAAATAGGAACAAAAAAATATATAAATATCACGAAATTTTTTTGATTTTCTTTGTTCAAAACCACTTTTATTCTTCTTTTTCCATCATCAGATGTGTTCGTTTGAAATCTTCAGACAACTCTCCATAAATCAACATATGAAGACATATCCCAATGCATTTCGGTATGCACCTTCGTCAGGGGAATGCTCTATATATAACATAAAACTCTATCACTATACATTACAATTTATGAGTTATTCACATTTTTTTTAATTCAAAGTCATTTGATTAGTATGCACAGAAACCAAAGATTTACCAGCTAGGTACTCACATATTATGTATTATCATTGAGCATGCTCACAAAAATTCACCAGTGAATAAGTCCAAAAAACGCCAAAAACTCATTATAACCATGCATAGCCAGTGTACAAACCAAAAATCACCATGAACAATGTGTGTGACCTAATATTCCAAAACATGCCACTAACTCGTTAACTCTCCTACCTTCACTGATCACAATCGAGCAGATAGCAGTGATGTCTAAATAATCGATAATGCTTAGCCGAATTTCTGCAAAGAAGTAATATCGTACGTGAGTATTTATATATGTACGTGAATTCAAACCGCACCCCTACCACCTAGTAGTCACTCACTTGTGCTTTTAACGGAATCCTACTCTTTGTATCCTTGATGTATATTAGGTTCAATTTCGTGCCGCTTTCTGCAATGTAATAATAATACTGCCATCAGGCTTGCACCTCTTATTTTAAAAAACTAAATATATTAAAAAAAGAGACTACGTGATTCTCAGAGGTCCAGTCCTTACCTATACTATTATGCGCTCGGACATGGCTTCTACAACTCGATCTCTCAGTACTGCAAAATGGTCACGGTATGCCGGTACTTGGCGTCTGACATCACGTATGATGTAGACATAAATAACGGACTACACCTAACTCACCCTATCCAAAATGGCGTGTATTTACATTCACTCGGTCTGAACACCAATCGAAACAGATGTCATAAAATAACCCTAATCATATACGTTCAATATAAATTTACAAAAGTATTCATTGTTACCTACTCATTATTAATCTTGAAATAATCCCCAAACACAAATATCTGTGAGGTTTTTTGAGCATGAAAACCGATGATACATAAATATGCTGAATACAGAAATGGCAATGAAATAATATATATATATCAAAAAGATATCAGGCATTTCATCAAGTCAATTACATTCTGTTTACAAAAAACAAAGCATCTCTATCTTATCATTAAGACCATAGGGAATCAGTGTCCTAAGGGACTTGATCCAATACGTTTCTCTCTGTGCCAATAGTCTTGCAATATCAACATGTGGTGTTTCCACCAATCTTTCTAACACAGTAAATCTTAACTGTGGTATTGTGTGACCAACTTCGTGCCAATGTACAGCCAAACAGGATTTCATATTTTTGGTACGTATCATGCTCTTGTGCTCTGTCATCCGTACTTTCACCTTCCTTGAGGTGCGTCCAACATAGACAAGTCCACATGGACATTTGATTGCATATATCAAGATGCTGGAGTTACAATCCGATGTGTGATTAAGTGTTATCCCTTTCCCAGTCTGTGGATGTGCAAAAGAATTGCCAACCAACACATTACCACAATGTCCACAATTTTGGCACTTCATCATTCCCTTTCTGCCTATGTCTTTCACCTCCTGTCTGTGACCTTTCAAAATCTCCTTAAGGTTCCTCGACCTCGAATGTGCGAACAGTGGTTTATCAAAAAATACATGTCTGAAATCAGGTTCTTGTTCAATAATCTCCCATCTTTGTCTTATACATTTCTTAATGGCCGCTGCGGCTGTGGAGAATTTTAAAACATACACTTCTCTTTTGTCTCGTACTCTCTCCCTCTTTTCTAGCATAGTAGATCTTGACATAGTTCTCGCTCTATTCTCAGCCTGTTCAAGTACTGTATCTGGGTAACCTCTCTCTTTGTAATCCTTTCGCATGCCCTCAATGGTCTTGAGACCCTGAGTTTAATCCGAACAAATTCTCCTTGCCCTGATAAATTGTGATAAAGGTAAATGCCTATTTAAAGACTGCGCATGGAAGCTGTCAAAATGTAAAGCATTATTCCTATCTGTAGGCTTCTTGTAAACACTCGTCACAAGTGTATCTCCTTTTCTTTGAATCGATATATCCAGATAGCTTATCTGTACAGAATTGATAGTGTGTGTAAACTTAATGAAAGCATGACAATTGTTTAGCTCACTAAGGCGTTCTCGTAATTGCTCCTCTGGTCCTTTACACAATACCAGTATATCATCTCGATTGTTGTTCAGACCGAGTGAATGTAAATACACGCCATTTTGGATAGGGTGAGTTAGGTGTAGTCCGTTATTTATGTCTACATCATACGTGATGTCAGACGCCAAGTACCGGCATACCGTGACCATTTTGCAGTACTGAGAGATCGAGTTGTAGAAGCCACGGCCGAGCGCATAATAGTATAGGTAAGGACTGGACCTCTGAGAATCACGTAGTCTCTTTTTTTAATATATTTAGTTTTTGAAAATAAGAGGTGCAAGCCTGATGGCAGTATTATTATTACATTGCAGAAAGCGGCACGAAATTGAACCTAATATACATCAAGGATACAAAGAGTAGGATTCCGTTACAAGCACAAGTGAGTGACTACTAGGTGGTAGGGGTGCGGTTTGAATTCACGTACATATATAAATACTCACGTACGATATTACTTCTTTGCAGAAATTCGGCTAAGCATTATCGATTATTTAGACATCACTGCTATCTGCTCGATTGTGATCAGTGAAGGTAGGAGAGTTAACGAGTTAGTGGCATGTTTTGGAATATTAGGTCACACACATTGTTCATGGTGATTTTTGGTTTGTACACTGGCTATGCATGGTTATAATGAGTTTTTGGCGTTTTTTGGACTTATTCACTGGTGAATTTTTGTGAGCATGCTCAATGATAATACATAATATGTGAGTACCTAGCTGGTAAATCTTTGGTTTCTGTGCACACTAATCAAATGACTTTGAATTAAAAAAAAAGTGAATAACTCATAAATTGTAATGTATAGTGATAGAGTTTTATGTTATTTATAGAGCATTCCCCTGACGAAGGTGCATACCGAAATGCATTGGGATATGTCTTCATATGTTGATTTATGGAGAGTTGTTTGAAGATTTCAAACGAACACATCTGATGATGGAAAAAGAAGAATAAAAGTGTTTTTGAACAAAGAAAATCAAAAAAATTTCGTGATATTTATATATTTTTTTGTTCCTATTTGTGTTTAGCTTCCACTGTGAGTAGTATGACAATGCTATGTGATGAACCACAATCACGTCTTTATTTTTGAAATATTGTTGTGAAAAATGTATTGCAAATATTTTTGTATATTTAAAACTGAGAAGATAACGCATCGCGTAAGAGTGAGCAAGTGGATAGTGCAACCCATAACACAGGTGTCTGTGGTTTATATATTCATGTTAACTTGACTGGGGCTAGTTGAGATATGGGTTTGCACCAGGTGTTATAAAAAAGTTACATATAATTTATAAAAATGTTACAGATAGTTTAAACTAATTCTAAAAAAGGAGTGCAAATTATAAATATTTTGTATACATTGAATCCCAGATTGGGCCATCGCAGAGTAATATGGGATATTCAGCGCCCTTCTCATTCTAATCCAAACATATGCCATATCCCTGAGGACTTTTAACCGAACCTTTTTGAAGAAGCGAATATCTCCAAACTTAAACAAAAAACCGTGAGCTCCATCCTGGAGCTCGGAAAGCATAATCTGGAACATAATATCTGTTTCTGTCATGGTTGGAGAGTCAAATAGCCTGATTCCTGCCTTGATCAGTAAAGTCCAGGCGTACAGTTTGAGATCCGGGGCACACAGCCCACCTTTACATTTCCGTCTGCGCAACTTCTTCCATGTGATTCTTATGCCCTTTGAGGCCCAAATAAAGGTGTTCCATTTAGCTTGAATCTTATTAAGCCGGGCTTCTCTAAAGGCAAGTGGAATATTCTGGAAAATAAAAATTAATTTGGGTAACAACATCATTTTAATCATATTAACCCTACCAATTAAGGTCAAAGGAAGAAGTGCCCAACCTTTCAATGTCTCATCACTTTCCCGCTCTACATTATTAAGATTTTTTTCCGCTATTAGATTTATATCCTGCGTAATTTGGATTCCCAAATATCTTATTTCCTGCTTTAAAATTGGGATATTTGGTAGCGTTGTAACATTCCAAATCATGCAAGGGAAATAGCATTAATTGGATCTGCTGTATATATCATCATGTCGTCAGCATATAAAGAAACTTTTTTTTCCCAATTGTTAAATTTAAATGGTAAGATGCGCTGATCTTGTCTTATATTTTCTGCCAATGACTCTATATATAAGTCAAAGAGCAAGGGTGAAAGGGGACAGCCCTGTCTTGTACATCTATTAATTTTTATGGGCGAAAATAGATTTCCATTGATTAATACTCTAGCAGTTGGTGCTTGATAGAATGCTGCAATAGATCTGCAAAAGTTCCTACCTAAGTTGCACCTTTCTAAGACCCTAGTCAGGAAAACCCAATTAACACGATCAAACGCCTTAGTGGCATCTAATGTTATGACCGCGAGTGGAATTTTATGCAGGGTGGCGAGATCGATTGCGCCTACTAATGCTTGCGTCAAGTCTTGTATAGACCGCCCTCTGACAAATCCCTTTTGGTCAACATGTAACAGGCTACCTGCTACCCCATTTAATCTCTCTGCCAATATTTTCGCCATCAGTTTGTAATCAGAATTGAGCAGAGAGATGGGTCTATATGAATCACACTGCAATGGTACCTTAAGTGGCTTGAGAATAAGAACAACTGTAGCCTCATTCATTGAAGGAGGAATTTTACCCCCTTCCTCAAAAATATAAGTAAAAAGCTTTTGTAGAACAGGAATGATTATAGGAGCCAAAACCTTATATACCTCCACCGGCAGTCCATCCGGACCTGGAGCCTTGCTTTTTTTAGCAGAATTTATTGCCGCCATTATTTCATTTGAGCAGATTCCCCTATTTAAATTCTCCGATCTCTGGTCATCTATCCGATGAAGAGTATATTTATCCAACCATGTCCGGATATTATCATGAGCAGGGACTAGGTCCTCCTTATACACTGCGTGAAAATGTTGAAAAAAGGCCTGTTCAATATCAGTGCTGTTTTCTGAGACCTCAGCCATGGTGTCTATCTGAACTCCCTTGATGGTGTTCCTCTTCTGCTCTTTCTTTGCTTTCCAAGCAAGCAACTTACCTCTGGTCTCACCATACTCAGAGTGGGCCAGGGTACTAGCCTGACAACGTTGACTAAGCCTTTATTCCAAAACCTGCTCAAGTTGTGATTTACAATCTATCAACTCTTCCTTAATACTGCCTGGAGTTGCTGAGATTGGATCAGATAGCCCGCATTCTAAAGCTTTAATATTAGTCTCAATCTGAGTAATCTTCGCTCTATATGTTTGATATTTAGCAGATTGTAGCGCTAATAATAGTCCTCTCAAAAAAACTTTATATGCGTCCCAGACCATGGGAGCGTAGCTGTTTCTAAATTGGTTTTAAAAAACTCGTCTGATTCAAGAAGCAAAGTTGCTACTGTTTCTTCATCCAAAAGAATGCTCCTATCCAAGGTGTATCTTCTAATCTTCTGTGTGTCTGGTAATTTAAGCGTTAAAGAGACAGCCGAGTGATCTGAGATATGAGCACCTAGGTGCTTAACCTCTTTAACAGACTGACAAAGTTGCTGTGCTACTAGGAAGAAATCTAATCTAGATTTATGACGAAGCTTCTTGTTATGAAAAGTATATTCCTTATATCTCTCTGATCTCTTCCTCCATATATCTTTCCACCCATACTGCTTTATTGCATTCAATAGTAGTAGTCTCGTTTTGGGATTATGCAAAAATTTGAGTTTATGAGATTTATCTAAGTGTGGATCTAAGACTAAATTGAAATCCCCTGCAAAAATTAGAGGATCATCAAAATCTAAGAGTTCCACCAAGAGTTCTTTCAAAGGGAGTGTATCATCTAAATTTGGGCCATAGTACCCTACAACAGTGAAATTATGTGTGTTATATTTAATCTTAGCTATCACCCACCTCCCTTTTTTATCAACTCTTGACTTCATTAACGATATATCAAGGTTCGCCTTGATCAATATAGAAACTCCTTTATTTGAAGTCTGCTGCGTGGTCGTTATCACATGCTGAATCCATTTCCTATTACTACACATATCTCTCAACTCCTTTTCAGTAGAATGTGTCTCTTGTAAAATAAAGACATGTTCCGGCGCATCCTTCAAATATTGAAAAATCCTCTCCCTTCTATATTTGACTCTTAACCCATTCAGATTCCATGATAAAAACTTAATATATGCTGACGAAGCTACCCTATCCTGTGACATTTTCTCCTACTAGATATAGACAATTAAATATCCTATTTGGCATACTTGGAACTTTTTTTTGTTTTTTTGCCCAAATGCTCCCCACCCAGTGCCCCTTCCTCCCCCACCCCTGTCTAGACCTACTCCCTCCCGTGCTCCCCTGGAGAACCCCCCTCCTTTTCCTTGGCCATCTCCTGGCCATTAAGACTCCGTCTCCGATGTCCGGACGAATAGTTTGTCAATTTACACAATCAGGCAGAGCATAATAATTATAAAGTCTTTAGTAGTTCATTGCTCGCCCAGAGTGCTTTTACTGTCCTGTATAACTAGTTGGAGATACTCTTCAGCCTCCTCGACCCTTTTAAAGATTCTCATTTTGTTTTTATACATCACTTTCAATGATGCAGGAAACTTTAGTTGAGCAGTGGCGCCTAGCTGCTTAAAGGGATCCAATAATTTACCAAGCTCCCACTGTCTAGACGCTGTAATCGAGGACACATCTGATCTAATCTGGAAAGTACTTCCTTCCACTGACAATGAATTTGCTTTCAATGCTCTATTGAGTATCTCCTCTTTTATCGTGTATGTCAAAAAGTGTACTAATATTTTCCCAGGTCTAGTCTTGTTGGGGTTTTGTCTGAAAGAGTCCCTATGTACCCGTTGAATGTCTCTCAATAGTTCCTCTTCTGAGATCTCAATCTGCGTTGCTTGTTTTATCAATTTAATGACAAACTCTTTTATGTTTCCCCCTTCTGCCTCTTCGGGAACTTTCAATAGGCGCAAATTATTCCTTCTTTGCGCATTTTCGAGCGACTCCAATTTATCTTGATATCCCAATTCACCATGGGTGAGAGCTTCGATTTTCCTGGTGTGCTGCACTGCAAGTAGTTTAAGATCTGAAACAGTGCTCTCCAAATCTGCTGTTCGTGTTGCCAATGCATCAAATTTTCCTTCCAATTTTTCAAAATACACTTTTATGTCTTGCTGATTCTTTTGAGACTCAAGGAAACCGCTTTTAACCTCGTGACTTAAGGCCTGTAGCATCAGTAAAACAGACTGGTCAGAATTGTCTAACCCCCCTATATCTGGAGGAGTAGGGGTGGGGGCACCTTGTTTGCAAATATATTATGGCTTGAAAACCACCTGCTGCCACGTTCCTTGCCTCCAGCTATTTTCAGACATCAATAAAAATGTCAGGATAACTCTGGGGATTAATGTTCTTCCTGGAGAGAGATGAATTTTGTCTGGTGAAAGTTTGACTCCTCATAAGGTAGCTCAGAGGGTTCATATGGCTGCTGCTGAGAATGTAGGCCACGCAGATCACAAAGTCCATATATAGTCAATGGGTCAATGGGTCACTGCTTTTGTCAGAGAGATCTTTTTTTTACTTGCAGTTTATAATGGAAAATCCTAATATAGAACAATGAGCTATTAAACTGTCATCAAAGAGCTGCATGCAAACTGCAAGGTGTATATTAGATCTACATGTGTTTTTTCCAGGTCTTTCCTTAAACTAAACTCGCAAAAAGGGTTTATTTGGGTAGAAATAATAATTATTATTAAAGAGAACCCCTATCAATTAGTGTTATGGTTTAAATTCTGAATTTGTGCTTTTCCAGACAATGGACTCCTAAACTATACTGCCTACCAGTATGGATGACATGTGAATCCTACATCTTGTAATCCTCTGGCTGATCTTACATTTCCTATACACTAATTTACACATGTGATTCTCTCTGTGAAATGTGTGTATGATGTAAAGTGCTATGACACCTGACACTGGTATAAGTGGCGCTATAAAACTAAATGAATCCGAGAGACTGGTTATGGAGACTTGAGGGGTACTGTTATTTATAGGGTTTATACCGTGCCTGAATCACCCCCGAAGGGGTATCTCTGCAATAAGGATTTGCTCTAACCAGATAGACAGACCTTAAGGAAATAGGGCAGTTTTATGAAGTTTTCTAAAACACAGAGAGTTAGGGCACTGTTAAAGGGGGGTAGTGTGAAATCTGTGCCAGTGGTGGTAATTGGGGTGTGCCAACAAACAATGTCACACAGGGCGCCACGAGTGCTAACGCCAGCCCTGGTGGCATTGAATGAAATGCATTTCTCTTCTACTTTATAATTAGATATTTAGTTCTATGCTTCCAAGCTTTTCTACTTGTAGATAGCTAAAGTTGGGAAAAACACTTACACCATGGCAGACAAACCAGCTACACATTCACGGCAGGAGTGCATCTAAGTGACCTAATGGCAAGGGCGGTAGACCTCGAAGCTGGGGAAGTGGGTTTGAGTCTTGGCATGGCACCTTAACATCCTGTGATTCAGGGCAAATCACGTAATCTCCCCGTGCCTAATGAAAATGTAATGTGCCCATCTGTAACGCAACTGGTGCTCATGTAAATTGCTCTGATACCTTTGGATCTAGTTTGCGCTATATATAAATCTCCCACAAAACAAAAAGTTAATCTCACTCACTCGCTAGAACTCAACAAACGGGACTTCATCTGCACAACTAACTGAAACTTTGGCCACAAAGCAGATCTGCCAGTAAAAAGAATTCAGGTCACCCATGAATCACTCTCCCCTAACCTAAAGTTTCTCCTTATGCCACCAAGAATACTGAGATGCGGTAACTGACAAATAAAATGTCATCAATAAAAAAGCCCTACGTGGTCTCCATCAATCTATAAAAAAAGCCAAAAAACTATTTATTGTGACCTCCATTCAGCAAGCGGAGCAGTCAAGCAAAGAAGTTTTTAAGATCGTACAATCCTTTTTTAAACCTAGGGTTATTGAGACTGAAGTTACTCCGTCGGCGAGTCTCTGTGAAGATACCTCAGACTTCTTTGACAAAAAAATTTTGAAAGTCTATGATTCCTTCACGAGGCCTGAGCCCACAGTTATGGCGGACACGGCAAAAAATTTGCCGCCCTCCCTTTCTTTAGCTCAATTCCATCCTATCTCCCTCCCCGAGGCACTGAAGGAAATTCAAAAATGCAAATCAGGGGCCCCTGATGACCCCTGTCCACCTAAGCTCTGGAAAATGATGTCGGACGCAATTGGATTATCACTCCTACATATATGGAATACGTCCATTGAAACAGGTACGTTTCCTGAGTGTTGGAAACATGCCACACTTCTTCCTTTGAAAAAAAAGCCCAATGGCGCCCCCGAGGACTTAAGTAATCTCCGGCCAATTTCCCTACTCGCAGCTCCAGGTAAAATGCTCGAAAAACTGATACAACGACAACTGAACAGCTTTATTGAGGAAAGAGAGATTCTGCATGAAACACAGTCCGGTTATAGAGCAAGTTTTAGCACCAAGACCGCCCTTATCGAGGTAGCTGAGTCGATTAGGTGGTCCTTAGATTCAGGAGCATCAGCTATGCTGGTGCTCCTGGATCTATCAGCCGCATTTGATACGGTGGATCATGGCAGATTGCTGCTACGGTTGAAGGACATAGGTCTGGAAGATAAGGCATTGAGCTGGCTCCACTCCTATCTCTCAGATCGTTCCCAGAAAGTGGCATTGGGTACTTTCTCTTCCAAGCCAAAACGCCTTTGGTGTGGCGTCCCTCAGGGGTCGGCACTTAGCGCTCTACTTTTTAATGTTTATTTAGCCCCACTCTTTACCTTGATTGCCAATTGGGGGGTTAAGGCGATTTCGTATGCAGATGATACGCAACTAGTCTTCCCCTATTTGGATGTGTCAGAGGCAGCTTTTAGTAAAATGAGGGTCTGCCTTCGGGATGTGGCTAGTTGGATGAATGCAAATAAATTAAAACTGAATGCAAGCAAAACGGAGGTGATATTCTTTGGTAAAAACTCGCATCCCCCCTCAGACCTGTGGTGGCCTCCTGAAATGGGTCCACCACCATTCCCCGGAACCAATGCGAAGAATCTGGGAGTAAGATGGGACGAGAGTCTCTCCTTTTCCTCTCATATACAGCAGGTCACTACTGGATGTCTTCACAAACTTCGGAACCTTCGCAAGTTCCTTCTTTTTTTACCAGAAGAGTGTCGCAAAATGGTAGTCCATGCGACAGTCACTTCCAGATTGGACTACGCGAACGGCCTCTATCTTGGCGTGCCCAAATACTTGGTGCAACGCCTGCAGATCGTGCAGAATGCAGCTGCAAGACTGATAAAGCACATTCCTTTCAGACAGCATGTCTCTCCGCATCTGCGCGAACTGCATTGGCTCCCAGTGGCAAGCAGAATAAAATTCAAAGTTCTTACCCTGGCGTTTAGAGCACTAAGGGGGACCTGCCCTAATTATTTAAAACTCAGACTCCCCCGCTACCATCAGGAGAGGCACCTGCGATCTGACTCCCTGCTTCAGCTACTCGTTCCACGAGCTAGAAAAGCCAGACTTGGGGGCAGGTCTTTTTCTGCTGGCACGGCGAAACTATGGAATGCCTTGCCTTTCGCCATTCAATCTGCCACAACAGAATCTAGCTTTAAGAAGCTATTAAAGACCTGGCTTTTTATGCAGAAACCCTAAGTAATCTCCTTGCCTCCTGCTTGCTTAACTGCTCTCCTAGCGCCGGGACACCTCCTCGTGAGGTAGCTGTTCGCGCTCTACAAATATCAGTATTATTATTATTATTATTATCAGAAACTAAACAGACAGGGTCTTATTCACAAAGGGCCTCCGAACTCGTGGCGGACGCCCCACAGTCCTGGGGGAGTCTCTGCACTTAGGGTGAAATCTCCACGTTGAGAATTCTAATTACGGGGATTCCGCCCCAGTTCAGCCTCTCTCACAACTGCGGGCCTCCACCATGAATGCAGAGGCCCTTTGTGAATCAGGCCCTCATTCTAAGACCCAGCTACCACAAAATAGCATTATATCAGTCACATACATGAACTAACAGACGTAATAGTTCAGAAAATGGTAAACTTAATCTTTCCTGAGTGACAAAATTACGAAACTCTTAGGATTAAGGATATGGATCCAGACTTAAATTTACAACCAAGAAATTTGCTTCCTGCCATCATAATGACAGTATAGGGTAGGGGCCTGGCTCCCAAAAGTGAACCTACACCTTGCAGTAGTTTTATTAATTTTTGGTATACAGAAAATATGAGTTTAAATTTATGAATATGGATGCTCCACGATTGGGGCAGAGAACACTGCACATAAAAAGATAGGACAGGCCTATTTTTTTATGTGCAAACGGACTGCTACACGTGATGTTTTTTTGCTGTTGTAAAATTACTATTAGTAAAATTAAACTCTTAGGGCCACATCCATCAAGCATTTTATCGGTTGCAAATGGATGCATCGAAGGGAATGCTTTAGCAAAATAGGAAATTACAATTCATTGCGATTACCTAATATATCATGTTGATTATTCCCCAATCCTGGGTTGTATGTCTAATAATTTGTTTCTGTCAATGTTTAGATCGTCCTAAAAGTGCTAATGTGAAATTACTAAAGTGCTTAAGGTGTCTAAGTGCTTGTGCTTTGTTTGGACCCATAATGTATGCTATTAACCTTATTTCGGATATGTTCATTGAATAGCTTAATGTGGTCCTCGTTGTGGTCATCTATTAATTTTACTGGTTGCTAAATTTCCAAGAATGAATTCTTTTGCTGCAACAAATCATGATTTGAATACCTTTAGGAATCATAACTCTTCTTGCTTGTATTACTCCTCATTTGGTCTGGACCCATCACAGGTAGATGCAAAAAGTTTCCAATAAAACATTACACATTAAATACTGTATATAAAATGTTAAATAATAAACATTAAATATCGGATACAATGCTAAAAATGCTGTATTACAAAATTATAGACTTATTGTAAACAGGTGTACAAACCTTCAGATATATTCAGCCCCCCAGGATGCCGAGAGTCCATATCCACGATATAGCGCGTCTCTATTTTTCTAAATTTGTTCTCTCTATTCCCACCTCTTCTACTGGTGGGGGACTGCGTCAATTAAACAGTATCTGAGATCTTGACTATTGGAGTTATGGTACTCTTTAAAATGCCGTGCCACTGAGTATGTATTGTCATGTTTCACTATTGCTCTCATTTGCTGGAACACCCTTTTGTGGGCTTGAAGCTTTGCGCTCCCTATATATTGAAGACCACTTGGGCAAAGTAAAACGTACACTACATGATCAGTTTCGCAAGATAGTTTTTTTTTTTTTTTTTTTTGAAAACCTTTATTGGTCAATAACACATAGTTCACTGCTGTAATGCCTACAACCCACATCAGTAGGCCGGCAGCCTTGACATGCCCTATGAAGTTGTATATACTTTTCTTGATGGGGGTGTACCCCTAACACAGCATGTCGCCTACAACCCATCCGGGCCGGCCGCGATGTATCTAGACGTGGGCTAGATAGTTGTTTGGTAATCTTGTGTTCCCTTTGGCTAAACAGGTTCTTATATAAGATTTTATTATTACCCTGTTGGTATGCCTTACAGGTTTTGCACTTGTAAAATCTTTTATGAGTCTGTAGCCTGCTAGTCCCTTCAATGACTTCTGCACTGGTTTTAACCAGGCTATCCCTCAGTGATTGTCCCCTTCTATGTGTGATCGACGCCCTCTGGGGTAGCAGTGGTCCAATTATGGGGTTATTGAGTACTAGGGGCCAGTTATGTTTAATTATTGATCGCAGGTTCTTTTCTTGCCTGATGTACCACATAATTATTAGAAACTCTTCAGCTTTCTGTTCATGTTCAACAGCAGTTTCTTTGGGGCCTATTATTAAGGTTGACTTTTTATTCCTCAGTAGCTCTTCTCTTTCCTGTGTCATAGATTTCAAAATTGCCCTGTTGATGATTTTATGGGAATAGCCTTGCTCCAAAAATCTGTTTTTTGGCTGGCTGCCTGTCCTTTCTTAAGGTCTACGCTGTTACTGCTGAATCGTCTGAGTCTCAACATTTCCCCGTAGGGAATACTGTTGATTAAGTGCCTCAGATGGGAACTGTTGACATGCAAAACCAAATTACCGGCTGTCTCTTTACGATAAAGTTGAGTCTCAATTTAGTTGTTTAGTATATACACTTGTTTGGCTAGAAAATTCACTGTGACATCGCTAATGGTGGCAGTAAAATGTAAATTGATTTCATTCTCATTATTAGCATTCACAAATTAAGTTGCTTGGTTTTGTGTGCCCTCCCAGACCACAAACAAGTCATCATTGAAGCAAAGCCACAGCGTGATGTTGCTGTGTACATATTGGCTATGTCTGGCTCCCAGGACCAGCTCCTCCAACCAGCCCATGTGAAGACATGCATAGCTGGGGGCGAAGCTGGCTCCCATCTCAACACCTCTTGTCTGTTTGTAGAGTACATTGTTAAACATAAATATATTGTTTTGCAAACAAAATACATCAATTTCCACCAACATTTTGCTGTGTATATATATATTTTCTTCAACGTCTGTTCTCAGTAATAAAACAGGCTCCAGCACGCTCAGGCTCACTAGACGTCTTTAGTTTAATGTGGCAAGCTCTGGTGATGCGTTTCAGCCATCCAAGTGGCCTTTCTCACAGATGCCATTTGGACTTTTTTATAAACTGTGGTTTTTCAAACTTTCATTAAAGTGACATTACATCAAATTGATGTGCAAAATATAAAACAAAGTGCAAACACAGGGACTTACAGTCTTCGCAAACTCCGTGTCAGCCCAAGAAACAAATTGCATATTAGACAATTCATTAATCATTGAGCATTCCAATATATGAATGTATTTCTAATAAATAATAAAAAAATAAAAACATTTATCCCAAAAACGAATGTTGTAAACAATAAATAACACAAAGTGCAATCTTTAGCCGAATGATTATGGGCAAGTGCCTAAAGTCATTCCAGGATGCAAGTGCATGGTGCTATGTGCAAACACGCAGTTGTGTTCAAAACAGTGCTGTGCAAAAATGCCATGTAAACATCGAAATTCTTAATCTCTCAAATCTAGAATTTAAAATTCAAAATGTAAAAATCAAGAATGAAAAGCAGAAAAGATGGGGACTACCTTCACAGACACACCCTTATCCAATTCTCCAGGTACATCCCCAGTGGGCAAACCCCTACATATATATATTCACTGAAAAAACATACATTTCAGGGACGTTATAGTTAGAAATTAGAATTTAAAAAACCTTTTAAAATCACTGAAAAGGTTTCAAGGATGTTATAGCTAGTTGGACAATTCACTCGTACAAAACCAGAGTAATTTGGCCATGATATTTAGTAGAGTTAACTATAACTCGCGCCCCCACAATGCACTGCTGATGACGTCACATATTACATCACTCATGACATGGTCAGTGACATCACTGATGATATCACTGATGACATCTCAAATGACATCTCTGATGACATCATACACGTGATCACCTGATGCACCTCCTCACACTCTAATATCACCTTTGATATACCCACTCTAAAATACAGACTACCAATATCGAAACCATAGACAGACCAATAGCAGTTAGTACATACCCGCTCAGTGATTCATAAGTCCACACACACATCCAGTCACTGACCTATACAGTCACTCATGCACGCAGTCATTCTTCAATACAGTCACTGATATATCCATTCACACACCTATGTAGACACTCACACACTGCCACTCACCCAAAAAGTTGCTCAAATACCTAGACTGAATAATTATGTATACGAAATTTTATGGGTGCCTGACTTGTGCACGACGGGTGCGTGCACCCTACGTGACTCCATGTGATCTGAAAAGAAAGCTTCTGATTGGTTTAAATCATTTTCATTCTGTAAGAGGGAGGATCCAACACTTGTTGTATTCCTCCTATTATCTGTCTGTCTTGCTGACAAGACCTGCTTGTTCTACCTCCCTTCATTTTCCTATTTTTGAGTGTTTTCTGACTTACGTTGAACCATGGCATCAAGTCATCAAGATGTTGACCCACTGGAACATGAGGATGATGACATTGTGGAGCCAGTGAAGAAAAGGAAGGAAAGTGTAGTGTGGGCCTTCTTTACTGTGCCAGGGGGACAAAAAAAGGTGAACGCCTGAAAAGGCACCTGTAAGATAAGCGAAAAAGTGCTCTCAAGAGGCTCTGAAAAGAAATATTCATACAGAACATCAACCATGTAGAAGCATTTGGAGACTACCCATCCCTTACATCTGGAAAGAGAAGTAACTCATAAAGAGCGGAATGAAGTGGCAGAACAAGATTTTAATGCCTCTTCAACTTCCTCTCAAGGGCTTCCAACAACACCGAGGCCACACATTGTACCACAACTCTTGAATGCAGCCACAAACGTTAAGAAATGTGATGCAAAGCTCTGCATCGGGGAGCAGTGCATTGATGTTATTGTCAATGCAATTAAAACACATGTGTTATTTTTTTATGTGCTCCCAAGTTTTCATTTCCTTATTTGTACCAAACAGTTACTTTGGAGTTTTCAAAGTTGTTTTGTTTACAAAAGAAAGTCAAAAACACCAATAAAAGAAAACATAATTTAAAAATACAAAAAATAATTACAATTCTTTTTTTAAAAATGGTTCTTATGTAACCACATATAATGGTTAAAAAATAGAAAAATTACCTGAGTGATTGCATGAGTGCAAAGATACTGCCTGAGTGATTGTAGGAGTACTTGTATAGTGTCTGAATGATTGCATGAATACATGGGTAATACCTGGATGATTTTATAAGTGCATGGGTAAAGTGTGAGTGATAGATGGAGTGCATGGATAGTGCCTGGATAATTTGAAGAATGCAAGGATAGTGCCTGGCTGATTGCATGAGTGCACATGTAATGACTAGGTGATTGCATGAGTCCATGAGTACTGTCTGGGTGATTGGAGGACTTCAAGGGTAGTGCCTGTGTTATTGCATGAGTGCATAGGCAGTGCCAGGGTGATTGGAAGAGTGCATAATCACTACCTTGGTGATTGCATGAGTGCTGGGATAATGTCTAGGTGATTGGAGGAGTGCAAGGGTACTGCTTAAATGATTTGAGGAGTACATGATTAATGTGTGGCTGATTGCATATTTGTAGGAGTAATGTTGAGGTTATGGGAGGAGTGCATGGATACTACCTGGGTGATTGGAGGAGTGCAAAGGTAGTGCATTACCTATTGGAGGAGGGTATAGCTAATGCCTGGGTGATTGGAGGAGTGCTTAGATAATGCTGGGGTGATTGTATTAGTGCAAAGGTAATGTCTCGGTGATTAGAGGAGTGCTTGAGTAATGTTTGAGTGATTGCATAAGTGCAAGGGTAATGTCTGGATGGTTGCATGAGTGTGATGTTAGTGCCTAGGTGATTAGAGGAGTACATAAGTAGTGTCTGGGTGATTTTATTAGTGCATGATACTGGCTGGGTGATTGCATGAGTTCAGGGGTAGTGCGTGGGTGATTGTAGTAGTTCATGGACAATTTCAAGAGTCCAAGGGTAGTGCCTGGATAATTGCACAAGTGCACAGTTAATGACTGGGTAATTGCATGACTACATAAGTACTACCTGAGTGATGGGAGGACTGGAAGGGTCGTGCTTTGTTATTCCCTGAGTGCATAGGTAGTGTCTGGGTGATTGAAGGAGTGCATAACTACTATGTGAGTGATTGAATGAGTATTGGGGTAATGTATGGATGATTATAAGAGTGCAAGGGTACTGCCTCAATAATTCAAGGAGTGTATTAGTAAAGTCTGGGTGATTGCATGTGTGCAGGTGACATATCTGGCTGTTTGGAGAAGTTCATGGATACTACCTGGGTGATTGGAGGAGTGCAAGGGTAGTGCATGTCAGATTGGAGGAGGGCATGGCTAATGCCTGGGTGATTGAAAGAGAGTATGGGTAATGCCTCGGGGATTGCATGATTTGAAAGGTAATGTTTGGTGGTTGGAGGAGTGTTTGTGTAATGTTTGGGTAATTGCATAAGAGTAGGGGTAATGTTTGGGTGGTTGCAAGAGTGTAGTGATAATGCCTTGGTGATTGGAGGAGGGCATAAGTACTGGCTGGGTGATTGCACAAGTATAGTGGTAGTGCCTGGGTGATTGGAGGAGTACAGGGGTGCTACCTATGTGATTGGAGGAGTGCAGGGGCAGTGTTACAGTTATTATATAAGTGTTTTGGTAGTAGGTGGGTGATTGAAGGAGTGCATAGATAATGCCTGGGTGATTGTATGAGTCCAGAGATAATATATGGGTGATTGCACGAATACATAGGTACTGACTAAGTGTTTGAAGGGTATAGAGTCAAAATATCGAGTTTTTATTATCGACTAGACATAATATCGAGTAAAAAATTATAGAATAGACATAATATCGACTAGACAGAATATAGACTACCAAAATATCGACTAGAACATTTTAATATCGAATAAAATGGACATAATATCGAATCAAAAATATAGAATGGACATATTATCGACTAGACAGAATATAGACAACAAAAATATCGAACTTAAGGTAAGTTAAAAATATTTTTTAATATTTGTGTACTATAATTCTGTAGCGGGTTGTGGGTTTATAGGGGAATAGAGTGGGAAGTAATTTCATTATAATTAATTAATATGTTTTTTTATTTATTGGTATTTATTTAAAATTAATTATTCATTGGTAATTAATTAAAATATATTTGGTAATTAATTTTAATTGATTAATTGACAAATATGTTAATTTTAGTAATTTATTTTCTGTAGCGGGTTGTGGGTTCATAGGGGAATAGGGTGGGAAGTAATTTAATTATAATTTATTAAATATGTTATTTTATTTATTGGTATTTCTTTGGAAATAATTGTGAATTAATTATTACTTTGTAAATAATTAAAATATAATTGGTAATTAATATTGATTGATTGATTAATGAATATGTTAATTTTTGTAATTTGTTTTCTGTAGTGGGTTGTGGGTTTATATGGGAATAGGGTGGGAAGTAATTTAATTATAATTAATTAAATATATTATTTTATTTATTGGTATTTATTTAAAATGAATTGTCAATTAATTATTAATTGGTAATTAATTAAAATATAATTGGTAATTAATTTCAATTGATTAATTGATAAATATGTTAATTTTAATAATTTATTTTCTGTAGCGGGTTGTGAGATTATGGGGGAATAGGGTGGGAAGTAATTTAATTATAATTAAATTGAACACTTTATTTTATTTATTGGTATTTATTTAGAATTAATTGTCAATTAATTATTAATTGGTAATTAATTAAAATATAATTTGTAATTTATTGTAATTGATTAATTGATAAATATGTTACTTTTATTACATTATTTTCTGTAGTGGGTTGTGTGTTTATAGGTGAATAGCTTGGGAAGTAATTTATTTGTAAGTCATTACATTTATTAAATATTTTTAGTTGTGTCCAATTTTTAATTATTTTTATATTGTAAATTAATTTATTGGTAATTGGTATATAAATAGTATTGGTAGGTAATTTTTATTATTAGTTAATTTTATTTGTAATTTTAATTGATTAATTAATATATTTTATATAATTGTAAAATATTTTAATTAATTTGTAATTGGTATTAATATTTTTGTTATTTATATTTATATGTGAAGTATTTACTTTCCCTACTATTGCACTCACTGGAGTGGGAATAGTAATTTTTAACCCTACGCTATCCAACGCTTTCCCTACTGTTGCACTCTCTGGAGTAGGAATAGTAATTTTTACCCCTACACTATCCAACGCTTTCCCTACTGTTGCACTCACTGGAGTGGGAATAGTAATTTTTACCCCTACGCTATCCAACGCTTTCCCTACTGTTGCACTCTCTGGAGTTGGAATAGTAATTTTTATCCCTACGCTATCCAACGCTTTCCCTACTGTTGCGATTGCTGGAGTTGGAATAGTAATTTTTACCCCTACGTTATCCAACGCTTTCCCTACCGTTGCACTCACTGGAGTGGGAATTGTAATTTTTATCCCTATGCTATCCAACGCATTCCCTACTGTTGCACTCTCTGGAGTAGGAATAGTAATTTGTATCCCTACGCTATCCAACACTTATCCTACTGTTGCACTCACTGGAATGGTAATAGTAATTTTTACCCCTACGCTATCCAACTCTTTCTCTACTGTTGCACTCTCTGGAGTGGGAATAGTTATTTTGACCCCTATGCTATTCAACGCTTTCCCTACTGTTGTGCTCTCTGGAGTTGGAATAGTAATTTTTACCCCTACGCTATCCAACGCTTTCCGCACTGTTGCACTCACTGGAGTGGTAATAGTAATTTTTACCCTTACGCTATCCAACGCTTTCCCTACTGTTGCGCTCTCTGGAGACAAGGTGGTGTCCATGGTGGTGGTGACCGTGGGGGTGGTGGATATGGTAGTGGTGGTGGGGGATGTGGTGATGGTGGACATGGTGTTGGTGGATGTGGTGGTGGATGTGGTGGTGGTGGACATGGTACTGATGGACGTGGTGGTGGTGGACATGGTGGTGGTGGACGTGGTGGTGGAGGTGGACATGTTTGTGGTGGATGTGGTGGTTGTGGTTGGCATGGTGGTGGTTGGCATGGTGGTGGACATGGTGGTGGTGGACATGGTGGTGGTGGACATGGTGGTGGTGGATGTGGTGGTGGTGGTTGTGTGCCGGTGGACGTAGTGGTGGTGAACATGATGGTGGTGTCTGTGGTGATGGACATGGTGGTGGTGGTGGACATGGTGGTGGTGGACATGGTGGTGGTAGTGGACATGGTGGTGGGCATAGTTGTGGTGGAGATGGTGGTGGTGGACATGGTGGTGGTGAACATGGTGGTGGTGGGTGTGGTGATGGTGGACATGGTAGATGTGGTGGTGGTGGATGTGGTGGTGGTGGTGCTGGATATAGTGGTGGTGGTGGATGTGGTGGTGGTGTATGTGGTGGTAGACATGGTGGTGGTGGACGTGGTGGTGGTGGACATGGTGGATGTGGTGGTGGTGGATGTCGTCGTGGTGGTGCTGGATGTGGTGGTGGTGGTTTATTGGTATTTTTTTGGAAATAATTGTAAATTATTTATTACTTTGTAAATAATTAAAATATAATTGGTAATTAATTTTAGTTGATTAAATGATAAATATGTTAATTTTAGTAATTTGTTTTCTGTAGCGGGTTGTGTATAGGGGAATAGGGTGGGAAGTAATTTAATTATAATTAATAAAAAATGTTATTTTATTTATTGGTATTTATTTAGAATTAATTGTTAATTAATTATTAATTGGTAATTAATTAAAATATAATTTGTAATTTATTGTAATTGATTAATTGATTAATATGTTACTTTTATTACATTATTTTCTGTAGTCGGTTGTGTGTTGTGTGTTAATAGGGGAATAGCTTGGGAAGTAATTTAATTGTAAGTAATTAGACTTATTAAATATTTTTATTTGTGTCTAATTTTTTATTATTTTTTTGTAAATTAATGTATTGGTAATTGGTATATAATTAGTATTAGTGGTAATTTGTATTATTAGTTAATTTTGTATTCGTAATTTTAATTGATTAATTAATATATTTTATAAAATTTTAAAATATTTTAATTAATTTGTAATTGGTATTAATATTTTTGTTATTTATATTTATATGTGAAGTATTTACTTTCCCTACTATTGCACTCACTGGAGTGGGAATAGTAATTTTTAACCCTACGCTATCCAACGCTTTCCCTACTGTTGCACTCTCTGGAGTAGGAATAGTAATTTTTACCCCTACACTATCCAACGCTTTCCCTACTGTTGCACTCACTGGAGTGGGAATAGTAATTTTTACCCCTACGCTATCCAACGCTTTCCCTACTGTTGCACTCTCTGGAGTTGGAATAGTAATTTTTATCCCTACGCTATCAAACGCTTTCCCTACTGTTGTGATTGCTGGAGTTGGAATAGTAATTTTTACCCCTACACTATCCAACGCTTTCCCTACCGTTGCACTCACTGGAGTGGGAATAGTAATTTTTATCCCTATGCTATTCAACGCATTCCCTACTGTTGCACTATCTGGAGTAGGAATAGTAATTTGTATCCCTACGCTATCCAACGCTTTCCCTACTGTTGCACTCACTGGAATGGTAATAGTAATTTTTACCCCTACGCCATCCAACTCTTTCTCTACTGTTGCACTCTCTGGAGTGGGAATAGTTATTTTGACCCCTACGCTATTCAACGCTTTCCCTACTGTTGTGCTCTCTGGAGTTGGAATAGTAATTCTTACCCCTAAGCTATCCAACGCTTTCCCTACTGTTGCACTCACTGGAGTGGGAATAGTAATTTTTGTTCCTACGCTATTGTGTTTTTATCTAGGAGCCTAAATCGATATTCCTATTTTATGCCCTTGTCCGGTTATAATCAATAATATCCATACAACGGCATAATAATCATATCCATATTCAGTCGTAGCACATGCTGTCACATTAAGCAAGGCTACTTCCCCGGCCCCCTAGAAAGCACAACGAGTTCTCTAAACAAATCCAAACCTCCAGCAACCTGGGAAATCCCCCTTGCTTTGTTTTGATTTCATCCTAGAACTCCTGTAAAGCACTGTAAGAATGGCCAGTTCTTAGTGACATCTTATGTCCAGCCTTACGTCAAACCCGGCACCTTACAGGTATAAATATACCAACGTTGCCTTAAGCAAACACACAGTGGTGGTATTGGGAGCAGCTATCTACTTGCCCGAGAGCCCAGCTGATGCGAGAGCCCAAGGACGCTGCCCCTCCCTTTTGACGCACTGAGAGAGACGCTGTCTTTTCTCCTGCCGAGAAATCCAGCTCCGGTGTTTCCAGATACCTTCGCGGGTTACTGGGATATCGAGTCCTGAGAGAGAGATACCAGACCTCCTGCTTTCTAATACCCAGGTATGGAGCTGACTAAACCCTTAAAGAGAATTCTTGAGTCTGATTCTAGGCAAAAACAAACTTAAATTAATCTGCTAATTACTTACTCCTTCCCACGTATTAGGCTTAGGTCAGGTACACAGGGGTAGGCGTATTTAGAAGCACCAGTTGAGTACGTTAGTCAATGTATATAAGTATGTATATATTTTATCTATTTTAAAGTATCTTATGGCTAAGAAACCATATCAATGCTTTTACAGTATTATTTTATAATCCTCCTTTTACTGTACGCACTTTACTTTACTATGAGTATTGCAATCGTGGCAATTCATTTCTCTTGTATGAGGAAGAAGACTGCTCAATAAATTACACCTTTTATTGAAAACGCCCGTCTCTCTTTTCTCTGCACTCTGGTGAAACTAAGTATGCACATTTGACTGAGTGAAATAGCTGTCTATTGTTTTCACACGACTCTAGAGATACACTCTTATTCTGAGGGAGCAAAGTTGTCATGTTATATGTTTGTCAGAAGCTAATCCCTTCTTGTCTATCCAGGGAGGTTAAACTCCTCCTCGTTTATTCGAGAAAGTTTCTAGTGACCTCTGAGCTAGCTGGCAAACTTTAAGTCTAATATAGTCAGTAGAGACCTAGTTAACCTCAGTCCTACGTCTAAACTGCTGAATATATTATTCCAATGCGCAGAGCCTGTTGGGAATATAGGAACTTCACTACATGGCGCCCAACGTTTGGTAAGGCGATAAATCTAACGCAAGACGTTAGAGTAACTCAGTCGTGCTTTTTCACACAGACCCTTTTTCTCGTAAATACTCCAAAAGACGTCTGGAGTGGGTAAAAGGTTAAAATCCACCGGAACTTAGTAGGAAGAGATTCCTATGTATAGTTTTTGGTATAGTCAACGTTGAAGGATACAGTGTTCCAAAATATTGTGCACCTAATCTTTGTTTCCTTGAAACTTGATCTACAACAAAAACCTTTCTGTCAGTAAAAATGTCAGAACGTGAAGAAGAGAGGGAGGCAGCTACAATAGCAGCTCGACTCCTAGCGGATGACACAAGTCTCCAAGAAAATGACCCGAGTGTTATACTCATTCCGGTCAACATAAGAAAAACTATAACTCTAAAACTTATAGAAAATGGACTAACACCAAGAGGTGGAATAGTCGTATTCGTAATTGAGGCCCATGAATATCGGCAGACAGAGGTATTCTACACATGGATAAACTTTCCAGCAGCAAACGCTGTAACACACGACTTCCACTATTATAAAATAGAGGAACCTCCGGATGAGTACACCCCTTTCGAAGAGGTGGAAATCCCATTAAAATACCAAGAGCACCTGCTCTGGTTTAAAGGCGCCCTAAAACATAATAATCACATCACCAGGCTCGGTCCACTAGGTAGACCAGGAGCAACGTGGCCGGTTCTAGCCAGCTACACACCACATCCCGACATCGAAAAAATGTCAGTACCAGAACTTTTAGCACAGCTAAAACAACTGATTAAAATACATAGACAATTAGTCCAATATGTAATGCGGACTTCAACAGTCCAACCAGCTATTAACATTCCACAGCTGACCCCTCATCAGGGAAACACAAACAAAATAACACCACAGAACATACAATCATGTCTGGGTAAAGTACCCGCAAAACGGGAACAAATTCCATTCTGGTTAGCACAAAAAATCACTCAAATAGAGGCAGTATTTCCGGATACTACCCCTACTGAGAAGCACAGAATTCTGACTATCTGCCTTCCAATGGGGATCGCACCACATGTGGAAGACTGTGACACTTGGGGCACAGTCTTTGCTTCCATCTACACAAAAACACATGGTGTTCCGTCTATGGCGGTAATACCAGATGTACTAAGACAGATTCAAAATGAATACGGTCCAGAACCTGCTTTAACTCTGGGTATGAAATTACTGAAAGACTTCAAGCAGGTCTCGGCTATATTATTAGCCAACATAAAAGGAGAAGCAGCATCTGTGGCGATCCGCCAGAAATTGAAAGAAACAGATATAGCAGACCAACCAATTGAACTTGCCAGAATCATAGAAAAATCCTATGAAGAACTAGGTAGAGATAGTTTGGGTGGGAAACCAGTAAAACCCCAACTAACTGAAAATCCTGAAAAAATATTTATTAAAAATAATCTAAACACTTTAAAAAAGAGCTGGGATGGAAATAAACAATCCACTCCCAAAGAAAAAAGATTCCAGTTCAGAGGAAGGTCTCCTTGGCGGAGAGAAAGATCTCCGGACCAAGGACACAAGTCTCCCCAGAGGGAGCCCTCTGAAAAAAGATACAACCTTAAAAATAGGGATAATCTGAAGAAACTTGATAGATATCAAGACATTGATACACGTCCCTCTCGATCTTTTCAGACTTCCTTGCAGAAATCGGAAAGAAGAGGACGGTCAGAACACAGGGAGGAGCACGTCAAGTCCAAAGACAAGGAACCTGCTCATCAAAGTAAAAAATTACAATTTCCAAGAAAGAAGGTAGCCAGCATTTAAATAGTTAAACATGCCGAGGATACTGAGGACACAACTGAAAAACGGAGAGTGGGCCCAGACAATGCTAGACAGCGCAGCAGAAGTGACCATAGCTCGCAGGATCCTGATGAATCATCTGGAGACAGTGGACACGAATGAATACATTCAGGTGGAAACTGCAGATACCAGAGTTAGTAAACCTCATAAAATATACGAGATAACATTACGTATAGAGGGAGATAAGACTAGGAAAGTAAGGGGTCTATTTTGGGATAACCTTTCCAAAGGCTATGACATCCTTTTAGCTGGGAAAGACTGGCCAGGAGTTTGTCAGGGAGTGCCCTCATGGTGAAGAAATGATTATGCCTGCCTTCTCAAATCATAATCCAATTCATAAAAAATATACATATGCAAGAAAATGGGCAGTAGCCCAAGCTACTGCATTATATAAAAATCATGTAGGATGGGATGAGGACTCTCCTCCCCACAAAATCCAGTTAAAATGTCAACCAACTGCACAAAGACAGTACCCAATTAGGCAAGAAGCTAAAAAACAGGTCAGGGAGATCTTAGATCAATTTGAATACCAGGGGGTGATTGAAACATGCACATCACACATGAACAATCTTTTGTTTCCTGTCTCCAAGCCAGACGATTCATATCGTCTAGTTTTGGACTACAGACACCTTAACTCATGTTGCAAGACATTTGCAGTACAAAACTCACACAGTGCAGCACTAATGAATAACATTGTGCGCAAAAAATACAAAACAACATCAGACATCTCTAATGGTTTCTTTTGTCAAAACATAGCACCTGAAAGCAGGTACTTGACCGCTTTCTCAATAAAGGGGTCACACAAAAATTTCTGTCGACTCCCACAGGGATTCAAGAATAGCGCAGGATTATTCTCAGCAAGAGTAACAGAGTTACTACAAATGTATGATGATGAGGCATTACCTTATGTCGATGACATCTATCTCACAGATGATGACTTGGATACTCGCTTGAAAAGAGTGAACACCATAATACTTGGGTTCGCAGCTGAGGGTTACAAATTCAACTTTAAAAAGTCACGAATTGCCCATCTAACTGTCCTGTTTTTAGGATATGAATTATCAAGTGAAGGCAAAAGCCTAGCAGACAATTTCTTAGAGAAATGCGCTGTACTCCAAGCACCAAAAACGCTGAAGAACTTACAATCAATACTTAGGGCCAGATGTAGGTAAATCTCATTTACCGATTCATAAATACCGAATTTTACCGATTCGATATTTATGAATTTGTAAATGAGATGTAGGTAAAAATTCAGTATTTTTTACCGAATCGGTAAGATTCGGTATTTACCGATTCGGTAAATACCAAATCGGTATTTGCTATTGAATCCTATGGGCCTTGAAGCCCATAGGATTCAATAGCAAATACCAATTCGGTATTTACCGAATCGGTAAAAATACCGAATTGCTAAGGGGGACAGGGTGTCACTTTGACACCCTGTTGCACCCCTGTAACTGGCTTTTGCGCCATGTGGCACACAGACATGCCCTTAGGGCATGTCTGTGTGCCACATGGCACAGGTGTACATGCACAGATGTGCATGTACACAAGAATTCGTAATTTACCATGCAATTGTATTGCATGGTAAATACCAAATTCTTAAAGCCCTGTAGCACTGTTAGAAGTGCTGCCTACATCTCGAAATACATATTCGGTAATTTTACCGAATGGTAATTTTACCAGATCGGTAAACTTTACAGAATCGGTAAATTTACCGATTCTGTAATTTTAACGATTCGGTAAAATTACCGATTCGGTAAAATTACCGAATATGTCCGTTTTTTGTGCCCCTACATCTCCATAGCCCTTTACCGGTCAGAAACGGCCGAAAATCGTTTTCTTCGGCCGATTCCAACCGGTAAAGGGCTACCTACATCTGGCCCTAGGTTTCCTGAATTTCGGAAGAACTTACATTCTAAATTATGCAGAGAGGGTTAAACCTCTCTATGAATTAATAAAACCTGATTTTAAACCAATCAATTGGACTCAAAAACACACCGAAATTTTGAGATCATTGCAAACAGACATGTTAGCTAAAACAAAATTACAAACTCGCGATAACACACGCAACCATGTAATCCGAGTCATCCCAGGAAGATGCGGATTCACGTACCTGACCTCTAATGAGGGAGAAAAGGTACCAATAGCTTACATATCACACTTGTATACACAAGCTGAGAAAACATTCTGTCTTGCAGAAAATGTTGTAAATACGATTCAAACAGCTGTAGCAAAAGAAAGAGCCCAGGCCCAAGGCAGACAGATTACTGTTTTAACAGCAGAATCAGCCTTCGAGGCATTAACAAGCCCACGTAATTTAACGACTGTGGCATTAGATCCAAAATGGATACAATGGGAAAATTCTCTTGCAACAGAAAAAGTGAAATACTATTTTGACCCGGAAATGAAAAAACTGAAAGACCTAACATATGAAAAAGAATGTCCTCTGCCGACCGAAATCCTGCCTCTACGACTTTACGCCTGTGTAATATATACAGACGGATCTGCTCAACCCTCAGTTTGGGGAAAGCAAGCTTACAATGCTACGTGCTCGGTTGTTAAAAACCGGTGGCACGGAGGTAAATTGAGACCACTGGTAACTATGTCTCAATCCGTAAAAGACAATTCAGGTCAACAAACTGATTTATTAGCTTTAAAAATGGCGCTCGATATTGCCGATCGCGAATTCCTCACGCTAATAGTGTGCGTTTCGCATTACTGCGTCAAATCTTACAATAATGATTTGCAAAACTGGGTTCAAAACTGTTACAAAGATGACACAGGTGCCACAATAAAGCATAAAAAGCTTTGGGAACAGATAGTTCTTTTGCAGAAAGAACTACAAAAGACTCACGTGATACATACACTGAGTCATCAGCGTGATGGCGTTCACGCTGCAGGGAATTCATTGGCTGACACAGCCACAGCGGAAGCAACTAAACCGGCTTGCGTAGCCACAAACAAGCGTTCAGAAAAATACATAGACGGGGAAACCATGCTGGCGGTAAAAACGTCGTCAAAAGGCGACTGCGCAGCACTACCCGTGAACTATCCACTCAATTATACATACATAATCGATGCAAACTCCGTTCCTTTTGCTCGAATCCCTGGAGTGGGGGATAGAGTAATTCCAAACACAAACAGGAGAATCTTCTTAATACAAGAAGCACATATGGGATTAGGTCTAAGGCATCAGATGATCAAAGAATCTCTGACAGAATTACAATCAGAATACTGGTGGGCGGGAATGAGCTTGCATAATCACAAATTTGCAATAAACTGTCAAAACTGCAACAGAGATCGCAGTGGCGAACCGGCTGAGGTAGTGCCAGAACACCTAATAGACAGTATAAGGCGATCTATACGCAAAATCAAACAGGAAAAATGCGTCCCAATGTATATTATTTAAGACTAGATTCACTTAAAATGTAGACACCAGCGCTCGGCTGACGCCAGAACTGTTATAAAAGATTTGCGAGTCTATATTGCTATGTATTTGCTAATTCACCCTTGAGGCGGAAGCCGAGGGTACTCTGCGCTCCTTTGTGCGCTGTTCTGAAAACGCTGACTCTGAGTTTTGTTATTGATTGAAGAATAACTTACTTTTTAAAAACTGTACATATTTTAATAGGGAGTTTTTAACAGTAGCCCCCACCTTGGAGCGAGATTCACATCGCCCGAGGCCGTCTCCCCCGCATGATACAGCGCCGCCGTTGCTAGGCGCTGGCCACTTCCTCTAACAACTTTAGCCGCCATCTTGGGCTGGGGAAGGCTCGCGCTCTAGATCTCCGTCCCTCCCGCCCTCCCAGGATACTTAAGGGCTTGGTATTTGTCCCCCGTGGTATTTGCTAATTCACCCTTGAGGCGGAAGCCGAGGGTACTCTGCGCTCCCTTGCGCGCTGTTCTTAAAACGCTGACTCTGAGTTTTGTTATTGATTGAAGAATAACTTACTTTTTAAAAACTGTACATATTTTAATAGGGAGTTTTTTAAAGTAGCCCCCACCTTGGAGCGAGATTCACATCGCCCGAGGTCGTCTCCCCCGCATGCTACAGCGCCGCCGTTGCTAGGCGCTGGTCACTTCCTCTAACAACTTTAGCCGCCATCTTGGGCTGGAGAAGGCTCGCGCTCTAGATCTCCGTCCCTCCCACCCCCCTCCCACCCCTCCTGATGTATATAAACAACCGACCTGCCCGTCCGCGCAGCAGGCGCGCCGGCGGCGCGCCAAAGGCAAGCCCGTCTGCGCCCATCCGCGCCAGGACCGGGCCTAGGGCCACCCCCCCTGGTCTTCATCCTCTGCCTCCAAGAGGCACTTACACATCAATTCAGCTTCGGCACTGGCGCCCCCCCCCCAAGACCAATCTTGCAATATACTTGATCCACGGCTCCTTACTGGAAACTCACCTCAATGTTGCCCGTGCTGTTCTGCATCAATACCTTTGTATCTGAAACGCCCTCTACGTAACCCTAACAAAACCTTGAGATCACACTCGATTGCCCTTAATAATGTCCGATCGCTCGGTAAACACCGACAGGAAATATCCGAACTAATAGAGGACAAAAAGCTAGATTTACTATTCTTGACAGAAACTTGGATGGACAATTCATCCGACCCGGACCTAGTAATTGCTGTTCCCAATGGCTTCTCTATCTATAGACTGGATAGACAGCGTAAGAGAGGTGGTGGGATAGCAATCATTGCTCGCGACTTATATGTGGTCAGAACCAATGCTATCCTGCTCCGCTCCTGCGAAGCTTTACAATTTTCAATTAAGCTGACGCCCTCTGTTAATTTTAAAGGCATCCTCCTTTATCGACCACCAGGGCATAGGTCTGAATTTATCTCCGACATTAGTTCCGTCTTGGAAGTGTCAGCCCTCGACAGTTCTTTTACAATCCTAGGCGACTTCAATTTTAATTTCGATAAATTTGAAGATAATGACACAGCTGCTCTCCTAGCAGATATGACAACCTTTGGCCTCTCCTTGCTGGTAAAATCTCCTACCCACGAAGGGGGCCATATTCTTGATGGTATCTTCACTAACTTGGAGGACCTACATGTCACCAAAATCTTCCCCCTCACCTGGTCGGACCATCACGTCATAGTGGCCTCACTGACCACCTATGACACTGGAGCCCCTGTGTCAAGCGCTAACCCCCGCCAGTCGTATCTGGCTTGGAATGACATCGACAGCTCCAGTCTGGAATCACTCCTGACCACCTCCAATCCTCTCCTTTCACTTGATCCTAATATTGCCATTACTCAATTCAATGAATGGGTGGGTTCCGCGACCACCGCTCTGGTTCAGTCTAAACAACATTCTCGCAATAGATCTGCTCCATCAGCCCCTTGGTACTCTGAGGCCTTAAGGACACAGAAACAACTGTGTAGGAAGAAAGAGAGGTACTGGCGAAGAGACTATTCAGAAGAGGCCAAAACCAAATACAAAGAAATGGTGGCTAAATATAAAACGATGATCACCGAGGCCAAGAACAAGTTCTACTGTGATAGAATTGAACTATCTAAAAATTCTAATAAGGCTTTGTATGAAACCACCAAACAGCTAGCAGGCTATTCGCCCAATTTACATCCTCCTCCCTCCCAACTGCTTTGCGATGCTCTGGCCAACTTCTTTTTTGGCAAAGTCAATGACATCTATGCAGCCTTTGCCAACTGTGTTAAAACCACCTCTAAAACCACCTCTGATTCGGTTTGTATTTCCAGATCGCCGAAAAGGCACTGAATTTCCAACTTTCAGCCTTTATAGAGGAACACCACTTGCTTGATGACTCCCAGTCGGCTTTCGTCAATATCATGGGACAGAGACGGCCCTGATCAAAGCTGCGGAGGATATTAGATCTATCCGGGACGCTGGGGGAACAGCAGTTCTTATACTGCTAGACCTGTCAGCAGCTTTCGACACGGTCGATCACACCATCTTGATCGACCGTGTCGAAAACATGGGTGTTCAACAAAAGGCCAAGATACTCCTGGCCTCCTTTTTGGCAGAAAGGACCCAGGTGGTTACTATGGGATCGTTCCAGTCTTCCACCCTGTCGCTGCCATGTGGAGTACCCAAAGGCTCATCCCTGAGTCCGACACTTTTCAATATATATGTGTCGGACCTCGCCAATGTCATCCGAGCCCACGGGATGAGCCTCACATCTTACGCTGATGATACCCAGCTGGTCCTTGCCAGCAGGAATGACGGCCAAAAAATAGCAGATGAATTCAATTTGGGCATGCAAGCCATAGGGAACTGGATGGCCTCCAATTGCCTGAAATTGAATTCTGACAAGTCCGAAGTAGTTATCTTCGGAAATTTGACCCCGGAATGGGCCTCCCGCTGGTGGCCGCTGTCATTGGGCCCCCCTCCTGCACCCGTGAGCAGGGTGAGGAATCTGGCAGTCATGTTCGATGACCGTCTCACTTTTCTCCCGCATGCTAATCAGATTACCTCCTCTGCTTTTCACAAGTTACGTCTTATAAAAAAAATTCTCCCCTTCCTTCCGGCTACAGCAGGTAAAAATCTGATAACGTCCCTGGTACTGTCCACCTTGGATTACTGCAATGCACTATTTCTGAACACACACGAAAGAGTTCTTAACAAAATGCAAGTTATCCAAAATGCAGCTGCCAGGCTTTTGGGAGGTGTCCCCAAATTTCATTCAGTGTCAGGAACCATCAGAGAACTCCACTGGCTTTCCATCAGGAACAGAATAAAATGTAAGACCCTCTGCATAGTCTACAAAGCCTTGCATAACCAGGGACCAGCCTTTCTTATCCAAAATCTTACTCCCTATCGCCCCTCCAGATCGTTACGATCCTCCAATCTACACGAGTTAGTGGTACCTCGTACCAAACTTGTGTCATGGGGTGACAGAAGATTCCTCGTGTCCGCACCAAAACTCTGGAACACCCTGCCACATGCCATCAAAATTAGCCCGTCTCTTTGGTCTTTCCGAAAACAACTCAAGACCTGGCTTTTTAATCAGTGATCTCCTCCTTCCCCTCGATGGCTGAATATGGCAGATATCCTAGCGCCGAGATGCCCAAGGGCCTTCGTTCGCTCTATAAGTGTTGCAAATAAATAAATAAATATCGGCACATACGCAATTGGCATGCTACATTCTGACCAGGGTCCTGCTTTTAGCTCTCGAGCTTATAAGGAGGCCATGACCAGCATGGGCATTGCATTGCGGTACTCTTGTCCCTTCCATCCTGAGGGAAATGGGATTGTGGAAAGAAAAAACCAAGACAAAAAAACCAAGACATAAAGCAATCTATAACGGCGAGGGTATTAGGTTCGGGTGATGGGTGGGTCCAACATTTAACAAGTGTCCAACGTAGTCTTAATAATCTGCCAAGAAATTCTCTAAAAGGTTTCAGCCCGTACGAACTATTGTTCGGTACTAGAATGCATATTCAGGACTTAGATAGTCAGACTTCAGTGGTAGAAGAAAAATGCTTTGATATCAAAGATCATTTGGCTATTTTACAGGACTTAAATTAAACGAGAAAAGACCTGAGCAACATAAAGCTAAAACAGCAGCCAACAGCCACTGAAGAGAAACCACCTGTCCCAGCAAGGCCTGTCTGGATTCCAATGATTGGGGATCTAGTCAGAGAGAAAATAGCGGTGAAGAAGGAATTTGGGCCTTTCTTACAGAAAAGCAGTACCTGTCTTAGCTGTCAGCGGAACAAGATCAGTAGTACTACCGCCCCTTGCTGGTAAAAAGGAGAACCGAGTTGTATCCATCGACCTGGTAAAACCACAATCATGTGGCCAATAATAAGTAGTAGGCCCAGTGGACTCCCAAGATGTAGCAGAACACCAAAACTTGCTACAATACAAGAGGTTCAAACTGATACACTAATCACATTTGGAAAACCTGCAGTGAATAAAAAAGGACTATGCAACAATGCCATGAAACGTGTGCCTCTTGAAACCCAAATTGCAACAGTTCGTCAAGAAACACCAGTCTACAATGATGTAGCCTCGGACTATGCTAATGAAACAAAAGATGCAAAAGCAAATAAAAATCCGGAAGCAATTCCAACAATTGACAGAACTGCATCTGGCTACTTCATCAATTTTGATGACTTCTCTGAGGATCCAAGCGAGCCTGAAGAACAGCCAACAACAAAAATCTTTTAAAGACAAAGTAACAGAACTCTTTCATCAACTCAAAGAAACCTATCTGATTTCTCCATGGATTGAATTTTGGATTGTGTTAGGTGTACTTTTCCTCCTGCTTTGGCTCACCATGGTTCTTTGTTTGGGAAAATTCATTGAGGGAAAATATAGTACAATGGACACAGCAAGTCAGAACATCAACTTGGTCCTAAAGCCACACAAGTCATCTCACATCGAGAAAAGAGAACTATCATCCGTGAATGTCACAGCCAATCCAATATCCGGTGGGGTAGCTTGGGACAAAACAGATAACAAAATCTAAGGCTCGGTTGAGCTCTTGAAGTATCCACAACAGTTTAAGGTTTCATTAAGTGACTTTGTAAAACCGAGCACATTCTCTGATGATTGGGACTTTGAAAGTATTAATGATATGATGTCAGATTTAGTTATGTCAGCAAAATTTAAAGAACATGATTATTTACCGGGTTCATCGAATTATGAAGAAATGTACTGCTACAACCACTTTGCACATCATTATTTGCATAAATCTGCTCAACCTAGAAATGTTTTTAATTATAATCAATGGGAACATTGTGCAACTCCACCAAAAGGCAGTTCGAAAACATTTTACGAGAAATTCCCATACTTCTCAGGGTTTAACACAAGTGATGCAGAAAAGTTTTATTTTAGAATGTTAAATAAGACAGGAATGAAAACAATGCTGACAAACACTAAAATAATCTATTCGGAAGCATTTTATGAAAAAATGACTACATTTGGTTTTGATTTCTGGAAAAACAACGTTGAAACTAAAACCATCTGGGGTACCAAAGATTGGCAGGTCCAATGTTTAGAATCATTATTTAGAGCCTGCATGATCCCAGAACAAATTATATTCTTGAATGACACCTTTCAACAGACAACCTGTCTTGGCCTAGCCAAAATTAAAGACTTAAACAAACCGTCTATTCAAAGCCAACACCTGACAGTAATAGCACTACAGATGTTGAGATAGACGTATCCCATATTTTTAACCAAAACAGAACACATCCTGATTGGAAAAAATGGTTGATCTGGCTAACAGACACAAATAGCTGTCAAGTTAGATTCCTGAACAAAATACAGGGGTTCAAATTGACCAGGCCAGACCCTAGATACTCCCAGAGACAACATCTAGGGATAGTTACAACATACAGTGTAGGAAAACTCTGCCTCGAATGGCTACACACATCCACACTGGCAGAAATTAAGCAACACTTGACTTTAGTTAAAGACGGTGCTGACTTGCGTGATTTCATAATGGGACCACGCAAACAGCGTCAAAAACGTTTCATAGCGGCCGGTGTATACGCAGCATACAACGAAGCTTGGAAAATAATGCAAATTGAAACAGCAGAAAAAATACGAGAAATTGATCGTATCAATTTGGAAAAATCACTTTCTGTTGTGGACAATGGGTTAATGACTCTGTCTTCCAGAATATATTCACTGGACAGTATTGTATCATCTGCTATTGATATAATAGAGCAGGACTTACTAATGTTACAACACTGTCAGTCCCAATTGCGTTCTATTGTACAGCTTGGCTGGACGTTGCAAAATCTGCGTTCAGGCTACGTGCCCTGGCGTTTAATCAACACAACGTCATTATTCTCTATCTTTAACCTTACTGATACACAAATCAGCTTGGCACAAACAGGAGCAGAGTAATACAATTCTGAGCATTGAAAAACTTGAGAGATTACCATTGACAATGTCAGAAAGACCTGTCATTGAATGGATAATACATGGAATAATAACAATTCCGATAACAACTTTCCAATTTAAATTCTGTCAAGAGTATATACCAGCAGGCCAGTATGAAAGGTTGGGTAAAGGGTACATTAAGTCATCATGGAAATTACCTTACACACACACATGTTATAGTGCAAAGGAACAGAATGTATTTCTTAGTGGTAACAATTGTAAACGATCACTAAGTGGTATACTTCTTTGTCAAGGTATTAACTTGCATGGGGCCTGTGAGGGGACTTCAAATAACCTTTCATGTCACCAGCATGGCACAGCTGCAACTCGAATAGAGCCATTCTTTAGACAGCTTTCTAACGGGAGCTATATTCTAATAGTGGACCACAGTTGTTGTGGCATGGTGCCAGGAAAAGCTTATCTCGTGAGCGTTAGTTCCATGGTCACTTGCTGTATGCAAGTATTGTATCCAAACAGCACTCCAGACACGGAGGCGAAGATTTGGCCTTTTTTGAATATCTCTTCTTTTCGAATTGATACTTTAAGCAGAATGAAGTCTGTTCTTTTACAAACAACTGTGCCCTTGATGTCATCAAAAGAAACGTATGATCTTCAAGTTGCAAGGACAACGGCAGAGATACATACACTTTTATCAACAAATTGCCCCCTGCATTTCACAGAAATGCTAAGCCAAATCCTAAATATGTCTGATACCAGCGGTATCCCACATATATTTAAGACAATTATTTCGGGACTGTTAACACCCTTCCAAACAGTTCTGGGCATTTTTCCTGATTTTTTCCATTCTGTCTTTGGCGGCCTACCACTTCTGTTGGGACTCGTAGCAGGCATTTTATTTTTGATACTTCTGCTTCGATATGGCAAGCCAAGTCGCAGACAAGACTCCAGCAACAATGGAAGAAACGATCCTAGCTATACGCTATCGGGACCGCATAACTAAAGTCCTTGGATTAGCCCTGCTAAGAGATCTGAATATGACCAGGCTTCTTTCATTCAGACCCATCTGGCAGAATTGCATCTTACCTGTGCTTCGATGTATGCTATGCGGAGAAGAATGCGTGTTGGACGTCTGTCTTACACTACCATCAGCAGTACCATTGGATACAGATACTTTGCTAAGTCCTGTAACGGCTCATGCATCGTGTTGTCCCCATCGGCTACCCATTCTGATGACGGCATTCGTTGAGACTTCACCACTGCGATTAAAGGGTAGTGACGTACGAGATGAGAGCAACATCACCCAGGTACGACCTTCTGTGAGCATTGCTGATCCTGACATCGATGATAGCAATCATTCTCACGACTGCACAGTTGCGGCATTTTCCAACTTGGTCGAACTTTCACCTGAAGCGGTAAACCACTTTTTTGAGAGTCTGTCTGAAATGATGTTTTCCCCCGAACAAAAAGAATAACTTTTAAGCAAACTAGTACACAGCGTTCCCTGAACTCTGAATTCGGCCTTCGGCTTTGATAAACAAAAGCTACTGAACATATTTGGAACTATATTTTTTTCTCTCTCCCCTGAAAGCGAAATTATTTTTTTTCTGATTCCAAAATATTTACCTTTTTTTTTGGCACATGTACTCTGCTTGAAGTAGAACTATTCTTAGAGAACAGAGCTTCTATTTTAGGAACTCTAAAGACAATATATCACGTCAGCCTCTAGCACATTTACAGCAACTGTATTTATATGTGATGGAATGGTCTCGACCTTTTTTCTGTATTAAGAGCCATTTCATGTTTAAATTTCGCAAATCATTCATGCCGATATATATATGCATCCTTTTTAATGAATGATTACACTGCTTGAATAGCGTACAGTACCTATAATCATTTTTCGTGTATATCTATGCACCGTTTCAAATGCAAACATTTTTTTTATTTTGGGGTGGGTTGGAATACACATGCACCTTTAAATGTTTACTATTGCTTAGTTTTAGTAATGATGGACATTAGATCGTGGAGTGGGTATTATGTTTTTATCTAGGAGCTTAAATCGATATTCCTATTTTATGCCCTTGTCCGGTTATAATCAATAATATCCATACAACGGCATAATAATCATATCCATATTCCTTCGTAGCACATTTTGTCACATTAAGCAAGGCTACTTCCCCGGCCCACTAGAAAGCACAACGAGTTCTCTAAACAAATCCAAACCTCCAGCAACCTGGGAAATCCCCCTTGCTTTGTTTTGATTTCATCCTAGAACTCCTGTAAAGCACTGTAAGAACGGCCAGTTCTTAGTGACATCTTTATTGACGTCTTATGTCCAGCCTTACATCAAACCCGGCACCTTACAGGTATAAATATACCAACGTTGCCTTAAGCAAACACACGGTGGTGGTATTGGGAGCAGCTAGCTACTTGCCCGAGAGCCCAGCTGATGCGAGAGCCCACGGACGCTGCCCCTCCCTTTTGACGCACTGAGAGAGACGCTGTCTTTTCTCCTGCCGAGAAATCCAGCTCCGGTGTTTCCAGATACCTTTGCGGGTTACTGGGATATCGAGTCCTGAGAGAGAGATACCAGACCTCCTGCTTTCTAATACCCAGGTACGGAGCTGACTAAACCCTTAAAGAGAATTCTTGAGTCAGATTCTGGGCAAAAACAAATGTAACTTAATCTGCTAATTACTTACTCCTTCCCACGTTTTAGCTTTAGGTCAGGTACACAGGGGTAGGCGTATTTAGAAGCACCAGTTGAGTACGTTAGTCAATGTATATAAGTATGTATATATTTTATCTATTTTAAAGTATCTTATGGCTAAGAAACCATATCAATGCTTTTACAGTATTATTTTATAATCCTCCTTTTACTGTACGCACTTTACTTTACTATGAGTATTGCAATCGTGGCAATTCATTTCTCTTGTATGAGGAAGAAGACTGCTCAATAAATTACACCTTTTATTGAAAATGCCCGTCTCTCTTTTCTCTGCACTCTGGTGAAACTAAGTATGCACATTTGACTGAGTGAACTAGCTGTCTATCGTTTTCACACGACTCTAGAGATACACTCTTATTCTGAGGGAGCAAAGTTGTCATGTTATATGGTTGTCAGAAGCTAATCCCTTCTTGTCTATCCAGGGAGGTTAAACTCCTCCTCGTTTATTCGAGAAAGTTTCTAGTGACCTCTGAGCTAGCTGGCAAACCTTAAGTCTAATATAGTCAGTAGAGACCTAGTTAACCTCAGTCCTACGTCTAAACTGCTGAATATATTATTCCTATGCGCAGAGCCTATTGGGAATATAGGAACTACACTACAACGCTATCCAACGCTTTCCCTACTGTTGCACTCTCTGGAGTAGGAATAGTAATTTTTATCCCTACACTATCCAACGCTTTCCTTACTGTTGCACTCACTGGAGTGGGAATAGTCAATTTTACCCCTACGCTATCCAACTCTTTCTCCACTGTTGCACTCTCTGGAGTGGGAATAGTTATTTTTACCCCTACGCTATCCAATGCTTTCCCTACTGTTGCGCTCTCTGGAGTGGGAATAGTAAATTTTACCCCTACGCTATCCAACACTTTCCCTACTGTTGCTCTCTCTGGAGTGGTAATAGTCATTTTTACCCTCCCACTATCCAACGCTTGCCCTACTGTTGCACACTCTGGAGTTGGATTAGTAATTTTTACCCCTACGCTATCCAACGCTTTCCGCACTGTTGCACTCACTGGAGTGGTAATAGTAATTTTTACCCCTGCGCTATCCAATGCTTTCCCTACTGTTGCGCTCACTGGAGTGGCAATAGTAATTTTTACCCCTATGCTATCCAATGGTTTCCCTACTGTTGCGCTCTCTGGAGACAAGGTGGTGTCGATGGTGGTGGTGGCCGTGGGGGTGGTGGATATGGTAGAGGTGGTGGGGGATGTGGTGATGGTGGACATGGTGACGGTGGACGTGGTGGTGGATGTGGTGGTGGTGGACATAGTACTGATGGACATGGTGGTGGTGGACATGGTGGTGGTGGACGTGGTGGTGGAGGTGGACATGTTTGTGGTGGATGTGGTGGAGGTGGTTGGCATGGTGGTGGTTGGCATGGTGGTGGACATGGTGGTGGTGGACGTGGTGGTGGTGGACATTGTGGTGGTGGATGTGGTGGTGGTGGTTGTGTGCCAGTGGACGTGGTGGTGGTGGACATGATGGTGGTGGATGTGGTGGTGGATGTGGTGATGGACATGGTGGTGGACATGGTGGTGGTGGACATGGTGGTGGTGGACGTGGTGGTGGTAGTTGACATGATGGTGGGCATGGTTGTGGTGGAGATGGTGGTGGTGGACCTGGTTGTGGACATGGTGGACATGGTGGTGGTGGTGGATGTGGTGATGGTGGATGCAGTTGATGTGGTGGTGGTGGTGGACATGGTGGTGGTGGTGGTGGTGGTGGTGGTGGATGTGGTGGCAGTGGACATGGTGGTGGTGGACATGGTGGTGGTCGATATGGTGGTGGGAGTTGACGTGGTAGTGGTGGATGTAGTGGTGGACATGGTGGTGGTGGATATGGTGGTGGATGTGGTGGTGGTGGACCTGGTGGTGGTGGTGGAAATGGTGGTTATGGTGGATGTGGTGGTCGACGTGGTGGTGGTGGATGTGGTGGTGGTGGATGTAGGGGTGTTGGACATGGTGGTGGTGGACGTGGTGGTGGTGGTTGTGTTGGTGGTGGATGCGGTGGTTGTGGTGGATTTCACGGTGGTAGATGTGGTGGTGGATGTGGCGGTACTGGACGTGGTGGTGGACGTGGTGATTGTGGACATGGTGGTAGTTGTGGATATGTTGGTGGTAGAAATTGTGGTGGTTGACATGGTGGTGGTGGTTGACGTGGTGGTGGTCGACATTGTGGTGGTGGACATGGTGGTGGTCGTAGAAATGGTGGTTATGGTGGATGTGGTGGTGGTGGACATTGTAGTTGTTGATGTTGTGGTGGATGTGGTGGTGGTGGATGTGATGGTGGTGGATGTGGGGGTGGTGGACATTGTGGTGGTAGACGTGGTGATGTTGAACGTGGTGGAGGATGTGGTGGTCGTGCATTTCGCGGTGGTAGATGTGGTGGTGGATATGGTGGTAGTGGACGTGGTGGTGGACGTGGTGATTGTGGACATGATGGTGGTTGTGGATGTGGTGGTGGTAGAAATTGTGGTGGTTGACATGGTGGTGGTGGTGGACGTGGTGGTGGACGTGGTGGTGATGGACATTGTGGTGGTGGACATGGTGGTGGTGGATGTGGTGATGGTGGATGTGTTTGTGGTGGACATGGTGGTGGTGGTGGATGTGGTAGTAGATGTGGTGGTGGATGTGGTGCTGGAGGACATGGTGGTGGTGGAAGTTGTGGTGGTGGTGGATGTGGTGATGGTGATGGAATTGGTGGTGGTTGACATGGTGGATGTGGTGGTGGTGGATGTGGTAATGGTGGATGCGGTGGTGGTGGATGTGGAGGTGGTGGATGTGATGTTGGTGGACGTGGTGGTTGATGTGGTGGTGGTGGACATGGTGGTGGTGAACATGGTTGTGGTGGGTGTGGTGGACATGGTAGATGTGGTGGTGGTGGATGTCGTGGTGGTGGTGCTGGATGTGGTGGTGGTGGTGGATGTGGTGGTGGTGTATGTGGTGGTGGTGATAGACATGGTGGTGGAGGATATGGTGGTGGTGGACATGGTGGATGTGGTGGTGGTGGATGTCGTGGGGATGGTGCTGGATGTGGTGGTGGTGGTGGATGTGGTGGTAGTGGATGTGGTGGTGGATGTGGTGGTGGTGGTGGACGTGGTGGAGGTAGATGTGGTGGTGGTGGATGTGCTGGTGGATATGGTGATGGACATGGTGGTGGTGTTGGACATGGTGGTGGTGGACGTGGTGGTGGTAGTGGACATGGAGGTGAACATGTTTGTGGTGGATGTGGTGGTGGTAGTTGGCATGGTGGTGGTGGTGGACATGGTCTTGGTGGACGTGGTGGTGGTGGACATGGTGGTGGTGGTTGTGTGCCGGTGGACATGGTGGTGGTGGACATGATGGTGGTGGACGTGGTGGTGGACGTGATGATGGACATGGTGGTGGTGGTGGACATGGTGGTGGTGGATGTGGTGGTGGTGGACGTGGTGGACGTGGTGGTGGATGTGGTGGTGGTGGTGGATGTGGTGGACGGGGTGGACATGGTGGTGGTGGTTGATGTGGTGATGGTGGATGCAGTTGACGTGGTGGTGGTGTAGTGGATGTGGTGGTGGTAGACATGGTGGTGGTGGTGGTGGACGTGGTGGCGGTGGACATGGTGGTGGTGGACATGGTCGTGGTGGATTTGGTGGATGTGGTGGTGGTCGATATGGTGGTGGGAGTTGACTTGGTAGTGGTGGATGTGGTGGTGGACGTGGTGATGGTGGATGTGGTGGTGGTGGAAATGGTAGTTATGGTGGATGTGGTGGTGGTGGTGGACATGGTAGTGGTGGATGTGGTGGTGGACGTGGTGGTGGTGGATGTGGTGGTGGTGGATGTGGGGGTGGTGGACCTGGTGGTGGTGGACGAGGTGGTGGTGGATGTGTTGGTGGTGAATGCGGTGGTTCTGGATGTGGTGGTGGACTTTGTGGTGGTGGACGTGGTGATGTTGGACATGGTGGTGGTGGTGGATGTGGTGGTGGTAGATTTTGCAGTGGTAGATGTGGTGGTGGATGTGGTGGTAGTGGACGTGGTGGTGGACATGGTGATTGTGGACGTGGTGGTGGTTGTGGACGTGGTGGTGTTAGACATTGTGGTGATGGACATGGTGGTGGTGGTAGTGGACATGGTGGTGGACATGGTTGTGGTGGAAATGGTGTTGGTGGTGGTGGACGTGGTGGTGGATGTGGTGGTGGTGGTGGATGTGGTGGACGGGGTGGACATGGTGGTGGTGGTTGATGTGGTGGTGGTGGATGCAGTTGACGTGGTGGTGGCGGACGTGGTGGTGTTGGACATGGTGGTGGTGGTGGTGGACGTGGTGGCGGTGGACATGGTGGGAGTGGACATGGTGGTGGTGGATATGGTGGATGTGGTGGTGGTCGATATGGTGGTGGGAGTTGACTTGGTAGTGGTGGATGTGGTGGTGGACGTGGTGGTGGTGGATGTGGTGGTGGTGGATGTGATGTTGGTGGACGTGGTGGTTGATGTGGTGGTGGTGGACATGGTGGTGGTGAACATGGTGGTGGTGGGTGTGGTGGACATGGTAGATGTGGTGGTGGCGGATGTCGTGGTGGTGGTGCTGGATGTGGTGGTGGTGGTGGATGTGGTGGTGTATGTGGTGGTGGTGGTAGACATGGTGGTGGTGGACATGGTGGTGGTGGACATGGTGGATGTGGTGGTGGTGGATGTCGTGGGGGTGGTGCTGGATGTGGTGGTGGTGGTGGATGTGGTGGTAGTGGATGTGGTGGTGGATGTGGTGGTGGCGGTGGACGTGGTGGAGGTAGATGTGGTGGTGGTGGATGTGCTGGTGGATATGGTGATGGACATGGTGGTGATGTTGGACATGGTGGTGGTGGACGTGGTGGTGGTAGTGGACATGGAGGTGAACATGTTTTTGGTGGATGTGGTGGTGGTAGTTGGCATGGTGGTGGTGGTGGTGGTGGACATGGTCTTGGTGGACGTGGTGGTGGTGGACATGGTGGTGGTGGTTGTGTGCCGGTGGACATGGTGGTGGTGGACATGATGGTGGTGGACGTGGTGGTGGACGTGATGATGGACATGGTGGTGGTGGTGGACATGGTGGTGGTGGATGTGGTGGTGGTGGTGGTGGACGTGGTGGTGGATGTGGTGGTGGATGTGGTGGACGGGGTGGACATGGTGGTGGTGGTTGATGTGGTGATGGTGGATGCAGTTGACGTGGTGGTGGTGGTAGTGGATGTGGTGGTGGTGGACATTGTGGTGGTGGTGGTGGACGTGGTGGCGGTGGACATGGTGGTGGTGGACATGGTCGTGGTGGATTTGGTGGATGTGGTGGTGGTTGATATGGGGTGGGAGTTGACTTGGTAGTGGTGGATGTGGTGGTGGACGTGGTGGTGGTGGATGTGGTGGTGGTGGTGGTGGAAATGGTAGTTATGGTGGATGTGGTGGTGGTGGTGGACATGGTAGTGATGGATGTGGTGGTCGACGTGGTGGTGGTGGATGTGGTGGTGGTGGATGTGGGGGTGGGGGACATGGTGGGGGTGGACGAGGTGGTGGTGGATGTGTTGGTGGTGAATGCGGTGGTTGTGGATGTGGTGGTGGACTTTGTGGTGGTGGACGTGGTGATGTTGGACGTGGTGGTGGATGTGGTGGTGGCAGATTTTGCGGTGGTAGATGTGGTGGTGGATGTGGTGGTAGTGGACGTGGTGGTGGACGTGGTGATTGTGGACGTGGTGGTGGTTGTGGACGTGGCGGTGGTTGACATTGTGGTGGTTGACATGGTGGTGGTGGTGGATGTGGTGGTGGTGGACATTGTGGTGGTGGACATGGTGGTGGTGGATGTGGTGATGGTGGATGTGTTTGTGGTGGACATAGTGGTGGTGGTTGATATGGTAGTGGACGTGGTGGTGGATGTGGTGCTGGTGGATGTGGTGGTAGTGATGGAATTGGTGGTGGTTGACATGGATCTCACGGAGGGTTAAACCCTGAATATTACTACTTCTATTAAATCCGGATCAGCCCTGGACCCCTGTCCTTTTAAAGTATTGCCCCAGTGATTGATTCTCTTGTCACGGTCATTACACAAATCTGTAACTCAATGTTTAGATCAGGGATTTACCCTGACATATTGAAAAAGATGCTTTTAAAACCACTATTAAAAAAACACTTTTGGATAAGCACGAACTAAAAAACTACCGACCCATAGCGAGCCTCCCATTCTTAGCAAAAGTAGCGGAAAAAGCCATGAATCAACAGCTCTCTGATTTCATCGAGAAACATCATCAGCTGGACAGTACCCAATTTGGTTTTCGTAGATTCCACGGTACAGAAACAGCACTAATAAAAGCAGCCGATGACATCAGAGTTATCCGGGACCAAGGAGGTACAGCTGTCCTGGTAATGCTCGATTTATTCGCTGCTTTCGACACGGTCGATCATAAGATTCTGGTCGACGTGTCGAAAAAATGGGTATCCAACGAGTTGCAAAAGATCTGCTGGCCTCATTTTTGGCGGGGCGAACTCAGGCGGTCACCCTGGGGTCTTTTCAATCAACTCAGCTGTCTCTGCCGTGTGGGGTTCCTCAAGGCTCATCCCTAAGTCCGACACTGTTTAATATCTATGTGCCGGACCTGGCTAAAGTCATCTTGGCCCATGGGATGAGCCTAACCTGCTACGCAGATGATATGCAGCTGGTTCTAGCCGTAAACAGTGACGGAGACAGGGTGGCAGAACGTTTTCAGGGAGGTATGCTAGCAATTGGAGAGTGGATGGCCTCTAATTGTCTAAAGCCTAACTCCGACAAAACGGAGGTGGTCATCTTTGGACCACTCTCACTAGTCTGGTCATCAGTCTGGTGGCCTTCAGCCTTAGGTGCTCCTCCTAAACCGGTTTCTAGAGTAAGAAACTTGGGAGTGGTCTTTGATGCAGGCCTTCATTTTATGGCTCATGCCAATAAAACGGCAGCCACAGCTTGTCACAAATTAAAACTAGTAAGAAAGGTTCTTCCTTTTTTACCTGACTCAGCCGGAAAAACTCTAGTAAGCTCCTTAGTCCTTTCTTCCTTGGATTACTGTAATGGTCTTTTTGTAAACGCTCAGATCCGTGTGACCAAAAAACTGCAAACAATACAAAACGCGGCTGCCAGAATCCTGTCCAGAACTCCTAAATTTCAACCCATTTCAGACATAATTAGGAACTACCACTGGCTGACGATCCGTAATCGGATTAAGTTTAAGACCCTGTGTATAGTCTACAAGGCACTCCACGAAGAAGGACCGCAGTTTTTGAAGAACCAATTGATTCCCTATATTCCTTCCAGACAACTCCGATCCACCACCTTGAATCAGCTAGTGGTACCTCGCACAAAAACAGTCTCTTGGGGCGATCAACGCTTTTTGGTGTCCGCTCCTAAGTTATGGAATACACTACCACAATCAATCAGGACAAGTCCCACACTCAGGCTTTTCCGTAAACAGTTGAAGACTTGGCTCTTCAACCAATAACTCCTTGGTTTTACCAGCCTGAGACCCCGTAATTAGTTATTAGCGCCGAGACGCCTACGGGTATTCGTTCGCACTTAATAAATAGCAATAATAAATAAATGGTGGATTTGGTGGTGGTGGATGTGGTAATGATGGACGTGGTGGTGGTAGATGTGGTGGTGGTGGTGGATGTGATGTTGGTGGATGTGGTGGATGTGGTGGTGTATGTGGTGGTGGTGGACATGGTGGTGGTGGATGTTGTGGACGTGGTGGTGGTGGACGCGGTGGTGAATGTTATGGTGGTGGATGTGGTGGTGAACATGGTGGTGGTGGTGGTGGATGTGGTGATAGTGGATGTGGTAGTGGTGGATCTGGTGGCGGTGGTGGTGGACATGGTGGTGGTGGACGTGGTGGTGGTGGTAGACATGGTGGTGGGGGACATGGTGGTGGTGGACATGGTGGATGTGGTGGTGGTGGATGTGGTGGTGGTGCTGCTGGATGTGGTGGTGGTGGTGGATGTGGTGGTAATGGATGTGGTGGTGGATGTGGTGATGGATGTGGACGTGGTGGTGGTAGATGTGGTGGTGGTGGATGTGGAGGTGGTGGATGGGGTGGTGATGGTGGACATGGTGGTGGCCATGGTGGTGGTGCACATGGTGGTGCACATGGTGGTGGTGGATGTGGTAGTAGTGGTGGATATGGTAGTGGTGGTGGTGGTGGTGGTAATGGTGAAGGTTGATGTGTTGGTGTATGTGGAGGTGGTGGACATGGTGGTGGTGGACGTGGTGGTGGTAAACATGGTGGTGGTGGACATGGTGGTGGTGGACATGGTGGTGGTGGTTGGCATGGTGGTGGACATGGTGGTGGTGGACGTGGTGGTGGTGGACATGGTGGTGGTGAATGTGGTGGTGATGGTTGTGCTGGTGGATGTGGTGGTGGTGGATGTGGTGGAGGACATGGTGGTGGTGGTGGACATGGTGGTGGTGAAAGTGGTGGTGGTCGATGTGGTGGTGGACGTGGTGGTTGATGTTGTTGTGGACATAGTGGTGGACATGGTGGTGGTGGCAGTGGACGTTGTGGTGTGGTGGTGAACATGGTGGTGGATGTGGTGGTAGTGATGGACATGGTGGACATGGTGGTGGATGTGGTGGTGGTTGTGGTGGTGGTGGATGTGGTGATGGTGGATGTGGTGGTGGTGGATATGGTGGTGGACGTGGTGGTGTTGGACAGGGTGGTGGACGTGTTGGGTGTGGATGTGGTGGTTGATGTGGTGGTAGTGGTGGATGTGGTGGTGGTGGATGTGGTGGTAGATGTGGTGGTGGTGGACATGGTGGTGGTGGATGTCGTGGTTGTGGACGTGGTGGTGGTGGACGCGGTGGTGAACGTTATGGTGGTGGATGTGGTGGTGGACGTGGTGGTGAACATGGTGGTGGTGGAGGTGGTGGTGGTGGATGTGGTGATGGTGGATGTGGTAGTGGTGGATGTGGTGGCAGTGGTGGTGGACATGGTGGTGGTGGACGTGGTGGTGGTGGTAGACATGGTGGTGGTGGACGTGGTGGTGGTGGACATGGTGGATGTGGTGGTGGTGGATGTGGTGGTGGTGCTGCTGGATGTGGTGGTGGATGTGGTGGTAATGGATGTGGTGGTGGATGTGGTGGTGGATGTGGACGTGGTGGTGGTAGATGTGGTGGTGGTGGATGTGGTGGTGGTGGACGGGGTGGTGATGGTGGACATGGTGGTGGCCATGGTGGTGGTGCACATGGTGGTGCACATGGTGGTGGTGGATGTGGTAGTGGTGGTGGATATGGTAGTGGTGGTGGTGGTGTTGGTAATGGTGATGGTGGATGTGGAGGTGGTGGACATGGTGGTGGTGGATGTGGTGGTGGTAAACATGGTGGTGGTGGACGTGGTGGTGGTGAAAGTGGTGGTGGTCGATGTGGTGGTGGACGTGGTGGTTGATGTTGTTGTGGACATGGTGGTGGACGTGGTGGTGGTGGTAGTGGATGTTGTGGTGTGGTGGTGAACATGGTGGTGGATGTGGTGGTAGTGATGGACATGGTGGACATGGTGGTGGACATGGTGGTGGTGGTAGACATGGTGGTGGATGTGGTGGTGGTTGTGGTGGTGGTGGATGTGGTGATGGTGGATGTGGTGGTGGTGGATATGGTGGTGGACGTGGTGCTGTTGGACAGGGTGTTGGACGTGTTGGTGGTGGATGTGGTGGTTGATGTGGTGGTAGTGGTGGATGTGGTGGTGGTGGATATGGTGGTAGATGTGGTGGTGGTGGACATGGTGGTGGACATGGTGGTGGTGGACATGGTGGTGGTGGTGGATGTGGTGGTGGACATGGTGGTAGTGGACATAGTGGTGGTGGTAGTAGCTAATGTGGTGGTGGTGGTAGTAGTGGTGGTGGATGTGGTGGTGGTAGACATGGTGGTGGTGGATGTGGTGGTGGTGGAAGGGGAGGTGGACGTGGACGTGGTGGTGGTGCCGGACATGGTGGTGATGGTGAATGTGGACGTGGTGGTAGACATGGTGGTGGTAGACATGGTGGTGGTGGACATGGTGGTGGTGGTGGATGTGGTGGAGGTGGACATGGTGGATGTGGTGGTGGTGGACGTGGTGGTGGTGAACATGGTGGTGGTGGACGTGGTGGTTGTGGATGTGGTGATGGATGTGGTGGTGGATGTTTTTGTGGTGGACATTGTGGTGGTTGACGTGGTGGTGGTAGATGTGGTGGTGGTGGATGTGGTGGTGGACGTGGTGGTGGTGGACATGGTGGTGGAAGTGGTTGTGGTGGTGATGGACGTGGTGGAGGACTTGGTGTTGGTGGATATGGTGGTGGTTGATGTTGTTCTTCATGGTAGATGTGGTGGCCATGGTGGTGGTAGATGTGGTGGTGGTAGACATGGTTGTAGTGGACGTGGTGGTGGATGTCGTGGTGGTCTGTCATTGACCAAGCCTTCGGTTTCAGCACCACCAGCCAGTGTGGTGAGCTGATGGGATTCATCTCAACATGGTGGAGCTGAATTCACATATTTTGCTGCACAAAAAAACGTTCTTTCTGGTTCTTCTATATTCTTAGTCTCATCACAGTCTGACCAGTTCTCTCCCATTTTTTTTTGTAGGCTATCCTTTCTCTCCTTTGCCTTCTCCAGGAAGATTGGTCCAAAACAGTCAGAAACTAGGGGCAGATTATTAGCTTATTCAATTAATTAGCTTATTCACTTTCACTAGGATCACACACATTTAAAGTGGGGTCCGGGCATGCCCCAAACGATGGCCAGCAGCACTTTTTGCACCAGACAGTAGCTGAGCTGACTAGGTTGATTGAAGATCAGCTGTTACTGATGGGGTTGAACTTAACATAGCCTTCGACAATGCAATGGACTGCTCAGCCCAACTCCAGGAACAGTCTGGGGCTCTCTCATGTGAAGGAACACAATGGCTGGAGGAGGTGGGCCTGATAGATACCTAGAGGGCTCTACATCCCAACACCCGGGAATACACATTTTACTCCCACTCCGATAAGACATATGCGAGGATAGATTACATCCTGGGCACCTCTGGTATTGTATCTCATGCCAAAGTTGCGCAAATGCTGCCACGTTCATTGTCGGACCACACAGCAGTCACTCTCATGCTTTCTCTTCCATCCACCCACTCAAGACTTGGCATCTCCAGGACACGCTCTTACACTGCCTGGCTGTGGTTCAGCAGATTACCACAGCGCTAAGAGACTTCCTTCACACGATCGACAACCCTGAGACCTCAGACACCCCTCTCCGGAAAAACTCTGAAAGCAGTGATCAGGGGGGAGTTCATTGATATTGCCTGAGCAAACAATAAGCTTCACAGGGACAAGCAGTACCAACTCTCAGGACAGGTCCAAGAGCTGGAGCGTATCCACCAACAGACTGGTGCTCCCCGGATATGGCGCCAGCTCGAGGCTGCACACACTCAGCTGTCCAACATTGATTTAGACAGGGCAGAACAAGTGGCACTCCGGTTGTGGCATACCTTCTATGTCAGGGGTAATAGATCTGGGTGGCTGCCGCCAATAGGTGGGCCCAGTGCCGTCATCTGGGGTCTCTTCAGTGGTTGATATGACTGGGACAGAACAGACTGAGGACGTCCATATAGCACACAAACATTTTGCCAATTCTATGGAGACCTCTAAGTGGCATAAGCACTCCTCCTGGATGCCCCTGCCTGTTACCTCTGGGAGACCGCGAATGCCAGGCTAACACTTGACCAAGCTGTGATTCTGGACTCCTCGATTCAGGTTGAGGAGGTTGTGTCTGCTATTTCACAGCAAAAGTCACTTAAATCCCCCACTTTCTTCCCCATCCTGGCCCCTATACTCACCAGAGTCTACAATGCTTTTGTGGTCTCCACCACACTTCCGCCGACCATACTGGGGGCGTCTATTGTCGACATACCCAGCCTGGCAAGGACAAGTGCCACTGCGCCTCTTTTAGCCCGATTTCCTTTTTGAACGTCAACCTTAAACTGTTCACTGGGATTTTGGCCTCGCGATTGACCCCCTCTTCTGCCCGGCTGGATAGATCCAGACTAAACAGGTTTTTCCGCAATTCCCAATGAGGCAATAATACAAAAAGGCTACTACACCTTATTAATAAGGCACAGTGCTTTGATACAGAACGTATGCTTTTATTTATCAGTGCAGAAAAGTCATTTGATAGGGTTCATTCACCCTACCTTAGAGAGACCCTTCAGAACTTTGGATTTACTAGTTGGTTTGCCCAGTGGGTCCTGAGCAGTTACACACGGCCCTCGCCAACGGTGTGAGTGAACGGTTATACCTCCACTTCCTTCCTAATCAGTAGAACTATGAAACAGGGCTGTGTGCCGTCACCCCTCCTATTCGCCCTGTATATGAAGCCGATTGGTCAAAGGAAATGCCATAACCCTCTTTATATCTGGGGTTTGTTTTCGGTGGGACAAGTATACAATCAGCTTATATGCAGAAGATGTTGTGGTTACATTGGAGGATCCCCTGGTCTCTCTCCCGGCATTCATGGCTGAACTTGACCTGTTTGCCCAGGCGGCAGGATTCAAGGTCAATATCAATATATCCCAAGCTCTCATGTATCACTCAGGGTCTCTCAGCGTTACACTCTCTGAGTTACAATACTATTATCCTATTCAATAGGCCTCGGCCACTGTAAACTACCTTGCGTTACAGCTCACGGTGAACACTCAAAACTTGTGTCCATTAACTATACAGCCCTACTACAGCATATATAAGTGGACCTGCACTGCTGGAGACCACACACCCTTTCCTGGCTGTGCTGAGTTGCTGATGTAAAGATGGCTCAACTACCAAAGATACTATTTCTTTTTCAAGTCCTCCCGGTGGAATCCCCCCCCTGTCCCTGTGTACTTTACAATGGGAGATCGATCGCTTTGTATGGGCAGAGAAGAGGCCTCGTCTGGACAGAGCCCTTATTCTACAGGCCACCAATGGGAGGAGGTCTGGGGGTGCCGAATCTGCGGTGGTATTACTGGGCTGCACAGCTTAGAACTTTTGTGGAGTGGTCGCGCTCTGAATCTGAAAAGCACTGGCTTTTCATGGATAGGGCGTTGTCAGGACAACCCCTTTGGACGATTCCCTTCCTCCCCAAAATGCCATGCCCCAAAAGCTTTTACATGTCTCCTATCACGCAGGTCCCTCTTGTAGCCTGGGACGGAGTCGTTGGGAAGAGAGGCCTTACTTAATTCCCATCACTGCTGACGCCCATACAGACAATCCTGATTTTGTTCTGGGCCTCTGTTTCAGGGCCTTCACTCAGTGGAGACAGCCCGTAGATCTATCAGACAAATTTAACGAGGCTTGCCTTCTGTCATTTGAGGACCTCTGCTTACGTCAGGGCATCCCTGAATCTAAACGATACTGGTACCATCAGATCAGACACTGGGTGATGCACCCCACAATCCAACCGCATGCTCAACGCCATCTCACCCCTTTTGAGAGGTGGCTGCCATCCAAAACCTCAGATGCACACCTCATATCTGGACTATATGGCTTCCTTCACCCCCCACTGACTGTTATTAAAACCTCTGGCCAGAGAAGTTAGGAGTCCGAACTGGGCCTCAACGTTACACAGTGGGAATGGGAGGATATTTATCACCATGTACGCCACACCACCTGCAATGTGGCAAGCGTAGAGAGAACAACTAAAATGTCCACCTATTGGTATCTCACTCTATCAGACTGCATGCGGGAACGCTGCTCGTAGCCCCCTGTGCAGGCATGACTGTGGTTCCCTAGGTACTCTGACACATCTGTTGTGGGATTGCCCCAAGATCGCTACCTACTGGGGGCAAGTACTGGATGATATTGATGTTCACCTCAACACACAGCTGCCCTATTTCCCAGCTTATAGTATCATAGGCTTCACTAAAGCTCCCACATTGCCCCTCAAGTCCTGCAGGTAGGCTTGGCATTGGGAGCAGTCCTTCACACTGGGGGTCGGGGTGTGTCCCCACTCATGTGGGTTGGCTGCAGCATCTTTGGTACATCTTGGGTATGGAACGTACATCCCTAATCCTATCAAATCTGGGGGCTTCATTCCCAGATATCTAGTGCCCATTCCTATCATTGTTTACCACAGAATTCTGTGAACTTTAATGTTCCAAATATTTGCAGCTTCTGTGACTCACAAAGCTCCCATCTGCTGCACCTTAGAGACCGCTCTGGTAGAGGTCACGGACACCATCAGGGAGACACTCGATCAGGGGGGACGGGCGATGTTGGTCATGTTGGACCTTTCGGCGGCGTTCGACACCGTCCCACACGCAGGCCTTCTCTCAAGACTCAGGGAGATCGGTCTGCGAGGGACGGTGTTGGACTGGTTTCAATCCTTTCTTGCCGACCGCCGACAGGTGATCTGGGCTCCGCCGTTCTCGGCGGAAATGCCTGCGCTAGAGGTGGGGGTGCCTCAAGGATCTATCTTGAGCCCCACCATTTTCAACATTTACATGGCCCCTCTGGCGGAGGTAGCGGAGGCGTTCGGGGCCCGGGTCATCTCTTACGCTGATGACACCCAGCTTCTGTTCACTTGCAGGAAGGGTGAGGTCTTCAACGGCGGCAGAATTAAGGACTGTTTGAGCGCAGTCTTTGCGTGGTTCCAGCGGCACAGCCTAAAGTGCAACTCAGACAAGTCTGAGCTGCTCTTCTTTGGCTGTGCCCCAGACGCAGACTGGAAGTCGTGGTGGCCCCAGGACATGTTCCCCCCTGAGGCTCCTTCAGCTCAGGTAAAAAATCTTGGAGTGGTGCTTGACGTTGATCTATCCTTTCGTCCCCACATCCTGGGACTTGTAGGGAAATGCTTCAGCATTCTCAAGATGCTTAGAAAATTTCTGCCCCTGCTCTCTTTGCAGTACCGCAGGAATATAGTTCAGGCGTTGGTGGGTTCTCGCCTGGACTATGCAAATGCGCTCTTCGCGGGCCTACCTAAATATTTGATATCTAGGTTGCAGGTCACACAGAACTCGGCGGCCAGAGCCATCTATGGCCTGCCGAGGAGAGCAAGAGCCTCAGTGCTCCTAGCCAGGCTTCACTGGCTACCAATCGCGGAGAGAATTAAATTTAAACTCCTCACATTGGCGTTTAAAGCTCTCCATGCGACTGGCCCTTTCTACCTTAGGAAGCGCACTGCTTTCTATGTGCCACGAAGGTCTCTGCGGTCGGCGGACCTGGCCAAAATGGAGGTGCCTGTGGTCAAACGTGTGCGGATGGGAGGTCGCTCTTTCCAACACGTAACAGCTTGCCTGTGGAATGTACTCCCTCTTTCCCTCCGGAAAGCAAATAATCTCTTGGCCTTCAGGAAGGAGCTGAAGACTCTGTTCTTCACCGAGTAACCCGCGTTTCTGCAGTCTGTATACCTTTTGGTTTTTCTGTTTTTAGGGGCATCTTTTGCTAAAGCGCCGGGACACCCTTTGGGGTAGCCGTGCGCTCTAAAAGTGTGCCTAACATTAACATTAACATTAACATTGTGTCTAAATGCATGACGTGAGCTCAAATGGAACGGGTGGGTGGGTTGATCCCCAGGGGAGATAGGGGAGGGAAATGTGTTATGGGGAGGGGGGAGTTCTGGGGATACCTGATTAGAGTAATGTGTTTCAGGATTGTCTCCTGCATTTTGTCTCGATTTGTCTCTCTTTTGATAAACCAATAAAGAAATTTAAATCTAAAAAACTAGATTGAGCAGAATGGTTTAGTACCTTTATTAATAGTGCAGCTCAGCACTCCATCAAGCCTCAGGAGGCCACAGATTAATTTTCCCTGGCAGAGAACTGCTCATTCTATCACAAGATCTCCCTCTTCCTGATCACATTGCCTTCTCTGCATTTGCCAGTTGTACACAAGGCAAAGAACGTGACTGAGAAGGCGCCATTTTCCTTGAGCCAAACTTGCCAAAACCTTTTACAGCTGCTACTCCTCCGTCCTCTTCCTGGCTTCTTGTGGGGAAACAGGAAGCACCTGAGCTGTCAGGCTTCCCACAGCCAATCACAACGCTGCAACGCAATGTTGTGATTGGCCTGAGTGCCTTGGTTCAGCAGTCAGCCAGTGAATGGGAGCCTGGGCATGTTATCCACGCAGGCTGTAATGCACTATGGATGGAGAACAAGCAAAGTGTCCATGAATATTTGGCCAGCCGAGAGGGTAGGTCAAACATTCATGCTCACTTACATAGTGCTCACCACTCCTCCCCCTGCTCTGAGAGCAAAGTAGATCCACCCACACCTCCGAGATGCCACAGCAGAAACAAATAAAATGATAATATCGCAAATTATTATCATTTGATTTTTCCATTTTTTCCACTGCTAAAGGCAGTAGGCCGATGCTCCTCTGCCTTAGCGGAGGAGCCACCTCTGAATTTTTATCTTTCAGAAATGAACACCTAAAGTAGAGGTTTGTTTCTGAAGAAAGACACAACAAATGGCCCTGACATTCTAGGAGTTCCATTGACTGATGGACCTTTTCTTGAGGCTCAGAACAGGAAAAAGAGGGCGGGGAAAACATGGGTCTTTTGTCCTAATGTACATTCACTAGTGGCCATTTGGAGGATGGGCATCAGTGAGATGTTTTTCTTAACCTAGCCAGCTGCTGCCAGAAACAGGGTGTTTCGCCCACATCCAAATGTGGTGGTAACATCATGATTTTGGCAGGACTGCTCCGTCAAACTCTAACTAAGGCCCTCATTTTCTAAATACCCATCCCCATGCTTGCTGGGAGTTGTTCACCTATGTACCCTGTTGTTCATTTGATACCCCATAATGATTTAGGTGTTGTAGCGTCTTCCCCAGCGCTGGAGCATGCAAATAGATTACACCACATGGGAGCTGCGGTTAAGCATTACTTTATCCCCCAGCATTCACTTGCACACTGCACATTACATCATACTTCGCATAACCACACCCTAACACCTCCCACATATCACATAGTTCCTGTTCAGGGTCCGCCCGAGAACCACGTGGGTCCCAGTGCGTCTAAGATCAACATGCTACAGGTGTATTGAAAATGGTAAAACATAGACCGTAAGCAGCATTAATTCATCCAAGAGCTTACTAACTGGTCATTTAAAATAAAAAAATTACTGCCCTCCTTGTATTGCAGTGGAACATGCTTAAAACATGGATTTAGAAGCATGCATGCTGTTTCAATGGGGTAAACAATGAAAAGTCTGATTTTTGCTGAAGTAACAGTTCTACAGCTGTTGGCATTTGCCTTTATACATGGTTCACCTAACATCTGTTCATTAAAAAAAACAATTCAGTGTGTTTGGTTTGGAAAGGTGTGAGCAGAACTGAGAAGAATTGTTTGCGCCAATGTTTAAAATCGATATTTGTGAGCAGGTTAACGCGCAGGGTGTGTCCTAAAATGCTTTTACCTTATTCATAGCACATCAAGGGTGCCATGAATTGTTTGAGCAGTCATGATCGACAAAGAGATCAGCTTCATTTCAATATATTTGTGAGGCATTTTGGGTAAGTTTGGGGTGTATTGACAAGGTTAATAGAACTATTAAAGAAATTGAATGAGATGCACTCAAATGAATTGGAGTGATTCCATGCTCCATTGCTCTTCTTTTCATAAGTGGCAAGTGACTTAGAACAGGGTAGATTTCTTTACATCATTTTTTACTTCTTTTAACGAAAGCACACTGACTAGAGTCTGATTTTTAAAGAAAATCTTTAAAAGATATTCTTGTCCTCAATCGACAAGTAAAATATGCTTTTGAGTCAACTTAATTTGACTGGTCACATTTTATACAAAAGTACAAAACCGTCACCAAGCAAGCAGTTCCTGTATTAAAACCAAATGGTTCCAATTTTAACTGTATAATTTAGATGCTAAAAATGTTATTGATCTTTTGGCAAAAATGTTGATCCTCGCAAAAATGCCCTCCAGTGTAATCTGTGTATTAGTAAAATCCATACACCATTAGTGCATTGCAGATACTTTGTTTCCAATTGGTTTAAATTACAGAGGCTTTTATGTTTATTTCTCAGCACAAATGCATAAAAACAAAATGATCCCTAATTATGCTTGCTGAAGGTAGCTGGTAAAATCATGCCTGAGCTGCTATAAATCAATGGCGGTATTAAAATGACCTGCCAGGTGCATCTTCTGGGTATCAGACTAATTAAAGCGATGGATTAATTGCAACTATTCATCAACACCACCAACTTTGTTTAGTAACCTCTGCAATGAATCTTTTTTTACCGTAATGTGCAACAATAAAACTGCAGACATGCAAATTGTCAAAAATGCAAGCAGAAAGGATTTCGCTCTACAATACACTGTTCCTGCAGTATAATGCTCATCTCTGTGGTACCTCATACATCCTGGAAAGGGTAGTATGTACTCCTTACATAATACCTCTTTCCAACTCACCACCTGTAGTCGCTAATTTACAGTCAGATTTTATTATAAATATGTTAACGATAGCAACTGGCTCTTATTCGCACCGTATTGCATATTTCACTGCTTGATGAGAACCAATTGGCCTATAATGGCAATTAGTAAACGGAAACCATCAGTACAGGAAACTGAAATCAGAGCTTGTGTGAAAACATCTCATTGGAATTATTTTTCATGGTATGCAGCACAACATTAGTTCACTGATAAACTCTAATGCATTACAGAATGAAGAGTTAAGGACACAATAATCATATCATTAATTACAATTAGGCAATGCGTGAAGATCAAAAATGCGTTTGGAGAATTTGAATAGAATAATAAATTGAAAGGAAAAAACATTTCCTAATATGTAATTCGAATTATGTCATTGGATGACATTCTGCATCTGATCTCCATACTTAGGCTTGGTCTGCCCATTTGGTCGGCCTTTCATTTTCCAGGTGGATTGCAGGGTAGTGGGCTGCCTACACATCTTGATGGGTTAAAATTACTCATCCATGAAAGCCCTAATTCTCCCATTCTAGCTGCAGAATGCTGCAGTGTGGGGTTGGCTTGAACATCTTTCCCAGAACTGGTTTTAGTTTGTAGTCCGACCGTATCAATCTTGCATGGCGTTTTGTTAAAATTCTAAATTAACGTTTTTTATGTGCGATTGTATCATAAATGTTTACTTTTTCTAAAAAGAATCTAAATAGAATGTCCACAGGCCTCCTTTTAAGGATATTGTCTATTGTAAAATAATACACAGAATTATGGGAGAAGCACTCCTTAAATAGTAAATTGACTCTTGTTTAGTCCTGTTAGATTTAAAGAAATGAATTTCAACATAATTAGTTGTGATCTAGATGATGGTGTTTGTCTAATAAATTTCAATAGGGAGTCAGGCTATACGAATTGCACTGAAGAGGTCCAGCTGTCTACATGACAAAATCATTTGATCGCCACTAATTCTGTGGAAATGACTTCTTTCATTCTAAAAGGACTAATCCAGAGTCACTTTACTGGTAATGGAGTACTTTTCCCACAATTCTGTGGATTGCTTTTGTTTTTCAGAATGATTACCTAGGCAGTGGAGCACGTGTTTTAGAACACAATGTAGTGCGGTATTGCGCCCAATAACCGTTCTGATTTGTAGCATATATCTTTTGTAAAATACTCTGACAGTCTTCCTTTCCATCTTTAGCCATGGTCATCCTACCTTTACTAGGAGAAGGTTGCTTCCTTGCAAACACTCTTCATCCTTAAGGTCTTCTTCTGCTTTCGGTCCAAAGCCGACCATGTTGGTCGTAGGATTTTCTTCACTTTGGCCATTTCGAACTCTTCCTGTTTTCTTGTGTTTGTTTCATCTCTATGAATTAAAGTGAAGCTCTTAAGATTCCTCCTTTAGTAGTATTGTTTGACAAGTGCTCACTTAGCAGCAAGAAACGATATCATGAATGAGCTTTTAAATAGAGGACGCAAAAATAACATTGCTTGACTTACAAACCTATATCTATAATGTGATATACTCTCAGACAAGGAGTGTGAGCAGTTCTGCAGCTTTGCTAATAGGATATAGCAACCTGGTTTCAAATGTAGTTGCATTGCACTTTGCATCTATTTTTTATTATTTCCTGATGATTTAACTATAAGTGAGTATGATTCAAGGACTGGATCAATTTTAAATTTTTTTTTACATTATGTTTCTTTTTTCAGTTTTGCTACAGACAGATCTAGCTGGCTGTCACAGGAAAACTGCAAACAGAACTATATAGAGTGCGCAGCTTGCTCATGATTCGATGCCTATCTCAGTGCCCTGCTTTTCATTGAATGTCTTTCCTCCCTAACCTTATGTTTATCATACACAGGGAGCAATTCTCCTTTAACCTTCCTTTTGATAGGTTGATTTGTATCCTTCCACCACTTATATCGCTGAATTAATTTCCATTTTGTTTTAGTGCTTCGTTGCTCCCGCAGCACTCCATGGGAGTGCATGTCCTGTTCCTTGGTCTGGCATTATGGGGACAAAGATCGTTCCAACTCTATCTCTCACTACTGCAACATCATGCACAGTAGTGTAGTTCCTATCATCCCAATAGGCTCTGCGCATTGGAATAATATCTTCAATAATATAGACGTAGGACAGAGGTTAACTAGGTCTTCTACTGTCGATATTAGACTTAAAGTTTAGTGTTTGCCAGCTAGCTCAGAGTTCACTAGAAACTTTCTCGAATAGACAAGGAGGAGTTTAACCTCCCTGGATAGACAAGAAGGGATTTAGTTTCTGACAACCATAGAACATGACAACTTTGCTCTCCCCTAATCAAGAGTGTATCTCTAGAGTTGTGTGAAAACAAAAGACAACTTATTTTACTCAGTCCGTTCAGTGCATTCTTAGTTTCACCAGATTGTAGAGAAAAGGAAGAGACAGGCGTGTTCAATAAAAGATGTTATTTATTGATCAGTCTCTTTTCTCATACAAGAGAAATGAATCGCTATTATTGCAATACTTATTGTTAAGTAAAGTGCATACAGTAATAAAAGAATTATAAAATAATACTGTAAAAGCATTGATATGGTTTCTTAGCCATATGATACTTAAAATGGATAAAATAGATACATACATATATACATTGACTAATCGTACTCAACTGGTGCTTCTAACTACGCCTACCCCAATGTACCTGACCTAAGCCTAATACGTGGCGGGAGTAGATAAGTAGCAGTTTAAGTTAAGTTTGCTTTGCCAAGGGTCTGCTTCAAGAATTCTCTACAAAGGATGATTCAGTTCAGTACCTGGGATTTAGAAGGCTGGAGGACTGGTATCTCTATCTCAGGTCTTGATATTCCAGCTGCCTGCGAGGGCGGCTTGGAAGCGCCGGAGCTGGATTTCTCGGCAGGAGAAAAGGCAGCATCTCTCTCTCTCAGCGCGTCAGCAAGGAGGGGCAGCGTCTGTGGGCTTCGCTGTCAGCTGGGCTCCTCGGCAAGTCTCGCTGCTCCAATCTTGTCACCACCTCGTGTGTTTGCTTAAGGCAATGTCGGTATTATTTATACCTGAAAGGTGCCGGGATTGACGTAAGGATGGACATAAATACGTCAATAAGGATGTCATACGAACTGGTCGTTCGCACATTCTTTACTGAAGTTCTCGGCTAAATCAAAACAATGGCTGTGGGGATTTCCCAGGTCGTGGTAGGTTTGATTTGTTTTGAGAACACTGTATGCCTATTAGGGGGCTGGAGAAATAGTGCTTGCCTAATGAGATGGCATGCGCTATGACCTAATCAGATAACGGGCTTCTGTGCCGTTGTGTGGCTAATCAGATAACGGGTTTCTGTGCAGTTGAATGGCTGGTAGTTAATTATTAACCAGACAAGGGTCAGAAATAGGGGGATCGATACAGTACCCATAGTAAATACACCACACCCACTCCACGTAATCTATGTCCATATTTACAAGTCTAGGCATAGTAAACAAAACCGTATGTATACCGAACCACCCCAAAATACAATCATTTGCATATTGAAATTTGGAAATGCGAAATACACGAAAAGATGAGTATAGTTACTATATGCACTTCAAGCAGTATAATAATGCTAAATCTAAACGCATATTTTGAAATCAGCATGAACGAAATGCGGAAATTACACATGAAATGGCTCTTAATACAGAAGAAAAGGTCGAGACCATCTCATCACAAAAATCATAAATACTTGTGAACATGCTAGAGGGTAGCTAATGTCTCTAGAGTAGCTAAATATAGAAATTTTGTTCTCTAAGAATAGTTTTACTTTATGCAGAAGATAAGTGTCCCAAAAAATCATAAATATTTTTGGAAATGGAAGGGGAGAAGAAAATTGTCTCGCTCTCCGTAAAAACTGGTGAGAAAATTTCTTATTGCTGTATTATCAAAGTTGAAGGCCAAATTCAGGGTGTAGGGAACGCCGTGTGCTAGTTTGCTCAAAGTCATTCTTTCTGCTCTGGTGAAAACATCATATTGTTGAGACTTTCGAAAAAACTGTCAACTGCTTCTTGCGAGAGTTCCACTAACTCGGAAAAATTTTGTAACATGCATTCATGAGCATGATTGCCTTCATTGATGTTTAGATCAGCATAGCTGACAGAAGGTCGTACCTGATCGATGCTGCTTTCATCTTGTACTTCACAACTCTTCAATCGTAGTGGTGAAGTCTCCACGAATGCCGTCATCAGGATTGGTAGCCGCTGGGGACAGCACAATGCATGAGCCGTTACCGGACCCAACAAAGTCTCTGCGTCCATTGGCATATCCGATTGTAGTGTCAGACAGGTGTCCAACACGCATTCTTCGCCGCATAGCAAGCACCTTAATACAGGCATAACACAACTTTGCCACATCGGTCTGAATGAAAGAAACCAAGTCATGTTCAAATCTCGTAGCCGTGCTAGTCCAAGGACTTTAGTTATGCGGTCCCGGTAGCCAATAGCTCGGATTGTTTCTTCCATTATCGCTGGTGTCTTGTCTGTGACGTGGTTTGCCATAGCGAAGTAACAGGATCAAAAATAGGATGCCTGCCACTAGTCCCAAAAGGAGAGGAAGTCCGCCAAAGATGGAATGGACAAAATCAGGAAAAATACCCAGGATGGCTTTGAATGGGGTTAAAGCTCCCGAAAACACTGTCTTAAATACACTCGCGATTCCGCTTGTATCAGAAATATTTAAGATTTCGCTCAGTATTTCTGCGAAATGTATGGGGGAATTGGTTGATAACAGTGAATGAATCTCAGCAGTTGTCCTTGCAACTTGGAGATCATATGTTTCTTTTGATGACGTTAACATGGTTGGCGTCTGTAGGAGCACTGTCTTCATTCTGCTTAAAGTATCAATTCGAATAGAAGAAATCTTCAAACTGGGCCACAACCTTGCCTCCCTGTCTCGGGAATCGTTCGGGAACAATACTCATTCACAGCACTTGACCTTCGTAGTCACGGTTATGAGATAAGGTTTTCCGGGCAGCAGACTGCAACATCTGCGATCTACAATTAGAATGTAACTCCCGTTCGAGAGTCTCTTAAAGAATGGTTCTATTTGTGTTGCAGGTGTGCCTAGCTGGTGACATGAAAGGTTATTTGAGTTCCCTTCACATGCTCCATGCAAACTAATACCCTGACACAGAAGTGTACCGCTTAGTGACCTTTCACAATTATTGCCACTAAGGAACACACTTTGTCCTTTATTACTAACACATGCGTGTGTATAGGGTAAGTTCCATGTTCACTTAATGTATCCTTTACCCAACCTTTCATACTGGCCTGCCTGTATATATTTTTGGCAGTATTGAAACTGGAAAGTTGTTATCGGAATATTTATTATCCCATGTATTATCCATTCAATGACAGGTCGTTCTGACATTGTCAATGGTAATCTCTCAAGTTTTTCAATGCTCAGAATTGTATAGTCAGCACCCTTCTGTGCCAAACTGATTTGTTTATCAGTAAGGTTAAAGATATTAAATAGTGACGTTGTGTTGATTAAACGCCAAGGCACATAACCTGAACGCAGATTTTGTAACATCCAGCCAAGTTGTACAATAGAACGCAATTGGGACTGACCGTGTTGTAACATCAGTAAGTCTTGCGATATTATATCGATTGCTGAAGACACAATACTGTCCAGTGAATATATTCTGGAGGACAGAGTCATTAACCCATTGTCCACAACAGAAAGTGATTTTTCCAAATTAATACGGTCAACTTCCCGTATTTTTTCTGCTGTCTCAATTTGAGTTACTTTCCAAACTTCATTGTAAGCTGCATATATAGAGGCCGCTATGAAACGTTTTTGACGCTGTTTGCGTGGTCCCATAATGAAATCACGCAAGTCAGCACCCTCTTGAAGTAAAGTTAGGTGTTGCTTAATTTCTACCAGTGTGGATGTTTGTAGCCATTGAAGGCAGAGCTTGCCCACACTGTAAGTAGTTACTATCCCTGGATGTTGCCTTTGGGAATATCTAGGGTCTGGCCTGGTCAATTTGAACCCCTGTATTTTGTTCAGGAATCTGTCTTGACAGTTATTTGTGTCTGTGGGCCAGATCAACTATTGTTTCCAATCAGGATGTGTTCTGTTTTGGTTTAAAATATGGTTCACGTCTATCTCAACATCTATAGAGCTATTACTGTTCGTTGTTGGCTTTGGAATAGACGGTTTGTTTAAGTCTTTGATTTTGGCTAAGCCAAGACAGGTAGTTTGTTGAATGGTGTCATTCAAAAATATAATTTGTTCTGGGATCATGCAGGCTCTGAACAATGATTCTATACCTTGTACTTGCCAATCTTTTGTACCCCAAACAGTTTTTGTTTCAATGTTACTGTTCCAGAAATCAAAACCAAATGTATTCATTTGCTCAAAAAACGAATCTGAATATATCAATTTTGTGTTTGTAAGCATGGTCTTCATACCTGTCTTATTTGACAATTTGAAATAAAATGTTTCTGCTATACTTGTGTTAAACCCTGAAAAGTATGAATATTTATCAAAAAATGTTTTGGAACTACCCTTTGGTGGAGTAGCACAATGTTCCCATTGGTTATAATTTAAAACATTTCTAGGTTGTGCAGATTTATGGAGATAATGGTTACCATAGTGGTTATAGCAGAACATTTGATCATAATTAGACGAACCCTGCAAATAATCATGTTCTGTAAATTTAGCAGACATTTCTAGGTCAGACATCATATCATTAATACTTTCAAAGTCCCAATCATCAGCAAATGTGCTTGGTTTTACAAAGTCACTTAACGAGATCTTAAATTGGTGTGGATACTTCAGGATTTCAACCGGGCCATAGATTTCATAATCAGTATTGTCCCATGCTACACCGCCTGGTATAGGGTTGGCTGTGAAGTTCACTGAAGAAAGTTCTCTTTTCTTGACGTGTGAAGATGTGTGTGGTTTAAGGACCAAGTTGATTTTCTGGCTTGCTGTGTCCATTTTAGCATATTTTCCCTCAATGAAATGTCCCAAGCATAGTACCATGATGAGCCAAAGTATGAGGATAAATGCACCTAATGTCACCCAAATTTCAATCCATGGAGAAGTCAGATAGGTTCCCTTTAGTTGATGAAAAAGTTCCTTTGCTTTGTCTTTAAAAGTTTTTGTTGATGGCTGTACTTCTGGTTCGCTTTGTTCTTCTGAAGAATCATCGAAGTTGATGAAGTAACCAGATGCCGTTCTGTCAATTGTTCCAATTGCTTCTGGATTACTTTTTACTTTTGGATTTTGCTTTGTTTCATTAGCAAAGTCTGTAGTTACATCATCGTAGGTTGTTGTTTCTTGATGAAAAGCTTTGATTTGGGTTTTAAGAGGTTCAAGTTCCATTGCTTTGTTGCATAGTCCTTGTTGTTTCACTGTAGATTTTCCAAATGTGATCAGTCTTTCAGTTTGAACCTCTGTTGATGTAGCAAACTTTGGTGTTCTGCTACTTCTTGGGAGTCCACTTGGCCTACTGTTTGTTATCGGCCACATGATTGTGGTTTAACCAGGTCGATGGATATGACTCGGTTCTCCTTTTTACCAGCAAGGGGCGGTAGTACTACTGATCTTGTCCCGTTGATAGACAAGACAGGAACTGCTTTTCTGTAAGAAGGCCCAAATTCCTTCTTTACCGCGATCTTTTCTCTGACCAGATCCCCGACTTTTGGAATCCAGACAGGCCTTGCTGGGACAGGTGGTTTTTCTTCAGTGGTTGTTGGCTGCTGTTTCAACTTTATGTTGCTCAGGTCTTTTCTTGTTTCATTTAAGTCCTGTAAAATAGCCAAGCGATCTTTGATATCAAAGCATTTTTCTTTAACCACTGAAGTCTGACTATCTAAGTCCTGGATTAACATTCTAGTCCCAAACAATAGTTCGTACGGACTGAGTCCTTTCAGAGAATTTCTTGGCAGGTTATTTAGACTATGTTGGACACTTATTAGATGTTTGACCCACCCAGCTCCTGAACCTAATACCTTTGCTGTTATAGATTGCTTTATGTCACGGTTTTTTCTTTCTACGATTCCGTTTCCCTCAGGATGAAATGGACAAGAATACCGCAATGCAATGCCCATGCTGGTCATGTCCTCCCTATAAGCTCGAGAGCTAACAGCAGGACCCTGGTCAGAATGCAGCATGCCAATTGCGTATGTGCCGATAAAGACTCGCAAATCTTTTATAACAGTTCTGGCGTTAGCCGATCGCTGGGGCCACATCCATATGAATCTCGTGCATGAATCCACTGCGACCAAGATATATTTATAGTTACCATCCCTTTGTAAGGGACCACAGTGGTCCAGGTAAACACAGGCTAATGGTTTATCTGAGATTAGAAGGTGCGTCTGTGCTGGTCGTTTCACTGTTGATACTTTCATTCTTTGACATATTTCACATTCTAGAACATAGTTCCTTGTTTGTCGTCGCATTTGCGGCCACCAGTATCTCTGTTTTAATAATGATACTGTGGCTGAAACGCCAGCATGTACAGAAGCAAGCCCTTCGTGTGCCGCTATGATGAGTCCTAACCTATGTTCCATGTTTGGAATTGCCCTATCCCCCACTACAGGGATTCGAGCAAACAGAACATTATTTGCATCAGTTATGTATGAGTACTTTACTGGAAAGCCTTTCGGGAGTGTTTCTATCGCATCTTTTACTGTAGCGCTGACAGCCTGTAATATTTCGCTGTCTATTTTTGTTTTTGACCGAGTGATGGCAGCTACGGAAGCCGTTTGCACAGCTGCCTTCGCTGCCTCATCAGCCAATGAATTCCCTTCAACGTGAACGCCATCACGTTGATGACTCAGTGTATGTATCACGTGAGTCTTTTGTAGTTCCTTTTGCAAAAGAACTACTTGTTCCCAAAGCATTTTATGCTTGATTGTGCCACCTTTTGCATCTTTAAAACCGTTCTGAACCCAGATCCGCAAGTATTCATTGTAAGATTGGACGCAATAATATGAATCGCACACTCTGAGTGTGGGGAATTCTCGATCGGTATTTTCAAGCGCCATCTTGAATGCCAGTAGTTCTGCTCTTTGAGCTGTACAGTCTCCTAGAGATTGCGTTTTAGTGACCACTAGTTTAAATTTTCCTTCGTGCCAGTGACCTTTTATAATCGTGCACGCAGCACTGTAAGCTTGCTTACCCCCCACTGCGGGTTGTGCTGATCCGTCTGTATATATTATACAGCCGTAATGTTCTAGAGGCAGAATTTCGGTCGGCAGAGGACATTCGAATTCATATTGGAGAAACTCCTGTGTTTTTAAGTTGGGATCAAATTCGTATGCCACGTCTATTGCAGCAAGAGAATTAGCCCATTGTATCCATCTTGGATGGAGTGCTTTAGCATTCGGAATGCTTGCCTTTGTTACCGCCTCCAGGGCTGGTATCGGTGTCACGATGATTATTCGTTTACCTTGTGCTACGGCTCCTTCTTTTGCTACTGCAGTCTGTAACGCGGTTAGAATTTTTTCTGTTGGGCTAAATTTCATTTCAGCTTTTGTGTACAAGTGTGATTTGTATGCTATTGGTACCTTCTCTCCCTCATTAGAGGTCAGGTATGTGAATCCGCATCTTCCTGGGATGACTCGAATCACAAGGTTACGTGTGTTGTCACGTGTTTGTAATTTTGTTTTAACTAACATATCTGTTTGTAAAGATCTCAAAATTTCTGTGTGTTTTTGAGTCCAATTGATTCTTTTAAAATCTGGTTTTATAAGATCATAGAGAGGTTTAACTCTCTCTGCATAATTTATAATGTAAGTTTTTCCGAAATTTAGGAAACCTAGAATTGATTGTAAGTTTTTTAGTGTTCTTGGTGCTTGGATTACAGCACATTTCTCTAGGAAATTGTCAGCCAGGCTTTTGCCTTCACTCGATAGTTCATATCCTAAAAACAGGACAGTTAGATGGGCAATTCTTGACTTTTTAAAGTTGAATTTGTAACCCTCTGCTGCGAACCCAAGTATTATGGTGTTCACTCTCTTCAAGTGAGTATCCAAGTCATCATCTGTTAGATAGATGTCATCGACATAAGATAATGCCTCATCATCATATATTTGTAGTAACTCTGTTACTCTTGCTGAGAATAATCCTGGGCTGTTCTTAAACCCCTGGGGCAAACGACAAAAAATTTTTTGTGCGCCATTTATTGAGAACGCGGTCAAATATCTGCTTTCTGGTGCTATATTTTGACAGAAGAATCCATTAGAGATGTCTAATGTTGTTTTGTATTTTTTGCGCACTATGTTATTCATTAGTGCAGCACTATGCGAGTTTTGTACTGCAAAGGTTTTGCAACATGAGTTAAGGTGTCTGTAGTCCAAAACAAGACGATATGAATTGTCTGGTTTGGAGACAGGAAACAAAGGATTATTCATTTGTGAGGTGCAAGTTTCAATCACCCCCTGGTATTCAAGTTGATCTAGGATCTCTTTTACCCGTTTTTTAGCTTCTTGCTTTATTGGGTACTGCCTCTGAGCAGTAGGTTGTGATTTTAACTGGATTTTGTGAGGAGGAGAATCCTCATCCCATCCCACATGGTTTTTATATAATGCAGGAGCTTGGGCTACTGCCCACTTTCTTGCAAGTGTATATTTTTTATGAATTGGAATATTATTTGAGAAGGCAGGCATAATTATTTCTTCGCCATGAGGGCACTCCCTGACAAACTCTGGTGGCCAGTCTCTTTCAGCTAGAAGGATATCATAGCCCTTGGAGAGATTATCCCAAAAGAGACCCCTTATTTTCCTAGTCTTATCCCCCTCTATACGCAATGTTATTTCATATATTTTATGAGGTTTGCTAACTCTGGTATCTGCAGTTTCCACCTGAATGTATTCATTCGTTTCCACTGTCTCCAGATGATTCATAAGGATCTTGCGAGCTATGCTCACTTCTGCTGCGCTGTCTAGCATTGTCTGAGCCCATTCTCCGTTTTTCAGCTGTGTCCTCAGTATTCTCGGCATGGTTGATTACTTTAATACTGGCTACCTTCTTTTTTGGAAACTGTAATTTTTTATTTTGATGAGCAGGTTCCTTGTCTTTGGACTTGACGTGCTCTTCCCTGTGTTCTGATCGTCCTCTTCTTTCCGATTTCTGCGAGGAAGTCTGAAAAGATTGAGACGGACGTGTATCAATATCTTGATATCTATCAGGTTTCTTCAGATTATCCCTATTTCTAAGGTTGTATTTTTTCTCAGAGGGCTCCCTCTGGGGAGACTTGTGTCCTTGGTCCGGAGATCTTTCTCTCCACCGAGGAGACCTTCCTCTGGACTGGAATCTTTTTTCTTTAGGAGTGGATTGTTTATTTCCATCCCAGCTCTTTTTTGAAGTGTTTAGATTATTCTTAATACATATTTTTTCAGGTTTTTCAATAGGTTGGGGTTTCACCGGTTTTCCACCCAAACTATCTCTTCCTAGTTCTTCATAGGATTTTTCTATGATTCTGGCAATCTCGAATGGTTGGTCTGCTATATCTGTCTCTTTTAACCTCTGGCGGATCGCCACATTTGCTGCTTCTCCCTTTATATTGGCTAATAATATTGCCGAGACCTGCTTGAAGTCTTGTAGTAATTTCATACCAAGAGTTAAAGCAGGTTCTGGACCGTATTCATCTTGAATTTGTTTTAGCACATCTGGTATTACTGACATGGATGGAACACCATGTGTTTTTGTGTAAATGGAAGCAAAGACTGTACCCCAAGTGTCACAGTCCTCCACATGTGGTGCGATTCCCATTGGAAGACAGATAGTCAGAATCCTGTGTTTCTCAACCGGGGTGGTATCTGGAAATACCGCCTCTATTTGAGTGATTTTTTGTGCTAACCAGAATGGAATTTGTTCGCGTTTTGCGGGTACTTTACCTAGACAGGACTGTATGTTCTGTGGTGTAATTTTATTTGTGTTCCCCTGATGATGTATCAGCTGTGGAATTTTAATAGCTGGTTGGACTGTTGAAGTCCGCATTACATATTGGACTAATTGTCTGTGTATTTTAATTAGTTGTTTTAGCTGTGCTAAAAGATCTGGTGCAGACATTTCTTCAATGTCTGGATGTGGTGTGTATCCGGATAGGACCGGCCACGTTGCTCCTGGTCTACCTAGTGGACCGAGCCTGGTGATGTGATTGTTATGTTTTAGGGCGCCATTAAACCAGAGCAGGTGCTCTTGGTATTTGAGTGGTATTTCCACCTCCTCGAAAGGAGTGTACTCATTAGGAGGTTCCTCTATTTTGTAATAGTGGTTTGTTACAGCGTTTGCTGCTGGAAAGTTTATCCATGAATAGAATACCTCTGTCTGCCGATAGTCGTGTGCCTCAATTACGAATATGACTGTACCACCTCTTGGTGTCAGCCCATTTTCTATAAGTTTTAAAGTTATAGATTTCCTTATGTTGACCGGGATGAGTATTGCATCCGGGTCAGTTTGCAGCAGAGTATTGTCAGCTGCTATGAGTTTAGCTGCTATTCTAGCTGTCTCCCTTTCTTCTTCATTTTCTGACATTCTACTGTCAAGAAGATTTTGTTTATTTGCAGATCAGGTTTCTATGGAAACAAAGATTAGATGCACAATATTTTGGAACAGTGTATCCTTCAACGTTGAATAAACCAAGAACCATAGATAGGAGTCTCCTCCTACTAAGTTTGGCGGATTTAACCTTTCACCCACTCCAGACGTCTTTGGAGTATTATGGGGAAAAAGGGGTCTGTGTGAAAAAGCACGACTGAGTTACTCTAATGTCTTACGTTAGATTTATCGCCTATCCAAACCGCTGGGGGCCATGTAGTGTAGTTCCTATCATCCCAATAGGCTCTGCGCATTGGAATAATATCTTCAATAGTATAGACGTAGGACAGACGTTAACTAGGTCTTCTACTGTCGATATTAGACTTAAAGTTTAGTGTTTGCCAGCTAGCTCAGAGTTCACTAGAAACTTTCTCGAATAGACAAGGAGGAGTTTAACCTCCCTGGATAGACAAGAAGGGATTTAGTTTCTGACAACCATAGAAAATGACAACTTTGCTCTCCCCTAATCAAGAGTGTATCTCTAGAGTCGTGTGAAAACAAAAGACAACTTATTTTAATCAGTCAGTTCAGTGCATTCTTAGTTTCACCAGATTGTAGAGAAAAGGAAGAGACGGGCGTGTTCAATAAAAGATGTTATTTATTGATCCGTCTCTTTTCTCATACAAGAGAAATGAATCGCTATTATTGCAATACTTATTGTCAAGTAAAGTGCATACAGTAATAACAGAATTATAAAATAATACTGTAAAAGCATTGATATGGTTTCTTAGCCATATGATACTTAAAATGGATAAAATAGATACATACATATATACATTGACTAATCATACTCAACTGGTGCTTCTAACTACGCCTACCCCAATGTACCTGACCTAAGCCTAATACGTGGCGGGAGTAGATAAGTAGCAGTTTAAGTTAAGTTTGCTTTGCCAAGGGTCTGCTTCAAGAATTCTCTACAAAGGATGATTCAGTTCAGTACCTGGGATTTAGAAGGCTGGAGGGCTGGTATCTCTATCTCAGGTCTTGATATTCCAGCTGCCTGCGAGGGCGGCTTGGAAGCGCCGGAGCTGGATTTCTCGGCAGGAGAAAAGGCAGCGTCTCTCTCTCTCAGCGCGTCAGAAAGGAGGGGCAGCGTCTGTGGGCTTCGCTGTCAGCTGGGCTCCTCGGCAGGTCTCGCTGCTCCAATCTTGTCACCACCTCGTGTGTTTGCTTAAGGCAATGTCGGTATTATTTATACCTGAAAGGTGCCGGGATTGACGTAAGGATGGACATAAATATGTCAATAAGGATGTCATACGAACTGGTCGTTCGCTCATTCTTTACTGAAGTTCTCGGCTAAATCAAAACAATGGCTGTGGGGATTTCCCAGGTCGTGGTAGGTTTGATTTGTTTTGAGAACACCGTATGCTTATTAGGGGGCTGGAGAAATAGTGCTTGCCTAATGAGATGGCATGCGCTATGACCTAATCAGATAACGGGCTTCTGTGCCGTTGTGTGGCTAATCAGATAACGGGTTTCTGTGCAGTTGAATGGCCGCTAGTTAATTATTAACCAGACAAGGGTCAGAAATAGGGGGATCGATACAGTACCCATAGTAAATACACCACAACTCGTCGTCCCTCAGAGTGTCTGACATATAGTATTGTTGCAGGAAAGTGTCACACCCACCCTCTTTCTCCTATCCTCATGGCTTACTTTTCTTCTCTAAGCCTTATCGGGGCCTCGGTCATTCTCCATGCTGGCCACCTCTATTGGCTTTTCTGAAGTCAGATATGCCGCCATTGGCAACGCCAAAAGTGGGGGCTGGCCATTTTGACAGTCTATTACCCCCTGGTCCCTCCGTCCTCGACACCTTCATAATAACAAGTGGAGATAACCATCTCCTGACAGAAAAAAAGAACATAGGTATGCTGGGACCCTAATACTGCCCCTCCCACCGGGAATACATAAGCAGTACTTACCCAGCATCCCGTCTGTTCTTTTTTTCTGTCTTTGACAGAATGGACTGTTGGTGTGCTGTTGCTGCCTCTGCTCCTGCTGGGCTGGGGTGGCGTGCTTGCTCTTCTCTGCTCCCCCTGCCCGGCTGCCTGGCTTCGCGAGCAGGGGTGCTATCTCCTGGTGTGGATGTCTTCCGGCCTGCCTGGCTTGCTGCGTGACTTGGGTTCTTCCTGCAGATTTACCGGTGTTCCGGGGCTCCTTGCCGGCCCATTGCGGCTGGTGCGCCGCCTCCCGGTTGCTTCCGGGTCGTGGTGCGCGTCTCCCCGAGCTTGGCCGGGTGGGAGACGCGCTGCTCCTGCTGTTTGGTGGTGTGGAGCTGGAGGGATTCCGGAGCCGGCTGTGAGTGTGGGGGCCTTGTTCGTGGTGCTGCGGCCCCCGCTCCGGGTGAGTCCCGCTTTGTGGTGTTGACTCTCTGTCATTGCCCTATGTGCTGCTTCCGATTGGTGTGTTTGGCTGCCTGTGGGTTTCTGTGGTGTTTTGTCCTGCTGCTGGTGCTTTCAGGTTCCGACCCACTCCTCTGCCTGAGTGTGCAGTGTCTCTCGTGGCGCCTTTTCGCTCTGTGTGGTGTCCCCCGCTGGAGCATGTGTTCGACATGGTCTCTGGTTCATGCCCCTTGCTTACGGCTTCCTGGGGCTGCTCTGCTGTGTTCCGTCCCTGCCTGAGCTTGGACGTGTCGCCTGGGCTGTGGTATCTCTATTTGGGGTGACCTTGGGGGCAGATGGATGGTGGTGTGGGACCTTTTGGCAATTGACGAGGCTTTGTGGCCGTCTTTCCTGCTTGCCCTGCACCCTGTGCTTGGATCGTTTTTCCTTCGGCTCTTTTTGGGCTGATGGCTGCCGCTGTTGCTGCTTGGGTGCTGGGTTTCTGCCGGTGGTTCCTCTGCCTCCTGGGGGCCCGTTTTTCGGTCCCCTGGTGTCCTGTGAGTTGGGGGGAGGGGGGGGCTTTGTTCCTGCGGTTGGCCTCCCTCCTTCTGGGGTCTCTACATGGGGGCCTGCACTCTGTGTATATGTGGGGCGCTATTCTGCAGTCCTGTGTACTCCAGGTTTGGGCGATGCTTGTTCGTGGCGTCTGCGGCTGTTTCTGTGCTTGCTGCATGTGCTGCTGTGTTGGGTGCGGACATTTGTGTCTGGCCTGTGCATGCCCTGTGCAGTCCGGGTGGCCGTGTGCTCTCCGGCGCCTGCTCTTGTGGGCTTCTTCTGCTGTTTGGCTGTGCCTTCTGGGGTCTCTTCCTTTCGGCGCTGTTCTGGAGCATTGGTTTCTTCCTCGTGGGGGCTGGCTCTCTTCTCCTGCCCCTCCCCGCGTTCCTGGTCTTGGCTGTGGTTTGGCTGGGCCTCGGGGTTTGCCTTCCGGGGGTTTGCTTCCGTGGCCTCCTTCTTGCATGGCTGTTGCTCTCCATGCTGGCGGTGTGCCCTGTTGCCCGGGGGTTGGTCTTCCTCGCGGCGTGGTTGTTCTGTGTGGTGCTCCTCGCTAGGGGCCTGCTGCACCTGTGGGTCCTCCTGGTCTCCCTCCCCGCTGTGCTTCTTGCTTCTGGCTTTGGTGGCCCTGGTTCGCCTTGATTTGGGGTGCTCCGGGCTGCTTTTCTCCTCCTCCGGGTCGCCCTGCTGTGTCGCGCTCCCGGGGTTGGGGTGTGTTGCTGGATGTGCCGGCTGCGGGGTGCCTCTTTGGGGTTCTCCGGGGCTCTTTTTCTCCCGCACGCCACTGTCTCTTCCCTGGCTCCTCTTTTTTTTGTGGTCGGGGGCTGGGGGGTGGGGTGGGGGGTGGGGTTGCTCTGCTGCCGCCTGCCCCTGCTCCTTGCTTCGCACGGGGGGCTTCTGCTTCGGGGTGCTGGCCTGTTTTGGGGTTTGGTGCTCTTTTGTCTGCTCTGCCCCTCTGTTGCCTTTTTGTTTTGGCGCTGGCTTCCTTCACCTGGGTTTGGTTCCCTTCTGTGGTGCCTCCTTTGTGTGTTCATCGCACTTGGTCTCCGTGGTGGGCCTCCGGACGGCTGTCTGTTGGGGTTTCTCTTCTGTTTCACCTTCTTCGGGTTCCTTTGCAGCTCCCGGCCCCCGGTTGGTGGGGGGTCGGTGTTTTGGCTGGGGGGGGGTCCTGTTGCCTCCCCTGGGTTCCTGTGTGCCTGCGGCGGGTTTTCCAGCATTCTTTTTGCCCCTCTGCTCCTCCTTCTGGAGGTGTCTTCTGGGTGGCTGTCGTGGCTAGGCATTGATTTTGCTGCTTCTGCCCCCTTTTTTTCCGGGTGGTCTTGCCTCCGCTGCGAGCTGCCTTTTGTGTTGTGGCCTCTGCTCCGCTTGCGGTGCGCCTCCGCTTCCTGGCTTCGGCTTGGTTGGTCGGGGTTTGGTCTGCGGGGGCTTCTGGTTCCTGGAGGTTTTTTTTTCTCCCATCCCTTGGGGGGTGCCTGGTCCCTGTTTGGGTTTCGGGTGTCCTTCCTGGTGCTCTCAGGGGCGTTCTGCCTGCTCCTGGGGGTTGGTGCTGCCTTGGCTGTGGCTGTTCTGTTCTCCTTTGCTTCGGTGGCGTGTGCCTTGGAGTGTTGCCCCGGGGCCTTTTTTGGTCTTGTTTGCTTCTGGGGTCTGGTTGCTTCTGTTCCTTGCCCCTGCTCTGGCTCTCCCTGTGCTTGCTTTTTGGCTTGCTTTGGGTGTTTTCCTGCCTGCTCCTCCGGGTGCTGCCTGGGTTCCTGTCTGGTTTGTTCCCGGTTGGGGGCCTCCTGTGGGTATGGCCTCTCTGTCGGGAGTTGTGGGGAGCCTGCTCTTCTTGCCCTGGTGCTTCCTCCCTCCGGGTTGTCTTTCTGGTTGGGGTTTTCCCTTCTGGGCGCTGGTGTTCATGCTGCTGCTGTTTGGGCCTGGCTGTCTTTTGCTGGTGCCGCACCCTTGGTGGGGCTCCTGTTTTTCCCCCTCTCCGGGTCTCCTGTTCTCCCGGTTGGTGGCCTAGGGCTGTGCTGCCTTTCTGTGCTGGGTGTCTGCTGGGGCTTTCTGCTCTTGCGTGTTGGTCTTCTTTTGGGCTCTGCGTCCTTGCCTGGGCTCTCTTTGTGTCCTGGCGGGGTGCTCTGCTGTTGTGGCCGCACTCTGGTGGGTCCTTCGGGGCCTTTTTCCTGCTGGCGGTTCTTGGCGGTCTTCTTTCGCCTGTGTTGGGGCATTTGTTGGGCCCTTTGCCTCCGGTGGTCTGCGGGCTTCCTGCTCGTTCTGGTTGTCCTCGGGCTGTGCCTCCTGGGCTTCCTGGCTTTTTTGATTGCTCTGGGGGTGTTCTGCTGTGCGTTACCTGGTTTTTGTGTCCTGGTTCACTTCTGCCTCCCTTGTTTTCTCCGGCCTTGGTTCCCATTGTGGGGCTGTTGGGTGCCCTCCCCCCCTCCTCTCTCTCGGTGGGGTGTGGTTCCGTGGTGCTCTTGCCTCGGTGGGGTTCTCCCTCCTGGCTGCGGGATGTTTGGGGTCTTCTGCTTGTGGCCCTCTGCTTCCCCTGGCTTCCGCTTCGGCGGTTTTCTCTGTTCTATTCGGCCATTCTGTGTGGTTATGGCGGTGGTGTGCTGGGGTCCCCGGTTTCTCCCTGCCCTTTTTGCTGTGCTGTGGGCTCTGCTTGGGCTCGTTCCCGGGTTTTTGTTTGGGCCTGCGGGTCCTCCTGCGTGGTCGGGTTGCTTGGCTCTGGTCCTGGCTTCCCGGTTGTGCTGGCGTTTGTTGGCCTCTTTTTGGGGTTTGCTTGGCTCCTCTCCGGCGTTGCTGGGTTGGGGCCTTGTGGTGTTGGTCTGGGTGCTGTGCTCCCTGGGCTTTCTTTTTCCTGCTGCTCCTGCCCTTGCTGCCGGTCTAGCTTGGGTGTGGGGTTCCTGGACGTTCCTGTGTTTTCTGGGCGCCTTCTTTCTGCTGCCCTCTGTGCTTCGTTGGGCGGCTGCTGGGGTTTCCCGGTTGCTCGGTGCTCCCCTTCTGCCTTGTGTTCCCTCCCTTTGGGGCTGGGGTTTTCTGGGCTTGTGGTCGGTTTCTCTGTTTCCGACCTGGTTTTCTTTGTTGGGTTTCCGGTCTTGTTGGCCTTTCCTTGTTTGGTGGGATTTTGACTGGGTTGTGGGGTTCTTCCCCGTCCCTGTCTTTTGGGCCGGGTTCTCGGTCCTGTTCGGCTCCTGGGTGCTTGTTGCTTCCCGGGCCTTCTCGGCCGGTTTTCCTCCTCGGCTCTCTTGGGCTCCAGTCCTTTCTTTTTGGGAGTTTTGCCGTGTTTTCGGCCCTGTGCTTCTCCTTCCTTTTGGGCTGGGTGCTTGTGCCTGCGCTCTGTTGGCCTTATCTTTCTTTGGCTTCTTCAGGTTGTCTAGTCTTCCTGGTGGGTCTGCCTGGTCCTGTGTCCCTTCCTGCTGGTTCTGGCCTTGGCGGTCTTCTCCGGTGGGTTGTTTTGGCTGGTTTTGGTGTCCTGGTCCGGGTCCCGGTTGCTGGTTTCTCGGGTTGGCGGCCTCCTTTTCGTGCCGCCCTGGACTTTTTCTTTGTCTCCGGTCCTTGTCCCTATTGTCCTGTTCTGGGTTGCGGGCCGGGTGTTTCCTGCGGTCTTCCTTTCCTCCTTCTCAGTGCTCCCTTGGGTGGCTGCTTTTGTTGTGGTTTCCTGGGTGTGCTTGTGCGTGCGGAAGGCCGGGTTTTCGGCTTTGGTATTCTCCACTTGTTATTATGAAGGTGTCGAGGACGGAGGGACCAGGGGGTAATGTCCTATTACTTACCGGTAATCTTCATTACTCCGGGTCCCGTAGTCCTCGACACCTTCATACGCCCCTCCCTCCCTCCCGGGCAGCCGGCCTTCCTGTCTGGGCTTGGTTGTACAGACGGGATGCTGGGTAAGTACTGCTAATGTACTCCCGGTGGGAGGGGCAGTATTAGGGTCCCAGCATACCTCTGTTCTTTTTTCTGTCAGGAGATGGTTATCTCCACTTGTTATTATGAAGGTGTCGAGGACTACGGGACCCGGAGTAATGAAGATTACCGGTAAGTAATAGGACATTATGTACACCTTCAAGATGGCCACCATGCTGAGAGAAGCAATATGGCTTAACACAACACAGTGGCAATCTTGAAAGTATAGAAAATAACTTTTGCAAAAATACAAGTTGGCACCCACATTGTGTGGTGCATCATAATGTAATGCAATGCAGTGGCCATCTTTCAGGAATATAACATTAAACGTCCAAGATGGCACAACATTGCATCACATCATGTTGCATCTTCCAATGTGGCAGTTATATTTAAAAATATATTTTATCAAACTTTCAAGAATGCCCCAGTCATGGTCCCCACTGCAGCTCGCGCCACTGTGCACTCATAAAACCACAGGGACATCGTGTCCGCTTTATATTAAGTAGGTGCCACGCCCACCCATGGTTGTCATATATATATTACGCTTCACTGTTATGCATGTTATGCTTCACTGCTCCCTGCTGGCTGTGGTAGACACTTAATATTACTATCAGATTGCAGGAGTTCTCACAATTAGGAATACTGGTTGTGCCATTTCCCTAGTGGCAGTGGTAGGATTGTGTTCATAGAAACAGGTGAGCACAGCACGTGCAAAGAGTTCCTTGTGCAAGCATTAACACGCTAAGTCACCGCTACGCGTGAAGGCACTGCACACGAGGAGTTGTGCTTCGCGAGCACATGCTGGCTGAGCAACTGCCTCGCCCTTCTATTTAAACCGTACCCTTGCCTATGGCACCGGTGTCGTTTTGGTAAGAGGATCGGCGAAGCACAACGTAGTAGATATATATATATATATATATATTCACTGAAAAAACCATAGGTTTCAGGTCATATAGAGTTAGGTATTAGCATTTAAAAAACCATTGAAATTCACTCGAAAAACTATAAGTTTTAGTGGTGTTATAGTTAGCTGGACATTTTACTCATACAAAACCATTGAAATTGCTCATATATAGTTAGTTGGACTAACTATATTTCGCGCACCCGCAATCCACTGCTGATGATGTCACATATTACATCATTCATGACATGGTCAGTGACATCACTGATGACATCACTGATGACATCTCAAATGACATCACTGATGACATCTCATTTGACCCCCAAATGTCGGGGTACGCGATTTAAAATTATTATTTTTTTTTTTTTGTGCCTTGGGGGTCCTTGTGGGACCCCCTGAGCAGGTCTAGGGGATCGGGGTGCTTCTACCCTGCCCCTTTTTTGAGTTCTACACGTTTGTTTTTCTGCTTTCCTGTGCCTCAGTCTACCGAGGCACAAGATGGCTGCCAATAGTTTCTGTTTTGGAGTGCTGACAGACATTGGCAGCCAATCAGAATGCAGCTCGCGCTCTAGAGGTACGCGTACCGTACGCGCACGTACGCGTACCGTAAGCGTACCGGTAAGCTCACCGGTAAGCTGCTACAGATATATACATTTTTTTTAACCTAAATTACTCAAAATCCACTGGAGCACATATCTTGAGACATAGCAAAGGCACATCGGGCTACCAGTCCCTACAATTTTGCCAAGTTTGGTGAAAATCCATTCAGCCGTTCGAGCTAAAACTGCGACAGACCGCCCTATGGAAATTAACATGGGGAAAACACGTTTTGGGACCCCCCTTTTATCTCGGCCCCCGCTTGACGAATCCCCCCCAAACTTTCAGGGAAGGAGCGGAGAGCCGCGAGGCAAAGTTGCTGACAAATTCAGGCTGATTCCTCAACCGGCGCCAAAGTTATTCCAAATAGAATGTTGTGATTTCCCTATGGAAATCGATCCTAACTATATAATATATACCTACTGGCTATCGCCAGTAGGTAATATATATATATATATATATATATATATATATATATATATATATATATATATATATATACACATAAAGACGCACACATAAAGGCAAATAAAATGAAATTATAATAGCCAGTAGTGTCAAGCATGCACACGCTAGTGTATTTAAAATAAATTGTCATGTCAATGATACCTAAATGACTCCTAGAAGTCCTGACTCCCCAGCACTTAATACACCAAGGGACATTGTCTTCCTTGCACCTATTGAGCTCCTCGCGCTCCTAAGAGGATGACTGGCCCTGAATTTATCTGTCTTTTATGTCGAGGGAGAAAGTTAGGTGACCAGACTCACTTGGTCCCTAATGGAGGAGCGGATGGTGCTGGCATGCGGGAGTGCTGGGGAATGTAGTTGTTAGGAGTCATGTAGGTCTCATAGACATGAACATTTTTTGAAAGACACTAGCATGCAATGAATAGCAGTTACGACCAGAGGGAATTTGACAATTGCATTGAATTTGCTTGCCAATACTTGCCTGTTGCATAACAATATACTGTTGCACTGATCTAGATATTCTTCTCCGTACCCCGTGAAAGCATTGGCATTGGCATCTTTGTGAGATGCCTACCACGTCCCCTGTGACCTTCTGAAAAGATTCAAAAGCCAGGAAACGGAATGCAGTTGATATTTTCACTAGGGCTGTGTGAAATGTATTTAATTTGCTTTTGCATAATTATAAAAACATTTTGATAGAATTATGCGTCCTTTACATGGAAGGCAAATCCATGATTTAGAGTTATATTTTAGCGCAAAATGTGTTGGTATTGGGTGAGAGGATGCATTTAACAAAAATAACATAAAAAAAAGCAGTTTGCTTTCGGTTGTTCTTGTGCAGTTGCTTTTAATCCTTACTGAGAATGGTGTGTTCACTGTAGGTTTATACCAAAAACATTATTGTGATCTAACAAGTGTAAAGTGAAATTCCCAAAATTACACAAATTACACAAGAGTAATTTAAATTTCACATATGCCTAATGTTCACATCTGCGGAAATGGCCTGAGACAAGAGTATAGGTGTATGTGTTCTTGACCTGTGCCCGCAATAGCAGGAAGTACCATCTTTTGCATTGTGTAGCCACAGGTCTTTGCCTTGACATTTTTTGCTAGCTGTAGAACTCTGTGCACTTAACCAGTAGCAATTTGTATGTGCTCTCCCTTTCGACATTATGAAATTAGTATACCCCTAATTGGCATATATAACTTTCCTATACATCTCTAGTGTATGGCACAAAGAGAATCAGGGGCCTGTAAGTTGAATGTCACTAATAGACTGCAACACTATATTTGCCAAACACTACAGTGCAGTACAAAAATGACTGCAGGCCTACCATTTGTAGTTTGGGTTGCCCCTGTGGTTGTCCTAGGCCCCTGCACTACCAACAACAGTATAAGTCATTCCTTAATTTGAAGCATCACCTCTGAGACCTCTCTATCAAATACATGCTCCTTCACCATATTAGGCTGAATACCATGGCAAACTGTAAGACTCACTTCATCACCAATACTACTGCTGTTTGAGAGTGATAGTGGACTAGAGGTGGGCTCCAAAAGCATGAGGTCTATCTGTAATCCGTGTGAGAGATGCCAGCCAACGAAGTTGACTTTGAAGTAAGCATGGGCGGATTTTGCAAATTGGCAATCCGCGAAATTGCATATTTACGGATTCGCAATCCGCAAAATCCACGTACTCTTGCGAATTTTGCGGATTCCTTTTTTTTTGTGTTCGCAAGTGTTTCTGCCATTTCGCAAGGGTTTTTTACCAGTTCGCAAACGCGAACTTACTTGTCGGGTAGCAACGGTCGCGACCATGTTGTTTCTACGTCTGGTTCATCACAGCACCCTCTGTTTCACCACTGCCACCCTCTGTTTCACCACTGCCACCCGCTGGCTCACCCATGCCACCCTCTGGCTCACCCATGCCACCCTCTAGTTCATCACTGTAGATTATGGGGGGAAAAGCACACCTGCCCTGCCTCAACTGACATGAATGAATTAGGGGCTGATTAATGTGTCACTGAATTTGAACTTCCAGGCTGGCACCTGCTTCCTTATCTGTAATTGCTTTCTGTTGCAGTGTAATTTTTTTAACAGGACCTTTGTTGTATACTTGTAGCTATTCTCTGAGCCTGCTTTGAGGGTCAGAGCAGGGTCATAGAATAGTTGCAAGTAGGCAACTGAACTCTGAAGGGGCCCCTCAGGAAGCACTACAGGGAATGGTTGCTAATGATAAGATTGAACTTTTGCACCTGCTGTGTGCTTTCAGTTTTGCAAAAATCCAAATATCAAGCAGCATCCACAAAAAGTAACCCTTCCAGGTCAAGATCCAAATCAAAGTGACCAGCACATGAAGAAAGCACTGGGAGGAGCCTGCTGGACAGGAGCAGGAAGTTGGAGACTGTCAGGCACTTCCTTCCTCCCACCCCCCCCCCAAAATGGACTCCTTGCAAAAAAAAAGTGCAGGCAAATGTCAACCTGAGGAGTTATTCTGATAAAAATCATAATTTTCAAGGTTTATGCTGCTTGCTGGTGGATTTATTGTGCGAAATTGCAAATTTTGCAATCTCGCAATTGCGAGATTGTCGCTGCCCGCCGCATCTACGTGTTCACAAGTGTTTACTCCCGCGATGCGTGATCACGGGCCTTTATGACGTACTCGCGTTGCCAAACTCTCGCTGTGCAAGGTGGCAATCCGCGATGACGTCGACAAACTCCCGCGGGATCCCGCAGCAAGATCCAAAATGGCGCAGCACACGCAAACATGGAGAAAAACAGCTCTGCAAACGCTGAATGACGGTAAGTGAACGTTGCGCGCCGCAAAATTGTACAGTATTCTAGTTGGCAAGTGGGACCAAGCAAAAAATCCGCTTCGCACGGATTTACGAATTTTCGGCAAATTCGCGAGAGTTCGCGGATTGCGAATTTGCCGAAAATCCGCGAGCGGAACGGATTTTAGGCCCATGCTTACTTTGAAGGCCAACCCCAGACACAGGAGACTGTGGTGGTGGCTCATTTTAGTGATAAACAATCAAGATCATTGGCAAGTAGAATTACTGACCCTGATGCGGAGTCTCCAAAACTGGACTGATCTTTGGAGGATTAAGTGGTGGATTCTTCCCAAACACTACACTTATATCAATTGTATGAAAACGGATGCTCACATTGGATCTGGACTTGCAAACCCATGTGATACTAGGAGGTGATTAAACGGACAGTTGCTCCACTCTGCTTCCAGGTTCATCTGTAATAGAATCGCACATTGTCAGACCCCATTCAGGGACACAGAGCAATCAGGGGCTACTGTGCCCCAATTGTGGTAGTTGAGGTGTTTTGCCACTAATGACCTGGGGCCCACCTTACTCTCCAAAATGGTCCAAGTATACCATTTCCTCACTTGACTCTCAATGTAGCAAGACGGGCAGCCTTTTTTTTCTCAAGAGGGTAGAGTGATGGGCAACAGCTTAAAACTCCACCAACAGAAGCAATAATGTTTTCTCCAGTTCAGTGGTTATCTTTTAAGTGAAAAAAGTACTTTAATCTCACAGGAAGAAGAAATACCACACTGTACATTCAGGGCCTCGTTACGAATACAGGGGTCCTGAGGTCGCTGCTCTCGTTGTAGTGGTCTGACCACCACCACCACCGTGACAGGTCTGCCCGTCATAATATGAGTTTGGAGGTGGGATCACCATGAGACTGCCTTTTCTGCCAAGATCAAGGATTCTGCTGCAGCAGTTATCTTCAAAAGTCCTTAATATGCTGGTGGTGCCAATACCAGCACTTCTGAGCATATTACGACCTGCATATCCAATGGCCTTTTCATGTCTTGGATCCCACCATGAAAAGGGTGAGAGACATGCAGTCTGACCAAATCTGTGACTGAGAGTGCATGCAGGGGCAAATGTTGTGCCCTCCTGGAATTGCACCCTAGTTCGTGCATAGTGTGGCATGCACAACATGGCACAAGTCACACTATACAGAAAAACATGCTGCAGGCACTCTCACATTAGCAGTATGCTGTTAAAGCTCTCCTATGAGCCTTACAGCTGCCACAGTGAAAAGTGCTCCCCTTCTGCCTTGTGTTCCCTCCCTTTGGGGCTGGGGTTTTCTGGGCTTGTGGTCGGTTTCTCTGTTTCCGACCTGGTTTTCTTTGTTGGGTTTCCGGTCTTGTTGGCCTTTCCTTGTTTGGTGGGATTTTGACTGGGTTGTGGGGTTCTTCCCCGTCCCTGTCTTTTGGGCCGGGTTCTCGGTCCTGTTCGGCTCCTGGGTGCTTGTTGCTTCCCGGGCCTTCTCGGACGGTTTTCCTCCTCGGCTCTCTTGGGCTCGAGTCCTTTCTTTTTGGGAGTTTTGCCGTGTTTTCGGCCCTGTGCTTCTCCTTCCTTTTGGGCTGGGTGCTTGTGCCTGCGCTCTGTTGGCCTTATCTTTCTTTGGCTTCTTCAGGTTGTCTAGTCTTCCTGGTGGGTCTGCCTGGTCCTGTGTCCCTTCCTGCTGGTTCTGGCCTTGGCGGCCTTCTCCGGTGGGTTGTTTTGGCTGGTTTTGGTGTCCTGGTCCGGGTCCCGGTTGCTGGTTTCTCGGGTTGGCGGCCTCCTTTTCGTGCCGCCCTGGACTTTTTCTTTGTCTCCGGTCCTTGTCCCTATTGTCCTGTTCTGGGTTGCGGGCCGGGTGTTTCCTGCGGTCTTCCTTTCCTCCTTCTCAGTGCTCCCTTGGGTGGCTGCTTTTGTTGTGGTTTCCTGGGTGTGCTTGTGCGTGCGGAAGGCCGGGTTTTCTGCTTTGGTATTCTCCACTTGTTATTATGAAGGTGTCGAGGACGGAGGGACCAGGGGGTAATGTCCTATTACTTACCGGTAATCTTCATTACTCCGGGTCCCGTAGTCCTCGACACCTTCATACGCCCCTCCCTCCCTCCCGGGCGGCCGGCCTTCCTGTCTGGGCTTGGTTGTACAGACGGGATGCTGGATAAGTACTGCTTATGTACTCCCGGTGGGAGGGGCAGTATTAGGGTCCCAGCATACCTCTGTTCTTTTTTCTGTCAGGAGATGGTTATCTCCAATTGTTATTATGAAGGTGTCGAGGACTACGGGACCCGGAGTAATGAAGATTACCGGTAAGTAATAGGACATTATGTACACCTTCAAGATGGCCACCATGCTGAGAGAAGCAATATGGCTTAACACAACACAGTGGCAATCTTGAAAGTATAGAAAATAACTTTTGCAAAAATACAAGTTGGCACCCACATTGTGTGGTGCATCATAATGTGATGCAATGCAGTGGCCATCTTTTAGGAATATAACATTAAACGTCCAAGATGGCACAACATTGCATCACATCATGTTGCATCTTCCAATGTGGCAGTTATATTTAAAAATATATTTTATCAAACTTTCAAGAATGCCCCAGTCATGGTCCCCACTGCAGCTCGCGCCACTGTGCACTCATAAAACCACAGGGACATCGTGTCCGCTTTATATTAATTAGGTGCCACGCCCACCCATGGTTGTCATATATATATTACGCTTCACTGTTATGCATGTTATGCTTCACTGCTCCCTGCTGGCTGTGGTCGACACTTAATATTACTATCAGATTGCAGGAGTTCTCACAATAGGAATACTGGTTGTGCCATTTCCCTAGTGGCAGTGGTAGGATTGTGTTCATAGAAACAGGTGAGCACAGCACGTGCAAAGAGTTCCTTGTGCAAGCATTAACACGCTAAGTCACCGCTACGCGTGAAGGCACTGCACACGAGGAGTTGTGCTTCGCGAGCACATGCTGGCTGAGCAACTGCCTCGCCCTTCTATTTAAACCGTACCCTTGCCTATGGCACCGGTGTCGTTTTGGTAAGAGGATCGGCGAAGCACAACGTAGTAGATATATATATATATATATATTCACTGAAAAAACCATAGGTTTCAGGTCATATATAGTTAGGTATTAGCATTTTAAAAACCATTGACATTCACTCAAAAAACTATAAGTTTTAGTGGTGTTATAGTTAGCTGGACATTTTACTCATACAAAACCATTGAAATTGCTCATATATAGTTAGTTGGACTGACTATATTTCGCGCACCCGCAATCCACTGCTGATGATGTCACATATTACATCATTCATGACATGGTCAGTGACATCACTGATGACATCACTGATGACATCTCAAATGACATCACTGATGACATCACTGATGACATCTCATTTGACCCCCAAATGTCGGGGTACGCGATTTAAAAATGTTTTAATTTTTTTTTTGTGCCTTGGGGGTCCTTGTGGGACCCCCTGAGCAGGTCTAGGGGATCGGGGTGCTTCTACCCTGCCCCTTTTTTGAGTTCTACACGTTTGTTTTTCTGCTTTCCTGTGCCTCAGTCTACCGAGGCACAAGATGGCTGCCAACAGTTTCTGTTTTGGAGTGTTGACAGACATTGGCAGCCAATCAGAATGCAGCTCGCGCTCTAGAGGTACGCGTACCGTACGTGCACGTACGCGTACCGTAAGTGTACCGGTAAGCTCACCGGTAAGCTGCTACAGATATATACTTTTTTTTTAACCTAAATTACTCAAAATCCACTGGAGCACATATCTTGAGACATAGCAAAGGCACATCGGGCTATCAGTCCCTACAATTTTGCCAAGTTTGGTGAAAATCCATTCAGCCGTTCGAGCTAAAACTGCGACAGACCGCCCTATGGAAATTAACATGGGGAAAACACGTTTTGGGACCCCCCTTTTATCTCGGCCGCCGCTTGACGAATCCCCCCCAAACTTTCAGGGAAGGAGCGGAGAGCCGCGAGGCAAAGTTGCTGACAAATCCAGGCTGATTCCTCAACCGGCGCCAAAGTTATTCCAAATAGAATGTTGCGATTTCCCTATGGAAATCGATCCTAACTATATAATATCTACCTACTGGCTATCGCCAGTAGGTAATATATATATATATATATATATATATATATATATATATATATATATATATATATATATATATATATTCACTGAAAAAAACATAGGTTATAGACCATATATAGTTAGGAATTCGCATTTACAAAACCTTGAAAATTCACTGAAAAAACCATAGGTTAGAGACCATATATAGTTAGCTGGACATTTTATTGACATAAAACCAATGAAATTCCATATATAGTTAGTTGCACTAACTATATATCGCGCACCCGCAATCCACTGCTGATGATGTCACATATTACATCATTCATGACATGGTCAGTGACATCACTGATGACATCACTGATGACATCTCAGATGACATCACTGATGACATCATCTAGTGTCTGTGTGTTTTTGTAAAGTTTAAATATGTTTTACATATTGAAGAATGAGTGGATGTATGGAAGGCTGAGTGTGTGTGTGGCTGGCTGGGAGGTGTGTGACTCTGTGCATATCAATGTGTACTTGTATCAGTGATTGTATAAGAGAGTAAGTATGTGTTAGTATATGTGTGAAAAGTATGGTGTTCTGTGTTTAACTGTATAGATGAGGAAATCGAATTGTGATTGATTCTTCACAGGACTGACTAGGTGTATGAGTGCATATGATAGTGTTGTAATAATGAGTGACTGTATGTATGAGTGATTGTATGGGTGAATGAGGGAATGTGTGTGTAGACGTAGGAATCAGTGAGTGCGTATGTAGTAACTGGTATTGGTGTGTCATGATGTCATCAGTGATGTCATTTGAGATGTCATCAGTGATGTCATTTGAGAAGTCATCAGTGATGTCATCAGTGATGTCACTGAATTATGGTGTTCTGTGTTTAACTGTATAGATGAGGAAATGGAAGTGTGATTGATTCTTTACAGGACTGACTAGGTGTGTGAGTAACTCCATGGATGAGTGGCAGTGTGTGAGTGTCTGCATAGGTGTATGAGTGCATATGATAGTGTTGTAATAATGAGTGACTGTATGTATGAGTGATTGTATGGGTGAATGAGTGAATGTGTGTGTAGACATAGGAATCAGTGAGTGCGTATGTAGTAACTGGTATTGGTGTGTCATGATGTCATCAGTGATGTCATTTGAGATGTCATCAGTGATGTCATCAGTGATGTCATTTGAGATGTCATCAGTGATGTCATCAGTGATGTCACTGACCATGTCATGAATGATGTAATATGTGACATCATCAGCAGTGGATTGCGGGTGCGTGATATATAGTTAGTGCAACTAACTATATATGGAATTTCATTGGTTTTATGTCAATAAAATGTCCAGCTAACTATATATGGTCTCTAACCTATGTTTTTTTCAGTGAATTTTCAAGGTTTTGTAAATGCGAATTCCTAACTATATATGGTCTATAACCTATGGTTTTTTCAGTGAATTTTCAAGGTTTTGTAAATGCTAATTCCTAACTATATATGGTCTATAACCTATGGTTTTTTCAGTGAATTTCAATGGTTTTTTAATAGCAAATATCATAAGCTGTCGAATGTCAAGTACGTGGTAAGTAAAAACATTTTCGTGTTTATGCACACTGATCTGCTTTGAATGCTGCCCCCCCTCATTTCTATTAGGAGTACTCTCTCTTTGCAGATAGTGAAGGGTAGTTAACGCAGGCCTTTGCCCCCGTTGTAATCCGTCGTGCCTACTTCTCTCTCCATTTCATTGATTGTTCTCTTTGGTTCATTCTCTATTTACAAACAAGCACAGAGTCGCAATACTCTGTTTAGTCTTTGCAGATAGCGAAAAATCGTGTAAAAAAACAAAAGGAATCGAGCAAAATCAGTAGGCCACTAATGGGATCTCTTTTTGACCTGGCTAAAATAGAAACATTAGGAACAACCTGTTGAAAATAGCAATGTGTATGTACATAAGCGGCGTTCATTTGTGTTCACAGTACCCCTTGTTGATTGTTTGAATCGAGCATTGAATTGTTCGAAGTTGGTTCTCTTAAGGATCTTCTCTGCCTGCAAACGAGGAAGAATAGGAATATTCTCTCTCCCTTTGCAGATAGTGAAAGGTAGGTAACGCAAACCTTTAACACGTCGTGCCTATTTCGTTCCTCATTGATTGATTGTTTGCCCAAACATTGACTGTTTGAGAATTGGTTCTTTTTGGAGGTATTCCCTGTTTGCAAATAAACGTAGGAAAATCTTTGCAAGTAGTGAAAGGGTAGGTAATGCGGACCTTTGTCCCCCGTTGTAATCTGTCATGCCTATCTACTCCCCACTGATTGATGCACCTGTTTCACCCGGACCATTTACTAGAGATAGGTCATCTGGCCCGACCAGAGAGCACCCCTAGTGAAAAGGACATATGCAATAATAACGAAGTGATCACTGTATCCTGTTAACAGAAACTTTAGCATGAAACAACCTGGAAAGAAAGGAATAGGAAAACGAAAATCAGTAGGCCACTGATGAACTTTTTATTAAATAACAAACAAAGAAACGATAACAATACGTAATGATAAAACCTATTATTGTCCTAGAAACAAGAAACGTTAGAAGTAAGCCCGTAATAAGAAACCTGAAAACAGTAAGAGAAACCAAGTGTGACATTGCAACGGCCACAAGGCAACGAGGCTTCATCGCCCCTCACTGCCCCAAAACGTGTCTGTCCCACCGCCTGCCACGCCCAAATTACGGCAAACTGGAAAAGATACAAGTCAGCAGACATCCGCCCCATTCTGGAAACTTTATCGGGATTGTACTTGATTGAGTGTGATGTCACAAACATTTGTGCGGATCTAGATTGTGTTAAGGAATACAATAGGTTAAGAAGAGAGTATGCGCCACATTTGCCTCAATATCCTTTGTTTGAGAAACAGGTTTCCGGCTACGCCCAGCCGGAAGCAACACATATAAGGCGGGTCCTGCTGCCAACCGTCGGCCAGGAGATCATCACGTAGGGTGTAGCCGGAGGAGAGGCCGAGGCCAGCGGGACCCGGCGAGGGGGATTGCTACGACCACCCTGGAGAGTTGCAGGGGGGGAATGTCCGTGTCCTCGACCCTCCCCTCTCTCTCCCAGTCCGGCCACCATCAACCAGAGGCCGAGGCCGACGGGATCCGGCCGCGGTGGCGGTAACCCTGGAGAATTGCAGGTTAGACCCTCTCTCTCCCAGTCTGGGCCAGCATCCATGGAGGGCCTGGGAGTGGAGAGGCCACTGCACGAAAGGCCCAGGAGAGGCACCACACGCCAAGGCCTGCCCCACCGGATGAGCCAAGGAACCCGTTCATGGGGCCAGAGCAAAGGGCGTCCGGCCGCCATCCACCGGAGGTCCGGCCCAAAGACGGACAGGACATTTCTTCTTTCTTTTATAATGGCTGCGACAACACTGGGGGGAATGTCTTGCACATGCCTCTGACCCCCCCCCTCGTCATCATCGCCTGGTCCGGCCATAACAAATGTCAAGCGAGACGCCGTGGGGTGCACTGGGTGGGAGAGACGGTGCGAACAGGCCTCTCCCGCCTCCCCAGGTGGAGGCTTCCCAGCTGCACCCTCAGCGCTCCAGGCGCCCGGAAAAGGGTTCTTCCACTGTGGCGATGCTGCAACGTCTCGCCCGGCAGGGTGGAGCCCGTCCGCTCATTTGACCCCGCGATCGCCAGTAGCTACCGAACTCTCAAAATGGCGGTCGACCTGGCAAGAGCGGGCCCAGCATGAAGAAATGGCCCGGTCACTGGTTGACTCCACCACCGTAGTCCTCCACGACCTTGAAGATTCTAGAGGAGCCGCGGGAGTCCCCGACCCCCGCAGACACCCCCGATGGGGAATGACTGCCATGATCGCCCGTGGAGTGATGAAACTGTAGCCGCGGGACGTCGGCGCTCCCATGCTGGCGCCAGCCTCAGTTTGAATGACTAGAAACCTGCAGACCTCAGTTCCGGTGAAAACACAGTGTGACCCGGTAGGAAAAATTGTTGCACCCCCTCCCCTTTTTGACTGATGGTTCAAACCACCGATCCTTTCCTTTGCCCTTTTAACGGAACTTTGGACTGCCTCCCCCCCCCCCCCGCGGCGCCCCACGCCGTTATTTGCTGGGCGGCAACTTACTAGACATCACCTTCGTGCCATCCAGATTTCAGCGCGTTCTGCTGCCTTGGAACTATTCGCACAACAGACCGCTACTGACAACCCACCCCCCGGGACGCCCCACGCCGGATACCCAAATCAGTGCGGCACCCAGGCAACATCTCCTGAATTTTCATAATTTGAAAGAACTAGTAACATGTCCTCATCAGGAATTTCCTCTTCAATCATCTCATCAGGAATCTCCTCATGAAAAGTCTGCAATGATGATTCTTGTAACTCTATGGTCTCCAAACATTCGATAAATTCGCCATCAAGAGATTGATCAAAAAAATCATTCAAGTCATCTCCTCCTTGTGAGAATATTTCATTATTGGTGCTGTCAATTTCATTAAATGTAGTGGATAATTCAAAAGAAATTGCCACGTTCTCTTCATTGTTTAAATGATTTTACTGTTTTTGTTTTGTTGTATATATTTATAAGTTATTAAAGTTTTATATTCCTACTACTTTGTTGGAGTGCTATATATTTTTAATGTGACACATAATTGTAAAAACTTTGATGTACAAAGAGTCATCCCTGGAATCTTCCGCTTCAGGCTCGGTCCCCTCCCCAATCACAATACAGGATGGTTTTCAGATAGTAGGAACGCGTGTGGTTTGACGGATCTCATCGGGTGTGGGCCTTGATCTACTATAACTCCTTTGAAGAGGGGTGATTCTTTACAGCTGGGGCCATAAACTACATCTGCAGGGCTAGCTGATAGCCTGGACAATCGGACACAGAGGAAGAGGAGCGTCAGAGGGTGCGGTAGTGAATAGGGCGAAAGGGAGGTGTCGGGCGGGCACAGAGTGTGATTCTCAGGGAAGAGCAGCGCAGATGGGGGGAGGTTTATTGCCGATGCATAAGACAGAGAGCGGGGGTGACCAGTGCCTGGGGAAGATGCTTGCGAGGGTGGGGAGCCATGCTACGGATCAACAGCGTGCAGAGAGTGGGTCTGGTCAAGGCATCTAAAATGGCTGCCGTGCACGACAAAAGTGTGGCATTTCAAAAAAGGCAAGATGGCGCAGACAATGTTTTTCAACACTTCCTCATTTCCTTCGAATCGAACGTTAACAGACGTTGGTGCATATTACCAAAGTTAAGCGATATTTATCGCTAACGATGCTTAGCAACGAATTTTTTACCGCTAAGCATCGTCAGAAATTATCGCAGATAAACCTTGCTATTATCAAGGTTTATCGCAAATGCGATAAAAAACGGCCGCAATGCATGAATATCGCTAAAAAGTCAGCGATATTCATGCATTACCGAGCTAATGCTCTTAGCCATGTTATCCACCTCCCATTAGATAACATGGCTAAGAACTGCTCAGGGCAGGTGTTAGTTTTTGGAGATATTCGCGCTTAGCGCGAATATCTCCAAAAGTTGGTAATAGGAGATAGATATCTTGCATGTTGTAATGCAAGTTATTGTGGTATATGGAACTCATACCATAATCTCTCAGGAAAACAGAAACTGATCCTTTTGGGACCGCCTGAGAAGGCCTAGGGGGTGAGGGGTACTCTACTTTGCCCCCTTTTCACGTTCCGAACTATTTTATTTTACTCTCTTCTGTAATTACACAAAATGGCAGCGATAAGATGCATCAGACACAGACAGTGAGAGAAAGGAGGCCGGAGATGAAGAAGAGATGTCAAATACACATTGGAGATAATATAGTGGGAGAAGGAAAGTAAATATGAGTAAACTTACCATGTAACATAAAAATGTTGCACTCTATACTCAAACAATTTTTGATTTCTAGATATAAATTTATTCTTCTGAATTTTCAAAATTTGAAAGAACTAGTAACATGTCCTCATCAGGAATTTCCTCTTCAATCATCTCATCAGGAATCTCCTCATGAAAAGTCTGCAATGATGATTCTTGTAACTCTATGGTCTCCAAACATTCGATAAATTCGCCATCAAGAGATTGATCAAAAAAATCAATCAAGTCATCTCCTCCTTGTGAGAATATTTCATTATTGGTGCTGTCAATTTCAATAAATGTAGTGGATAATTCAAAAGAAATTGCCACGGTCTCTTCATTGTGAGCCATTTTATTTTGAAATTGCTTGCTGTAAATTGCAGAAAAAAATAATCACTTTCATTTATCATTTTTAGTAATACATAATATAAAACTAACTTTATCAAGTATTTAGTATAACAGAAGGACTGTAAATAAATAACAGAAAACATTTTTCAAATTATCTTAAAGTGTACAACATAGTTCCCCTTACAAATTAACAACTCACCTTTTTAAAAGTAGGAGAAGTGTTAGTACTGTGTAAATCAAACACCAGAAATTGAGCACCAAAAATTCCTCACAAATATACCTCAGACAGTAGTATCACAAAATGGCTGTGGTTTCCTCTCATTTTAGATATATACATAACCAATTAACTTTCATCACACACAAATACAAAACCAAAGTAACATTTTAATTGGTTCTAAATTTCAACACTTTCAAATGTGTTTTCCCCATGCAATTTTCCATAGGACATTTAGATACGTCTACAGCCTGAATGGCTGAACGGAATTACACCAAACTTGGCAAAATGGTACATCAAACCTAAGAGGTCAGGGAGGATCTACTATGCCCCCTTATGGTCATTTGCCCATTCGCTTTGGCCTCCTCTTGTCTCTCGATCCTACCAAGAGACAAGATGGCGGCCGCTACGGACTGTTTGGAATGTTTACAGACGCCGGAGAACCAATCAGCTTCGCAAAGCTCCGTAAGGCGAAAAGTATGCGAAGCGGAGCGCTGTTACAAATATATATCTTTTTTTTGAGCGTTAATTTCTCAAAATCCACTGGAGCACATATATTGAGACCTAGCAAAGGCACATCGGGCTACCAGTCCCTAATATTTTGCCAAGTTTCGTGCAAATCCATTCAGCCGTTCGATTATTATTATTATTTTTTATTTTTTTTGCCCCGCGGGGCCCTTTTAAAACCTCCACATCAAACCTAGGGGGTCAGGGAGGATCTACTATGCCCCCTTATGGTCATTTGCCCCTTCGCTTTGGCCTCCTCTTGTCTCTCGATCCTACCGAGAGACAAGATGGCGGCCGCTACGGACTGTTTGGAATGTTTACAGACGCCGGAGAACCAATCAGCTTCGCTTCACAAAGCTCCGTAACGCGAAAAGTACGCGAACTGGAGCGCTGCCCGTTCCGCTGTTACAGATATATATCTTTTTTTGAACGTTAATTTCTCAAAATCCACTGCAGCACATATATTGAGACCTAGCAAAGGCACATCGGGCTACCAGTCCCTACAATTTTGCCAAGTTTCGTGCAAATCCATTCAGCCGTTCGGGCTAAAAGTGAGGCCAACCGCCATATGGAAAACTCAATGTTAAAAACACGTTTTGGGACCCCCCTTTTTTCTCAGCCCCCCTTGACAAACCCCCCCCAAATTTTCAGTGGCTGCTCAGAAACAAAATGTTCCATTTTCCTGAAAATTTCAGCCAATTCCGTCCACAAACGCCAAAGTTATTAGACATAGAATTTTCAAAAATCCCATAGAGAAAAAATCCTAACTATATATACCTACTGGCGACCGCCAGTAGGTAATATATATATATATATATATATATATACACATAAAGACGCACACATAAAGGCAAATAAAATGAAATTATAATAGCCAGTAGTGTCAAGCATGCACACGCTAGTGTATTTAAAATAAATTGTCATGTCAATGATACCTAAATGACTCCTAGAAGTCCTGACTCCCCAGCACTTAATACACCAAGGGACATCGTCTTCCCTTGCACCTATTGAGCTCCTCGCGCTCCTAAGAGGATGACTGGCCCTGAATTTATCTGTCTTTTATGTCGAGGGAGAAAGTTAGGTGACCAGACTCACTTGGTCCCTAATGGAGGAGTGGATGGGGCTGGCATGCGGGAGTGCTGGGGAATGTAGTTGTTAGGAGTCATGTAGGTCTCATAGACATGAACATTTTTTGAAAGACACTAGCATGCAATCAATAGCAGTTACGACCAGAGGGAATTTGACAATTGCATTGAATTTGCTTGCCAATACTTGCCTGTTGCGTAACAATATACTGTTGCACTGATCTAGATATTCTTCTCCGTACCCCGTGAAAGCATTGGCATTGGCATCTTTGTGAGATGCCTACCACGTCCCCTGTGACCTTCTGAAAAGATTCAAAAGCCAGGAAACGGAATGCAGTTGATATTTTCACTAGGGCTGTGTGAAATGTATTTAATTTGCTTTTGCATAATTATAAAAACATTTTGATAGAATTATGCGTCCTTTACATGGAAGGCAAATCCATGATTTAGAGTTATATTTTAGCGCAAAATGTGTTGGTATTGGGTGAGAGGATGCATTTAACAAAAATAACATAAAAAAAGCAGTTTGCTTTCGGTTGTTCTTGTGCAGTTGCTTTTAATCCTTACTGAGAATGGTGTGTTCACTGTAGGTTTATACCAAAAACATTATTGTGATCTAACAAGTGTAAAGTGAAATTCCCAAAATTACACAAATTACACAAGAGTAATTTAAATTTCACATAAGCCTAATGTTCACATCTGCGGAAATGGCCTGAGACAAGAGTATAGGTGTATGTGTTCTTGACCTGTGCCCGCAATAGCAGGAAGTACCATCTTTTGCATTGTGTAGCCACAGGTCTTTGCCTTGACATTTTTTGCTAGCTGTAGAACTCTGTGCACTTAACCAGTAGCAATTTGTATGTGCTCTCCATTTCGACATTATGAAATTAGTATACCCCTAATTGGCATATATAACTTTCCTATACATCTCTAGTGTATGGCACAAAGAGAATCAGGGGCCTGTAAGTTGAATGTCACTAATAGACTGCAACACTATATTTGCCAAACACTACAGTGCAGTACAAAAATGACTGCTGGCCTACCATTTGTAGTTTGGGTTGCCCCTGTGGTTGTGCTAGGCCCCTGCACTACCAACAACAGTATAAGTCATTCCTTAATTTGAAGCATCACCTCTGAGACCTCTCTATCAAATACATGCTCCTTCACCATATTAGGCTGAATACCATGGCAAACTGTAAGACTCACTTCATCACCAATACTACTGCTGTTTGAGAGTGATAGTGGACTAGAGGTGGGCTCCAAAAGCATGAGGTCTATCTGTAATCCGTGTGAGAGATGCCAGCCAACGAAGTTGACTTTGAAGTAAGCATGGGCGGATTTTGCAAATTGGCAATCCGCGAAATTGCGTATTTACGGATTCGCAATCCGCAAAATCCACGCACTCTTGCCAATTTTGCGGATTCCTTTTTTTTTGTGTTCGCAAGTGTTTCTGCCATTTCGCAAGGGTTTTTTACCAGTTCGCAAACGCGAACTTACTTGTCGGGTAGCAACGGTCGCGACCATGTTGTTTCTACGTCTGGTTCATCACAGCACCCTCTGTTTCACCACTGCCACCCTCTGTTTCACCACTGCCACCCGCTGGCTTACCCATGCCACCCTCTGGTTCACCCATGCCACCCTCTAGTTCATCACTGTAGATTATGGGGGGAAAAGCACACCTGCCCTGCCTCAACTGACATGAATGAATTAGGGGCTGATTAATGTGTCACTGAATTTGAACTTCCAGGCTGGCACCTGCTTCCTTATCTGTAATTGCTTTCTGTTGCAGTGTAATTTTTTTAACAGGACCTTTGTTGTATACTTGTAGCTGTTCTCTGAGCCTGCTCTGAGGGTCAGAGCAGGGTCATAGAATAGTTGCAAGTAGGCAACTGAACTCTGAAGGGGCCCCTCAAGAAGCACTACAGGGAATGGTTGCTAATGATAAGATTGAACTTTTGCACCTGCTGTGTGCTTTCAGTTTTGCAAAAATCCAAATTATCCAGCAGCATCCACAAAAAGTAACCCTTCCAGGTCAAGATCCAAATCAAAGTGACCAGCACATGAAGAAAGCACTGGGAGGAGCCTGCTGGACAGGAGCAGGAAGTTGGAGACTGTCGGGCACTTCCTTCCTCCCACTCCCCCCCCCCCCCAAAATGGACTCCTTGCAAAAAAAAAGTGCAGGCAAATGTCAACCTGAGGAGTTATTCTGATAAAAATCATAATTTTCAAGGTTTATGCTGCCTGCTGGTGGATTTCTTGTGCGAAATTGCAAATTTAGCAATCTCGCAATTGCGAGATTGTCGCTGCCCGCCGCATCTACGTGTTCACAAGTGTTTACTCCCGCGATGCGTGATCACGGGCCTTTATGACGTACTCGCGTTGCCAAACTCTCGCTGTGCAAGGTGGCAATCTGCGATGACGTCGACAAACTCCCGCGGGATCCCGCAGCAAGATCCAAAATGGCGCAGCACACGCAAACATGGAGAAAAACAGCTCTGCAAGCGCTGAATGACGGTAAGTGAACGTTGCGCGCCGCAAAATTGTACAGTATTCTAGTTGGCAAGTGCGACCAAGCAAAAAATCCGCTTCGCACGGATTTACGAATTTTCGGCAAATTCGCGAGAGTTCGCGGATTGCGAATTTGCCGAAAATCCGCAAAATCCGCGAGCGGAACGGATTTTAGGCCCATGCTTACTTTGAAGGCCAACCCCAGACACAGGAGACTGTGGTGGTGGCTCATTTTAGTGATAAACAATCAAGATCATTGGCAAGTAGAATTACTGACCCTGATGCGGAGTCTCCAAAACTGGACTGATCTTTGGAGGATTAAGTGGTGGATTCTTCCCAAACACTACACTTATATCAATTGTATGAAAACGGATGCTCACATTGGATCTGGACTTGCAAACCCATGTGATACTAGGAGGTGATTAAATGGACAGTTGCTCCACTCTGCTTCCAGGTTCATCTGTAATAGAATCGCACATTGTCAGACCCCATTCAGGGACACAGAGCAATCAGGGGCTACTGTGCCCCAATTGTGGTAGTTGAGGTGTTTTGCCACTAATGACCTGGGGCCCACCTTACTCTCCAAAATGGTCCAAGTATACCATTTCCTCACTTGACTCTCAATGTAGCAAGACGGGCAGCCTTTTTTTTCTCAAGAGGGTAGAGTGATGGGCAACAGCTTAAAACTCCACCAACAGAAGCAATAATGTTTTCTCCAGTTCAGTGGTTATCTTTTAAGTGAAAAAAGTACTTTGATCTCACAGGAAGAAGAAATACCACACTGTACATTCAGGGCCTCGTTACGAATACAGGGGTCCTGAGGTCGCTGCTCTCGTTGTAGTGGTCTGACCACCACCACCACCGTGACAGGTCTGCCCGTCATAATATGAGTTTGGAGGTGGGATCACCATGAGACTGCCTTTTCTGCCAAGATCAAGGATTCTGCTGCAGCAGTTATCTTCAAAAGCCCTTAATATGCTGGTGGTGCCAATACCAGCACTTCTGAGCATATTACGACCTGCATATCCAATGGCCTTTTCATGTCTTGGACCCCACCATGAAAAGGGTGAGAGACATGCAGTCTGACCAAATCTGTGACTGAGAGTGAATGCAGAGGCAAATGTTGTGCCCTCCTGGAATTGCACCCTAGTTCGTGCATAGTGTGGCATGCACAACATGGCACAAGTCACACTATACAGAAAAACATGCTGCAGGCACTCTCACATTAGCAGTATGCTGTTAAAGCTCTCCTATGAGCCTTACAGCTGCCACAGTGAAAAGGTTGCCGCACCAGCTGCCCACCCTGGATTAAACTCATTATTCAGCAGGCGGGGTCACCACAGCCTTGGCGGTCTTCCTGAGACTGCCGCAGAGGCGGTCCCTTTGGAAGGCTGCCAAAGTCGTTATAAGACCCTTATTGTTTAAGTTTGTAATTGTGTTGGCAATCTTGAGGGAGGTACTACACTCTACCAGTTGGGTACATCTACCCTGCTGTTAGAGATCCCACTCTATAGCATTAGTATATAGATGGAATAGGAACAGGAGCAGGTCATGAAGCAGTACCCGAAAATCTAGATGTAAAAACCAGTTCCTTTGATAAAGGTTCTAAGTTAATCCATTAGATTTTGTCTACTCTCTCTGTCTCTTTTTCCCCTACCAACTAGGCCCTGTTGTTGCTTGTATCACAGTAGTTGAAGCTCTGGCAGTACAGGCAGATGGGCATGTTCATTGTTTCCTGATCCCAAATGTTGCCTCTTGTACTGAGGGGGCAATGGTGGTGACCTTGCTTGGAACATCACTGCTGGGAAAAATCAGGACAGTAAACTCACATAGTAATGCTCATCTTCTGCAATACGAGCCTCCAGTGGTCAGTGGTTGGGCTTCTTTGACAGATGCAGCCTCTAGGCCAATCAGACTTTCCACCTCAGTGGTGACAAAGAATCTCTGACTCTAATGTTCACAGTTGCAGCACCTGTCTCTTGGCACAGTGCCACATGTCAAATGATATAACAATGCTTAGCACTTCACTGGCTTCGCTGAGTTCACAGCAAGAACCACCCCAGGAGACCTTGGAACCCTTCCACAACACAGGACACACCTTGCTTAACTCCCTTTTTGTTGTCCTCTTCATTTGGTTGTTACTTAAAGAGGCATACATTAGTTTTTTTTCTTCTGAACTGACTCTCTTACTGCATGACCAGACACACCCTTTACCTATCTCATCAGGCAGGCAGTAAGGCAGGCAGGCTTGTAGGTTTGCAGGCTTCTAGGCTTTTGGCAGACCCTCAGCACGAGGACTAAGCACCTGAAGTGCTTTCCTATACTTATAATATGAACGACAAAAATATTGCAAAAAATCATTATCACTAATATCATTGTCAAAAATATTGTTTTTTATATCTATATAAATATAAATAGTAAAAATAAAATATATTAAAAAGTAACAGTAATAAGATAGAACTTAAATATATGTAATTAATTTTAAGATATGTAACTAGTATTCATAAAAATAAAACACACACATATATATATATATATTAATATATATGTTTATTGACATATATTTAAATGAAAAATAACATAATTAAAAAACATTCCAATTGTATTACACATTAAAAAGCAAGCAACATAAAAAATTGCACTATTTGCACTCCTGTCAGTGCAATAGTAGGGAACGAGTTGGACTGAGGAACAGGTAAAAATTACAATTTCAACTCCAGTCTGATCAACAGTAGGAAAAGTGGTGGATTGCAGAGGGGTACATTTACTAATCCCACTCCAGTCAGTGCAACAGTAGGGAAAGTCTTGGATTGAGTAGGGAGAAAATGTATTATTCCTACTCCAGTCAATGCAACAGTAGGGAAAGTGCTGGATTGCTGACGTGTAAAATGTACTATTCCCACTCAGGTCAGTGCAACAGTAGGGAAAGTGTTGGATTATTGAGGATTAAATAGATTTTTCCTACTCCAGAGAGTACAACAGTAGGGAAAGTGTTGGATTGCAGATGGGTAAAATGTACTGTTCCCACTCCAGTCTGTGCAGCAGTAGGGAGAGTATTGGGTTGCTGATGGGTAAAATGTACTAGTCCCACTCCAGTCAGTGCAACAGTAGGGTAAGTGTTGGATTGTGGAGGAGTAAAATGTACTATATCCACTGCACTCTGTGCAACTTTACAGGGTAGTTCACTTCAAGAAAATAAAACTATATTAAATAACATAATTAAAAATATATAAATATTCAAATAAAAAAAACACATGAATTAAAAAAAAAGTAATTACATTTTGAATACAATGTTGAATACATATTATAAATGAATACAAATATTATAATAATTATTAAAATAATTATTTAAAATAGCAAACTATATTAGCAAATTAATAACAACAAATACATGTGATATTATTTACAATTAAAAAGCACAAAACAATTAACACATTACAGAATAAATAACACAATTAAAAAGAAATTAACTATTTATTATTTGATATTACTTAAATAACTTCCTTCCCTATATATCTACAAACTGCACAACACACACTTAAAATACATTCTTAAAATTATAATATTTTTACATTTTATATATTTATTTATCAATGAAAAAATATTAGTTATTCCCTAATAGTAAACTAATTCTATTTCATTACCTTCCCAACCATTATCCCTACAAAACCAATAGCCCGCACTTAATATGTACATTAAAAATAATCTCAATTGCATGATTTACATATTTAATTCCCAATTAAACAATTAATAATAAACTAACAAAAATGTATTGTATTTAATTAATTTTATTTAACCTCCCACCCTTTACCCCTATGTATCTGACAATTCACACCTCATAGCAATAACAATTAAAGACACTACTCTTCCCTAAACTAGAGTAATTAGTAATCAGTGCGGTTATCGTACCTCTCAGCACCAAACCTCAGCGCCGTGATATCCTACCCAGGATGATTATTAGCGCTTTATAAATAAATTAAATAAATAAATAGCAAAGAAATCTTAATTACACAATGTACATAATTAGTTATCAATTAAATAATTATGATAAATTAACATTAATTCATTAAATATCATAATCAGTTTCCTGCACAACCTTTACCAATAACAAAATCACAACCCACACGCAAAAGAAAATTATTACATAACTTACATAATTAATAATCAATGAAATAATTAATTTTAATTATCGATTAGTTATAATTAATTTACTTCCAACCCTAAACCACTACAAAACCCACAACCCACAACTAAAACTTAAGTTAAAATAAAAATGAATTACACAATTGATATAAATATTTATCAATTCAATAATTAATATTAGTTAAAAAAAATTTTTTTTAGCTAAGTATAAATAATTTACTTCCCACCCAGTACCACTATAAACCCCACAACCCGCTATGGCAATACAATTACAAAAAACTTATAAATTAAATTAAAAAACTACAAAAAATGAACAAACTACATTTAAAAACTTTGACAACAATTATACAATTTACTATATATACAATTAAAATAAATAGTAAAATACTAAAAAAGAATTAGAAAAATCATATTATTAACAAAAATTTTTTTGTAAACAACATTAACATAGATATTGTTACCATCAATATTAACAACATAGATATTTTTGTAAATGATATTAGTGATTTCGATATTTTTTAAATCAATATTATTACCTTAAAAGCGATATTCTTGTCAATGATAATCTTGCACACAATATTTCAAACTCGATATTTATGTATCTCAATATTTAATTTTCAATATTTTCTTCGAATACCTTCAGGAAGTCCTATGCAGGAGCCCTCTGCTAACAAGGTTCTCATTGAATATCCTGCCTCCACCCTTCCACGCCACAGTGCCTGGCTCTCTACATTCCAGCCACAGGGATGCAGTCAACATATCTCCACTTTCGGGGAAGAGGTATCCACCCTCCATCTTGTGCTCTGGTGAACCAGTGGCCATCCATACGAAATCTCATTTGTCCCAGACCTCAGACTCTCAACCCACACAGATTATATATACCATACATTTATTACACGCACAGACTTAACACACCTACAGGATGCAATCACAAAGATCTGGGGTTCACATAAGAGCACAACATTTCACTGGAATGATCAGTAGACTGCACTGTCTTTAATAGGAAGATGATGGCCTGATCATACTACATTTTCCCAAAATGTAGTATAGTGCTAGCAGTTTTATGTGACTTACCCAGTGCATGAGCAGTAGTTCTCTGCTTGCTTTAAGGGAATGCTTTGTGTACTCCTCAAAGTCTTTTAGGATTCGGGCTCAGTCAAGGAGGATGTAGGCCCTGTATACTAGACAGCTAATTAACTGATATAGCTAGGTACACTCTTCCTGGTTACTGGTGCAGTTCAAGGGCATAAGGGATAAAGCCTTAATTTAAGAAGAATTCCACAAGGCATCTGTGCCTGGCAATATGTATTTAGTTGTTCCAGTTCTCTACCACATACCAGTTTACACCTGTTTACATGTCCCTAGTGTTTGTTCCTGTATAGGATCCCTCACAATAGGTCCCCCTCCATTCTTTTCAAGTGGAGTGCATTTGGTTCTGCTCAATACTGCTGGGTATCCTTTCCTTACGCCCTTAACTCCTGGCTGGTCTGGGTTGTGGTCGGGTCCTAGGGTTCCAGTCTGGTATCCCAGTCAGCCACAGCAATATCCACTCCTGCAACTGGTAAATGTACATTGCTCATATACTTTAATATAGAAATCTGGCCTGTAACAGTATGATTACTTGTGGTCTGCCATTTACCTTACAGCTTGTACAGGGACGCACCATTCCACAAGGCGCCCAGGTCACTCTGGGCTATCCTTAGCCTGTGAGAATACAGTCCGAGAAAAAGACCCAGTCGAGTGTTTCTTTGCCACTCTCATTTCAATCAATCAATAAACTTACAGAGTTTTGGGAGAAATATATATCAGCCAGGGGCTCATTTGGCAGACTAAGAATTGCATAAAAAATATGAAGAACAGAGCCAAGAGCAAAAAGACTCAAGCAAGCAAGTACAGCATGAGTTCATCCATAGTAAATTATAAATATAGCTTGGATGGAAGATACCTAAGGATCATTATAAAGTAAACATGAAGCGCTAAAGCTAAAATCATGTAAAACATATTATTACTGTGCTCAATACAATGCCAAGGCGAATATGGTAAAATAGCATGTAGTGATGGGGCACAGAATTAAAGCAAAGCTCAGGAGGCCAAAAACATTGATTCAGGTCCACTATGAGCTCCTAGCAGTGCTTTGATTAAACTAAACATCTCAGCCATTCCAGGACAAGCCCTAGTCTGGTGGTCAAGGACAATCAGACCAGGGTTAGGTATGCCAATGATCAGTTCGGCCCCAGAAGCAATACAGTTGCAAATCCCAGATAAAAAGATGTATATTGTTAGGCCCCAGAAGCAATACAGTTGCAAATCCTAGATAAAAAGATGTACATTAAGCATCAATAAAAAAAGACTAACAAATGGCTAGGCCATAGCTTTTGCCCTAATGACCCGGCTCCAGTGGAGGTATTTTGCAACAGTGCATACCACCAATTCTTTTGTCTCTGACCTCAGTAGCCTAAGAGTTGGGTGATACAGCTTGGATCCCAGCTGGTTGCAGATCAGAATAAGCCAGTATCTCCTATGACAGCTATAACAGAGACATAAAAACATAAAATGAGCTAAGGACTCATCCGACTACAGGCATACCTGCCAAAGAGAGCTTCTACCACTTCAATTTCCCTTTTTGGCACTATTCATACCTCAGCTGTGTTATTGACTTTTCCAGCGGCATGGATGTTCAGTAAAACCAGAGGCTTTCAGAGATTTTGTTCAAAAAGAACATGAATAGGTCGGTCACAAAACAGGTCTTTACCTCTCATTGACAGGGGAAAGCCTTGGTATCTGCACATGCTATATTAGCATGATTTTAGGGCCAAAACAAAAGTCAGCATTCCAGTTTAACATGCAGTCAGGCACACAGAGTAAGGGTACATGCCTGTTTACCATAACATGAGCATGCTTGTCTCAAGGGACATGGTTTGTAGAGTGTTCTAATAGTTGGGAATTGCATGACGTTTGGAAGGACTCAAACCCTAATGGTAGGAAATTCTCCCTGTATTTCCCTGTCTTTTGCTTGCATTCTTGGCTGGATTACTATATTTTTACAATGAAACACTCAATGGGTAAATTATGCAGGACACCTATTAATAAAACTATTTCACCACTCTCCCCTCCTTACCCCTATAGCAGATGCAGGCCTCCTGCCTGTATATCCTCATGGAGGCGAGGGTGAATCCTAAGTCACTTAAGGATCCAGTGTTAAACAGTGGAATCTAAGGGCCTGATTCACGAAGGTAAACTTAAACCATAGACCAAAAGTCTAAGGGGCCGATTCTGATGTCGGACGGATTCAGGTCCGTCCGACATCGGTCAGGAGCAGTAACCCACCGACCTGCTGTTGTGGGTTACAGCCCTGCTAATATGATGTGACCAAACAGGGTTCAGTCGCACTCCTATACTTCACAATGCAGGCATGCATTCCGAGCAGAATGCATGCCTGCATTGAGAAAAGCAGGGGTGCAGTTTGTCCCTGCACCCTGTGGCCGGCACCCCAAGGTGCCTGCCACCGGGTGCAGGGGTCCACAGAGGGGCACCATAGGTGCCCCCAGGCTGCCATTTGGCAGCCTTGCACCCAAAGAGAGTTTCCGTCTGCCATTTTGTGACGGACAGACCGGCACGAAAAGGCTGTGAAAAACTGCCATCGTACTCTCTCGGTCATAAAGAGGCGACCGGGGGAGTACTGAAGGATTTCCGGATGGCAGATGGGCTCTCCAAAGCCCGTTGTAGGCCATCTGGAAGTCCGAGTCGGATTTCATTCCGACCGAGCCCATCGGAATGGCTCGGTCGGAATGCAATCGAGCGGGCACTGACCGATTCGGTCGGAAGGGCTCCGAACATGGTTTAGGTGCGAAAGTATACTATACAGAAACCGAGCTTACTGATGGCAGCTTGTTGAAGCCTACATTTGCTTCAAGTTGCTACATGGCTTTCTGGATATTACCTCCACTTCCAACAATGGCCTGATTTGCACTATCCAAGATGGTGATGTTTCCCTATGTTCAATGCTCTTTTGTGAATGTTCTTATGGTTCCACCCAAAAGCATGCTTTGAACACTAAGGACCCTACTTTGTAGAATAGAGGCAGAAAGGAAGCTGGAAGAACAAACTTACCAAATGGGCAGAAAATAAAGGGCGCATTATTAGGCCCAATTTCACTTGGAAAGGAAATAGAGAACTGTTATACTCATGGGTACTTAATACAAATCAAATGGTTGAGTGATAAGAATGGCCCCCTGTAAATAAGCTTTCAACACCAGCACAAATATGTGCCCAGCAAGGATGGTCAGCTGCCTAAACAACAACAGGAACATAGTTGATAGCTGAACATACATCCTAACTGTTTTGTTTGCCCTTATGATAAAGTGATATTTTAATTAGGGTGCATGGTACATCAAGAAGTCCATAATTTATAACTAAATATACATCACATTTGAACTGTTAGCAGGACCTCACCATGACTCACACATTATATGATGGATCTGTATACTGTTATTATGCTTCATACTTGTTTCCACCTAACCGTAATGTGTAACTATATATTTCGATGTTTTGCTATAATGATTAATGTTATGCACATCAATTTTGTAAATCATTTTCCTATAATGCCAAAATAAATACACATATTTAAAAAAAAGATGTGGTTTAATTCTAGCTGTGTTGAGAGTCAAGCAATGGCTACTTTCCCCATGACCTTTGACAGCCAAGATAGATCTTGTAGGTGTTGCATTGAAGAAGATAAATTACATATAGTGCCATGGGGGTGTAATAGGCATGTGTACCAATCTCTGAACCCCACGAAAAGGAGATAAGCCTCTGCACCAATGGCACATTATGGACGTCAGCTCAGAGGCAAAGAGGCCATCAGGAGGTGCATTGGCTGTACACCACAAACAGTGAGGCACACAATCACTGTACCACTGAGGACTCCTTCTGAAAAGAGGGAAAAGGGGACACATTGACTCCCAAATTATCCCTCTGCTGGCAAACAGGGACAGTGCGCTCTAAGTATACTATGGCCCATGTTTGGTTGAGCGTAACCTTTCTGATTTGGGGTGGTCATAGAATGTTTCAATGCTAAGGGTCAATCACCTGTGTCTAGAGAGTTGTGTGATATAAAAACTATTGTAAAAAACACAGTTGATGGACAGAATGTAGAACAATGTCATACATTCACCCCAGTACAAGGATCTGGGCCTACATCCATCGTTTTTTTGCACTCCACAGTACCCTGGGTCAGACACTGGCTATATGCAAATCAGCTCTGACCCTTTGCCTCATGGGAACAGTCCAGTCCGAACTACCAAGCCATGTCTTTCCCAGACCGGAATCAAGCATCCAAAGACCGGTTTCTGGCTATCAGCCTTCATCAGCCTGGATACCTTGACTCCAGTGGTGTGGAGAGCCTGGGACTCACGTCTCAACATACCCAGCACACTCGGGGTGAAAATTGCAAAAAACACAGTTGATGGACATAATGTAGAACAATGTCATACATTCACCCCAGTACAAGGATCTGGGCCTAAATCCATCGTTTTTTTGCACATTGCACAAACTATTGTGCCATCTAAGGGCTCCTTGTGCATAACTGTTATGTTAGTGTGGCATGAGTCTCCAGAAATATTTTGCACCTAAGTCTTTTTTTGCAAGGCCAGCAATTCTTCAAGGGTGAACTTAGTGAAGGACCAAGGGAAGTGAATTGCAGTTATTGGGATGTTGAAGACAACGAGGGGCTTATTACAATGTCGGTCAGTAAGCCTCCACAGGCTTGTCAGGGTAGGTCTGAGGAACCAATCTCATTTCAGAAGCAGTCGTTCTAACCGCACTATTATGATGCACTACAATTTATGGCTTACTGACCGACGGGGTTCCTCTGTTTCTGGCTGGAAATTCTGACTGTGATGGTTTCGGAGAGGACGAATGGAGCAGATCAGATTGCTGTCCAGCCCTCCAACCGTCCGCCCTATTACGATGCATATTTCCAGTGTGCTGTCTGTGTCGGTCCAACCACCTCATTAGAGCTGCCGGTAGGGGAGGCTCGTAAGGCCGAAACTCTCCACAACATGCTTCCACAGTTCCTGTGCAGTCATGGAGCCCCTTGCGCACATCTTAGAGCTTCTGTACTTATTGGATGTCCAGTAAAATGAGGACCATTGCAGATGTCATGGGCATCACCGCCGGTAAGTGGCAAACCTACCCCTACACCAGTTGGCTTCAAAATTATCATTGCTGCGCCACCCCTGTAAAAATGTATACATTCTCGCCCCTCCTACCCCCTCTTTTTGCACAATTGTTTGTCAAAATTGACAATATCTAAACAGGCCCAAACTAGGCATCTGGTGTTGCTGATCTGATGACTGTCATTCCATTGTCTTCCAAAGTGACAAAATGCCCTTAACTCAGTGGTGATGCTGAAGAGGAAATGATGACCAGGCCCATGAAGGAAGTCCAACGTTGTATGTGTAAAATTATGCCGCCTTTCATAATGGCTACAAATATGTTGTTAATGTTATCCGAGCACAACAAAGAGAATATCATTCAATTCAATACAGGAGGATTGGTATAATTTAGGCTCTGTTACCCCTTTTCATACAAACTCCCAGTCATGAAATAAGTTACCAAAGTTATCAGTGACAGTCCATTACAAGGCTGGCCTAACACTAAAAACAGAACATGATGTCTCTCTTGGCTAGAGACTGGTGCACCCCAGGATATATCTTAAGGCCCCCCCCCCGGGGAGACTTCACCCCCCATTTTGAAGACCTCTGTCCTACACATGAAAGTGACCATACAGCAAAGCTGCGGTAATGGGAAAGTGTCCTGTACCATGTTGTGCAGGGGGAATGAGGGAATGTCAGCCTCGGGTCTCCCCAGTGTTAACTGGATATACAGGGACAGACCCAACATGTAGGTAGGAATACAAATGGGCATAGGCACATAGATATATGAACAGAAATATGTATGTTGAGCTCACCACTGCTTTAAGTGCCACATGTTATGGCAACATAACACTAATGCACACCTAAAAGTATGCCCCACATAAACCGTTAGTGTGGCACACTACATCCTCCCTGAAGCAATACCCTCCTCCCCACTGCTGGGAGCAAGGACTGAGGGTCCACCTGAGCTCCTAAACTGCATCGTGAATGAGAGTGTTGCAGTGCAGTGCAGTGTCACGCTGAAAATGTATATCTTGAGATGTATCACATGAGGGGGCTTGAAGGTGCATTGGTGGTGCAAGCACGGACAAATCTATATCATCCTAAGAAGCGTTAGATGACTTGATAGTGCCTAGCATTACCATGATGGTAATTGTATGCACAGTAAGCTACCATCCAAACTCCATTGAGTGCAGTAACATCTTAAAAAAACAGCAAGCAGACTTTGCAGCTGCATCACCTATCAGTGCCCCAGAACTAATAGCTAAGATATCTGTAACACTACAACCACAATCTCCTACTGTCTACACTGACCCAACTACAAATTCAAAGCATTGAATTCACCTTTGTGTCAACAAGGTGAAATGACAACAACAGCTTTTGCCAATGTTAAACACTCAGGCATCTTAGGTACAATGTAAGATGCACATTCACTTATTTAGGTTCTGTCATATGCCTGAAATATTGACATATCACATGTGCACCAACCTGTGAAAACCAAAATCATGTGGCTCATTTGGCTGTCAAAGCTGGCCACATAGACACAATACACATTCCTCTGAGTCCCTACCTCAATTTCCTTCCTAAATGAAGCTACTCCAAATCTTGTTGTGACAAACAAGATAAACAGTAACAATGCAAAGGTTACTACACTGATATACTCTACCACAACCCAGAAGTCCTAATGCTTGTGGCTGTGCCAATGTTTGCACATGACACATCATACCTGGACATAAACACACTCAACATCATTTGATACACAAACACTCCTTGACAACCCTCACCCACATAACATAAAATATGTCTGTCTGAAAGCACATAAATCCCCTATCAGGCAGGTAACCATGGTCAAGTATGGTGCATTATATCTCTGATGGAAGATCAAACGGGCCCAAGTGTGCATCAAGACAGAATATAAAGGGACATCACATCAGCATGATGTAAACTATGTTCAGTTTACTAATAATGGTCATGCACAGACTCACACAATCTAACTTTGTATTAAGCCCTGAAGCTGATGTGCATGACTTAAAAAATAACACCATATTATAACTAGCCCAACTCCTGTGACACCCATTCCTCTACCATAAGCCAGCTCCTCCTGCAACTAACATATACATCAGAAGTGAATAATTAACTACAGAAACACAGTCTAGCTTACTAAGCATTGTCATGGACCCACACTCACCATCCATATGAAAGAGGCAAACAATGTGAATGACATTACAACTGTCCAAATTCCACTACACAGGAGGCCACAGCACATAGACACCCTGCATACATTGGATCTCAAATTTATGGGGAGCCCTGGAAGACAACATGGCCAGGTCATAGTCTGATATGTACCTAACTCACACTCTCCATGTGGACAGGACATTGAGAATCAGTCTCAACTGGGACTAATGGCTAGTGGCACAAAGTGGCACCCAAATATTGCACATTTGTCATTCGAAGTACTTAACAAGATCTACTGAAGTAAACGCAATTAGCCCATATCTATTAAGTCACATATAGCAGTTTACATATTGCTTTGTGTACATGTATGGCTAGATTTAGGTACCACTATTGATGGCTGTCTCGTTATTGGTATTATCGAAATCTACTGCTGTATGTAGTGGTTCTCATTCTTAATTAAAACACAGTGAAAATCGGGTAAAAAAGGCAGAGACTTATTTATAATCAGAGGAATATAAGGGGACAGATTCATTCATATCAGCCTTTCCCAGTCCTCTTTGCTGTTCAACCCTTTTCTAAATGTATCGAAATGGGACATGTAATACTTGTCATAATTGATCTATGTCTCTTTTCCCTGGCTGGGATTTTCCTGTTGCTCAGATGGTGTGGCTGCTGGAATGCTTGGTGACATCATAGAATGTTTGGTGCCTGGCCTGTGTCTGGAGTGGCAGTTGATGGCAGACAGGCTGAGCGACAGGGAGATCGCTGCTGGTGGCGTTTTATATTCCCATCTAACTTATCTTGAAGAACTTACCCTTGAGCCTTACTTCAATAAACCTATCCTGTTTACACACCTGGCTCAAGGACCTCTATTTATAACAATATTGCTCCCTTTTCTTTCTTTTGATCATTTTGTTGCCTCCTCTGAAACTGGTTTTGATAGTTTCTATGCCACATCATTTTAGTTAATCTAAAGTATGTTTCTCTTTTATCCACTGCTCTACAAGCAGTGCAGTTTTTTTGTTTGTGCTTATTGCTGATTTATGTTCTAGAATTCTAGTTCTGACCTCCCTCGAAGTGTCTCCTATGTATCCAAGGAGACACGGACACATGATCAGATATATCAAATTTTTAGAGCGGCAATTAATAAAATTACCTAGTTTGTGATTGACCCCATTGAGGGTAAAGGGGGATCATTTAATGATATTTGGGCAAACGCTGCAGCAGCCACATGCAAAGGTGGCAATAGGTGGTTGAGTATTGGCAATACAGGATTGTGTGTTGGTATTGACATCTCTGTATGTGTGAACTAAGCAATTTCTGATTGTGCGGTTTCTCCTGAAAGAGAACATGGGTTTTGGAATAATTTCTTTGTTTTGATTGGTGATAAGGTGCCAGTTCCTATTTATTATGTTTTTAATTTTGTTGCTGACATTGCTATAATTTGTAACAAATATTAATGGTAATCTGGTATTGGGTGTTATTTTTTCTTTATCTTCAAAGAGAGTTTCTCTATTAAAATATTTTACTCTTTTATATGCATGTTTGACTCATCTTTTAGGGTAACCGCGCATGATGAATTGTTGGGTCATGAGGGCAGCATGTTTATCAAAATCCCTAATTGTGGTACAATTACGTTTTAGTCTAAGGTATTGCCCAAAGGGAATATTATCCCTCTGGCATGCAGGGTGATTGCTCTTGTAATAGAGCATAGTGTTCCTATCAGTAATTTTGGTGAAAAGCTCCACATTAAGAGATCCTCCTACATTCTTTATTATACTATCCAAAAACTCACACTTATCTTTACTTATATTTGAGGTGAATCTGAGGTTGCTATCCCCAAGATTAAGCCATTCGATAAACTCAAGAAAATGTTCTTCGGTGGCTGTTCATATGAAAAACACATCATCAATGTAACGTGACCACTGTAATTTGTTCTCATAGAATGGCGCTGGATTGTTAATGATATGCGCATCCTCAAAGTTGGCTACATACAGGCAGGCCAGACTGGGAGCACACGTGCCTCCCATGCTGGTCCCCTTCACCTGTCTATAGAAGTCCTTTTCAAATACAACAATATTGTTTTTAAAGAACAAACTGACACATTCCACAATAAAAGTTGCATGTGGGGAAAGGTCCTCCTCATTCTGTGTAAGCAGGTTTCTAATCATCTCTATGGTGCTGTCTTGGGGGATATTGTATACAATGCCTCGATATCTAAAGTAACGAGGCATTGTGTGTCTGGGCAAAAAGTAATGTTTTCTATTTTTTAGATCATTGCCGTGGTGTCCTTGATATACGCTTTTTGCTGTACTACCATCGACTGCAAGAAAACATCAACATATTGACTAAGTGGTTTTGTTAACGAGTTGAGACGATGGGTCTCATGGGGGGATCTTTGCTGCATTTGTGGACTTTAGGCCGTCCATACAATGCCGGTATCACAGGGTTGTCATTATGCAGATAGTTGTATTCCTCATTGCATATGATACAATCTTCCTTTGCAAAATGTAAAATTTCTTTCGTCTTATTAGTCAAAGAAATCCACTCTTGTCTATTTGATCTACACTAGTGTTGGTCATTATTAAGCATGGAATATATCCTACTGTTATAGTCTGTAGTATCCATCAAAACAATACTCCCCCCTTATCCGCAGGTTTCACAGTAAGGTTGGTATCTTGTTCTAATGATTTTAAGGCTGATTGTTCTTGTTTTGTCAACTTTCTATTGATCCAAGTTTTTTTATTTAGCAAATCATCTATGCTCTTGCTAACAATGTGTTCAAAGACCTCAATATCTTTGTTGACCTGGTTACTCAGGGGGTCCAAGTTGATTTTGGTCTAAGACCCGATCTATTCTGCACTGGATTTATTTCTTTCCTCTCAAAAAAGGCATTAAGTCTGATCGTTCTAAAGAAACTTTGTAGGTCCCTTTCCATATTGTATTTGTCAATAGGCTGACAATGGCATAGCCAAGGCCTTTTTCTAACACTCTACTCTCATCAATTGATAAGTCTCGTTGTGAGAGATTTAGGATAGGAGCTTTGTCTATTAGTCCCACTTCTTCTGACTTCTTGTATTCAATGTATACACTAAGGACAAACAAAACAACTGCACCCCTTGTAGAGCATTGGATAAAAGAGAAACATACTTTAGATTAACTAAAATGGTGTAGCATAGAAACTATCAAAACCAGTTTCAGAGGAGGCAACCAAATGATTAAAAGAAAGAAAAGGGAGAAGTATTACATGTCCAGTTTCGATGCATTTAGAAAAGGGTTGAACAGCAAAGAGGACAGGGAAAGGCTGATATGAATGAATCTGTCCCCTTATATTCCTCTGATTATAAGTCTCTGCCTTTTTACCCGATTTTTACCGTGTTTTAATTAAGAATGTGAACAGTACATACAGCAGTAGATTTCGATAATACCAATGACAAGACAGCCATCTATAGTGGTACCTAAATCTAGGGAATAATATGAAACACTTAGAAATACGTAGAGGTGTATATTAGGGGTTTATATATCCCTACAGTGCACCTTTCATAAGGAGACTCTCCCATATAGAATTTGGAGCTCCAATTAGGGGGAGAGATTTTATAACCTTTATTATCATACCACTGGTCATATCTTGATTTACCCACTGGACCAGTTCTGATTAAATATTTAAAGATACAAAATATAATACTCAATGTGGAGCATGGCAACAATAAGTTTGTAAAGGGAGCCATTCCGCTCTAAGATGGCCCCCAGTGTAATAGAATATCATTCTTGAGTACAATGACAAATTTACATAAGATCACTGTTTCGAAACACAAGTAAAAATGAGACAAGTTGGCCGCAAACACAATCTATTGCGTAGCCTGCCCGTACTATTAAACACTTCATGCATAACATAATTATCATGTATTGAAAGGGGGAGTCTGACGGGTCCAAGATGGCCACCTCCGTAACAAAACAAAACATTTTCATGTTCTTCGAAAACTTAATAACAACAGAGTATTGCGACAAAATATGAGGAATGGCAGATTGTTATATATTAAAAAGAAAGCATTTGCCTCAATCAGTAGCCGTATAAAAAATAAAAATGCGGGTAGTCACAGGCAATTTTTTTTAAAACTGACCTGCATTGACTGGGTATTTAACAGCACGCCACGGTGCCAAAGAGTCACGCTGATACCCGGAAGTGACTTCCTTGGAAGCAGGGAAGCCGTATCCCACCCCCAAGGTAAGCGAAAACCTATGTAGAAATGCTAATACCCCTAAGATCTAGATATAAAATTTTGTTCGGACGAGATGCATTTGTAAATCAGCACTGCTAAGTAAATACGTGCGCCGTGCCAGTAATGATACTGTATGCTAGTTATGTCCGTACAATTGAGGCATTTTAACCCGCACTGTTATCCAAATAGGAGGTGCGTTTCTCTGCACAATGTTTTCTGCCCATAAATTGGGGGAATGACAAACTTGAAACTCCCTGAATAAAACCGTTATTGATGTATAATGAATCTATGAGTATTGCGATATCAGAGCCATCGCATGAAGCATATAGTAGAGATGAAGCAATGTGTTATATCCTTTCCACTTACAATTTAACTCCCCGGGGCAATAGCCATTAAACTGCAAACCTTTTTGGCAAAGTCGCTGGCACCTAACCAGATGTAGTGAGTGGCAGATTAGTAATTTTGAGAACGGCCCGTTTCGCATGTGTTTCTTTGAAACTAGTAAGATGAGCATCACAATTCCTTAAGTTTCCGAACAGTATAGCAAACTACTAAATGATCTCTACCGATATCAGTTATTAGCAGAGAGTAAGACCGTATTCTATTACTCTATAATTACAGGCCTGCCAGGAGGAATTTTTAAAAATCCTGCAGAGTGACTGACACAGACATTGATCACAGGTAATAAATACTCTGTCCTCTGACAATATTGTAGTAATAGTAAACAAAGTGGGACTATATGGATTATTACTAATACCTAATATACATTATTATGTCTATAGAGTGGATAAAACCCAGTATTGGTTCCAATTTCCATTCAGTATCCAGTCGCGACCTACCAGTTGACCTAAACAGGCTCCTTGACAGGCCCCCCTGCTTTTTTAATCCATGAAGGCAAGTAATATTTTATTTTTGCATATAGGTACACTGTCTCAAAATGGTAGGTCACAAGGGGCATAATAATTAGTATTGATTTATCTTTTTTGCCAAAACAGTATATGTTTTTATCTTGACAAGACAGTGGCTCCAACGAATGTCCTTTGATTCTGTGCATTGACTCAGTTGTTGGTAAATAAATCTGTCATTCGTTTAGTTTAATAAATTCGAAAATCCCCCCTCGACTGATGAAGGTGGTACTAAGTAAACTTTTGTATTGATGGAATACAGGTTTTAATGTTTGGGATATCACCAAGATCCCATCCCATCATTTCTTTGACGTAATCCTGATAAAGAGGATACTCAGCATTACTTAGAATAGAGGTATGCAACCTAAATCTTTGCTCTCACTATATTTAATATGAGACGAAAAGAAAAACAGTTTTAAATACATTGATATCTAGGTGATATCTAGTTTTTTTATAAAAAAAATGTAAAGTACAGTGTGCTAACAAATTAGATGACATGTTCAAAGGAAACATCTCGATTGTATAGATAATGTTTTGTCTTTGCTCAATTTGAATATGATACTGTAGAATTTTAATTGTAAAAAATGAATGTAATAGGTTTCGTCAGCAACACAAGTATGTATAAATAATAAATTGTTTCCATTATCTAGAAAACTGTCCTGAAGAAGGTGAACATCAGCTAAGTCACCGAAACGCCCTGTCGACCTTGTTTTCTAAAAAATGCCGTAATTAAATGTTTTTTATATACTAAATGTTTTTAACCTTTGATTGTAATAAATAAATGGAAACTTTTTTATACTATTTTTGATGTTGCTGTGCACTCAATGTATTGTGTTGTTGCTGACGTACCTTAGATTGTCAAACCTATAGTCGTCAATAGGTTTCTTCACAAGCTTTGTGATACAGCCTGGGGAATTTTGTGCCTCTAAGTTGGGAGAGTCTTTGGCTTCGGAACTCACCCTGTCCCTATTCAAATATTAGGGTACCTCCTTTTTTCGTTACATGGATTCCTTGTCCAGTCTTTGCCCTGGAACTTGGGGATTCAAACACCTCGTGAGCGCTGCACCGTTGTGTGCTGCTGCTCCAGGGAAGAGGAGTGTGTGGGCCTGGCAGCGTGGAGCAGCGTGCCTCTACCGAGGGAATCCCGACTTGGGGATTCCCCCGCATCGCGGATGGAGACCGGTAGCCTACCCCGCTTTATGTATCATTAGAGCGGGTGCCCACCCCGCGTTTCTGCACCTTGGAAAAGCGACTGCCCACCCTGCACTGCCTCCTATTTAGCTGGTGTGTGTATTTAGCGGGTGCCCACCCTGCTGTGGTGTACGCAGGCAGGTGCCCACCCCGCACTGCACCATAAAGAGGATTCACCGCTGCAGCCCGGAAGTCAGGCAGACTTGCCTGGTTGTGGGTGGGGCTAAGGCCTCTCCAACTTCTGGAGCCTCGCGGGCTCCCCACCAATGTCTCCGGTCCCAGGAAGGGGGACCCGGTGTTAGTGAGGCGAGGCAAAGTCGAGGCCGGGCTCCCACGTGAGTGAGGAGAGCCCCGCGTGCCACCTAGAGCATCCAGAGCAGCCCAGTGAGTGGGGCTGCATACGCATATTGTCGGTGCCCAGAGGATCGGGGAAGATCAAGGTACATTGCAAGTGCCTTCCCACCTGTGGCCTGAAAGGGAGCCCAAGCAAGAGGAGCGGAGTCCACGAAGGAGCCTCGTGAATTGGGGCATTTAATTTTGGGTGCCGACCGAGAGCACCGGGAAGAGTGATTGTGGGTTCCAGAGCCCCAGAGGCAGGCTCCAACGTGTTCCGTTGTGCCAGGGCTTGTTGGCTTCACACAGCTGCACCAGAGTTGCAGGCTGCTGCAACGTTTGGGCACATTTATTTTGAGGAGTCTCAGAGGGGAGCTTCCAAGCACCTGAGTTATCATTGACAGCTGCACCACCCCAGAGCGGGCAGCTGCAATGTTGTGCATATTTGTTTAAAGAGTCCTAGTGGGGACCCAGAGGGCACAGTCAGTGCCAGCGTCCACATTCTCACAGCTGCACATCAATTAGTCGCAGCTGCAAAGTTTAGGCCATTGCAATTGCGCACATTTCGATTCTGCTGCATTGGCAGCACACCCTGATATTTGGGAAAGACTGAATAACCTCCACGGTAGTTTATCAGTTACAAACAAAAAACATACAACATGAAAATACTTTAAAATATACAGTTGCGAGGATGTGTCCATGTATATTACAAATTATAATTAGTCTAATCATAATTTGTAATATACATGGATACATCCTCGCAGCTGTATATTTTAATGTATTTTCATGTTGTATGTTTTTCGTTTGTAACTGATACACAACAGTGGAGGTTATTCAGTCTTTCCTCACAGCCCCTATAGTCTCAGCATCCCCTGTGACGTAATATACAGTTGGGAGTCTTTCTTCACCCCTAACTTCGCAAGTGACGCGCACGCTTATAATGTCCTCGCCGCAGATTGCTCCTTCTGCTGATTCCCAGCCGCGCGATCCATTGACAGCGGTAACAATGATATTGAGGTAAGAGCCCCACCATCAGGCCTACTGAATATTCACATACGAGTGTCTTCATATGAATTACTGACACCCCGTTTTCCCCCGCAGCAGCGGCAAGATTTGCCCATCGATAAATGACGATTGAAGACTATCTAGACACGCGCTATCCTTTAAACACGGGTAAGTGCCTCTTGTCATGCCTATAGTACACCATTGCAGCCAAAATGAGTCTCACTGTTGACCTTTTAATACAATTTACAATTTTAATTCTGACCTCCTACCTTATCACTTGTAGATAAGGATGCCGCTCCAGTGAGAGCATTTACTTAAAAGGTACCACTTAGAGGACCAGTCCTTCCCACAAACATTCATGGGTAAGCCAATTAGCAGCTAGGATCCCTCACCATTTCTGGTAGGTTTCCGATTGTGCACCTTCCTGAACATTGTATTAATTTACCCCCAGGTATGTGACCCTGTCACACCCACGGTACTAAGGCTGCCCCCTCCATCCTGAAGAAGACCCGCAGGCTGAGGCCCCCACTCACTCCTGAGCCCATAGTTGGGTCGAAACGTTGACGCCTTTCAAATTTGCAATTGGATCACCTTCTATCCAATCTCATGATACATGTCACTTTGGAATTCATGTTTTGGACTGTATAAATGGAAATCAATAATACCAAAGTATTACCACAACAAGGAGTGGCCTTTTGCCGACAGAGCTGGGACTCTTAAGCCAGCTGTTTCTAATTATCTCAACTTTTATTGTTAAATTTCTGTGTCACCATCTCTATTATCTTTACACCCTCCTTATTTTCACTCATTGCATGCTCCTTCTTTGCACATTCTCAGAAGCACCACGCTCCTTTGTACCGCAAATGTAGGATGAGAAATGAATACAATTGAGACAAAATGATGGAGTGATTCATTAAACTCCTTCTGATCACTTATTATTTCCTGTCAGGTTGTTGCACCATCTCTTTCTTCGAGAAACTACTGAGTGGATGGAGACCACAGAGCCAACATGTCTGAGGGCACACTAAGTTGTATAACTAATGATTACAAGTATGGATTGAATTGAGCTTTGATTGTTAGTTTTGGACCATTGTTTTTGATACTATACGTAACCCTGGTCCACAACCATTTTGGGTCACCCCATTTTCATAAGGGCAGGGACGCCAGTAGGTAGTCAGGACCCCATAGACAGGGAGTCCCTTGGTGTGTCCAGTGTCTGGGGGCAGCGTCCCATCCATTTCCCTGTCCCCAGAGGAGTGGGAGGATAGGAGGGAAGAAAGGGAGCAACAGCTGGCTTTAGAGAAGCGCCAGAAGGAGAGCTAAGAGAATATGGAAGCTCAGAAATTGGAGTTGGTGCATAAGAAGTTAGCCTTAGAGGACACAAAAGGCATTATTGGCACAGGAGATGAGTCTCAAGGCATTGGGCTTTGAAGAGCAAAAGCTAGAGACTGAGAGGGCTCTAGCGCAGGAGAGGATGGCGGAGGGCTGAGAGGGCCTTGGCCAGGGAGAAATTAGCTCTGGAGGGTAGATTATCCCCTGAGTTCAGTTTTAGTTGTCTGGATTCACCAGTAAGGGTGGGGTCCAGTGGTGGCAGCAATACGGAGTCCAGTGTAGGAAGTCCCATTCCTAGTTCCCAGAGTATGATTCCTGGTTCCCAGTTAGAGGGGTACAGGTTGAGATTCAGGGGCAGTAGGAAACTGTCTCACCAGTCTTGGGGGAGTTTGTGGATGAATGTTGTGATGCACTGGACGATTGGGTGATGGTTAGCAAGGCAACTGATTTGGAAGGGCTGTTCAATCAGTTTGTCAGAGAGGACATGTTCAGTAATTGTTTTCCGGGGTTGCGCCAACACCTGTTGGAGTGTGAGTTCTCTGATCCCAAGAAGCTTGCACAGGAAGCAGACCTCAGGGTGGTTGCCAGAGCTTCTGAGGAGGCATTGGGGAGTGATCCTAAGAGGAGTGGTTTAGGAATCTTCCAATCCAGAGAGGTGGAAGTGGTTCAGAGTAGCCCAGCTAGGTCCCCTTACAGTGAGGAAGTCGTAGGGCCTCACATCTTGTCTCGTAGGAGAGGGAGTGAGACTGGGCTGTGTCCCAAAGTGCCCCAACCTCGGTCTCCAGCACTGGAAGGTTCCTTAAGGAAGAACCAGGCAGGGAGCCTTGTCTGTCCCGAGGGACCGTCCGTTGAGGGGGATCTCCCCATGTCAGGAGAGCTGGGAGTGTCTGTAATCAGGCCTCCATCAGTTCTGGTGTCTGGCAGGGCCACTCCTAGGTGGAGTGTGCAGAAGTCCAGATTGAGGGGTGAGAGGGGGAAAGAGTCCCCAGTGGAAGAACCAGTGGGTCAGGGGCCAACCAGAGGGGCTGAGTCACCAAGGAATGGCCATGTGGACACCACCTCTGTCCTGGGGGATCTTCACATACTGTCAAATGAACAGAGGTCAGGAGATCTGCGCCAGGCAGACTGTCACATGACACATGAGTTATGTGTCACCCTCGGGGAGGGTATATGTACTCCTCAGGAAGTCCTGGTTTGCCAGGCAACTGCTAAGTATCAGGGTTCAGTCCCTGGGTTGGGAGGCCAGCTTCAGGGTATGCCTAAACTGGAGTGAAGGACAACTGTAAGCAGTGTCCTGACCGATGAAGCTTCTAGGAGTACCACTCAAGTTGGGAGGTTGCAGGGCTCTGGAAGGGGCTGCAGAGGGAGAGAGTCCTCGCCTATGACCCCGGTGCAACCTAAGGGTTTGGATGCTAGGTTGGTAGACCAGTTACTGGAGAGAGGTCCTGAACTGGTGGGTGAGTTGTATTCTGAGGTTGCCTCTCATGGGAGGAGAGTACGAGACCCCAGAAGAAGAGGTAGGGGAGGAGAGCCTTGCCCATGACTCTGGTCCACCTGAGGGTGCGGACCCTAGGTTGGAGGATCAATGGCAGTTTGGAACTCCACTGAGAGGAAGAGTGGAAAATAGTTACTATGTGCCAGGGGTTACTGCCCCGACTCTGTAGATTGGCGAGGACCACAGACATCTGGGTGGCCTAGGGCCTGGAGCTGGGCGTGAACTGCTAAGGAGTACCAGTGGGGTAGCCTAGTTGGTCCTGGGAGCTTTTACAGAGGGAACCACATGGGTTCAGAGTGGTGTAGAACTGGAAGGTGTCCCTGCAGTTGCGGGCCTGCATCCGTGTTCTATTGCGCAAAGCAGGAAAGCCCATCAAGGTGGTGATTGGTTTACCCTGTGTTTTGGCTGGAAGGGGGTTGTGTTGAACTTGGCCCTTTTTGCAGGGTCATCCCTGACCTTTTTGCCTTCCTCATAGCCTTTTTTCTGACATGGTGTTGGTGGTTTTAGGACTCCGGGCACTTTAGCACTACTGTCCAGTGTAAAGTGCGTGTGCTCTCTGTGATAAATATGGTAAGATTGGTCTACACCTATTTGGCATACTTAATTTACCTGTCAGTCCCTTGTAAAGTGGTATGTCACATACCCAGGGCCAGTAAATTAAATGTTACTGGTGGGCTTCCAGTGCTGATTGCTCCACCCACCAAAGTAGCCTTTCAAACCTGTCACAGGCCTCTGCCATTGCAGTGCCTGTGCGCGCAATATTACTGCCTGTGTGACGTGGCACCTAAAGTGTGTGCCATGCCAGTGACCCCCCTTTTACTGCATGTCAGTCACCCCTAAGGTACGCCCTAGCTAGCCCTATGGGCAGGGTGCATTGTACGTAAGAGATAGGACATATACCTTAAGTGTGTGACATGTCCTGGTAGTGACAAACAGACATTTTACTTTCTCACTACTGGGGGGCTGCCCTCCCATAGGAATACATTGGGGATTCCCTGATGAGTGTTTCAGTGGTAATTCCTGATATGAGAGGAGCAGCGTGGTCAAGTTTAGTATATTTGGAATGGTAACAATAAATGCTGTGCAATGGTGTGCGCAGATTTATTATAACTATTTTAGAAATGCCACTTTAAGTTGGCATTTCTGTGTGCTATGTTTCTGCCTGCCTGGTGTGAATTGCATGTCTGGCTTTTGAGTGACAGGGGCTGGGAGGTGTGTGAGATTCCAGGAGGGGTAGGGTGAGTCAGCACTAGCATGAATGAGACATCTGCATTGGGAGTAGTGGGAGGACCAATCGCCTGACCCTGAATAGGACTGTGTCTAACCTGTACAATGCTGGCTCCGCCACCTGTGGTGTGTCTGATCACCAAGCCCCCACCTGACAAAGGGAAAGAGGAGCCTTGTAAACAGAGTGCTCCAATTGCCACTGAACCAGTTGCATCTGGTTCCCCCAAAGCCCTGTACTGCAGACAAAGGAAATGGTTATATAAATATAGGGGCTGTGATCCCATGAAAGGTGTGCTTGTTCCTGAGCTGGGGGCTGCTGTTTTTGGGCTCCAGGAGGAACAGCCACAAGGGACTGCCTCCCTGCTGGAGGGCCTTGTGTGATGGCCTGCCTGGGCCCAGCCTTGTGCCCCCTGAACCTTGCATTGGACTTATCGCCTTGTGAGCACTAGATTATTTTATTGCTGGATTCCTTGTCCAGCCTTTGCCCTGAAACTTGGGGGATTCAAGCGCCTTGTGAGCGCTGCACTGTTTTGTGCTGCTGCTCCATGGAAGAGGAGTGTGTGGGCCTTGCAGCACTGAGCTGCATCCTCTACCGAGGGAATCCCGATGTGGGAATTGCCCCGCATCGTGGAAGGAGAGTGGGAGCCTACCCCACTTTACACATCTTTAGAGCGGGTACCCACCCTGCATTTCTGCACCTTGGAAAAGCGGGTACCCCCCACACTGCCGCTTATTTGGAGGATGCCCACCCCGCTGGGGTGTGTATTTAGCGGGTGCCCACCCTGCTGTGGTGTTGTATGCAGGCGTGAGCCCACCCCGCACAGCACCGTAAGGAGGAATCACCGCTGCGACCCAGAATTTAGGCTGCCTTGCCTGGCTGTGGGTTGGGCTAAGGCCTCTCCAACATCCGGAGCCTTCCGTGCTCCCCGTCAAAGTCCCGGTCCTAGGAAGGGGGACCAGGTGAAGTGAGATGAGGCGAAGTCGAGGCGAGGCTCCCATGTGAGTGAGGAGAGCCTGGCGTGCCGCCTAGAGCGTCCAGAGCAGCCCGGTGAGGGGGGCTGCACGTGCACATTGTCGGTGCCCTGGGGATTCGGGGAAGATCAAGGCAAATTGCCGGTGCCTTCCCGCCTGCGGCCTGAATGGGCACCCCAGCAAAAGAAGCAGAGTCCACAAAGGAGCCCCGTGAGTTGGGGCTGTTCATTGCATTTTGGGTGCCGATCGAGGGCACCGGGAGGAGTGATTGTGGGTTCCAGAGCCCCAGAGGGGAGCTCCAACATGTTCTGCTGTGCCAGTGCCTGTTTGCTTCACACAGCTGCACTGCAGTTGTGGGCAGCTGCAACATTTGGGCACATTTATTTTGAGGAATCCCAGAGGGGAGCTCCCAAGCAGCACGGTGGTACCAGGACTGAGTTATTTCACAGCTGCACCGCCCCTGAGCGTGAAGCTGCAGCGTTGCGCATATTTGTTTAGAGAGTGTCAGTGGGGACCCAGAGGGGCCCAGAGGGCACAGTGAGTGCTAGCATCCACATCTTCATAGCTGCACATCAATTAGTTGGAGCTGCAATGTTGGGCCAGTGCAATTGTGCACTTTTGGATTCTGCTGCATTGGCAACACGCCCTGACATTTGGGACATAGGGCATTTGAGCAATCCGAGAAGGCCAGTTGGCTAGGGTGTCAGTGTGAGGTTGGTAGGGCACCAGGCCCTAATGTGATTTATGTGGTGCCCAGGAAATGCGATTTATGCACCCTGATTCATGCCTCTAAGGTGACTTCTGCTTATGAGTTTATTGCGTAATATGTTTAGGCTTAGGAGGTTGGTGCCTATGGTGTTTTACGCCTAATATGATGCTGATTGCAGGATTTATGTTGCAGGATATAATGCTGAGTACAGTGTTTTGCCAGTAGTTACTGGTTGTGTTCTACATTTACTATTTGTCCTTGTGATGATTCTGACAGTGACCCCATTGGCCCTGTTATGTGTATATAATCCCCTGTAAATATTGCCTAGTGCCAGTTGGCACAGTGTATATTGTGTGGTTACTATTCTAATGTGTTTATGATAATACAAAGGCTATTTTTATATATAACCTTGTGTGGGGTTCCTTTAGTGGTGTGCCTAGTGTGTTGCTGCTGTGTGTGTGTTGCACAAACGCTTTACACGTTGCCTCTGGGATAAGCCTGACTGCTCGTGCCAAGCTACCAAAGGGGTAAGCAAGGGTTATCTTCTGCGTGTAACTCCCTTGCCCTGACTAGAGTTGTGGTTCCTGCGTGGCTTAGGCGCAAGCCCTAGCCAACCAGAAATCCCATTTCTAACAGCCTCCAAGTGTATTCACAAGAAGATTCAGTTTGTACACATCAAACCGGGAATGCTGCTGTAGGGTACCTCCCCTGGATTGGGCATCCGGGGGGCATGCCAGGCACCCAAAGAAAAACAAGGGGCTAGGCTGGTTCTTGGGAGGGCTGGGCTAGGGATTGGTGGGGTCAGCTGGGTCAGTGGGAGGGCAGGATGTAGGGGGAGGGGCTAGGCATAACCATTTTGGGGATTATATAGCCCTGAAGGGTGGTGAAGGGAAAAGGGAGGCAGAGGACCTTTTTGCCTTTTAATTTCTTACCCGTGGAGGTACTGGGGTAGTATGGGGAAGAAGATATTCTGGGTATAAGAGGGGTGGGCCAGTGGCAGGAGGGGGAGCTTTCCTCTTCCTGCTTTCCTGCAGTTGCTTGTGGGTCTCAGTAGGGGACTGGCTATGTGCTTTGGAGATGGATGTGATAGGGAATGGTAGGGGCACAAAGGTCTTCACTCTAAGTCTGGGAGGTGGTTGGTGAGTTTTGGTAAGGGAAGAAGTCAAGGGCAATGAGGTGGAGTCCCTGGGCCGGTTGGGTACAAGGAGAGGCAAGGATAGGTTATGTGGAAGCAGAGGGTAGTGATGTATGTGGCATTTCTGTGGGTGCTGATGTGGTATCTGTCGTGGCTGTGTATGGTGGTATTGTGTCTGCCTGCAAGTCAGTGGATTTGGAAGTCGGCGTGTCTTGTGTCTGCTGAATGTTTGCTTGTCTGTGTGTTTGTGTGATGTATGTGGATTTTGAGGTGGATGCGTGCTCAGGTTTGTGTGTGCTTTGGTCAGGTATTTTGTGGATGGGGTGGATGGGGTGGATGGGGTAGAGGCAGGAGGGAAGTGGAAAGCTGATTTGGAATTTTGGTGCCACCATTGTGGAGGCTAGGGCCTGAATGGCTCTCTGTAGGGAAGACATGTCAGAGTGAATGCCATCCAGGAAAGATACCATCTGGATCTGATGATTGGTATGGACCAGTAGGACATTCAGCACTGCTGTTTGACCGTCAGAGGTCTATCTCAGGAGGTGAATGGCCTCCACACTCAGGGCAGTAGGGGCGAAAGAGGCGGGGGGTGAGGTGCCTGTCATGAAGGAGACTCCTTTCCTCTTATGGGAGAGGCCATGGGCAGTGGGCTGGGGAGCAGCTGCGAGGATGGAGATGGTAGGGGGTAGGCTCAGATGTAGTGGACACAGGGACAGGGGGATCCCCCACCACCTGGGAGGCCTCACTGGAACTGAAGTCTGATGTTGATTACAATTCTGTGACATCAATCAGCTCCTCAGGGGTGCTCCCATCACCCTCTGTGCCACTGGTTCCCTCTTCCTCACTTGTAGCACGAGAACCACTGTGGCCAACTGCTTCCCCAACATTCGTGGCACTGTCTCCCTTGCTGCCATGACCTGATTGTGAAAAAAAGATTGGAAAAAAATGAGTTGATATGTTGAGATATATATGGTAAATAGGTGTAATAACAAGTCTACCCGCATTGGCTAACACCATAATTTGGACTTGGATGACAACATATGGTCAAACAGAGTCAATAGCACATAAGGGAAAGCTACCGAACCTTCTGCACACTCTCATATAATGGTGTCAGGAACATAGTCCGAAGCGACGTCATGTTTATCCTTCTCAGCGTCTTAACCACGTCTATGTACCAGCTCACGTATTGTCTCTCACACCTAAGGCCCTCATAGTACACCACCTTTAGCTCATGTGATCCAAGGGAAAATAGACCTTTTACTAAGAAATGGAAGCACACTGCAGCCTTAACATACATCACATAGCGAACTCTCCCAATCAAGAGCTTGTGGAATAGCAGGTGCCCTACTTCAGTAAACATAGTTTAATGAGTCAACATCAAGATGTTGGAGCCATGTAATAGGCTATTTCACACAGATCACATTGCTGTTGCACATCTTTCCATTAGCAGATAAAGCAGTTCTAAGTATCACATGTGTAATGCATATAGACGTCACACATGGAATATATGCCTAGAAAGTAAAAAACATTTTTCTACAAGTATTGTGTCATGTCTGCACAGTGCAAGAATCAAATGTACTATAGGCAGATTGCAACACTTATGACAGTTTGCCATGTTAACACAGCTTATCACACTGCCAATAAAGATGACTTAATATTACTTCAGGGACATGTTGCTTACTGTACAACCAGGCCAGGTATAACCATTGTGTGGCCACAATGTTAGTTCACAACATATTACTTTCAACCTTTTGACAACATTATTACTCATCGTGTACATTCTGTTGACATCCACATCTCACATGTACAAGTCAGCCTACCCCTCCCGGAGAAATATCATCAGTCACATATTGTCCAGCTTATATATCGTTGTGTTCTTCACCTGAATATATCTGCCCTTCTAATATGTCGATGAAGCCACATTTCCAGATATCTGGGTAACAGTGCTAAATCATAGTTTCAATTGTACACAAAGATTCATGATCCATGTAACAACCATCAATACCACAATTAATGTGTGACTTACACTTCCATGGACATACCCCCCTCTCAACCTAACACCTACTTTGTTAGGCACTCACAGACATCTGTTGTCACCTACACATAGTCCAAAACATAGAATCGGCTCAAATATATAAAGGATGTATTCTGTCACTCACTTATGGTAAGGTCCAGTCTGACATGTGACATCAGTACACATAAATCTGAATATTGACAGCTGCTTCATTGGACAACAGATAGCACCGGTTCTCTTTGTAAATTGTTGAACACAGATCAATCTCCACTTGGAGAGTCCTGCAATTACATAGTTCCTGCTTTCAGGTTGTATATCATAACATGTCACAGTCAAGTTCACATGCATCAAATAACACAAAAGATTTGTTGTCTCAATACAGAGAGCATGGAAATAGGGATTGGCCACCACAAGAATGTGATGCAAAGGGGGTCAGGGTGCGGATCACACCCCTCCTGCCTGGAGGTACCAGGCCCAGCTGTACTTCGGCGATGTTCTTTGCCCAACCTCTCAGGTCCTTCCACTGTTTGTGGCGTGTGACCCCAAGGGAACACACCTTCCGGGCAATGGTCCTCCACAGAAATACCTTCTGATGGGCATTGACCTTTAAGGATGACATGGTATTGGACACTTAGTGCACAAGCAAGATGTACATATCCATGTACTTTGTCACATAGGTCAGGAATAGTTTACATAAACAATAACCAAGTTAAAATACTAGAATGTAGAATTCTCAACACTGCACCTGTTGTCAAACATGTGATCTGAAAATATTTCAAGACAATTTTCATTTCCTGGAGAGACCGCATTCCAACCTGACCTGGCCTTAAATGACCATATAATACCTCTCACTACACTGTGGATGGGAGAACAACACATGTGGCATTAAAACTCAACAACTGACCTATGTCTTCTGTGGAAGGGAACAGTAGCCTTTTGGCCCTGGACATACACCTAAAAAGTATGCAAAATTGCCAATGATTACACTGTGTGTTTTTTTTTTTTGCAGAGTTTTATATAGCGCGAACTAGACCCGAACCGAATCAGGTATCAGAGCGCTTTACATATTTTTCCTGTTACGTTACATGAGGACACACTTTCATTTTAGGCACGGGGAGATTAAGTGATTTGCCCAGAATCACAGGAGGTGTTGGCGTTGTTATCGAGACACGAAACCAGATCCCCAGGTCCGAGGTCGAGCGCCCTAGCCGTTAGGCCAACTCCTCTCCCCAATGTCAATTACACATTGTCTAACATGATCCCCAATTGGCTTGAATGAACATTATGACACATACACCTTGTCACCTTCCTAAAGCTGACATGAACATTGTAGAGCACTGTGATTTGCCATGTGAGGGCTTGTGACTTGACTGACGTAATGCTGATATTGCATCATGTGTGTGGAGATGTTGTACTGACTGTATTCAGTAACTACTTAACCACATATGCTTAGAGCATTTTACATTCACCATTAGAGTCAGTTTAGCCATGAATTCACAAGGAACTGTACTTTGAAATATGACAGAAAACAAGGCATCATCATATTAAACTGATGTGTACATGCCTAACTGATACGCATATGAAGTTTGTGGTTGATGATGAGATATTCACATGAGAACAGTCATATAAACTCCCCGACACACATACAGCAGTGAACTTGTCCATCACATTTACAAACACACTTTTAAACAATTGGCTACAGATTCAGATGTGTCTCATTGCAATAATCTGCCCTATGTGAGTGGATGGTTAGCTGACATTTAAAATATGCATCCTGTCAGAATTATTCTCACCTGCCCCTCTGGTGTTCCATACAGCTGCCTGTACAGGGGAAGGACAGTGTCCACCAGCATCTTCAGCTCCTCAGCTGTGAAGGCACGGGCCCTGATCCCTGTACAGGGAGACAGTGTAGCTCCAAGAGGATGTAAACAGCAGCAGAGAGATGGGGATGTTTATAGGAGTGCAGGTTCCGAAGGTAAGTGATCTGTGTAGCAAAACGCAAGGTTTATATCTAGACTGCATAGGCAGTCTTCTGTGCATGTGGTCGAAGGGATAGGTCGGCGGCGGTCTCATTTTCGAAGTTATTCAATTGATTCAGTTGCTACCTGACACACTACCTCCCGAGCGGTTCAAAAAAGCCTGTGGTCCATGAGTAAGATTGCGACATTAGCAATGGAATTTTATCAAATCAGTCTTCACTGCAGGCAGACACAATCAATGAGCCGCAACTTTTACCAAAACAAGTTACAGCCTATGGCTGTGTCTACCTCAGTTTTGATCCACTTATCGTAACGTTTGAATGTTGATTCGGTTGCTGAAAAAAAACTTGAAAATATTGAGGTTTTGTACTAAACAATGCCTGGATGCACTATATTGTGTGTCAAAGGAGCATACAATGCAAATGCACACATTCCCGTGTATATGTCACCTTGTGAGGACCGTAAAACACTTGTTGGCAGGCTAAATCAACATGAAAGTACAGAGTACAGATTCTGATATTCAAATTTCTCTAAGGCAGTATGCGGCCCATGTCCATTGCCAGGTGGAGTACACCACATAACAGTTTGGGAAACCATAGTCACCCAGTGTGCGATATGTATAATGTCCAAGTGGAAAGGAGGTGTGTGTCTGATGTACAGTATCCTACATTCCAAGAGGGCCTACTCACTCAAAATTCAATCAACCTACAGAGTAATTGAGAGTAAACGGGACATTGTAAGTGATCTATGTGTTTTATACTTAAGTGACATCTGCATATTGAGAGAGATGTACATTGTCAATGGGTTGTGTATGTCATTGCATGAGCACTGCAGACATGACAGCATTCCAATGAACACCATGTAACATTTGTCTAAATAAAGTGCTGAGTGAATTTCAAGAGGTATGTGGTGTGCATGATGTCATAGATTATTTGATCCTACTGTGTTTACAACAAAATTGGCTCAGTCATTAGTATACCTAAGTCATGTGTTATTGGCTTGTGAGATTTGGACAAAGTTCTGCTTGATTTTGCATAACGAAAATGCCACTAGTGATATAAGTCAAATGTACTTTCCTTACTGTTTAACTATACATTTGAGAGATAATTAGAAATGTCATGTATGCTGGGGTATGGTTAATATATTTGAGTTTTGTGAAATCTGGTTTGCACTGCCATGGAGTGTTGTGTGTTCACTTGGTTTTTGGTGTTTGTCTGAGTACATGTTGCTGGGCACAATGTGATCTAACACCTACTGTGTTTACGCTCCACACACAGGTATCGTGGAGCAGCTGTAAGACAGCCTCTTTCCTGACCTACAAACTATGGAAAAGAGGGACATGATCTGAACAATGCATCTCAACAAGGCCACAATAAATGATTTGAAGCAGCAGTTGGCACCTTCATTGTGTCTCCCCTCTCAACAACAAAGGACCTGCCCCTAAATGATGTGAAATAAATGATCTCCCATGTATTTTTACTATTGCCTACTCAACAGTGGATATATACAAACCTTCCTGTCTCAATGTGCTCAATATAGTCACAGGTTCAAAGCTAAAAACGTGTGTGTGACAATATTGTGGCAGCCAGCTGAATACCGGTAAGGCTGACTTGGCGAATGTTGAGGAGGCTGTGATTAAAGGCATGAGAGGCACCTTTAACTTTGACTATGCGAGTTGGCTGAACTGGCATACTAGCTTGTTATGCTTGGCAGTAGCGCGTCCCATACGAAAGAAGCATGGGCGCAAATACACCTGAGACGCAGGCATATGAGAGGGTTAAAGAAGGCTGTGGATGAAGGTGTGAGAGGCTTTTTTCCATTTTTTAACATTTTTTTAAATTTAATTATGAGAGCTGACTGAACAGCTATACCAGCTGCATGTGTTCGGTAGCAAGGCATCTCGCATGAAAGAAACACGGGTGCAGAGGCGCTTGAGATATAGGCATATGAGAATGTGAGAAAGCGTGCTAATACCGATTTGAAAGAAATGATACGATACGAGTGGCACAGTCGGCCCAAATCTTTTCGTACAGTGAGCGTTTTTCTCTCTCATCATAGAACTGACAGAGGGCAGTCTCTAGGACCTGCAACGGAGCAACAGGTTCCTGGCAACCCAGATTCTTCTACGGGGGCACTGGTAGGCGTGAGTACAGTAGCCACCTGGTAAATGACAAACGATATACCTAGCAGGGTAATTATAACTGTTGTTGGGGGTCCCAACCAAGATACACTGAGTAAACTAATGTGTGTGATTTTATTTGTGTACAACCATAGCTACAATAAACGGAGAATCAAAACGTGCAGAGATAGCGCAGACCCAAAACCCTGATGAAATTGCCGGTAAATATAACTAGGCAATGAAACATGTTGGTTTTTAGTAGAGTGGGCACACAGCGTGGAATAAAATTAGTCCAGCCAGTGTAGCTTAGCTCTTTTTAAACAGTGGCGGGACCAGATCTCGATGATTGAGTTTGGCAATCCACATTGGGCCACTTACACAGAGCACTTATAAGGTTTTTTTGTCTGCACAGTTTATTATCCCCTTTATGTTGTAAGTTGGCAGATGCTGATGATGAGAACATGAGGACACAGGCGAGTACCAGTCTGTTAATTCTTCCCTGGGTGTTGCTCCCGTGAGGCTCTGCCAACTCCCCTCCCCCCTTTTTTTCGAAGGTAACATCCTCTTAGAAAGGCATAGCGAGGGTAGCTGGTTGCCACAATATTGTTACACAAACGTTTTTAGCTTTGAACCTGTGACTATATTGAGCACATTGAGATTCATATATATATCCACTGTTGAGTAGGCAATAATAAAAATACATGGGAGATCATTTGTTCCACTTCATTTAGGGGCAGGTCCTTTGTTGTTGAGGGGGTATAGAGTGGGGGGCGACCTGTTTAAATCCCGATATTCCCCCTAAGGCTCCTAGTAGTTTAGAGACCTTCATTGTGTCCACATCACTACTATCCTACATCACTAATGCCCAAAGTCGAGGTGATGGCAGTACTCCATTTCTTGGCCATGGGTTTGTTCCAGTACACAGTGGCAACATGTGGCGAAATGTACCAGCCCATGTTTACCAATTCAGTTGGGGATGTAATGCAGGCATTGACCAAACGCATTGACAGCTACATCAAGTTTCCCAAGCAAGGGGTATTGAATGATTTAAAAGCTGATTTTTATGGGTTTGGGCGAATCCCACATGTAAAAGGAGCGATTGATGGTACACATATTGATTTGATTCCACCACAGGCCAATGAGCAAGTATATCGAAACAGGAAGCACTTCCACTCAATCAACGTACAGGCGGTGTGTTTGGCAGATATGTGTATTTCCCACGTCTGTGTTCGATTTCCCGGATCAGCCCACGACTCACACAGTCTAAGGAACAGTATCATATCCCATTTGATAACTCAACTACTGCCAGAGCAAGCCTGGCTTCTTGATAAGTAAGCTTGTTAATGCTGTTTATTGTGAATGGCTTTGTGTGCCTTAGTGAATGTTTGCTGGAACATTGAACTCATGTCTATCTTCCAATTAGGAGACACAAGATACCCCAAACAGCCATGGTTACTAACACCATTACGGAATTCAATCACTTCAGGAGAACTCCGCTTCAATGAGGCCCATGGGAGGACAAGGCTGATAGTGGAGCAGACTTTTGGTCTCCTAAAAGCAAGATTCTGTTGTCTTGAGAAAACTGGAAGAGCCCTGAAATATTCTCCTGGAAAGGTGTGCCAGGTCGCTGTTGCCTGATGCATGTTCCACAACCTGACAATTAGGAAGGAAATCCCTCTGTTTGAATATGAAGGAGACCAGCAAGTGCCACCAGCTGAGAATCCAGGACTGGGCAATGAAGACATTGGTGAGGAGGAAGGGTTGACTTGCCAGAACAGCTTGTCAACAACTTCTTTTCATGACTGTAAGTATGCACTGAAAGGTCTTTCCTATTCCACTGTTTGCTGTTGTGTAGCTGTGTGGACTATGTGTATGTACACATCACAGTATAGGATAAGTGTGCCAGTGTTCAAGCAGGACAGGTTTGAAATATGACTATAGTTACATGTACACTGTCTCATTCAGGCCTAACTAGTATTAACAGTGACATTGTTCTGGTTGAAGTTTACATTTGCTCTCACTTGTGAGACATGATTTTGCCCTTGCTTATCTTATTCCATTTTTTTGTTTCAGTTCGCTTTGCCATGTCATCAACTGAGGGGTGTTTCTGAGTTGTGCCATCATCAGGCATAAGATACTGTGTTTGAGTGCAAACTGGACATGGAATGATCCTGTGAATATCTGACACAGACTTTAAGGTTACATAACTGTTATGACACTTACTAGCAATCGTAGAAATTGAAGGTGCTAAAGCACCAATGGACATTCATCCCATCATGTGTACTTTGTTTTGCAATACGTGTACCATCATCTGCTCAAAAATGTGGTTGTGTGGGTAGACCATGGTAGTTCCCATTCATATCACCTAGAGGAGCAAGGGTAAAAAAAATGATGTGGGTGCAGGTGTATGTCAAAGTGCAAGAACCACACAACTGACATATGCATGTAACCTACCTAAAAATGCAGCCCAATGTCTTGTAATGGTAACTGTTTTCACTAGCCAATAGTACAGTCCTTTGTGCTTTTCTTTGTCCACTGATTGTGTAGGCCATTTATGGTGTTTGTGAACTGCTACCAGGTGTTCACAGCAAATATAATTGAGATGTCAACTTTTGATGATTGTTCTTACAAATGACTATCTGTGTAAAGGTTCCACAGACTAAAGTTTGTATGAAATACTGAATCTGTATGACTATCTTTTGGTGCCATGATTAATTGACTTTGTGACACTTAAGGTACAATTTACATGTACTTGTTGACCTAGGTTGATTACACTTTCATCAGAGTGCTCTCATGATCCTCATAACAGATTGAGATAGATGTAAAAGGCACAACATGAGCTGGTATTGATGTGCAAAGTGTATTTTATTTACAAAACATGGTGGATAGGTGAAGACACACATTATGGATCAGTGAAGATACATAACGAAAATAGAGAAGTTCACAGTGTTGTTGGTTGAATTCCAAAGAGTCATAGCCACAGTTATCAGAGTCTGAAGTTCAACAGTGTACTTCCATCTGATGTGGAATAGTAGGTGTGGTTAGTCAACAAAGTGAACAAGTAGCACACAAAGAAGGATATCAGGTATACTTTTTTTTACTGTCTGGGGCTTGTGTGTTGCCATTGGACCCTCCCGTATCTTTCCTTGGACGACCCATCCACGCTTGGGGAGAACAACAACTACAGACTCCAGGGGTACTGAGTATTCTCCATCAGACTCAGCGTTCCTCCCTGTGGCTTGTGAGGATGTCAAGGGCACAGATGAAGAGGTCACACAAGGAGGGGCACTTGTGTGTGCAGATGCCTGCCGGAGGTTGGAACTGATTTCCCTCAGCACACCAATGACCTCATCAATTTGCTCATTGAACTGCTCGGGTCTTCGGTCTTGGTATGCCTGCAGTTGTTCAATGTTCTGGAGACGGTCTCAAACCTGGCCCATTGGCATCAAATACCCAGGAGAGGTTGGCTTTGGCATCACTGGCACCAACTGTTTGGTGACAGGGATCCACAACCCCCTTCACAACATCCCTACTCTCACGGGCTGGCACGGTTTGTACCTGCGCAGTCAAAGCAGTTCCTCCTTCCTAATTGACTGAGTTTGTGGCAGTCAACTCCAGAGTGGACTCTGCAGCCGTGATGATGTTGTAGCCCATGGTTGATGGTGCATCTGTTGTAGTAGGGGTCACCTGGGTATTTGTAGCTGAGGTGGGAGTTGTCGCTGTGGATCCTGCTGGACGTGCTAGTGCCATCTGCCAAGCCAAACTTGATGGGCCAGATTCCTCCTCCTCATCCAAGAGAAAGGAGAGATTTCATCCAAGGTTGAAGTCTGAGCCTGGCTATTTTCATCACTCTGCATCAATGTGCTTCCAGATTGCCCTGTTGGGACAGATATGACATAGTGAATTATGTGATGATACGTTGTACCTTAATTGGTACACATTGGCAATATTTCAATATATAATAAAATTGGAACATTGACAATATGCCTGGATGCCTAAACAGTTTTAGATGGCTGATTTGTGACCTATCCACTTGATGTTACCCAATATTTGGCATTGTCAATGCAACTTAATCATGGTATGGATTATGGTCTTTCTCCACATCTGTGATGATATTGCAATGTTATCAAACTGGATTGTAACATGTCTACTGACTTTGACTTGTACCTGATACTCTGTAGATGACACTTGATTTGTGAGTTCAAAATCTACATGGATTGCATGGCATACATACCCATCTATTGTTAATGTAATTTGTTATTTGTGTGTGCTGTGCATGGTCTGTCTCACCAGACACATTGAAGTAACAGCCTAACCCCGAGCAGTTTGTGTATATTCTCATATAATGTAGTCATGCTGTGAGGGATGGTCTCATTCTTTTCTACTGAAAAGACTGCGGTACCTCAGCCTGAGTTGGCATCCATGTATGTGCATAGCATTGTGTTTTTGACCTTACCCTCCATAGTAAGATGTGAGATAAATGGTTTTGGAGGTACATTAAATGTGACTGTTTCTGTGAGCTTGTATTAGAAGGCCTGCTGGGATTTGTGGTCTGTGCCGTGAGTCCTCCTCCTACCCAGCACACCCAACCCATCTGGGCCTATTGCTTCCAGCCAGTGAGGGTGAGTGTAGTAGAGAGATGGCTGACCCATGTGCGTGCAGTTTGGAGTATAAGGCCTAATGGTAGTTGTTGTTATTTCTAACACCCCCCCACTTGACCAATGGCCAGTGAGGGGAGTATAGTAGAGAGATGGCTGACAGAGGGGGATGGAGTTTGGTGTGGAAGGCCTGCTGGGATGTGTGGTCTTTTCTAACACTCCTCCCCCCTCACACTTGACCAATGACTTCCTGCCAGTGGGTGAGTGTGGTAGCAAGATTGCTGACTCAGGGGGATGGAGTTTGGAGTGTAAAGCCTGCTGGGATGTGTAGTCAGTGCAGTTGTTACTCCTCCCAGCCAGCTCACCTGGGCCTATTGCTCACTACCAGTGAGGAGAAGTTGCCAGGAGAGATGGCTTACGCAGGAGTCTGTTGTTTGTGGGTGGAGTGTGAGAGTGTGAGTGGCTGAGGGTAGGTGTAGTCATTTCCTTTAGCAAGATCTAATTACTTGATGAAGCAGTTTGCATTACATACCTGATAACTTCTTACTCTAGTTGATGGCCTCAACACCTCGCAATCCTGCTTCCGCAGCAACCACAGCACCAAGACTGCCCTCCTTGCTGCCAAGGACAACATCCATACACTCCTTGACAAAGGCCACAATGCAGCTCTCATTCTACTAGACATCTCAGCAGCCTTCCACACCGTCTCCCACCGCACACTAGCCACAAGACTCCACGATGCCGGCATACAGGGAACTGCCCTAGTCTGGATCCGCTCCTTCCTCGTCAGCCGAACTAAAAAAATAAGACTCCCATCCTTCTTCTACGAACCCACAGACATCAGATGCGGAGTATCCTAATGACCCTCCCTCAGCCCCATGCTCTTCAGCATCTACATGGCCCCCCTAGCAACCATCGTCAGAAAACACAGACTCAGCATAGTATCCTATAATGACGAAACCCAGCTCATCCTCTCCCTCACCGAGGAACATCACCAGGCACAACTTCCAGGAAGGAATCTAGGACATTGCATCCTGGATGACTAGCAGCTGCCTGAAGCTTAACTCTGAGAAAACGGAAGTCCTCATCCCTGGATCCCCCCTCCCTGTTGGACAACACCTGGTGGCCACCTGCCCTCGCCAACCCTCCCACGGACCACGCCCGGAACCTCAGAATCATACTTGATTCCTCCCTCACCATGAACCGACAGATCAACACTGTATCCGCCACATGCCTCAACACCCTCCGCATACACTGCAAGACCTTCAAATGGATCTCCCTGAATCCAAGAAGACCATCACCCACACACTCATCACTAGCAGGGTGGACTACAAAAACGCCCTCTATGCCCGAATCAACAAATCTCTACTTCACAAACTCCAGACCTTCCAGAACGCCGCTGCCAGACTCGTCCTCAGCATCCCACAACAAGACCACATAACCTAGCACCTAGGAGACCTCCACTGGATCCCAGTCAAAAAAAGAGTGACCTTCAAGCTGCTCACACATGCCTACAAAGCCCTCCATAACACTAGACCCCAATACCTCAACAAAAGAATCTGCTTCTATGCCCCAAGAGAAACCTCTACTCAACTGATGTAGCATTGACCGAAATCTACTGCATCCACAGAGTCAGACCGGAGGCAGATCCTTCTCCTACATCACGGCCAAGACCTGGAACGAACTCCCCTTCAGAATCAGACAAAGCCCCACTCTGCAAGCATTCAGGAGGGTCCTCAAGACCTGGCTGGTCAAATGGACGGAGCTGCCTGAAACCCCCTCCCCCCAGCACCTTGAGACCCTCACGGGTGAGTAGTGTGCTCTACAAATCCCTGATTGATTGAGGGCCATTTTAGGGAAATGTTAACAGATGTTGTTGGTGCCAATATGAGTTAAATGGTCATACACTGACTGCCTACATGCAGACATTTGAAAATGTGATCATTTGGGTACATTTGGATGTTCAGTGCAGGTATACTGGTTGTCTGCATTAGTTACACATCTGCAATAGTGTGGGTACTGCTTGATTTCCAAAAAGGCATAATTACAAGACTTGGATAATTGCAGTTCAGGGTGGTAAGGTGTCATGGCTGACTTGTGGATCATGTTTAGTGGTCACTTACCAGACTCCAGTCCTTCTAGTATTCCGTAAAAGCCCTCAGGTGGCATGATGGCATTCACCTTCTCCTCCCTTGCAGTAAAAGGCACAGGTGGCACAGGAGGGCCACCACCAGTCTGCTGTGTGAACCAGTGGTTTCTGTCGACTATGATCTTGACCCTCATTCTGACATCGTACCACCTTTTCTTGAGATTTTCCATTGTACTTGATGTGTTGGCTACTGCGTTCACCTGTTTGACTATCCTGTCCCACATCTGTTTTTTCTGGGTGACGGAAGTCTGTTGGACTTGGATCTCAAATAACGGTGGCTCTACTCTGAGGATTAAATCCACAAGCACTCTCAACTCCTCATCTGTGAAATGTGGCTGCCTCTTTTTGACCAGTGTGAGTTAGTGAGTGTGAATGTGAGATAGAAAAGGTGTGCAGAACATAAAGGAACCCCCCCAAAAAAGTGAAATGTGCAGTGAGTGGTGCAATTGGGGTGCGTGAAGGTGTGGCTGCAGTTTATGTGGGTTGGAACAGCAACGTGCTCTCTCAAGTTCAGATAGATTGTGATAGCAAAGGATCATGTTCTGCTATTTCTTTTATAGGTGGCTTGGAAGGTGTGTATACTCCTAGAATTGTCATTGGCTGTGTTAAGGTCATACTATGGTTGTTGTCATGTTAGTTATAGTCAGTTTCTGTGATTTACACATGCCATGTGTCGAACAGGCTGCAATGGAACCGCAACCGCATCAAATTCACCATAATCGGCTCAGCGGTACATCCGACGCATGTGCGGAGCCTTTCCGACTGACACAGACATGTCGGAGTCATCTACGAACAACATGGTCGGAAATTTACCTGATATACATCATAATAGAGCAGTCGGAAGGTTCGCGGTTGAGTTGGTCAGAATCTCACCGCATTTGTGTTGGTTGAATGGTCATTTCGACCGGCATTGTAATCAGACCCTGACCATCCTAATAATCATAACTCGCAAAATGAAGATGCATCAATTGTTTTGAGTTTCCTGGGCAGGATGTTGACTCAGTATTTCTTCCTGACACTAATATTTGTAAGCATTACAATTATCTTGAGTTATGCAGTTTTAATGTGTGAATGGGCCAATACTGTAAAAGAATTTGTTGATTTGTGTTTGGCTTCCTGAATGGGGACATAAGTGTCTATGGGATAGGTGATGAATGTGCAGAGCAATTTGAGGAGTGATATGGGACTCACATTTAAGGTAGCTGAGAGAAGTTTTTTTTATTAGATAGGTGTTAAACTTATCATATGACTTGTTGATGCACTTGTGAGAAAGAGACATTGATTGGGGTGAATCGTAGTCCATCACAAGTAATAAGTTCGCTGTCTTGTTAGATGTAGTTAACATTCCAGTGAGGCTTAAGTTATAGAAAATGTGCAAAGCATTTCGAAATACCGAAACAGTTAAAAAGTTGAATACACAATACAATTAAAAGCCTGTTCCAGTTTATACAAAATAAAGATTAATTTAATAAATAGAATTACATCAAAATGGCACAAATCCAATTAGGGGAATCGAGAAATTAATTTTGAAAGTAGAAAGTAAAAATAGAACCTGAAGCACTGAGAGCAAATGCGGATTAACCTGTCATACTATACCCAGACCTAGGGGTGATTTCAGGCTGATCATGAATGAACACGGATTGGATACACCAACCAGGTTTAACACAGTCAGAGGGTTTACCGTGGAACTCAGTGTCTGAAATGAATAACACAATCCTTTAGTGGGGCAAGGTACAAGGCTGTATCCGAGGAGGAATCCAGGACATAGGATAGGCATTGAACGAAGTCCCAGGTGAAACTCTTGATTTTGGCTGCAAAATCTCTGAGTGGGACAGTCAAATATAGTACCTACCGAAGTCCTCTTGCCATCTTGATACTTTTGGTGCCTTTATCCAGTCAGGATTTTTGGTGTTGAATTTAGTCTCTTTTTCGGAATCCACCAGGGGTACAGGGCTGCGGGCTGTGTGAGATGAGGGCTCCTCAAGGCAACATACCTTATTGCCAAGGTCCAGCTGAATTGAATTTATTGCTGGTGAGATTCTCAAAGTGGGAAAAACCTGTTTCTTGCACCATAAATGGTTGAAAGGTTGGTTCCTGTCCTCCCGAGGTCTTGGAGCACAAAAGGTTTTTAAATAATTGAATAATTTAAACCCTAACCTGAAATAGCAGAATTATTATTTGATATTGCTTCCCAGTGTTTCTATATTGACCAACCAGACTTTCTACAGTGAAAATAACTTTTGAATGCCAGTCACTATAAGAACATGTTAACTTTAAATTTCTGCATGTCCTGCCTGTTCCACAAGGTCTACTTAGGGGTGACTTATTCATATTTAAAGGGAAGTTTTCTGTCAAAAGGGGTCATTTTGAGAAGCTGGGCTATAGTTTTAAAACTGCAGCATACAGGCTGTAGATGTAGGCCTAAAGTTGTGTTTGTTTTGTCACATTGGTAGATGGCACAGTAGTGCTATACTCACAGGGTGTCATTTAACATTCCATGCCATGGGTGTATTTTGAGACAACATATATCATGGCATGTAAGAAAGTTAAGTATGCCAATTAGGAGTAAGCCAACTATGACATGTTTTAGAGGTCAGAATAAATGCAAGAGTGCGCACATAGTCAAAAAACAGCAGCATCAGTCCACAAACAAATGGGGGTGACCATGCATAAAGAGGACCTTTCTCACAGGCATAAAGATGGTGGGCTTGCTTTTGTTTTAGAGTTTTATTTAACCATTTATATCCCTAAAACTTTAGGAAGCCATTTTATTTTCTTGGATGTCCTAGTATTCAAAAGGTTTTCAGAGCAGATCACTTCTCTATCAAAAATATTGTGATTAACAGGAGCTAGGTCATGTGCCAGCCCCAATGCACCTATGCATTTTTTTCCAAATGCAAAACAGACGGCAGACCTTCTAATACAATTTGTCACAGTTGTAAACTAAGTAGGGGCACAGCGAGACTAAGGGCCCAATTCTGATGCAGTTAGGAACGCCTCCTATCAGTATTTGCTCCTTCCGAATCGGGAACATGCTTTTCCGACCGAATCGGAAAGGTTACCAACCGAACAAGTACGATGTGAGTTAGGCATTAGGAATATCCCAATCCAAACCCGATGGCATTTGGAATGAGCAAGCTGTACTAGCAGAATCGTACGTCGCTATGGGCTGCGTTTCCAAATGCTGTATTCGGACAGCCTCTCCGAATATGCTGTCTGACTCAAATCAGCAGTCAAAATCAGAATTTGGGGGCCTGTAGTGGCCCCCCTGCAGCTGGAGCCTTCCCAATCGGGCCCGTGGGGGCACCCATGGATCCCCCCTTACCAGCCATGCACAGTGTGGCAGGCACCAGGGGGTGCCCAGCACAGGGTGCCCGATTTTTCCCAGCCACCTCTTTCTTCAATGGAAACCTATGCATTTGGTCGGAACATATGCTCCAATTGAAGTAAATGGGAGTCCAACCAAATCCTATATGCAAGCATCCGGATGCATCGTACTCGGTTGATTGGACACTCTCGATCTGAGTACGTTGGAAGCCATTCCCAAACCGATTCGGTTGGAATGATTTGCTAACAACATTGGAATCAGGCCATTAAAAGTCAATTAAAACTGATGGTAATAGGAGTGAAATACCTCAGATGTTCCAAAGCGACAAATGCAACACAGACTGGATGTTTTTGATTTCTTGGCTCATACATTTGTAAACTTTATTAGTTTTCTAGATTTGACTTTGGCATTATTAGCAATCACTATGGATACCTTACATTTTCACTAGGAAGAACATTCTTTTAATAGATTCATCTTCTTTTTTCTAGATCTATCCTGCTCCACCGATTACAAAAAGGCACAATTATTAGGACAATCTAAAATTCCAATATTAAAGATACATTAAAAGAGAGGCCAAACCTTATCAGGGGAATTCATGTGGTAGTCACGGGAGCTATCGCCAGCACAAAAAGTCAAAGTAGCTTACTGAGTTCTGTACAGGCTGTTTGCTTAAAGCAGTCTAATCAGGGCTTGAGCTACAAACCAGGTATCGGTTCAACTGAATGGCACTTTCATAACAGGAAATAAAATGTACTATCTGCTCAGCCACAAATCCCTTTGTAAATGAATACAGAAACACGACTTGCTTTTTGTAAGTATTTAGTGATATGGGATGTTTCATTGTAACATATTAAGAAACTCCTCGTTGTACAATATAATGGCACTGCAAATGGCAACAGCGAATAACAGGAGTTGCAAAGTGGGTTCACATTCAAGCCAGCCAATCCATAGACATTCAAAAAACATTAATGTATCGGTCTTTGTTATCTTATAAGTCGTATTGTACCATTCATATTATCTAATATCCTATTCATAAAGCAAGACATTTCTATCATGCAAAGTTGCAAACAGTATGAATACCACCATCTGAAACTAATAAAACTGGATCCATTAAAATTTACATCATGAATTCAGTTTTTATAAAGCATTATGACATTTTACATTTTGATGCACAAATGCGCGCTAACATATTAAAATCCAGCGGAATATGATTAACATAGATAAAACATTATAATGATACAAGAGGACCCGTGATTTCTATTCTATTGTAATTCAGTATCTATTTTTACTTGATTCATTCCTAGATCACCTTCAATGAGTTACAGATGCTCAAGAAGTTGGTCTGAAATGCAATCTAGTGGTATCAGAGAAATGATGGCAGAAGCTAGTACTGAAAGGAAATAGTATATTAAAGAGGCTCAGACAGCCCACTCCTTTGCAAAAAGAAAGAATGAACAGAGGCAACTGTTATATTGCTGCGCGTACTTCATCCATTACGCAACGATTGTGCACCATCCTTCATTCGTATTTAACTAGTATGTATTCTGCCATTTCATACACTTGTGTGCATCACAAGCATATGATAGCTCTGTATCATGAACGTGTGCGCTTGTGCATAGCATAGTTTTTTATGTGTCTGTGTGCAGGGGGGATTGTTTAAGTGTATGAAGATGTCTCTTCCTGCACATAAACAATCCTAGAAATGCCATTCTGTCACTTTCTTGTGTGCTGCTTCATGCAGCACACATGAAAGTGACAAAATGGCATTTAAAAAAAATGTTTGTTTATGTACAGGAAGGGGGACCTTCCTGTACATAAACAAACAATGGCATTTTGCTTTTTCCATGTGTGCTGCACAAGGCAGCACACATGGCAAAATCAAAAACGAGGAGAAATAATGCATTTCTCCTAGTTTTGCCATTTTAAGACCAGGTTTTTACCTGGTCTTAATTTTGGTGCTGCCTCCTATGTAAGCCATCCTTGTACATAGGTGGTAGCATTAAAATGAATGGGTGTTACGTTGGAGCGCCCACTGCAACACCCACTGCCCTCCCCTTTTACGCTAACCATAGAGTGAAAGGGGGCCTTATGTATAAAGAAGCGTTAAGCCACGTTATGTGGCTTAACACTGCCTTGTATATAAGCCGCAGCCCCGATCGCCACCACAACATCACTATAGGTGACGTTGTGGTGGCGATAGGGGCTGGCACATATGCCCCGCTGATGTTTAATATACAGACACTTACCTAGGAAATGATCTGTGTTAGTAAAGGAGCTGCTGGCAGCACAGCTCAGAATCATGGATCAGTGACGGTCTTTCTGTTTCCGAGCTGTGTTGTTTGCCACTAATGCACTAAACTTGGAAAATTTCTGAGTTAAGTAAATGTGTTTTTTATCTAGTAGAATATCTTAGAAATACGTACATGCCTTGCTCTAAAACAGTGAAACCGATCCTTAAATAGTTTATTATGTTACATCAAACCAACAAAGAATAAAGCAAGATGCCATATAAATATACAAGAAGAATCCTATGAAACAAAATTGCGACATTGTCTCCGATTAAGAAAATTACAACTTTTAGTGCAACTACGATCGACTTAGGTGTGCTAAAAATACTCTTTGAATTGCAAATACCAAATCTGTACTCACAGAAAAAATGTTCTGAAAACCCACAAGTGAATCTTAGAATCACAGAAAGTCTATCAATTCATTCGATTTTCTAAAGTACCTTGGGATTCATGTACAAAGCAATTTTGCAATTTCAAAGCCTGAAATTTGCAGAACCACCAGGGTTTTATGACTGCAAAATGGTTCATTCTAAATAGTGATTTGTTATGGTAGCTATCAGTGTTTGGCAAATGAAATCTGGTTGCAAGACATTGAAAAGTTGTGACTTATGGTGAGAACACATTCGCAAAAGAGAAAGGTGACTTTAGCACTCTTTCCAATTTGTGAATGTAAAAAAAAAGTTTGGTTGCGACTAACTCAGGGGATCACTTAAACTTAAAAAAATTATATGTTATTATTTTTAAATGCAACCCTGTTTCCTTTAAGGAAAATGGGCTACATTTAAAGTGTATAAAAAACAAAAAGTGTGGAGGGTCAAGAAGGGGAAATATTTTCACGACCTGTCCACTCATGCCCCTATATTGTGAATATGTAACAACGAAGGAGTGGACCAGGTCAGCTGGTGGTGTGTTGTCCTGAATAGAGAGTAGGAATCACCAAGACACCCGTGTGGACTTGTATCGTTGGGTCACATTGGGCTGGAAAAAATCCCATCAGACCACCCTCTTGGCAGTATATCATCATATGGGGATAAATAGCCTTTCCATATACCGCCCTTGAAGTTTTGCGGAAATGGAGCAAATGGCGCTTTGTGCCATACTTGTGCCCAAAGTAAAATGTGAAAAAAGTGCAGTGCTAAGAAACAAATGATGGATAAAAATGACTACCTAGACTAAGCACATAGCTTATCAATATAAGTGTAGGTGTCAGGATTAAAAACACGCCTAGTAGTAAATAGGTTGGACTACATCGTGGCGCTATGTGAAAGGGTCAACTAGTTTCAGCTCGATGGAGCATTGCTCCAGCTTTCATCAGGACCAAAAATTAGTAAGCTACTGCAACACAATATACTATATAGGGTGTACAGAAATGAGATACCAATAGGTTGCATCAAAGTACTCTAAAGAGGAAAAGTGTCACCCAGATTTGAAACTTCTATGTCCTCTGTAGATAGAGAAGAATCTTCTACCTGTCAAGGAAACACAAAGATAACATATATACATTTCCGCACAAAAATCAAAGTAACCCCACTCACACCATCAAGACAAAAGCACACCTGCGTAAACACTTTGCGTTCCGCATTATATATAAGCTTATTAGCTAAATCACGTAGAGGCATTTCCTCACGGTGATACTAACCCAGCTTTGTGTGGGTGAAGACCTCACCTCGCCCGGCAACCGCTCGGGAAATTGAGGCCCGCTCTAATGTGTAAAAAAGAGGACACAATTAACTAACAGTTTAAGAGTGTCCAGCCGAATCGCTATACACAATAACCCAAAATACGTGTGTTAGACTCATGGCCACCTAAAAAACGCTACCACCTACAAACCCTGAGCCAACCAATATAGTTTGTAATGAATAGATAACTCAGAAGTAACTCAGAGGTGGGATGGTAGTAATAATACTAGTGGTGACAATGTATCACCCCTTAACTCTTGCTGTAAATAGCTCTTATAGGGTAGCAATCAGAGCAACCCTTGACTCTTAAGAGAAAGTCCTCAATGTAATGTCTAATACTTAAGCAGGGCGACGGGGAAGACCTCAGGCATAAACAGTTGCATATCAATAAAAACGCTGCACACACGATGGTGAAAACCGTAGACTCCCAGTGCTGTCTACATCTATATTAGATGCTGAGACCCTGTTCAGGCGACCTACACACACTACACTATTGATCACGAAAAGCTGACGCTGTACTGACCTGTCCGTCGGTGCCCGCGCTCAAGTACGAGCGGAAGTGGAGGCACCGACGGAATTCGCCGTTCAGTTTATAAAAGCGAGGCTGGGTTTTAAATCAGCCAATGGTAACCACTATTGTGGACATAAGCCAGTGTTGAAGGCTTAAACAGGCAAGCGGGCTCACCTGAAAACAACAGGACGCGAACCAAGGGCGGTCCTGCAGAACCTGGATTCGACTCGTCTCTGCGCGCATGCGCAGAATTGATCTGCTATGATACCGGCACTGATCTCTGCGCACATGCGCAAAGGTGCTCGGTTCCAAATGCACAATATACTGACTGTCAGAATCGAAAAGGGCATTAACTCTTCTACAGAGAGAGTCTCAGCTACATCTATGTTAGATGGAAGGGGTAAGAATGGGTCCCCTGTCTTAAAGAAAAAGAAGAAAAAGATCGCCATGGTCATGAATGCCCAAAATGTAGTATCCAATGGCGATGCTGTGAACAAAGTGTGTGTAGAAGCAAGAAACCACAAGTCACACGTATACTTAAATGTTTGTTGTAATGTGAGACAGAGGAAAGGGGGGTTCCACAATTAGTGCGAAGGAATATTCTAGTCATGGAAGTATCATAACCTAGCAAGGTAAAACACCACTATTCTAAAAACCCCTGACAACTGGCCAGGAAAAGTAGAATAGAACGAAGATAAAACTCAAGGCAGGGGTAGCAGAATGAAGGTAAACGGAGTCACACACATTTAAATTAGGTGAGCTAAAGTCATGCAACCAACAGATAGGTATGCATATGGGAAGGACCCGCAACCAGGAAGTTGCTCTAATTCATAAAAAACAAAAAGTGTGGAGGGTCAAGAAGGGGAAATATTTTCACGACCTGTCCACTCATGCCCCTATATTGTGAATATGTAACAACGAAGGAGTGGGCCAGGTCAGCTGGTGGTGTGTTGTCCTGAATAGAGAGTAGGAATCACCAAGACACCCGTGTGGACTTGTATCGTTGGGTCACATTGGGCTGGAAAAAATCCCATCAGACCACCCTCTTGGCAGTATATCATCATATGGGGATAAATAGCCTTTCCATATACCGCCCTTGAAGTTTTGCGGAAATGGAGCAAATGGCGCTTTGTGCCATACTTGTGCCCAAAGTAAAATGTGAAAAAAGTGCAGTGCTAAGAAACAAATGATGGATAAAAATGACTACCTAGACTAAGCACATAGCTTATCAATATAAGTGTAGGTGTCAGGATTAAAAACACGCCTAGTAGTAAATAGGTTGGACTACATCGTGGCGCTATGTGAAAAGGTCAACTAGTTTCAGCTCGATGGAGCATTGCTCCAGCTTTCATCAGGACCAAAAATTAGTAAGCTACTGCAACACAATATACTATATAGGGTGTACAGAAATGAGATACCAATAGGTTGCATCAAAGTACTCTAAAGAGGAAAAGTGTCACCCAGATTTGAAACTTCTATGTCCTCTGTAGATAGAGAAGAATCTTCTACCTGTCAAGGAAACAAAAAGATAACATATATACATTTCCGCACAAAAATCAAAGTAACCCCACTCACACCATCAAGACAAAAGCACACCTGCGTAAACACTTTGCGTTCCGCATTATATATAAGCTTATTAGCTAAATCACGTAGAGGCATTTCCTCACGGTGATACTCACCCAGCTTTGTGTGGGTGAAAACCTCACCTCGCCCGGCAACCGCTCGGGAAATTGAGGCCCCGCTCTAATGTGTAAAAAAGAGGACACAATTAACTAACAGTTTAAGAGTGTCCAGCCGAATCGCTATACACAATAACCCAAAATACGTGTGTTAGACTCATGGCCACCTAAAAAACGCTACCACCTACAAACCCTGAGCCAACCAATATAGTTTGTAATGAATAGATAACTCAGAAGTAACTCAGAGGTGGGATGGTAGTAATAATACTAGTGGTGACAATGTATCACCCCTTAACTCTTGCTGTAAATAGCTCTTATAGGGTAGCAATCAGAGCAACCCTTGACTCTTAAGAGAAAGTCCTCAATGTAATGTCTAATACTTAAGCAGGGCGACGGGGAAGACCTCAGGCATAAACAGTTGCATATCAATAAAAACGCTGCACACACGATGGTGAAAACCGTAGACTCCCAGTGCTGTCTACATCTATATTAGATGCTGAGACCCTGTTCAGGCGACCTACACACACTACACTATTGATCACGAAAAGCTGACGCTGTACTGACGGACAGGTCAGTACAGCGTCAGCTTTTCGTGATCAATAGTGTAGTGTGTGTAGGTCGCCTGAACATTACATTGAGGACTTTCTCTTAAGAGTCAAGGGTTGCTCTGATTGCTACCCTATAAGAGCTATTTACAGCAAGAGTTAAGGGGTGATACATTGTATATAGCGATTCGGCTGGACACTCTTAAACTGTTAGTTAATTGTGTCCTCTTTTTTACACATTAGAGCGGGGCCTCAATTTCCCGAGCGGTTGCCGGGCGAGGTGAGGTCTTCACCCACACAAAGCTGGGTGAGTATCACCGTGAGGAAATGCCTCTACGTGATTTAGCTAATAAGCTTATATATAATGCGGAACGCAAAGTGTTTACGCAGGTGTGCTTTTGTCTTGATGGTGTGAGTGGGGTTACTTTGATTTTTGTGCGGAAATGTATATATGTTATCTTTTTGTTTCCTTGACAGGTAGAAGATTCTTCTCTATCTACAGAGGACATAGAAGTTTCAAATCTGGGTGACAATTTTCCTCTTTAGAGTACTTTGATGCAACCTATTGGTATCTCATTTCTGTACACCCTATATAGTATATTGTGTTGCAGTAGCTTACTAATTTTTGATCCTGATGAAAGCTGGAGCAATGCTCCATCGAGCTGAAACTAGTTGACCCTTTCACATAGCGCCACGATGTAGTCCAACCTATTTACTACTAGGCGTGTTTTTAATCCTGACACCTACACTTATATTGATAAGATATGTGCTTAGTCTAGGTAGTCATTTTTATCCATCATTTGTTTCTTAGCACTGCACTTTTTTCACATTTTACTTTGGGCACAAGTATGGCACAAAGCGCCATTTGCTCCATTTCCGCAAAACTTCAAGGGCGGTATATGGAAAGGCTATTTATCCCCATATGATGATATACTGCCAAGAGGGTGGTCTGATGGGATTTTTTCCAGCCCAATGTGACCCAACGATACAAGTCCACACGGGTGTCTTGGTGATTCCTACTCTCTATTCAGGACAACACACCACCAGCTGACCTGGTCCACTCCTTCGTTGTTACATATTCACAATATAGGGGCATGAGTGGACAGGTCGTGAAAATATTTCCCCTTCTTGACCCTCCACACTTTTTGTTTTTTATGAATTAGAGCAACTTCCTGGTTGCGGGTCCTTCCCATATGCATACCTATCTGTTGGTTGCATGACTTTAGCTCACCTAATTTAAATGTGTGTGACTCCGTTTACCTTCATTCTGCTACCCCTGCCTTGAGTTTTATCTTCGTTCTATTCTACTTTTCCTGGCCAGTTGTCAGGGGTTTTTAGAATAGTGGTGTTTTACCTTGCTAGGTTATGATACTTCCATGACTAGAATATTCCTTCGCACTAATTGTGGAACCCCCCTTTCCTCTGTCTCACATTACAACAAACATTTAAGTATACGTGTGACTTGTGGTTTCTTGCTTCTACACACACTTTGTTCACAGCATCGCCATTGGATACTACATTTTGGGCATTCATGACCATGGCGATCTTTTTCTTCTTTTTCTTTAAGACAGGGGACCCATTCTTACCCCTTCCATCTAACATAGATGTAGCTGAGACTCTCTCTGTAGAAGAGTTAATGCCCTTTTCGATTCTGACAGTCAGTATATTGTGCATTTGGAACCGAGCACCTTTGCGCATGTGCGCAGAGATCAGTGCCGGTATCATAGCAGATCAATTCTGCGCATGCGCGCAGAGACGAGTCGAATCCAGGTTCTGCAGGACCGCCCTTGGTTCGCGTCCTGTTGTTTTCAGGTGAGCCCGCTTGCCTGTTTAAGCCTTCAACACTGGCTTATGTCCACAATAGTGGTTACCATTGGCTGATTTAAAACCCAGCCTCGCTTTTATAAACTGAACGGCGAATTCCGTCGGTGCCTCCACTTCCGCTCGTACTTGAGCGCGGGCACCGACGGACAGGTCAGTACAGCGTCAGCTTTTCGTGATCAATAGTGTAGTGTGTGTAGGTCGCCTGAACAGGGTCTCAGCATCTAATATAGATGTAGACAGCACTGGGAGTCTACGGTTTTCACCATCGTGTGTGCAGCGTTTTTATTGATATGCAACTGTTTATGCCTGAGGTCTTCCCCGTCGCCCTGCTTAAGTATTAGACATTACATTGAGGACTTTCTCTTAAGAGTCAAGGGTTGCTCTGATTGCTACCCTATAAGAGCTATTTACAGCAAGAGTTAAGGGGTGATACATTGTCACCACTAGTATTATTACTACCATCCCACCTCTGAGTTACTTCTGAGTTATCTATTCATTACAAACTATATTGGTTGGCTCAGGGTTTGTAGGTGGTAGCGTTTTTTAGGTGGCCATGAGTCTAACACACGTATTTTGGGTTATTGTGTATAGCGATTCGGCTGGACACTCTTAAACTGTTAGTTAATTGTGTCCTCTTTTTTACACATTAGAGCGGGGCCTCAATTTCCCGAGCGGTTGCCGGGCGAGGTGAGGTCTTCACCCACACAAAGCTGGGTGAGTATCACCGTGAGGAAATGCCTCTACGTGATTTAGCTAATAAGCTTATATATAATGCGGAACGCAAAGTGTTTACGCAGGTGTGCTTTTGTCTTGATGGTGTGAGTGGGGTTACTTTGATTTTTGTGCGGAAATGTATATATGTTATCTTTTTGTTTCCTTGACAGGTAGAAGATTCTTCTCTATCTACAGAGGACATAGAAGTTTCAAATCTGGGTGACACTTTTCCTCTTTAGAGTACTTTGATGCAACCTATTGGTATCTCATTTCTGTACACCCTATATAGTATATTGTGTTGCAGTAGCTTACTAATTTTTGGTCCTGATGAAAGCTGGAGCAATGCTCCATCGAGCTGAAACTAGTTGACCCTTTCACATAGCGCCACGATGTAGTCCAACCTATTTACTACTAGGCGTGTTTTTAATCCTGACACCTACACTTATATTGATAAGCTATGTGCTTAGTCTAGGTAGTCATTTTTATCCATCATTTGTTTCTTAGCACTGCACTTTATTCACATTTTACTTTGGGCACAAGTATGGCACAAAGCGCCATTTGCTCCATTTCCGCACAACTTCAAGGGCGGTATATGGAAAGGCTATTTATCCCCATATGATGATATACTGCCAAGAGGGTGGTCTGATGGGATTTTTTCCAGCCCAATGTGACCCAACGATACAAGTCCACACGGGTGTCTTGGTGATTCCTACTCTCTATTCAGGACAACACACCACCAGCTGACCTGGTCCACTCCTTCGTTGCTACATTTAGAGTGGCCACTTCAAATAAAGGCATCCCAGCAGGCCCCCATCCCTGTGATGGCATCCAGTCATAGTGAGAGACCTGTCTTATAAGTATTGATGAGGTGGGCTAGATTGAGGCCCACAACGATTTGGAAGTTTTTGAACTGATGTAAGTTGGTTGTTGGTGAGTGTACAATTTCAAAACACTTTTTGTGAATGGAAATGTCATTAATCAAACCTTAAGTATGAAGTTAGGGGCATGAACAACAGTGTTCCCAAGGGGGGATTAATGGTAGGTTTTAGAAAGTAGGGAGCACAAAAAAACGTATGGGTTAAGCATTTGTATGCACAATAACAGATACCTTCCCATTTTACAATTATGCTATATATGTATAAAAAAGGGTGTATACATTTTCATTTCTCTGAAGCATGGGTACTCACAAACTTTCCTTGGGGGCCAAATTTACAGTGTGGTTTGTTTCCGAGGGCGGCACCAGTGGGGGCGGGGTCAGTGGGCGAGGGGGGGGGCCTGGGGCAAGAAACAAAACTGTTACCATGCGGTTAAACACAGGTCCCTGCAGCGGACGCCTTCATCCACCTGAGCCACTAGACCCAGCATACACACATCTCTCTCTCTCTCTCTCTCTCTCTCTCTCTCTCTCTCTCTCTCTCTCTCTCTCTCTCTTTCTCTCTCTCTCTCTCTCTCTCCCTCTCTCTAACTCTCTCTACCTCTCTCAAACTCTCTCCCTCCATCTCTCTCCATTTCTCCCTCTGTCTCAGAATGCCTCACCCCCTCTTACTCCCTCTCACTCCCTCTCTTGCCCTCTCTCTCTCCCTGACTCCCTCTGTCCCACTCACTCTGTCTCACTCCCTCTCTCTCTCTGTCTCCCTTTCTCTCTGTCTCCTTCTCTCTCTCTCTGTCTCCCTCTCTCCTACCCTCTCCCTCTATCCCCCTCTCTCTCCTTTACTCTCCCTCTCTGTCTCCCTCTCTCTCCTTCCCTCTCCTTCTCTGTCTCCCTCACTCTGTCTCCCTCCTCACTCTGTCGCCCTCCTCACTCTGTCACCCTCCTCACTCTGTCGCCATCCCTCCCTCTGTCTGTCACCCTCCTCCCTCCCTTCTCCCTCCCTCGGTCTGTCGTCCTCCTCCCTCCCTCGGTCTGTCGCCCTCCTCCCTCCCTCTGTCTGTCACCCTCCTCCCTCTGTCTGTCACCCTCCTCCGTCCTCCCTCTCTCTGTTTGTCAACCTCCTCCCTCCCTCCTCCCTCTGTATGTCACCCTCCTCCCACACTCCTCCCTCCGTCTGTCACACTCTGTCTCACTCCCTCTCCCTTTCTCTGTCTCCCTCCCTCTCCCTTTCTCTGTCTCCCCCTCTCCCTCTCTTTGTCTCCCTCTGTCTCCCTCCCTCTCTTTGTCTCCCTCCCTCTCTTTGTCTCCCTTCCTCTGTCTCCCTCCTCCCTCTGCCTCCCTCCTTCCTCTGTGTGTCTCCCTCTATCTGTCTCCATCTGTCGGTCTGCCTCCCTCTATTTGTCTCCCTCTGTCTGTCTCCCTCCCTGTCTCCCTCTGTCACCCTCTGTCTGTCTCCCTCCCTCTGTCTGTCTGTCTCCCTCCCTCTGTCTGTCTCCGTCTGTCTCCCTCCCTCTGTCTGTCTCCCTCCCTCTGTCTGTCTCCGTCTGTCTCCCTCCCTCTATCTCCCTCTCTCTCCATTTCTCTGTTTTCCTTTCTCTGTCTCCCTCTCTCTCCCTTTCCCTCCCTCCCTTGCTCTCCCTTGGTCTGTGTCTGCCCCCCTTTCCCTTCCTCCGTCGTCCCCTTCTGTCTCCCTCCCTTTCCCTCCCTCCCTTGCTCTCCCTCCCTTTCCCTCCCTCCCTTGCTCTGCCTTGGTCTGTGTCTGCCTTCCTTTCCCTCCCTCCCTCCTCCCTCGCTCTCCCTCTGTCTGCCTCCCTTTCCCTTGCTCTCCCTTGCTCTCCCTCCCTTTCCCTCCCTCCCTCGCTCTCCCTCTGTCTGCCTTCCTTTCCCTCCCTCCTTTCCTTCCCTCCCTCTCTCTCCCTCTGTCTGCCTACCTTTCCCTCCCTCCTTTCCTTCCCTCCCTCGCTCTCCCTCACTCTCCCTCCCTTTCCCTCCCTCGTTCCTCCTACCCTCCCTTTCCCTCCCTCCCTTGCTCTCCCTTGGTCTGTGTCTTCCTCCTTTTCCCTCCCTCCCTCGCTCTGCCTCTGTATGCCTCCCTTTCCTTCCTTTCCTTGCTCTCCCTCACTCTCCCTCCCTTTACCTCCCTCCCTCCCTCTCTCTCCCTCCCTCTACCTCCCTTTCCCTCCCTCCCTTCCTCTCCCTCTGTCTGCCTCCCTTTCCTTCCCTCCCTCCCTCGCTCTCCCTCTCTCTGCCTCCCTTTCCCTCACTTGCTCTCCCTCCCTTTCCCTCCCTCCCTCTCCCTCTGTCTGTGTCTGCCTCCCTTTCCCTCCCTCCCTCACCCTCTGTCTGCCTCCCTTTCCCTCCCTCCCTCCCTCGCTCTCCCTTCATCTCCCTCCCTCTCCCTCCCTCCCTCGCTCTCCCTCTGCTGCCCTTTCCCTCCCTCCCTCGCCCTCCCTCCCTCCCTCTCCCTCCCTTCCCCTCTCTCCCTTGGTCTGTGTCTGCCTCCTTTTCCCTCCCTCCCTCTCTCTCCCTCCCTCTACCTCCCTTTCCCTCCCTCCCTTGCTCTCCCTCCCTCTCCCTCCCTTTCCCTCCCTCCCTCCCTCGCTCTCCCTCTCTCTGCCTCCCTTTCCCTCCCTCACTCTTCCTCCCTCCCTCGCTCTCCCTCTGTCTGCCTCCCTTTCTCTCCCTCTGTCTGCCTCCCTTTCCCTCCCTCGCTCTCCCTCCCTTTCCCTCCCTCCCTCTGTCTCCCACCCTGCCTGTGCCGCACCCGAGCACTTCACAGGTCTTTAAAAGACCATTTGTATGTTAATGAGGCTTTTGTATTTCACCTCTTAGAGCCCCTGCAGCTGCACTCTGACTATCACTGGAATGCCCGGGACCCACAGAGCAGCAGAGTCTTGGCGCGGAGTGTTTGCAAACACTTTTTATTTTTTTTAAACACGGGTAAATTGTCTCAAGGTCCGCGGGCCGCCACGGAAGGCTTGCCGGACCGCTGGCGGCCCACGGGCCATAATATGAGTACCCCTGCTCTAAAGGAACTATATGGCAAGGGATTTCTTCACCAGGGAGACTTTTTCTGGTGGCAAAAAGCTAAATAGTAAAATACGCTAAAACACGTTTCCACCACACTTATTTCTATGGATTGCCTGCAGAAAATGTAGTGTAGGTTGAGTGATTTTTTAAATGTTTACCTTTCATAGATTTCCTTGAAATATCATGAGAATTTACATGAACATTAAAAAGACTGCAATGTACTCAGTTTGTAGGTGGAAAGCTCATCTGATAGGTACTTGATTCTTTAAAAGAGGACTGTGAGTCAACCCAACTGTGGGTACAATTAACTTGATGTAAAAAGTGACACTGAGTGCTGGTCTGAAGATCTTGAATAATTAGCAAAAAGAGTACGAAACATATACCGTATACATATTTAGGCAATCAAGAGAAAGTAAACTGAATGTAATATCAAAACAACCGGAAGATCTAATGCTTCCAAAGAACTGGCCTGAAGATACTATTACATTCTAATAAAATTTTGCTAACACTGTTGAATCTACATGAATAGTACCGTCCAGCGCTACTGTCCTCTGACATCCCAAAGGATATTTTTATCGCAGGTTAATTCTAGAGAGGTATGTTATTACCTACTTGCTGCACTTCAATCCACATGGGTAAAAATATTTATGCAAAATTTATTAATCAAAATTATGACTTTGATAAGCTTTTCCAAAGTTACATCACTTTAAACAGGTTTCAAAATGCTAGAAAGCGAGACAAAGTTATAAATACAATTATCATTGAGATAATGTACTATTATACCAGACAGTGGAGAATGCTTTCGGCTGGTAGACAGTAAATGTTGCATTCACAGATAAAACAGAGTTATATTTAATGAGATAACAAAGCAATCCCTAGACTGAAATTCATTCCAAAAGTAATAGTTGGCCAATGACAGTCTGTGACGTGACATGCAAAGCAAGGAGGTTTGTAGACAGCAAATGACTCATAGAAAATGACAGGCAATGTAAGCCAATGGTTCCTTTAATCTACAAATGACAAGTATGATCTGCAGACCCTCATTCAGTCAGGATCTTCAGACAGGCTAGATGGGCTCTTGAGAGTTGGTCCAAAAGTGCTATGGAACAATGCAGCATGCTTTCCAGTACCTTCTTGCAAAACATATGAAAAAGCCTGGAATTTAACTGAGGTTTGGTATAAGGGTTGTTAAGCTGCATAGAAGACTAACATGCAGGACTTTGTTTATAGTGAGCATAGAACTTGGGAGCAATGGAAGGTACACCAATTTAAAGTTGGTATGAGGTTAGCACCAAGGTTCTCACCCAGAGATTAGAGGTTAGGGTGTGCCCTGGGCCCGCATCATGTACACAAAATAGGGGCTTGTAATTCAGTTCCATCACTCCCACTACAAGCCAAAAAAATGACTCTCAGTTATAGAGATTAGTAGGGTGCTTCTAGAGGAATGCTGAAGACTACGGCCAATCCAGGCTTCTAAACTAGTGAGAAAATGTTTGCTGGTTCATGATTGCAATGTCTGGTGTTCTAAAAGAGGGAATCCAGATGTGGTGTCCAGTCTCCCATTGGGAATGGTGTGGTCTTCTCATTCTTGTATTTATTTGGTGCTATGCATATTGAATAAACGCATCCAACTAAAAAAAGAGCATGAAGCACACCACTACGTCTGTAGAGGTCTGTATGAATGCAAGACCCTGTTTACAATATTATCAACTAAACATAGCAGACAGGGGCTGGGCCTTTAATGTTGGTTCTGGCAGGCATTAGCTCCACTTTAATATCTTTCGCTGGTACTTCAAGGGATAACCGTCTGAAACATTGTTACAGTTGATTAGTGAACCAAGGCTGCCCAGCCATGTCTGTTAACTAATAGATTTTTGGCTTTACGAAGAACTTTCCAATATTACTGATTTATTTGCATGTAATTTCTCAAGATGTTTGTAATTGTGATGTGCGGGAAATAAAATCAGGTAATCCATTTACTGAATATTCCTTTCCCTCCATACAACTACTTTCCTTTTTGCAAAGAGGGCTAATGATTTTAAATATCTTTGCCTCCGTCGCCACATGGTCATGCACTCATTTCTTTTGCCATAGCACTGACTTCATGCTAGCCCATGGTGTACAATGTTATCAGTAGCGGCCTCTCATATTGCGAACTGGCGGGTGGAGGAGTAACACAAACAGAAAAACAGAATTATGAATAGAGAAAAATAGCACTTATCTGCTCTGATGGCCACTGCCTTGCTCCTGATCCACCCGCCGGATCCAGGAACTGCTACACACTACACAGGCTCTCAGCTCCCGCTCCCAGCACTTCTGTCATGATTGGAATACTATTCCCAGCATGAGAGCAGCGCTGGGATTGGCCTGAGCACCCTGGTTCAGTGCTCAGACATTGGCTGGGAGCCTGTGTTGGTTCTCCACCTGGCTGTACTGCACAGTTCGGGTAGGAGAAAGGCTAAGTGTGCATGACAGTTTGGCCAACCCCAGAGGGCCGTCCAAACTGTCATGCGTACTTAGCAGTGCCCACACCACTACCCCCGCTCCCGCCCTTTCCATGGTGCTGCGGCTGTAGCGTTAGTATTGATGGACTTGCCCCTACCTCTGCTCACACCCTGCAGGTCGAACATTTTGTGATAATAAACATATTTTATTATCATTTTAATTTTGGCCTTTTCCTCTGCTGGCTTTCAGCAGGGCGGGCGAGGCTTTACCACCATAACACAGCCCCTGATTATGTTCTGTATGTAGAATGCGAAAGTTAAATTCCCATAAAATGCCATCTAAACTAAAACGAAATTGATGTTATGATAAACTGTAGCACTGGTACATTAATGAACTGAAACGGAAAAATAAATAATCATAAAATTGCGCTAATGATTGTCGACCAAGGAGCAGCGTTAGCAAATTATTTAGCTTAATGTACAGAATCACAGTAAAGTGCCGGTAATAATCACATTCGAGGCGCAATGCGTCCGTACTGTAGTTGACATCACTCATCCAGAATATTGTCATTTGTAACAGAGCAGAATGCTTTATTGTGTTTCGTGCATAGTCAAATACATATTATGTTATTTCAAATCAAGATCAGTGAATAGTATACATGAAGAGAGAATGCATTTAAACTGAGAGCCAAAGGTAATATATACAGGATGAAGTCCCGAATTTTAATTGCCATAGTGATCTACAAATCTGGAGGTGAAAAAGGGGCTCAGTTGATTAATTTCTTGTGTCACGTACAATGTTGAATGTGTTTCTTGTTTCAGTGTATGGACGATACTGAAGTACAATCCACAAAAAAGATTCGAGTGACTTGGCCTCTCAATATGAAAGGACATGTGACACTGTCCATTGAAGGGGAGAGACAGCTCTAGTTAGATGGTAAGCCTACCTATTTCAAGTTAGCACTGCTATCCCACAAAACTACTCCGTATATTTACCCCATATCACGATGCAACAGCAATTACTGAAACCCACGCATGTGTTACGTTGATTTTCGTTATTATCATGAAGTCCAACTTTATATATAATTTGTGTGCACAAAATCTGAGACCCCTTGTGTACGTCAGTGGTAAGACTGCATGCTGTGGGTTCACTCAGCTCAAGCCCCACCTTTCTATGTAGAGGCACTATCTTACCCCTCACAATACTAAACCCTTAGGGCCAGATTTTTCAAAATGTGACGCAGCACAATGCACCAAAACAACTGTGCTGCGACAAATTGAGGAAGCAGGAATGCACCATTTTTTCACCAGGATATGACACCTCTTGCATTCTCCTAGTGCTGGCACGCATGTGGCAGCTTCGTGCCAACACAGGCTACTATGCCTCATGGTGCAAGGGTGCCTCCATTGCAGGCAGTATTGTTTTTGTGGAGGAAGTGACACCTTACTGCACAAAAAACAGTCCTCGGAGGTGTTATACTCTTTCTAAGTGTGCTACAGAATGCAGCACACTTAGAAAGAACAAAAGAGGAGAAATAAAGATATTTCTCCTCGTTGCTGATCTATTGGCACGGCATACCATTTTTACACCTTCCCAGGTTTACCAGTCTTGGTAAATCTGGGAATATGTCAAAATAAATGGGTGGATGTGTGAAAACTCCCATGCTCCACCTTGTTATGGCTTCCCAGCACAGAGTTATGTAAGGCAGTGACTTGTGCTGCCTTACATTATTCCAGATTTACCAAGCAACACAGCAACACAAGGTGGCCTTGCATAGGTTGGAAAATCTGATTTAATAATTGTGTTGCCCTTGCAACATCTTGCGTGACACAGGGGCAACGCAATCCTTTGATAAATCAGGGCCCCGGTCCACAAGGTGATGAAGATAACACCCACACTCCACCATTGTAATGCTTTCCAGGTACAGAGTAAGGCAAGGGAGCAACTTGCTCTGTTCTGTGTTACTCCAGATTTACCAAGCAATGCACGGCCACACAATATTGCCCTGCAGGGCTTGGAAAATCTGACTTAAGGACTGCATTTCCCTTAAACCACTCTAAGTGACACAAAGGCAACGCAATCCTTTGATAAATCTGGACCTTGGTCCGCAAGGTGATGTGAGTGTAACAAAGATATGAGCATGGTGTAATGTGACACACTTCCACAGAGAGAGCGTATTACTGAGTGGCAATCAATTTGAATTTTGATTGAAGTTTGACCCGAATAAGCACTAAATAAAATACACGAGAAACCTACTTTGAATTTGAGGCAAACGCACATATGTAACTCCTGAAATTCCAAGTTAGAGTTTGGTAATATGTTTACAGACATAGGGCATCATTAGGATGGCCAGCGGACAAAGTCCGCCCGCCATCCTGACGATAAAAGGGACCGTCTGCCATATGTGCGGGGTCCCGTTGTTGACATTGGGATGCGCCCGCCAGGCGCATCCTGCATTTTTAACATTGCGGCTGGTGGTGCTTTTAGCACCACCTGCCGCAGTGCCAAAAATGAATGTTGTGCATGTGTATGCACAACGTGGCAGGCACCCCGCAGTGCCTGCCATGTTGTGCATGCACATGTATGGTGGTAGCCCCCATGTGCCCCCCCCAACATCCCGCAACGGGCCCCCAACCTCAAAATCTGCATGCCTTTTCGTGGTGGTCGATCGGGCGGAAAAGCGGCGGAGGGTTTTTCCATCCACCGCGGATGGGGCTAGGATGTAGGGCAGATCGCCACAGCCATGCGGGCGGTGGTGATCCGCCCTCCATCCTAATGGGCCCCATAGTCTGTGACCAAATATTGTGACTTAATATTGTACTTCAATAATTGGTGTGTGGCACGTGAAGAAGCTGCAGAATATTTTGGGATCAGAAGTAATTCCTGTAAAATTTGTTAATTCCTTTGAAGGATGAGAAATATGTGGTCTAATTTGTGTTAGGGCTACCAGAAAATATTACTTGAATAACTGGCTCACTCGCTGATAATTTTAAACTTTCTTAATCTGGTCAATGTGCATACTGCCATATAAGATGTGGGACCCCAGGTTCTACTATAGAAAGGTTTTTATCATTTGTCTGAAAGACAGGGGTGTACTGGTCTGAAGGCGGCACATGAACATTCTGAAAAAATCATATGAAATAATACAAACGAGGCATCAGAAAGTCCCTAAAAATATCCTGCACAAAACAGCCTTATGATGACACCTCTGAGTGTAGGACCAGAATAATGAATTGCCTGCACTCATGACATAAAGTTTATATTAGATCTAGGATCGAACTATTTATACCCTCAATTACAAAATGGTATTCCTGTTGGCAGTTGCGGCTGGCATGGCTCGTGGGTGGCGGGGGGGGGGGTGATTGGCGGGAGGCGTAATGTAAAACATTATTTAAAAAAAAGAAACACTCAGCTTGCCCATGTGTCCCGCGTCTCTGCTGTTGCTCTCCTCGTCGGACTCAAGGAACAGGAAGCACAGACAGACTCACCGGACCAATCACAATGCTGTAATGCAGCGTTGTGATTGGTCGGAGCATACTGGTTTGAAGCTCAGCCAGGGAATGGGGGCCAGGGCATGTTATCCACACAGGCTGTAATGTAGCCTGAATGGAGAACAGGAAACCTGTGCATGACTGTTTGCAGCCGGCCAAACAGTCTTGTGCAATTAGGAGTGTGCAAACCACTCCTCCTCTGCACTGCTCCGAGAGCAGAGCAGCCCCGCCCATCGCCCCCGCAAAGCAGCACAGAAACATAAAATGATAATAACTCAAACTTATCTTTTTATGTTTCCTTTACTTTGCACTACTTAAAAGCAGTGGGGCAAAGCTCCTCCGCAACAGCGGAGGAGCCACCACTGCCTGTTGGAATATTTATTGTGAGCTCATTGAGTTCCTGCTGTACCCTACACAAATGAAAGAATGACCTATTTTTTTTAATTAACTGTTTAAAACCCAGCATTATTCACATTGACATTGTCGAACTACCAGATGCTTTATTTATTTTTTTACTCTGGTTGTTTTCTCTGTTTAGTAATTATTGTGTGTGGCTCCGTTGTGGCTCAATTATAGCTTAGTTTTGGGAGGATAGAGCTCAAGCCAGTGGTGTACATGCAAGGACCCCTAGTCATCTGGATGTACCTTGAATAAAGACAGGTATAGGTCAGAAAAGCTTCTCTCTTGTATACTTTAACAGGTTGATGTGAGAAGTTAGCCTGGCATATGATGTCCACTAGTTCTAGTGGGCACCTTACCCCAGTCTAATTGACCCTTATTGATGGTGGTTGTAAAGTCAACCTTATAGAAAGCTATCCTAGTGGTAGCATGAACCAGCAGTCATCAGGCTAAGACTTCAGTAGGCAAGTTAAGCAAATTGTTTTACCAATTATAAACCCTTGAATACCAAATGAAAAGACACCACACAAGGTATATATCAAATATGGTTGTATGTCAATACAACGCGGTGTTTACACCGCACTACCATTACAAAGCTGGTTTTAAAACGCAAGTCGTTACCACGACTTGCGCTGTAGGGTGCTGGACTTAGGAATAGTAAGGTTTACTATTCCAACACCAGCCTACGTACAGTAGGGAAGGTGTTGGAATAGTAAATCTACTATTCCTTAGCCTAGAGCGCCCGCCAGCGCAAGTCGTGGTAACAACTTGCATTGTAAAACCAGTGTTGTAATGGTAGTGCGGTGTAAACACCGCGTCGTAACGGATGTTCCCCATCAAATATATATGTATTTAATCTCAACACAACCCCTCTGCACTCTTTATGAGGTCAGAGGTAAAAATACAATACAAGTCACACAATTAATATACGATAAGTTGCACAGTATACGTTATGCCCTAGGGGCCTCACAAACCATTTACTAAAATAGTGGTATAAGAACCAGAAGAGAATTAGAAAGCAGGTCTGGGGCCTGTGGAATCGCTGGGGCTACTCTACACAACCAAAGGTTAGGAAGGAGGAGGCCCAAGGGAGACACGTGCATTGTCTAAACACAGATGCGGGTTACCATTGACTTTCTATGGTGATCGTAAGAGTTACAAATATACAATTTAAGGACAATTCCGGATGGACTAGGATGGAACCATTTTAAACTAGGACACTTCGAGAGTCAAGACCCACAAGAGCACCGGAGTACTTGTGTTACCTCACCCAGTGAAGCTGGGTGCATAGGTGTCTTTTCGTGTCGGGTTTCGTCGTCGTTTTCTATGGAGAGCTGCAAAGAAGTGCTGCAGGCGACCAGAGGAAAAGTGTACGGGTGGATCCAAGGGTGGATCGAAGATCTGAAGAACCTGAAAGCAGAAGAGACAGAGTCTGGGTCACTAGCCAGTGACCAGGAAGGAACCAGGAAGGAACCAGGCGAGGTCGGGTGATTTCAGGTGAAGAAGATGAACTTGTCTCTTCAGCCACGAGGTCCAGGAGGCATCGATGATGACCAGGCGCTGGATTCGAGCTGTCCCATGACGGATCAAGTTGACTGCATTGTCGGTATCCGGATTGGACCCAACAAGCCTTGGCAACTGCAACCCACGCAGGATGACGAGATTGGCTCTGTTGCAGACAGGCAAGGTCTGTGGTGCTTCTCCTTTGCAGGGAAGCTGGAGCAACCAGGAAAGCAAGTTTGTTGTAAAGAAAAGTCTTCAGTGGGCTCACTAGTCAACGGGCAAGGACTGGCGGGGGGGTATTATTCCAAAGTGTTTGACACAACATGTATTCTAAAGTGTTTACACAACAGTATTCCAAAGTGTTTGACACCTTACACAACATGTTTTGATAATGCCAAACCAAAGTTAGAATTAACTGCGAGGATTATAATGCACTTAAGAGTATATGGTATGGCTATATCATAGAACAGCTATAAGGAGATGGTTCCAAAAGCTGTAGAGGGGCTCAGCTCATGCTAGGGCACCCTCTCACATAAAACCAAGCACTCTGCCTCCAGGATTGTCGAGACCTACTGTTGCTTCTAGTCAGGGCAAGGAGATAACCCTCTGAGGTAACCCCTGCTCACCCTCTAGGTAGCTTGGCACGAGCAGTCTAGGCTAACCGGAGGCAATGTGTAAAGTATTTGTACCAACACTCACAGTAACACAGTGAAAACACCACAAACTGACTCCACAACAGTTTAGAAAAATAAAGGTATTTAATCTAAAGTACACAAGACCAAAACAACAGAAATCCAACATACACAGTTCAAGAATATGGTTTCAAAAGAGTTCTTAAGGTTTGCGATAAAATTCTTCAGGTTGCGATAAAATAATCCACAGACGCGTGAAAAGCTCACAGTTGCGTAGCGTTTACACAGTACCTTTTAGTTGCAACAAAGTTCCAAAAGCAGAAGCTGGTGCGGTGGAAAACAAGCGATGTGTTGCTCCTGAGACCCTGGGGAGGCGTTTACGACAGTCCCGCTGCAGCAGCGGGCGTGTTGCGATGAATCCGGTCTGTATGGGGAGGAAGGCCACTTGTATGGATTCCGGTGCATAGGTTCCGTAGGAAGTTTGTTCTCGCAAAGGCACGATGCGACGATCTTTGGAGTTGCGACGATCTCCGGGGCGATGATGCGCGGACCAGCGGTGATCTTCTCTCTCGCAGCTCCTCGACGCAATGATTTCTGCGATGACACTTGCAGCGACGTGATGCGGTCCACAAGCAAGCGATGCGGTGATCTCACCCAGCGACGACAGGCTCTGCGACAACACTCGCAGCGATGTTAGATTTTCCCGCACCGATCTGGTGCATCCCGCAAACGAAGGATGCAACGGCTCTGGCAAGCAGCAACAGGCGCTGCGACGATCTCGGCCTCCGTAGCGGCGGGAATTTCCTTGCACTGTCGGGGATGCGCTCCGCAGGGAGCGATGCGATACCTTTCAGTTGCAAAAGTCGCTCAAGCTTAGTTTCAAGCTTCCCAGCACAGGTACAACTTCCAGAGGCCCCACAACTGGATAAGGCACTCTAGGAAGGACAGAACTCTCTCAGCAGAGTTCAGGGAAGTTGAGGGTGAAGTCCTTTTGTTCCTGGGACTTCAGAACAGGGATCCAGCTCTTCTCGGGCCCTTGGAGATTCCTTCAAGACAGGGGACACAGCACAACAGCAAAGTCCTTCTCCTCTCCTTAGCAGCAAAGCAACAGGTCAGTCCAGCAGAGCAACAGCAGGGCAGTCTTCCTTCTTCAGATTCAGATTTCTCCTTGGCAGAGGTTCCTTCTTGATTCCAGGATGATTTAATTTTCTTATGTCAGGGGTCCTGTACGGATGTATGACGTTACATCGCGCACATTGAGATCGCACGCTTTTACCCCGCATCTATTACATCGCACAGACCATGCCATCGTCTGTTTTTACCTCGCTATCTGTTGCAACGCGCTTCCGTTGCTTTCTATTGGCCAGAACATTACCCCGCAGTACACGAAGTCGAATGCCATAACAACGCGGTGTTGGTTATCTGCTGCGTGAACCCGCCTCTAAGCCCCGGCCCCCACTTACCCTCATCCCCGGACGCCAATTCCTCATTTTTTATTGCATGTTTTTATTTTTTGTGGGGGGGGGGGTGGAAATTCATTTGTATATTTATTGTATAGGAGACTCGAACCTTCGTTTACATCACTAAAGTCGGCAGTAGCTAGCCGTCAGACCACATCCTCTCCATGTCATCGAGGCTGTAATTATAAGATATATAGCCTGTTATTTACCAAAAACATACATTGTACTCGTTGGCATCCCTGTAAATATTTACATTTACATTTAGTATACGAGGCTGAGCTATTTATTTGTTTCTTCACACGTTGTCACGCTGCGAGGCTGTAATGAAACCTGACCCAAAGCAGTGACCATGTCATCCAACGCTCTTATTAAATATGGAGTAAAATAAAAAATATATTGAATGCAGACGTTGTCACCGCTAGTGATAGCCACTGTTTATGTAAAAATCATCTCTTCACAAGTATAAGCTGATGTCGCCCATCACTCTTTTTGAAATATTGACATATGTGACCAAAGTCGGCAGGTACGTGAATTCCATGTAAAACAGAAACTTTCAAGCTGTAAATCCATCCATCATGCATCCACCACACACACATCCACCCATCCATCCATCATGCATCCACCACACACACACACACATACACCCATCGCCCATCCATCCATCCACCGATCCATCCATCCATCCACCCATCATCCATCCACTCAGTCACCCATCCATCCACCCACCCACCCATCATGCATCCGCCACACACACAACACCCATCACCCATCCATCCACTGATTCATCCATCCACCACCCAGCCATGCATCCATGAGTGGAGTACATAAAAAGCATCACTGGAAATATTTACATTTACTATAGGAATCGCTTACTCTGCGAGACAGCTATTTATGAAAATATCTCCTCACACGTTTAAGCTGATGTCACCCATCTCTCTTTTTGAAATATTGACATCTGCGAGGCTGAGCTATTTATTGTATAGGAGGCTCGAACCTTCGTTTACATCACCAAAGTCAGCAGCGCTAGCCGTCAGACCATATCCTCTCCATGTCAGCGAGGCTGTAATTATAAGATATATAGCCTGTTATTTACCAAAAACATACATTGAACTCGTTGGCACCCCTGTAAATATTTACACAACTTAATTAAAAAATGTGGGCTTGTAGGCTAGCTGTCCTAAAATGGTACGTGAATTCCATTTAAAACAGAAACTTTCAAGCTGTAAATGTGGACGGAATTTAATTTCGGCACATGAATGCACATGGACTTGTTGTCCTCAAATGGTACGTGAATTCCATGTAAAGCAGCAACTTTGTTAAAAAATGTGTGACTTTCAAGCTGTAAATGTGGACGGAATGTAATTTCGGCACATGAATGCACATGGACTTCTTGCCCTGTCATCCATCACTCTCTTTTACGAAAAGATGTCATATGGTGCGTGAATTCCATGTAAAGCTGAGCATCTATTTACACGTTGGCATCGCTAGTCACCCATCACTCTTTATGCTAGCGCGATGTAATCGCTAGCGATGTACATCTGAATGCGATGTAGTAGCATGCGTCTGGATAGCATGCGTTGTGAAGCCGACCGCGATGTAATAGTCGCGTTGCGCTGGCATCGCGATGCGATACATCCGTTGTAACGGGTGTTCCCCTCCTGTACTTATAACCCTAAAATTCTTTGTTCTTTTTGTGCAAGTGGGCCCTGAGCCCGGTCTGAACCATTTCTGGGGGTTGCCTGAGTACTTTGTTTTTCTGGCTTCTTCTTTCCTTTCAGAGTGAGGGGCAGGGTCGCCAGCCACCCAGCAGGAGGTGGAGCCAGCATTGTGGAAGGCAGGAACAGCCCTATTCAGGCCCAGGTGCTAACTCCTCCCACCACTCCAGTTGCAAATGCAGTAATTCAGCCTAGGACTGACTCAGCCAGCCTCCTGGGGAATCCCCAGCCCCTGTCACTCTCAAACCAGACAGTCAATACACAAACAGGCCAAGGCACACAGAAAGGTCATACAAGAGACCAGCAACTTTCTAAAAGTGCAGTTCTCAAACACAGGATTTAAAAACAACTTTTCCTAAAAGATGTGTTATTAAATTCTGAGTTCAGGGATACTAGATACTTATGTCCTATCTTGTTCCTATGGGAAGAAATACTGGAAGCCACTGTAGCCAGCATCCCTCATGTTAATCTATGGAGCAAGATAGTAGTGAAGAGCAAGTAGTACAAAAAGCCAAAATGGCTGCCATTCACTGCTAGAGCATGTCACCTGCACCAGTACATGCTCTACCTTTCACAAACACTGCACCCTGCCCAGGGGGGTACCTTGGGCCTTCCATAGGGGTGACTAATGTGCATGAAAAGGGAAGGGTTAGGCCTGGTCAGTGGGGACACTGACCAGGAGGACATAGCAGTTTCTAAACTGCACTCAGGCACTGCAGTCGCAGGCCGGAGACACCATTTTAGAGCTACTCCTGTGGGTGGCACAATCAGTGCTGCAGGCCCACTAGTAGCATTTGTCATCACCAGCCCTGGCACACCCAGTGCACTTTACTAGGGACTTCATGGTGATACAAATTGGATATGCCAAACATGTATATCCAATCAGAATAACAATTTACATAGGGAGCACTTACACTCTGGCACTGCTCAGCAGTGGCAGAGTGCCCAAAGCATCTAAACCAGCAAATCCAAATCCAGCACAGCATCAAAAATACCGGAGGTAGAGGCAAAAAGATAGGGGGAAACCATGTCAAAGATGCCAGGTCTAACACGTGTCCCCTCCAGCTGAAAGTGGGGAGAACTACCCACCCTCTTGGGAGTTCTCTTCACTAAGGCGGAAAAATCTGGACTGACCATCAGCGTTGGTGTGCTCTGTACCAGGGCGGTGTTCCACCGTAAAGTCCATTCCCTGTAGGGAGATGGACCACCTCGGCCGTTTTGGGTTCTCCCCCCTCATTCGCATTAACCATCTGAGGGGCCTGTGGTCGGTCTGAACACAGAAGTGAGTCCCAAACAGGTAGGGCCTCAGCTTCTTCTGAGCCCAGAACACAGCAAAAGCTTCCCTTTCAATCACACTCCACCTCTGTTCCCTGGGGAGTAGCCTCCTACTAATGAAAGCTACCGGCTGGTCTCCATTCTCCTCAGTGACTTGTGAGAGTACTGCTCCCTCACCATGCTCTGAAGCGTCTGTCTGTACTATGAACTCACTGGAAAAGTCAGGTGACTTGAGCACCGGTGCTGTGCACATGGCAGTCTTCAGGGCATCAAAAGCAGTTTGGCAGGCTTCGGTCCAGTCCACTCTTTTGGGCAACTTCTTAGAAGTGAGTTCTGTCAAGGGGGCGACAATGGTGCCATATCCCTTGACAAACCGTCTGTAATACCCGGTGAGTCCTAAAAAGGCTCTCACCTCTATCTGGGTCTTGGGGGGCTCCCAAGCCAGAATGGTATCAATCTTTGCCTGTAGGGGCGCTACCTGGCCGCTCCCCACCTGGTGTCCCAAATACACCACAGATCCCTGCCCTATCTGCCACTTGCTGGCCTTGATAGTGAGGCCTGCCCTTTGCAGAGCCTTCAACACTTCACAGAGGTGTTGCAAGTGTTCCTCCCATGTGGAGCTGAACACAGCAATGTCATCCAGGAATGCGGCGCTGAATTCCTCCAGCCCGGTCAGTACCTGGTTAACCAGTCTCTGGAATGTGGCAGGGGCATTCTTCAACCCAAAGGGCATGACTCAGAACTGGAAGTGCCCCTCTGCCGTTGAGAATGCAGACCTCTCCTTGGCCCCATCAGTTAAGGCAATCTGCCAGTACCCAGAGGTCAAATCAAAGGTACTGAGGTACTGGGCAGCTCCCAACCGATCCAAGAGCTCATCAGCTCTGGGGATGGGCTGTGCGTCAGTCTTCGTGACCACATTGAGCCCACGGTAGTCCACGCAAAACCGGAGTTCTGGAGGGCCACCGGGCGTAGCAGCTTTCTTTGGCACTAAGACCACTGGGCTAGCCCAAGGGCTGCTGGAGGGCTCACTCACCCCTAGAGCCAACATCTTGGAAACCTCTTCCTTGATGCTGGCCTTGACCTTGTCAGCTACCCTGTAAAATTCTTGTTTCACAGGCAGACTGTCTCCAGTGTCCACATCATGGTCGCACCAGTTGGTGACTCCTGGGGTCAGGGAGAACAGTGAGGAGAACTGACCCAACACTTGGCAAGTCACTCTGCTGCTCTGGGGTCAGGGTGGGCGAGAGGACCACACCATCCACTGACCCATCTTCCTCCTTACCTGCCAGGAGGTCAGGGAGAGGATCACTATCCTCTTCCATTCCTGCATCTGTAGCCATGAGAATTGTCACTTCAGACCTCTCAAAGTGTGGTTTGAGGCAGTTCACATGCAAGACTCTCAGGGGTTGCCTGGGAGTCCTCAGGTTAACCAGGTAGGTTAACTCACTTTTCCTTTCCACCACCTCATATGGCCGAGTCCACTTGTCCTGGAGCACGCAGGGCTCCACTGGTGCCATCACCCACACTTTCTGCCCAGGTTGAAATTCGACCAGAGTGGTATTCTGGTCGTACCATCTTTTAATTTCTTCCTGGCTTGCTTCCAGGTTTGCCTGAGCGAGCTTCCTGAAGCGTTGCGTCTGGTTGCGGATGGCCAGCACATAGCTGAACACATCCTGGGGGGTTTTCCCACTGGACATTTCCCAACCCTCCTTCACCAGTGAGAGCGGTCCTCTAACAGGGTGGCCATACAGGAGTTCAAAGGGACTGAACCCTAAGGACTTCTGAGGCACCTCCCTGTAGGCAAACAACAGGCATGGTAACAAGACGTCCCACTTCCGTCTCATGGGCTCCGCTAGGCCCATAATCATAGCTTTTAGGGTCCGGTTGAACATTTCAACCAACCCATTTCCTTGAGGGTGGTAAGGAGTGGTGAACTTATAAGTTACCCCACACACCTCCCACAGAGACTTCATGTACCTAGAGATAAAGTCGGTCGGAGACAACCTCCCTGGGGAACCCCACACGGGAAAAGATCCCCATCAATGCACGGCCCACCACGGGTGCTGTGATTGTCCTGAGAGGGACTGCTTCTGGGTACCGGGTGGCATGGTCCACCAAGACCAGGATGAACCTGTTGCCTAAGGCTGTCTTGGAGTCCAGGGGCCCTACAATGTCTATGCCAACCCGCTCGAAAGGGGTGCTTACCACTGGGAAGTGTTGGAGGGGTGCCTTCAACTTCATTCCAGTCTTGCCACTGGCTTGACAGGTTTGGCAAGATCTGCAAAAGGAACCAACATGCTTTCTCATCTGGGGCCAGTGGAAGTGGGTGACAAGCCTGTTTAGGGTCTTGTCTTGCCCCAGATGTCCTGCGAGAGGCACGTCATGAGCCAGACCCATTAGGAAGTTTCTGAAGCGCTCGGGTACCACCTGCACACGGGCTGCACTGGGCTCAGCAAACTTAGGCTCACTAAACAATAAGTCATCTTCCCAGTAGATAAAGTGATCTCTGGCTGCTCCACCTGCTGCCTGATCTACAGCCTGTTGCCGCAGACCAATGAGGGAAGGGCATTCTTTCTGCGCCTGACAGAATTCCTCCCTGGAGGGACCACCTTCTTGCTGCTAATGGGTCATCTCAGTTAGGTCTCCCAGTTCGTCCACCTGTACCCCTGTAGGTTCCAGGGCATCCCCCTCAGGTTCTGTTCCTTCCTGGACCATGGGAACTGCTGGGGCGGGTTTCCCGCGCCCCCTGCCTCTTCCTCTCCTGGCAGGTCTCTGGGCCATTTTCCCTCGAAAAGGGATATGCTGTTTATTCACGGTACACTTGGAAATAATTTTCCTAACAACTTTGAAAATAGATGGAGGTTTGCAACATTTATTCTTAAAATAACTTAAAATGGATGTGACAATTGGGATTTTAATGTGTAAATATGCATTTGCAAGAATTGGTGAACCATTGCAAAAGAACAAATTCATAATTTCACATTCCTCTAAAAACAACATATTTTCATAATGCAGCAGAAATAATAAACCTGAACATACGGCCATCAATTTTTTTGTACAAATGTTCCAAGTTTCCAGGAAAGATGTACAATCTACTTTATGGATGATATATGAGTTACCCCATCATATACAAACAAAACCGTACTTTTATCGTTAATCTTGTTAAAGCAATGTTTTATAGCTTTACTTTATTCCATTAATTGAAAACAATTTCAAAGTACATATATTCGCTATCATGCTATATTTTTTCCCTTTGCAAACAATCTAAACATAGGGCATCCAAACAAAGTGATGGATGGAATGCTTAAATTAATCTCAGACACTGACAGTCACTCAGGCCGCATCCCAAACCATTTTTTTGTACACCATGTCACCTCAGTTTGTAGCCAGTCATATGCAAATTAATGTTGACTCTGCTCCAATGGGAACACTTCAGTCCAGACAGCCAGGCCAGGTCCTCCCTGAACCAGACAGCAAGCATCCCAGGACCGGTCTTACCCATATTAGGGCTCATCATCCAATTACAGCTTGGTTCTTGTGGCATAGTGAGCACAGGACCCATGTCTGATTATACTGCCACACTTAGGGCATCAAAAACAGTGATTAGATTGACTGTTTTTATTAATCTCCGCCATTGCTCACTGGATTGCTGGATATAAAGCAATTATACACATCTTCATTCTTCATTGAATTACATATCTCAGTGATCTATTATATCCCACTTTATTTATATCATCTCAGTTGCTTCAGGGTAGTATCAATCTACATTCTGGATGAAGCAGATTGCCTGATCTTGTTTTAATCACCACTGAACGGTCAAGCAAACACGTTTCAAGGCGTCCAGCCAATTCTTCAGGGCTCACACAAGTGGTGAAAATAGTTAGCTCGAGAAGATAGAAACAAGAAGAATATAACAAAAAAGAAGGGAAAAAGGAAAAGAAAAGGAAAACGGAGATAGACAAATTTAAAACCATTCTATCAAAATTACTTCTTCTCCAAATCAACAATATGATACACATTCTTTACAAGTATGTTCCCTCCTTTTGGCAAAACAAGACAACATATTAGTTCATATTTTATACAATGATCCTAATATCATGAGTTATAACATGTCAATTGAAGATATAATACAATAATTAGCTACTATGCTAAAAGGTGGTTAGCAGACAATTTTTATTCTGTATCCTGACCCTAAATCTAAGACAAGGAAAAGGTGCTAGAAAAATTCACTCATTATAAATCATACTATTTCATTTGATAAAATTATCATCGATCTCAAATCCCTGACACACTCATAAATTATTGCATGCCCATCTATATCAACAAGAACTAAAAATACTCATTCAAACCTTTTTTTTTTATTTAAATTTTTATTGAGCAGAGCTTGTAGTACATAATTAATTTGATAGCTTCCATTTTCATGATAATACTTTAAAAGCAAAAAAGAAAAGTATTTAACTGTAGCAGCAAATATCATCATCATCCAACATTGATCTTGTGCAAATCATTTAAGATAAAGTGCAATAACCAATGCGGTTACAAGTTTAAATAAAGTGCAATAGTATAAAGTGCAAATATTTCTAAAGTGCAATAAAAAACAGCTAGCACATTGATATGAAAAGTCGATACTACAATCCCTCTTTACACTTCTCTAAAGCGCAATAACCAATACAGTTGCGAACATTCCTGAAATACCAATAAAGTCCAACAGTATAAAGTGCAAATGCTTCTAAAGTGCAATACAGTACATCTACAGCATCGATATATAAAGTGAATACTACAATCCCTCTTTAGACTTTTCTGAATAAATAAAAAACGTCCAATTCTTTTCAAATTTCCTGGATGCCTTTTACAAATTCGCGGGTTCTTTTCATTTCGTTAAACCATTTCAAATTTGTGGGGACTTCACTAGATTTCCAATTCTGGAGAATTAATGAACGAGCTACAGTACAAGAAATAAATAGAAAGGTTTTCTCAGCCTCCGTTAAAATCATTCTATCTCAAAAGAATCCGAATAACGCGTCCTCTGCCTCGAGTGAAACACTCTTCACAATTGTTGACTTAATATCAGCAAAAATTGCCTCCTAGAAGGGTCTCAGCCGAGGACACCCGTAAAAGATATGAGGCCAGCCACCTTCCCCATCTGCCTGGCAGTGGAAGCACTTATACTCGGCTCCCGGAAATCTTTTTTTTAAAGAGGCCGGAGTTAAATAGGAGAGCCATCGTGATAGGAAGGCCATCCTTTTGAAATTCGCTGCACGCAAAGATTTGCTTCCTAGATGGCATATGGCCTCCCAATAATTCGAGGAGAGGGTACTCCCTGTCTCGCGATCTATTTTAGCTAAATGGCTCTCCAACACAGAAATTTGACCCTGTTTATGTATTAACTGGTACCAGCTCCCCACACCGCTCACTCTGGGCCCATAGTGAGCTACCATCAGTTGATCTGGGGTGTCCAAAATACCGTAAATTTTTTAAAAATGTGGACAATTTGTAAATATTCCAAAAATGGGGGTTTCCGATGGCTTTCTGCCCTGGCCATTACCTCTTGCCAAGAAATCACCCTATTTTGAATTATACTCGAGTAGTCCACAGCTTTCCCAATTATTATTATTATGTCTAGATCGAAGCTGGAGACCAAAGCTGGAAATTTCTCTCAATTTTACATATTGGAGACCCGAGGAGCCCGTCTTTTTAAAAAATGACGGAAGTCTAGAAGCCACATACTTCAAGGTCTTGTATCTAGTTTTTTCGGGAGTTTGGAAGTTTTTAAAAATACTGGGGTTTGCGAATCACTTTCTTGAATCATTTTATCTAAAAAAAAAGCTATCTTTAATACATTTAGATCCCATCAGTCCAGATAATGAATTTATAAAAGCTGCCTCGTAGTACGTTTTCAAATGAGGCAATGCTAAGCCCCCTTGTGCAATGGGTAGTTGAACCACTGTCATTTTGATCCATGGTACTTTCTTTCCCCAAACAAATTCTCTAAGTAAACTTTCTAGTTCTTTAAAAAAAGACATGGTTATCCTTATTGGGACATTAGTAGAAAGAAATAATAGACATTTTAATTAGCGAAACTCTTCCTACTATCGTTAGGGGGAGTAAAAACCATTGTTCCAAGAGGTTCTTAATTTTCTCCTTCATCCTTGAATAATTCAATTTAAATAGCGGGTGGTATTGGCTAGACACATACATCCCAAGATATCTAATTGGATCCGGTTTAATTGCTTGCAAGCTCAAGCAAGAAAGAAAGGAATTTAAGTGTGCAATGAGGGCAAGAACCTCCTTTTTATTTGGGTTTATTTTATAACCGCCAATTAGCTCAAAACTTTTAAATTCCTTTAAAACCATTTCAAAATTCTCTTTGTCTGGGGTCAGCTATAAAATTATGTCATCTGCAAAGAGTTTCAGCTTGGCCATGCCAGAAATAGGTGGTGTAATCGCTATGTTATTACGTATTTTAATTTCAAGTGGCTCGATAAAAAAATAAAAAGCAAGGGCGAAAGCGGGCAACCCTGCCTGGCCCACGGTTTATTTTTATAGTCCCTGCTTGTTTGGAATTAATGACTACCTGGACCAACTACTCATTCAAATATTGATGGCAGTTTCAGTCCTATTTATTGTGAACAACCCCTGGATTGTCATGGATGCACTAATCTTTATTACTAATATCAAACCATTAATACAGTAGGCAATCTGATTTATGCATAATTAGTTCTTGAAAACCGTGGATGGATCCTGTTTACCACTAGTTTGCCTTTGTAATTTATGCCCTATATAACTGTTTATAATGATTTATCTGCAAATCTAAGACCCACCTTTTCTCATTTGACATCTACAATCACTGTTCACTTATGTATCATCACGGTATCATACACAGATTGGCTTCCCAAAATCACCCCAATGATGTTCGCAATCTTCACAGCATGCTTGAGAAAATAGCACAATAAAAAACTTAATAACGTTTTTTTTGCAGACTCAATTTAATTTCCTTTCTGAATGCACAAACAAAATCAGTAATATTGTTACTTAAAACACATAGGGGTCCATTAGGATGGCGGGCGGATTGCCCCCGCCAGGCAGGCAGTAGCCACCGCCGGCCTGGCGGGGGCAATCCGCCCGTCATCCTGACTAAAAACACCCCCGCCATATTATCATGGCATGGTTGGCCGCGGCGGACGGAAAGACCGTCCGCCACTTTTCCGCCCCGGTCGCCTTGCGGCCGGGGTGGAAAAGGGTTTATATGGTGGCGGTGTCTATTAGACACCGCCAGCCATATTAGCATATGCATTTGGGAATGCCTTTCCATTGCCGCCACTGAAAGGCATGCGGAGTCCTCCTGCAGGGGCCCATTGCGGGCCCCCAGGGACTCCGTGGGGGTGGGGGGTGCACATGGGGGGTACCTATGGTACCCCCCTGCATTTCAATGCACAACATTACAGGCACCTCGCGGTGCCTGTCATGTTGTGCATTGAAATGCACAACATGCATTTTTAGCATTGTGGCGGGCTGTGCTTTCAGCACCGCCCGCCGCAATGTTAAAAATGCGGGAAGCGCCCGCCACTGTGGCGGGCACATCCTAATATGTACAACGGGACCCCCGCCCTTATGGCGGGTGGTCCCATTCACCGGTAGGATGACGGGCGGACAAAGTCCGCCCGTCATCCTAATGGACCCCAAAGTACCCAAACATTTACATATGTACATCCTCTATGAAGGGCCATCCCATCATGTGAATTTTAACATATGCCAGGTCTTCATCCTGGTCTACCATCCCAGATCAAATTGCAACAGGGAATGTGGAACAAGACAATAAAAAATATACCATTCAACAAAGTCCTTCCTCACTCACTTCTCTCTACTACTCTTGTGATAATGTTTTCAGAAGAAACTATGTATGTGATCAAATATATATAATACCCTTAAACTTGTGTGTAAATTAAAGGCAGGTGTAAAATATCATTCTGCTTGTGGAATTAGCCGAAGATGGTCACTCAAAGTTATTCCTGTAACTTGGAGTTTTCAGCAAATACCACTAATTAAAGAGTGGCAACACTTTGCTCCTGTGATGACAATGGGAACAACGCGAGGCCCGAGTAGTGGGGTGATGAGCACGAGCAAGATTTGGCACCCCGTCATTTTCTAATGTGGGCGGCATGACTCATCATGTTCAGAGTACAGCTGCTCAAACTGTTTTTTAGTGTGAAATATTTTTTTTTATTTTATCCGATTTTTGATATTTATTAGTTTGTATAGCGCCCGAATCACCCTGTCAGGGGTATCGCTGTGCTAGGACAGCAGGTATCATCAGGCAAGTGGACCTTAGTAGAGATAGGTTTTTAGCAATTTTCTGAAGAGGGGAAGGCTCTGGCAATCGCGTAATTGGTGGGCGAGTTTATTCCAGAAGGTTGGGGCAAGGTAAGTAAAGGTTTTGCCATCCTTTTTGATTCTTGGAGTACAGAGAAGTAGCTTGGAGCCTGATCGAAGGGACCGGGAGGGGGTGTATTTTAGCAGTTTGTCTGATAGGTAGTTTGGCCCCAGGCCATTAAGGGCTTTAAAGACTGTGCAGTATATCTTAAATTTCACCCGCTTTCTCAAGGGGAGCCAATGCAGTTTGTTGAGAAGAGGTGTGGAGGCCGTTCTGGGGGAGGGAGGGCGTTTTCTACTAGTCGGTTGCCGTATTCTAGACGCAGACGAACGGCCGCAGACGAACCGCCCTGTGGCAGAGGGCTCGTGCGCGCTGGGCGCTACAATTCTATTTTAAAATACCTTCCTTGTGCTGACTGAAGAGCAGCTTTCTCGTCCCGCTGATTGCAAGCGCTGGACTCCATCTACTTTTTAAAAAAAAAACTCCTATCCCGCCCTGTTGGCTCCTCCCACCTCCCTCATCACGCGCCTATTTAGGCCACGCCCCTTTTTCTCTTGTGTGCAGACGAACGGCCCTGTGGCAGAGGGCTCGTGCGCGCTGGGCGCTACAATTCCATTTTAAAATACCTTCCTTGTGCTGACTGAAGAGCAGCTTTCTCGTCCCGCTGATTGCAAGCGCTGGACGCCATCTACTTTTTTAAAAAAAACCTCCTATCCCGCCCTGTTGGCTCCTCCCACCTCCCTCATCACGCGCCTATTTAGGCCACGCCCCTTTTTCTCTTGTGTGCAGACGAACGGCCCTGTGGCAGAGGGCTCGTGCGCGCTGGGCTGCCCTCCTGAACACTAGGTCCGCAGTCAATCACCAATATGAACTATTCAATTTCATCGAGTCCCATGAACCAGATCTCTTATTTTTAACCGAGACCTGGTTCAAAGCCGACTCCCTACCCAATGTACTTGCCGCCTTACCATCCTCGTACTCCGCCATTCGAGCGGATCGTCCAGAAGGCAAGCGGGGGGGAGGAGTGGCCCTAATAACCCGTACCGATCTTAACTTTCAAGTCCTCCCATCTTCCCCCATTCCTGATGTGGACCACTTGGTAGCCCGTTCTACCTCCCATCGGGCTCCCCTCACCTTTGTTTTAATTTACCGTCCCCCCCAACCCACTCCCCTGTTTCTTTCCAGCATCCAGACCCTTCTGGCTACCCTGGTAATCAATAACTCTTCGGTATTGGTCTTAGGGGACCTCAACTTTTGGCCCAACGACCCTGCCGAAAGCCCACAATCCAAGGAATTTACCAATCTTATGAATAGTCTAAACTTTAGGTCACTGATCACCAGCCCTACTCACACTCACGGTCACACACTCGACCAAATTTGGTCACTCAACGTTCCGTCCACATCCCCCATTATATCTCCCTGCTCGTGGTCGGACCACTCCATTATCACGCTCTCCCTTGCCCTGGCGCCCATGGTCAAGCCCCCGCTCCCCAAAAACATCTGGGTCCGGAAATGGGGCAAAACAGACATGCCTTCTCTCTGTTCAGCCCTGGCTAAAACCCACCCTGATTTATCGGGTCTTCCAGCTACTTCTCAGTTGGCTGCTATTAATAACTGGCTTACCACGGCGTGCGACGAATTCGCTCCCTTAAGGCGGCTCACAGTTAAACGGGCCCACGCAGCAAACCGCTGGTTCTCACCGGACCTTAAGGAATTGAAACTAGCCGCAAGAAGGGCCGAGCGGGCTTGGAGAAGCACCTACAATCCAGCGCAAAAGGCAATTTATCTCTCTACCCTACAAACCTACAAAAAAGGCATTCTGGAAGCAAAAACTGCATACTACACCAATAGGATAATTACAGCAGAATCTCAAACTAAGGAAATTTTCTCCACCGTCCACGAACTCGCATCATCCAACAGAACCACGGCCACCACCCCCCCTTCCCAGTTCCTCTGTGACTCACTCAATGAGTTCTTCATAGACAAAGTGATTAAAATCAAACTCAATATTCCCTCGCCTTCCCCCACTTTTGTTACCCCGTCCCCACCTATTACCCTTGTTAAGTTAACTACTTTCCCACTGTTGACCAATGACACTCTCCTTCCCCTTCTCCACCGGGTCAAATCCGGTTCCCCTCTAGACTTTGCTCCTGCTCGCATTCTTAAAGAAATTTATTCAGTCTTTCCTACACCTTCTCTTACTCTACTTAACGACTCACTCACACACGGCTCTGTTCCCAGTTCACACAAATCGGCGACTGTCATACCACTCTTAAAAAAACCAGACGCCGATTCATCGGCTCCTGCCAGTTATCGTCCCATTTCACTCCTGCCTTACCTTGCAAAAGTCCTAGAAACCCACATCACCACTACCTTAACCACACATATTGAGACAAATCATTGTCTCTCCCCCTGTCAAGCTGGTTTCCGCCCCATGCACTCTACTGAGAAGGTGGTCGTCTCAGTAATGGACAAACTGCGTGGAGGTATTGACACCAACCTTCCGCAAGCCCTGATACTCCTAGACCTGTCCGCCGCTTTTGACACGGTGGACCATTCCATCCTTCTCCATCGTGTCAGGGCGGCGGGCATAGAAGGCCTGGCCTTTTCATGGCTTGAGTCCTTTCTTACGGGGAGAAGCCAAGCAGTACGCCTGGCCGGCTATGCTGCGGCCTCACGCAAAGTAGAGTGCGGGGTTCCCCAGGGCTCATCACTTTCCCCCCTCTTGTTTAATCTTTATATTTTTCCCCTCATTTTTATGTTACAGCAGCTGGAGGTCACTGTGTTCAACTACGCGGATGACCTCCAGCTAATCTTCAACCTATCCCACTCACCTTCATCTGCTTTGAACGTCCAGACAGTAATGACTTTCATTCACGATTGGATGAACTGCAACCACCTCAAGCTTAACCCAGACAAGACCGAGCTGGTCTTGACTGGAGGTGGTTGCAGCCCATGGTCCCCCTCCTTCTGGCCCCCTTCCCTTGGTGTCCCCCCACTCCCTGTGCCCAAGGTGAAAACCCTGGGGATCTACCTTAACTCCCAACTCACTGTCCATTCACAGGTTAGTTCCGTAGTTTCCTCTTGTTTTTTTTCCCTTAGAATTATTAGGAAAGTTTCCTGTTTCTTTTCTACCCCTGCTCTAAAAATCATCGTGCTGGCCATGGTTCTGTCCCGTATAGACTATGGTAACATAGTCTATAATGGGGCCCCGGCCTATGCAATCCACCGCCTGCAACTGGTACAGAACCAGGCGGCTCGCCTGATCTATGGCCAGCCTAAATACCATCGGGCTACCCCACTGCTCAAAACCCTGCACTGGCTTCCAATAAAAGAACGCGCCCTTTTCAAGCTCGGCTGCCTCACCTATCAAGCCAGATCAGGCACTGCCCCTGAGTTCATCTGCTCGGCCATTAAGCCCTATCTTCCCGGCAGAGAACTCCGCTCCACTTATTCGGCTCTTCTTGCTATTCCCCGCTTTAAAAAACAGAAAGCGGGTGGATCCAGTTTTGCTGTCTTGGCTCCTACCTTCTGGAACTCCCTCCCTGTCACCCTGCGCACTTCTCCTTCCTACCTCCTGTTCCGGAAGAACCTTAAAACCTTCCTCTTCACGCAAGCCCATCTGACATAGACCCCTCTTGTCACCGCCGCCCACCGTCCGCTATTAGCGCCATGAAACCGCCTGGTAAACGAGCGCTGTATAAATGTTTTTAAATTCAAATTCAAAATTCACTACCTGCATCTTGTTTAAAGAAACCTCGTTGGCCGTGGCTAGAAGTGTATTGCAGTAGTCCAGATGGCTTAACACTAAAGCTTGAATCAGTGTTTTTCTCATAGAGGGAGGTAGCATGGGAACCACTCTTCTGAGAAGACTGAGTGTGTGATAGCAGTAACCAGCAGTGGTAGTGGCATGTGCATCAAATGTGAGTTTCTGGCCAATCCTGATTCTTAGGTTCTTGACCACTGTTTTTGGGGGGGAAGCAGATCCCAGCTCCTCCGGCCACCAGCTGGGAGACCAGTTTACTGCTGCACCTCCAAACAACATGACATCCGACTTTTCGGCGTTATGTTGCAGGAAGTTAGCTCTCATCCAGACAGCAATGGTTTTCATGCCCTCCGAGAAGGTAAGTTGAGTGTTAAGGTTAGACTTATCACAGTTGAGAAGGAGTTGGGTGTCGTCTGTGTAAGGGATGAGACTGTACCCCAGATGCTATTTAGTTTTGCCAAGTGAGTGACATAAATGTTAAAGAGGGTGGGGCTCAACCTGGAGCAGTGGGGTACTCCCTAGGTAACTTTGATGGTCTTAGATCTAAAGGTACCCAATGTGACTGTCTGGGCTATGTCTGTTAGAAAGTCTGTCAGCCATTTCAGAGCAACTCCTTGAACCCCGATGTCCTGGAGTCTCTCCAGTAGGATCTGGTGAGAGATGGTGTCAAATGCTGCAGATATGTCAAGCAGCACTAAAAGTGCTGCCTGACCCTGGTCCAGAGACATTCTGATGTTGTCAGTTACCTCTATCAGGGCAGACTCTGTACTGTGCTTGGCCCTGAAACCAGACTGGGAGACATCTAGACAGTGTGAGGTTTCCACAAAGTTAGACAGGTGTCTGTTATATGTTTTTCAAGGAGTATGCTCTGAAGGGGGAGCAGAGAAATGGGGCGATAGTTTGATAGCTCAGAAGCTGAGATTTGTGTTTTTTTACAAATGGAGTGACTTGTGCTGCTTTCCATTTTGGGGGGAGTCTGCCAGCTCAGAGAGCTGTTGTGGATGGTGCAGATGGGTGTGGGCAGCTGTTGCGCTAGGCGGGAGGGTATTTTTGCAGGGATAACATCTAGGGGGACCCAGATTTAACTTTGATAAGGAGAGATTCTACCTCTTCCAGTGTTAGTGAAGGAAATCACAACAGGAAATGAAGTGCCACAGAGACTCCAACTTCCCCTTCCTGGCCAGACGGCTTCTCCCACTGCTTTATCCAACCCTTGGCCACTTTTCATTTGGATTTTGAGGGGAAAGACTCATTCTCTTCTTAGTCTACAACTCTGCTGCATATGCCACTGGATTTTTAAGGATTTTTGGATACTTGTTTGATAGAGAGCATACGCCAGTATGTTTCTACTATTTTTCTTTTACTTTCCATGTCTAAGTTTGATTGTGGGTGGTCTGAAGTTCAAGCAGGGGCCTGTTATGCATTAACGTTTTTAGAATTTTTCTAAGGGAAAAATTTTCACAGGCTTGTGAGGGTTATAAAATACATTTTCTCCATTTTCTTGTGTGCTGTCTGTGAATTTTGCACTACTAGTTTGCTCACTTTACTGTGGGGCCTAGTCTGCCCATGGGCCACACCCATCCAGCCATTTTACTAGGCATTGATTATATATTAAACAACCATTTCTGTGGCACATGTTTTTTAAAGCATTTATTGAGTTAGGGATGGCCTTCGATTAAATGCAAAATGTGGTATATTTAGTATTTCAAAATTTTCTGCAAAGTTTCAACGAATTATGGTGTGGTAGTTTTTGATGCCTTGGGATGTTTGTGATTGGTGAATTTTTAAAGTTGACATCATTTTTTGTTTTTAGGATTGCTGAATTAATGGCAGTGTTTTCTTCTTGGTTTACCGTGCCTCTATTCTTTACTCGCCAAGTTGCCTTTTTTGTGTGCCCAGTTCTTGTGTGTGTTTGCCATAGGCCATCATGTTGTCTTTGTTCTCCATGCCATGTGACAGGGTGGCCATTTTTTGTGTGCAGTCAGTGTGCTTTTTGCCATAGGCCTGCATGTGCATGTTTTCTTAGTTGTCCATGCCTTTGAACTTCGTGGGCATGTCCAGGGCCATTTATTAGTCAATGTGCTTTGCCTTTGCATAGGCCTGCATGTGTTCTCTGATGTCATGCTTTTCTCTCGGTGGCCATGTGGTTGGCAGCCATTTTGTTGTCAGCGTGCTTTTCTTTTGCCATAAGCCTGCATGTGTTCTTTGCTGTTCATGCTTTCGCCTTTGGTGGTCATTTGGTTGGAGTCTATTTTGTTGTAAGTGTGCTTTGCTTTTGGCCTGTATGTATTCTTGGCTGTCCGTGCCTTCACCTTTGATGGCCATGTCCCAGGGTGGCCATTGTGTGTACCCAGTCTGTTCTATTTTTTCCACTTTTCAAAGCCATTTTCCAAGGATATTGAAAGAAGAGGATCAGGCCTTTTTGTTCATTTTTTTTATTTTTTCCCTGATGTGAGTTTAATGTGCTGGGGGATGATTGAAGAATGTATGTACAGTGGGTTTGTTAGGCCTTTTTTCAATTTTCCCCTGCACCTCCTTGGATCCCATTGGAGTACTCATAGTCTCTAGGGATGCACCAGCAATAATTAATTTTAATTATTTGATTTTTCCCTGCACCGACTGCTTGCCATAGGTGCGCACCAGTAATCATTTTTTCAAGGATTAGTACATTTCTCCATGCACTCTTTGCTTGCCATAGGCACACACCAGCAATAACTGTTTTAAGGATTATAATTTTTTCCCCTGCACCTCATGCTGTCATGGGCCACAGGCACACATCAGCAATAATTATTTTAAGGATTATTCAATTTTCGCCCTGCACATCCTGCTTAATATAGACATCTTGTAGGGGCACACCAGCAATCAGTTTTTTAGGGATTAGTAATTTTTTCCTCTACAACCCCAAACTGCAATATGTGTCTCATAGGCATACATCAGAAATAATTTTTTTAAGGATTTTCCATTTTCCCCTCCACCCACTAACTCTCACAGGCATCACATAGGGATTAGAGATACGTAAAGTAAACTTTTTAATCTGTATGCTATTGAAATATTATGCTATGTTTTCGAAAGGATACACTATTGTTAATTATTTGTAATGTGACCTCAAAAACGTTTATTGTCTGCAAATTACTGCAAATGCCATGTTTTTTCTGGTTTGCTTGCTTTTAGGTGCACAAGAGATAAAACAGTAATCCACAACAGAAGGTCGGCAGTGAAACACACCACCTAGGTCTAATCCACCTCCACTTCTGCAGCTATATGGCAAAAACTCAAAGATAACCCAAAAGAAAGTTGTTTCAGCCAAAAAAAGTTGCCAGTGTGGAGAAGAAGAACTTTATTGCCACCACTGGCATGCTGCCCTCTGCCTTTTCAGGAAATATGGTATATCTCCTGCACTCTCCTCTGGGTAGCAAGAGGCAAAGAGGAACACTCCTGTATCATCAACAACACCACCCAAGCCTAAGACTAAGCCCAAGCCCATGTCTCTCAATGATGCAACCACTGCAGTCACGGTGACGAGCAGTAAGTCTCAACTGGATTTGTCTTAGCTGCAAAGTACCCAATTATCATTGGAAAGTGGACAACAGGAGCCATAGCTAACGTGAGTTCTTTCTGAAGTAGGAGCAGTTTGAGCTTCTTGCTGAGCAAGATGTTGCGCTTCAACCATTGGCTTCACGATTTCCAGAAAGAAAAGCAAAGGGTACACCTTCTTCAGTCAATAAACTTTATTCAATCTAATTTAAAAATATAAATCATAAAAATCATACATATTTAAAATGCATTTTCTCTTCAGAGAATTGAAAAACTGATGGTTAGAAGAGCCCATGGCAGCCCCAACACAATAGGGCTGCAATGCGTACTTCACACAAAAACTTCAAGGTTTAATCTCTGGACAATATCTAACAGGTGAATTAAGCAATAAAGTACCATTCTCACCCATCCAGCTAACAATGAATCAATAAGTAAGAAAAAACTGATTAGAAATAAAACTTAATTCACGGTCTTTAAGAGCATTATAAAATAACTCCCTTATAAAAGAAACCTCCTGCCCAAGCAAGCCCACACAAATTGAAGCTACGCAAAAACAAACATGGGGGTCGTGGAGCTTCTTCAGGAAAAACAAGGCAATTTGACATTGATTAAAATAGTACTGCCTTAAAAGAGGTAAAATATATCTACATCTCAGTTCTTTATAATAATGACAAAAGTAAAAAAGGTGAGATTCACATTGCATTGATAGATTATTGCATGGGCAATCGTGTCAACTTGCTAAAAGAATACTTTTTTGCTGGATAGCACCAACATCAATTGGATTAAGTTAGTAGAAAACCATAAAACGACAAACCTATGCTCTAAAACTTCTTACACCTTCCGAATGTGAATATTCACCCTCCATTAAAGGCAGAAACTGATAATAAGATTTTACAACCATTTTTACATGATAGCTTTCCTTTATTACCTGAGCCACCTTTGCTAGGAATACAGTCCTAAGTTTTTTGGGGGGAAATTTGGAGCAGGAACTCTGGTCTGTATATATTTCAGGTATGCCTAGTGAGTGCAGCAGAGGATTTGACATATTGTAACCAAGCAATTTTATGTACATTATCCAATGATAGGCAATGTTGTATTATGGCCTGGTTAAGATCCACTGTGCTTCTTTTACAAATTGAATGCCACAGCATAATCGGGGCAGGTCTCACTATGTCCGTTATATAGGTTAAGCCCAATTCCAGGTGGCAGACATAATTAGAAAATGAGACAGGGAGAGAGGCAATCCTCTTCATGAAGCCATTCTCTATCTTCTGGAGGGAGTCTATTGGTGCCATTCCCCACAAACCCTGCCCCATATGCTGCGGTCAAAATTGTTTTTGCAGTATAGATCTTTTTTATTGTCGCTATAGGTTTTGTACCCAGTTTCTTGATGAAGCTAGAGTCTGCATCTAAAGTTCTTTCCATTGTTAGTGCCCTGCAGCCCATCATTTATGATCAAGTTTGTTTACTATCTAATAAGACACCCATATAGGGAAAGTCTCATCTACTGCTAATCTTCTAGTCCCAATATAAAAAGATGGAATCCTATTGGGAGGGAGTGCTCCTGACACCATGACAAAAGGTTTAGACTTGTTAACCTTAAAATCCAGGGATAAAATAAAACGCAAATAAGCATCTATTAGGCGTTGGAGTGCTACTCCCGTCCTTGCTATTAAGACAGCATTGTCGACATGAGCCAGGTTCGGTAGTGAAGCCACCCCATTTTTGTATAGCGAATACAGAAATGATTCAGAAAAGGGGGTGGTGATGAACAGAGTGTCTGAATTAAGCAGACCACTCTTACCCAGTCCAAAGATCAGGGCTTGATCCATCACCGTTATTTATCTCACTGCCCCATCCCAGCTCAGAACCTGGCTATATGCAAATTAGTCTGTCCCTGGCCCAGTGCATCATGGGAACAGGGCAGACCAAACTACCAAGCCAATTCTTCACCAGAAAGGAGACAAGCTACCGGGGACCGGTTTCTGGCATTTCAGCCTCTTCGGCCCGGCTTGCTTGAATCCTGATGGAGCAGTGAGAAAGGGACTCATGTCTGAGTATACCCTGCCACACCTATAGTGGCCAAAAACGATTCAGAAAAGGGGGTGGTGATGAACAGAGTGTCTGAATTAAGCAGACCACTCTTACCCAGTCCAAAGATCAGGGCTTGATCCATCACCGTTATTTATCTCACTGCCCCATCCCAGCTCAGAACCTGGCTATATGCAAATTAGTCTGTCCCTGGCCCAGTGCGTCATGGGAACAGGGCAGACCAAACTACCAAGCCAATTCTTCACCAGAAAGGAGACAAGCTACCGGGGACCGGTTTCTGGCATTTCAGCCTCTTCGGCCCGGCTTGCTTGAATCCTGATGGAGCAGTGAGAAAGGGACTCATGTCTGAGTATACCCTGCCACACCTATAGTGGCCAAAAACGATTCAGAAAAGGGGGTGGTGATGAACAGAGTGTCTGAATTAAGCAGACCACTCTTACCCAGTCCAAAGATCAGGGCTTGATCCATCACCGTTATTTATCTCACTGCCCCATCCCAGCTCAGAACCTGGCTATATGCAAATTAGTCTGTCCCTGGCCCAGTGCATCATGGGAACAGGGCAGACCAAACTACCAAGCCAATTCTTCACCAGAAAGGAGACAAGCTACCGGGGACCGGTTTCTGGCATTTCAGCCTCTTCGGCCCGGCTTGCTTGAATCCTGATGGAGCAGTGAGAAAGGGACTCATGTCTGAGTATACCCTGCCACACCTATAGTGGCCAAAAACGATTCAGAAAAGGGGGTGGTGATGAACAGAGTGTCTGAATTAAGCAGACCACTCTTACCCAGTCCAAAGATCAGGGCTTGATCCATCACCGTTATTTATCTCACTGCCCCATCCCAGCTCAGAACCTGGCTATATGCAAATTAGTCTGTCCCTGGCCCAGTGCATCATGGGAACAGGGCAGACCAAACTACCAAGCCAATTCTTCACCAGAAAGGAGACAAGCTACCGGGGACCGGTTTCTGGCATTTCAGCCTCTTCGGCCCTGCTTGCTTGAATCCTGATGGAGCAGTGAGAAAGGGACTCATGTCTGAGTATACCCTGCCACACCTATAGTGGCCAAAAACGATTCAGAAAAGGGGGTGGTGATGAACAGAGTGTCTGAATTAAGCAGACCACTCTTACCCAGTCCAAAGATCAGGGCTTGATCCATCACCGTTATTTATCTCACTGCCCCATCCCAGCTCAGAACCTGGCTATATGCAAATTAGTCTGTCCCTGGCCCAGTGCATCATGGGAACAGGGCGAGAAAGCAAAAGACACACAATTGATGGAAGGAATGCAGAACAAATCAAAGCATTCATCCCCAGTCAAGAGATCTGGGTAAAATCCATTACTCTTTTGCTCACCATGCCACCCCAGTTTAGACCTGGCCATATGCAAATCAGTCTTGACCCTGTGCATCATGGGAATAGTCCAGCCCGAACTGCCAAGCCAGGTCCTCACTGGACCGGAAACAAGCATCCTAGGACCAGTTTCGGGGTTTCACCCCTCTTTATCGAGGATAGCTTGATTGCAGTAGCACAGTCAGCCCGGGACCCACGTCTGGGCATACCCGGCGCACTTAGGGCAAGAAAGCAAAAAACACACAATTGATGGACGGTCCAGGAAAGACATGTTTTGCAGTTCGAGCTGCACTGTTCTCATGAGGCACATGGTCAGACTGATTTTCATATGGCCATGTCGGAACTGGAGTGGCGGTATGAGCTATAGAATGATGATGGATTAAACCTAGATCAGTTGACTGGGGCTGAGTGCTTGCAATGTTGAACACTCCGTCCATCATCCCCTTTGGTTTAACATTAGAAGAGGCAGCCTTACCCAGATTTTCCCAGGCCTCTTCTTTCATCTCCGCTTCCCTATTTTTCCTAGATTTCTTATATATCCTGTGTAAGTCCTTAATCAGGAACTGGTCTCTGGGAAATGCTTTAAGAGCCGTACGGAGATTTTGCAAAGCCCGGGCACAAACTTCATCAAACCATCGAGTTTCCGGCCTCTCCTTAAAGGAATTATGCCAATTCAGGGACAGCTTTTCTTCTTCAAATAAATCTAGGAAATTTAGGATTAAGGTATCTGGTACAATATCAGGATCTAAACAATTCGTAACCAAATCAACCTTGTTAGTCACCACCTGTTGAATGATCTTATCCTTATCTATTTTGTCCCAATTTAGCTGATACCCGTTCTGCCTTGCTAAGATGAGTTTAGGTACCTTTCCTGTCTGCATGAGTTGAACTGCAATGTCAGACAGCTCAAGAAGCGGGAAAGCATGGTCGCTAAAATTAAAAGGTTTGGTATCAGCATGGAGAATATTTCCACAAGAATGAGCGGAGGCAGCTATGAAGTCAATTGTTGACTCATATTCGTTATGGAAGAAGGTTTTTTCAAGCCCACATACAGCTGGATCTGTCTTATTACAAATTTCTAAATCCCTAAAGGTTAGGAGCCTATTTGGGTATTCCCACATTCGTTGTTCATAAAATGCATCAATGAGTCTCCCAGCATATCTTCAAACCCACAAACATGTTCCAATAAATGAGGACATAGTTGGACATTAAAATCCCCTACCCATAAGATATTAAAAATTTTAATTGACAATGCCCATATGAAAATTGTCAACAACCGGTGCCATACTTTCACCAAAATATTATTATAATACTTTATCAATAACCAAACCTCCACACTTTCTCCTTTAAAGGCTAACAAGTGAAAATTGGGGGCTCAATGTTCTAATTTCATGATCTTAATATTTAAGGTGTTAGAAATTAAAGTGACCAAACCTCCTTTAGCTCTACCTGATGGGGAAGGAACCGCGTAGGTTTGGTACATTCAATAACCATTGATAAAAATCAGGTCTGTTTCCCATGTCTCCTGGAAGCAAAAAATATCTCTAGTCTGCCATATTGATACCCACTCAGGTGAAGCCTATTAACACCACTCGCTTTTGATTTCCCATCCCACCCGCAGAGGCCAGAACTACTAAGTTGTTTGCTCATAGTGGCTGGTTACATTATCGATTTCACCCTGCTCAGATACTTGCATGTGACTTACAGACAATAGTACAGCTGGAGTAGTTATTATTATCTCACTGCTACTGTTTAAAATACCAGTTACGCCTCCTTTGAGTAACTGGATTCTAGGTCAATCAGAGGGGTATATCGATTCATTGACTCAAACCTCATCTCCAATCTATTGGGGCTAGCTGGGACTCGTGGCACAGATATGGGCGGGCATAGTACGGCGTTTGGTGCTCTCTAATTATACCAGTGCAAACGTGGAGCAGATCTATCGAATTTTGCTAGTGGAAAGACAGTAATCTGTGAGCTGAACGGAGGGGTGTTAACCCTCATCAAATTTCTCACCACATGTTGGTTGTTAAAATTAACAACCATTCAATCACCATTTGCCACTTTAACGAAAGGGCCCACCCATCCTACCCTCCTAGCCAGAGTAATATGTTTATCCAATCTATTGCCCCACAGACCAAAACCCTTCACATGGGTATTAAACCAGTGAAGAACTTTAGCCATTGGTCCGTGGACTCCATCTGGCCCCTGGTCAGTTGAGGTACATCGACCAGGACCAGGACATACGGAAAGCTGCCGAGGGGAGATCTAAAGTATAAGACTTTTTTATACCAGCTAGCAGAGGCTCTACATTCTGTATTGTCTCCGCCACTGGACTCTCTCTTGATCCGAATATTCGTGGGTTAACCTGAGGTTCATTGGCAATTATACTATTGATTCCCTCAGTGCTACTATTTACATAGACCTGCGTCATAGTGGAAGGTGTACAAAGAGTGTAACGAGTAGTATTTGATAGCGTCTGGAGGTCTAAAAAGTTGGTGTGATTTCTTTGTTTTAGCTCCCTGTCCCCCACTATCTGGACTCACCAAGGACCCTGATACAGGGAGCTGGTCCGCCCTCGGTGGACTACTGCAAATGAGGCCCCCAATTTCTCCTTGATCTTCACCAGTCTACTATTCAGTGGCTCAAACAATCTCCAATTTTGTAAAGATTAACCCTGAGCAAAGCACTACGCTACGCTCGCGTAGTTTGCGAAGTTTGTGCTACTTTGCATTACACGAATTGCACGTAGCACAGTGCAAACACGCGTAGCATAGTGCAGTGGTCATTTTTTGCTTGCTCGCGGTCCTCAACGTCAAGTTGGCGACTGCGAGCAAGCAAAATAAACCTCCCAGCGAGATTCTCAACACAGGCAGGTCAGGTTTCTCATTGCGAGTGTTCGCGTATGCTCGCGACCACTCGCAATGAGAAACTACCAGTTGAGAAAGCTGCCGCTCGAGTAAAAATCTACTCGAGCGGCAGTAAAAGACAGCTCGCACTGTGCAAGATGCAGTTTTCAATAATTGCACAGTGTGGACAAGCATCCGGCACTGTGCAATCATCATGAACAGCGCACTACTCAGTTCGCGTAGTGCTACGCGTAGCTCGCATAGTGCAAAGTGCACTTCGCGTAGCTACGCATAGCGCTACTTCGCGAACTACACCAAGGCTTAGCAAAGATGTCTTTGCAAAACCCCTTCCCAGAGTCTTTTACCCGGTGTGGTAATGTTGCAACCGTGGGGTCCAGGGCAGGTTTCTTTGGTCTTTGCACTTCAAAGTCCTAGGTTTCTGTTTCTCTCTGGGCCTTTTCCTTTTAATTACCGGCTCAACTATAGAGCCATTAGATGCAAAGTGGTCTGGATGGGGCAGGCGAATTAGGTGAATTAAGTGATGCAGTCACAGGGTGGTTAGCAATAGCACATTGATCAACACCCTCAAGCAATACCGATTGTGCAGGTAAAAGTGGTTGCAACAAGGGGGCACTTCTCCTCCCTTCCTCCAGGGAAAGTCAATGCTCCATAAGATCGATTTCCTGGGATAGCACATTAGTAGCTCTAACAAGGAAGTAGTCTAGGGTATTTAATATTGCCCCCCACTAATTGCACAGCAGTTTTACGCTTAGCCATTTTTTAGCAACCACTGGCCCGGAAGTCTCTTGTGTCTTTGAGGGTCCTGTTCGAAGACTGTGCCTAGCAGCAAAGCTTAGAGGGGGGCCTAGCCCGGCCTGTTATGGACTATTCCAGGCACAGGACGGGCCCGCCCTTGGCCCGGGTGAACAGCAAGGCTGATTTTATGCGCATCCGGGCGTGGTGCAGTGGTTACTATGGGACTGGGATTTTTGAGAATTCAAGTCCCCTGGCCCAGACCGGACTACCTAAGATGTGGCAAAGTGTGGAGTGCAGGAGTACAGGTATGCTTTGGCTTCTGGCTTCACAAAGCCGCAGGACCGCAAGGCTGATCTCATATGCCTCTGGGAGTGGTGCAGTCATCACTATGGGATCGGGGATTCTGGGAATCGAAGTCCCAATGCCCGGTCCCCACTACCCAGTATGCGGCAAAGTGCGGCGTGAAGGAGTGCAGGTATGCTTTGGCATTTGTACTCCTTCATCTTCTCCAAACTTTCCTTTTGATGATCTGGACATAGATTGGACTCCAGCTGAGTCAAAAACCCTCCCCGAGAGACAAAGGAAAAGGAAAATTAATGAAAGCCTTTGAATTATGGAAAGTGACTGTGATGATAATGAGTCAGTAATTGTTATTATGTAGACTGGCTCAGAGGAGATGACCCCTCCTATTTAACCTACTCAGAGGGATGTTGTTCCACCACCATGTCTGCTCGCTTCCATATTTGTAAAACCCCAGAGAATTGCATCCAACATTACCAGAGTTGTAGTTTTAACCAAAACAAACACAGAAAATCACCAGTTACAGTTAGAGTTAACTGTAACTTGCACTGTTTATGATCTCGCATATTGCATCACTCATGACATGTTCTATGACATCATTCATTTTTAATTCACTTACAAGACACAGAGACCAAGTCCCTAAGTCATGTAATGGATGCCAAAACATATTGTTCAGGTCGAAATAAACCAATCAGGATTGACTTGTCCCCTTTAAATTGGCCAATCAGAGCAAAGCTGGACACCAACTGAAATGTACACTTTGTTTAACCTTAATGCTGGTAAAATACTCTCTCTGAATGGTCATCCCAAACCTCTTGCCTTACTTCTCCTCCCTTTTCCGACCTTGTTTTTGTTGGCTTTTGGACTCTTAGCATTTTATCACTTCTAGCCACTGTTAAAGTGCATGTGCTCTCTCCTCAAAACATTGTAACAATAACTTTTCCACAAGTGGCATATTACATTCACCTATAAATCCCTACTAGAACCAGAGTGCATTACATATGTCCAGGGCCTTTAAATTAAATGGTACTAGAGGACCTGCAGCACTGATTGTGCCACACACACAAGTAGCATGTTAAACATGTCTCAGGCCTGCCACTCCAGAGCCTGTGTGTGCAGTTTACACTACCTTGTTGACTTGACATATAACACCCCTTGGCAAGCCTTAGGCTCCCTTTTTATTCCATGTAAGTCACCACTAAGTTAGGCCCTACCTAGGCCTCAGAGCAGGGTGCTGCATAACTAAATGGTAGAACATGCACTGTTAAGTTTTACATGTCCCGGTAGTGACAAACAGCTAAATGCATTTTTCACTATGATGAGCCCTATTCCTCTCGTAGGCTAGAATTGGAAATTCCTTAATACACTTTTAAGCTGTAATTCCTGATTAGAAATGTGTGCTGCATCATGTTTCATATCTTTGGAATGGTAATGAAGAATCCTATTTCATGGTAAAGTTGGATATAACATGGTTGTTTTAGAAATGCAGCTTTTAGAAAGTGTTTTTTATACATACAAATTTCTGACCGTTGGCTTTATTGAGTTGTTTATTGATTAAACAGGCTAAGACCATCTTCTAATTCAATTGGTCTCAAGTAGTTTAATCACTTCTCTTTGTGTAATGTTTTTGCTCATTCAACAATTATTGAAGCATGTCTTTTTAAAAGACAGACCACATAAAATATTAAACATATATACAAACTATGTTCAACATTTTGAATTAGTAATACATTATATGGTTATATGATTAAACAACTACTGCTTAAACAACGACTTCCTTAACCACGAAGGGCTAAACCACGAGCAATGGCAAACCACTACATTATTCCTTAACCACGATTAATTTTCAAATTTAATGCCTTTCCAGAATCAAACATTCAAAAAGCTTCAGTAAACATTTATTTTATTGGAATGTTTTCATTTTGTTGTTCTTTCTAATAATATAGTTGCATTTCTCCTGTAAAACAATAATATTTTTGCAACATTACACAAATTCACTCTTCAGAATTTATATGCTGTCATATAGCTACCATAGTCTCAAAATTGCCCGAACAAATGTTTCCTTCCTTCATGCATAATAATTCCTGCATGGTTGCTCGCCTCATTCTATCTTGTTAGTAACAGATTCCTGAAGGTCACCTCGTGTTCTTACTTAATTTTCAAAAGTATTGACTGAATGTCCGGATGTTTATACTGATAATCTGTGTTAATGACATCTTCAATTTTAAGGATGACAAACAAGTCTTTCGAAAGGGATAGGTTCCCTTATCAACTGAGCCCATCAAGGAAGATATGCGTTAACTGCTTAACAAAAGTGGCATATTTGTTCTACTCACTGTTATATCTTTAGTTGTCTCCGTTATCACTTGTTCCTAGCGAGAACACTGTACACAGAGCTGACAAATCTTGAAAGGCTTGTCATTTTAATTACAATAGTGCCATCTATTGGTCAGTCACTGGCTCTTTTTTTCGTGCTTTTGGAAAGTCGTTGTTCGAGTAAGTCGTAGTTATGGATATCATGGTTAAGGATGTCGTTGTTGTTTAGGATTCGTTGTTCAGGTCAGTCGTTTCTTAACCTTCGTTATTAAGGCTGTTTCCCACATTATATACAAAGTATATGATAATGCACTACAACCAGTCAATTTTGAATTCAACAGCCAATAGAGTGATTATTTATAGACAATTCATCACAAATACTGCAAAGGTTATTGCCTGCTGGATACACATTTTAAATATCTGACAGTCAAAATTATGTCAAGCGAGATACTCCACACAGACGACCATTATTCATAAAGTATGCTATCCCAGTAGGAGTAAATGCTGATGCTTTTTGAGTCCCTAAACAATTTTCGGGGTTCTCTTCAGGGCTTTTTACTAGATATGGTCAGGAAATAAAAACTCCAGAAACATTTAATTATAACTTAACAACTCTCTCCTATTCATTTCTTGAGTACTACATTCTATTCTCAATTATGTAAAATTGGTAACTGTTTTGAAAGCTAGTGAAACCAGGCCTTCTTTGTTAATTATGGATGGGTGTACATTTTAGTTGACTTCAGATTCTGGTTATTGATTTACACATATACAATAACACCACACTTAATATTTGTGCCTTCTAAAGTGTTGGGACCTTTAAAAAAAACAAGTGTAAGCAAAGTGGTATTACTAAACTTACAATCGACTTCTTTCCGTTTGAGTAAACTAAATCATGAAAATGAGCGGCTGGCAGTAGCTGTTTGTTATTTCAAGCTTGACTCATTCCATCTCGTTTAGCTGCCCAGCGATCTCAAATCATTATCAGTTTAAACATTGTATTGCATCACTAAAATACAAACAAACGCATTGTTAGTGATACAATGTTACTACATGTGATTTCAATGTTTCAGAGGCTACCACAGCAGCGTTTCACTCAATTGTTGCTGAAACTTCTGAATGTCTTACTATGGTTGATCCTTCCACGCTGGTCTGGCCCGGATTTCTGGTATGGCTGCCTTTCAACCTTATCACGTAGCATTGGATTCTGGGCATTGTCGTTTACGGCTGATGAAGGAATTAAATATACAAATTTGGTGATATTACAAGTTGGCCGGTCATGGCATTTGATTTTGAAGTATGGAATATTTACGCTGTTCTTGGAATAAAGAGTATAGTTCACTGGCATATATATTCAGGTGAGCTCATTGAGTCATACTGTTGAATTTAAGAATTAAATATGCCTCTTTTCTCAGGAGTTTTTGTATCTCCTCCTCTTAAGCTAGGCTTTATGACACATAATACTGGCCACCTGAAGTCTCGTTCACTGTGATTCATTACAACAAAATGGCTGAGCATGGGGGCAGTGGCTACTTTTGTTTTGATCCTCAACCAGTGTTGTACCAGCCTTTGTCTTATATCCTGGTTGGTTTTGCCTATATGTAGTTTTTGACAAGGACATATCACTACATATATTACATTTTTTTATTTTGCAATTTGAGAAACCTTTCTGCGTCCATTTGATATTGTGATGTACAAATCCCAAACCTTCAATTGTTGTGTCACATACTGAGCAATTAGCACACTTATGGTGTCCAACAGTAGGTTTCAGGTTCCACTGTGATAGCAGATCCCTTTTCTTGGTTGTGGGGGCAATCTCTGCTCTTTGCTGACCTACACTGGTATTCTTTCTCATGTCAAATAGAGGTGGTTGTAGCGATTGTTCTATGTTTTTAACAGGTGCCAGTTTTGGAGTATAATCTGGCAAAATTTGTTCGCATGGGGACAAAATGTGGAGACACAAACCAACTTATCGTCAAGTGGTTTTTTTTCTTGAGTATTAAGCATTCTCTGGGAGTATAGTGAGCTCCTTTCATTGCATGTTTAAGAAACTTTTTAGGATACCCATGTTCTCTCAGTTGATCTTGAAACACTCCTGCGTGTACAGCGTAGTCTTCTTGGCCTGTACAGTTTCTTCTGATCCTTAGCAGTTGTCCGTATGGTAAATTGTCCTTCAGACTGCGAGGGTGACAGCTCTTGTAATGTAGAGTGGTATTTATATCTGCCAGTTTTTTTGTGCAAAGTTGTAATCAAAGTATTTTTGGATTCAAGGTTGTATTACAATGAATCTACTGCCTCCTCTTGTGGAATTTGTGTATATAGCGAGACCATATCTAGGGATACTAGCCACTGCTTGGGAGGTTCAAAGTGTGTGCCTTCCATTGTATTGATGAAGTCCATTGTGTCTCTTAAGTACAAAGGTACCTCTTGAAGGAAGGGTTTCAAAAAAATATCCACATATTTGGATATTCGTTCCAATAAAGAATCACAATCGGAAACAATCGGTCTACCCGGTGGCTTCTTAAGATCTTTGTGGATTTTTGCTAAAAAATAAATCACTGGAATTTTAGGATTTTATTGTTAAATGTTCAAGTTCTTTCTTCTCAGGGATTCCTTGTTCAAAGGCTTCCTTTGTTATTTCAGTAACCATGCTCTGGAATTCTTGTGTAGGGTCTTCTTTAATTTGCCTGTACCAAACTTGGTTAAGGACCTGTTTTCATCCTTCCTTCAAGTACATTTACCTTGGCAAGATGACGACTGATCCACCTTTATCGGCCACCTTGATGACAACTGAGTCATCTTTTTTTAGATGTTGAAAAGCCTTTTGTTGACCCAGTGTCAAGTTGTTCTTCATGTAAGATTTTTGTTTCTCTAATTGCTGTATAGAGGATAATACAGTTTGTTCAAAGGCAGGACTTTCCTTTGGAATCATGTGTGTCAGAGGAATAAATCATGATTTCTTGCTCAACCCAGTTGTTTCTTGAGGCAGACTCATCTCAGTAGTTGAAAAAAAAGATTTAAGCCTGATTTTCCGGGAAAAGTGAATCACTTCTGTTTTTAGTTTTGTGAAATGTAAGACTGTTTCTGCTCTTAGTGGGGGTAAATTGGATGTCTGGAATTGACCCATTGAAAAAAGCTGTCCAATTCTTGTTCCGTGCAATCCCACAGGCACCAAAACTCATCTATATAACGATACCACTGTTTCAAGTGTTTCAGGTGGGGGTTGTTGTTAAAGATGTATTTGTCCTCTAATTGTGTCATATACAGTATGGCCATCTTTGGAGCGAATGAACAACCCATTGCAGGCCCCTTTGTTTGAACATAAAATTAATCTTCAAATTTAAAATAGTTTTTCTTTAATGCTGTTGAAGCCAGTTTTATAATAAACTCAGATGGTATCTGATGTGGACGGATTCTGGATTCAAGGTAGTATTACAATGAATCTACTGCCTCCTCTTGTGGAATTTGTGTATATAGCGAGACCATATCTAGGGATACTAGCCACTGCTTGGGAGGTTCAAAGTGTGTGCCTTCCATTGTATTGATGAAGTCCATTGTGTCTCTTAAGTACAAAGGTACCTCTTGAAGGAAGGGTTTCAAAAAAATATCCACATATTTGGATATTCGTTCCAATAAAGAATCACAATCGGAAACAATCGGTCTACCCGGTGGCTCCTTAAGATCTTTGTGGATTTTTGGTAAAAAATAAATCACTGGAATTCTAGGATTTTATTGTTAAATGTTCGAGTTCTTTCTTCTCAGGGATTCCTTGTTCAAAGGCTTCCTTTGTTATTTCAGTAACCATGCTCTGGAATTCTTTTGTAGGGTCTTCTTTAATTTGCCTGAACCAAACTTGGTTAAGGACCTGTTTTCCTCCTTCCTTCAAGTACATTTACCTTGGCAAGATGACGACTGCTCCACCTTTATCGGCCACCTTGATGACAACTGAGTCATCTTTTTTTAGATGTTGAAAAGCCTTTTGTTGACCCAGTGTCAAGTTGTTCTTTATGTAAGATTTTTGTTTCTCTAATTGCTGTATAGAGGATAATACAGTTTGTTCAAAGGCAGGACTTTCCTTTGGAATCATGTGTGTCAGAGGAATAAATCATGATTTCTTGCTCAACCCAGATGTTTCTTGAGGCAGACTCATCTCAGTAGTTGAAAAAAAAGATTTAAGCCTGATTTTCCGGGAAAAGTGAATCACTGCTGTTTTTAGTTTTGTGAAATCTGTTCGTCTATTAGGAACAAATTTCAGGCCCAACTCAAGTATCGATGTCTCATCTTTCGTTGGAACTTTGGTGGACAGATTAACAATTGGATCTAGGTTTTGTAGAGCTGGGGTCTCGTGTGCATATCCCACGGTTGTTGCTTGAAACAAACTTTGTTCTTCTGTTGGCCTTTGTCTAAAAAATGTTGCCTCTTTGTTGATTCCTGTTAGATGGGCCTTTGCCAGCATCTACGGACTCTGAGAATGTGAGGAATTTGTTTCTAGACCTTCCTGGGTATTCAGACAGGACTCAACGAGAATTGGTTTTCGTGTAAAAGTCGTCCTTTGGATTAACCCTGGATGTTAAAATCCGCCCCGCTCGCAGAATTTGTGGTATTTTGGCAATTCCGCGATCTGCGACGTAGCGGAATTATTTCTTTGGTGAAGCTCGGGATGCCGAACACGCAAAATGTATAATCTGGAGAAGAATAATATCTCGAGCAGCATAAAAGCTTCTCTAAAATGAGGATTTGTATGAAAAAATCTCCTCAGATTAACATTTGGCTGTACCTTTTTGTGCAAGGAGTCCTTTTTTGTAAAACTTTTTTTGGGAGAGAATGGAAGTGCCACAGATTCTCCAACATCCTGGTCCTGTCCAGCAGGCTCCTCCAAGTTCTTTGTACATCTCCTGTTCCTTTGTCATTTGGATTTGTAGCTGGAAGGATCACTCTTTGCGTCTGCTCTCTGCTTCATAATATATCATTGGATTTGAGGACTTTTGGATTTGAGAGTTTACAAGTAAGTTGGTGTTGTTGTTTGTTTGATTGGGGCATTGCAGTTGCTGCAACTACAAGTTTGGTACTTTTCATCATTTTTTAAATAAAATGTATTGTGGGTAGGCAATAGGCCCAGAGCTAGTCATGGGTGAATGATGAAACAATTGTTCCTTTGGTGTGTGTTGAATTTATTTTAAACATAATTTAGGGCATGGATGGAATTGGACTGAATTGCAAAATGTGTATTTTTTGGGTTATTTCAGTTGTTGGGTGTGTGTTAAATAAATGCCTTTGTTGTGTGTGTGGGGTGTGTAGTCTACCTTCCTTGCACACCTTGTTTAGCTCTGTGGATTTTCGTTTTTGCATTTTTTATTGTATTAAGCAGTGTTGTTTAGCATGCCTCTGTTGCCTGGCTATTATAGGCCAGTTTCAGTTCATTGTTTTCCAGGCCTCCTGCTTGCTGCGTGTGACTGTCAGTGTCCATGTGGCTGGTGGCCATTTTGTGGTGGTAGGTATAAGTGTGCTAATTTTGCCATATAGTCCTGCATGTGTTTCCTTTGTTCCTATTTGGCCTTGGCTTCTTGTTGTTGTAGGCCTGGCCATGTGTCCGGACGCCAATTTTGAAGCCAGGCAGTTTGCTTTTCCCATAGGCCTGCTTTATTTGTCTTCCCTTTCTCATTGTTGTTGTGGGTCAGGCTATGTGGCTGGTGGCCATTTTGAAGCCAGGCAGTGTGCTTTTGGGATGTATGATGATACAACCATGCTTTTACAACACATGCCTTTACAATGCATTTTTTACAACGCAAATCTATTACAACCAATGCATTAAAAGTGCCATTACAACACAAAACAATATTATGCATACCATTACAACGTGAATTTAAAAAAAATATTTGTAAAATAATTCCTGGCACGGGATGCAGGGAAAATAGGGGTTTTGGGTGGGTAAGTGCATAAAAATGTGGGTCGAAACTGTGCACATAATTTTTTAAAAATTGACTAATTTTCCAAAATTAATACTCCGGTAATAATATTAATACTACAGTATTAATCGAGTCATATAAAATATGATAAAAATTCTACATTTTAAAATCCTAATAAATAAACTAATTTATAAATATAATAAATGCATTTATAAATAGTTCAAAAACATACATAACAAAGAAAAGTACCGAAATAGCTAAAAGCGGACCACCATTTTATCAGCTTGACTCAAACACAAGTCCTACAACAGTTTCCATGACAAGAAATAGAGCCTCCAGCAAACAAAATGGAGGAGTAAACACTGACAAACCCAATAAACAGGCACATTTATAAACATAAATTGAATTATAAGTTCTCACATTAAAGGAACCAAAAAAGGAGAATCAAAATGAATTTTTTTACGAAAATAATGGTGAGACACACAAAAAGGTATAAATAAAGGTTGTCCACCATTTTGAAATCAGTGGTCAACTGACTACCAGGGAGAGCACACACTTTTAACACTGCCTCTCACTCTCCCACAGAAACTAACACAGTGGCATAGCATATCAACCATTCACAACAAGCAAGTAAGTATAATACATTGCTACTTAAATAATACCTTTAATTATTAAACCAACAAAAAATGAATTTAAAGAATATATATTATTTTTCAGTTTTTTGAAAAGCTGACAGACTTTAATCAAAGGAGCGAAATATTTGATTACGCTTACTAAACTTGAAAATAAGTGAAATAATTAAATACAATTTTGAATGGTTTAAAAAATGAAGTTAGTTTCCAAAAGGAAAATAAAATAAAATTCGAAATGTTGAACCAGAGTCATATTATAAAAAAAAAAAGGTGGTTGGTATTAATTTTTCGAAAAAAGAATAATCAAAAAAACGACTACAAATTGAAGCCAAAGCATGAAATATGTTGCACCTATTTTTCTTTAAATGTATATATAGACTACCAAAGTGTGTAAATAAAAAGTTTAAAATGCTGCAAAAATAAATACTGACTGCAAAAAACAATATAAATGTTTTTGTAAGAATCACAATAAAAAGATAATAGGAGTTTGAATTCTGAAACGTGTACATTTTCAAAAATGTGAATGTTACTTAAATAGCTAAGACTGTTGAATAGTACTGTACTAATATTTCTTATTCAAAATGTAAAGTTTGGTGTACAAAGAAATTAAATTTCAGAAAATGAATGAATAATGTATTTTTTTACACCTACTCATTTGTTTTTAAAAATGTTAATTACCATTGTTTTTATATAATTCCAGCATACACATAATATTGCTGACCAAATGAATATTCAAGTGAAAAAACAAATTAAAACAACATCAAAGAATGACATCTCTGTTCAAGGTAAATACATTTAAAAGAAGACTTAATAAACATGTGCAATAATGAAGCAATGTGAAAAAAATTATAAATAAAATCCTGTACATTTCTGGAAGTGTTTCATAACTGATATCTCTATGTTTTTTTCCCAAATATTGTTTTCAAATATTTGCTGACAAAAATGCATTTTAATATAGTTAAATGCCTTGTTTCCTTGAAATAATGCAATTTTTTATTCCTAAAAATTGAGATTTAATAAATCAAAATTAATTTTACATATATATTATATCCTACAACAAATAACAAGATTTACTACAGAGCTCTATCGAAGAAGAAAAAACACCAGCTTTGGAACACCTTCTAAAGAAAATCACCAGCATCTTCACTACATCCTAAAATAATACTAAAGGTAAGTTTTTTTTCTAAATGAAATGAATAATAAATTAACACCTTTTTCTCTATTTAGACCAACATAGCAAAACAACAATAAAAATCATATTATCTTACAGCACAAAATATTGAAGATTCCAGCAACCAACAAGCAGACCAACAGAATCCATCTTAAAGCACAAACAACAAACCCAAAAGGTAAAAAAAAACTAAAACAAATGTTATTATGTATATTTCTATCAACAGGAAGAATTCAAATTGTCATAACAAAAGAATCCAAACAGATAATGTTTCGTATATGTGTTTTAGAACAAGTGTTCCAAATGAAGCAGAACCAACAAAATAATAAAGACTTAAAAAATAATAATTCTGACAATCTTTTCTGAATTTTCTTTTCATTTCAGGTAATGTCAACAAATAAGACAGCCCAATATATTACATCGAGCAAAGGAAACCGCCTTCTGAAGCATGCAGGGTACATTTGTTGCAAAGAGAGAATAACAGAACCAAGGAGACATTGGAGGTGTGTGCAATACTACTTAACCCATTGCACAGGCAGAGCGGTTACTCTGGGTGACACAGTTGTAAAAACAACAGAGCATAACCACTCTGCCTCTGCAATGGAGATTGAGGTGAGAGAAACAATAAATGAAATTAAAGATATTGCAAGCACCTCCAATGACTCCTCTGGTTCCATTTTGAGGGAGGTTGCCCAGCATTCCCTACTCATGTTGCTAGCAGTACGCCTATCATATCCAATCTGAGACAAATTATACAACGCAAAAAAACATGCAAGTAACCCTCAAAGAGTTACACCTCAAACATACTCTGATATTTTTATTCATCCTGAACTCTCTGTTTCTTTATCTAGCGGACCTTTCGTACTGCATGACAACAAAAACCATGAAAAACAAATAATTATCTTTATCACACACTGTAATCTAGTAAAGTTAGAGAAGACTGATGTTTGGATGATGGATGGGACATTTAAAAGCACGCCCCATCCATTCACCCAAATATATACTATTCATACTAAAATTAATAATACAGTAGTCCCCTTAGCATACAGTTTGCTACCTGATAAACAATCCACAACTTACACTGAACTTTTAACAGTGTTAAAATCCAAAACATCAAACAAAAGTCCTAGGAAAATTATTATTGATTTTGAATTCGCAACGATAAATGTTATTTCTGAAACGTACATGGATACCCAAATTCAAGATGTTTTTTCCACTTTCCCCAGGCATTTTGGCATAAAATACAAAACACATCCTTAGTTGTGGATTACGTATCGGTAGCAAACTGCAATTTGAATTAAAAAACACTAACTGCACTTTGCTTTGTTCCTCCTCATAGTGTAGATGAATACTCCACTGCAATTACTGAATCAGACTTTTACACCACAAACGAAGAAAAATTGGCACCCTTACTAAATTATTATGAAGACACATGGATTGGGCATCTAAGCAGGTCAGATCGCAGGAGGAAGCCACGTTTCCATGTGGAGTGATGGAACTGCTACTCGAGCTGCTTAGAAGGAGGAGCAAAGACCAACAATGCCATAGAGGGATGGCACAACTCCTTCAACCACACAATTGGCAAAGCTCACCCAAACTTTTATGATTTTTCAGAAACTTTGAGGAAGGAGAAAAGTTTCCAAGAAATGAGAATGTCACAAGCATTAACAGGTAGTCCAAACCCACGACTTTCTAGAAGATCAACAGAAATGTCTGACTGGACAAATATGCTGTGCCAATGAACCAGGGTCAACCAGGTGCGACTACTGATGATCAAGCAAGCCAGAGCGAGCCATCCCTCACCTCCATAATGGCCGTCATTCAAACCTTGGGCACTACCCTAGATTCCAAAATGGACAAAATCTCCATTGAAGTCAATCTACTAAGAACAGACCTAGGCAAAACCACGGAGAAATCCAAAGCCAACGCAGCGGACGTTAAAACATTCCAGGCAGCGGAGAAGCGACTCAAAGGTCGGATCAATGACCTTGTGCACCAGCATCGCCAGATGGCCCTCCACCTTGATGATCAGGAAGGGAGGGCCCGGAGGAGCAACATCCGCGTAGTGGGTGTGCCGGAAGAAACGGAAGGGCACAGCGTGGAACTCTTCCTAGAGGACCTTACCCTCCAGCATCTGCAGCCGAAGAGGCTTTCAAAAATCTTCACGGTCGAGCGAGCCCACTGTGCTCCGGTCGCCAGGCCCAAACCGGGGGCGCCAGCCAGGACAATCATTGCCAAAATATTGAACTATAGAGACCGGGACGCCATCCTCCAGGTGGCAAGGCAACAGGGAGACCTACAGTATGAAGGGGCTACGATCCGAATTTTCCCGGATTTCACATTGCACGTCCAGCAAGAGCGGCGTTCCTTCCTGGGAGTCAAGACGGCGCTCCGAGAAAGAGGCATAAAATATATGATGTTCTTCCCCGCCAAGCTGAAGGTCATCGATGAAAGCAAATCCTTGTTCTTTACATCGCCAGCGGAAGTCCAAACGTGACTTGATACCTCGGCCCCGGCCGACCGGGCACAGAGGGAGCAAGGATCGTGGAGGGAGAACCGGGCGACCTCCCTTGGGTCTGCGGCGGACAGATCGGAAGGGGACACTCGGAGCTAACGTTCATGGCGTTCCAGATCTGCAAGTCCCAGGGGAGACCCCTCTAGTGACCCGGCTCCACGCTGAAGACTAGACCTTTGAAGCCGTTCCCTGCTGAACTGTAATGTATACTTTTCTGTGCTCTTTTGGACTTTGTTGGTACAGGGACGATCTATGCCTCTGCCCAGGGGTTCAGTGGCCCGTTGCTATGCCAGGGGTGCTCTGGGACTGAGGAGACTATACTGCTATGGGGCAGTGTCGGCGCGCCGGCTGGAGCTGGAGCAGGTGCACGTTCCCTAAAGAAGTTTCTCGGGAGGGGGTGGTTTCCCCATTCCCGGGTCGGGGTTGGGCAAAAGGCGCTCTGCTAATTGGAGTCGTGGGTAGTTGTCAACCTACAGAGCAGGGAGCAGGGTGGGGGGTGTTGTTGTTGTTGGGGGGGAGCGATGAATCCAGCTTGGTCGTTTTGGGGAGCTACGGGCTGTCCACAAAGATTTGATTGGGGGGTGGGGAGGGGGTTGGGAAGGGAAGGTAGGGGTGGGGAGTTTTTGGGGAGTTGGGGAGAAAAGAGAGTTGGTCTTTTGCTCATGCCTTGAAATAATGTATGATTTTGTGTGGCGTGCTGGGGTCCCATGGTTGCAAATGGAAATGGTATTTGATAATGGCTAAAAAATGGGACAAAAGCCTCAGACTAATGAGCTGGAACCTTAACGGGCTTGGGGACAAACTCAAACGCACCATGGTACTCCGATTCATTAAACGGCACGCACCTGATGTTGTTATGCTGCAAGAGACTCACCTGTTGGGAAACACTTGTCATGCCCTGAATAGATGCGGGTATTTTTTGGCAATCCACTCAGGCTTCACCACGGGGTCCCGGGGGTTGGACATGCTTCTCCACCGTGGATTTCCCTTCCTGCCTGATCACACTGATACTGATCCACAGGGAGCTTTGCCTCAGTTTTGGGGAAGTGGGAGGGGCGCAGACTTACAAGTGTCTCCACATACATTCCACCGGGTCTACAAACACAGGCCTACAAGGACCTTGGCTCGCTCCTCCTTTCTCTCCATGAAGGGCAGCTATTTATAGGGGGCGACTTTACCGCAGTAGTCTCCGGTACACTAGACAGACACCCGCCGCGGGATATGCCTCCGGGGCTCAGTTGGCTTGGGGACTTCCTTGAGACATTTGGTCTCACGGACACTTGGCGATTAGCACATCCCGTAGACTCACAGTACACTTTCTTCTCGGGACCGCATCACTCCTTCTCCCGTCTGGATTATATCCTCACCCCCCTGCACCACGACACAACCATCCGAACTTCAACGCATCTGGCCAGAGGTATCTCCGACCACTCACCGGTCATGACCCACCTTACTGTCGGAAATAGGAGGGAGGGATGCGTCGTGCCTATCAGTGCCTGGCACCTCCGTAGTGAGGACCTCCGTAAGACAATCAACCTCTCAATAGCGAACTATTTCACTAGTAATGATGGTTCTGTGTCCTCTGCGATTACATTGTGGGAGGCCTTTAATGCGGTCCTGCGAGGAGAGGCCTTATTGGCGATTGCGGGCCATCGTAAGGAAAGAGAGGCGCAGCTTGCTGTGCTTGAGGCTGACCTCGTATCTCTAGAGGGAATAGCGCAAAGGGATGACACGCCAGGATTGCGCCATCGGCTGTCCCCGAAAACTGCTGAGTACCAGGCGTTGGTCACGGAAGCGGCAAAGAAGCTGGCTGTCACCCGTGAGGGCAGAATCTATGACCAGGGAGACAAGGCGGGCAAACTCCTGGCTTGGCTCGATAAGAAGCAACAAGCTAGTAAAGTGGTGGCCGAGATTCACACAACAGATGGTACTGTGCTTACAGAACCCCATGACATTGCCGCTGAATTTGCCCATCACTATAAGACAGTGTACAAACGAGGGTCAGATCGCCCGGAGGAGGACTCGGTGGCACTCTTGACAGACATCAGGATGCCAGCACTCTCTGATGTGGAGCGTGACCTTTTAGAGGCGCCGCTCACCACAGCAGAGGTGGAGCAAGCAATAGGAGATCTTCGTCCCGGGAAGGCGCTTGGACCCATGGCCTTCCGAATGAGCTCTTCAAGCTCAAACCAGACGGTGTCAGCCCCTATCTCAAAAGGATGTTTGAGGAAAGTAAGTCCATAGGGGTATTGCCTCGCGACCAAAGATTGGCTACGATTGTGGCTATTCCTAAAGAGGACAAGCCCAGGAAGTTGTGTGCGTCATACAGACCTATCTCCCTGCTAAATGCCGAACCAAAGATATTAGCTAAAATTCTGGCAAATAGACTCAAACCGGTCCTCAACACATTGTTCCACCCGGACCAATCTGGATTCATGCCCCACCGCAACACGGCTCTGAATCTCCGCCGACTAAACGAAGTGGTGGGGAGGATTCATACGTTGAGTGAGGACGCGGTGGTTGTGTCTCTTGATGCAGCCATGGCCTTCGACACCCTTGAATGGCCGTATTTGATGGCAGTTCTTCACAAACTGGGGTTCGGCCCCAGTTTTATCTCTTGGTTGCGGCTCCTCTATGCGGACCCACTCCCCCAAGTAGTAGTGAACAACAAGGTCTCAGAGGCTTTTCCATTTGAGAGGGGGACACGCCAGGGGTGCCCTCTTTCGCCCCTCCTGTTTGCTCTTGCTCTCGAGCCACTTGCCGCCTGGATCAGGCAAGATGTCTTCCTGAAGGGAATCCGCTGGGTGGAAGGTTGGGAGGACAAGATTTCGTTGTATGCTGACGATATCTTCCTTTATCTCACCCGGCCCCGGAGGTCTCTCATCGGAGCACTAGATATTTTTACTAATTTTGGGAAGAACTCTGGATACAGCATCAACTGGAGCAAGTCCCTCCTTTACGTCCTGCATGGTATCCCCCCTGTGCTTCCACGCGGATGTCCCATTAAGGTGGTCACGGAAGGCTTCACATATTTGGGCCTCTTTATATCCAAAGACAAGACATTGATGTACGATAGAAACCTGACCCCGCCCCTACAACGACTTAAACGGGACGCTGGCTCCTGGAAAATGCTCCCTGCTGGGCCGGGCTGCTCTGTTTAAAATGATGGCGCTACCCCGGTACCTTTATGCCTTACAAAACTACCCTGATCTGGTGCTGTCTTCCTACGTCGCGGCTATTGAGGCGGCACAGAGGGACCTTCTATGGTCCGGTATGCCCCGCATTGCATTGCAGAAATTGACTCGGGATGATACGATGGGGGGATAGCCCTACCAGATATCCGCAGATACTACTGGGCTGCACATCTCTCGGCCATCAATCAAGGTACCTACTGTGATGGTAATGATCCAGGATACGGCATGGACAGGTGGCTCCTGCCGGGAGGGAATTATGAAGCCGCACTCTACTCTAGTACTGCCAGACGCTCACTCACAGGGCCAACCCTTCACTCGGTACAACTATGGCGCGCAGTCCAACGCACTATGGGCTGGCACAATACCCTCACCATGGCCACCCCTCTCTGGAACTCTGAGTGCCTGGGCGGATGGGCCGCACCAAGGGGTTCCACAAATGGGACCTTATTGGTATTTCTCAGGTAAAGGATCTATGGGATGCCAAAGGTGTAAAAACCTTCGAATACCTACAAAACACATTTGAGCTCGCTACCACGGACTATTTTAGGTATCTGCAAGTCCGACACTCACTCCAAAAGAACAATCCGCAAGGTACAATGCCCCCCCCCCCGGCCTCCCCCCTGGAGGACAGACTACTAGAACCTCACATACCTGAACACGCGATCTCACTCACATATAAGAAGCTCATTAATAAGCTACCTGACTTACTTCTGGGCTTGAAAGGGAGGTGGGAGGCTGATGGCCTGGAAATCGATGCGGAGGAGTGGAGATGTGCACTCGCTTCCCCAAAAGAAATAGCTATCTCGTCCAGACTGAGACTCATCCAACTTAAAATTCTCCACAGGGCATACATTTCTAGCACCAGGCTGAAGAGGATGGGCAAGTGCGAGGATGATGGGTGCCGGAGGGGCTGTGGAATGGCTGGCTCCTTCTTCCACATGATATGGGAGTGCCGATACTACAGTCATACTGAGTGAAAGTGGTCCGATGTATGAAAGATGTTTGGGGAAAGGAACTGCGTTCAGAGGCTAAACGTTGCATATTGAACATTTGGGAGCCTACAGACCTTTCGGAGAGAGGGAAGATCTGGGTGATGCTTGGGCAGAGGGTGGCTAAGTGTAACATTGCTAGGTGCTGGGGAGCAGTGACGCCTCCAAAAATTGCTGAATGGAAACGAGACATGGACTGGTGCATGGTTCAAGAGATGACTGTGTACATTGCCGGGGGATGCCCCAAAAAATGGGGGGAGATATGGGACAAATGGAATGAATACAGAGGATGTATCTGTGAACCACCCCAGGCTCGCAGTTCACAGCTAGAGGCATAACCCGAGAGAGACTTTAAACGTAACGTACTGCCATGCAATTGATGTAATGTTATAATTCCTGTGTGACTCCTGTGTGCCACGTAACTTTACTGTCCGAGTATGTAGACCATTTTCTCTGGTTTCTTATTTCAATAAAAGGAATTATTAAAAAAAAAAATCTCTGAAAGACTATTGGGTGCATTACAACAATTTTTGTTGTGTGTGGCTTCAGACTACCAGAATAATGCGCACATTCTACATTACTAATACAACCTACACTTTTACTTTCCTGTTTTGCCCTAAATTATACACTTCTTTTTTAAATTGGCATTTTTCAAGAAAAAAAATGTAAAACTAAAGTCGGGTCACCTTACCTTAGATGTCTTCTTTTTTCGTCACTTTAATAATCCAAACCATAACAATGTTTTCCATGATTGATTTTTTTCAAAAATCCAAACCACATTCCGAAAACCCATTCGAAAAGTCTTCTTCATAAAGCTCGAATTCCTAATCGCAAACCATTCCAATATTTTGATACTCCATCCAAAAAATGCATCCTTTTGAAAAAGATCGATTTACCAAAACACATTCCATAAAAAATTACATATCAAAATTTTGTAGATTCCAAAAAATGCGATAAAACGAAGGGTAAGTGTTGGATAGTGTAGGGGTTAACATTACTATTCTAACTCCAGGGGGGTGTAATAGTAGGGTAAGTGTTGGATAGTGAAGAAGTTAAAATTACTTTACTAACTCCAGGGGGGTGTAATAGTAGGCTGAGTGTTGGATAGTGTAGTGCAGGATAGTATAGGAGTAACAATTACTATTCTAACTCCAGGGGGGTGTAATTGTAGGGTAAGTGTTCAATAGTGTAGGGGTTAAAATTACTATTCTAACTCCATGGGGGTGTAATAGTAGGGTAAGTGTTGGATAGTGTAGAGGTTAAAATTACTTTTCTAACTCCAGGGGGGTGTAATAGTAGGGTAAGTGTTGTATAGTGTAGTGCAGGATATTATAGGAGTAACAATTCCTATTCTAACTCCAGGTGGGTGTAATAGTAGGGTAAGTGTTGGATAGTTTAGGGATTGAAATTACTTTTCTAACTCCAGTGGGTTTAAATAAAATAAATGTATTAAAAAATAAAAAATTACAATTAATTATAATAATAACATTAATTTAAGTCAATTAAAATAAAATCGAATGAAGATTTTATAAAATAAATACTTACCCATACTTACGTTGTAATAGCATGCGTTGTAATAGCATCTGCGTTGTAAAGTCATGCGTTGTAATAGCATGCGTTGTAGTGGATCTTGTGTTGTAAAAGTTGCTTTGTGATGGTATTGCGTTGTGAAAGTTGAGTTGTAATGGTTGTTTCCCGTGCTTTTGCCATAGGCCTGCAAGCTTCCTCGGTAATTTACGTATCGTGACACCGACTTCACAGGGTGCATGGCCCCTTGCAGTCTTTTAACTTGCTGCCACTTCACTTGGAACATGACCCCCCAGATGCCTCGTTCTGATTACTTCAGATACTACCCATCCTACCTGAGTCCCAGTGTCTCCTCCAATCAATTGGCAAGCTATTCCTGCGCTACTCCCGCGCCCTCCCATTGGCCGTTGCCAGCCCCAACCCTTGGGATGCTACAGCCTTCACAATTCTATTGCTCACATTCTCTCGTCCTGATGATGATCTCACACTCATGAGATCGAAACGCCGTCGACCATTCCAACCAAAACTCCATTCCTTCATTTAATTTATTTAGGAGTTTTGATACTGTTCCTGTTGTTTTTCAAAGCGATGTAAAGTTTTTAAATGTCACCAGCACTTCCTCACTTCACTCACTATAACTTCATATGTGAGCACTAGAACTATCACAAAAGTACTTGACACCACATTTATGTTGATAATAAATGTGTTGTCTTCTAGCATAACCCTGTGTCCTATAAATATTTACCTACCTAGTCCTATTGGGACTACTGATTCAGATTAATACTGCTTCTAAATCACTAGTAGCCCTGGCTACCAGAGTGCCCTTTTGGCCATCGCTAGAACTTTGTTCTACACAAAAGTCCATTATTACCCCAGGCCTTACTATTGGGGTCCCCTTCTTTTCTATATATAGCTTTTGCCATATAGGCCTGCATATGTTTCCTTTGTTCCTTTTTGGCCTAGGTTTCTAGTTGTTGTGGGTCTGGCCATGTGGCTGGTGGCCATTTTGAAGCCAGACAGTGTGCTTTTGCCATAGACCTGTATTGTCTGCCTTTGCTTTCTCATTGTTGTTGTGGGCCTGGCCATGTGGCTGGTGGCCATTTTGAAGCCAGAAAGTGTGTTTTTGCCATAGGCCTGCAAGCTTGTGGCCTAGTCTGCCAACTGGCCTTTCATCCAGTAGGCTCAAAGTTAGTCATTGCTGCATGAAGCAACTGTTTCTGTGTGTTCTGTTGAATTTAAACATCATGGCATGGATGGCATTGGATTGAATTGCAAAAGGTGTTTTTGGGGGTATTTCAGTTTTTTTGGTGTGTGTTAAATAAATGCTTTTGTTGTGTGTGGTTTGCTTGTTGTGTACCTTGCACAACTTGTTTAGCCCTGTGGATTTTCGTTTTTGCATTTATTATTGCATTAAGCAGTGTTGTTTAGCATGCCACCTTTGCCTGGATTTTATACGGCCTGTTTCAGTTAATTGTTTTCCAGGCCTCCTGCTTGTTGCTTGTGACTGTGAGTGTCCATGTGGCTGGTGGCCAGTTTGTGGTGGTAGTTATAAGTGTGCTGCTCTTGTAATGTAGGCCTGCATGTGTTTCCTTAGTTCCTTTTTGGCCTAGGCTTCTTGTTGTTGTGGGCCTGGCCATGGGGCTGGTGGCACTTTTGAAGGCAGGCAGTGTGCTTTTGCCATAGGCCTGCAAGCTTGTGGCCTAGTTTGCCAACAGGCCTTTCATCCTGCATGTCTTTCCTATGTTCCTTTTGTCTTACTGCTTCCATCCATCTGCAGCTCCCTGAATGACATGATGAGCTAATAAATGAATGCCAAACAAACAGGTTCCACTTCCATTAGATTTGTATTTTTGTTTTTGCTCTTCTTCTTTCCTATCCTTCCTGAGTCTACACAGTATACAATAAAAGCCCTTGTTGTCAAAGTCTCCCAAATGGCTACACTGTTATGTTTTTTTTATACCTTAAACTGAGTTAATAAAATGTTATAATATACAACACTAACAAGTGTTACCACCACACACTAAGTTATATATTTTATTTGTTTGTTTGTACTAGTAGTAATTGAACCACAAATGCAACATTTCACTGATGTTCTTCCCCTGGCTTCTTTGTTTTTAGGTGCACAAAAAGAGAGAGGAGGAGGTGTCATCATCTCATCACCCATTGTAGTGCCAGACAGAAGTCCTGCTGTGCACAACATCATGTGACATGTGGCCACAGACATCCCTGCAACTCATGCAACATCATCCTGCTTACACCTGAAAAAGATGGCCCAAAAGAAAGTTACCAGGTCCTTCAGTACCAAGAAAGTTGCCAGTGAGAAGAAGGAACAGAAGAAGGAAGTGGCACTTGCCAAGACTGGTGTGCCGCCCTCGTTTTTTGGGAGAAAAAAAATGTACGCCTGCTGCAGCGGTGTCCGGTGGGGACCAAGCTGGGAGCAGCACCTCTGCATCAGTGGGTCCACACCACCCACCAAGCCCATGAGCGTAGCAAAGGTAGCCAGTCTACTAATGAGCAGTGATGTTGAAATGTCATTATCGCAAAGTAGTACCCAATCAACACAGACGGAAACTCAGCAGATAAGTGGGCAACAACAGCCACAACAAAAGCCGCAACAACAGCCGCAAAAACAGCCGCAGCAACAACAGCCGCAACAACAACAGCCGCAACAACAACAGACGCAACAACAGTAGCAACAACAGCCCACAATGGTAGTTATTCCTCCTCAAGTAGGGGCAGTTCAGGAAGTCTAGTTTCCTGCAAACAAAGAGGAGCAAGCTACTCTTTCAGAAGATCCATTGTCTTCCAGATCGCCAGCAAGGAAAAGGAGGGTTAGTCCATCAACTTCTTCTTCAAGCCTGCTTCTGATGATCTAGATGCCACTTGTAATCCACCAGCGCAGTCTGAGAGTGATGCATGCCACAAGACAAGGCTAGTGAAAAGGAAGGTTCCAGAAAGCCTTAGAGTTATGGAGGTAGAAGAGTGGATGATGGTGATGATGACGAGCCAGTCATCATGAACATCACTCCTGGCTCAGAGGCGATGGAGACCAACTTTATTATCCTATCCAAAATCGGTGGGAGGAATGTAGCACGGATACCACCAAGACAGGTAACACCACCTCCAGCTTCCATATTTGCATTTGCTAAGGCCCATCAGGGACCTACATCAAGCTCAACCATCACTTCTGTAGGTAGTGGTACTGTAAGTGCACAGAGTCAAATTCCATGCCCACCCTCCAGTCCATCTTGCATTGAAAGTGGCACCTCTAGTAGCACCAGAAAGTTCACCTCCCCAGTTTGGGACTTCTTTTCGGTTAGCAGTACGGAGGAGAACATTGCTATATGCTCAATTTGTCGAGACACTGTTAGGCGGGGTAAGCTTGGTACAAACTATGGTACCAGAGGCCAAATAAGTGATCTAAAAATACACCACATGATACAGTGGGAGGCTCGCTGACTATGAGGGACTTGAGTAAGTGGGTGGAAAAAGGGGGATACTTTTCTACAGAAGGTGATGGAATTAGGGAGGAGTTAAAGGAGTTTAGGTTGAGTCATGGAGGGGTTTAGGAATGGATATCATCCATCACCCATTTACATAAGAGTAAGCCAATTGCTTTGCACAGGGGATGGAGATGTGTAACCTACTCTTTTTTTTTAGTTTAGAATGCTTTATTGAAGTAATAAACAAAGTAAAACATCAATACAAAGTCATATAGCAATAGGACAAATATTTTAAGGAAAATGTGGATAATGACATAAGAGAAGAAAAGAGGAAATAAAAACAAAATAAGTAAAAAGAAAAAACAACATCCTCTAACAATTAAAACCTGTGCAAAGATCAAATGCATTTTAATGATTTTTAAAAGTAAGAGAAAAGGAGAAGAAAGAGAAGAGAGAAAGAGGAGGAAGAGGGGGAGAAAGGGGATAGAGAGGGACATGTAAATCCTTAAAAAGGAGTATGTGAAGAGATAAAGAATAAGACAGAAGATAGAGTATTCAACGTGGAAAGAAAAGATGCTAATGGTAACCATAGCACGTTTTTTTTATCAGCAAGGCAGTGGAGATGGCATAAGCTCGGTCCAGTCTATGATGGTGACAAAGCAAATTCCACCAAGCTTGAAATAACATTTTTGAAGTGTCCTTTCAATTGGTAGTTATAATCTGAAAAGTAATGGCTATAAACAGGTCAATTCATGTACCCACATTACTATGAGAAGCACAAACAGGCAAACAGCTGCCCAGAAAAACATGTTGATATTGAAGGTGACATTTGTTCATAGAATTTCATTCAATTTCAACCAAATACGAGACCAAAAAGAGTTAACTACAGGACAATGGAGAAACATGTGTAAAAAATCACTACATTTGTGGGGATAGGAACACCACTTTGAGGAGTTAAGTAGTTTAAATCTATGAAGTTCAGCAGGAGTGAAAAAGAGTCTATTAAAAAAATAATATAAAGTCTGTGTAGTGCTGGCAGAGCGTGAGGAGGTATGTATGTTAGACCAAAGGGAGTCCCTTGTTTGAAAGGAGAACTCTAAGATCAACGGGCATATGCATCATTGTCAATTGCATTTGCAAACGGTGCGAATCGCAATTTTTGGCCATTTGCGAATGCAATTGACAAAATTAGGATGCATCATGTTTTTCGCAATTTTAGAAATCGCAATCATGTTGCGTTTTCTAAAATTGCGATTGCATTTAAGAAATCGCAATTTCTGATTTCTTAAATGAAATGCATGAACATTTTAATTTTGTGAAATCGCAAATAGGGAGAGGTAAATTACCATGAAGTTGACCTTCATGGTGATTTGCGCAAACTTTAAAAAATGCACAAAAGTGCATTTTTGAAAGTTTCATTTTACACAGACACATGCCCTTGGGGCATGTGTGTGTGAAAAATGCACTGAAAGTTATATGTCAGGGGTGCAGGGGGCGGTCCTTTGGACCACCCCTACACCCTTGAAATTGCATTCTCATTTTGCGATTCGCAGATTGCAAATCGCAAATTGAGAATGACTTCCCATTCATTCCTATGGGCCTCAAGGCCCATAGGAATCAATGGCAAGGGATTCCTTAATTGCGATTCCCAAATTGTGAATCACAATTTAGGAATTTTAAGAAATCGCAAAAAAATTGCGATTTCTTAATGCATAGCCGTTTGCGATTTCTTAATTGCGATTCCTTAATTTTCGCACTTAAGAAATCGCAAACGGGAACAATGATGCATGTGGCCACAAGTCTTTTTCCCATAAAAGCTCCAGATTAGATTTAAGTCTATCCTTAGTGGGGTGAGCTAATAATTTATATATAACAGCTGCTTTGAGTTGAATGGAGAAATCAGTAGGAGGTGAGGGGGTTTGATCGGAGGTGACATTAGGGGTCATCTGGAGGGAAAGACAAATGAGAGATTCCTTCAACAAGGGGTAATGTGGGGCGTTTGAAGACAAGATACAAAAGGATTTTTCTATATCTGAAAAGTCTGTGCAGGTGTGGTAATACCTTTGTCAATCCACTCTTTCCAAAATAGGCTCTTTTGTGAATCTTGAAGGGTTTATTATACCAGAGAGGAGTACGTAAGGAAACATCGTAGAAGAAAGTTGGGTGTTAGACAAAGAAATAGCAAGTGCTTTGGAGTGAACAAAAATAGGAGAAGAGAAAAGGTTGAGAGAGGCGAGTAGCTGAAATAAAGGAAAAAAGAAAATATTGGGCCTGTTCCAATGAGCTCCACGCTGTTATAGTAGAGACCGAGGAGTCAGATCAGAAGGGCCATATCTGCTTCAAAGTAAAAGCAAAGTGATAGCGTTTAATGTTGTGAAAGTGTACCCCGCCCAAATCCTGAAGACAAGCAAGTGAAATCCAGGGCTTGCGATTATTCCAGAGAAATTTGGATAAGGAATTATTAATGGTACTAAAAAAAGAGATAGGGAGAGAAACAGGAAGCATAGAGAGATACAAATTAATTAATTGGAAGGAGCATCATTTTAATTGTAGCTGATCGACCCCAACAAGAAAGAAAAAGAGGAGACCAACCCTCAATCAGAGCGGATATATTTTTAAGTGTATCAGCAAGGTTAATTTGAATAATTTCCAGAATAGTATTTGCGTAAAGGATGCCTAGACATTTGATATGTTTAGAATTCCATTTAAAGCCAAAGTCCTGAAACATAGAAGGAAGACAGAACTTATTCAAGGGCAAGATCTCCGATGTATCTATGTTCAATTTATAGCCAGAAACAATAGCGTTCTCTTTTAGAAAGTAGAAGAAAGCCAGTATGGAGGTAGACGGATAAGAAATATATATTAAAATATCTTCTGCATACGCAGTAAATTTAATATCAATTTTGTCAAATTGGAAATCCGTATAATGAGGAGAGTGTCTTAATATTTTCTAAAAAGGGTTCTAAATCTAGAATGACTAAGAGTGGGGAAAGGGGGCACCCCTGTCTATGTTAGGGCATGTTCCATACAAAAGGCCTGTCCGCTCTCCCTCCACTAGCTTTTGTTGTAATTGACCTGTCCACTCTCCTTGCACTAGCTGTATGATGATTGGCAAGCTACGAGGCCCTGAAATGTGTAAAGTGCTTCTTGCATAAATCTAATCGCTATTTGCTTTTGCCAAGGTTTGTTGTAGTCTTTATTTACTTTAACGTGGCTAAGAAACTGTTGTATTTATGAACATTGGCCCCACGTTTGCAGCGTAGACGTTATACATCTTTGTTCGAGCCTTCCACATTGAAAGGGAGTTGCTGCACGTATAAACGGTAAAACTGTTTCTGAATCGTACACGTGTAGGCACTCAAAAAAACAAAAACCCACCCAGTGTCGCCTATAAAAGAAAGCCAGGAACATGAGTGGCCGCTTGTGTTCGTTTGTCTTGTCCTCCTCACCTGAAGACCCAACCCAGCCCATTCTGCTTACCTGATTCCTGAGACATCGGCGCTTCTCCTCGGCGATTCCGCTTCCTGAAGCCTCGGTCCAGCTCCGCAATCCTTCCCTGTCTCTTCCGGCTTCCGGCAGCCCTCAGTCCCGGAGACAATCTCGTCCATCCTGCAAATCAAACAAAAGAAAAAGGGTAAATACATTCTTGGCCTCACCAGAGCTCGAGTAAGTAAAATTTCTTGGCTTTATTAAAAAGGGAAACAATGCGCATTGAGGTACCTGTACTAAAAATCGAGTTCTGAAATTAAAGACTGGCTACATTTTGTTGTGACATTGGATACTGTTCCCAAAAGACCTCAACAATCTTCTTGTTTGTTCAAACCTTTTAAACTATATACTGTGCTACAAACTTTTCGCACTCTCTACACTTAGAGAGGGAAACTTAACAGAAAAAACATTGTTGGCAAAATCTGCAAAGGAGCAAGCATATGACTTTATTTTATCGCAAAAACCAGTGATATATTTGCAGTAAAAATATTTTGGGAAACACGCTTCTAACATATCTGTATTTATTGAATGATACAACCCGAGGACATTTTATGGGTTAAGGACAAAATAAGAAAAGTAAGCAAGGGACAGCTAGTGATCATAAATGATGTATGTTATGTATTATGAATAGATGCATGTTTTATTTGTTCTTCTTTCCTTAAGAATGTTATAGGTCACAGTATCGCTTCTTTCAGAAGAGTTAAGTCCTTATCTGGTGAAATAGGAAAAGCCAGAACAGAGAGGCATATTATGTTTAACAGTGTTAATATGATGCATAGACATTTGTAAACCAAATACCAGACCAGTAACTATGATGTTAATTGTTTCCTGTTGAAGACGTTCCAATCAAAGACAAGCTCCTGACCAAAAAGTTGAGAAGTCAAGAGGAGCAGTGTTTCTCTCTTTTGTTATTTTATCCACTTCCCTCTTCCCTTGGGCTTCTTTTCTTCCTGCATTGTTCTTAAGACGGTACGGCAGGAATAGAGGTCTGAGAGAGGGTGCGAATAGTCTTCAATTCGTATCAGCAGAACTACCAGGATTTTCAGGTGAGTGAGGGTTTAACAGTCTAGCCCCTCTGCGGAGGGGGAAATAACAAGATTGACTACCGTTAACGTAAACAGAAGTAGTGGTAGAAGAATATAGCAACTGGATATATTTAATAATAGGAGGGCTAAAACTGTGCCATATTAATGCACCAAAAATAAATTCCCAATTAACCCTATGAATGAAATGAAATTGGGTTTATAGAGTGCATGGCTGCCCGAGAGCGTCCCAGCGCTAGTACAATAATCACAGAGCACAAGAGGAAAGAAATTATAGGGCCTTGGGGAAAAGGAAGGTTTTAAGTGATTTTCTAAATTTCAGGTAGGAGGGTTCCATCCGTAGATCCCTGGGGAGGGCATTCCACTTTTTTGCTGCATTCAGCGAAAACCGGCGGCCACCAGTGCGGGCTTTCCTCATTCTGGGTGTGATGGCCAGGTTTTCTCCGTCGGACCGAAGAGCCCGCGCCGGTTTATATGGACAAATCAAACCCTTCAGGGCCGGAGGACCGTTGCCTTGCAGGGATTTGTAGGCAATACAGAGTGACTTGAAGGAGATTCGCTCCTGAATAGGGAGCCAATGTAAAGCTCTGAGCAAAGGTTTGGCTGAAGCCCATCTGGAGGCCCCCAAGAGAAGCCTGGCTGCAGCGTTCTGTACTCGTTGCAAGATGTTGATCGAGGCCTGAGGAGCCGCCAGGAGGAGAGCGTTGCCATAATCTAGTCTGGACAAGATTAGGCCCTGGATTAGGAGTTTTCTCGATTCGAAGGGAAGAAGGGGGAGGACCTTCCTTACCGCCCGCAGTAATCCAAAGCACCCTCCTGCGACCTTCTGCGCATGGGTCTTGAATGTTAATTGGGGTTCAACCCAGACCCCGAGGCTTTTAACCTTCTCCTTTGGCGATGGTAAGTCCCCCATACAGGGAGGCCAATGCTCAGAGGACAAGGATGAAAGTGGGTGGCCCATGACCATGATCTCGGTCTTAGCTCCATTGAGCTTGAGTTTAGAGTCAGTCATCCAGGAGGAATTGGCAGTTAGGCATCTTGAGAGGTTGGATGGGTGTCCCCTTTGTTGTGACAGCGAGACGATAAGTTGTGTGTCGTCAGCATAGCTAATGGACTTAATCCCGAAGGGGGCTACTGCCTCCTCTAATGGGGCCATGTAGACATTGAACAGTGTGGGGCTCAGGGAGGAGCCCTGAGGAACCCCACACTGAAGGGGAACGGGTTTGGACATCGAGCCATTTTCCCAAATCCTAAAGGATCTTTCCTCGAGGAAGGATTCCAGCCATCTGAGGGCTGATCCAGTGATGCCCAATTTGGCGAGGCGCTGGACCAGGGTTATATGGTCAACGGTATCAAATACAGCGCTAAGGTCCAGGAGGATCAGGGCCGCTGATCCCCCTGAATCCAAGATGCATCTTGCCTCTTCCGTAGCCACTAATAGGGCAGTGTCCGTGCTCTGGCCTGGGCGAAAACCCGTTTGGGAGTCACTCAGTAGGCCGTTCCTCTCCAAGTATTCTGAGAGCTGCCTATTTACCACCTTCTCGGCCACTTTGCCCATTCCTGGAAGCAGGGAAATTGGGCGAAAGTTGGCCAGGTCTGAAGAGTCTAGGCCTGGTTTCTTAAGGAGCGTTTTGATTTTGGCTTGTTTCCATCTCGGGGGGACTATGCCCGTGGCGAATGAGGTGTTTAACAGCTCTGTGGCCGTAGGTGAGATCGTACTCAGAATTTGCTTGAGGATGTGCATAGGGGCTGGGTCAGATGGGGAGCCACTTTTTATGGTGGCTAGCGTGTTGCAGAAGTCTTCCCTAGTAATGCCGCTAAACGCATTGAGTTGGGGGCAGGAGGAAACGGGGGGGACTTCTATCGATAGTGTACCGGGCACTTGGGGAAGGCTGTCGAGAATTTTTTGTATTTTGCTATCAAAGAACTCCGCTAGCTGGTCACATCTTAATTCGGGGTCCTTATGCGTAATTATAGGAGCTGGTATTTTGAGCAACTGCTTGACAATTTTGAACGTTTCCCTGGAGGAGTTAGCGGACGTTTTGATTTTCTCCTTAAAGAAACCTGCCTTGGATTTCTGCCGAGCGGTTTTATAGAGTCTCAGGGCAGCCTGGTAGGAGGTTTTACTAATGGGTGACCAATCTTTCCTCCACTTACGTTCTAATTTTTTACAGGCTTTTCTGAGATCTCTTAGTTCAGTCGTGAACCAAGGGGATTTAAAGGTGCTGCTCTTTTTTGTATTCAGTTTAAGAGGCAGAACCGTGTTCAGGGAATTGGTAAGCCAATTATTGAAATTTACATCTGCTTGCAGTACATCCGAATCTGCATCGGGGGTAGACTGTTCAAGGGCAAGAATCAGGTCCTTCACCGATAACCTCAGCCAATCTCTTTGAAGTATACGGGGGCGGGTGGCCCTGTCTCGTTCATGATGGATTTCCCAAGAGAAAGGGACTAAGTAATGGTCAGACCAAGGTAGGGGCAAAGGGGATTCAGCTCTCAGCTGGGGAATATTTGAAAAGATGGGGTCCAATAAGTGGCCTTTGTTATGTGTAGATTCCTTATTTAGGAGATCTAGTTCAAAGGTTTTTAGGTTTGAGATGAGATCAGCAGCTGCTTTATCATTAGGATCATCGAAGTGTAGGTTCAAATCTCCGAGAACCAGAAAGTTAGATGCCTATCAGACGCTTTTTCAGCATCTTGAGTGATAGCAGCTGTAGATGAATCAATTTTAGAAGTCAAATGAATAATATTAAGAAAGGTACGTGAGTTTTCTATGATGGAGCGTCCTTTGACGAAGCTAGATTGGTATATGTTAACAAGGTTAGGGTTGTCTTTATTGATACGAAGGGCGAGTAATTTGGCAAAGATCTTGCAGTCCGTATGAATCAAAGAGATGGGCCTATCATTTTTACATAGGGAAGAGCCCTTATTTTTTTTTAGGTATTAGACAAAGCATTGCCTGGGCATAAGAGCCTTGTGATGCACCAATTATATAAAAATGGTTGATGAGAGAAGAGTTGAGGGATCCGAAATGATTTATAGTGAAGAAAAAAACAAACAGTAAAGCCATCAGGGCCAGGTGGGCAAAAGAGTAATTGCCTCAATCTCTTGTTCAGAAATGGGAACATTCAACGATGTGAGATCAATATTGTTCTCTTGGGATTTAGGGATATTTACGAAGAAGGAGTGAAGTTAATCAGGAGAAGGGGAAGATTGCGGGGTGTAAAGGGAAGTATAAAAATCAGTGAAGCAATCTAGGATTTTAGCATCTGAAGTATGCTGAATTCCAGAATTGTCCGTGATAGCAACAATTTTAGATTTTTGTTTTTTGATTTTAAGATAGTTAGCTAAGGATCTACCAGCCTTATTCCGACCACCATACATTTTTGCATTGACTTTGAGGAGGTTATTGCAGGCGGAATTCCAAGACTGTTTACTGTATTGCATTTTTGCCTTAATAAGGCCATATTGTCAGGAATCTCACGTATCAACGCCTACCTAGAGACACAAACTACAATTCCCAGAATGCCTTGTGAGATGAGAGCGCGTCTACAAGAGGACGCGCTGCACATTAACGTATGTGCGTAATTCTGCCTGGTTATCGTTGTGCGTTCTACCGGAGAGTGGTTGGATTCATCTCTTGGGACTCGTGGTACGATGGTCTTCTGCTGAGCATCGGTGAGTGTCCTAGGTGGCGGTTTTGAATACCGTGGACGCTTCACCTTGTTTCTGAACTTGGAGTGGTTTCCAATGGTGGCGGTTTTGAACAACGCGGACGCCTTTTCTCTGTAACTACTAATTTCTTGACTATTGCATTTTGATTGTTGTGATACATTCCTGGGCGGTGGTGACGTAACCGCAGGGACCAACTTTCATTTCTTTTCTAGACAGTCTTGTGACTAAGTGTTAAAGGGCGGCGGTATATACGCCGTGGAAGCCCAACACTTATTTCTGACCGAACATTTCACGGCGCAATAATGCATTACTGGCTGATGTGAGTATCAATATCTAGTTCTTATGATTGTGTCAAGAGGTGCAGTTTCTTTATGGGAACAGAAATATCCTTATTTGACATGAGTTCCATTAATTGATTTCCGAGACTGTGAATTACTCAATCCTCTTCCAGAGAACCGGTGAGCATAACAAGGGGGAGAATTAATGGGTTTTGAAAGCGTCTGGATTGTATGAGAATGCTAAGTTCTTAGGGGTGAATATTTCCACTTATGTTTATTGTGTTTACTAGGACTTATCCACAGAAGCACTCTGATATGCCTGAAGTTCTTTCATGAGTATGCTGTTTCACATGTGGATAAGGTATGCAAATTCCTTTAGCGAGAGTAGAGTTTCATTCGACTAGTTGTCTGATATATGGCTTTGTATATTTACAGGTTCTCATCCCCGCTGTTCCCATAATTTTTTTCCCTCGCTTGATCACCCTAATACTCTGTAGTGTGAGTCAGAGGTTGGGGATGTCAGGAGGTGGACCCTAATTAGCATCATCCAGATCCTGAGGAGTACTAATATCCTGACACAGATAAGTTACCAGGGCAATTGGTAGTAAAATACTTATGCTCTGAAGTTTTAATCTGTTTCAGGATAGATGATTAGTCAGAGAAAGATTTCTTTTTTTTGTGACACATAGTCTATTACAAAACCCCTAGCAGCCACATTAAAGGCATCCCAAATGAAATGATATTGAGAGACAGAGGAGAGATTGTTCTGAAAAAATTCATTAGCAAACAGTATGAATTGTTCTACAAACTGAGAGTCCAGGAGAAGGGAGTTGTTGAAATGCCAATGCCTAGATGTAGGTGCAGGTGAAGGGTAGTCTATGTCTAACATAACAGGGGCATGATCTGAAATGAGAATGGAGCCAATTTCTACATTGGTCATGAATTGTAAAATTGGCTGTGTAAGAAAAATATATTCTATACGAGAGTGAGATCTGTGCACTGGGGGAAAAAAATGAAAATTCTAAAACATCAGGGTTATATGTTCTCCATGCATCAACAAATTCTCTGGAAATAACAGCCTTATGAAAAGTCTTTTGCATCTTGTTGGGGACGTATTTGGTTTGGGATTTCGAATCAAGGAAGGGATCCATAAGTTGATTGCAATCACCATGTACTATCATATTTTCATTTGCATGGGAGGAGAGAAGAGTAGGGAACTCATGCCAAAAGGATAGATCAATACCATTAGGGCCATATACATTACAGAAATAAAATGGGGTACTATTGATTACAAGGTTTAAAAAAAGCCATCTACCATTGCTTTCTTTAAATTCATTTTGCAAGAGAACAGTCAATGACTTATGAAATAAAATAACAACTCCATTTTTGTTATTAACAGCCGGAGAGCAAAAAATCTCACCCACCCATTGTTTACGGAATGAAGGCAAATTTTGGGACTTACGATGCGATTCTTGTAATAATGCAACATGACATTTCAATTTAGCAAGGTGATACAATACCCGTTGTTTCTTGACATGGTTACGAATACCTTTAACGTTCCATGAAATGATACGTAAACTTTTCATCAATAAAATGTAGGTGAAAATAAACGAAAGTGAAATATTAAACTTAGAAAATGAATAGTGAAGTCAATACAAAAAGGTACAGAAAAGAAAAATGAGCAAATAAGAAAAAAAATGAAGAGAAAATGAAGCAAAGGAAAGACCCAAATGTACCGATAGAATATGTTTAAGTTGAAGGGACCAGAAGGAAGAATAGTGAATTTTGCTTTATATATCATTAAAGATAAGCAGAGACAAGAGTAAGTGAGTAGTATAAGAGAAAAGTGTAAAAGTATAGACAAAAAAAGTGCAGAGGAGGATCTACACAAGGAAGAGAAGAAAAGAGAAAAGAGGTGAGAGAAAGGAGAGAAGAAAAGAAAGGGAGAGGGTAGTCACCCAGTAAGGGTTATAAGAAGAAAGATGACAGAAAGGCAAGTGGCTTTATTCATTAAGTACAACCAAAGGAAGAACATTACGGTGGGAGGGAGGTTGGCGAAGAACAAAAGACAAACAAGTCTATATTAATATAATAGGGGAGAAGGACAAAATTAAAGTCCGTAGACAAAAATAGTAAACGGATATTACAAAAAGGAAGGTAACTTACCAGACAATAGGGAAAAATGACAGCGGAATGAAGCAAACATTTCAAATGTACGGGCAACGTGGGTATGTACATCTGCAGCAACACTACACAAGGAAGACCTAGAAGACATGGGAGGGAACAAAAAAAGAAACAATTAACTATTGAAGCCAACATTTTGAAGACTTAATGAGCAAAATATAGAACAAATAACATAACATTTAAGGTTTGCTCAATTCCATAAGTTCTCCTTTATGAGTGTGTATGAATTTCCGAAGGTCAGCCGGATCCTCAAAAGGGAAAGTTCTGTCTTTATAGGTCACTTTAAAAAATCAAGGGTTAATAAGACCGAAACGTGCATTCATAGGTAACAATGCAGGTCTGAGGTCAAGGAACTTTTTTTGCAAGTTGGCGGTTGGCTTGGAAACATCCTGGCTGAAGAAGACTTTATGACTGGACCAAAACATCTGCTTGTGTTTGTTTAGCAGTGCTGAGAATCGTAATGAGGTCAGAGTATAGAAGAAAATAAGAGATAATACCTCTTGGTTTAGTTGAGGAAGAGGCATTCTGGGTTCCTCATCTGTGAGCTCTTTGAATATTAAAGTCAGTGGACTTAGGGAGACCAATAATCTGCAGAACTTGAGTTTTCAAAAATGATATCATGTCTGAGCCTTCAGAACCTTCCGGAATTCCGTAGATGCGTAGGTTGTTGCGCCTATTGCGGTTTTCCAAATCCTCAGTAGTCTTCTTAAGTTGAGTAACTTCTCTAGTAAGGCATTCAACTCTGGCAACAACATCCTGTGCATCACTCACTTTTTGTTCAACGTCTGAAAGTCTTTAATCCAGGCCAGACCATTTCTCTTCAATTTGTTTGAAGAGTAGCAGTGGTATCCGTTGTAAAAGGTTGAATAAGACGCAGTTCATCCATAATGTCCTCTAGCGTGAGAGGAAGCAGTGATTTTGATGGAGAAGATGGGTCTTTCTTGAGACGCTTGCTGGTGCTAACAGCTGAATCCTTACGACCTCCACAAGTGGCCCCGGTAGACCCATGAAGCTTAGTTGGGTGTGAGGAATCCATGATGAACAATCCTGAAAAACGTAGCTGGATAAAGATACCTTAAAGTAATAGGAAGACTATAAGTAGCAGGAATACTGTAGTGAGGCAAAAGAAGCAACTGTGGTGCTATCTTTGTGAACGAAAGCTATTGTGTTGAATTAAACCTCAGACCAGTAACAGCATGAAACAAGGAAGGGGTTATTCATCAGCGTAAATGCCTGTGCACATTTGTAAAAGAGCTGAGAAAGAGTTGCACAACCATCACTTAAATCAAGAGGCAGAAACAACCAACAAATTTTGCGACTCTTGAGAGAACTATGGCAAGTACAGCCAGTAAGTAGACCAATAAGTATATTGAAGAAGTATACTGGAGCCGAACAGAGGTGGAATTATGAGTGACGCAGTTACAATATATAGTTCCTTTCCTGCAGCTGAGCAAATTAGAGTGAAGCCTTAGTGGAATGAGTTTGCAGAATGAAGGAAAAACGGCATTATAGTGGTGAAAAGCTCGACATTAGAGGTGCACAAAATGGCGGCTACATTGTGGGGAAGCGCTGAGGCGAAATAGAGAACCAGATAAAAAGGGTGCCACACAGACTGCTTTTGGTCTGACAACCTGCCTCCTTAATCCTTGCCCCTTCTGAGGCACGAAATTAAAATGTTCACGCCGTAGCGCTGAACAAAAAAGCTCCCTTTATTTACAAGCGTAGCTCGTCGTCACAGAGCTCTTCAGGTGGCGGACAGCTGGCCTTGCCGCATGCTCCTGTAACCTACTCTTTTGTAGGAAATATACATTCTGGGTTTGGGAATACTGAAAAGTTATAAACTTACTCCAAGGTGCATTCAGTCTTAGATGTAGGCCTTGTGTCCCACTTTCCTGTTTCTTTTGGATGTTATTTTTGGACACAATGAGAAGGGAAGTAAGACAATTCTTCTTTGAGTGGTAGATATTTTTGCTCATACTTTGTCTTTGCTCAAAATCCATTGGCTTCCTGCTGGATCACCAGAGCCATCTTGAAAGCAAATTGTGCCTTCAATGGCCCAGCACAGTACTCTGTCTTGCTGGTCATTCTTACACTATATAGCCCCTTCTATGATAGCCAAAAGAGACCTGACAGGTCCTCAGTAAATACATACCATGTTTTTAAAATTCTTATGCTGTGTATTCCATTAACATATACTTATTTTTAAGTATCAGACTATGGGTGGCCCTTTGAGTGTGGTAGATGCTCTAAAAAAACTGTTGTCCTCCAAACTTATAGTTCTGCTGCGCTACTCAGCTGGCGAAACCACAGTATTTTCCGACGGCTCAGTTGCCTCTGCCAACGTAAACTTCAGATGGTCTGACATTAGATCACATGGATTTGCCCAAGATCACCATGCAAATCTTGGTAGTTCTGGGAAGGGAAATCCGTCAATGGAAAACTCCTTGTCCTACAGGGCCATTTTTGTGTTTTTCTAAAACAAACTCCCTCTTTGGTATTTTATTTGGATTAAAATGGTGATTTCTCTACAAAATTCAATGCATCTGCCTTCTCAGAAGTTCCATTGTACCCAGTGATATCCCTGCTGGCAAAAGACATCACATAATTTAGTAGGACATTTTCTGCCTCCACAGAACTGGCTAGCTTACCAGCAAGGTCTGAATGACCTATGTCAGTAGTTGTTCTAGTCATTTATTTCCATTCATACAGTGAAAAGTATAAAGGAGGAAGGGGGGCAGAAAAGCCTGATGGGCTTGCAGTGGCTTTATACTCCCCAACAGAACCCTGTCAGAAATATTTACTAGCCAGTCCATACCCCTAAAGCAGAGCGGTCATTCTTATTTACTGAAAGAAAGCTATAGTATCTATAATGAGAAAAACGTATATGTTACAATAAAATCCCTTCAGAAAAAGAAAAGGAGGAATTATTGTTTTCTGAAGTTGGTTTTCTTTTTCTGAAGTTGGCCCCAACTTGTCAATCATGCCATACATATGCTTTTTCGTCCACTTCTCTGATACTGTTGAGATGCATTTGGGCTAAAACCCCAAAAGAATACAATTTTGTCATACCTATTCAGTGATATATTCAGCATTTTACTTTTATCATCTTGTTTTGGGGATCTGCTAATGCTTTAGAAGACTAATTATCACTCTGATGTTCTTCTGGTCATTTCCCCGAGCCCATATTGCTAGGGAGCATTCATGAACTGTGGTTTTAGGCAGAATAAACTTGAAATAAAACAGTCATATATTACCTTGTTGGGAGTCTGCAAAAACCCAGTGAGACAGTACTGTCAATTGTTTCATTAGCCTCTTTTTGTCTCCACATATTTTGCCAAAATCAAACAATTAACCAATTTTCAAATTAAAACACAAAGAGCAGTGGTTCAAGACGAATTTCAGAACTCAAGCAGGATAAAATAGAAATACCAGCATGGACTGTTTAATTAAGTAAAACTCTATTCACAAAAGTAAATATACATGTGAAGGTTTTCACACATGTAGACTTAAATCTAGACTTGGGCGTAAATCTGTATTTGCAACTCTGGGTGAAGATTTACGTCTGATAGGGGTTGCCTGTGTATACATCTCATTGCATATAGAAGTGGGGACACATAAATATCACAATACAGCAGTAAAATATAAATGTAACATTTTAGGTGAAAAAACAGCAAAATGTAGGTCTGTCTAGCATTGAGGAAGATCTCATTATCATCTTTATCTATCTCATTATTCACTATGAAGAACTATTAAATTCAAATAAATTAAAAAACACTAATCACCTAAGGAAATAATACACCCCTGACAAACATTATTACTGGGACCACATATATAGAACACACAGCCTGAGCATTGCCATCTTCCCATTGTGCTGCAAGACATTGTGGATGCTAGACATGAGCTACAGTTATGTAGATGAGTCTTTTGGTTTTAAATCATTACCGATTTTCATATTTGTAATTTTCTATATCTATAAATTATGTTAACAGTTTTAGATTATGAATTGCTTAGGTGTCTTTGATGTTTAACCGCATGCGTGCGGCCGCGATTTTCACGCTGTGCGGCTATTTACAATAAGCCGCGTTACATGACGTGGTGCAACTCATGACGAGCTCAGCTCGTCATGCGCATGGAAGGGGTTAATGATATGACTATTTTTACAAACATTTTGTTTTATTATTCATTTTTTTATTTTCATTACATGTGTACAACGTGATGTGTATGGATGCATTCACTGTCAAAGTTGTGTGACTATTTCTTATGTTATTTTTATTTTTGTATTTATATATTGTTGCAATGTGAAATATGAGGAGGACTAAAATGTCTAAAGTTATGTAAGTTGTAGAAGCAATTCTGCTTCTTTTAATTAATAATTTTGTTAGGTGTATGTCTTAGTGATAGTAATGTTATTTCATTCCTCAGTTGATCTAAATGATTCCCTTGCAGTAATCTGAATGGTATTTGGGAGTTGTGTCACCTACTCCATCTGTTAGCTGGAGTACATTTGAGGTTGTCTGGCTTGCAGCATTTTTCGGTGTAGATGGTGATGTAACATTAATGAATTGCACCTGACATCTATTTGTAAGTGCATTTTGTTTCATGTGTCTTCCCTCACTTAATCATATGTTCCCTCCTCCCATTTTGTAGTAGATATCCCACATTTTTAGCCAATTAACCTAGCATGTCACATTTATACAGAAAATTATTAAACTTTATGTGCAGAGTTCTAAGCAGTGTCGGTAGAGGACTTAACATATTTGAGGTAGCACGAGCTATGTGCAGATCTACGCCCACACTGGCATTTAATAGTAGTAGTACTGCAGAAGTGCAAGTAAATGCCTTTGTAAATGTAATGAATTAAGTGCTGACCTCCTAATTTTAGTTTCCCACACACTAGAATGTATTATTTTGGTTTTGCAATATTTCTTTCTGTTTTGCGCCACATTAAAATAAAGACCATAGGAATCCAAGATCTTTTAGTGAACTGGAACACAATTTTATCTAGAAGAAAATTATGTGTCCCTGTGCAAAGTTCCCAAATGTGTTTGGGGGCAGCAGGAGGATGCAAAACCTGAAATTTACTGCAATAAATGCTGATTCTAAAACGTCCAAATCGGGTTTCTAATGCTTTAGAATAACAGACTTCGACAGTGAGATGTTATTGAGAATGTGTCCTACAGAACTGGCACAGTACCAGAGGAACTGTGCGAAATGCTTTTTAGAAATGTAGCTCAATTTGCACTACATAAAATTTAGCTAGTATGTAAATTAAGTACGTTTCAACGGATGTCTTCCTGCTCACATATACCGGCAGTTTAAATAGTTTTAGTGCCATTAATTGTTATAAAAGTGCAAGATTTGCTGTCTGCATGCCACTTAGGACCAAAGGCATACAAGTCTAATTGAACTAAGTAATTACTAATTTGTCATTTCCTATTGTCAGCAATTACTTTCCATTAGAAATCCTCACAGAAAACTCTAATTTGAAGTGAGGTCTGCATTTTATTGCTGTCCTTCCAAATTAACTTAATATTGACAGTTACATTTTCATTTCAACATTAAACGATTCCAATTATGCTCGTGAAAGAGAAGCATAACTATCCCTGTGTCTGTATATTTAAACTAAGAACTTTATGAACTAAAATGCTGTGTTTAAACGCCCTGAACATTACTTTATAATGTACCGCGTGTGATTTTAGTAGCCCACGTCTCCTAAGGAGACACAGAAGTAATTTCGTTTTATTTATCTTTCACTGCAAATTGCGATATACTTTTAAATGGTTTGTAGTGATTATAAAATACTTAAATAACAAGTTTTACGATAAAACACTTTGCTTCAAATCTCGTCCCGTACAGTACTTTACTTGTTTATATTTTCTGGATATGAACACTTCATGCATATTAAAAATAATAATATAAATGTAAAATTATTGGTCACTGCCATTGGACAAGGCACTGTTTTTGTTGAAACCTTAGTTAGCGCATTGAAGATATGGGCATCGCACATTTATGAATTTGCCCTTTCGCTCATACAACACCAGTAGCGGCTGCTACCGAACAGGGGTGGTGAGCGGGGGTGGGAAATAATAAAAAATTAAAAATCACTTACCTATACCGCCGATTGCCACCTCTTCTTCCTTTGACCTCCTAGCGCAGGAAGCACGCATCCTCCCAGAATCCCCTGACCAATCACAACGCTGCCTTACAGTAGCATTGTGATTGGTCTGAGCACCGTGGTTCGGCGCTTAGAAAGGGGTGGCCGGCTGTGCATGTTCTCACGCAGGTTGTAATACATCCAGAGTGCGCATGACGCTTTGGCCGGTCTGAATCAGCTGGCCAAACCATCATGCGCACTTTAGATGCTGCCACCACTTCTCTCGATGTGACGCGGGGACCCCAGGCCTGCCCCCGTTGCTTCAGCTGCAAGCTGAATACAGAAACCAAAATAATAATACCGAATGCTATTATGATTTTTATTTTTTGCATTCAGTTTGCATTTCAAGCAGTGGGGCTACACTGTACAACAGGCTTCTAGTGTAATAATGAACCAGCTGCCTAACAAATGTCTGACTTGGTAAGGCTCTGGATGAAATTTTCACACCGTAAATCAAGACATTTGCTCCTTAAAAAAAGATGCACTCTCTCCGCTTTGTATCACCATACTGCTAGACCCAAGATAGAGAATAGGCACTATTCTAATCGTCCTTCACTTTACAGAATCAGATCAAAGCATACATGCCAACATTTTAGAAGAGGAAAGTGGGATTTTCCCTATTGACTTTTATTTAAATAAAGGCAGTTTCAGGCAGGAGGCATCCAAAAGTAAGATATTTTTGGCTTAACAAATAAGGAATCTCCCTCCTAAATCAGGTCTTTTGACATGTATGTCATGGCAATCTGGGCGTATCGACAATATGCTGGTGTTTCATACCCTAAAAAATAATGCTAGTCAGCCTTAAAGAACACATTTTTCGGCAATGCATAAGGCCTTTACAAACGAAACGCACGTACACAATTTCTAGTTGTTTAATAATGAAGCACCAAAGTCACAAATTAAGAAGCATATTTACAAACTTTCCCGCAATGCATCAAGCCACCTTGCTGTCCTGCACTGCTTGAAAGGGAAAAGACAGGAATTCACTGTATTAAACATTATATGGCGCTACTCTGTCCTTTCCGTGCACTGATGCACTTTTGGCTGTCGAGTGCCAAGGAAAGCACACTTGCACCATGGTGCATGGGTATCTGTGTTGTAGATAGGATTGTTTTAGCGCAGGAAGGCATACCTTCCTGCACAAAAACAATTCTAATAAGCATTTTCCTCTTTGTATGTGTGCTGAATGCAGCACACATAGAAAGAGAAAAATCAAGGAGAAATAAAGATATATCTCCTTGTTGCGCCTCCCCTGGGAAGGCATGACATTTTGACGCATTCCCAATCCTAGAACTGATGGTAAATCTGAAAACGCCAAATCTATGGGTGGAACACCCACACTCCACCCATGGAATGCCTCCCTGGGGCAGAGTAATGCAAGGCAACGATTTACTCAGCCTTGCATTACTCCAGATTTACTAAGCCATACAGTGCCACACAAGGTGGCTTGATGAATCTACATTTCGTGGTGTGTCGCCCATGTGCCCCTTTGCATAGCCCAAGAGCAACACAACACAATGATAAACATGCAGCTAAATCCTTTTCTGGTGTAAAGAGAATTGAATTTGGCGAGGGGATGGCGGTGCAGGATATTGACTTTTTTATTTTAGGGCTGTGCTATACTTGGTTGGCTGAAAGACCGTGCATGCTTCTTATTTTAATAGCATCTAAACTTTTGAGTTGTGTTTGATCCTAAAATGCCAATTTTTCCATTTTGACTCTCCAGTTATTCCTGAAAGTCAACGCACCTCACGGCAAACCTTAAGTTGCACCAGCCTCAGGGTATCATTGGGAATGTGTTTCCGTGGTGCAATGTATTTACAATGTCGCATACATTTTCAAAGTGAATCGCTATATGTGCTATGTTCTAGTAACATGGACTATCACCACGCTACTTGCTACAAACAGTGCCTACTTCTTCTATGAAGGGCTCTGCATAACTCTACCAATTTTGCAATAAATGCAAGCATTCAGGCACAGTATAAAATCATCATGCTTTAGATTTCTTGCAGTAATTTACATTTAGATTTAACTTTAATGAAATTACATTGGGCTAAAACTACATTTCCTGGATCTGAGGAACATCAGGAATCCCTCACAGAGGGTGCTGCATTATCAAAATTTGAATGTCAGATTTTGTTTTTACCTGACTGAGAAATATAAGGCATGGCTGTTCAGTACCCTTCTATGCATGGCAGTGTGTGCAGCTTTTCTCCTCGCAAGGGCTTCTGTCTGCAGCACAGCAAACCATGTTCTCACTTTTGATCGTGGGTACAAACCCACCAGTCGTGTAGTTCAGTTTAAATGCTATTCATGGACACCATCTAACACGAACCCCTAACTAGAAAAAATCATAACAGAAAGCAATTCACTACAGATTATGAAAGTTGCACTGCTGTTCACGTCTTCACTTCATCCTGCTAGTGGTTCATTGCTCTGTTTCTGATTACTCTGCTCTCATGTGGGCCAACTGCAATTTGTTGCTGGATTTGGGTTCTGGATTGCCTTTCTGCTGCCATGAAAAAGTGATGGTCTACTCCTCTATTTTGAGACGAGCGGGTTGACATGTTTCCACCAGTGGTGCACTCAACAGTTCTGCTGGTGGAAACCTGAGGCTGATGGCTTGATGGAGATCATGCTGTCATTCTACATACCTCATACCTCATACTGCCCGCCCTATTTAGAGCAGATGGTCTGACGTTGTTTCCTGTTCAGGGGTGCCAGGAATATTCCTGTACAGAAAAAAATACAAAATCAACCCCACTTCCTGGGAAATAACTCTCGGGATTCTAAGGCCATTAGTGTTTTTTTCTTCTTTTTTTACAAAAAGACATTTGCACTTTTCTGTGTGGAGCATGAACTAGGATGGCTGCTCAGCAAACTTATACTTCCTTTAAAGATCTTCTTTGGTGATTACTCCTCTAAAGGCCTAGAGATCTCCATTGGGCAGAAGGACTTCTCTAAATATGGCAAACAGTAATCCATCAGGGAAGTGGAGTTTATTACTTACTGCCTTTTTTCCAATAAAATATATATTTTTGTTTGTTTTAACAACATAACATCAGAAACACATAAGCACTCAATTAACCATATAGCCCTGAGTGCAGTAATATTGATCTCATTATGGTAAGGTAGGCGCCGCGATCTCTGAAGGCTCATTTGTGATTTTAAAGGCTGCATTTCTGGTGCACCTGTGCGTACATATTGCGCTTTCAATCACGCTTGTGTAATTTTAATTTTCGGCATTTAGAGCCGTTTTTTGCTGCTTCTACCTGTTTTTAACGGGCAATTGTGTTAGGACATACTTGCATTTTAATACCCAACTGCACCGCTGCTATAGCGGGTCGTTAGCTGCTTCTTCGGGTGGGAGCCATCTTGGGGGAGGAAGTGACGGCTGTGGGCGACATCTTGGTCAGCAGGCTAGTTGCTGCCTGACGCGCTAGGCCGATAGGACGCTACTTAAACCTGCCACATGCAAGCGCGCAGCGCACGCGAGCAGCGAGCGCGCCATGGGCGCGCCGGAGGCTCGCCAGAGGCGAGCCCATCTGTGCCCATCCGTGACCAAACGGGACCCGGGGCCACAACCCCTGGCCCGCGCCTTATCTACAGTAGAGGTGAGTTGCTGGAGGCCAACCAGGGCAATATACCTCCTAGTGAGGGGTGTGGGGCCTTACTCCACCGGGAAGGGCTGCTGAGGGTTCCTGTGATAAGGGCAGGTCGGAATCATGTGCACAAAGCCAGTGTCCTGCACTACGGCCTCCTAAACACTCGTTCCCTTCGGAAACACAACTTGGGGGTGTTTTCATTACTGGAGGATGGGGACTTGGATGTGCTGGGAGTAACAGAGACGTGGCTTGAGGACTCCTCACTGCCTGACCTAGTGGCCTCATTACCGGCTAACTTTTCGGTTCTATACCACAATAGAGCAGATGATAAGAGAGGGGGTGGGGTAGCCCTATTTTATGCTAATCGTAGGCGGAGTGAAAGAATTCTGGCGGAAAGTATGGGCGGCGCTGAGGTGCTGGGTGTCAAGCTGGGATTGGGGACAGTTTGCATGATCATTTTGGTAGTGTACCGTCCTCCGTGGGCGTCGCCAGATTTCCCGGAGTCATTTTTGAGGCTAGCCCAGGATGTACGCTCAAGGTACAATAACGTGGTCATTATGGGGATTTTAATTTCCACTGGGAAAAAATCCAGAAAGAAGGGCAGGCCTACCAGATAGACAAGGCTTTGTCGTCACTGGGGCTAGTCCAACAAGTGAAGGGTCCGACACATGTTAAAGGTCACACTCTTGACCTGGTTTGGACGTCAATTCCTGGGCAGGGACCTACAGTCGGTCAGCCATGTGTATGGTCGGATCATCACTTAGTGAGGGGTGACATCTTGTTGGACATACAGAAAGTGAAGCCCGCAGAAGGATGGAGGGTGGTAAGAAAGTGGAAAAATATCGACGGAAATAAAATGGTAGCTCATCTTCTAGCCAATCCGCCTTCTAACTTCCCGGAAGACAATCCGGATGCCATCTGCATGGAACTAACTGATAGACTTAGAAAGACCACTGATCATGTGGCGCCAGCACGAAGGAGGAACCTAGTGGATAGAGTGCCCCTTGGTACAATGAATCTCTTAGGGAGAAGAAGAGGGCTTTACGTAAAATGGAGAGAGCTTGGCGCAGAGCCTATAATATAAATGCCCGGAGTTCTTATATACAGGAACTAGCGAGCTATAAAAAGGCGATTACATCTAGGAAGGCTGAATTTTATGAGGAGAGGATTGTTCCAGCTAAGGATCCTCAAAAAGAAATCTTTAGAGTCCTAACGGAACTCAGGAAAACTAGGGAGCAGAGTCCGGAGTTCACACAAGAGGACTGTCAAAAATTCAAAAATGTATTTGCCAGTAAGATCACAGACCTCATATCGGAAATCGCTCTCACTCCTACGTTTGACTGCCCGCCACAGCCTATTCCAGCCAAGAAGCCAGTGGACATCCCACTAACTACTTTACCCTTGATCACGAAGGATAGGCTGACACTGCTCCTGGGGCGGGTTAAGTCGGGCTCCCAGGCTGACCCATGTCCACCAGAAGTGTTCAAACTGGCAATGCCGGGTATAGAAGAAGAGGTTTTGACTCTCCTTAATGCATCTTTACAACTAGGACAAGTTCCGTTGGCCTTTAAGGAGGCCCGGTTGATCCCACTGCTAAAAAAAACGGCGACTGATGTGAAATGCTTGAAAAACTTCAGGCCAATTTCCCAAATACCATTCCTGGCCAAAGTAGTAGAGCAACATGTACTCTCTGATCTTGCTGACCATCTGGAGAGGAATGCCTTGTTGGAACCGAATCAGGCTGGGTTTCGTGCTAATCATAGCATGGAGCTAGTGATGCTGTCCATTCTGGATGAGCTGAGGAACAGGGCAGATAGAAAAATTCCAGGTGCCCTGGTGCTGTTAGACCTCTCCGCGGCATTTGATACCGTTTGTCATAAACAACTTTTGTCGCGGTTGAGGGAATTCGGCATTCAGGGCACAGCACATGCCTGGTTCGCTTCCTTTTTGCAAGGGAGGACGCAGAGAGTACAGCTCGGAGACTTGTTCTCCACTGCAACATCGATTACCTGTGGGGTGCCGCAGGGGTCTGCCCTTTCACCCCTTTTATTCAATATTTATTTACAGCCTCTGATCTCACTGCTTAATCAGATGGATTGCCAGGTTTACAATTATGCTGACGACACCCAAATTGTCATCCAAATGGAGGACGAGCCAGGGGCGTTTGCGAGATTACAAAATATTCTTAAGCACACAGCCAATTGGATGTCCATGAATTCGCTAAAAATCAATCCTGACAAGACCGAGGTGTTGCCAATCACTATTGTGGGCAACCCTTGGAATGATGGCTTCTGGCCAAGAGAACTAGGGACACCCCCAGAACCAGCGGAGGCAGTAAAAAGCCTGGGTATCCATGTGGATGGCAAGCTATCCATGCAGAAACAAGTCACGGCGGTGGTGGGAACCTGTGTTGGCCTTCTCCGACAACTAAGAAAAATCTCTTCACTATTGTCCTTCTCAACTTTGAGGCGTGCGGTCTCTGCTATGATCTTAGCGAGGCTGGATTTTGGCAATTGGCTATATAAAGGCCTGCCTCAAAAACTTCTGGACAAGTTGCAAGTTGTCATGAATGACGCTGCAAGGCTCATCTTTAAGAAACCGAGGAATACGCATGCATCCCCCCTCATGCGTGAGCTGCACTGGCTGCCAGTGAGGCAGAGGGTATTGTTTAAAGGGCTATGCATTGCACACAAATCCTTATACGGAAAGGCGCCAGGGTATCTGAAGGCCCGCCTGACTTTCTAGAGGCCTGGTAAGATGTTAAGATCGTCGGAAGCTACTCTCCTCACCCAACCACGTTTTAGGCTGGCCACAGTTGGTGGCCGCGCTATCTCTATTACCCTTCCAGCAGCCTGGAACTAGCTACCAGTGGAATTACGGAAAGAAACCAACCTGCTGTGCTTTCGGAAGAAGTTAAAAACTGTGCTCTTCCAACAAGCCTGGATGGGGCTGTAAACTCTCGAATGGCCCTCTGAATGTCTGCTGTGCGTACCTGACAAAGCGCTTAGAGACCCCCGGGTTATAACGCGCTATATAAATCGAAATAAATAAATAAATAAAATATATGGGGTGTTATATGAATATCTTGATACAGAATTTTCAGCAATCTTCTTCAATGAGGTGGGTAGGAGGGCAGAGAAGAGGGGATCAATCATTCCATCCATTAAACTTTCACAGTGATAAATGCTATAAGCTGTACTGTTTCCTATTAATTCCATCCAAGTCCAGAACCCATCCTCCCCTGAGATTCCACCTTTTGTCAATCTCAAAATCTTCCTCTAACATCCAGCTGTGATAACCCATAGTTTCCCCTATTCCCAGCACTCAAACAGTGTCTTCATTGACCAGTACTTGCATCATAACTCCCTTCTGCTATGGCAGTCTCTGGGCTTTCCTCTGGCTTACATTTTTGGTTGCTGGTATGTATCATTCCCGTAACTGCAATGAGAATCTCCTCTCTCCACTAAATCAATAGTGCTCACATACTTGTTGCTTCTTTACAGGTCTGGGCTGCATGCAGTCACAGAACATCATCTCCTACTTCTCAGCACTAGTGCCCATTATATCCCTGCCAGCTTTCAGCTGCTAGTGTGTCATTCCGAAACAGTGCTCAAAGGCCATGCATCATCTAGTCCCAGATTGTCATTGGTCCTCCATTCCCTAACTACTAGTCTATGGGTGCTTTGCAAGCTCACAACTGCTGCTGCTGGTGCCTACCATAGCCCTACTTATGAGATCTCTTTGTGCCTATCCCAATGATGTTTCTTTCTCCCTATGTGTGTCACCTCTGCACTCCAGCTCACAGTCAGTGCTCCTCAATACATGCCAAGATCTCCAGTTTATATCTATTGTGCTGAAGTATCAACCACCAGCACAAACAAGCAGTATTTCCACCATCTCCCATCTTGGGCATTGCCCCTCTTAGCCTGTGCGACTAATGTTCCTCCTGTAGATGACAGATGCAGGTGCTGTTTCCTACTGATTCTCCTGGAACTCACTGACAAAAGCCTTTCCTACTTAGATAACGTAGAGGGCTTATTTTTACTTGCAGCTATTGACGATGTCTAATCATCATCTCCAAATACCCTCAAAAAAGTACTCACTCCATGTTGTGTCACTAAATCAACCCTTCACATTGAGGTACTATGAAATATGGGGTACACACTGGTGATATATTTTGAGGTTTTTTTCTTCTGGTTTCCAAGCCGACTTTGCCATTGATAGGGCAACACTGGCTTGTGGTCTGTTCCCTTCAGATCCTTATCATCCACTACGCTCCCGGAGTCAGGGTTTCTCTTCTCTAGATGCTTACCCAAGCATGGGTTTCAGCATTTCTAAAATGCAGGCACGTTAAATATGAAAAAAATGCTCCACTGTTTCACTACCTTGAAGCCCAGCCTGTTCTAGGGTATAGGATAGGCACCCTGTGGCAATCTGATGTGAAGATTTAATTCACCTCTATTTGCTGTATCACATGTGATCACTTTCTATCCTCTCCTCTAAACCCTGTGAGAGTTGGGTTGTTACTTCACATGCATGATCCACACGCCACCAAAGAATATGATTTACTGAGGATGGGCCGGATTTCTCCATGTCAAACCTTTTGGCAAGAATTATCTTGCTACTCACTAAGACACCTTCATGATCCAACACTAGACTAACACCAGCTACACAGGAATCTACATAGGCATTCATGGTCCATACATAGTCATATATTACTTGCCCTAATTGCAGCCTCGCATCAGTTAGTAATCAGTGACTACTCAGAGCAGTGAAACAAACTAGGTTTCTGATCTCCCAAGAGTTCTTGGCCAAGGGGTCCTTCTTTGTTAGAAATTGGGTTGTGAGTTGAGGGGTGTTAGCTCCCTCCTCTAGCAACTGCCAACATCCTTCTTAGGGTGAACCACAAAAAGTCACTAAATAAATCTGTGCTTAACCCTCTGGTAGCTTGACAAAAATAAGCAGTCAGGCTTAACTTAGAAGCCATGTGTAAAGTATTTAGTAAAGTTAAAATACAACACAAGCAAAATCCCAAACTAATTTAGAAACATTGAGTAAAATTAAATACATTATTTGGCACCAAAACGATAACAATCCAATCAGTATAACTGAAGATAATGAATTGTAAAGATTTAGATAAAAGTAGCTCCAAAAGGATGACATTGCCAAGTGAGTGCATCAGGTCTCCTTGGACCAGGGCAAAGTCACAAGTTCAAGCCAACCACGATGGAGCAAGAGTCAGGCACAGGAAACGTGTATCCTGCTGAGGATTGTACCTTATGGCCTTGGTGTGCAAACTGCCCAGTGTTGCTTTGCGAGGCTTCACAGCGTTGGGTCAGATGGAGATGTGCCACAAGGCTTTGCTGGGTTTACACTGTTCTACATCGGTTCCAATGAGCTGTACGGTGAGGCTTTGCATCACTCAGTTTTGTTGATTCCAGTGAGGTTGGCAGCTGTGGGGTGAGACATTTGTGGGGCTTGGCATCAGTTCCGATGAAGCTTGTTATTGTGTGGTGAGGCTAGGCGGGGCTTCTCGTGGCTTCAATCTTGATTTCGTGGAACCAGGATGAGCCCTCTCTGATGCCAGCAAAGGGCTCAGGACCTGTGGAGGCAAAACTTGGGGTTCAGGAACCCTCTTCAGTAGAGGACAACAGAGCTCAGGCAGGTCCAATGCAGCAGGTCAGCTGGACAGTTGCAGGGAGGCCTCTGGAGCTTATTGTGTTCCTGTAACTCAGACGAGGAGGTCAGTCAGCTGACCATTGGAATCACACAAGTAGCCCGGGATGAAGGGAGAAGATCCAGTCATTCTTTTCATACAGCAGGGCAGGCCTCAGGCATCAGAGTAGTCCTCTGGCAGCAGGACAATCCTTCTGTAGTTTCCACAGGTCAGGAGTGTACTGAAGAGTGGGTTGCAGGTTCATATTGTCATATCTTATACCTGCTTTGAAACAGAAAAGCTTTTGGAGTTTCCCCCCACAGAAATGTCTGGAATTTTCCGTCACCCTTCCTTGGCCCAGTCAGTCTGCAGTCACAATATGCTAGTATGAAGTTATTTGTGCATGATCTGAGGCAGGCTCTTTGAAGTGGTAGTAGGGCTGTACATGGCTCAACGTCCCATCCCCTTTAGATGGACCGTTCTGCCAACTTCCATTCCCTCTCCTGTGTTCTACATATCAAACGTGGTCCCTGTATATGGGGAAATCCCCACTCTCATTCTCAGTTCGTGGGTCAGTTGCAGTGTTGCCTGTCACGAGTATGCCGACTAGTCTGTTAAACTGCACAACATTGGGGTGACTTAGGAACTGTCTGAGGATCCTGAAAATGTATGTTTGAGATTTCAATAAGACGTTTTGGAAGATTCAGGACGGAATTACAACCCATAGGGAGTTACGACTGAAAGAAGATTTAGCCCTGAGGAAGTTGCGGGATTATTCTCCCTTCAGTGTGACGAAACATGTGTTGGCAAAGGAATCTGTGCTTTTGAGTATGAAGTAATATTCCTGAACCCAAGAACAATAAAGAACAGAGAAGAGAACAACTCACAATTGTGTATATTTTGTATTGAAACTACTTGCATGTGCAGGGGGATTATGAATTTAAAATAGGATATGGTACAATCAGTTAATCACATTTGACTCACACATGAGGTTCCTTTGTTGAGTAAGTTGTGGGACATTGGGAGGATCATTAATATTAGAGGCTCTTTCATTTCGTGAGATGGAAAGAGTGTTGAAAGCCTTTGAGAAATGCAGCTCTAAAGAGCATGGCTTTCCAGTATGAACCCCTTTCTCAATGCAGGCTAGCTCTTCACGTTTAAGGTCAACTTTTAAAGAACAATTTATCCTCACTTTCGTAGAATCAGGCAATTTGCGAATGCAAAAATGCATTTCTAAATGTACAAACCCCAACTTGTGATTCGGTAACCTGTTAATAAATTGGAATTTGGGTTTGCAAATCGATTTATGGATGGGGCGAGTTTAGAGCGTCCCCTCCAAATATCGGTTCGCACTGGTGTGTACAAGTGATTTGTGAACTAAATATGGTCACAAAAAAATTGCACTTTAGCTCCAAAGTTGATGATAACCCATTTGCAAATAGAAAGGGGTCCCTAGAGAACCCGTCCCCTTTCTGAATATTGAAGAAAATAGTTTTTAAGAGCAGGCAGTGGTCTAAGGGGCTGCGTTTGAAAAATAAACAGTGTTTTTTTTTTTTTAAACAATCACAGATGTGGTGGTCTGCTGACCCCAGCACCATCCCTGTGATGACAGTGAATTGTAGTGGGTCACAGATTGCGACCTACCTCATTAATTTACATGAGGTAGGTCTATTTGCGACCCACTATATTTTGCTAAAGGAAACTCAATCAGTTTCATATATTAAGAATAGCAATTTCCGAGCTGTTATTCACAAAAAACGCAATTAGGAAATCGCTGTTCCTAATCTTTGTACATCTAGCCCTGTATTCGGCTGAAAAAACACCATAAAAGCATGACAATCCAAGCATTAATGCATAAAACAAGCCAGATAGAACAATGAGAGTTATAAGTCAACTGCTCAGAGGGGGATGTACCATGATCAAAACCAAAGCATTTCTAGATTTTCAAGGTTAGGCGTAAGAACTGATAACTGCTGTGCAAACAATTTCTGAGTGAAGCTGTTGAATAAAACATATTGCCAATGTATGGTGCCTAACATTAAACTCTTGAAAAAGTAGAAAAAAAACCTTCCCAGAGGAAGACTCTACTGTGTGCAAAATGGCACAGTGTGCAAAGTACTTTGTGTGGACACATTATCACAAGGGCAGGCTGGCAAGTTATGAAGCTAGTTACCAGTCACTGGAAAATCTAAAATAAAATGTAGAGTGTTCAACTTAAGAGTTAATAAGTAACACCTAAACTGAGCATTAAGAAGAGATAATAAATGCTTTTCAGGACCTTGTGACAGTGCCAATGTAGAATGTTCTTTGACCCCTTATTTCAGGATTTTCTAATGTCCTGTTTACATTAGCACACCAATGGACATAGGGGCATATGGGGCCCGATGTAGGTCGGTCGGTAACGGCCGAAAATCGGTATTTTCGGCCATTACCGATCGGTATTGAGCAATCGGGATGTAGCAGTCCGAAAACCGCCCAAATCGGGGAAAATACAGAATCGGAAAAGTTACCGATTCGTAAGAATACCGATTCGGACATTACACAGATTCGGTAAATATACCGAATCGGTAACAAACCGAATCGGTAAAAATAGGGAATCGGAAAAATCACCGATTCGGTAGAATACCGAATCGGAAAAAACACCAAATCGGTAAAGTCATCGAATCGGTAAAATTACTGATTCGGTATAAATCCGAATCTGTGTGAAAAACTGAAGATTGAGATGTAGGAAAGCTCTGAAATATCGAATTAGCGTCAAATTCGGTATTTAAGAATCGGTAGTTACCATAGATTGGAATCAGGTGGTAACCAGGTGCAACCTATAAAAATGGACCCAAAATGCAATTCTTCTTGCACCATGGCGGCATTTTATGTCATTGCAAGACGGCTACGGCTACAGCAGGAAGGAGAGAGGGAATGGCTGAGACAGGAGCAGGTGTATAGACAGCGGATCACCCTGGTCATGCTGACAGATGCAGAGATCCTACAGAGGTACAGGCAGGACTCAGAGACCATCTTAGAGCTCATTAGGGACCTCCAACCCCTGTTGCAGCACCCCACCCCAAGGGCACACGCAATCCCAGTGCACGTGCAGGTGCTATGCAGCCTACACCTGCTTGCGTCTGGCAGCTATCAAAGTGTAGTAGCTGTGGCAGGAGGGGTGACCCAGAGCAGCCTGTCAAGCTTCTTCCACAAGTTCCTTGACGCCATGATACAAAGGATGGACCAATACATTTCCTTCCCTGCAACCCATGCAGAACTGGTACAGACAAAAGCAGACTTCTACCAGATGGCAGGATTCCCCCACATCATTGGCTGCATAGATGGCACAGACATTCCGATTTGCCCCCCTGCTGACACGGAATACGTATACCGCAATCGGAAGTCACGGCACACCATAAATGTGCAGGTGATTTGTAACGCGAAGTGTGTCATCACTGACATGGTAGCAAAATTTCCAGGGAGTACCCATGACTCCTACATCTTTCAAAATAGCGGAATTTATGCACGGCTGACGGCAGGGGAATTCGGTGAAGGATACCTCCTAGGTAAGACACAGTGTCAGACCCCCAAAACCTCAATAGCAGTGTGAAGTACATGTATGCATGTGAGTAATGTTACCCCTTTTCCTTCTAGGCGACAGTGCATATGCCCTCCGCTCATTCATTCTCACCCCCTACCTCAACCCCTCAACACCCAACCAAAGGAGGTATAACCGTGCGCACAAAAGCACAAGGAATGTAGTCGAACTGACCTTCGGCATCTGGAAAAGCAGGTTCAGATGCTTGCACAAGAGCGGAGGTGCAAGGCAATATACCCCCATCACCTGCTGCAATGTTGCACAACCTTGCGGTCAAGAAGGGCACAGAGGTAGAGTTGTCTGACTACGAGGACCCTGACGATGACATTGCTGTGCCACAAACACAACCTGCTGGAGTGTCTACACCAAGTGATGGCAGGTTCAGACGTGAGGAGATAACAGACAACTATTTCTGAGTGAGTACAGATGCACAGACACGTTATGTATGTGAAGAAAAGCAATGTTTAATTTTTGGCACAACGTTACAGCACTGATGTGCAACAAATGAAAAGATAAACTACAATGTGGGGACAGGAAAAGGGCCGAGTTGCCTCACCCACACTGGCAGTGTCATTTCCTGCTGCGCTTTGCAGACCCACTGGGATGCAGCTCCCCCCCTTCTGCATGTCCGGCTGCTTCTGCGGAGCGCCTTGGGCTCCGGCGCGGCTCGGACACTGCGCTGGCCGGACTGCTGCGGCTGCTGCTGTCCCCAGCCTCGGCCACGTCCAGGGCAGGATTCACCACTGCGTTTGAAATTATGAGTGTCTCCATGGCACTGGTGATGCGGGCCATGCCCCTGGTCACCTCCGAAGTGTTTTGAGTGAGGCACTCTTCCATATTTGCACCTCTGCGGCATAGCAGTGCTGTTGCTGCGGCAAGCCGGTTAATTGCCCGGTTTTGTACTCGGGCATCCCTGCGCCTTATGTGCTCATGCTGGTCCATCTTGCCACACAGCTGTGTCATGGCAGTTGTCATTCAACCCATCCCTGTAGCAATTTCCCGGTTACTTGCCACTAACTCAACTATACCCTTTGTCAACTCCCCCATCTGCAGGTTATGTTGACGCAATTGGCGGTGGCAAGCGAGGATGGACTTGGCCTGCATCCGCTGTATTCGGACCATGCTCCCCTCAAGCCCTTGGAAGACACTGCCCTCCCGTGATGGAATTGCACTGCTGGAAGTGCGTGGAGGGGGCCGATCGGTGCTGGTCTGCTGGGTGGCCTGCTGTGCCACAGGTGTCACAGGTGTGGGTGCTGGTGCGGGTGCTGGTGCCTGATCCGCAGCTCCCTCCATGATGGACAATGGGGCCACAATACTCCTCCTGGCTGGAGCTGTGGCAGGTGCTGGCTGGGACCGTGTGGGTGAGTTCTCTGGTGAGAACTGCAATGGTGGGGATTGTGACAAATGGGGGAGTGGGGAAATAAGAGGGCATGTCCTGAGTCATCCTCATTAGCCATGGCACTGCTGTCCTCCACCTCCTGCGAGTCATCCATGCAGCTTGGCCCTGCCACCGCACTGTCCGCTGTTGATGGAGCTGACACTTCTGCAGCTGCTGCTCCACTACCTGATGGCGCCCCTAGGAATAAAGTAGCATTTGTCAACTGAGTGGAAATGTCTTCCTGTCACTACAATAAATGCATTGCATATGTCATTTCCATTACTCTGATTTTTTCGTAAGGTGCATTGCAGTTTTATGTGCACTGTTAAATGTTCCTACATTAGCTGTCTACATTTCCCATCATGCATTGCTCATTTATTTTGCTAGCTGTACTGGACTGGGGTTTGGCTGTACATGGGGGCCAATGGGGAGGTGTCTGGTAGGGTGTGTCATGCTGTGCATGCTTCTTACCTTTAGCTTTGGCTCTGGCTGAGCTGTCCATGTCCCCAACTCCAACCACAATCTCCCTCTCAATCGTTGTGGACACCAGTTCCTCCAGTTCAGTGAGGGGGAGCGCGGGGTTCCTGCCGCCACCGGTCAGTCCTGCCTCCTTGTTGATCTCCGCCAATTTCCTCTTGGTGAGGCTCCTGATATCATAGAACCTCTTCTTGAGGTCATCCATGGTCCTGGGGGTCACACCAACTGCATTGACCCTCTCACTGATGGCACTCCACAGTTTCCTCTTTGTTGACTCAGGGACTGTGAGGGACAGCCTCCCATACAGCTGCCTGTGGACCCTCACCACCTCCTCCACCAATACTTGCAGCTCCATGCTGCTGAACTTGACCTTGCGCTTTCTGTCAGCCTTCTGGCTCTCAGAGCTGCTTGCCATTTCCACTATGTTCACAGATCTCCTAAAACTCTCTCTGCTGCTCACTCTCACTGCTCAGCTCTGGCTGCCTCTCCAGAAAGTTCTGATGAGTTGCACCTGCCTGGGTTGCCACTCCCTGCTAGGGTGGGGGAGGGAGCTTCCACCTCATTGGCTGCTTTCATTAGTTTCACTTCCTTGTTTGCCGATCACGTGTTTACCGATTCGGTATTTACCGAATCGGTATTTACCGAATCGGGAAATATCGAATCGGTAAATACCGATTCGGTTTTGCCAATGCATTCCTATGGGCCTTTTGGCCCATACGGTTGTATTGCCATTACCGAATCGGTATCTACCGATTCGGTATTTCCCGATTCGGTATTTCCCGATTCGGTAAATACCGATTCGGTAAGTGTCGAAACACGATACCGAATGTTACCGATTCGGTATTTTACCGATTATTTTTATCTACATATCATTTTCCGATTTCAGAATACCGATTCAGTAAAAATCGGTAAATGACATTTACTTACATCGGGCCCATGATCACTTAGATACTTGGGGATTACTTTAAATTTGAAGCAAGCATACATATGGATGAAAACAGTATAATAAAATTGATGATGCTGCCCAAAACTTTTTCTATCAATGCTGGGGGCCTGGAATCTCCAGGGGCGACATTACCTTGGTAATGGAAGCATAAATTGTATTTAATGATCCGTGTTTTTTAGAGATTCATCATGTAACTCATGCTTGAAATGGGACAAGCCTTTCACTTGTATTGTCAAAAGGAACCAGGGAACCCACAAGGTGGTTAAGGACCTTGGGTATCACTTTATAAACATACTAGCAGCCCGTCCCGACGTTGTCCGGGTATGAATTGCTGCCGACCAGTAGTATATTGTTTTGTAGGATTTCGTTTTGATAGCATTTCTTATCTGTGACTGGCCTGTGAAACACTCCGATTTACAGTGCGCTGTTGATGCACTTAAGAGTGCTCGTTCAGTAGTGTGTGAACTCGAGTTTCCCTACATTATTTTTCCTTGCAATATTATATAGCGCGTACTCGACAACATGGCATGAGCACAATTTATATTACAGAAGAACACATTCATTTGTGGTAGGCACGGGGAGACAAAGCAATTTGCCTGGAATCACAGGATGTTGAGCTGATGCCGACATTCGAACGTTGCTCCCCAGCTCTAAAGTTCGCAATTCTAGAACTTGTGGCGGGAGGTGTGTCTAAAAGAGTATGTCGGTGCTGGCCATCAATGAGAGAGACCTGTGCATTTTTCAAATGGGTGGTGAAAAAATATGAGCATGTTGCTGGAGATGTGGGCCGCCGTGCCACCAATGTACTTACCGGGGGAGGGTAAACACCCATTATTCCGCAACTTTCTTTCCGCATACCATCACTCCGCATACTTTCATTAGGAAAGTACCATGACTCCGCAATGCCATTATAAGGCATTTTATACGAAATTCGTTGTAAATGCATGAATGGTAAAAGCATGTTTTTTTAATGTTTGGATAAGGTAAGTATGGGTATAGGGGTATATGTTTTGTGGTACTGAGGTATATGTTATGGGGTGTATGGGTATTTTAAGGGTTCAGATATAGTTTTGGGTTATGGGGTACAAGGGTAGTTTTAGGGTTTAGGGATAGGTATGGGTATTGGGGTACAGGGGTATTTTTAGTGTTCAGGGCTAGGTTTGGGTTTTGGGGTATAGGGGTATTTTTAGGGTTCAGGGGTAGGTTTGGGTTTTGGGGTACAAGGGTATTTTAAGGGTTCAGGGCTAGGTTTGGGTTTTGGGGTACAGTGGTATTATTAGGGTTCAGGGATAGCTTTGGTTGTTGGGGTACAGGGGTATTTTAGGGTTCAGGGGTAGGTTTGGGTTTTGGGGTACAGGGTTATTTTTAGGGTTCAGGGCTAGGTTTGGGTTTTGGGGTACAAGGGTATTTTTAGGTTTCAGGGATAGGTTTGGGTTTTGGGGTACAGGGGTATTTTAAGGGTTCAGGGCTAGGTTTTGGTTTGGGGGTACACGGGTATTTTAGGGTTCAGGGGTAGGTTTGGGTTTCAGGGTACAGTGGTATTTTTGGGGTTCAGGGCTAGGTTTGGGTTTTGGGGTACAGGGGTATGTTTAGGGTTCAGGGGTAGGTTAGGTTTTTGAGGTACAGGTGTATTTATACGGTTCAAGGCTAGGTTTGGGTTTTGGGGTCCAGGGGTATTTTTAGGGTTTAGGGATAGGTTTGGGTTTTGGGGTACAGGGTATATTTATAGGGTTAAGATGGGTTAGTGTTTAAGGGTGTTGGGCTATTTTAAGGAGTAAGGGTGGGTTATGATTATGGGGTGCAGGGGTATTTAAAGGGAGCAGGGTGAGATTAGCACACAATATGAGACATGGCATGAAGGGCGGAACGTACCACACGCCCCCAGCGTTTGTCACGCCCCCAGCACATGCCCACAGCACAACGCAGACACGCCAACAAGGGATTACTTTGCTGGCACGGTTCTTTTACCTTTTAAATGTATATGGTGGGCGTCTGTATAGCCTATGTCCTTCTGCTCCAACTGCCCTTTCCAACGCTGTATTGGGTGTTGTGATTGGTGCTGTGGTTCCTGAGATTACCCGCCTCAAAGGTTTGGCTCTCTCTTTATTATATTAGTATGGAAACAGTGATCCTTAAATAATCACATTTTAGCACAATGAATATAGACTGAAATCAGAGCTATATTGCACATGCCCAGCCGGACAATAATTTAATAATGAGAACAAATGGGCAACCGCAGTTGAGAACATCAATCTAGTGGGACACAGTCCTGTGTCCTCTCTAGAGCATGACAAGTACAAAACATACACAAAGACATTTCAGGCAAGTCAAGTATAGCTTGTTACATTGCAAATTCTGTCAAGCTTTTCGAGACACTCAGTGCACTTGTTTTACACAATGGAGTTATGCACATATCTGTCTAACAAGAGTCAAAGACGTTTCGATCCTTTCAACACGATATTAGGATCAGCTTCAGGACATTATTGGGTGCATGCCTGATACGATTTAAGAAATTGCCTGTGGAAGAGGGAGAGGGATAAGGAGAAGGAAAAGATAGAATTAGAAACCTTAATGGTGAAATCTAAAAACCAAACAAACAATTTCTGATGTCATGAGTACTTCCAAACAGTTGTGTCAGTGAGAGTAGGGGTTTAAGACCAAGTAATTCTGTACCCAAAATAGGCACGTGAACGTAGTCTAGTGGTAGCGCGAAAAGGCTATATGGCAGGCCAGATAATACATAATCCATGCATAATGGCATTGGGTTCAGGCTAGTGGACCAACCATGAACATGCGACTACTTATATAGGGTGCCAGGATGACTCATAACCATGTGCAAATCATACTGCCAAAACCGCTCTAATGATATGAGACGAGGCAGCTATAATAAAACCAACATCGATGTACAATTCCATTGGAAGTGAAAGTGTGCACTCTTAACAGATGATTTTTGAAGCTGTATTAAAAACGCCTAAGTTATGAAGACAAATAAGCTCTATGGTAAAAATGAAACCAACCTCAGCATGTGAGGGAACAAACTTGTGTCATCCGCTACTATTAGGAACCAAATGGCATGGGAATACGGGGGTGTGATTTGAACGGTTCTGGGGAGAAAGAGAGTCGAGTGTAAAGAGAACGTGCAATGTGACAAAATTGAAAAACATGCAGGTCGGATGCAGGCTCACCTTTTTAAATAAATCAATTCCAGGATATTTGATAAATAACTCTGGAGACCGCAGCTGCGTACCGTTACAATGCATTGTTATGAAGAAAGAAAAAACCAACCGCTTTAATTTACAGACATCTAGTGGCGAGCTAAACATATACAAAAAGCCATGTTGCAGGCATCGCTAGGCTCAGGCATGACATAAGGTGAAAATAAACCGTGTCTTCAGTCTTACCAGTATTACGCAGCGTCATCGCTAGGAATCGGCGAGTGGCAGAATGTGAGCGCGACGGTAGTGAATTTATGGATAGTACGCTAGTGCGTGTGCAAAGATTATCGCAACCCCATCTTAAGTGAGGAAAAATAGAAAGAGTGGAAATACTGGGTAGAAAGGGATCGGCTGGAGATGTCAAGAGTTTAAAATTGCAATTGAGGATTTAGAAAAAAGTTAGTATGCGTTTATGATATATAAAATAGCCGCATTTGTAGGATATGAGCTCGAACCTGTGAGTTTCTGTTTTTTCAGTGTGTGTGACAAAAAGGAAAATACTCGAATACAGTTATATCAGAGCATGGAAAGAAAAGAAAACATAAAATACATTACAATTGTGCAAAACAGAACAAGGCTGAATTGAAATAGTCCTTTGGTCAATGATTTTGCTGACAACTGTCTCAGTAAGGTATAGCCTGACATAATTTTCTTAGCAAGTTAGCCCAATCCTCATCGCGATTAAGGCCAGATTTGATACTGTCAGTGCGAATGATCATCCTCAGCTCTTCTTTGTTGAGGATCTTCGAGAGGTTGCCACCATGAGGTGGTTGCTTTATCACTTTGACAACTGTCCATGTGATATCATTCTCATTGTGCCCTGCTTCAGTGAAATGTTTAACCAGAGGGGCATTAGCAGTTTTGCATCGGACTGTACTCCTGTGTTGTCCAATCCGCAGTTTCACCTTCTGTGTCGTCTGTCCGATATATATCTTGGGACAAGGACATTCAATCAAATAAATAACATTACAGGTGTTGCAATTTGAAAAGGAGTTCAGTTTGATAGATATATTGTTAAATGTGAACTCTTTGCCTTCCGTGGTTGTCTCACACACAGTGCAATTTCCACATTTTGCATGACCAATTAAGGGTTCAAACCACCAAAGTGCATCTATGGTAGCAGCAGGTTTGTTAGTTGGTAATGCTGCCCATACCAAGTGGTCCTTAAGGTTGCGGCTTTTGCAGAATGCAAAAAGGGTTCGCTCTATCGTGAGATTGCCAGCATTCACGACAGGCCAGTGTTTAAAGATGGATTTGCGAATGGAATTTGCAACAGGGGAGAAAGTTGTGACACACTATGCGGTTTGTGTTCGTTTTTTCTTTGGGGGACAACAAGACCTCCCTTGGCCAATACCAAGCACATTTCTGTGCATTGCATACCAATATTTTGGGATATGCGCGTGCCCTGATTTTGCCGGATAGGGTAGATGCCTCACAAAAATAATCCTCCTTTGAGAAACAGTTGCGCCTGATGCGCAAAAATTGCAAGTAAGGTAAGGAGTCCCTGAGTGCCCGGGGGTGGTTACTCTCATACCTCAGTAAGGTGTTTTGCTCAGTTGTTTTTCTATACAGTCTAGTCAACAGTTGACCGTAAGAGTGGAAGATAGTGAGGTCAAGGAATGGGATCTGTGATTGGTTATGTGTGATGGTGAAGCTGAGGCCTGAGCAATTATTGTTAAGCCAATGTCAGAATTGAGAGTGTTTCTTCGTTGTGATGCCATAGCACAAAAATGTCATCTATGTAACGTCGCCACATAGTGATACCACAGAAGAATGTGTTGATGGGTGAGAGAATGGAGGACATCTCTAAGTGGTCCATGAAAAATATCGCTAAGTTGGGGCAAAAAAATCCCCCATTGATGTACCCTTCACTTGCTGGTAATACTCGTTATGAAACTGGAAAAAATTCCTAGTGAGACACAGTTCCAAAAGTTGGATTATGAACAGTGTGGGGACAGGGTGTGGGCGTGGCCGTGTGTCGAGGACACCTTGGATTACATTTAGTGCTGAGACCTGTGGAATATTTGTGTGAAGGGATTTCACATCCATCGTGCATAGTATATCATTAGCGGGGTCAAACGGGTAATGTCCTACCAAATTTATCATCGCCATGCTATCCCTGACATAGCAGTGTGTCATGAGTACAAAGTTCTTAATGAAGTGGTTAATGTATTGGCCAAACGATTCTAAGATTGAACCTCAGCCGGAGACTATCAGCCTACCCGGGGGATTAGTCTGGTCTTTATGGACTTTGGCCAGTGTGTAGATCACTGGCATTCTTGGACATTTGACATTCAGAAAGAAAAATTCTTTCTGGCTAAGTAATCCATCGGATTTAGTATCTGTTGTGAGCTGTAGAATTATTGTCTGTAGTTCTATGATGGGATTCGTTGGTAGTCTGCAATAGTGATCTGTATTTGCCAACTGGCGTAGGATTTCAGCCTTATATGAGTGCTTCTCTTGCAAGACAATGCCGCTGCCTTTATCTGCAGATTTTAGTAAAAGCGATTCATTGTCTTTCAGTGCCGCAACAGCCTGCTTTTCTAAAAACGAGATATTGTAAGGAATGAAGTCTTTTCTAGATTAAAAGGTGGCTAGGTCATTCAGTATAAGTTTCTCAAAGGTGGCTATTTTACCTGGAATCATATTGGTGGTAGGCGAGAAAGAGGATGATGGCCTAAAGGGAGTGTTGGAAATAATGTCTGGTGAGGGGTTCAATAAAAAATATGCATGGAGACGCAAACGTCTGCAAAAACCTCAATTATTCAGTGTATAATTCGAGGAAATCGGGATGAGTGGTGGGGACGAAGGAGAGGCCCTCACTTAACAGGGATACTTCTGCATCCATGAGACTATGCTGAGATAAACTGAAAATGGGCATTTGTTCTTGGATTCTATGGCTGGGAGCTACCACTGATAGAATTTCTGTTGTGTTTGCCACTCACCGTCTCGAAAAAACTTGACAGAATTCGCAATGTAACAAGCTATACTTTTTTTTTTTTTTTTTTTTTTTTTTTTTTTGTAAGACCTTTATTCACAAATAGCAAGTGACACAGCATGAGCCTACAACCCGGAGGCCGGCCCGCCATTCCATATTATTTGTTCAAAACGTATATGTACAGTGTTTTTTACACGTATGTTCGTCGTAGGCCTCATAGCACGCTGTCAGCCTGAGTCTTACATTTTACATGTTATAAACAGTAAAGGAACAACATTCCCCAACTTAAGACCTAACTGTATCCTCATGCACACCCTATACAGTGAGTGAGATCGTGTCTCGGTGTCCCTAGTGTAGCCCCACGGTCGTCTCCAACTCTCATTCCAGACAGCACTCATTCTAGCACCCGCAGTGTATCCGCTAGTCTTCCCCGGAGTCCTGCAATGAGTTCAGATAGTCTGTCAAGAATCCCCACATGTCCTTGGGTTTCGAGTTCGCTGGTAAGTCCTCTTCGTATGTTTGGAGTCTGTCTCGACATGTGGACATATCATGCAGCCATACTTTCGTGGTTGGTACCTTGCGGCTGTGCCAACATTGCGCCACCTGTCTTTTGGCTAATAACAGGGCGACGGCACAAAACATCTTTTTCAGCGCCCTGAATTGCGGTATAATCCCTAGTAGACAGATCTGCGGAATGCATTTCACCTCATCCCCTAACATGATCGTGAGTGCGGCAGTAACCTCCGTCCAGTAATCAGCCACTTTCGCACACTGCCATGCCAGGTGTACAAAATCCGCACCTTCTCCATTACAGCGCTTACAGCTGTCTCCCTCTCGTAGCCCAAATTTATGCATTTTCACAGGAGTGTAGTAAGCTTGGTGCAGGAACTTGAAATGAATAATTCGCAGATTCCCATTTGGTGTCAGTATCTGTGTTAGTGCGCATGCGCTACACCATTCTGTGTCTGACAATGGATTATCCAAAAGCACATCCCATCTTGCTTTAGCCTTATGTGTGTGTCCTGCTATTTCGGTTTGTGCAGCAGTGTACAGTCGGGACACCAGGTGAGAGAGGTCTGCCGTAGTGATCAGCATTTGTAAAGGTGTTAGGGCGTCCGGTTCTGCTGGGAATGAAGGGTAGTGTTCCCGTAATGCCCTCATCAGTCTGTAGTATGTGAATCTAAACATGGGAGTCTGATTTTGAATGTAAGCCAAGTCGGAAATGCCCAAAAATTTGCCTTCTTGAAACACATCAGACATTTTGTTGATCCCAACTTTGTGCAGTAGAGATATCCCCACTTTTTCGTTAGTGACCGACAAAGCTTGATGGTTCCGTAGGGGCATGTCCGGAGCATATAATGGGGTTTTGTGAGCCAATTGCCCCAGTTTGTGCCAGGCTTTGATCGTTGTGTCTACAGTGTTGATGTCTTTCGTGTGAAGCGGCGGTCGCTTATGCGACAATATCTCAGATAGGGGGACAGGATGAGCGTCTCCCTCCTCAATGGCCACGTGTGTGATAAAGGGGACCTCATGGAACCAATAGGCTGCGTACTGTGCCTGAGCACAGAGGTAGTATAGTAGAAAATCAGGCACCCCGAATCCGCCCTGTGCAATCGGGAGTGTTAGTGTCTGTAGATCGACCCGAGCTTGTTTACCTGCCCATATCAGGGTTAGAACCAGGGATTTTATGCGACGGAAGATCTCTGGTGGAGGCGTAATAGGTATGTTGTTAAAAAGGTACAATAGCTTAGGCAGTATGTTCATTTTTACGATCGCTATGCGATCAGCAATAGATAATGGTAAGTGAATCCATCTATGGACCTTTTCATCAAGTTTGGAGAGGGCCACACCATAATTCGCGCGCAGTACTTCTTCAGGATCCCTGTGAAACATTACCCCTAGGTAGCGGATCGGGTCATGTTGCCATTCTAGTGGATAGTCCACTTCAAAAGAAACGGTGGCGTCAGTGAGTGGGATGAGCGAGGATTTGGACCAATTAATAGTTAATCCCGAGTGTCCCCCAAATCGTATATACTCCCGAAGCAGCGGGTTCAGATGCACCCTCGGATCCCGTACGTACAGCAGCATATCGTCTGCGTAGAGCGATATATGTAGCGGCCTGGAAACAAACTGCAATGCCGATTCCTTGTAATTTTGACGCACTATGCACGCTAGTGGTTCTAACGCCAAAGCGAAGAGTAGAGGTGATAGGGGGCAGCCCTGCCTCGTACCTCGCCCAATATCGAAAGGGGCTGAAACATAGCCATTGACGCGGACCCTCGCACTCGGTGCAGTGTACAGTAAGGTGATCCACTGGACAAATCTTTTAGGGAAACCCATCCTGTTGAGGACAAACAACATATAACTCCATTCAATGGAATCGAACGCTTTTGCAGCGTCGAGTAGTACAGCCGCCGCCTTAACCGAGGGCTTCAGGTAATGCGCTAGTGCAAACAGGGATCTGGCATTGTGTGAGGTGGATCTTGTGGGAACGAATCCCGCTTGGTCCGGCAGCACTAGACGTGTCATCAGAGGGGTTAATCTAACGGCTAGCAATTTCGCTAGAATTTTCGAGTCCACGTTTATGAGGGATAGGGGTCTGTAGGAGTCGCAGTTCTCAGGATCCTTGGAAGGTTTGAGAAGCGCTATTATCATCGCCTCCCGCAGTGTTGGGGGGAGCGAACCGTTATCAAAGGAAGCACCATACATAGCCACTAAGTGCGGGGCAAGGATGTCAACAAATTTTTTATAGAATTCGGATGTGTACCCGTCGGGACCCGGCGCCTTACCGTTGGGGAGTGAGGCGATTACCTCAGTGACTTCCTCTACTGTGATTGGCCGAGCCAGATATTCCCTGTGGGCATCCGACAGCCAGCCAAGTGCCACATCATGTAAATACGCGCATGTTTCATCTGCCGTAGCCACGGGTCGTGATTGGTATAGCGCACTGTAGGAGTCCACAAAGCACTGCACTATATCCGTGGGTTGCGTACGGAGCATGCCATCCCCGGATTTGATACGGAGTATAGCCGATTGCCCTCGCCCCTCACAAATTTTACGCGCGAGCACCCTACCTGGTCTACCCCCTTCGCCAAAAGCCCTGGCCGTGTGTTTGCGATCTAGATAATTGAGTTCCGACGTCAGGAAGTCAGCATGTTCGGAGTGTAGTTCGCGCAATTTGGGTAATATTAATACGTCCCGTGTTTGTTCGTACCGCAGTTCCAAATCCCTCATTTGGTCTTCACAGCGGCGAATTTGGCCTCTGATGTCTTTAAGTATACCTATGGTGGTGCTAATGCAGACGCCTCTCAAAGTAGCCTTAAAGGCCTCCCACAGTAGACATGGGTCAGCAGTAGTCTGTGCATTATCAGCAAAATAGTCTTTGATTGCCGTAGTCACTGCAGTAGTATATATAGGGTCTGTGAGGGCCTGGGAGTTGAAACGCCATTGAAAGGGGGGGGGTGTGTAATGAGGGATCTCCAGCTGCAGCAGTACCGGGTTATGGTCTGATAATGTGCGCGGAAGTACCTGCACCTTTCTCGCCCACAGAGCAACGTCTTTAGACCCCAACCAATAGTCTAGTCTGGACCAGCTATTGTGTGATGTTGTGATGTGTGTAGCGCCTGGGTCGTTCGTGTGGTGCAATCTCCAGATATCTGCTAGCGCCAAGTCCTCCAACATGTGACCCACCATCTGTCTCGACTGTATGTGGTGTTCTACAGATTGTGAAGAGCGGTCTAGACCGTCCTGCAGTGTCACATTCCAGTCTCCCCCGCATAGTATGTGCGTGCTCGCATGTGTTTGTAAGTGGCCCCAAACTTCACGGTAGAACTCCGGTGCATCTATATTTGGTCCGTATACATTAAGGAGAGTTATGTGTTGGCCCCTCAGTGTACCCGTCACCAGCACATACCTGCCAGCGGGGTCCTGTAGTACGTGCTTCTCCTCAAAGGCGATCCCTTTCTTGAGCAATATTATCACCCCCCTTGAATAAGATGAGTATGAGGCTCTATAGGAGGATCCCGCCCATCTCGACCCCAATGTGGCGTGAGTGTTCGGCGCTAGATGTGACTCTTGCAGAAAAGCAATATCTATATTCCATCTAGTGAGGCTGGCGAATACCTGTCTAATTTTCTGAGGGCGCGAGAGACCCCGTACATTCCAAGTAAGAACGTTTAAACCGTGTCTGCCTGTGTTACTAGAACCTGTGTCTCTCAAATGATATAATACCACTCATACTTGTATTCTCCAAGAACCCCCCCGGAGCTCGACCCCATTCATCAAAGTCGTCGTAGGTTACATTCATCACATCTTTCAGTGTATATCCAAATAGCATGTACTTTTGTGATACTATCGGTCTTTCCAAACAGTCAAAAACCCCCCCATCCCGCAACCCACCCACTCCAGCATACCCAACCTGCCGAAGCCATATCCCTTCAGAGCACATTCCCTTCAACGAATTAAACAACAACTTGGTGCTCATAGCAAAACTCATGTCGGGTATTACCCTCATGGAGGACCGCCAGAGGCACAACTTTCACCCGGTGTACAGGTGCGGGCGATACTATTATGAATCGGGATAGTCGCAGTGTGTGTGTCCATTAACCCTTGGCCCTCCGACCCTACCGCATCCCTCCTTCAGACGCAGGCAGTGAAGCAGTCATACAGGAGAGATAGCCATACTTGGCGATGAGCATGTACCCATGGATGGGATGTGACTTAGGAATGTTACAGTGATACGCCCCACACACATCTCCACTGTCCAACTATATAGAGTACGATAATCAGCAACGTACAGACGCATTGCATTTCCATTTGTCCATGCCCTGTAATGTGAGATGTTACTTAACGTTCTAAGGTTTATCACCACCCAAGATGTGCCAACCATCCAGAGGCGAAGCGTGGTAACAAGGGCCAGCCACAGGTAGCAGTTATTGTTCAGTGTAGGGGTGTAGTCCAGTCCTCGACAACCCCGCCCCCCCCCCTCCTGACCGATGTCCAGTGGCAAATGGCAACGCATACACCTCACCTCTGATGGATTTGCAACCAGTCGCTTCTCGCAGTCCAGTAGGAGTACTCAGCGGCCATCCGATTAGATGCCCTCGTCGCCGTATTTCGATGCAGTCCTCACGCCATATCAGTCCGAGTCTCTATTCTGATCGCCTTGGGATGCCGATCTCGCCTCACGCTGTGCTGTCTTGACAAAGTCAAGGGCCGCTTTGGGTGTTGCCAGTATAACCGCCCGTTCCTTCCATACTACTCGAAGGCGGGCAGGGTATAACATAGAGTATACGATATTCAACTCTCTCAGCTTCGCCTTTACTGTCGCGTATTCTTTACGTGCTTGTTGAACAGCAACTGTGTGGTCGGGGTAGAACTCCAGAGTGTTGCCTTGGTGGGTGATTCTGCCCTTCTCCCTTGCAAGCCGGAGGATCGTGTCCCTGTCTCGATAATTGAGGATGCGCGCCACAATTGGCCTGGGTGTAGCCCCGGGCGGTGGTTTGGGGCCTAGCGATCTGTGGGCTCTTTCCACAATGAAGATCTGTGACAGGGCTTCCGTCCCAAAGATATCCTTGCACAGCCCCTCTACGTAGTGTTCCATACGGCCTGTGTTGGTCGATTCCGGCAGGCCCGCGATTCGCACGTTGTTTCGCCTGGAGCGCGCTTCCAAATCCTCCTCCTTCGCTCTTATCACCTGTATAATCCGTTCCATTCCGGTGCATTTCGTGGTGGACGTTCGTGCCTCATCCTCTACAGCCGATATCCTTGTTTCGGCCTCATCCAGTCGTTCACCATGTTTTTCTTGTCGAGCCGCCATGCCATCCATCCTGCACGTCAAATTGTCCAATTTACCATTGATATCCTGAAGATTTGATTGGATTGCCAAAAGAATCTTCTCCATGTTAGTGGTTTGCGGCGATTCCGAAGATCCCCCGGGTTCTGCCAAATCATCTGCAGGTTTCGACGCTCTCCTGTTGTCGAAAGTAAGTTTCTGCTGCTGCTTGTCCGGCTTCCCCATGATAGTGGCCGGTGACTGTACTTTCTTCCGTGCGGGTCCAGACGCCCTCGTGACTCTGACCGTTGTCGCCGTGGTTCCCTGACAGTGAGAGCCCGCTGCTGCAAATGGGGACCGCTCCGCGTCCGTTCTGGGCACCACCCGTCGATTCTGCGCCAGGACGTGAATATGTTGTATTGCGTGTGGTCATCAGCAGCACAGGAGCAGCCCAATGTTGTCCAGGTAGCGTTGGTCCGAGTAGTGGGGTGCTCCGCTTCGCCACCAGCCCCTCAAATCACCTGCCAGCGCCCAACGCAAAGGGAATCCACTACCAAGCTGTGTGTGCGTGCGGGAGCAGGGTGCTAGCGCGATGCCATTTCCAGACTTAACAACCACATGCTGGGGCGCCCGTTAGTCCTCCACTGAACGTCGCAGGTCCGACAGCGCAAGGAGCATACCCGTATCTCGCCAGCTTCATTACAAAGAGCCCGCCATTTCTTCAAGGGGCGCCGCCATCTTGTCAGGCATCTGGCCGGGGATAAGCTCTACGCCGCCGGCGCTTTCAGTGACAGCGGCAATTCAGAGCAACACCGCTGAGTTGGGCAGTACTCGCTCACCTCCGGCTGTGAATTACGGGCTATTCTGGCAGGTAGATGCGATCCCCGCGCTGTAGTCACTGGCGATGTCGGTTGCTGGCGGCCATCTTGTCAGGCAGTCCCGCTCCTCCGCGGTGTAAAACGGAATATTCCTTCACTGCGGGAGCGGACACCGCAGCAATTCGGGTCCGTTTGCGCTCCCTACCTTCCCATTCATTTTGGTGGTCGCGTTGCGAGGGATGGTGGGTTTTTAGCGGCAATGGAGCACATTGCGAGTGATCGCCCGGCGGAGCTGCGTGTCAGGCAGCCATTCCGCTGTGCGCCCCCTAGCGCCTCCCAACAAGCTATACTTGACTTGCCTGAAATGTCTTTGTGTATGTTTTGTTCTTGCCATGTTCTAGAGAGGATACAGGACTGTGTCCCACTAGATTGATTTTTCCAACTACGGTTGTCCAATTGTTCTCATTATTAAATTATTGTCCGGCTTGACATGTGCAATGTAGCTCTGATTTCAGTCTATATTCATCGTGCTAAAAAATTGATTATTTAAGGACCACTGTTAATGTTTATAAATTGAAACCCAAGTTTAACAGCAATGTTAGACCTGGCATGTTAGCGTGAGTCTCCCTTCCATTTTTTGCTGTTACCTCATGTGTTTTTGCTGGTTATAGATGATTTGGGCACTGTGCCACTGCTGTCCAGTGCCACAGTGCAAGTCCTCCCTGTGGTAAATTGATGTATGGATTAGTTATTCCATGATTGGCTGGGTTGGTTTACATGTCAAACCCTAGTATCGTGCACTGAGTATGCCCAGGGCTTGTAAACCAAATGCTGCTGGTGGGCTTGCTGCACTGTTGTGCTACCCACAGAAGCAACCTGTAAAAGTGTGTCTTTGGTATGCCATTGCAGAGCCTGTGTTCAGTCTGGTACTGCCATCCTGACTGAGCCAGTGCACCCACTTGCCAGACCTTAAACCTTCTTTTTGGTGCATATTAGTCACCCCTATGGTAGGCCCAAGGGCAGGGTGCAATGTAGGAACAATTAGGACATGCCCTGATGTGTGTGGCATGTCCTAATTGTGAATTACAGCCATTTTCATGTTTTACTATTGGAAGGCTAGCTGTTCCGCATAGGCCAGAATGGGCAGTTTGATTATTACATCTTATAATCCTAACTGACTCAGGGAACCAGGTAGGAATTCGCGTTTAGTATACCTGAACTCAGAATGATAAAATACATCACTTAGGGAAGTTGGTTTTTATATTCGGTGTTTAAAAATACCACTTTTAGAAAGTAGGTATTTTCTTGTCTACCCATCCAAGCCTGCCTCTGATAGGTTGTGTATCCCTTGTCTGGAGCTTGGATGACAGGGGTTGGGGGATTCCAGGAGATAGGGTGAGTCAGCACAGGGCTGAATAAAGAGATGTGCATGTAGATGTGTGGGAGTAGTAGTACCTGGGACCTGCATAGGGCTGTGCCTTCCCTCCACAATGATGGCTCCAATTCCTGTGGTCCGTCTGATGTCCCTGCCCTGCACTCTGAAAGGAAAGAAGGAGTCATGTAAACAGAGTGCTCTAGGACTGACCAGAACTAGTTTGGACTAGGCAAAGGCCTCTCTCCCTTCAGAGAACAAAGATAAAGTGTGTATAAAAAGGGGGACCCAGAACTTTAGATCACTTTTGGGAAACAAGAAGAAACCTTTGCTGAGGAGAGGAACCAGAGAGACTGGGGAGAGACTATCCCTAAGCATGAGGGATTGGCCTGCAGTGGTTGCCTGACTGCTAAAGAGAGGAGAAAGGACTTGTGAGCTACTTTCATTCAACTTGTGAAGGATCTAGAAGGGCTTGAGATAGAGCGTGCCTCCTGCTGAAGTCTCAGGGACAACAGGCTTCACCAACCAGCTCCCCAAGAGTTCTTTGGAAGTGCCTGCTGTTTTGTTGGGCTTTCTGAGTAACTGTGTGTCGCAAAGAGCTGGAAGCGTGACTCACGAAGAAGAAGCGTGTCGCCACAGCAGCCGCTGTTGTTGCATCGGCGGTGGAAGAGGATCGATGTCGCATCAGATGCAGCTGCCTCAATGGAGAAGCACATCGCCACCGCTGCAGCTGTCGCATCACATTGCCGAAGTGCCTCGCATCGCCGGAGAAGAGGATCAACGTTGCATCAGAAGCTGCGGCCTCACCAGGAAGCTTGTCGCAGGGCCTGTTATGGCTCGGAAGAATTGTTGAGTCGCCGTCGGGCGTGCACACATCATGTCGCATCCAGAAGAAGACCCCATCTTTGTTAAATTTCACCGGATCTTCATTGCATCACGGCGATGCTGGTCGCATCGCCTTGGAAGCGCAGTAAGAAACTGACGCATCACCTCCCCACGCTGAGAAGAACCGGCGCATCCCCTACGCATCAGTAGGGACCCGATGCATCACCGTTTTTGCGTGTATGGAACCGACGTATTACCTTCCCAGCAACACTTTCGTTGTATAGCGTTACGCATCCAAAGGTATATTGAACTCAAAATGTCGTATTTTCCATCTTAATAGAACTAAGCTAATTCTACCATTTTTTTAAGTACAGCATTGTGGATTTTTGTCGTTTGTGGTCTTCTGTTAAGTCTATATAAAATACTTATTTTCATACTACAACTTGTGTGGTGTCCATCTGTAGTGTTGTCAGTGGGTTACTGTATGTGTTCACAAATGCTTTACAGACTGCCTATGAGATAAGCCTGTCTGCTCGTGCCAAGCTACCAAGGTGGTGAGCAGGGGTTATTTTAGGAGTGTTTCCCCCTTACTCTGACTAGACGCAAGGGTCCCTATTTGGTCAAAGGTACCTACCTCTGCCAACTAGAGACCCCAAAATCTAACGAGCAACATCTGATAATAAGGTGTGACAGTTAATAACCTTGTATTGATATCAGATCAATCAACTGTCACTAACACCCCCTGGCCTCCTTTAGCACTGCCCGCAGACGAGTGTATGCTTCGGTAATAAAAAGTGTAAAAGCCATTAATGTAGAAATCATCTACGTGCCACATTTCTTGGCAGTAAATCAAGTCATAAGAATTAATAAATGATTGCCAATCTTAAATGTCCAGTTTGTTTTGAGCATAAATCTGCAATATTCCACATTAAAATGTTAATTTTATACAAAAGTACAAGCTTTGTTACACGGTGAACATCATACATAAGAGAACCATCAGTATCTGTGATCCTGTGTAAAAAAACCTTAAAAGTGCTACGAGTAGAACCCACAAAATGTGCTCTGTAGAGTAGATTACCAACCAGGTTGGGACTTTTAAAATGTACAACCACACAATCCCCTAGGAAAGTTTTGGACCCATATCCAAGCCAAGGTATTCTTCTGACCATGTTAATCTCTTCTTACGGCCAGTCACAATGCATTTTAAGCCGGTGTACCTCCAAAGCTCTAAACTCAGTCCATCCCTCCTTGTGACCTTCAGTCTAAGGCAGTACATTTTCTTGGACATTGACATAAGGGTTAAACTCAGGGGACAATTGCAGGTTGGTGCCTTGTGAGGTAAATAATGAAGAGCAGAATGGCCATTACAGAGTACAGATTAAACCTGGGCTTAGTTCACATAGTAGCGCTACGCGTAGCTACGCGAAGTGCACTTCACACTACGCGAGCTATGCGTAGCCAAGCGAACTGCGTAGTGCACTGTGCAAAATGCTGTACGCATTGATTGCACAGTGCCGGATGCTTGTCCGCATTTCTACTCGAGCTGCATCTTTCTCAACGCAGACTGGTAGTTTCTCATCATGAGCGGTCGCGAGCATACGTGACCACCCACAATAAGAAACCTGACCTCCCCGCGTTGAGAATCCCACCAGGAGGATTACTTTCCATGCTTGCGATCGGCAACTTGATGTTGCAAATCGCGAACGAGGAAAAAGTCTCACCGGGATGTCACTTTGCTCGCCCGCGGTCGCCAACTTGACGTTGAGGACCGTGAGCAAGCAAAAAATGACCCATACGCTTGTTTGCACTGTGCTACGTGCAATTCGCGTTGTGTGAAGTAGCGCAATTATCGCAAACTACACGAGCGTAGCGTAGTACTTCGCCCAGGGTTAGTACAGATGCAAACCGCTTAGTTAGAGTACCAGGGTGATTTCCACTAAATGCATAACTCACCTCTGCAGACACTGGGGATTTGCAACATTGTGCCACAAATCCATGGTCAGGTGACAAATGAGGCTGAAGTTCAGTGCTCTTTACCCCTCCCAGTGGACCATGTGGCCCCTTCTTCTGTATACCAGCTTGAAAAATTGCATCTATGCAGTATGTTTTTGCAACATGGATATCAAAAGATTTAATTTGTCCAGAATTGATGAGAAAGTGTTCCCTTGCAAAGTTTCTACTTATGTCAAAGAGTTTGTAAGATGACACACTAACTTAATTCCCAGGCCTTTAAGTTCTAAAGTAGTAACTGGGATTGGGTGGGATTTCAATGTTGTCACCACTTGTGGTGGAAATCTGATCAGTGTTAACTGTGTTCCCCGACTCACACTTATGAGGCTCCTTTTTTTCCTTTTGGGGGGAGGAGTGGAATTCAGGGGAACCATGGGTGAGTCCCCATCAATAATGACTTGAGGGGAGAGTTGGAAACACACAAATTATACTAGATTTGGGGGCAGGGTGAAGCCCGCTAATGAATAGGGATTAATTCGATGAATTTGTCTGTCCTACTGGGCTCTGATGAGATGGTGAACCACCACTATCCCTTTCTGAATTAGGCTTATCAATCAGATTATCATGTAACTCTCGATTAACTGAGGAGATTCTTTCTTTAACTTGCCCGATCTCTGAAGTAATGATCCTAAATGCATTTTTTGAGGTAGGATTAAGCATGGGCGGATTTTGCGGATCCACGATTCGCGGATTTAGCGGATCCACGGATCGTGGATCCGCAAAATCCGCGGATTTAGCGGATTTGCGGATTTGGGGGCGGGGCTTCATCGAGTGTGTGGGCGGGGCCAAACGGACGGGGCTTCCACGCGAGCGCACATGCCTCTTGTGTGTCTAAAAGGTCAGAGACCGATCAGAGCAGCATCACAGCGGATTTTCGATGATATATTTGGGAAGAAGGCACATCTGCCCAGCCTCCCAACGCTCACGATTTTTTTTGGGCTGATTAATGAGTCACTGCATTTGCGCTTCAACTAGTTCCAGCGACCAAGTGTGTGTTACTATGCAATCGCGCCGAAGTGCGCAGGGGTCCCTTGAGTGAAATGTCCATCATAGTGGGTAAATGGCGGGAAGACGGTGCACACCTCGAGTGTGTGGGCGGGGCCAAACGGACGGGGCGTCCATGCGAGCATGCCTCTTGTGTGTATAAAAGGGCAGAGACCGATCAGAGCAGCAGATTAAATTTTGGGCTGATGAATGAGTCACTGAATTTAAGCTTCAACTAGGGCACATGCTTTATTGATATCTGCAAGTGTTTCCTGTTGAGGTTTATTTTTTTGTGCCAGGACCGTCGTGCCCGAATGAACCCTGCCCTTCATATTTATTCAAGAAGACACCACCGTTGAAATAATTTACGATGGCGCCGGCAAGCTGCCAGCGCCATCCTGCAATAGTTACTTAATTAGCTTCAACAGGAAGCTCCAACTGTTAAAATAAAGCAGGCGCTCGAGCCCCTGCTGTATCTTATCTATTAGAGCTTCCTGTTGAAGCTAATTAAGTAACTATTGCAGGATGGCGCTGGCAGCTTGCCGGCGCCATCGTTAATTAGGCTCGCTTGAACTTTTGACCGCAAAATCCGCTCCGATCGCGGATTGCGGATTTTCGGTAAATCCGCGAGAGTTCGCGGATCGCGGATTCACCGAAAATCCGCAAAATCCGCGATCGGAGCGGATTTTGCGCTCATAGAAGAAAACGAGAGGACTGCAATGTGGCTCCCTCCTTTATTAGAGTTAATGGGTAAAAACAGGTCATAAACAGCTTAATATTACATGAACATAGATAAGGATGTATGTTCATACTGATAATTCACATGTGAAGTACTACTGAAATAGTCGTTTAAATAGCTCTTCTCATTCCTAAGAAGGTGATGTTAGCTGCATGCCCACGCGCTGTATTCATATAACCATTAATTTAATCAGAACCTCCTATTACAAGACATTAAGGGATTATGACGGGGTACCGCAACATGATGGCAAGGCAACTGTTTCTGGGAGACAATACTTGGGCAGTATAAACCCGTAAATAATAAAGTTGCAAGAACCCAATCTAATGATAGAATTGCCTGATTAAACAGATTCCCAGTTAACAATATCTAGCACTAATTACATTGAGCAACTGAACTCAATAGTCTCCAACCAGCAGCATCCAAACTACAAGCAGATACTGTAGGTAACCTTACTTCCTAAACCTATAAGTGCAGGCTCCACACACCATGGGGAAAATTTCATGCAGCGCAACCCCTGTGAGGCTGCGATGCATTGCGCGACAGGGAGGGAATAGGAGGGCACCATATCTTCAAAGATATGGCTCTCTCCTCCCCTTTCCCTTCCGCCGGGGCTTATTACAGCTGTGGTGCACCAAGCACACACCTTGCCGCCATAGCGCTAGGGTGTGTGAATTAGTCTAGCATAGGTTTTGTACTGGAAGAGCAGCCTTCCTGTACAAAACACAATGCCAAGACATGATGCAAAGCTTTTCTCACTTTGTATGTGTGCTGTACAGTGCAGCACGCATGTAAAGTCAGAAAAGGAAGGAGAAATTAAAGCATTTCTCCTTGCGTGCGCTTACTTGAAAAGGGTGCAGTTTTTTCATGCTAAACCCAATCTACTTTATTTAGTAAATTGGGTTTAGCGGGAGAAACCTTGGGTGGTTGCATGAGAATGTCCATGCACCACCCTTGGTATGCCCCCCTTGCGAAAAGTAATACAAAGCAGCGATTTGAGATGCTTTGCATTACTTTTCTGTTATTTCCAGCGCTAAACAAGTCTCGCTTGAAAGAAAATAGGGAAAAAAAGATTTGTGCAGATTTGCGTCACCTTTGTCATGCAAACACAGTGCAAAATCTTAGTAAATCACCCCTAAAATCTTTTACCTGTAAAAGGTTTCTTTATATTGCATCCACTAAGAATATCCCTGCACACCCTTCCTCCACCCTCTCCTTAGCTTGAACAACAGTCATAACAAGTTTGGCTTGTTATTTGTTCGTTCATGGCTTAACCATGCACTGGAAATGGAGAACACCTCAATCTCAAATAATTTTGATCTGATGTGTATAAATAAATGGCACCACTATGATCTAGTCTCTATGATTTAAGCAGACTATGTCATTTTAAGACATGACAAACCAGGTGACAAATGTGGTGACATGTAGCTATTCTCAATATAAAGTCTATCAATTCTTCTATTCCCAAAACACAAGCCTAGTCAGTTGATCGGTGTTATCCACATAAATCAACTTTGCTTGTAGACACAGAAAAACTATCATGTTACTAGACCACACAATAGCAATAGCAGCATTAGAAATGTGTTAGTTAGTCTCTGCCTTCACTACACGTAACACATTTCCAGTGATCCTATGAGTATAAATGCCCACTAGGAAATGGAACATATGGCAGAACTACTGGCACTTGCAAAAGACTGTGAAGGCTGTTTTCTCTCATTTGATTCAACTTCTTACCCACATAGCTGGTCTCACATCTTAGATATGCTGTAGTCCCACTGGTCTCTTACACACTCTGCAGGTAAGGTTCTGGACAGACCAGTTTGTAATAATGTTTACCTCCCCTCCCCTACAGAAAGCATACTCTGTGATTAAGACTAATAAACCATGTAATGAGATCAGTATTCAAGCTTTGTGACACCTTTTCCGATCCCTCTAAATAAGATTGCCTAGTCCAAAGTTGTACAGAGAGCAATAGCTGGTTGGTTAACTTTCATAGTAAATTCCATAACTCCAGAATCTAGGCTCCTAACCCCCAAAAATGGACAAGAACACACATTGACTGTTCCCTCCCTCCACACTCTGAAAACTGAAGCCAGAGAAGTGGAACATAAATGCTGTTCACTTATTCTGTGGAGCACAAACACTTTTTTAAAACAAGGCTGCTCTTTTTTGTTCAAGTCATTTTGACTGCTCAGAAGGAGTATTACTATAACCATATATCTGCTAGTAATAAATAGAAGGAAATGTTTGCTATTGTAAAAAAAAGATCTCTAAAACTTCAAGCACCTCCTAATATCTCTGTAATGATCTCATTGTTACCTTTTAAATTCCTTGCATGGTATTCCCCCAAAGTGTTTGCCTTCACTCCCTTACTTTGCTGAAGTTGGCATTAGAAGTCTGTGCATGTTTTCCCTGCTAATCAGTGCTAAAGTGCATGTGTTCTTTCCTTAAAACACAGTATAAGTGGATTACAACTAATTGTCCCATTTTATTTACTTTTAAGTCTCTAGTACTTGATACTATTTGTATGAAGGGCCTGTAAGTTACATGCTACCAGTGTGCTGCAGCACTCGTTGGGTCACCCATTAAAGTAACCTTTTTGAATTTAAAACATGTCTTAGGCCTGCCACATTACCTTGTAGTGCAATTAGACCCATTAAAACAAACCTTTTGCTATGTCTCAACCTTCTTTTTTAATACTTATAAGTATCCCATCTTATAGGCTCTAACCACCCCTAGGGCAGGGTGCATGGAATTTAAACAGTGGCACATGTGGATCTAGGTTGTATATGTTCTAGAGGTGAACAACTCCTACAGTCTTTTTTAAATGCTTTAAGGCTATCTCTCTCAGACCAACACTGGGTTACCTTATTACAATTGTCAATTTCAAGTGCCACCTTCAGATTGGGAACAGATAGAGAAAATATGTCTGATGTGAATAAATAAATGGCACCACTATGATCTAGTCTCTTTGATTTAAGCAGACTATGCCATTTTAAGACATGACAAACCAGGTGACAGATGTGGTGACATGTAGCTATTCTCAATATAAAGTCTATAATTTCTTCTATTCCCAAAACACAAGCCTAGTCAGTTCATCGGTGTTATCCACATAAATCAACTTTGCTTGTAGACACAGAAAAGCTATCATGTTACTAGACCACACCATCAAACAATAGCAGCATTAGAAATGTGTTAATTAGTTTCTGCCTTCACTACACGTAACACATTTCCAGTGATCCTAAGAGTATAAATGCCCACTAGGAAATGGAACATATGGCAGCACTACTGGCACTTGCAAAAGACTGTGAAGGCTGTTTTCTCTCACTTGATCCAACTTCTTACCCACATAGCTGGTCTCACATCTTAGATATGCTACACTCAAATGGATTGTATTTGAAATACTCTTTGATGATGAAGTAGTATTTTAAGTCACAATTTTGAAAATGTTACGTTTAGAAATTTGAAAATATTGTGCCAAAACAAACTGTGCCTTTCTGCCAGTGTCCTAGATCACATGACAGTGAATGGAGTGATGGTGTGGTGGGTTGTCTATTGCTTCCAGACAGTAAGACAAAGGAAACCTAGGTGTGAGATGAGAGGGTCCTCCTACACAAAGGCTGGCACCAAGAATAACAGTGGGACCTTCACAATCTCTCATCACAACGCTCTTGAACCAGTGGAAAATTCAGAAGGACTGCTCTGCTGTCTGGAGAAGAGGGACTGCCAATGCTTACCAAAGAAGAATTAGACCTGCTTGCCTTGAGCCCAGGCGACCCAAAGTGACTCCGCAGGTTAGCTGACTGACCGCTGTGTGACCTACAGGGACACAACAAGCTTCCAGAAGCCACCCAGCAATTCCCCACCTGACCACCACCAACTGGACCTTCCTGGGCCTCCCTGAACCCTGCTGCAGGCCTACACTAGAGTGAGTGCTAATACCAAAGATGTGCCATCCAGGTCCTGGACCCTTGGCTGACATTAGTGAGAACTTCTCTTGAATCAAATGTGAAGTTACAGAATTTTTGGGCTTCTTGCAACCACAAAGTGACCTCTTAGTGCAGAGAACCGACTGTCTGTGATGACCGCCAATTCAAAGCTCCAGTGGGATCTGTTCTTCACGCCGACAGAGACGTCCCCGATAACTGGCAATGTAAGAACTGCATTTCACGCTGAGAGAGAGCAAGGAAGACAATGGGCACCCTTGTCTTGTATTTTGCCCCAACTCAAAAACTGCCGACCTACTCCCATTCACTGCAATTCACGTCAGAGGTTTCGAATAAAGAAGGCACACCCAAGATAGAAAACTACTGCAAAACTGTACCTCTCAAGGGCAGCAAATAGGAAGGGCCATTCGATCACATCAAACGCCATTTTGGCGTCCAAGGACATAATAACAGTGTCGCAGCCAGCCTTAACACCCCAAACAAGCGGCGCAGGTTAACTGCCATATTTTTGGTAGGCAGAAAACCATTTTGATCCAGATGTATCAATTTATGAAGAAGGGGGGAAATGCGAAGAGCCAGGATCTTATCCAAAAATGTTACCTGCAGAAGTGAAATGGGTCGATATGAAGAGCAACGATCAGGGGAGTTTCCTTGTTTATGAATAACAACTATATTGGCCAGCCGCTGCGTAGCTCGAAGGACTCCTACGCACACTCGCATTGTACATATGCAGTAGGTAAGGGGTGATGTGTGAAGTCACTGCTTTATATAATTCAATCAGAAGCCTACTGGGGCCCATGGCCTTGCAGGATTGTAGAGACTAAATAGCCTTAGAAATTTCCTCGACTGTTAGTGCTCCATTGAGACCCGCTATCTCCTGAGAGTCCAGGATCAGAAGCGGCAAAGTAGCCAGCAGCTCAGCAGCCTCCTCCTGCGTGGAAGTAGACACCGGAGAATATATCCAGCTAAAATGAGTGGCGAAGGCGTCTGCAATAGCAGCTCTGTCATGATGTAGAGCGTCATCAGCAAGACCTGCCCTCAAGGCGCTGCACTGGTTACCAGTGCGTGAGAGAGTAAAATTCAAGGCACTTTGCACTGCCCACAAAATTCTTCAGGGAACAGGACCACCGATTCTAAAAAATCTAGCTGTGCCTTATAAAGCGAATAGAACGTTGAGGTCTGACCAGAAACACCTCCTCCTTGTCCCCAGAGTAAAGAGATCGCGCACGGGCGGGAGAAGATTCTCTGTGAATACAGCTACGCTCTGGAACTCTTTACCTCTAAAACTTCGCGCCGAGACCGACACGTTGCGCTTTCGCAAAGGTCTGAAAACATTTCTGTTTCCCGCATGATTTGCCCTGTCGAACTGACTGTTTTTTAGCTGTTGTTGCTCTGTTCAAGCGCCGGGATGCCCTAGGGTAACTGCGCGCTATATAAAATTTTAAATAATAATAAATCTTCATCCACAATTTTGGCCACCCATCTATTAGCTAGGTCCCTCCTGTCAAGCCAGGCCAACAACTTGCTAGCTTTTTCAGAAATATCATAAACCCTGTGTTGGGAGGCCCTATAGTAGGCCTGAGTCACTTTGTTCGATATATCTCTGTACTCCTTTTGCTTGATAGCCAACTTATGCAAGATCTGGGTAGATGCATCCAAACATAATTCGCATTGAAGGGCTGTAATCTCAGCTTCAATAGTTTCTAGTTGGTGACGCTTTGATTTTTGTGCCCTGCTACAGCCGCCACCCCACACCCATGGACCATGGTTTTAAAGTCTTCCCATAATATCACGTCGGATTGAACCGAGCCATCGTTCACTGCAAAGTATTGTTTGGTAACCTCTGTCAATTTAGAGCGAATTTCGGAAATTTTAAGATACCAAGGGCTAAGGACAATCTCTCGATGGTTGGCCGCGGGTGTACAACCATAATAAGCGACAATTGGCGAGTGATCAGAGATACACCTAGGTAAGAAGGACAATTTAGGAAACAGGGGAAGCTGATCAGCCTTGAAGAAAAAATTGTCAATACTGGACAAGCTACCATGCACACCAGAGTGGAAGGTGTATTGTTTTTCTGCCGGATTACAGACCTGCCATACATGAATTGAATGTGAGTCTCTTGAAGAAGCACAAGATCAGGAGACTGTTGTGTCAGGGACTGCAGCACTATACTCCTCTTAATCCGATCACCCAAACCATTAACGTTCCAGGAGGGAAGCTTGAGGCGGCCCAATGACGGACCCACTTGATCAACCACACACATACTGTAAGATGGGATGGGGCCCCTGAAACCCCACAGGCCTGAGGAATGGTACACACTGCACAGGGATTCCCCTCAGCGGAGATTGTTGCAGAGCTGATAGACAGTCTGACATAAGAGAAAACAGACGCTCCCACAATCATTGCCCATAGTGTCAAAAAGATGCCCACACAATTGAGCCTGTGAAAACCGGCCACCAAAAAAAGACTGCAAAAACGAAACAAAAAAACTAATAAAAACATATAAACCAAACCCCCAAAATGACAATTTCCTACCCCCCTCCCTGCCTCCCTGCAACATGGACTTAGAACTGCCCACCCATAAAAAATGCACAGTGCCTGTATATCCAAAAACAAAGAGATTATATATAGGGGAACGTTACTCAGCCCAGACAACCCAAGAACACCTTTGACCTCCCCCAATTCAAGATCATAGGCTTGCCCCATACCAAACGATTCAACAGGCTTCTCATCATATCTGCCCAACGTCCTGTAGCAACATTGAGTCGTCCCCACCCTCGCTCCCAGTCCCCCCGAATACCGACCAAAGAGTCGTGTAGCCTAACCAGGTAGTTATAACTCATAACAATGAAAATCTGTGCAATGGGCCACATCAACCCCCAGCGACACTTCCCCACAGATCATACAGTTATAAAGTAATTGAGGTACTATTCACACCAGCAGGGCCCCAAGGGCTACACCCCTCTTCAGAGTGAGGATCCACTGGTGGGAAAGAACACTTCTGTGTGGGCGGATTTTGCGGATCTACGATTCACGGATTTGCGGATTTGCGGATCGTGGATCCGCAAAATCTGCGGATTTTGCGGATTTGCGGATCCGCGGATTTGGAGCGGGGCTTCCATGCGAGTGCACATGCCTCTTGTGTGGGTAAAAGGTCCGATTGTTTTTGGGCTGATGAATGAGTCACTGCATTTGAGCTTCAACTAGTTCCAGCGACCATGTGTCGCCCGAAGGGCGCAGGGGTCCCTTAGGTGAGCTGTCCATCATAGTGGGTCAATGGCGGGAAGACGGTGCACACCGCGAGTGTGAGGGCGAGGCTTCCATGCGAGTGTCCAGCATCACAGCTGATTTTTGAGGGTAGATTTGGGAAGAAGGCACACCTGCCTCGACGACGCTCACGATTTTTTTTGGGCAGATGAATGAGTCACTGCATTTGAGCTTCAACTAGTTCCAGCGACCATGTGTGTGTTACTATGCAATCGCCCGAAGGGCGCAGGGGTCCCTTAGGTGAGCTGTCCATCATAGTGGGTCAATGGCGGGAAGACGGTGCACACCGCGAGTGTGAGGGCGGGGCTTCCATGCGAGTGTCCAGCATCACAGCTGATTTTCGAGGGTAGATTTGGGAAGAAGGCACACCTGCCTCGACGACGCTCACGATTTTTTTTGGGCAGATGAATGAGTCACTGCATTTGAGCTTCAACTAGTTCCAGCGACCATGTGTGTGTTACTATGCAATCGCCCGAAGGGCGCAGGGGTCCCTTAGGTGAGCTGTCCATCATAGTGGGTCAATGGCGGGAAGACGGTGCTCACCGCGAGTGTGAGGGCGGGGCTTCCATGCGAGTGTCCAGCATCACAGCTGATTTTCGAGGGTAGATTTGGGAAGAAGGCACACCTGCCTCGACGACGCTCACGATTTTTTTTGGGCAGATGAATGAGTCACTGCATTTGAGCTTCAACTAGTTCCAGCGACCATGTGTGTGTTACTATGCAATCGCCCGAAGGGCGCAGGGGTCCCTTAGGTGAGCTGTCCATCATAGTGGGTCAATGGCGGGAAGACGGTGCACACCGCGAGTGTGAGGGCGGGGCTTCCATGTGAGTGTCCAGCATCACAGCTGATTTTCGAGGGTAGATTTGGGAAGAAGGCACACCTGCCTCGACGACGCTCACGATTTTTTTTGGGCAGATGAATGAGTCACTGCATTTGAGCTTCAACTAGTTCCAGCGACCATGTGTGTGTTACTATGCAATCGCCCCGAGGGGTGCAGGGGTCCCTTCAGCTTCCTGGCCACAGGAACAGCACGAGGATTGCGCTCGTGAAAGTCAAGGATGCAAAGGCCGCTATCCAGCATCACAGCTGATTTTCGAGGGTAGATTTGGGAAGAAGGCACACCTGACAGAAGCTCCTGGTCACAGGAAGGCCATGTTATAAATATTTTACGATGGCGCCGGCAAGCTGCCAGCGCCATCCTAAAATAGTTACTAAATTAGCTTCAACAGGAAGCTCTAAAAGATAAAATAAAGCAGGTGCTCGAGCACCTGCTTTATTTTATCTATTAGAGCTTCCTGTTGAAGCTAACTTAGTAACTATTTTAGGATGGCGCTGGCAGCTTGCCGGCGCCATCATAAAATAGTTACAACAGGCCAGCAAGGCTTCAACTTTTGCCCCCGGAATCCGCCGCTCGCGGATTTGCGAATTCGCGGTAAATTCGCGGGAGTTCGCGGATCGCGAATTTACTGAAAATTCGCAAAATACGCGAGCGGAACGGATTTTGCGCCCATGCTTAGCCTTCGATGATCTCCAACCCTCCAGCCAGTCCCAGGTGTCCTCCGGGATTTAGAATAACCAAGTCTTTCTGGCATCCTGCACCCAGAGTTTGGCAGGAAACAACATGGCATACTTTAAGTTGTGACCTCGAAGAGCCCGCTTGCCTTCCAAGAAGGAACGATTCTGCAGCTGTACTTTGTAAGTGACGTCGGGGAAAAAGGTAATAGTAGAATTGTCCAACTTAAGTTGTGGAGTAGCCCTCGCTGTCTGGAGAATGGCGTCCCTATCTCAGAAATTGAAGATCCGAGCCAGGAGAGGGCATGGTGGGGCCCCAGGCTTCGGGGGCCCCCGGGAACACAGTGGGCTCACTCCAAGGAGAAAAATTGTGACAGGAATCTGGGATGCAAATGTTTCTGGATGAGGTCCTCAAAGAAGAGATCTGCCCCCTGCCCCTCCCCTCGTTCTAGAACCCCCAAAATTCAGACATTGTTCCGCCGTGATCTCCCCTCATAGTTCTCCAGCTTCCCTGCCAATTCCGAGGTTTGTACCTGAAGGCATTCAATCGTACTTATCATTACTTTCGTGGATTGTTGAAGGGTGGAGATGGAACTTTCGTTTGTCTTGACCCTATCTCCCATATTTCGCAGTTCAGCACGAATCAGGCTGATCTCAGTAGTCACTGTATCAATATTCTCTTCAAGTGCTGTGCGAACCCCCTGTATCGCTGCCATGACATCAGCCAGAGTCAGAGCATCATCCTCAGAGTGGTGCTTTGCATCCGGGGAACCCTTATGACCATCAGCCCCATCTGACCTAGTATGTGTGAAAATGGCAAACCGCGCAGCAGGGGGCTGCGTGGTACCCTTAGCTGTGGCCATTTCTACAGTTCCAGGGCCAACAATGGGGGGCAAAGATGAATGACCAAACTATCGTCCCCTCGGCCACAAAAGACACTCAGCCGACAAATCACCCAGCGGGGCCCACTGCCAGTGTCAAAGGAAAAGGCTAATGACCCAAATGTGACGCAAAGTATGGGGGGATGGGTTGAGGAGTGGGCGGAAAAGCTTCCAAATTGTCCTTATCCCCGTAATAGGCGTGGCTCCTGCGGTGACCACACACCAGAGGGGCCCCCACAGACCGCAATTCACCAGGTCAACCAGGCCAGGGGATATGAGGGACCCAATCGGCCCAATTCGCACCAGTCAGGAGGGGATGATACAGAATGGTGGCCAAATACTGGAGCAATCCTCCAGGTATCAGTAGAAAAGCTCCATGGGAGTTGGTGGGATCCCAAACCTGGCCTCCAGCACTCGCCTCCCTACGGTTGTCCCATTGTCGGATTGACCGATATTCCGGTCCGGGCTCCACTGTCCCCCACCCGCTGCAGGCACCGGAGCGGTGCATCTGCCCACTGCACAGGATTTGCGGGGGCCCCCAGAGGCCTCACCGCAGGGAGCCGGAGAAACACTGCCAACGCGGCCTTCGAGGTCTCAATGGGACTCAGAACACAGCCCACCGTGGAGAGCCGTGTGACGCCACGGCCGATACTCTGCCTCCGCAGTGGTACAGAATGTCGGGGCGAAGATCTTTGGATCCCGATCACCGATCCCCCCTGGGCAAAAAGCAGGCAAGACTGGACGTCAAAGGGGTCTCAGTCGCTAACACTGGAGCATGAAACATATCTTAGTAACGTTTGCGGGGGATTATAGCTGCGGCGACGGCCAGAGCTCTACTCAAAGGCGGCCATCTTGGGTGTTGGCAAGACACGCCCCGTTGTTTGTGTATCTTAAAACCTTAGCAGTATTAGCATGATGGACAAAAATAGATCAGACAATAATGTGTATAACTGAGTTGCAATGTACACTAAAAGGAAGAATGAGCTCCTCATATGAGGAATTGATCTTCCGTTTCCATAGATTTCAGATGTTATATTCTGAGGAATATTCAGGGGGAAGTGAAATTTTGAATTATTGTATCAGATGGACCGTTTACTAGTTTACCAAAATTAGAGGAGTACCCAAAAAGTTAACTGACCTGTCAGAAATAACTGAGGCAATTGCTAAGTAAACTACAAGAAAACAGCATGGACAGATGCTATCCCTCAGAAAGGTTGACAGTAAGCAGATAGCTTTACAAGATTTACTTTTTGCAGGCGAGTTCATCTTCCTCATGTGGGCCATAGGGAAATTCACTCTGTTTCTAAATGAAGGAAGGATCCAGGAGTCTGTGAGAGACAAAGACAATTCTATCTTCAAATGTGTGACCAACTGTTATTCTTTAAGATGCTGTCAAACTGATAGCCAGTGGTTTAATACATGCAGATCAAATCAAATCAAAATCCTTTATTCGGTATTCAGATGTAGAAAACCATAAAAGTACAATTTCTTTTCACAATGTACATAAAAACACTTGGTTTAGAAGAATAAAAAAAATAAAAAATATCCACTAGGGATATCGATAGCTAAAAATTTGACAACTTTTCCAGTGTACAAAATGCAACAATGCATACTAATCGATAAAAAGACATTTTATGAGTAGTTGTAAACACAGTTCTACGAATAGTTGTAAACACACGGGAATGGCCAATATTCTAATTATCACTAATTCTATACAAATCGTGGCTATGCTAATTTCGCCCTGTGCTTGACACAAAACTTCAAAAATTGTACAATATTTTTTGCGAGATAAGGGACCTCCAAAGATTGCAGTACGAGAAAAGCCTGACGACATCTCCTTAACCCCAATTGTTTTAGTAACGGAATCAACCAACGGGTTCTCGGCTCTTTATAAAATTTACAGAATAAGGCCGTATGCAATGTGGATTGAATTGAGGCTTCGTCGCATGGACAAGTCGTTAGATGCATAGACCAGTCATTTGTTTCTGAAAAGGATACCAGACGGTGGAATATGTTCCACCTAAATCGTATCAGCAAGAATCTTTCGTAACCGCTTAAGTCGAAAGTAAGATATGATTGAATCGACAAAGTTGTTTGTATTGTTAATGCGTGTTGGACAGAAGGTTTACTTGCCTCATTTGACAACCTGAGTTGATCTAGATGGGTCAGGCATATACTTTTGAATTCCTTTCTAAGTAGTTCAGAAATTGTTGTGGGGAAATGATAATACTTTGCCAGACCCAGGTCCTAGAATTTTTTTTTAATATACGTGAGCCATTTGATCTTATGCCCGTTGTCAAGGGACAGACAATCCTCTAAAAGCCTTTGGGTAAAAGTCGCAGTAGTAGAAGACCAGAGGCGGTACCATAAGAGTATTGGTTGGAGTAATTATTATTATTATTATTATTATAAAATTTGTATCGCGCGCAGTTACCCAGGGGCATCCCGGCGCAGAATGTGAGAAAGGCCAAGCTCCAAGTGGCAGTTATAAGTGGAGGAGCATCGAGGGACAAAGAGTAAGAATCGAAGGAAGCTATTCTCAACTTTTTGTAGGGCTTCCACTTTTTCGTGACCCCACACCCCTGCCCCATAAATCGCCATGCTGATACACTTTGCCCGATAAATTTGTGTCAGTTCCACTGGTGGTCTTCTTCCTAAACTTTGTGCAAAGCTAGTCAGTGCCATTGTTGCCCGCAAAAAAAGCAATTTTCTTGCCTCGATTGCCTGCCTCCAAGAACATTTATCGTCCATTAGGATACCTAAATAGGGATAGGTCTTTGTGGTCTCGAGTTTAGTATTTTCACCAAAGATAGCCTTGTTTCTCTTACTTCTACTATCTACGGATATGACAAATGTTTTTTTAATATTTATTTTAAGATCAAGGTCGGCCATGTAGCTATGATACCTCTTCAGGCCATGTTGAAGTTCTAAGGGGGTTTCGAGCCAGGATCACGGCGTCATTGGCGTATAACAAGGCCGTGATAGGATGACCTTTGATAAGGGGTAGGTCCTGGCACCCTTCCATCATAGCAAGTTCCAACCCATTGGTGTAAATGGTGAAAAGGAAGGGAGCCAGGACACATCCCTGCCTGACGCCCTCTCGACGCCGAATGGGGCCGTGAGCTCCCCCTTGTTCCCAAACCTCACCCTAGCTGTAGCGTTAGAGTATAACTCCCGGAGAAAGTTTACCAATAAATACATGCAGATCATTAAAAACACAGAATTTGCCTGAGCTTAGATATTTGTTCATTAGGGCTGTTGATATCCCATTAGCATTCCCAAAAGCATCTTACAATACAGATAAATAATATGTCTAAAACCTGTGAATGAGTGACGTGTAGATACCTGCTTGAAGAAATAGGAATTCAGGACATCCTCTGTTCAAAATATTTTACTTACACGTTGAACCATTATGTCAGCTGGTTATCTAGGCTAAAGCATTGGCTTCCTTTGATTTTAAAGTTTCATTGTAGAAGGCGCAATAATCCATAACAGTGATCCAGCTGCTAGTTTTTAAGAAATAGATGATATAATCAGTTATTGTGGGGAAATAGAGTCAATAATCAGAAATATGAAAGTAAGGCATGGAATGTTGCAATGAGCCCCTATACAGAAAATTTCTTAGGTGTAGGATGAGAAAGATGCTCAATCATTTCTTCAAAGTAAGTCATGACAGGTAGAGGAGTAGATGACCCCATCTTCACGGGAGGAACAAACATTTGCTTCAGCCACACCACCCAGACCCTCTGGACGGACTACCATTACGTCCAATTCACCTTCAACATCGCACCCACACCCAAAGCCTGTCCGCGCCCACCACAACAAAATTGGAGTACGGTCATAGAGGAACACCTCAACACCACCCTCCTTCAAAACCCCCCCAGCGCCTCGACCGACTGGCATTAACTCTGCAGTCATGGAATTTCACCACTGGATCTTCTGCTGCGCCGACAAGATCGCACCCCTCCACCACCCTGCCAAACAACACCCTCTGAAGGCCGCCTGGTTCACCGCAGAACTTAAAGGAGCCAGATGCTACTGCAAATGCCTAGAGAAGGCCTGGTGAAACCAGAAAACCTCGGAAGAATGGCACAACCACAGGAGCACCCTGAAGGAATACCACCAGCACATAAGAGACACCAAACGGACCTTCATTAGAGACAAAGTCCAGACCAAAGCGACCAATGCCAAGGAACTGTTCAACATCATACAACAGTACGCAAAACACACCAGCAAAGCATCAGACGTAACACCCTCACAGGAACACTGTGACAAACTCAGCTCCTACTTCCACCTGAAGATCAAAGCCCTCTACGACAATTTCAGTGAACCAGCGCTGGACACCACCCCTTCCCACCACCACCAATAAGCCGACCATCACGACCTGGGATGACGCTACCATCAAACATATCACCGCGACCATGAAGAAAACCCACTCAGGAGCCTCAACAGACCCCTGCCCACCGCACATATTCCACAAGGCCGCCGCCGCCATTGCACTCAAACTAGGATGGACCAACAACGCCTCCCTCAGATCCGGCATCTGCCAAGATGCCTTGAAATGGGCAAAGGTGAAACCCCTCCTCAAGAAACCAATGGCTGACCCAACGGATCTGAAAAACTACCGACCCATCTCTCTCCTCCCCTTTGCAGCCAAAGTCACAGAGAGACTCGTAAACACATGACTGACCGCCTTCATTGAAGAGAAGCCTCCCAGTCTGTATTCCGCAGCAATCACTGCACCGAGACCGCCCTCCTTTCCGCCACTGACGACATCTGCATACTAATCGACCGGGGATAAACTGCTGCCCTCATCCTTCTAGACCTCTCCACAGCCTTCGTCACCATTTCACAATGCCCGCTCGCAGACAGACTTCACAACTTGGGAATACAAGGACCCGCCCTCGACTGGATCTAATCCTTCCTCTCCGGCAGACTCCTTCCCTTCCTCTCCGAACACACGGAAATCAACTGCAGAGTACCCCAAGGATCATCACTCAGCCCCATGCTCTTCAACATCTACATGGCCCCCTCACTGCCATCGTCAGACAGCATGGGCTTAGCATCGTATCCTACACCAACGACACCCAGCTCATCCTCTCACTCACAAAGAATCCCAAAGACACCAGACTCTGTTTCCAGGAAGAAATGGAGAACGTGGCAGCACGGATAAAAACCAGCTGCTTGAAGCTCAACTCAGAGAAGACCGAGGTCCTCATCCTTGGACTCTGCACCTCCGCCTGGGACAACACCCTCTCACCTCTACAGGCCACGCTCGGAACCTTGGCATCATCCTTGACTCCTCCCCCTCCATGAACCACTAGATCAACTCCATCGCTTCCACTAGTTTCAACTGCCTTCGGATCCTGCATAAGACCTTCAAATGTATCCCCACGACTGCAGAAGGACCTTCACCCACGCACTCATAACCTGCAGACTAGACTACGGCAACGCCCTCTACGCCGTAATCAACAGAGGTCTTCTACACAAACTCCAAACCATCCAGAACGCCGTAGCCAAACTCATCCTCGGGACATCGTGTCACAACTCCTAAGAGCTCTCCGCTGGCTCCCCATCGAGACGAGGGTCACCTTCGAGCTCCTCACCCACGCCTACAAATCCCTCAACAACATCAGACCCAAATACCTCAACGAGAGAGTATCCTTGCACGTACCCAAGAGGAACCTCCGCTCCGCCAACCTCGCCTTGCAGAGGTCCCCCGCATCCGCAGAAACAGAACTGGCGGGAGAACTTTCTCCTACATTGCAGCCAAGATCTGGAATGAGCTCCCTGTGAACATCAGACGCTCCCGACCCTGCACACGTTCAGGAAGGACCTCAAGACCTGGCTTTAGTTTTCGACTGATCCAGAGCCGCTCCCCCCAGAGCCTTGATACCCTCACTGGAGAGTAGCACGCTATATAAACCTCAGATTGATTGATTGATTGAGTTATTGTGGTGCAAAAGACTGTATTTAAATTAAAAATTACCAAAATGTCAGCAAGGGAAGCATATATGGGTAAATAACGGTTTGCTGTACTTAACTCTACATACCCATATATGTATTTAAGGAATGTAGATGTAGAGTATGGAGTAGTAAATACATTAATACCAATATATGCTTACCTCCATGATAATTTGGTACTCCATTTGGCCTGGGCAGTGAACTTCATCCTGCTCGCGGAGTGCGAAGAACTCTGCTTCGCAATGTGCAGCGAAGTTTTTTCCCCGTTCACGAACGGTAAGTTACTGATTGCGAACGGTAAGTTTCTGATGGCGAACGGTAAGTTTGCAAGCTGCTGCTCAGGTAGAATTTCTACCCGAGTGGCAGGAATACCAGCACAAACTGCAGTTTGCACTGCACTCCGCCACTCGCTGAACTTCATAGGGTTTTTTTGTAACTTTGCAAAGTTCCACGTAGCAAACTCTGTGAACTACGCCCAGGCTTATATTTCATATTTGTGCTATGATATTCTTGCAGCACAATATTTCTGTATTTGATATTCTGGCATGCAGATCTGTGGCAAGCACTTGAAACAGATAATGGCTTTGATGAAAAAGTGATACAACATGTTGATTGCCCTAGATAGGGCCATTCACTTAGCTAAAATGGTCCTAATTCCAAGTTAAACATTGTTTTTGATGGTATAAATCTAGAAGTGGACAGCAGCACTTTATAAAATTTCAAAATGTAACTATAGAGTTTGTGTGTACTTCTAAGTCAACCTCAATGTTTTGGAATAAACTTAGATGATCTTGGAGAACCTTAGATAGGTCTTACTCGATTTTCAGTTATATTTTGAAGCATTCCACCTAGAATAATTTGGGGTTTTAAAGGCAAAGGGTGAAACTGTAGCTACATATCAGATTGTGGGAGCTTTAAAAGCACTGAAAGAATATTGGAATTTGCTGTATGAATGTGGGGTTCCATTTTTAAGTCAGGTTAAAGATTATTCAGTGCTACTTCAGACTGTAATATAATATTGGAACAAGTATAAAGAGGCCTTAATATAGTACAATCAACAATTTGCGGATTCCCTGAGAACACCACATATTTTAGATGATGTCCTTCAAGACTTAAAGATTGGGGATGATCAGGAGTTTGGAGAACTGTTGGATGAGGAAGTGTTTTTGTCATGACATGTAATGAAGGATGAAACCAGAGTTCTAGTTTATGCAGCATGGTATTCCTCGCTTGGGGGCCTATTACGATGGCGGGCGACCCACCCTCGTCGGGCCGGCGGTAGCCACCGTTGTCCCGGTGGGAAAGATCTGCCTACCATCCACCCCCGCCATGTTAGTATGTCTGGAGGGGTCTGAGGCCAACGGAAAGACTGTACGCCGCTTTTCCGACAGTCGACTTGTCGACCGGGCAGAGAAGGGGCATGATATGGTTGCGGTGCCTGCAAGACACCACTATGGGTGCAAACAGCCTGTTGCATATAAAGATGCACTTTTCACATGCCCTTATGGTGCATTGCTTTTGAAATATATTCAAACCAACCTGTACAAGATTGTGTACAAAACAGTATATACTAATAATATATTTGTTTTTTAAATGCTGAATTATAGCTGTATTCAATTTCACAGTAACATAAATAATGACAAATATGATGACAAAAGCTCTTTCATCTGATTGCAATTATTGTTTTCTTGTTTGTTTTCTTGTGCTTCACTGCTCCAGCAAAGTTGTTACATATCCCAATGCATTTCGGTAAATCCCTTCATATGGGGAATACTGTAACTGATACAATGTAATTTTTATAAACCAAATAAGGTCAAATGCCAAATGTCATCAACAATAAACAAAGGATATACAGGACAAACACATTGTCCCATCAAGACAATGTCAGTGCCTAAGTTTACTAAGCTCATCAAATACAGAACAAACCCACTAGTTTGTGTGCTGTTGTACAACCAAAGTGGTAATACCAGAGAGAGAGACCGTGACACAGTCCCCAAGAAACCAAACAATGCACAAACATATGCAGGCAAGCCCAACTGTGTTAAAAGCCAAGAGAAGAAAGAACCCCAAAGAGTGAACCCGAATCGACCGTGACCTTATGAGCTACCAAAGAGATCCATTAATTGGAATAAAAGACCAATGTGTGGTGATGTGAGGGCCCTAGGCCCGCATCGCTAATAATGGACACACGGGACACAGTAGTGGGGTGGTACAATTGGCCATGAGCATGTGCGCTCAGCCCCTTTTATTAGCAGGGTCATCTGACTGATGACACCTGTGGTGGTTGGGTGCTCAGTGTGGGTTACACCATACTGCAACACTAGAATGCTGACTCTCCGTCACTACATCCCTCCCAAACTTGGCAAAAAGTCAAACCAAAGAAAAGTCCGAAACCTGGGGGAGAAACACACAGTTTGCAATTAAACCTATAACCCAAAATGATGACTCCCACGTAGTCTTTTCCGCTGCTGGTCAATCACTGACGATGGTGACTTTTCTTCTCTTGGCAGACTTCCAGCTCGGAGGTGGGCTGTACAGTCTCTTTTTTCCTGTTCCACATCCAGTGAAATGAATGAAAATTATGAAATGAAATGAAAATTAAACTTATATAGCACGTAACTACCCTGAGGCCTCGCAGCGCTTTAGCTAGAACCATTCAGGCGGCAGGGCAGGGCGCAAATTAAATGAAAATTAAACTTATATAGCGCGTAACTACCCTGAGGCCTCGCAGCGCAGTGAAATTGCAGAGGAAAAGATAGGGGGCATTTGTGTGTTACCTTCTGCTGTATCGTCCTGGTTGAGGTGTTCTGTTCAATTGGTGTCTGTTTCTGACAGGATCTGCAGTTGCAGGATATCCCTCTCATGGATACCCCTCTCTCCTAGGTGTCCCCTCTCACTGGACGACCCGGAGTCTCAAACCGCATGGTCGGGATGCCTTCACTCGCCTTGGCGATGTTCTTTAGACCAGCCTGGTCTCGCGTTGTTGATGCATCTGGAGCTGTGGTAAGATTCACTTTGGATTTGGAGACGGTTTCCGTGCATGAGGCTTTCCTATGGGATGACGTGTTTGGTGACCTTCCTTACTCCAGACTGCTGAGTGACGTCCGACTTGCCTCCGTCACCTGGACTCCTCTGCCACTGTAGTCTCTTGGGTGGCCTTTCCTTGCTCTCTGTCATGGGACTGTGTGGACCGTGCGGGGCTTCGCGTGAGCCGCGCAAAGGCGTCGCTGAGGAACTGCCAACGGATTCACAGCCACGTCGCTCATGTAGCCTCTGAGGGTGGTGTTATTGTCTGGGCGTTGTCGCCGTCTGGACTTGGGGTTCTGCACCGTCCTCAGGTGATCTTGTGGGTGAGCAGTCTTCAACCGTAACCTCCATGCTTCCTGCGCCTGACGTGGAGCTATGGCCGACACATCTCTCCTAAACGGGTTCCTTTTCGCACGGGGAACTCCGTTGAGGCCCTTGTACCCTGGACTGCCACGTGACCGCATGGCCAGTGCGGGCCTTTTTGTAGGCCGCGCTTAGGGGTCGCTGCGAAACTCTCAACAGGGCCACGGCCAAGTCTTGTGTAGTCCCCAAGGGCGGATCTTCCAATGGCCGGGTATGCTTGACTTCGGAAGGCTGTAGGTTCACGGGGTGTACAGAAGGTTCCTGGGTGATTTGCCTCTTTGACCCCTGGTTGTTTGGGGCGTGATGCGCCTGAATATTGATGGCAGAGTGCTGGATGTCTTCTGCGGGTAAACAGGCGGTGATGGTCATTCACCTCTTCACCTTCTCCATCAGGTGTTCCCCTTCTGGTGTGTGTTGTGGTGTCTTGTCACTCACACCTCTTTAATCTGCACCTTTCCCTTCTTCTTTCTTTGTTGTGGTGCCGTACCACTCAGGATGGGTCATCCTTTCTTACTCTTCTATTTTCTTCGTGGCGTCGTGCCACTCACTCTCCATCGTTTCTCTCCTTTCCTTTTGCGACGCGGTCCGGTCTCTTCGCTTTCCTTCTCATCCTGACCAGGCTTCTCTGAGCAGTGTGCCCTCTGCTCGTTTCCCTCTGGTCTTGTCCCGGCACTAGGACACTGTTGTTACTTCTCTCCATGACTGGACCTGTCGTCGCGCCTTCTGCCACATGAAACTTCAGATGTCAAGGTGATGCTGTGGGACTTCGCGTCCGTCACCTTCTGGTCCTCTTCGCGGACCTCTCTCTGGGTCTTCTTTTGTTGACGTCCCTACGATCTTCCTCTTAACATTTGCTCTGACCTCTTGGTGGGTCAGCATCCTCCATTGCGACCATCTGCTGGGTCGGCTTCATTGTTGCGACCAACTGGGTGGTTGGCTTCTTCCTCCATGCGACCAGACTGGGTGGTCGGCTTCTTCCTCCATGCGACCAGACTGGGTGGTCGGCTTCTTTTCCCTTGCGACCAGACTGTGTGGTCGGCTTCTTCTTCTTTGCGACCAGACTGGGTGGTCGGCTTCTTCCGGTGTGTCTTCATGCTTCTGGTTGTCTGCGCAACCATTTCTTCCTTTCTGTCGCAGCTCGCTTGTTTTGGCGCGCTTCTGGATGTGCTCTTCGGTTGCTTTATGCGCCTTCGCACTTGCCTGTTGCTGAGTTCCTGAACCACCATCGTTTTGAGTGGTGATGCTCCTGTCTTTGCCATACTGCTGCAGCGATAGCCTGTGGCCATGAGGCATCGCTGCATTCTCCTCTGGCGAGGCTTAAGTGCTTCTGGAGGGTTGCGCCACCACTTCGTTGACCTTCTCCTGGTCACTCCCTTTTGCGCGCTGATGGCTGCGCTCTTCTTTCTTCTCGAGGTCCCAGTTTGCTGTCCTCATCCGCTTTGGTTAGCATGCCCATGACTCCCTCGGTGTGGAGTTCCTGCACTCCTTGTGCGTTTTCCTGTGCTTTGTCGCTTCCACTGTTGTAGCGTCGTGGCTTGGCGCCACTCTAGCATGGCAGTATTACTGTGCAATTGCTCTTGCACACTTGTCAGTCTTCCTTGTGTCTCTGCCAAGTAGGTCCTTTCTTTCTCCTTTCTTTGTTGTTCAACTACAGGCGGCTGCCAGCCGGCCCTGTGTTGCTGCTATGTTTCCTTGGTTTGTTGCAGGCTTGTTTGTCCATACTTTCCTGCAATACCGGGAAATGGCCACTAGATGGCAGGGTTGCGTTGTCTCTAGTGCTGTCCTCGGCTCATTCCTCACCGAGTCTTCCGATGCCTTCTCACTTCCTTTGGAGGAATGCTGGTGCAGGCTTCTGGTGACCTGGGCTCGTCCTTATTATTTTACCCCCCGGCACAGGCACTCACAGCCAGGTAGGTGCCTTCCTATTGTTCTTTATGTGTGTAACTTTTGCTAGGTTGCCTGTTCAAACGCAGGTGGGCACGCCTCTCTCTGCTGCCACTGTTCACAGGTCCTGCAGCAGTGTTTTCGTTGCTGTTGGGGATGGGGGCTCTACAGTGTATGTTTGGGCAGCGCTGTGTGCTCACTGTCCCTTGGTGCACTTTTCCCCTCGCTGGCTGTGCGGGGACACACATTGCTACCCCCAGTCTGTTTGCTTTGCTGGGGAGGCTAGCTTCAGTGTATGCCGGTCGTAGTCTCCTTTCTAGCTGCAGGCGGGTAGGGAGGCACACGCAGGCCGTCAGTTCTGCTCTGTGTTCAGGCCGTCTTTCTCGCCTACCTCCTGTCTTGCCTCACTGTACTTTACCGCCCACCGGCATTCTGCCTCCTTAGTTCTGTGAGGGATGCTGGGGCTGGCACGACGTATTTTGTCTGCTCTTCTCCTTGCTCTCCCCGGTCAGGCAGGAGGGCAGCCGGCGATTCACTTTGCAGGCTTCCCACCCTTCGTCGCAGACCTTTACTCCTTATGGCTGCGTGGGGGGGGGGTCTGCCGCAGGCGGCACGCAGGCTTCCCTCTATTGCCCTTTCAACCCCAGCAGCTTCACTCGGTCGCACGCTGTGCGGGGTGGGGGTCAGAGCTGCAGCTAGGGCACCCGGCGGCCTTATCGTTGCCGCGAATGAGGGGTGAGCTCCAGCTGGCATCAGAGCGCTCCCGCTGGCATTTTCGCCGGCCACAGCAGTCAGCGGCTCTTCCAACGCGGGGTGGGCACCCCCTCGGTTTCGTCCACACCCCTCAGGCCCACCGACAGTGCGGCGCGTCCGGCACAGCTTCCGCCTCATCGCCATTGTGGTGATGTGAGGGCCCTAGGCCCGCATTGCTAATAATGGACACACAGGACACAGTAGTGGGGTGGTACAACTGGCCATGAGCACGTGCACTCAGCCCCTTTTATTAGCAGGGTCATCTGACTGATGACGCCTGTGGTGGGTGGGTGTTCGGTGTGGGTTACACCATACTGCAACACTAGAATGCTGACTCTCCGTCACTACACAATGTGCCAAAAAATATGATGCTCACCTCTTCACTATCTGGAGTATCGATTTGGTGTTTCAACCGTAATAGAGATCTAAAGATAAACCAACCAATCTTCAGTAAAGCGCCCTTTGAAAATGCTTCTGCCCAGTGATAAAATACAAAATAAATGAAAGATATGGATAAATCGATATCATTCGTTTCTCATCATCCTCGAAACCACTGCTGCTTTAATCTTGTTCTGGAGCTAAAATAACAAAAGGGATTGCTTAATGTATCAATCGCAAAGTACCGCGTCTTTTAAAAAAAAACGCATCTTGTCCAAAAACAACTTCCGAAAACCATGCCTTAGTAGTCATGGGCTCGCATGGCGTCTCACATTTCGAAAAGATTCCTGAGTAACATCTGGGCCACTCAATCTAATTTTGAAGTCCCGCATATGTATGTAAAGTCAGTGATGCGTGCTAGATAGTTAAAACAGACTTACTAGTCACGCTATCATCTCGGTAGAAATATCAAGATGCATGCATGTCTAATGAGTTGTAAATATGAATCAATCTAATGCGAAAGCAAACAAGAAATGCAAACAAAAGTGCCCAATATGTTATCCTCATAGTTAATAACTGTACGTAAAAGACGTCAGTGTGTGATATAAAACACCCGTCAGCAGTAAAAGAAAGTAAAGAAAGGTAGCATGAAGAAAGCTTCAACAAGAACCTTCAGAATGTGTTCCCTTGAGTTGGATTATGATCTGTACTTTTTCACTTGCTCCAAAGGCCTCAGGAGTTTGTGGGCTGTCATAAGATAATAACAGAAATAAATGGGACATAAAGTAACATACGCCTTGAACCAAATGTGTTTGGTATTCTCGAATGTTATATACAATTCCCTGGAGAGGATTTAGCTCCATAGTGATTCACCATTTGACTATCCTGGGTGCATGTAAACAATGGAATTTAGAGGAGACGGTTGAGCTCTTACTTTGGTGTGAATTTGTGCTTAAAACAAGGTGGTTGGCTGTGGAACATTATGTCAAATTGGGTGCCTTTTTTACATGAAGGAATTTGTCAGATTGCAAGAAAAGTTAAAAGACAATCTGTCACCTAATATGAAGCATCGTAGTTTGAGAAAATCTCCAGAGCTTTCCTTAAAAACTCTTTAAATCACTATTTGGATGGACTTACCACTCTAAATTAGGAAGGCAAAAACATAAGGACTAAAGAATCTCTACTCCCTGTGGACACAGCTGTAATACAATGGATACCATATATGAAACATTATGTGATATGTTCCTTTAATCCACTGGGAGAGGTAGGCTATTTTTGTACTTGGAGAAGCATGCTTGGGGGGTCATTAATTCAATTAATGCTGCTAAATGTTAGGGTTTATAATTTTTCATAATCCTTTTAAAATAGTGCAACTTACCCTTTTTTGCATATCTAATTCCCTCATTCTAACTTTTGTTTCTTAAAGCCAGTACGTCTTTTGCTGCGTCTCAGAATGCTACACAGGTTAATAGCAAGTAGCAAAGCCCACCGCATATGCATTTTTGGGGGGGGGATTGTTATGACATGCAGTACCTATGTGGTACTTAAAGGGATGGTAATCTTGAGCTGGCTTCTGAGAATCAGCTGTGCTTCTTTCTACGACTAACATACTTCCTACATTACATGGAGTTATGTTCATCTCTGTTTTTGTATATACAGATGTAGTTATACTTTTGTACACATGAGGTAGGAGAGGGGCATTAAAATATAAGGTACAGACTCATTTTCTGTGAAAATCAATTCAACATGAAGCTCAATAGACAGCACATGCAGTTATACATCCCTTTGAGTGTTGATTGGTAATCCTTATATGACAAATTAGGGTCTCGCCAACCAGTTGTAAAGTGGACCACTGTCTTTCCTTAGCAGGAATCTAATTTCAAGATCTTAAGGCTAAGGTGTTGGTCCTTCTTCAGAATGTTCACGGATTGAGAGGGAGATTATTTCTGGAGCTGAGAATCCTCCCTCTGGTCCCAAAGGATTGCCTGATTCTTTGGCTAAAGCTCTTGGAAGGGTTAACAGCAGATCTTTACTAGATCAACATTTACTTGGCTGCAGGAGACCATGTCCCCGTTGTGATGCCATGCATCAAACCTAATAGGGTGCATGTCCATTGCCTCTAGATATTTAAGAGTGCCTTGCTCTGTATTGGAAGGTCATGGACAAAAAGAAAATGTACAATCTTTTGCCTTCGGGATGCATCAGCTCGAAACAATGAGGTCTAAAAAGAAGGCCTATTGGGACAGATATAACATTATTAAGATAAAATGTCCAGGTAAAAGCTGACACCCCAGAAATAGATACAGTGCATTCGGAAGAAAGATGCCTGATGAATGAGTCTAGTGACCCAACCCATAGACCACCTGGGGTCTTACAGAGCCTCAGAGTATTCCATCAGTTGCCCAATGTGGGCAAGAAGATTTTCTTCATTATGAGCATGTCAAGTTGTACCTTCACAGTCCTTAATAGATGCTCATAAATAGTCAGTTTGGTTACAAAGCCTCTTCCTGGTGATTCCATAACCTGAACTCATACTAGGGAAAAGGACAGAATCCCTGCAGTGATCCCAGTGTCAAAAAAGCATTCAGAGAAATGTACAGGTGTCTCATTGCCTGAGTGAAGAGGTAGGTGCTTGTACTGGTTAGTTATGACTATCTTTTGCTGGAACATTAACCCCAAAGGTAAAGCCAAGAGCGATAATTTCCTGTCCACTCTGTGCAAAGAAGCTATGAGTGAATTATTTTCTGGTGTCTCACTGTGTAGGGAAATGTAATACACATGATGATGTGGAGTTAAGGTTTCTGCCTTTCTCCTCATATGAACTAAACTTAGTACCAGATTTGGTCCCTCAGTTCCTAGTGAATCAAATGGCCTTTCAATAATTTTGTATTGAGAACACAAACCCTCAAACATGAACCCCCTCATCTTCCAGAGTATGTAATTCATGCCTTACTTTCTCTCGGATATCTAAGGGATCATTCTATGGGCACAGGCCGTGGACATTTATAGATGTATAAGGGACTAGTGATCTCTGTGTTCTCATGCTTAGGAACAGAATAGTCCAGTGGTGGGGTATTGAGTATTTTCTTTATGTTTGACATAATCTCCCGTTTCTCTGTTGTGGTTGAACGAAGACTTGATATTACATCTGATATATGTCGACTACTGCAAGCACCTAACTATCATATTATGTAATCAGTAAACATTGTTTTTATTTATGTATTGTTTTATTTTCTCACTCCTCTTTCATAGCATATCCAAATCACTGTATTGACAACTTCTTCATGATTCCAAAGAATATCATTTGATTGAGAGGCTTATCACTAAAGGTTGTAGGTATCCCAAAAAAGTCCTTTTCTACATTTGCTTTCTTTCAAAGGAGCCATATATTGTGACCAATATGCAAGAAAGACAAACATAATCTATAAATTTGAGTGTAGAAAACAGCAGTTTATAGTTAACAGAGTATTGCAATAACAGGGAAAATTGTTTGCAAAAACCTTAAGTTGCTTGTGGAAGGCAATTGTTCTACAAGTTGCAACTAGAAAAGGAAGACATGAAGGCGTGTGAGGTTAATGTTAGTATTAGTTGGTTGTCTACTGCTTAGTGCTGATTCAGGAGACATGCAGCCAATGATTCTGTCGTTCACCTTCACTGTCAACTGTAGTGGGCATTGGAGGGATTTTGTTTGGCTACCCATGTTTTGGAGACAGCTCATTTTTATAGACTTTACACCTCTTGAAATTGCCCTGACAAATGGCATTTTGGGCCAGTGTGCCGGAAGGCAAACAAGTACTACTGAGAAAGTGGGTAGGTTTAGCCCCAAGATTTATTACTGCCATTGGCATTGCCCATGAGTCACTCCCACTCACTAGCTGGTGCCAGGCATAAATGTGGCACCCAAAGACACTTTCTGTGTCTGACATATAACAGAAGAGGACCTGTGAGGAGTTCTTAAGGACTGGATCTGGACCCACTAGTACCCAGTACAAAGACACGGGCTCCAAGAGCCATCTGGCTGCTCTCATGTGTTGCTACAGGGACACAAGATGCTGCAAGAGGCCTTTCCTGTGCCATTACCAGCTGACCAGTGACAACTTGAGTATCACTGGACTTTGCTGGTGGCCGCTGGCTGGCACCCTGAAATCACTTCACAAATGTAAACTTGCACTTTTTGTAAAAAATACTGGTTTTAGGTATTCACAAACTATGTGCAGAGCTTTACAGCTCTACACTACCTATACTTATGTGTGGGAAGTTCTTCATGCCCGGACACTGCAGTCGGGGCAGGGTACTCCCCACACCTAAGTATAGGACTTGTGTGAGTCATAAAACTCTAGACATAGTTTGTGATACCCAAACATAGTAAACTTACAGAAAAGTGTAGGTTTACCTTTGTGAATCAGGCTTCAGTGTCTCCACGTGCCCCTCAGAGATTAGACGTATACACCAGCGGTTGCTTGGGCACCAGGAAAAAGCTTTTGACAACTTTGGCTCCTTTCGCGAGGGGGAGCTACAACAAAAAGTACCTGACCAGCAGTTCCACAGTTTTTTAACAAATTTCAGAATCATCTCTCTGAAAGGCTCCAACATCTCTGAAAAACAACAAAGGAACATATTCTTATTCATGAAGGTAAACTTACACTTTTGGTGTAAGTTTAAAGGGAATCCCTCCTGCAAATGAGCGAATGCCCCCTTGAGAATGGGCTGGCGCTGTATGTTCGCTAGCGCTTTCAGTATTACAGAAGGGGCAGCACAAGCATCTGCAGCCCCTTCTGTAATACCAAAGTGCCCCAGGGGCACACAAAGCAGGCACAAACACCCCTCGAACCCAGGGGGAACTTTGGTAATAAGGCCCCAGGTGGTTGAGCTAAGGTTATTTTTAGTGACTTAGAGGGTTTACCCAAACAGAACCTGCGATTATTCCTTGAGTTGGGCAATAACCAACCACAAATAATAAATCTTATTTATTACAAGTTTCCGAACCTTAAAAGCACATATCCAGGGCGTGTGCAACTGCAGGTGCATACAAGTCCTCTAGGTTATTAACGCTTGTTCTAGTCATAATTTGTTATCAGCATTTTCATTACGGATGTAAAGAATAAATACATGGTGGGCTGCTTAGCCGCTGCTTCTATTAATACCAAACAACCTAACCACGTTTCTACTGCATACATTTAGGAACCTACGGTGACATATTATTTTCTTTTATATTCTTAAAACAGAAAAACTTTCCGTTTACATGCCAGGAGTAGAATGTATACAAACAAGCTTATTAATTGTTCGGAACAACTAAATATTTTATCACTTCTACTTTGCAGTAAGTAAGTGTGTATTTTCTACATAGTATTCACATATGCCCTTCATACTGGGATAGTAAAATTGAATAAGTGATGACATTTTTCAATAACAACAAGGTTTGTTGGATGTCAATATCAACATGATTTGTTTCGTATTTATTTTGCGCATGCACATGCAAAACTAGTGTTCAATTCACTTTCTGTAAAATATTTTAACTCAATATTTTTTTCTCATAGGTATTTAAACATTTGCGTTCATTAACTGTTCAACACAACACAAAATCTGCTTAAACATGTTTTAATTGAATTAGTTTTTCGATGTGTGAATGTGAATTGTAAAAACGCGCTGCGGTTCTGGAAAATAACCATTTATAGTCCATTGGAAAAGACCCCATATTTGCTCCAAACAGTGTGAGACTCATCAAACCTTATAATGCACTCTGGAATTCCTGGAACGGCAAAGAGTCATGCTGTGAACGTAACTTCCCTTACATTTGAACCTAAACTACAGTGATAAGCGGAGCTTTAGAAAGACAAATGAGGCAGAAAAAACACATCACAGCAGTTGCACGAAGATTATGTTTTAAATTATAAATTTAATAGAAGTTAGCATCCTTCAGTGCCAACAATTGACTAGTACTGTAGATTGCAAGCCAAGCATCTCTGTTTTGGGACATAATATCTGATGTAAACATTATATGCTCATCGATTGTTTTATTAAGCTGATGATGGCGATCAAGCTGTAACCATCAGTGACGAGGGCATTAAGTGGAAAATAATGTCTTTGCTAATGGAGCTGAGTGTTGACGGCAATGCCAATGAAATTATTCATGCACAGAATGATGCCAACAGAGACCCTTTCATCAAGTGGTTATTGCAGTGCAGAAAAAGAAATATTCTTTTTTTCGATTCCAGCGTATAATCTTAGCAAGACGGCTAGATTTTTAAAGCGGGAAGATGAAGTGGTGTATCTTGTGGATTAGTTTTTGGGATGTCAGTAAATGCAGTTCTCTATTTATTTATTGTCACCCAAAAGGCAAAAAACGCAAACATATACATTACTTTAACAGTCACTGACGCTCGACTTAAATAAGTGAGGATTTTTCAATATGAATTCTGTTCTGAAAGAGGATGAACAGTTGAACAGTGCCTGTCGCAGGTATATTCGGTAGCAAAACGCAGTTTGTTGATGCATTTAGTTGAACTAAGCAGTCAAGTAACCTCAAATTATCCAGGGTAACTTAAAGTATTAAACGAGGCAGCTTAATTTATACCCCAAAGTATTATACGGGGGTGGGCGGAACTCATGGAGTGTCCCTCTGCGCAATTCCCCAGAGTGACATGAAAACTCAGTTTTGCACTTCCGATGCATCACTTTTTGTGACGCATCTGCAGTGTAAAACATGCCTCCTGTTGCGCACTATTTACAAAGTGACGCATCTAAGCAGATGCGTCACTTTGTAAACCCCTGCGCTATATTATACCTGCGTCAGGTATAATGTATGCAGGGGGGCGTTCTCCCGCAAAAAGCCTCGTAGAAGTGACGCAGTGAAATCTATGAGATTTCACAGTGTCACTTCTAGGACGCCGTTGCGTCAAAATCTTGCGCCTGCCTCACAGCAGGCATAAGACTGACGCAGGCCCTTTCACATGGGGCTTGCTCCATGTGAAAGGACGCATTGCTGGAGTTGCGTCACTTTTGTGACACACTCCAGCAATGCGTCACTTTTGCGCTTACAGATACGTCAGAAATACTGACGTATCTGTAACTCCTTGCGACATGATGCGTCATACATTAAATATGACGCATCAGGTATGTCGCAAGGAGGGCGCACTGAGAAGTGACGCATCGCTGCTTTCACGCAGCGATGCGTAATTTCTCATAAATGAGGCCCCGCGGAGTTCAGCAAATGGCTGCTTGCGCTGATTTTTTGCACCAGGAGCCTGTTCCACGCTGCAAAATCAGCACAAACGGCACTATGTGGTGTACCGGGGGTGCTGCTTCTTTGCTGCTGCTTGTGTAGATTTTCTATTCGAGCGGCAGCTTTCTCACCGTGAATGATCACAAGCACATGTATTGAGAACATTTTGCCGGAAGGCCTCTTAGCACCTGAAAATCACGCTAGGGGACACCAATTTTCATTTGCGCTGGCAAGCGGCACACAAGAAAAAACTCTGTTATGCGGTGGTAGGCGGAACTTGGCCCAAACTCGTGTTACAAGAGTAACGCAGAGTGGCCAAAACTCCACAAAGTCCCCTAGTGGAGCGAAATTGTCGCTCACCCATAGTATGATGCCAATATACACTTCTCAAAATATCACCATGAAGCCCAAAGCAACTTCTGAAAGATCACTTGTCATTTTGCTTTTTTGGAACCTGTCTCTGCGTCCCTCTAGACCGAAGTACCTGCTGTGCACGTGGGCATCCTTTGATGTTTCCTGAACATTATCAATGGTCTAACTATACTGTAGTCTGAAACACATAAGCCTTTTAGGTCACTCTGCACACACCATGCTTGATGCATGGCAACAGAGTATCGCCAAGATCATGGTCTGCCTGCCAGATTTTAAAGAAGCCGAGCCATTGGTGTAAGCATAGCCTAGACTATTCTGTCTCTGCCAAGGTTAACCCAATCAGATGGAATATGGGCCGTCAGAGGGTGACCCCTAGGCCTGACCGCCTAATTTAGATGGGTGGACATTCATGTCACTTTTCACTGCCGATCATTTCCAGAAAACACACTTTCGGTAAGTGGCACTGAACACTGATCAATGCTCCCCTCGCTCCTCAGGAGAATGTTTTTGTTATTTTCAGAAAGAAAAACCCATTTTGAGATTTTCTTTCTGAAAAAAAATTATTTGTTTGATGGACGGCTCCGTCAAATTGACAAAGCTGTGCGTCAAACTTAAAAAAGCATTAATGTGACGGCGGTTCCTGCCAATGCTTTTGAAATTACTTCCAGCTTGGCTGTCATTTCTGAATTTGTCAGGCAGAGTACCCTCTGACTCATGAATGTTAAGTCCTCCATCAGGCCGACAAAAATACTGCAAACACCAGAAATTAAACTGAGCTCTAAGTTCAGCGGCACAGGAAAGATAGGGGCTCCTATCTCATTTTATCTGAGTGGCTGAAATATTTGCAAACATTAGGTGTATCAATTTTGTAATATTAACCAAAATATGAATGTTGATGCACAGTAAGTGCTACATAATCACCAGAACTGAATTCCTACTCGGGGGTACAATTATCCAATTGCAAACACACATATATATACTTTAATAATGAGAATTCCAATATGAAGCATGGATCTTTATATTTACATTTTTTATATTTATTTTGTAGTCCTCATTTTACGAAAGGATGCTCTGATTTCAAAAAAGATAGAGCCAGTCAGACCAATAAAAATCAGAAGGGCATCCGGTCACTCCATAACCGAGGATGGGTAGATTTTACCCCTGGGGTCTATTATCTGAGTGAACCTCATTGTGTTGACCATGGCCTCTATACTTTTACAGGCCTGTGTGGTTTGGGTTAACCAGACCACCCTCATGACGGCTGCTAGAGCGAGATAGTAATTATTGGACCATTGAGTGCTCAAATTATATTTCTTACATTAATGAAGAAAAAAAGGAAAAAAGGAAAGAAATAAGAGGATAGACCCCACCTAGAAGAAATATCAATAGATTAAACCTATTAAAGGAAGCAGTGAGAATAATGTTCATTGGGAGAAGCTAGAAACATAGGTTATAAACCAGGTATCCCAATTATCCCAAAATTTTGTTTTCTTGACCCACTTGTTTGCTTGGTCAAGTTGTGCATTTCTCTGTACTGAGCCAATCCATTCAATTTTACTCGGGGGAGAAGAGAGGATCCACTTTACACAAATCTTCCTTCGCGCCAAAAGTATCAGAACTTCTGAGGTTTAGAAAAAGTGGAGTTTTCTAATCCACCTGGGATCACTCCAAAAATAACTGAGGTTCTGGTCAACCCAATTTCTCTGCCCATAACATTGGAGATCGTCTTACCCACATGATCCCAGATGGGCTGGATTGAAGGACAATGCCAGAACATATGGAGCTCATTCACGTTGTTCTCATCGCATTTCAGGCACTTCTTTGCCACTCCGTTCCCCATCTTTGACAGTTTCTGCGGCGTCCAGTATGCTCTATGAACAGTGAAATGATGGTTTCTCTTTAAAGGTGCAGCTTTCACATATGACCACAATGTAGACGGAGATACTTGCCCTAGAGTTTCGAGGTCTTCTCCCGGCAGGTCCTTCTTCCAGCTCTCAGTGAATGGGTCCTGAGTGTCCTCTCCTGTCTCGATTATCAACCAGTACCATGCTGCTACCTCTTTCTGCGTTGTAGATCGTGTACAGATCATGTTCACCAAGTCACAATTGCCTTCTATCTCTTTTCCTAATGATTTTAGCCAACGCGAGATCTGATAATATTTGAATTTTGAGACCGAGTTGTTTGATAGATCAGAAAGGCACTGCCAAGGAATCAGCTCGTTGTCCACAATTAATTGCCCCCACTTAAGTATCTCAGATTTACGCAGAGGGTGTGCAAGTGCATCCAAAAGACATGCCGGGGTGCCTGTGGAGTCCCATATAGGTGTTTCGTCATTATAATAAGGTATGTGCAGCATTGCCCTTACCTGAGACCAAACTCTAGTTGCGGCTAGGAGGATCTTCAACCTAATTAAAATAATTTGGGGTGTCCAAACTTTAAGAGAAAGGAGTCTGCTTGACTCCTATGTATCATTGTTAAAGCCTAAAAAAGTCGGGAAAAAGCTGAGCTGTCCTTTAAAAGTTGATGTGAGTTTTTCAAGTGGAGGGCACAATAGTATATATAAAGGGCCGGGGTGGCTATGCCTCCATGGATTTTTTTTCCTCCTAAGTTTCCTATGAGAAATTCTTGGATTTTTCCTACTCCAAATAAAAGAGGAGAATAGTCCCTGCACTTTCCTAAACCAAATTTTTTAGAATTCTAGTGGTATGGAATCAAACAGGAACGTAAACTTGGGTAAAATTGACATTTTAAGCAGGTTAGACCTACCCGGGATAGAAAGTGGAAGGGTGTCCCATGCCTGAAGCTGTTGTCTCACACTGGCAGTTGTTTTATAGAAGTTTACCTGTGCTATCTTATCTATGACGTTAACTATTTGAACCCCCAGATATCTTATTTGGTGTTTTAAATGATCGCTCTTATAGTGAGTGTTCCATGTCATTAGCTCTGTTTTCTGCTGATTATTTAAATAGCCAGATACCCTCCCAAAATTTCCAGATGCTTCCATATTTCAGGGAGTGAGCGCTCTAGGTTCCATGTCAAAATCATGAGGTCATCGGCGTACAGGCCTGTCTTCTTTTCCCAGCCATCACACTTAAAAGAGGAGATGCCCTGGCAAGATCTTACTTTGCATGCTAATGGTTCAATACACATATTGAACAAATGGGGAGAATGGAAACATCCTTGTCTAGTGCCTCTGGAGATTTTTATTTGTTTGTTAAGTTACCATTAACCAGTACCCTGGCAGATGGATTTTTATAGAGAGCCCTCACTGCTGCTAAATAGGTTTCTCCTAGATTAAAACGCTGGATCACTTGGAGTAAATAGGGCCAATTGACCATATCAAAAGCTTTTGCAGCATAAAAAGTCATAATCGCCAATGGGGTCTCGTATAAATTCACCATGTCAATTGCTCCAATTAGGCCATGAGTTAATTCATGGAGCTGCCTCCCCTTCATAAATCCCTTCTGATTAGGATGAATTATAAACCCCGCTACCTTATCTAGTCTTTTTGTTAGGATTAGAGTGTAAATTTTGTGATCACTGTTCAAAAGGGAGATAGACCTGTACGATTCACAAACTTGTGGGTTTTTGTTTGGTTACAAGATGATAGTAATAGTGGCTTCATTCCAAGATGAAGGGAGGTCTTGGGAGGATATAAAAGCAGTATTAAATAGTTGAAGCAAAATTGAAGCTAACTCTTCTATGAGAATACTGTATAGTTCATTCAGAATGGCGTCAGGACCTGCGGCTTTTCTTTTCTTCAGGGTTTTGATAATGTGTAGAACTTCTAAGGTGATTGGATTGCTCAGGTTATCTCTATCTGGGTCAGAGAGTGTGGGAAGTTTCAAGCCTGTGAAGACATTTTCAATGTGTTCTTTACTTGGGTTAAATCTTCTGAGTAGAGATCTTGGAAGAAAAGAGCAAATGCCTCCTCGATGTCTGTATCCTCTGAAATTATTTTTACAGAATTTGGACACTTAAGATCTTTCACCATATTTCTGGAGTGGTCCGCCTTGGCTTTCCACGCAAGGAATTTGCCACACCCCTCTCCATATTCATGGTAAAATAACCTGCTTGCTTCCCATTTCTTTTTAGTTATTGCTTCATAATAAACCACTAGCTCATTGTTTGGGCATGGAGAGTTTTTGTATGTTATTTACATCATTCGGCGCTTGCTCTAATGCCGCCTGCTTTAGGCGTGTTGTTGTTTCTAACGTTTTGATTTCCTCCCCCATTTTTTTGTTTTGGCTATTGAGAGACAGATGGGGGAGATGCGGAGTTTGTATTGAATAAAAAACATTCATTGGTGTCTTTATTTAGCCTATCAATAATTGGTGGTTCAAAAAGTATTGAGCGGTTTAATGTCCATCTACGCGGGGGGGACTCTTTGATAAGACAATTTCTAGAAGAACAGCTGAGTGATCAAAGAAGTGTTCTGGAAGATAAGTGACTTTAAACGTGTTTTTACTGGTGGTGCGGTCTACCAGAAAAAAATCGATCCTAGATCAGTGACCGCATTTTTTATTGTGAAAAGTAAACTTCCCCCCTGATGTCCGAGGGTCGTGTCTCTTTACTCCCCATATATCCAGAAGTCCTATATCTGACATCAGTTGTTTCAGGATTTTTTGTGCACTTTGTGTGTCCCCTGCAGCTCTTTTAGATGTGGAGTCGTGCCTAGGACCCAACACTACATTGAAATCCACCGCCATTGTAATGGGATCATTAACGTCAACTAAATGGAGAAACAGAGATTGTACATGGGTCGGATCGTCCATATTAGGACCATTATATCCCATGAAAGTAAACACGGAGCTGTTAATTTTTGCCCTGGCAATTACCCATCTACTGTGTGAGTCAATTATAACATTTCCTTAAGATTGCTTGCAATGTTTGTTTGAAAATAATAGCGACTCCTTTTGTGGGAGAGGTCTGTGTTGTGTAAACACAATTTTCTATCCATTTTAGGCTTTTGAGTATCCCTAACCAGTCTTCTTTACAAAGATGTGACTCCTGAATAAGCAGCACATCATAATTCCCCAGGCGCAGATATTCTAGGATTTTTCTTCTTCTTGGGGGAAACCTAAGCCCATTCACGTTCCAAGATAAGATTTTCAAGTTTTTTGGTCTACCTAAATCTGTCATGGGAAAATAAATTGTTTAAACACGCTTCCTGTAACTCTCTCAGATAAAAAATTATGATTTCAATGATTTCTTTCATAAATGAGGACTTTTTTTGTTTTTTTTCCCCCTCATGCTCCCCCGTACTTTACATTTTTTATTTTTATTTGCATTTGTAGACCCACCCACCCCTCCCCACCCTGGGGAACCCTCCATCAACTCTAGAGGTATACTGGAGTACCTCCGTTTCGGGCTCTCTCTCTTTCTAGGCAGATATAAGAAGGTACAATTTTTCAGTTGGATGTACCTTTAATTTGATTGATCCAAGAGCTAACTTCAGAGGGATCTCTGAAGTTGTACATTTTACTTTTCCACCTCACCTTCAGGGAGGCAGGGAATTGGAGTTTTGCAGTTGCACCCAGGCTCTTCAGCTCTTGTATATGTTTTCCCAACTCCCACTGCCTATCCTGTGTGGTGCGTGAAATGTCGACTCTAATATGGAAAGACCTGTATCCTTTTTTGTAGACTCCTTTTTTGAGACCCTCAGCCAGAATCTTTTCTTTTATGATGTAGGTTTTGAAGTTTACAAAAAATATATATATTTTTTTTTTTACCGGGTCTTTAGTGAAGGGATCACGTTGTATTCTTTGAACATCACTTTCCAGGGACTGTTTCTCAAGTTCTGGATGTAGCACATTAAGGAGATTGATAACAAAGGACCTTATATCTCCCCCTCAAGATCTTCTGGGATATATAAAATCCTGATGTTATTTGTTCTAGCATTGTTCTCTAAGCTTTCAAGCTTATCAGTCAATTCTCTTTCCTTCTGGTTTAACCTCAAGACTTGTGATGTATTTTTTCCACTTGTTTTGAAAGGTCTTCTACTGCTGCTTCAACTACTTCTACTCTTCCCATAATGTCATTTATTTTGAGTTCTAAAGTTTTGCATACCCCTTGGATTTTATGCTGATTGCTTTCTGATACTGCAAATTTTTCTCTCATTTCAGATATTAGGGTGGATAACAGAGACCCTGCAGAGGACTGCTTTGAGGGGCTGAAACCTGTGTCTTATCTTTTTCGAACCATCTTCCTGCACAGGTGGTTGACTCTGTACAATATCTAAATTGGGATTATGACTGGGACTGGACTAAGGCTAGGACTGGAGTTTAAAAACCCATGTGCCGAAACACTGATCATTAAATCTGGTGTAGGCGTGAGCTCGGTTTCTATTAAGGGGGAACATCTATTTTCCAGTGAAATTAAATAATTTCTATTTTCCATGGCTCTTATGTTTGTTTGTGTGTTTATAGAGTCACGAGGGCTAACTTGAGGCTCATGGGTAAAATTGTTGCTATTCTCTAGATTAAGGGCAGTGGAGACAGTGGGATTTTGAGACAGTGCCTGTGCTTGTACCTTGAAATATGTGCGGAGAGAGGGGGTGATACGTGAACTGGCCAATTTGGTTGATTTAATTTGTTTGCTTTTAATGACCTTTTTACCCTCTGTTGATTGTAACTTATCTGCTAGCAGCTTTTTCTTTTGAGATATAGAACCAGAAGGGCCGGAACTTGTAGTTCTTTGGTAAGGCAACAGAGTTAGGGGTGTAGTTGCTTCAGATAAAACTTCCATGGGAGACAGATCCTGCTCCCAAAGACCCCTGCTTCTTAGCATATATCTGTTCTGCTTATTGTTTTTTCCTAATTTCCCCAAATCTCCTGAGGACTGCTGCTCCTTAAGGTTGCTCTCCCCACCTTTAGGATCTAGTCCCCGTGCCCCCTTTTTCCTCCTCCTTACCAGGGTCACAATGAGGACCTTCTATTGCCTGAAACCGATCGAGTTCTACTTCTCTGCTTCCTGTCCTGTTCACAGACAGCGGAAGCTGAAAGAAAGCTTCTGCGTCCCTGGAAGCCGATCCTCGCTGTTACGAGCCGTCCTCTGGCGACCAATAGTGCAGCCTTTGCCCAATTCCCGCCTCGCGGCAGTCCCACTACTGCCGCTGCCACTGCGGCTCGTCGTTCGCAGTCCTGTGCCGGCTGAGAGTGGGAGCGTAGTGGAAAGCAGAAAAATTAGGGAAAAAGTCAATCGGCACGAGCCCCCGTCCCGTCTCTCCCGCAACTGTTAGGTCAAGATACTGGTATCAAAGCGACTGCATCCAAAAAGCCGTAAGTATCCTGTATTTCTTCCGCCTAGAATGTTGAGAGCCCGCGACCGCTCTAGCTAGCGGCCGCCATGTTCCCCCGTCTACCAGGTCGAAGCATGGATCTTACTCACAGAGCAGAGTGTCAGCATCATTCTAAATTTCTTCCTCCTTTACAGTTCCATATTTTCCCGTGTGCTTGGAGAGAATTACCAAGGATCTCACTAAATCCTCAGAAGGTTGTACTTGACCATCTACATATAGGCAGTGGCCATCTCAATGCATTCTTGCAAGAGGAGCTGAAGAGGGAACTTCTGCTCTAGCCTCAGTGGTTTGATTTATGAACATTAGTGGAATGAATTGATCCTGACTGGCAGTAACTGCTGTACAACTTCCTGTATATAGACATGTAACTTGAGACTTCCTACCAGCTTACCAAAGGCAGACTCAAAGGACGCTGTTTTTGTTGGTGATTCCAGAATGTGGAAGAGATTACTACTGTTTTCATGTTGGCAAGGAACAAGCCTGGGGCCCTGCTGAAGTGACATTGATCAGCCATACTGCTATTGACCTTACTTGCATTGAAACATCCACACAGCCATAGAGTCAAAAGATGTGGAAACTGCATTTTTAAGTCCAGTATACCCTCATCCTAAATTTGTGGAGGTCTGTCTCAAAAAACAGAATTTATGACTGCAGGTGAGAATGGTGATCATTGCGCAGGCCCTGCTGCAATGTTACACAGAATCCAAATCTCATTATGACATATTTGTTTCTGCTTCTTTTTTTCTCCACAACCATTAGGCACATAAACAGAAAATGTTTATAAACATTAAACAAAGTATTTCAATTTTGGTAGTAGGATTGTTATCCTCCATTTTACAGTGATTGTGAACAGCATGTCTCCGCAAACTTTGTTTTAAGTGTTTCAATTTTACAAAATAATTAATTTCTGTTATGTTGTGGTCTTACATTTGAGGAGTTTTCTGATGCTTGACAACATTAGGTGATAGCAAGAGAGAAAGGGCCTGATTCACAGAGGTAAATGTACACTTTTGTGAAAGTTTGCGATGGTTTGCTATTCACAAAGGTAATGCACTAGGTGTGGAGGTTCTGCAGTAATAAAGATACTACTAGTAACATGCCTTTATGAATTGCAAACAATCATAAACTTACACAAATGTATAATACTTTAACTTTGTGAATCAGGCCCTATGTGTTTATAGTCCCGGGCCAAGTTTTTGTAATTGTACTGTGTTGAGATATCATTGCATTAATTGCAATTGATTTTGTTTTACTATTTGAGTACTATTTGTACTGTGCATACATGTAGTTTTGAGATATTATCAAAGAGCACCACTCTATTAGTGAGGTAGGAAATAGAGTGTAATGTCCAGCACTAAGTGCATCCAGAATCACCAGTTATCTCTCTGATGTAATATATATATAAGTACAGCCCCAAAGTGTTGCAGGCGCAACTATCAACGTAAAGAGAGGAGTAAAGCGCGGAGGCTTCAACAAAAGAAATTAAATACCCATGAGAGCCAGTCAGAGGATGCGGTTGTATCATCTGTAAATACTGTTATAAATATGACTGAGCTCGAATTAAACAATGCAGAACTACAGCTTTTGTCTTTGGGACTTTCTTTCTGCCCAAAAAGTAATTTTAACTATGTGTAATCTCGTATTGACATTTTTAAATTTATCAGGAAGTTAAAACTAATCAAGTTCCATAAACTAAAGAAAGCAAATGTTAAAGCAACATCTATTAATGCCAATAACCAGCCTAGTACTCGCTTTCAAGTAGCTGATGTTACTGCACTACGTACAGTTATTGGGTAAGCAGATGTGAATGAGGATGCTGTTTTGAATACACAAGAAGATCTTTTAGGTATGGGTATATCAACCTCTAGCGCTGCCCTTACTCCCTTTCGTCCACCATCTACATTCATGCCGGTCATGGCAAGAGATGCCATTGATATTTTTGGTGATTGCGTGATTAGTGACCTTAAAGCTCTTCATGAAAAATGCATTTCTATGAATAAAAAAGGTCAGTATAGGGAGCAACAATATTCCCGCCTAATGGATAAACTCAATAAAGAAAAGAATATTTATAATCAATAAAGCAGACAAAGGCGGGAATATTGTTCTTCGGCCCCGTGATGCATACCTTGAAGAGGCTAGAAAACAATTGAATGCTGTAAATTGCTATAAGCAGGTAGCCTTTCCCATCTTATTGAAAGTCAAGGATCAGATTTTTAAAGAACTATCAAAGTGGAAGAGGGAGAGCCTGATTGATAAGGACGAGTACAATTTTTTAAGAACAGAGCATCCAATCACTCCAACCTTATATCTACTCCCTAAGGTACATAAACAGACAACCCCAATACCAGGACGTCCATTATTTCGGCTCAAGGTAGCCTGCTAGAATCAATGTCTAAGTACGTTGATTTCTTTCTCCATGACTATGTCGCTGATTTGCCTTCTTTTATTCGTGATACAGGCCACTTCTTAGAGAAACTTAAAGAGGTGATTTGGGAGGATGGCTATCACTTTTTAGTGATGTCATTTGAGATGTCATCAGTGATGTCATCAGTGATGTCATTTGAGATGTCATCAGTGATCTCATCAGTGATGTCATTTGAGATGTCATCAGTGATGTCATCAGTGATGTCACTGACCATGTCATGAATGATGTAATATGTGACATGATCAGCAGTGGATTGCGGGTGCGCGATATATAGTTAGTACAACTAACTATATATGGAATTTCAATGGTTTTGTGTGAGTAAAATAAGGTTTTTTAAATGCTAATTCCTAACTATATATGGTGTATAACCTATGGTTTTTTCAGTGAATTTTCAAGGTTTTGTAAATGCTAATTCCTAACTATATATGGTCTATAACCTATGGTTTTTTCAGTGAATTTCATTGGTTTTTTAAAAGCTAATATCTATAGCTGTAAAATGTATTCTTCTTTAAATCCAAAAATATATTTTATATGTTTATTAATAATTTTTTTTAAATATTTTTTTTGTTTCGCTCCCGGTCCGCGAACCGGGAAGCTTCCCGTTAGCTCAATTTGATGCCGCGACCCGGTCCGCGAACCGGTAAGAAATCAACATAGTGACGGTATCGCGTTGCCGCGTAATGCGTCTTATGACGTACTGCGTTAGCGCACCCGGAAGTGCCCCGGGGCGCGGACTGAGGCGCGAAACGCAGCTCCCCGGAAGCGATCCGCGGCGCGTCGCGAAAGCGTGACGTATCGCGTTGCCGCGTAATGCGTCTTGTGACGTACCGCGTTAGCGCACCCGGAAGTGTCCCGGGGCGCGGACCGAGGCGCGAAGCTCAGCGACCCGGAAGCTAACCGGGGCGCGTTCCGCAGCGCGTAACATGAGCGTGAGAGGTCATGTGACTTGTTAATAAAACTTTTCATTGGTTCATTTCACTTTTGGTTTCATAATGATGTAAGGCTAGGTCAGGTGACCTAAAAATAACACTTTTCATTGGTTGAGAAGTATTGTTTTTCCCAAATGATGAAAACCCCTCCTTCTTTCCTCACTCTGACTTTCATCATTGTGAGAGGAAGACCTTTACTACTATATGAGAAATGGCTTCATTGGTAGCTTCAGCTGGTGCACCCCCACCACCACCTCCACCTCCTCATGGGAAGAGAGGACCACCTCCCCAGGTCATGACCAACACTGAGGAGGAAGAGGAAGAAATGGATGAGGAGGGAGAAGAACCACAGTTCTTAGAAGAGGTGCCCCGGGTTTCCAGAAAGAAAGCCAGTTTCATCTGGCAGTTTTATTCGATCCCTCGTGGCCAAAAAAAAGTCAATGCGAGGTATGTCACCTGCCTCATATGCAAAGAACAATTATCCGGAGGGACGGACAAGAAATATAGTTACGGAAATCACACAATGCACAGGCACATGACAAGGAAGCATCCACTCAATTACAGCCGGGCGGAAATAAGGGATTTGCAGGACAATCCAAGATCAACTCCTGTGGCCAGACCAAGAATACCAATTTCATTAACACCAGAAGAGGCACGGGAAACTGTGCCAAATATACAAGAAAATTTTGGCCACATGATACACTCTTGTATGCACTGTCGTGCGTTGTTAGCATGTGGCAACATGAGCATAAATGCTATAAACCTGGCGTATGAACACCATAATTGCCCTAACCGCCCCCAGTAATTTTTTTTTTGCTCCTGTTGAGCCCTTTTCAACGCCTGTTTTTTGTTGTTTCCCCCCCCCAAAAAAACCCAAAAAATATATAAAATCGTTCAAAAAATACAAAAAAAACAAAAAATAAAAATAAATAAAAAATAAATATAAAACAACAAAAATATAAAAAAAAAGTTCTTTTCAGAACTACCTTCCCTTTCAAAAAAAATTGCTAGAATGTTTAGCACTCTGGCAAGCTCTATTTCTTTTGGTTCGCTCCCCGGTTAGCTTCCCGGTACGCGGACCGGGAGCTAACCAAAAAAAATAAAAAAAATAAAAAGAGTAAGTATAAGGAAAGTAAACAGAAAGTGATGTTAAAAGAAAGACAGCTATAGGGAGTAAAGAAGACATACTGTTTAATAGATCTATTTACCGAAGAAAAGACGGAAGAGGGTATAATTGTGAAAAACAAAATAGATAACGAAGTGAAAGAAAAAAAAGAGAGTATAACATTAACAAAGAAGAGTTTCTTGGAGAATGTGAGTGAATGTTCAAAATAAGATTAAAACATGAGGAATAACAGTGAGAAAAAATAGAAAACAGAAAACAAAAAATAACAGAAAAAGATTAATTGAAACAGCAAAGAAATGTAAGTAACATAGAGCCATATCATCAACATAGGCAATAAAAGTTTTGCAGCTTTTATTGGCAGAAATGTGTCGCTAAAGCTGCTTTTGCGGCAGAAAACTGCCGCTAAAACCACTTTTGCACCAGTTTTCTGCCAATAAAAAGAGCAATAATTTTATTGGCTGTGTTCATAATATGCCCCTTAGTGTGCTTCAACTACACAGAGAAAGCATTATGAACAAGTAGTGATAGAGTGATCAGTCAAAGACACTAAGAGTAATAGAGACGGAGTGAGTGAACAAGAGTGAGGAACTATGAGAAGAGAGGGACTGAGAAAAAGAGTGGAAGGAGTTGAGTAAGTAGGTAATAGAGAAAGGAATGAGGGAAGTAGCAAAGGCAGGAAACTGAGGGTTAAAGAAATGAAGCAGTGGAACTAATAGTAGGTGAATGTGATAGAAATGTAACGAAAAGAGTACAAAGCATTTACCTTATAATTGTCGTTAAATTACTCACTTTTTGTTTTTATACTTTCAATCTGTGAAAGAGAGAACAAACATTTCAAAAATATTAAAACATGTATTTAAAAATTACAAAAGACAAGGGAAAAGATTGAAGGACAAACAGTTTTTCAACAACTTTGACACTTACAGAAGCTTCTGCTTCTCCAGGCCCCCTACACAGTCCTAAAGATATACATTTTAAACTAACAGTATCTTGATGCAGATGAAGTGAGGCCTATCTTAAAACATGGTGCATCTTTTGCATTGCTGTTGTCTCAGAAAAGTGTCGCAAGACACTAAAATTTTAAATAATTGCTTCAGGATGCCAATAAGATGTGTCCTATCCAGAGGTTTGTTTCAGGTGAGGCCTACTCAGGGTTGCAGATGAAATTTCGAGTTGTTGAAGAGAATAGAGGACATAATACATGTGAAGGTCTACCAATGAAGTGAGTCATGTCCACTGCACTCTTGAACAAAGTCCAAACCTCCTATGTTTCCCTGGACAGACCTAAACTTGATCTGCACAATGTGATTCGTAATGATAGGAAACACAGGTGATGTAATTGAAATACGTGCAATTTATTTTGCTCATTTCACAATCACATCACTTGTGTTTCCTTTGCTTAGGTATCTCATTGTGCAGATGTAGTCTAGCATATGAAAGAATACGCAGAAGTGCAGCACTGCATGCAACAACTTTGACACTTACAGAAGCCTCACCTTCTCCATGCCTCCTACACAGTTCTACATATACATCATAAATGCAAACAGTACAGAATTAATTATACATGTTAAATGGTTTATTTTTGCTGTTCTCAGAATGTATCAAAATTCACTAAAAACAGTGACTTGAAGGTATTCATCATATAACAGCGGGGAAAAAAAAACACAATCAAAATGATTGTGTTTAAAAAACCCATACACCATAAGAAATCAGAATTCAGAACTCCTTAAAGTTAACTTACTTTCCATGACGTCAAAGGATGTCCTATGAACAGCTTACACTCTTTTGTGCTGTTATTACTTTCAGCCCGCCACTTTCTGAAAGAAAATCTCCATCGTTTTTAAAAACATGTTACATGCAATAAATGACTTCTTGCTCTCTACCACAAGTTTCCACAAGGCCAAATCTTGTCAGACCCATTTATAACTCTTGGATTTCTTGTAAGCCAATCCCGTCATTTGGCATTTCTGCAACTTTCAGAATTAAAATGTTGAAGATCATTTTCACAATCCTGGAATAGTAATATCTTCCCCTTCTTGCTCAGTCATGTTCTACATTTCCTATGACACTGATACTGCTTACTATGAAGCAGACTTACACTAACTCTATGACTACTACAATTATTTAATTCTCTACATCACTTTCAATCACAAAGCAATGTAAAACAGTAGACAGCGTTGCAGACTTACATTCCCTCTACTTTATGTTATGATTGGCTGCTTCAATTAGCTTATAAAAAGAAATAGTTTTTCTGAACTCATTCAAAGTGCACTTATTTCTCCATCACGTCCAGTCTTATGGTTAGAAGTTATGTCTCTGAACTACACTTATCCTCAAGGCCAAATTGTGTAGGAGCCATTAGAACTTCTTGAAATTCCACAGAGCACATCCCGAGATTATTTCCCTAAAATTTTGGTTTTAAAAACACCAGGTAAGAGTTTTTAAGGTCATACGGCATTTTTTTTTTGAAAATTAAAACAGAATCGTTGCAGAATGACCAGCCATTTCTAGACTTTAAATAAGCTGTGTAATGTCCTGATGTTATTGAAGGACCGTCATGATATATAATTGCTGCAGTTACAAAAGTCCTTCCTGATATTGACAACTGCGAAGCTACAAAATTTTTAATTAAAGTTGTCAATTTTGTTCCATCAGGCCTACATCGTTGGAACATTAAAATGACATACTGGCCATATGTTCGTATAAATAATGTGGACATCATTTCAGATTTACATTGGCTACACTCCATGTTGTGATCAGCTGCTTTTACTAGCTTATTAAAGGAGACTGATTTACTGTCTGGCAAAGTTAAATATATAAATCTTTCTGAGTCTACACTAGTAGTACTTGATACCATACAGTTCTCGCAGTCATGCTGCCATTGATAAGAAAGGCCAAACAGCTGATCTACATCTACACCTTCAGCATGTAATACATCAAGCATATACATTAAAAACTCCTGACAATCTTGCTGAATATTTTGAGAGAATTGTGTTTGGCCTGAACATCTGTCTAACAGATTTCGAATTTCAGACACACTTTCTATGTTTGTTCTATCAGTGCTACATTTCTCTAACACAGAATTTAACAAACTGCAAAATGTTTGATCAGAATTGACCACAATCTCTTCTTTTACATTTTCTAGAGAAAACAAAACATTAACCACTACATTAGCATAGCAGTTGACACCAGAACTGTTTTCAAACTGAAAACCAACAACATCTTCAACAGAATCCTTTTTGTTTCTGCTTGTAATTTTAGGTTCATTGACTTTTTGTCTTTTTGCTACAACCTCCCCAGTATTGGTCACATTTCTTCGTTTCCGGCCTACCACACGTTTCTCAAACAAAGGATACTGAGGCAAATGTGGCGCATACTCTCTTCTTAACCTATTGTATTCCTTAACACAATCTAGATCCGCACAAATGTTTGTGACATCACACTCAATCAAGTACAATCCCGATAAAGTTCTAACTCTTGACAATGCCACATATGCCATACCCTCCTTGAACACAGAACTGCCAATATTCACCAATGCACTGTCTACACTTAAACCTTGCGATTTATGGATTGTCACCGCATATGCCAAGCAAACAGGAAACTGCTTACGGCGAACATATAAGTCTTTTACAAGCAAAAATCTAGCAGAGCAACGACCAATTAGCTGTACTTCCTCAATGCCATCAAATTTAATTTTTAAAAATTCAATTCCATCTCTATTTCTGTATTTTACAAAATCAACAACATTACCCATTGATCCATTTACCAGACCTCTTTCAACATGTAAATTCCTTCTTAAAATTATACGGCAGTTCAAGCACACATTCAGAGTCTTTTCAAAACCTGCAGTTTCAGATATACTCTTCTCTAATGAATCCAATTTTGTTTTCAAATTCTCAGACAAAATAATTGTTGATCCCATATGCTCTACTCTGTCAATAGCTTCCAGTTTCACAATCTCTTGCTTTTCTAAATGCAACATTTTGTTGTTAAATTTGGCACATTCTGCAAGAGTTGGCATCAAACATAATCCAGATTTCTTCTCAGTAATTTTCTGAAAAATATTCTCAGGCACAACATCTTGTTCTGGATATAAATTTGACAGTAATCGTGCATGTAAAGCTTCTTTCCCATGCTCGGTCACTTTTCCAATTCTAACATCTTGTAGAATAGTCTTGTAAACTTCATCCTTCGCCTGACGCATATTTTCATGCAGTTCAGCATAATTGAAGTTTAACCATATATTGACGTTGCCAATGCTGCCTAGGCACTTCCTGGTATCTTCATGCGTGAGCATTTTGAACACAGGTTGCCCTTTCACTGGTGTCAGCTGCAGAAGATCTCCGAAAACAATGATGTGTTTGCCACCAAATAACACATCATACTCTGTTTTGAGAACTTCTTGCATTCTCAAATGCACAAAGGCAAGCATGACATTGGAAACCATGCTTACTTCGTCAATGATAAGAAGTTTCATTTTCCTCAAGATTCTTGAAACTTCAAAACAAGCATCTCCAGATAGCTTGTGATATTGTAATTTGTTATCATGCTCCACTGGCAGCATCAGTAAACGATGTAAAGTAATCCCTTTAATATTATGTGCTGCCAGTCCAGTTGGAGCAGTGACAACACAAGACAGCGATGACTCTGTCCTTTCCTGCAAATAGCATGAAATTGCTTTAATGAGGAAACTTTTTCCAGTTCCCGCTTCTCCACTCACGTACAGTCGGACAGGCTTCAACGACGTACATGAGCACTCTTTCTTATCATGACTTAATCCATGATCAATTTGCATGGTAACTTCGTCATATATTTTCCTCTGCTCAACGTTGAGTTGTCTTTCCAACTCTTCTAAGTTAACCGCATCCTCTTGAGCATGTGCCATGGCTCTTTCCACTTCATTCATAGCAGTGGCAGCTTCATTTTCAATAACAGGTCCTCCTAGTGGATCCTGACTCAATGAAGCAGAACTCTGACTGTCCTGAGAACTGTCTCTGGCAATCTCGGCTGCAATCGTTGCTTCCTGCTCAATTTCCGCATTCAACATTTCTACATATTTGGGAAAAGCAGGACATTCTATGGTCTCCTTGGCGGCATTGAAAGAGTCTTCGTAACAGAGGAAATCTCCAAGCAGTTCCTCTTCTGCACGCCAAGGCTTGAAAAGTTGCAAAAGTGCTAAATAGAAAAACTCCTTTTTTTCAGGAGATTCGCCACTCAATTTTCGATGGTTTACCAAGTGGCATTTTCTTTGCTTGACCAGACATCCCTCACTTCCTATTACAGCATACACTCCTTTCTCAGTATCTTCTTTGATGTTCCTCTTGCATATGTAATTTTGAAGAACCTCATACAGACAAACATTCTCGAGGTGAATGCTTCGATTTGGATAATATGTATCCAACATGTTGGTCTTCAAAATGTCGGTACTGTTTGGCTCCTTTTCCGCCAAATACTCAATTTACCGGACAGGTTTGAGAACTCGATTACGCGTTGCAGCAAGACCAAGACTCGCCCAAACGATACTCCTGGACTTGGCATAGAGACTTGCTGAAGACAACCGGTCAGAACATTCGTACGCTCCGATTTCTCGATGCGACAACATCTTCAGACTGAAACTGTACAACTTCTTGCTGAGGCTCTTTTCATGGGAAATGTCCTCCCACATATCCTTCAATTCTGTCTTCTCTTTTTTGGTGATGTAAGACGTCACATACCGAGCCACAGCCATACAGTTATCAGCCACAAACTGTATATCCATGTTAGCATTCCACATGGACAAAATCACCGGGTTGTAGTCATTGATGTACTTGGACTCTTCGTTCCTCTTCAAATTGTATGTGTTTTTAGGTGATTTCTTCATGACATTGTGTCGCAGCGAAGACATCAAACTGTTTACTCTTCCTTTAGAAATCACCGGTCGTGGAAAGCCGAAACGACATTTGGTGTAGAACTTGTCCTTGTTTCGGAATTTACGACGGCAGTACTTTCCACATCGATGGCTTTGGAAACGCAGAACTTTTTCTCTTAGGCTTTTCTTCTCCTTTGCGTTTGGAACAGCACACGTAGAATACTGTTGGATGAAACTCATCACTGAGTCTTCTGGATCCGTTCCAAATTTAGGTGCATCCTTGATCCACAGCAACATATGTATATGAGGAGCACCTCTTGCTTGGTACTCCTTTCTCCAGAAGAAATCCAACACCTCTCCAAGAGGTGGATTCTTCTTATTCATGATGAAAGACATCATAGCTTCAAATCTATGATTGAAGTACCTACATACATTGACTGGATCCAAAGAGCACAGTTCTCCGGGTGTCTTGAATTCGATGTTATCTACGTTAGCATTTGCCTCTCGTAGAAATTCAAGTAAGTCTTCCCAGCCATACTCGGCACAGCTCAGAGTGAGGAACCATGTGGGAGTACCTAAGTTCCTCAGCATACATTTTAAATCACCATGACGACGGTACCAGTACTCATTAGTACCACGCTGACACGCCATGAGATTAATCAGGTGAGAATCCAAAATACTGTCTTGGACATTGACTTTATCCATAAAGTCACTTGCCGAGATGTTTTGCATGTGTATACCACTTTTCAAGATGTGGTTCACTGCATATGACAGTCCAGACAGATCGCTTTCAAACAGGAGATGAAACAAATAAGGAATGCATTGTCGAAACCTAGCATCTCCTGCATACAATCGCAAAGTCCGGTATTCAGAAGCAGGAATTTGATGAGGTCGCTCATCATATCTTCCTCCCTGACCTGTTGGAAAAAGCTGTGGGAAACACCGAGCTTCCAAACTTTCCTCCCAAACACTAATGGGACTCCCTTTGGCTTGTTTCATTTGAAACAACTCAATAGCATTCCCCATGACTTCCTTGGAATGCAAAGGATGAACACTATAATGTTCATATATTTCTTCACTAGTAGAGAGTTCTACTTTCTCAATTTGACCAGCACACAAATCGCTATCCTCTTCCTCACTTACTTCCTCTTCTGCAACATATACATTCTTATAGTATTTATTATTTTTTTTCAAATACAATGTTGCCTTTTTAACTTTCCTAACATCTACTAAATCTTGCCATATTTTCTTATTCTTTGTCGGAACCCCATTAACTAAGATAACCAGAGGTTCCTCGTCCACTTTTTCTACTCCGATTGTGTTAATGTTTTTCTTCAAATCTAGAGGCAAATAAACAACTCTTCCCTTTAATCCTCTCTGTAAATCTGATGGAGGCAATTTCCCTGTCTTTGGCTCCATTCTTACAATAGCCTGAAAGGGATGGATACTTTGAATCAAAATAGATTCATAAGTATTTAAATCCTTCAATTCAGAAGGAATCTCAACCAATTCCAGATTATTATGAACTGCTCTAGCAGGCATCTGGTTTTGATTTAATTTGCAACAACAATAAGTACACACACGTTGATCAAATCCCAAATCAAAACAATTTTCTACCATCAAGTATGTTGCAAAATCCTTCCATTCACTATTATTTTCCCTTTCACTTTTTGCATATAAATCCACTAACTTAGTCTGATTCTTATAATAAGTGCGTCGACAACACACACAAGTGAAATTAGGCCTCTCACTTGATTTCACCTGAAACGTCGCAATTTCCTTCAGAAAATTATCTGTACTGGAAACCTGTACACTATCTTCCACATTACCCTCTTCTTCTTGGTCAATTTCAACATTCTCCTCTTTACTTCCAAAGTAACAAAACTCAATTTCTTCACATATATTCTTCACATCTATTTCAGAACCATGCAAAAGAGCAGTGCATAATTGTTTAAGCATAATTGCTGGACTCTTAGCATAATACAACATTCTAACTAATTTCCTCACTTTATTATGATGCACTGCTAGCATCCTGAAATGATGAAAAACACTCTGGCATACTCTCCTGGAAAGACAAGCCAGTGAATGACCATGCAAACCTGTCACTTCTCTCACTCTGCAAGAATCTAATTCTTGCAACAACCTTATTTTCTGCTTCAAACTTTTCTTATTAAATGACCGTACAAAATCACAAAGCAAATTGATGGAATCCTGTCGCACACTACAAATACTACTACACTTCCAGGTGTACACAGGACCCTTAGCACGTCTTCCTAAAACCTCATTACCTAACACCTCTTCTGTCTCTGTTGTCACAAGTTTTTCTTTTTCAACTGGACAACCATCTTTCACTTCATAAGCACGACCACTGGTGTCAACTGCATGCACCAAATCATTATCCTGATATTAACTCTCCTCATTAAAAAATGCCTCACAGCTTGAACTATGCATCCATTCTCCAGAAAAAACTTCACAAAAATTACTACGATTAACTATTCTCTTCCATCTACTATTTCTTTTGAAATCATAAATTGTCTTGTTTAGCTTCCTAATTCTATTGATTATCAAAATAAATAACTTACGTTTAATTTCAAATGCCTGATCAATAACTTTCTCAACTTTTTTTTTTCTCTTATAAAAAACAACTTTCTGTTGACCTTTCTTAATATTTTTTAACAAATTGCCAATTATCCTGTTGCGGAACATTCGTTTACGAATGTCCCTAAACTGTTGTTTCCTTCTACTATCATGCACAGAGTTATCTCTTGCTCTAGCAGTAACATTTTTGATTGGCCTTTCCTTTCCATTTGAATTACTTCTATTTTTCTGGACTGAAACATTTTCTGTAGTAATATTTTTTTTACTACACATATTTCTTATGAAATATTTTGTGCTCTTACCAGGTGCTTTCTTCGTGACTTGACAAATCTTTTTGTTAGAGGACTGCTGCTTATTTTGATTGGCCTGCTGTCTTTGACGTTTTGCAGCCTTTCTCTCTCTTTCTTTCGTTGGCATGGTGAAATGTTGAAATGATCTGCAGTTGAATCTGTGGTAAAATATATTAAAAAATGTTATTAACCACTATTACCAAACAGTAAATCAATAACAGTGATCAAAAACTTAACACACTACTTGACATTTTAAATATAAGATTTTTTAGTCCTTGGCAAATTTACAATACAGAAATAGCAGAAAAGAAATGGAATTTATAATCATGTTACCTGTGCTATCTTATATGTGAATCTGATCTAATTTTATGAGCATATTTTAATATTTTATTGAAGACACTACACATAACCTGTTTTTGAAGGTGTCTTTATTTTTAAATTAAACGGTTTACACTTTTACTTTTTATTTATTATAAATTTAAAAAATAAATGTTTATAGTTCCATAGGCTCAAGCAGGTCAGCTTCCCACCCTATGTCATATAATTCGGACAAATCTGCATCCTCATCACGCTCTTCTTCATCCTCAGGATTTAAATCATCCAAGGGATCAACATCCACTGATGTTTCAATTACGAGTTCAATGATGAGGTCAAAATCAACTGATTGCAGATTGTCGCTCATGTTGATGTTGTCTTTATCTTTAAAGAAAGATAACAACAATGAGATGTTGCAGAGTAAGAGACAAATCTCAGAGATTATAATAGTAAAATTGTTTAACAAGAGTAATATTTTGCAGCTATTATTTAGCCATGTCCAGCGATGCTGAGCAGGTGAAGACTATGTCTAATTTTTCAGTGAACAGGACTCATCTCTTCTTAACCTTGGATAAGCCTCACCGACTCTGTGTCCCCTGCACATACTTAAATGTAAAGGGGCAGATTTATGTTAAATGGCACATCCCCAGGCATGCACCAGTTAACGTGCACCGCTGCTCTGCCACCCATGGTGTGCCGTATTTACAATCAGATAGGAGAAAGCTGCGTCAAAACCCTGCGCCTGCTTTAAGCAGGCATAGGTCTTGATGCAACATTGTGGAGATGGGGCACCCCTGAGCCTTGCTTGAGCTGCATCGCACTTGCGATACAACTCCAGCAATCACTACCTTTACAGCACAGATACGTCACGCATCTGTGCCATTTTTGCCCCATGATGCCCCGCATTGTAAATGCAGCACACCATGGGTGGCGGAACAGCGGCGCAGGATGACTGACACATCCCTGGTGATGCACCAGTCATCATAAATCTATCCCTAAGCTTCTTATCTTGTTACAGATGAACCGCCATATGTACCATCAAACTATTTTGCATTTCATAAATAGCGAATTTTAAGGGATAAATAGCAATTCTTTACCATTCCTAATTTGCAATGAGCAAATTGCTAATTGCAAGTTACCCATTCATTTCCATGGGCTAGGAGGCTCATAGGAATGAAGGTTTAATTTGCGATTAGCAATTTGCTCATCACAAATTAGGAATTTTTCCAAGGGTGCAGGGGTGTCTCAAAAACACCCTGCTGCACCCCTGAAAAAGAAATTTGGGGGCATATGGCGCACATACATTCCCTAAGGGCATGTGTGGGCGTCATATCGGACCTTTTGTTTTTGGGAAAAAAAGCTTTTTGAAAAGAATTCACAAATTACCACCAACTAGAAGTTGGTGGTAGTTTCCAAATCCTTAATGTAATTTTTTACATATTTTTTGTTTGATACATTGCATTTAAGTAATCGCAAAATTTGCAAATCCTTCAGTGCAATCGCAAAATAAGGAATAGCAAATTTTGCTACTCCTTATTTTGCATCAAACTTGTTTGATACATACCATCTGTCTAATTAACATTCGCAAAGGCCGAAATTCGCAGAATTTTGATCTTTGCGAATGCTAATTAGCTTGATACATATGGCCCCAAGTGAGGCCTGTCTTGCAACATGGTGCATCTTTTGCATCACTGCTGCATCGGTTTCATGTGGTACGTTTTTTTTACACCATGACATATCTGCCTAAATGCATCAATTTGTAATTTTGTCGCCTCATAGCAAATCTTTTGCACCGCCGCTGCATCAGAAAAGTGATGCACAGTGGCGCAAAAGAGGCATACACCTATCATAAATCTGTCCCTAGCATTTTAAATGATTAATCCAGGATGACGATAAGGTGTGGACTATCCAGAGGTTTGTTTAAGGTGAGGCCTACTCAGGATTGCAGATTAAAGTTACGCTTGATGAAGAATACAGAGGAGATAATACATGTAAAGGCCTACCAATTAAGTAAGTGATGTCCACTTCATTGCGCCAGTCATCATAAATGTATCCCTAAGCTTCTTATCTTGTTACAGATGAACCGCCATATGTACCATCAAACTATTTTACATTTCCTAAATAGCGAATTTTAAGGAATAAATAGCAATTCTTTACCATTCCTAATTTGCAATGAGCAAATTGCTAATTGCAAATTACCCATTCATTTCCATGGGCTAGGAGGCTCATAGGAATGAAGGTACAATTTGCGATTAGCAATTAGCTCATCACAAATTGGGAATTTTTCCAAGGGTGCAGGGGTGTCTCAAGAACACCCTGCTGCACCCCTGAAAAAGACATTTGGGGGCATATTGCGCACATACATGCCCTAAGGACATGTATTGGCGTCATATGGCACCTTTTGTTTTTTGGAAAAAAATGCTTTTTGAAAAGAATTCGCAAATTACCACAAACTAGAAGTTGGTGGTAGTTTCCAAATCCTTAATGTCATTTTTTACATATTTTTTGTTCTATACATTGCATTTAAGTAATCGCAAAATTTGCAAATCCTTCAGTGCAATCGCAAAATAAGAAATAGCAAATTTTGAATTAAGGACATTTTAAGTCATTTCCACATGTGCAGTGTTTTCAAATTATGATTTGAAAATCGTTTTTGGGGAAAAGGGATGGTTTGCAAATTTATGACAAGGACATAATGGTGTATGCTTCTCTATAAGGCATTTCAGTGTCTCTGATGTCATTTTTCCCATATTACATTATAAGACCTTTCCCCATGGAGCACATTCCTTGTAAATATGCTCCCACCTGTGCATGGTGAATTCAGATTTTGACTGTTTGAGTCACATAGCCATGTTAAAAGTGACCCAAAAAAATTGCAAACGCTTTAAAAAAACACATTCATGTGTCTTAAGGACATTTTAAGTCATTTCATAGTGACGGTATCGCGTTGCCGCGTAATGCATCTTATGACGTACTGCGTTAGCGCACCCGGAAGTGCCCCGGGGCGCGGACCGAGGCGCGAAACGCAGCTCCCCGGAAGCGATCCGCGGCGCGAAAGCGCGACGTATCGCGTTGCCGCGAAATGCGTCTTGTGACGTATCGCGTTAGCGCACCCGGAAGTGTCCCGGGGCGCGGACCGGGGCGCGAAGCTTAGCGACCCGGAAGCTAACCGGGGCGCGTTCCGCAGCGCGTAACATGAGCGTGAGAGGTCATGTGACTTGTTAATAAAACTTTTCATTGGTTCATTTCACTTTTAGTTTCATAATTATGGAAGGCTAGGTCAGGTGACCTAAAAATAACACTTTTCATTGGTTGAGAAGTATTGTTTTTTCCAAATGATGAAAACCCCTCCTTCTTTCCTCACTCTGACTTTCATCATTGTGAGAGGAAGACCTATTTTGCTTGTTGGAAGACCTATTTTGCTTGTGTGAAAATGGCTTCATTGGTTGCTTCAGCTGGTGGACCCCCACCACCACCTCCACCTCCTCATGGGAAGAGAGGACCACCTCCCCAGGTGATTACCAACACTGAGGAGGAAGATGAAGAAATGGATGAGGAGGGAGAAGAACCACAATTCCTGGAAGAGTTGCCCCGGGTTTCCAGAAAGAAAGCCAGTTTCATCTGGCAGTTTTTTTCGATGCCTCGTGGACAAAAAAAAGTCAACGCGAGGTATGTCACCTGCCTCATATGCAAGGAACAATTGTCCAGAGGGACGGACAAAAAATACAGTTATGGTAATCACACCATGCATAGGCACATGACGAGGAAACATCCCCTAAATTACAGCCGGGCGGAATTAAGGGATATGCTGGACAATCCTAGACCAACTCCTGTGGCCAGACCAACAATACCGGTTTCTTTAACACCAGAGGAGGCACGGGAAACTGTGCCAAATATCCAAGAAAATTTTGGGCATATGATACATTTATGTATGCACTGTCGTGCATTATTAGCTTGTGGCAACATGAGCATCAATGCACTCAACCTTTCATATGAACACCATGATTGCTCTAACCGCCCCCAGTAATTTTTTTTTGCTCCTGTTGAGCCCTTTTCAACGCCTGTTTTTTGTTGTTTCTCCCCCCCCCAAAAAAACCAAAAAAAATATAAAATCGTTCAAAAAATACAAAAAAAACAAAAAGGGGCCGATTAGGATGGCGGTTTTTCCGCATCCTCCGGGCCGGCGGAAGTGTCCGCCGGCCTGGAGGATGCGGAAAAACCGCTGCGGAGCCTCCAAAGACCCACCGCCAAATTAGGATGGCTGGTGGGTCTGGAATTCCGTCCGCCGCTTTTCCGCCGCGGTCGGCTTCCGACCGCGGCGGAAAAGCTATAACATGGCAGGCGGTGTCTATGAGACACCGTCCGCCATATTAGGATGTTCGTAAATACATGCTTTTCCACGGCGGCTTTTCCGCCATGGAAAAGCATACGGACATTCACTTTGGGGGCCCGTTGCGGGCCCCCTGGGTGAATGGGGGGTGGGGGGTGCACATGGGCATTTGCGTGCACAAAGCAGCAGGCACCGTGCGGTGCCGGCCGCTTTGTGCATGTAAATGTAAAACATGCTTTTTTAACATTGCGGCGGGTGCAGCTTGAAGCTGCACCCGCCGCAATGTTAAATATAGAGGATGTGACCGCCACCCTGGCGGTCACATCCTAATCAGCACGGAGGGAACGCCGCAGCCCCTGCGGACGTTCCCTCCTCCTCAAGGGTGGCGGACGGACGCAAGTCCGTCCGCCATCCTAATCGGCCCCAAAATGTTCAAAAAATAAAAAAAAATATAAAACAACAAAAATATAAAAAAAAAGTTCTTTTCAGAACTACCTTCCCTTTCAAAAAAAATTGCTACAATGTTTAGCACTCTGACAAGCTCTATTTCTTTTGGTTCGCTCCCGGGTTAGCTTCCCGGTACGCGGACCGGGAGCTAACCCCCAAAATTTTTTTTTTTTAAAAAAGTGTAAGTATAAGGAAAGTAAACAGAGAGTGATGTTAAAAGAAAGACAGCTATAGGGAGTAAAGAAGAGATACTGTTTAATAGATCTATTTACCGAAGAAAAGACAGAAGAGGGTATAATTGTGAAAAACAAAATAGATAACGAAGTGAAAGAAAAAAAAAGAGAGTATAACATTAACAAAGAAGAGTTTCTTGGAGAATGTGAGTGAATGTTCAAAATAAGATTAAAATATGGGGAATAACAGAGAGAAAAAATAGAAAACAGAAAACAAAAAATAACAGAAAAAGATTAATTGAAACAGCAAAGAAATGTAAGTAACATAGAGCCATATCATCAACATAGGCAATAAAAGTTTTGCAGCTTTTATTGGCAGAAATGTGTCGCTAAAGCCGCTTTTGCGGCAGAAAACTGCCGCTAAAACCACTTTTTAACCAGTTTTCTGCCAATAAAAAGAGCAATAATTTTATTGGCTGTGTTCATAATATTCCCCTTAGTGTGCTTCAACTACACAGAGAAAGTATTATGAACAAGTAGTGATAGAGTGATCAGTCAAAGACACTAAGAGTAATAGAGACGGAGTGAGTGAACAAGAGTGAGGAACTATGAGAAGAGAGGGACTGAGAAAAAGAGTGGAAGGAGTTGAGTAAGTAGATAATAGAGAAAGGAATGAGGGAAGTAGCAAAGGCAGGAAACTGAGGGTTAAAGAAATGAAGCAGTGGAACTAATAGAAGTTCAATGTGATAGAAATGTAACGAAAAGAGTACAAAATATTTACCTTATAATTGTCGTTAAATTACTCACTTTTTGTTTTTATACTTTCAATCTGTGAAAGAGAGAACAAACATTTGAAAAATATTAAAACATGTATTTAAAAATTACAAAAGACAAGGGCAAAGATTGAAGGACAAACAGTTTTTCAACAACTTTGACACTTACAGAAGCTTCTGCTTCTCCAGGCCCCCTACACAGTCCTAAAGATATACATTTTAAACTAACAGTATCTTGATGCAGATGAAGTGAGGCCTATCTTAAAACATGGTGCATATTTTGCATTGCTGTTGTTTCAGAAAAGTGTCGCAAGACACTAAAATTTTAAATAATTGCTTCAGGATGCCAATAAGATGTCTACTATCCAGAGTTTTGTTTCAGGTGAGGCCTACTCAGGGTTGCAGATGAAATTTCGAGTTGTTGAAGAGAATAGAGGACATAATACATGTGAAGGTCTACCAATGAAGTGAGTCATGTCCACTGCACTCTTCAACAAAGTCCAAACCTCCTATGTTTCCCTGGACAGACCTAAACTTGATCTGCACAATGTGATTCATAATGATAGGAAACACAGGTGATCTAATTGAAATACATGCAATTTATTTTGCTCATTTCTCAATCACATCACTTGCGTTTCCTTTGCTTAGGTATCTCATTGTGCAGATGTAGTCTAGCATATGAAAGAATACGCAGAAGTGCAGCACTGCATGCAACAACTTTGACACTTACAGAAGCCTCACCTTCTCCATGCCTCCTACACAGTTCTACATATACATCATAAATGCAAACAGTACAGAATTAATTATACATGTTAAATGGTTTATTTTTGCTGTTCTCAGAATGTATCAAAATTCACTAAAAACAGTGACTTGAAGGTATTCATCATGTAACAGCGGGGAAAAAAAAACACAATCAAAATGATTGTGTTTAAAAAACCCATACAACATCAGAAATCAAAATTCAGAACTCCTTAAAGTTAACTTACTTTCCATGACGTCCAAGGATGTCCTATGAACAGCTTACACTCTTTTGTGCTGTTATTACTTTCAGCCCGCCACTTTCTGAAAGAAAATCTCCATCGTTTTTAAAAACACGTTACATGCAATAAATGACTTCTTGCTCTCTACCACAATTTTCCACAAGGCCAAATCTTGTCAGAGCCATTTATAACTCTTGGATTTCTTGTAAGCCAATCCCGTCATTTGGCATTTCCGCAACTTTCAGAATTAAAATGTTGAAGATCATTTTCACAATCCTGGAATAGTAATATCTTCCCCTTCTTGCTCAGTCATGTTCTACTTTTCCTATGACACTGATACAAGCAGACTTACACTACCTCTATGACTACTACAATTATTTAATTCTCTACATCACTTTTAATCACAAAGCAATGTAAAACAGTAGACAGCATTGCAGACTTACATTCCCTCTACTCCATGTTTTGATTGGCTGCTTCAATTAGTTTATAAAAAGATACAGTTTTTCTGAACTCATTCAAAGTGCACGTATTTCTCCATAATGTCCAGTCCTATGGTTAGAAGTTATGTCTCTGAACTACACTTATCCTCAAGGCCAAATTGTGTAGGAGCCATTAGAACTTCTTGAAATTCCACAGAGCACATCCCGAGATTATTTCCCTAAAATTTTGGTTTTAAAAACACCAGGTAAGAGTTTTTAAGGTCATACGGCAATTTTTTTTTGAAAATTAAAACAGAATCATTGCAGAATGACCAGCCATTTCTAGACTTTAAATAAGCTGTGTAATGTCCTGATGTTATTGAAGGGCCGTCATGATATATAATTGCTGCAGTTACAAAAGTCCTTCCTGATATTGACAACTGCGAAGCTACAAAATTTTTAATTAAAGTTGTCAATTTTGTTCCATCAGGCCTACATCGTTGGAACATTAAAATGACATACTGGCCATATGTTCGTATAAATAATGTGGACATCATTTCAGATTTACATTGGCTACACTCCATGTTGTGATCAGCTGCTTTTACTAGCTTATTAAAGGAGACTGATTTACTGTCTGGCAAAGTTAAATATATAAATCTTTCTGAGTCTACACTAGTAGTACTTGATACCATACAGTTCTCGCAGTCATGCTGCCATTGATAAGAAAGCCCAAACAGCTGACCTACATCTACACCTTCAGCATGTAATACATCAAGCATATACATTAAAAACTCCTGACAATCTTGCTGAATATTTTGAGAGAATTGTGTTTGGCCTGAACATCTGTCTAACAGATTTCGAATTTCAGACACACTTTCTATGTTTCTTCTATCCGTGGTACATTTCTCTAACACAGAATTTAACAAACTGCAAAATCTTTGATCAGAATTGACCACAATCTCTTCTTTTACATTTTTGGAGAAAATAAAACATTAACCACTACATTAGCATAGCAGTTGACACCAGAACGGTTTTCAAACTGAAAACCAACAACATCTTCAACAGAATCCTTTTTGTTTCTGCTTGTAATTTTAGGTTCATTGACTGTTTGTCTTTTTGCTACAACCTCCCCAGTATTGTTCTCATTTCTTCGTTTCCGGCCTACCACACGTTTCTCAAACAAAGGATACTGAGGCAAATGTGGCGCATACTCTCTTCTTAACCTATTGTATTCCTTAACACAATCTAGATCCGCACAAATGTTTGTGACATCACACTCAATCAAGTACAATCCCGATAAAGTTCTAACTCGTGACAATGCCACATATGCCATACCCTCCTTGAACACAGAACTGCCAATATTCACCAATGCACTGTCTACACTTAAACCTTGCGATTTATGAATTGTCACCGCATATGCCAAGCAAACAGGAAACTGCTTACGGCGAACATATAAGTCTTTTACAAGCAAAAATCTAGCAGAACAACGAGCAATTAGCTGTACTTCCTCAATGCCATCAAATTTAATTTTTAAAAATTCAATTCCATCTCTATTTCTGTATTTCACAAAATCAACAACATTACCCATTGATCCATTTACCAGACCTCTTTCAACATGTAAATTCCTTCTTAAAATTATACGGCAGTTCAAGCACACATTCAGAGTCTTTTCAAAACCTGCAGTTTTAGATATACTCTTCTCTAATGAATCCAATTTTGTTTTCAGATTCTCAGACAAAATAATTGTTGATCCCATATGCTCTACTCTATCAATAGCTTCCAGTTTCACAATCTCTTGCTTTTCTAAATGCAACATTTTGTTGTTAAATTTGGCACATTCTGCAAGAGTTGGCATCAAACATATTCCAGATTTCTTCTCAGTAATTTTCTGAAAAATATTCTCAGGCACAACATCTTGTTCTGGATATAAATTTGACAGTAATCGTGCATGTAAAGCTTCTTTCCCATGCTCGGTCACTTTTCCAATTCTAACATCTTGTAGAATAGTCTTGTAAACTTCATCCTTCGCCTGACGCATATTTTCATGCAGTTCAGCATAATTGAAGTTTAACCATATATTGACGTTGCCAATGCTGCCTAGGCACTTCCTGGTATCTTCATGCGTGAGCATTTTGAACACAGGTTGCCCTTTCACTGGTGTCAGCTGCAGAAGATCTCCGAAAACAATGATGTGTTTGCCACCAAATAACACATCATACTCTGTTTTGAGAACTTCTTGCATCCTCAAATGCACAAAGGCAAGCATGACATTGGAAACCATGCTTACTTCGTCAATGATAAGAAGTTTCATTTTCCTCAAGATTCTTGAAACTTCAAAACAAGCATCTCCAGATAGCTTGTGATATTGTAATTTGTTGTCATGCTCCACTGGCAGCATCAGTAAACGATGTAAAGTAATCCCTTTAATGTTATGTGCTGCCAGTCCAGTTGGAGCGGTGACAACACAAGACAGCGATGACTCTGTCCTTTCCTGCAAATAGCATGAAATTGCTTTAATGAGGAAACTTTTTCCAGTTCCCGCTTCTCCACTCACGTACAGTCGGACAGGCTTCAACGACGTACATGAGCACTCTTTCTTGTCATGACTTAATCCATGATCAATTTGCATGGTAACTTCGTCATATATTTTCCTCTGCTCAACGTTGAGTTGTCTTTCCAACTCTTCTAAGTTAACCGCATCCTCCTGAGCATGTGCCATGGCTCTTTCCACTTCATTCATAGCAGTGGCAGCTTCATTTTCAATAACAGGTCCTCCTAGTGGATCCTGACTCAATGAAGCAGAACTCTGACTGTCCTGAGAACTGTCTCTGGCAATCTCGGCTGCAATCGTTGCTTCCTGCTCAATTTCCGCATTCAACATTTCTACATATTTGGGAAAAGCAGGACATTCTATGGTCTCCTTGGCGGCATTGAAAGAGTCTTCGTAACAGAGGAAATCTCCAAGCAGTTCCTCTTCTGCACGCCAAGGCTTGAAAAGTTGCAAAAGTGCTAAATAGAAAAACTCCTTTTTTTCAGGAGATTCACCACTCAATTTTCGATGGTTTACCAAGTGGCATTTTCTTTGCTTGACCAGACATCCCTCACTTCCTATTACAGCATACACTCCTTTCTCAGTATCTTCTTTGATGTTCCTCTTGAATATGTAATTTTGCAGAACCTCATACAGACAAACATTCTCGAGGTGACTGCTTCGATTTGGATAATATGTATCCAACATGTTTGTCTTCAAAATGTTGGTACTGTTTGGCTCCTTTTCCGCCAAATACTCAATTTCCCACACAGGTTTGAGAACTCGATTACGCGTTGCTGCAAGACCAAGACTCGCCCAAACGATACTCCTGGACTTGGCATAGAGACTTGCTGAAGACAACCGGTCAGAACATTCGTACGCTCCGATTTCTCGATGCGACAACATCTTCAGACTGAAACTGTACAACTTCTTGCTGAGGCTCTTTTCATGGGAAATGTCCTCCCACATATCCTTCAATTCTGTCTTCTCTTTTTTGGTGATGTAAGACGTCACATACCGAGCCACAGCCATACAGTTATCAGCCACAAACTGTATATCCATGTTAGCATTCCACATGGACAAAATCACCGGGTTGTAGTCGTTGATGTACTTGGACTCTTCGTTCCTCTTCAAATTATAAGTGTTTTTAGGTGATTTCTTCATGACATTGTGTCGCAGCGAAGACATCAAACTGTTTACTCTTCCTTTAGAAATCACCGGTCGTGGAAAGCCGAAACGACATTTGGTGTAGAACTTGTTTCGGAATTTACGACGGCAGTACTTTCCACATCGATGGCTTTGGAAACGCAGAACTTTTTCTCTTAGGTTTTTCTTCTCCTTTGCGTTTGTAACAGCACACGTAGAATACTGTTGGATGAAACTCATCACTGAGTCTTCTGGATCCGTTCCAAATTTAGGTGCATCCTTGATCCACAGCAACATATGTATATGAGGAGCACCTCTTGCTTGGTACTCTTTTCTCCAGAAGAAATCCAACACCTCTCCAAGAGGTGGATTCTTCTTATTCATGATGAAAGACATCATAGCTTCAAATCTATGATTGAAGTACCTACATACATTGACTGGATCCAAAGAGCACAGTTCTCCGGGTGTCTTGAATTCGATGTTATCTACATTAGCATTTGCCTCTCGTAGAAATTCAAGTAAGTCTTCCCAGCCATACTCGGCACAGCTCAGAGTGAGGAACCATGTGGAAGTACCTAAGTTCCTCAGCATACATTTTAAATCACCATGACGATGGTACCAGTACTCATTAGTACCACGCTGACACGCCATGAGATTAATCAGGTGAGAATCCAAAATACTATCTTGGACATTGACTTTATCCATAAAGTCACTTGCCGAGATGTTTTGCATGTGTATACCACTTTTCAAGATGTGGTTCACTGCATATGACAGTCCAGACAGATCGCTTTCAAACAGGAGATGAAACAAATAAGGAATGCATTGTCAAAACCTAGCATCTCCTGCATACAATCGCAAAGTCCGGTATTCAGAAGCAGGAATTTGATGAGGTCGCTCATCATATCTTCCTCCCTGACCTGTTGGAAAAAGCTGTGGGAAACACCGAGCTTCCAAACTTTCCTCCCAAACACTAATGGGACTCCCTTTGGCTTGTTTCATTTGAAACAACTCAATAGCATTCCCCATGACTTCCTTGGAATGCAAAGGATGAACACTATAATGTTCATATATTTCTTCACTAGTAGAGGGTTCTACTTTCTCAATTTGACCAGCACACAAATCGCTATCCTCTTCCTCACTTACTTCCTCTTCTGCAACATATACATTCTTATAGTATTTATTATTTTTTTTCAAATACAATGTTGCCTTTTTAACTTTCCTAACATCTACTAAATCTTGCCATATTTTCTTATTCTTTGTCGGAACCCCATTAACTAAGATAACCAGAGGTTCCTCTTCCACTTTTTCTACTCCAATTGTGTTAATGTTTTTCTTCAAATCTAGAGGCAAATAAACAACTCTTCCCTTTAATCCTCTCTGTAAATCTGATGGAGGCAATTTCCCTGTCTTTGGCTCCATTCTTACAATAGCCTGAAAGGGATGGATACTTTGAATCAAAATAGATTCATAAGTATTTAAATCCTTCAATTCAGAAGGAATCTCAACCAATTCCAGATTATTATGAACTGCTCTAGCAGGCATCTGGTTTTGATTTAATTTGCAAGAACAATAAGTACACACACGTTGATCCAATCCCAAATCAAAACAATTTTCTACCATCAAGTATGTTGCAAAATCCTTCCATTCACTATTATTTTCCCTTTCACTTTTTGCATATAAATCCACTAACTTAGTCTGATTCTTATAATAAGTGCGTCGACAACACACACAAGTGAAATTCGGCCTCTCACTTGATTTCACCTCAAACGTCGCAATTTCCCTCTGGAAATTATCTGTACTGGAAACCTGTACACTATCTTCCACAAGACCCTCTTCTTCTTGCTCAATTTCAACATTCTCCTCTTTACTTCCAAAGTAACAAAACTCAATTTCTTCACATATATTCTTCACATCTATTTCAGAACCATGCAAAAGAGCAGCGCATAATTGTTTAAGCATAATTGCTGGACTCTTAGCATAATACAACATTCTAACTAATTTCCTCACTTTGTTATGATGCACTGCTAGCATCCTGAAATGATGAAAAACACTCTGGCATACTCTCCTGGAAAGACAAGCCAGTGAATGTCCATGCAAACCTGTCACTTCTCTTACTCTGCAAGGATCTAATTCTTGCAACAACATCATTTTCTGCTTCAAACTTTTCTTATTAAATGACCGTACAAAATCACAAAGCAAATTGATGGAATCCTGTCGCACACTGCAAATACTACTACACTTCCAGGTGTACACAGGACCCTTAGCACGTCTTCCTAAAACCTCATTACCTAACACCTCTTCTGCCTCTGTTGTCACAAGTTTTTCTTTTTCAACTGGACAACCATCTTTCACTTCATAAGCACGACCACTGGTGTCAACTGCATGCACCAAATCATTATCCTGGAAATAACTCTCCTCATTAAAAAATGCCTCACAGCTTGAACTATGCATCCATTCTCCAGAAAAAACTTCACAAAAATTACTACGATTAACTATTCTCTTCCATCTACTATTTCTTTTGAAATAAAAAATTGCCTTGTTTAGCTTCCTAATTCTATTGATTATCAAAATAAATAACTTACGTTTAATTTCAAATGCCTGATCAATAACTTTCTCAACTTTTTTTTTTTGTCTTATAAAAAACTAGTTTATGTTGACCTTTCTTAATATTTTTTAACAAATTGCCAATTATCCTGTTCCGGAACATTCGTTTACGAATCTCCCTAAACTGTTGTTTCCTTCTACTATCATGCACAGAGTTATCTCTTGCTCTAGCAGTAACATTTTTCATTGGCCTTTCTTTTCCATTTGATTTCCTTCTCGTTTTATGGACTGAAACATTTTCTGTAGTAATATTTTTTTTATTACACATATTTCTTATAAAGTGTTTTGTGCTCTTACCCGGTGCTTTCTTCGTGACTTGACAAATCTTTTTGTTAGAGGACTGCTGCGTATTATTTTTCACCTGCTGTCTTTGACGTTTTGCAGCCTTTCTCTGTCTTTCTATTGTAGGCATGGTGAAATCTTGAAATGATCTGCAGTTGAATCTGTGGAAAAATATAATAAATAATGTTATTAACCATTATTACCAAACAGTAAATCAGTAACAGTGATAAAAAACTTAACACACTACTTGACATTTTAATTAGAAGATTTTTTAGTCGTTGGCAAATTTACAATACAGAAATACCAGAAAAGAAATGACATTTATATTTATGTTACCTATGCTATTTTATATGTGAATCTGATCTAATTTTATGAGCATATTTTAATATTTTATTGAAGACACTACACATAACCTGCTTTTGAAGGTGTCTTTATTTTTAAATTAAACGGTTTACCTTTTTACTTTTTATTAATTATAAATTTTAAAAATAAATGTTTATAGTTCCAAAGGCTCAAGCAGGTCAGCTTCCCATCCTATATCATATAATTCGGACAAATCTGCATCCTCATCACGCTCTTCTTCATCCTCAGGATTTAAATCATCCAATGGATCAACATCCACTGATGTTTCAATTACAAGTTCAATGATGAGGTCAAAATCAACTGATTGCAGATTGTCGCTCATGTTGAGGTTGTCTTTATCTTTAAAGAAAGATAACAACAATGAGATGTTGCAGAGTAAGAGACAAATCTCACAGATTATAATAGTAAAATTGTTTAACAAGAGTAACATTTTGCAGCTATTATTTAGCCATGTCCAGCGATGCTGAGCAGGTGAAGCCTATGTCTAATTTTTCACTGAACAGGACTCATCTGTTCTTAACCTTGGATAAGCCTCACCGACTCTGTGTCCCCTGCACATACTTAAATGTAAAGGGGCAGATTTATGTTAAATGGCACATCCCCAGGCATGCACCAGTTAACGTGCACCACTGCTCTGCCACCCATGGTGTGCCGCATTTACAATCAGATAGGAGAAACCTGTGTCAAAACCCTGCGCCTGCTTGAAGCAGGCATAGGTCTTGACGCAACATTGTGGAGATGGTGCACCCCTGAGCCTTTCTGGAGCTGCATCGCACTTGCGATACAACTCCAGCAATGCGCCACCTTAACGGCACAGATGCGTCAAGCATCTGTGCCGTTTTTGCCCCATGCTGCGCCGCATTGTAAATGCAGCACACCATGGGTGGCGGAACAGCGGCGCAAGATGACTGGCACATCCCTGGTGATGCACCAGTCATCATAAATCTATCCCTAAGCTTCTTATCTTGTTAGAGATGAACTGCCATATGTATCATCAAAATATTTTGCATTTCCTAAATAGCGAATTTTAAGGAATAAATAGCGATTCTTTACCATTCCTAATTTGCGATGAGCAAATTGCTAATTGCAAGTTACCCATTCATTTCCATGGGCTAGGAGGCTCATAGGAATGAAGGTTTAATTTGCGATTAGCAATTTGCTCATCACAAATTAGGAATTTTTCCAAGGGTGCAGGGGTGTCTCAAGAACACCCTGCTGCACCCCTGAAAAAGAAATTTGGGGGCATATGGCACACATACATGCCCTAAGGGCATGTGTTGGCGTCATATGGGACCTTTTGTTTTTTTAAAAAAAAGCTTTTTGAAAAGAATTCACAAATTACCACCAATTTACCACAATAGTTTCCAAATCCTTAATGTCATTTTTTACATATTTTTTGTTTGATACATTGCATTTAAGTAGTCACAAAATTTGCAAATCCTTCAGTGCAATTGCAAAATAAGGAATAGCACATTTTGCTACTCCTTATTTTGCATCAAACTTGTTTGATACATACCATTTGTCTAATTAACATTCGCAAAGGCCAAAATTCGTAGAATTTTGATCTTTGCGAATGCTAATTAGCTTGATACATATGGCCCCAAGTGAGGCCTGTCTTACGACATGGTGCATCTTTTGCATCACTGCTGCATCGGTTTCATGTGGTACGTTTTTTTTACACCATGACATATCTGCCTAAATGCATCAATTTGTAATGTTGTCGCCTCATAGCAAATCTTTTGCACCACCGCTGCATCATAAAAGTGACGCACAGTGGCACAAAAGAGGCATACACCTATCATAAATCTGTCCCTAGCATTTTAAATGATTAATCCAGGATGACGATAAAGTGTGGCCTATCCAGAGGTTTGTTTAAGGTGAGGCCTACTCAGGATTGCAGATTAAAGTTACGCTTGATGAAGAATACAGAGGAGATAATACATGTAAAGGCCTACCAATGAAGTAAGTAATGTGCACTTTATTGCGCCAGTCATCATAAATGTATCCCTAAGCTTCTTATCTTGTTACAGATCAACCACCATATCTACCATCAAACTATTTTGCATTTCCTAAATAGCAAATTTTAAGGAATAAATAGCAATTCTTTACCATTCATAATTTGCAATGAGCAAATTGCTAATTGCAAATTAGCACCACCGTTGCATCATAAAAGTGACGCACAGTGGCACAAAAGAGGCATACACCTATCATAAATCTGTCCCTACCATTTTAAATGATTAATCCAGGATGACAATAAGGTGTGGCCTATCCAAAAGTTTGTTTAAGTTGAGGCCTACTCAGGATTGCAGATTAAAGTTACGCTTGATGAAGAATACAGAGGAGATAATACATGTAAAGGCCTACCAATGAAGTAAGTAATGTCCACTTTATTGCGCCAGTCATCATAAATGTATCCCTAAGCTTCTTATCTTGTTACAGATGAACCACCATATGTACCATCAAACTATTTTGCATTTCCTAAATAGCAAATTTTAAGGAATAAATAGCAATTCTTTACTATTCCTAATTTGCAATGAGCAAATTGCTAATTGCAAATTACCCATTCATTTCCATGGGCTAGGAGGCTCATAGGAATGAAGGTTGCAATTTGCGATTAGCAATTAGCTCATCACAAAATAGGAATTTTTTCAAGCGTGCAGGGGTATCTCAAGAACACCCTGCTGCACCCCTGAAAAAGAAATTTGGGGGCATATGGCACACCTACATGCCCTAAGGGCATGTATGGGCGTCATATGGGACCTTTTGTTTTTTGGAAAAAAATGCTTTTTGAAAAGAATTCGCAAATTACCACAAACTAGAAGTTGGTGGTAGTTTCCAAATCCTTAATATCATTTTTTACATATTTTTTGTTTGATACATTGCATTTAAGGAATCGCACATTTTGAATTAAGGACATTTTAAGTCATTTCCACATGTGCAGTGTTTTCAAATTATGATTTGAAAATCGTTTTTGGGGAAAAGTAATGGTTTGCAAATTTATGACAAGGACATAATGGTGTATGCTTCTCTATAAGGCATTTCAGTGTCTCTGATGTCATTTTTCCCATATTACATTATAAGACCTTTCCCCATGGAGCACATTCCTTGTAAATATGCTCCCACCTGTGCATGGCGAATTTAGATTTTGACTGTTTGAGTCACATAGCCATGTTAAAAGTGACCCAAAACAATTGCAAATGTTTTAAAAAAACACATTCATGTGTCTTAAGGACATTTTAAGTCATTTCCCCATGGACAATGTTTTCTAAGTGGCGCAAAAGAGGCATACACCTATCATAAATCTGTCCCTAGCATTTTAAATGATTAAATCAAGATAACAATAAGATGTGGCCTATCCAGAGGTTTGTTTAAAGTGAGGCCTACTCAGGATTGCAGATTAAAGTTACGCTTGATGAAGAATACAGAGGAGATAATACATGTAAAGCTCTACCAATGAAGTAAGTGATTTCTACTTCATTGCGCCAGTCATCATAAATGTATGCCTAAGCTTCTTATCTTGTTAGACATCAACCGCCATATGTATCATATAACTATATTGCATTTCCAAAAAAGCGAATTTTAAGGAATAAATAGCGATTCTTTACCATTCCAAATTTGCGATGAGAAAATTGCTAATTGCAAATTACCCATTCATTTCCATGGGCTAGGAGGCTCATATAAATGAAGGTGCAATTTGCGATTAACAATGTGCTCATCACAAATTAGGAATTTTTCAAAAGCTGCAGGGGTGTCTCAATAACACCCTGCTGCACCCCTGAAAAAGAAATTTGGGGGCATATGGCGCACATAAATTTTAACAACATTCCTTTACCTCAAAAACGATTTCCAATCATAATTTCAAAACACTACACATGGGAAAATGACTTAAAATGTCCTTAAGACACATAAAAGCGTTTTTTGATTGCCTTTCCTGCATGGTTGGGTCACTTTTAACATGTATATGTAACACAAACATTCAAAATCTAAATTTTCCATGCACATGTGGGAGCATATTTACAAGCAATTTGCGCCACAGAGAAAGGTCTTACACTAAAATGAGAAAAATAACATCAGGGACAGTCAATTGCCTTATAAAGAAGCATACACCATTATGTCTTTGTCATGAATTTAAAAACAATTCCTTTACCCCAAAAACGATTTTCAAATCATAATTTCAAAACACTGCACATGGGAAAATGACTTAAAATGTCATTAAGACACATGAAAGCGTTTTTTGATTGCCTTTCCAGCATGGTTGGGTCACTTTTAACATGGCTATGTAACACAAACATTTAAAATTTAAATTTACCATGCACAGGTGGGAGCATATTTACAAGCAATTTGCGCCACAGAGAAAAGTCTTACATTAAAATGGGAAAAATAACATCAGGGACAGTCAATTGCCTTATAAAGAAGCATACACCATTATGTCCTTGTCATAAATTTAAAAACAATTCCTTTACCTCAAAAACGATTTTCAAATCATAATTTCAAAACACTGCACATGGGAAAATTACTTAAAATGTCCTTAAGACACATAAAAGCGTTTTTTGATTGCCTTTCCTGCATGGTTGGGTCACTTTTAACATGGCTATGTAACACAAACATTCAAAATCTAAATTTTCCATGCACAGGTGGGAGCATATTTACAAGCAATTTGCGCCACATAATTCATAATTTTCTCCTTAAAGCACACTATTCTCTATCTAAATTAAAGAAATATTTTCTCACCTTAGCAAATACTTTGAGTTTGAAAACAGTCTCAGAAACACACCAATTTGTCTTCAGCAGAGCAAAAGGTATGCACTCCAGAGTCTGCAGCTATCAAAAGCACAGAAATGCTGTAATTCTTCACACATATTTCTCATGTCACCCAATCAAAACTCTTCCCTCACTTTTTTTCAAATGAAAACCCTTCCCCCCTCTGCCCTTTCTGTCTTTTCTGCATGGCAACCACCTCTTGGAAGACTTCTGGTGTTTGCAAGTTCACACAACTTTGTTGCAATTGAACTCTGAACTCTCAGTGCACCTGCATATCCAGTGCATTCTTTCATTTAATGATTTTTTATTGACCATTCAAAATACATCTTTCAAAGAACACATCCGTGCACCCTAACTTTCTGTTTTCAGCAATCAAAATCCACCAATCACTGTTACTGCTTCATGAACACAGAAACTCCACAGTTTTTTTCATTTTAAACTCTCATTTTTTCAACTGCCATTTCATTGCCACACTTCATCTGACTGCAGGAGAACCTTCTCTCACCATGTTTTCTGTCTGGATTGTTGGACATAGTTATATTCACTGGGCTCAAAGGTACGTTGAAAACAGGAAATTACCTAACCTCAATTTACAAGATGTGGAAATTAAGTGGTTTGGCCACAGAGGATTAAAATGTCACCAATTGATACCATTGGTGAAAACCTTTATGCATTTGCCCAAACCTGACCTGTTAATTGTGCACTGTGGAGGTAATGACTTGGGCACTTTGACTGGTGTAGGTCTGGAAATGCTTTTAAAGGACACCTTTGAGCAATTAATGGCACTTTTTCCTCAGACTGCCTTGGTATATTCAAATATATGCCAAAGACAGAAATGGAGGTGGTCAAACCAATTTTGTCCACAAATTGAGAAGTCGAGGAAGCATGTAAACAAATCTGTTTCAGCTTACATGAGAGACCATGGAATGGGCTCCCTGTACAACAATAACTTGCGTTACTACATGCAAGATATCTACAGAGGAGATGGAGTTCACTTCTCAGATGAGGGCAACAGAGTTTTCACTCTGAATTTAAGAATGTGCATTGGTACCTACTTATAAGTACCTAAATGTACCATAAACCCAAAAGCTCTTCTCAGAGCTACCCTACATCTGATCACTCACAATTATTATTTTACTCTAACATTTTTCATAATTTTCAACAAAATACGCTCCCTGGGGCGCTACCCGGTACGCGAACCGGGAGCTAACCTCGCGAAATTTTAAAAAAAAATGGTTTTTTTCCGCACATATAAGCCTCCTCAGCCACCCTCACAAAACCTAGGGTGTCAAGATAAGTCTACCGTGCCCCCTTCTACCCATTCTGAACATTATTTGCCCTCCATCTTGTATCTTAATTCGACCGAAACACAAAATGGTGGACTCCCGTTACGCTTAAGGTTCGCGAACCGGGGCGCTCAACGGTTCGCGTACCGGGTCGCTCCCTGGGAAGCGCACCATCAAAAAAGGTGGGAAAGTAGTTCACAGAAAAGCCACTGGAGACAATTTCACCAAATATAGATTAGCTCATACTACATACCAATCCCTACCATTTTCACAAATTTGATTGGAATTCCATTTAGTCATTTAGCCTGTAGACCTCTCTAAATACCCTGAGGTAAATTACTTCACAAAACACATCTGAAGTGTTGGAATTGACAACCAATGAAAATGTTACTTTCATTTTCTATTTTTTTTACCTGACATTTCATTGGTTATATACCTGAATATATATAAAGGAAGAGAAGAAAACACAGCCATTTTGACTACTACTTCTTGCTGTACATTTCAATAGTATTTTCACTAATCACTTCAACTTCTTTCTAAAGGTAAGTTTTTATTTTTAAAACTGAAGTATATTGTGCACTATAAGTTAATATGGTAAACTTTTTCTGATAGATATATACTATCCCTCTGTAGTAGTTATAGATTTAGAGAGACTTCTCTGTTATAGTTATGGATGGAGTTAGGCTTCTCTTGTATAATTATGAATTTACTTACGTTAAATCACATACACATTTTTATATTCCTACTTCCACTCTGATACTATACACTGCCCAAAGATAAATTCACTGATAAAAAATGACTATCTAAAATTATTCCCAACATTGCCCTATCTCTACTAATATATATTTTTTTAATTCAAATTTCAGGCAAAATGGAAGGCGAAAACCAAGTTTCTTTTGAAATGGACCTGCAAGAGAGCAGCCAAGAATTGATTGATACAATTGATCAAATTGACATTGAATTTTTCGATGAAACTTGGGACAATGAACTACTGCAATGTGTACAAGCAGTAGATAACCTCCTTGCAAATGAGGACATTTTACACCCTCAGAGACTACAATGTATATTCCATGATAATTATGAAATTTCTGACAATGAAATGTTAGAAAGTTTAATAAATTATGAAACCCAATCACATTAAAAAAAATGCTTAAAAAATAAAGAAAATAAAAAATAATCAACAAAAACAACAATCAATTAACATACAGCATTTGAAAAGTCTATCATTCATTTTTCATTGCAGTACGCTGCCCAGAACGCTTCCCGGTTCGCGGACCGGGCGCTCCCCACGCAAAAAAAAAAAAAAAATGTTTTTGTTTTTTTTGCCCCGCGGGGCCCTTTTAAAACCTCCACATTAAACCTAGGGGGTCAGGGAGGATCTAGTATGCCCCCTTATGGTCATTTTCGCCTTTGTTTTGGCCTCCTCTTGTCTCTCAATCCTACCGAGAGACAAGATGGCGGCCGCTCCGGACTGTTTAGAATGTTGACAGACACCGGAGAGCCAATCAGCTTAGCTACGCGAAGTTCCGGTACGCTTAAGGTCCGCGGACCGGAGCGCTGCCCGGAGCGCGCTTACAGATATATATCTTTTTTTAAACGTTAATTTCTCAAAATCCACTGGAGCACATATATTGAGACCTAGAAAAGGCACATCGGGCTACCAGTCCCTACAATTTTGCCAAGTTTCATGGAAATCCATTCAGCCGTTCGGGCTAAAAGTGAGGCCAACCGCCCTATGGAAAACTCAATGTTAAAAACACGTTTTGGGACCCCCCTTTTTTCTCGGCCCCCCCTTGACGAAACCCCCCCAAATTTCCAAGGGCTGCTCAGAAACAAAATGTTCCATTTTCCAGAAACTTTCAGCCAATTCTGTCCACAAACGCCAAAGTTATTAGACATAGAATTTTCAAAAATCCCATAGGGAAAAAATCCTAACTATATATACCTACTGGCGACCGCCAGTAGGTAATATATATATATATATATTCACGCTCCAAGGTTGTCCACCATGTGAGTAGCACGCGAGCAGCAGCTTTATTTATGTGTAGGTGAGGACGGGGATCCGCTTGTAGACGCCGCTCCGTAATGGATCTGCCCGACGCGTTTCGAAGCTCCATCTGCTTCTCTTCAGGGGCTTTAACGGAAGCGGTGTGCGCACCCGCTACACTTCTCCAATTATATTACCTACTGGCGGTCGCCAGTAGGTAGTTATAGTTAGGATTGTTTTTCATAGGGAATCCGCAACATTCTATTGTGTATAACTTTGGCACAGATTGATTGATCTGCCTTTAAATTTCCTCAAATTTGCCTCGCGGGGGTCCGCTCCTTCCCCGAAAGTTTCGGCAGGGATTCGTCAAGCGGGGGTCGAGATAAAAGGGGGGTCCCAAAACGTGTTTTTCCCATGTTAATTTCCATAGGGCGGTTGGACTCACTTTTAGCCCGAATGGCTGAATGGATTCCCACGAAACTTGGCAAAATTGTAGGGACTGGTAGCCCGATGTGCCTTTGCTATGTCTCAAGATATGTGATCCAGTGGATTTTGAGTAATTTAGGTTAAAAAAAATATATATATCTATAGGCGCGCCCCGGTACGCGCACCGGGGAGCGCTCCCGGCACGCACCGCGAGTTCGCGCGCTTAAAGCTGATTGGCTCCCGCGTGTCTGTCAACATTCGAAACAGTCCGGAGCGGCCGCCATCTTGTGTCTCGGTAGGATCGAGACACAAGAGGTGTCAAAAACAAAGGGGGAAATAACCAAAAGGGGGCAGGGTAGACCCCCCTGGCCCCCGAGGTTTGATGTGGGGGCCATAAAAGGGTCCCGCGGGACAAACATTTTTTAAATTTTTTTTCGATTTTCGCGGGGGGAGCGCCCGGTATGCGCACCGGGGAGCGTACGGGGGAGCGTACCATGGGGAAAAATAGTGAAAAAAATGTGCGTAAAATAATCATTTTGAGTGATCAGAGGTAGGGTAGCTCTGAAAAGAGCTTTTGGGTTCTGTGGCTGATATAGGTACCTACAAGTACATCCCACACACACCCACACGCACACACCCCACACACACACCCACACACACCCACACAGACACTCCTCACACACACACACCCATACATCTCACACACACACACACACCCCACACACACAACCCTACACCCCCACACCCACACACTCCCCACACACACCTCACACACCCACACCTCCACCCACACCCAAACACCCCACACACCCACACCGACACCTTACACATCAACACCCACAACCACACCCACACCCACACACCCCACACACCCACAATCACACACACACCTCCCCCCTCCCCCCCACACACACACCTCACAGACACACCCACACATCCCACACACACACACACATACCCCCCCACACCCACACACCCCCCACACACACCTCACACACCCACACCTCCACCTACACCCAAACATCCCACACACCCACACCCACACACACACCTTACACACCCACACCCCCACCCACACACCCCACACACCTACACCCACACCCACACACACACCTCACCCCCCCTCGCACACACACACACACACCTCACAGACACACCCCACACATCCCCCACACACACCTCACCCCCTCACACATGGGGAAAACCCAGTTAAACAGTAAAATAATAATTTAAAGTGCTTAGAGGTAGGGTAGCTCTGCATAGAGTTGTTGTGTTGTGTGGGTGATATAAGTACCAGCATGTAGGTACCAATGCAGAGTTTTAAATTCAATGTAGACTGTCTCCTCTGTAGATAATTTGCATGTTGTTACAGAAGTTATTGTGGTATATGGAATCTATACTATAGTCTGTCAGGAAAGCAGAAACAACATGGAGGCAGGAGATGAAAAAGAGATGTCAAATACACATTGGAGATAATAAAGTGGGAGAAAGGAAGTAACTATGAGCAAAATTACTATGTAACACAAAAAAGTTGCACAGTATACTATAAGTCTCACTTTATATTATAATCATTTTGGTACTACTTCATGAATTACATATAAAAATGAATAATTTCTCGAACAATTTTTGATTATTAAATATAAATTTATTTTTCTGATTCTTTTTCAAAATTTAATAAAACTTCTAACAATATATTGTCTGGAATGTCCTCATTTTCATTCTGTGATTATATTGCTTCCACACACTCAAGTAATTCATGGTCCAGAGACTCATCCATAAAGTCAAAGTCATCATTCTCAGCAATATTTTCTTCAGCGTTGTTTTCCATAACAATTTCGAAAGAAATATTCATTTTATTCTGTTCTCCTTCCATTTTCTTGCTGTAAATTGCATAAAAAATAAATATATCAGTAGAGATAGGGCACTGTTGGGTTTAAGTTCAGACAGGTAGTTTTGATTTTTTAACAGTGAAGTTATCTTTGGGCAGTGTATGGTATCAGGCTGGAAGTAGAAATATAAAAAAGTGTATGTGATAAAGCCTAAGTAAATTCATAATTATACCAGAGAAGTCTAACTCAATCCATAACTATAACAGAGAAGCCTATCTCAATCTATAACTATTACAGAGGGATAGTATATAACTATCAGAAAATGTTTTCCCAAATTAACTTAAAGTGCACAACATACTTCACTTTCCAAAATAACAACTTACCTTTGTGAAAGTAGTTGAAGTTCTCAGTGAAAATCCTTTTCAAATGTACTTCAGGAAGTAGTAGTCAAAATGGCTGTGTTTCCCTCTCTTTTTTTTATATATATTCATGTACATAACCAATCAAATGTCAGGAAATAATAGTGGAAAATGAAAGTAAAATTTTAATTGGTTGTGAATTCTAACACTTCAGATGTGTTTTTGTCATGTAATTTACCTCAGGATATTTAGACAGGGCTACAGGCCAAATGGCTCAATGGAATTCCACCAAATTTGGGAAAATGGTAGGGACTGGTATGTAGTATTGCCTATTCTATATTTGGTGAACTTCTCTACAGAGGTTTTTATGTAAATGAACTTTTAAATTTTTTTGGGAGCGCTTACCGGTGCGCGCCCCGGTACGCGCACCGGCAGCGCAACGGGAGTCCTCCATCTTGTGTTTCGGAAGAATTGAGACACAAGATGGAGGACAAACAACGTTGGAAATGGGTGAAAGGGGACACGGTAGACACCTCCTGACCCCCTAGGTTTTCTGAGGGGGCTTAGGAGGCCCATATAGGCCAAAAAACCCAATTTAAAAAAAAAATTCGAGGGGTGAGCGCCCGGTACGCGCACCGGTACGCGTACCGGGGAGCGTACTTTGGTGAAAATTAGTGAAAAAAGTTAGAGTAAAATAATCATTTTGAGTGCTCAGATGTAGGGTAGCCCTGAAAAGAGCTTTTGGGTTCTGGGGATTATTTAGGTACCTACAAGTAGGTTCCAATGCACAATCTTAAATTCAGGAGGAATATTCTATTCCCCTCATCTGAGAAGTGCACACCATCTCCTCTGTAGATATCTTGCATGTTGTAACGCAAGTTGTTGTTGTATATTAAACCCATTCCATAGTCTCTCATGTAAGCAGAAACAGATTTATTCACATGTTTCCTTGCTTTCTCAATCTGTGGACAAAATTGGTTGGACCACTTCCATTTCAGTCTTTGGCATATATTGGTATATACCAAAGCAGTTTGTGGAAAAAGTGTCATCAATTGCCCAAAGGTGTCCTTTAAAACCATTTCCTGACCTACCCCAGTCAAAGTGCCTAGGTCATTTCCACCACAGTGCAAAATTATAAGGTCAGGGTGTGGCAGATGGTGAAAGGTTTTCACCAATGGTATCAATTGATGACATCTCAATCCTCTTTGGCCAATCCATTTTATGTGCACATTTGGTAAATCAAGGTTGTGAAAATTTCTGATAGCTGCATACCTTTGAGCCCAGTGAATGTAGCTATGCCCAATAATCCAGACAGAGTACATGGTGAGAGGAGGTTCTGGTGCAGTCAGATGAAGTGTAGGAATGAAATGGCAGTTGGAACAGTAGGAGTTTGCAAAAAAAAAACTGTGGAGTTTCAGTGCTCTTGAATCACAAGCAATGATTGGTGGATTCAGATAGTTGAAAACTGAAAGTTAGGGTGCATGGTTGTGTTCTGTGAAAGAAGTCATTTGAATGGTCAGGAAAAAGTCATTAAAAGAAAGATTGCACCTGATAAGCTGGTTTATCGATAGGTCAAACATCCTTGCTGAGTTCATTTGCAACATTGTAGAATAAACTTTTAACCCTGAGAGCTCAGTGAGGAGGGAGTTGCTATGGTAACAGGTAGAAAGGGCTGAGGGGGGAAAGGGTGTTGATTTGAAAATAGAGAGGGAAGAGTTTTGATTGGTTACCATGAGGAATATGTGTGTAGAATTAGAGGTTTTCTGTGCCATTCATGGTTGCAGTGCCTGGAGTACATACCTTTTGCTCTGCTAAAGAAATATTGGTGTGTGTATCTGACACTGTTCTCAATCTCCCAAAGCATTTGTAAAGGTGAGTTATGATTCATTCAATATAGATAGAGAGTTCAGATTAAGAAGCACATTGAGCTTCTTTGCTGTTGCTTTGAGTGATGCTTTTTGAAAATGCATGGTATCAATATTTGCAATAGAGAGGAAATGTATTTTGTAAAATAGTGAGTTTTCAGAACTGAAATGGAATTCTTGTACATAGGACCTGCGCTGTGTTTCTAAAATGTTATTCAAAAAACAATTTTGGGGCAAATCAATGGTTTTACATTTTTGAGAAGGAATAAATAGTGTGTGCATGATTACATAAAAATATTTGAACCTTTCACAATCATATCACCTGTGTTATCTCAGATTAGGAAGCAGAATGAGCTTCTTTGCTGTTGGTTTGTGTCATTTTTTGGGTAATGCCTGGTAGGAATGTTGGCAATAGAGAGGAAATGTATTTTGTAAAATAGTGAGTTTTCAGTACTGAAATGGAATGCTTGTACATAGGACCTGTGTTCTGTTTCTAAAATGTTATTCAAAATACGATTTTGGGGCAAATCAATGGCTTTTACATTTTTGAGAACGAATAAATAGTGTGTGCATGATTACATAAAAATATTTGAACCTTTTACAATCATGTCACCTGTGTTACCTCAGATTAGGAAGCAGACGCAGCTTCTTTGCTGTTGGGTTGTGTCATTTTTTTGGTAATGCTTGGTAGAAATGTTTGCAATAGAGAGGAAATGTATTTTGTAAAAAGTGAGTTTTCAGAACTGAAATGGAATTCTTGTACATAGGACCTGCGCTGTGTTTCTAACATGTTATTCAAAAAACGATTTTGGGGCAAATCAATGGTTTTACATTTTTGAGAGAAGGAATAAATAGTGTGTGCATGATTACATACAAATATTTGAACCTTTCACAATCATATCACCTGTGTTATCTCAGATTAGGAAGCAGAATGAGCTTCTTTGCTGTTGGTTTGTGTCATTTTTTGGGTAATGCCTGGTAGGAATGTTTGCAATAGAGAGGAAATGTATTTTGTAAAATAGTGAGTTTTCAGTACTGAAATGGAATGCTTGTACATAGGGCCTGTGTTCTGTTTCTAAAATGTTATTCAAAATACGATTTCGGGGCAAATCAATGGCTTTTACATTTTTGAGAAGGAATACATAGTGTGTGCATGATTACATAAAAATATTTGAACCTTTTACAGTCATGTCACCTGTGTTACCTCAGATTAGGAAGCAGACTGAGCTTCTTTGCTGTTGGGTTGTGTCATTTTTTGGGTAATGCTTGGTAGGAATGGTTGCAATAGAGAGGAAATGTATTTTGTAAAATAGTGAGTTTTCAGTACTGAAATGGAATGCTTGTACATAGGACCTGTGTCTGTTTCTAAAATGTTATTCAAAATACGATTTTGGGGCAAATCAATGACTTTTACATTTTTGAGAATGAATAAATAGTGTGTGCATGATTACATAAAAATATTTGAACCTTTTACAATCATGTCACCTGTGTTACCTCAGATTAGGAAGCAGACTCAGCTTCTTTGCTGTTGGGTTGTGTCATTTTTTTGGTAATGCTTGGTAGAAATGTTTGCAATAGAGAGGAAATGTATTTTGTAAAATAGTGAGTTTTCAGTACTGAAATGGAATGCTTGTACATAGGACCTGCGCTGTGTTTCTAAAATGTTATTCAAAAAACGATTTTGTGGCAAATCAATGGCTTTTACATTTTTGAGAAGGAATAAATAGTGTGTGCATGTTTACATAAAAATATTTGAATCTTTCACAATCATGTCACCTGTGTTACCTCCGATTAGGAAGCAGAATGAGGTTCTTTGCTGTTGGTTTGTGTCATTTTTTGGGTAATGCTTGGTAGGAATGTTTGCAATAGAGAGGAAATGTATTTTGTAAAATAGTGAGTTTTCAGAACTGAAATGGAATGCAAGAGAGAGAAAATGTATGTTACCTGTGTTTCCTCAAATTAGGAAGTGGATGGTGCAGATGAGGTGAGGCATGTCCAGGGGCGCAAAGGAGTTGAGGCCTGTGTCCATGAGTGCAATTGAGAGGACTTACCTCCTCTGACCCTTAGACAAACATTATCCAATCTGTGGCCCTTCGACATGATGGTAACAGGGTGCAGATGACATGAGGCGTGTTCAGGGGTGTAAATGAACTGAGGCCTGTCTAATGGTGCAGATGAGTTGAGGTATATTCTGGGTTGCAGATAAGGTGAGGATTGTCCAGGGGTGCATAGGAGGTGATGCCTGTGTTGAGGAGTGTTGTGGAAGAGAGGTCTGTCCAGGGGTGGAAAGGAGGTGAGGGCTGTGTCTAAGAGTGCAGTGGGGGATAGGCTTCATGAAGTGCAGTCCAGTGCACTCTTAGACACCGGCCTCACCACCTATGCTCCACAGGACAGTCCTTACCTCATGTGTACAATCTGCTTACTAATCTGAGGAAACACAGGTGATATGATTGTGAAATGTGCAAATATATTTTTTTAAACATGAAGATACTATCTAATCCTTGTCAATAATGTAAAAGTAATTCATGTGCCCGAAATATGTTTTTAGAATGATATTTAAAAAAACAGAGATAAGGTCATATGTAGAAGTATTATAGTGTTTATATTGTTTGCTTATTGTCATTGTTTTGTTGTTTGGTAATAGTGGTCTATAATGATTTTATTTATTTTCCACAGATTTAAATCAAGATTTCAATAGTAAGGAAATATGCCCTCAAGTTAAAGGAGACGAAAAGATTGTAAGCGGAAAAAATCAAAAACAGCAACGGAATTAAAGCAGTCTCCTACAACAAATACTTAAAAAAACAGGAAAAAAGCTCCTGGTAAGACAACTAAGTCTCTCTTACGGAACATATGTAGATCAAAAAAAAATGTTGGACAGAATGTAGAAAAAGAGAAGGAGAGAGCAAATTTGAAGAGGAAGGAGAGGTTCCGAAAAAATGTTACTACTGCAGCAGGAGACAATAATATGTATAGGAATAGAAGGCAAAATCAATTTAGGGACATTCGTAAACGAATGTTTCGCAATAGGGTGGTTTTAAATTTGTTAAAAAATATTAAAAAAGGTAAACAGAGATCTGCTTTTTATAAGAAAAAGAAAAGTGTAGAGAAGATTGTTGATCATGCTTTTGAAGTTAAGAAAAAATTATTTATTTTAATAATCAATAGAATTAGGACACTTAACAAGACAATTGATGTTTTCAAATCTAACAGTAAATGGAAAAGAGTAATTAATCGGACTAATTTTTGTAAAGTTTTTTCTGGAGAATGGATGCACAGTTCAAGCTGTGAGCCATTTTTTAATGAGGAGAGTTACTTTCAGGAGAATGATTTAGTGCATGCAGTTGACACCAGTGGTCGAGCATATGAGGTGAAAGACGGTTGTCCGATTGAAAAAGAGAAACTTGTGCCTAGAGAACAAGAAGAGGTGTTAACTGATGAAGTTTTAGGGAGACGTACTAAGGGTCCAGTGTACACTTGGAAGTGTAGTAGTATTTGTAGTGTGCGAGAGGAATCAATCGATTTGTTTTGTAATTTCTCACGTACATATAGTAAGAAAACTCTAAAACAGAAAATGAAGATGTTGCAAGACTTAGATCCTTGCAGAGTGAGAGAAAACACAGGTTTGCAAGGGCATTCACTGGCTTGTCTTTCTAGAAAAGTCTGTCAGAGTGTTTTTCATCATTTTAGGATGTTAGCAGTGCATCATAACAAAATGAGGAAATTAGTGAGAAGGTTGTATTATGCAAAAAGTCCAGCACTTAAGCTTAAACAATTAAACAGTGCTCTTTTGCATGGAACTGAATTAGATGTGAAGAAGATTTGTGAAGAAATTGAGATTTGTTATTTTAGTGAAAAAGAGGACAGTGTAGAAATTGACACAGAAATATTCAAGGTAATGTGGAAGACAATGTACAGATTTCAACTACAGAAAAGTTTGACCAGGAAATTATCAGGTTTAAAATGAAATCAAGTGAAACGCCGAATTTTACTTGTGTGTGTTGTCGACGAACTCATTATAAGCCTCAAACTAGATTAGTTGATTTATACGTAAAAAGTGAAAAGATAAATAATTATGAGTGGAAGGATTTTACAACTTATTTGTGGGTGGAGAATTCTTTTGATTTGAGTTCTGATCAGAGTATTTGTAAATATTGTTATGATAAATTAAATCAAAGCAGAATGCCTGCTAGAGCTGTTCATAATAATCTTGAGTTGGTAGACATTCCTACTGAATAGATGGATTTAAATACATATGAGTGTATTTTGATTCAATGTGTCCATCCTTTTCAGGCAATTGTTCGCATGGAGCCTAAGATAGGGAAATTGCCTCCTTCAGATTTACAGAGAGGATTAAAGGGAAGAGTTGTTTATTTGCCTCTAGATTTCAAGAAAAATATTGATACAATTGGTGTAGAGAAAGTGGAAGAGGAACCTCTGGTTATTCTAGTTAATGGGGTTCCGACAAAGAGTAAGAAAATCTGGCAAGATTTAGTGGATGTTAGGAAAGTCTAAAAGGCAACGTTGTATTTGGTTAAAAACATTGAGTACTACAAACATGTATGTGTTGGAGCAGAGGAAACAGCTGCAGATGAAGACAGTGATTGTTCAGCTGGCCAAATTGAAAAAGTTGATGTGTCTAGAAGTGAAGAAATATATGAACATTATACTGTTCATCCTTTGCATTCCAAAGAAGTAATGGGGAATGCAATTGACTTGTTTCAAATGAAATCAGCAAAAGGAAGTCCCATTAGTGTATGGGAAGAAAGTTTGGAATCTCGTTGTTTTCCACAGCTATTTCCAACAGGTCGAGGTGGACGATATGACGATCGACCACTTCAAATTCCAGCATCTGAGTACCGGACTTTAAGATTATATGCTGAAGATCCAAGGTTTCAACAATGCATCCCATATTTGTTTCATCTACTGTATGAAAGTGACTTGTCTGGGCTTTCTTATGCAGTAAACCATATACTGAAAAGTGGAGCACATCTCCAAAATGTTTCGGCGAGGGACTTTATGGAGAAAGTTAATCTGCAAGATAATATTTTGGAATCTCATCTAATCTCATCTAATCAATCTCATGGCATGTCAGCGTGGTACAAACGAGTATTGGTACCGTCGTCATGGGGAATTGAAATGTATACTAAGAAACTTAGGAACTCCTACATGGTTCCTCACTCTTAGCTGTGCTGAGTATGCATGGGACGACATACTTCAATTTATACGCGAGGCAAATGCAAATATACAAAATATAGAATTCAAAACACCTGGAGAACTGTGTTCTTTGGATCCAGTGAATGTATGCAGATATTTTAATCATAGATTTGAAGCTATGATGTCTTTCATTACCAACAAAAAAAATCCTCCCCTTGGAGAGGTTTTGGATTTCTTTTGGTGAAAGGAGTACCAAGCGAGAGGTGCTCCTCACATACATATGTTGTTGTGGATTAAAGATGCACCCAAATTTGGAACAGATTCGGATGAGACAGTGATGAGCTTCATTGAAGAGTATTCAACAAGTGCTGTTCCGAAAACTACTGAAGAAAAAGTTTAAGGCAACAAGTTTTACGCTTTCAATCCCATCGTTGTGGAAAGTACTGTCGTCAAAAATTCAGAAACAAGGACAAGTTCTACACAAAATGTCGTTTTGGTTTTCCACGATCAGTGATTTCTAAAGGAAGAGTAAATAATTTGATGTCTTCTCTGCGACATACTGTGACGAGGAAATCACCCAAAAATACATACAATTTAAAAAGAAACGAAGAGTCCAAGTACATCAACGACTACAACCCAGTGATTTTGTCCATGTGGAATGCTAACATGGATATTCAATTTGTTGCTGACAACTCTATTGCTGTGGCTCGATATGTGACGTCTTACATCACAAAAAAAGAAAAGACAGAACTGAAGGAAATGTGGGAGGACATTTCACATGAAAAGAGTATAAGCAAGAAATTATACAGTTACAGTCTAAAGATGTTGTCACATCGAGAAATTGGAGCATATGAATGTTCCGATCGATTGTCATCAGCAAGTCTATATGCCAAATCTAGAACCATCATTTGGGTGAGTCTAGGTTGCTGCAACACGAAACCGAGTTTTGAAATCTGTACAGGAAATAGAGTATTTGGCGGAGAAAGAACCAGAAAGTACAGATATTTTGAAGACAAACATGTTGGATACATACTATCCAAATAGTCCTTATCTTGAGAATGCTTGTCTCTATGAAGTTCTGCAAAGATATATTTATAAGAGGAACATCAGAGAAGATATCAATAATGGAATATATGCTGTCATTGGATGTGAAGGATGTCTAGTGAAACAGAGAAAAGGTCATTTGTTTAATCATCGAAAATTGAGTTGTGAAAATTTGGCTCTTTTGCAACTCTTTAAACCATGGCGTACAGAAGAGGAACTACTTGGAGATTTTCTCTGTTACGAAGACTCTTTTAATGCAACGAAGGATACCATAGAATGTCCTGTTTTTCCAAATTATCTGCAAATGTTGAATGAAGAAATAGAGCAAGAAGCAACAATTGCGCAGAGATTGCGAGAGACAGTTCTCAAGACAGTCAGAGTTCTGCTTCATTGAGTCAGGATCCACTAGGAGGACCAATTATCCGAAATGAAGCTGCCACTGCCATGGATGAGGTGGAAAGAGCTATGGAGCAAGCTCAAGAGGATGTAATTAATTTAGAAGATTTGGTGAAACAATTAAACCTTGAGCAGAAACAGATATATGACGAAGTCACAGAACAGGTTGAACTTGGATTCAGTCATGAGAAGAAAGAGTGCTCATGTACATCATTTAAGCCTGTCCAACTGTACGTGAGTGGAGAAGCGGGAACTGGAAAAAGTTTTCTGATTAAAGCAATTGCAACTTATCTGCAGAAAAGGACTGAATCACCGCTGTCTTGTTACCGCTCCAACTGGGCTGGCAGCACATAATATTAAAGGGATTACTTTACATCGTTTACTGATGCTGCCAGTGGAGCATGTTAACAAATTGCAATACCACAAGCTATCTGGAGATGCGCGTTCCGAAGTTTCCAGAGTCCTGAAGAAAATGAAACTTCTTATCATTGATGAAGTAAGCATCGTCTCAAATCTAATGCTTGCTTTTGTGCATTTGAGAATGCAAGAAATTCTTAGAACAGAGTATGATGTGTTATTCAGAGGAAGACACATCATTGTTTTTGGAGATCTACTGCAGTTGACTCCAGTGAAAGGACAACCAGTGTTTAAAATGGTCACGCATGAAGATACCAGGAAGTGCCTAGGAAGCATTGGAAACGTTAATATATGGTTAAATTTCAAATATGCAGAACTACTCCAAAATATGCGTCAGGCAAAGGATGAAGATTATAAAAATATTCTACAAGATGTAAGAATCGGAAAAGTAAGTCAGCATGGGAAAGAAGCTTTACATGGACGATTAATTTCAAATTTGTACCCAAATGAAAACATTCTTCCAGAGAATATTTTTAAGAAAATTAACGAGAAGAAATCTGGCATATGTTTGATGCCTACTCTGAAAGAATGTTCCATGTTCAACAACAAAATGTTAATGTTAGAAAATGAAGAGATAGTGAAACTGGAAGCTATAGATAAAATAGAGCATATGGGAGCAACAATTATTTTGTCAGAAAATTTGAAATCAAAATTGGATTCATTAGAGAGGACTATATCTAAAACTGCTGGTTTTGAAAAGACTCTGAATGTGTGTTTAAATTGTCGTATCATTTTGAGAAGGAATTTAAATGTTGAAAGAGGTCTGGTAAATGGAGCAATGGGTCATGTTGTTGGTTTTGTGAATTACAAAAATAGAAATGGAATAGAAATTTTAAAAATTAAATTTGATGGCATTCACGAAATAGAACAAATTTGTCGTTGTTCAGCTAGATTTTTGCTTGTGAAAGACTTATATGTTCGCCGAAAACAGTTTCCTGTTTGTTTGGCATATGCAGTGACAATTCATAAATCTCAAGGTTTAAGTGTAGATAGTGCTTTGGTGAACATTGGAAGTTCTGTGTTTAAAGAGGGTATGGCATATGTGGCATTATCACGAGTCAGAACTTTATCAGGATTGTACTTGATTGAGTGTGATGAAACAAAGATTTGTGCTGATCTAGATTGTGTTAAAGAATACAATAGGTTAAGAAGAGAGTATGCTCCACATTTGCCTCAATATCCTCTGTTTGAAAAACGTGTGGTAGGCCGAAAAAGAAGAAATGAGAATAATTGCAGTGAGGTACTAGCAAAAAGACAAAAAGTAGATGAAACTGTAATTGTAAGAAGAAAGAAAAAGGATTCTGTTGAAGATGTTGTTGGATTTCAGTTTGAAAACAGTTCTGGTTCAGTGGTTAATGTTTTTTTTTTCTTCAAAATTTACAAGAACAGATTGTTGAAAATCGGGATCAAACATTCTGCTGTTTATTGAATTCTGTGTTTGAGAAATGTAGCAGTGATAGAGCAAAAATAGAAAGTGTTTCAGAAATTAGAAATCTTCTTGACATATGTTCTGGTCAAAATCAATTTTCACAGATTATTCAGCAGGATTGCCAGGAATTTTTAATGTATATGTTTGATGTATTGGAAGATGAAGGAGTAGATATAAAAAATCTTTTTAGCCTTTCCTATCAATGGCAGCATGACTGTGACAACTGTACTTTATCAAGTAGTACTAGAATAGACACTGAAAGATTTATATATTTGAGTTAACCAGACTGCAAATCAGTGCCTTTTAATAATCTAGTTAAAGCAGCTGATCACAATATGGTGTGTACCGAATGTAAGTCTGCAATGCTGTCCACATTATTTTTACAAACTTATGGTAAATATGTGATTTTAATGTTCCAACGATGTAGACCTGATGGAAGTAAATTGTCAACTTCTATTAAAAATGTTGTGGCTTCTCAGTTATCAATTTCAGGAAGAACCTTTGCAACTGTAGCTAATATTTATCATGACGGTCCTTCAACAACATCAGGGCATTACACATGCTATTTAAAAAGTTGTAAAGGTTGGACCCTTTGTAATGACACTCATTTGACTTTCAAACAACGTTTGCCTTTTGACTTAAAAAATTCATATCTAGTGTTTTTAGAACCTAACTCAGACTGAAAAAGAAGTCTTGGAACTGGGCCTCTCTTTTGTCCCTGGAATAGCTATGGATTTCACCAAAATCAAACTGGAGGTCATGGAAGTTTTTAGAAAAATCAGATTGAGATGTTTCTTTAGAGAGTCGCCAGATCAGGTTGTAACAGAAGCTTCAGGTTTTCGTAACAAATCGACATTTTGCCCTCCGAACCATACAACTTCGAAGAACATTATTTCTTTTGAGCGCTCTGTTATGTCGTCTTTGAACATACTGGAGAAGAAACGCCCATTTGTCCCTGGGAATATCACCAAGAAACAAAGTGAAGCCATACGTGAATTGAAGAACCAGCAGGAGGCCATCATAAGGCCTGCAGACAAAGGAGGAGCTGTGGTCCTCTGGTCCAAGGACCTGTACAGAACCGAAGGAAGAAGTCATGTCTACAATCAGGATTGGTACCGCCGGATCACACAAGACGCCACAGCCCAGATATTGGATGAGGTCGGCAAACTTGTGAACGGGCCAGAGATGCAGGGATACTTGGTCCAAAGGAGTCTGAATATCTGGTGAAGAAATATCCACGAACTCCCCATCTTTACTTTCTTCCGAAAGTGCACAAAGACTCCAAAACACCCCCGGAACGTCCCATTGTGTCGGGGTGCGACTCTGTTTTTGAACCGATTTCACAATTTGTGGACATATTTCTCAAACCTCTTGTTGTCCAAGTTCCATCGTACCTGAGAGACACCATGGACTTCATTAATAGGGTCGAAGGCTTGAAATTTGATTCGAATTCTCAACTGCTTGTTACCATGGACGTATCTTCTTTGTATACGCAGATTCCGCAGCAGGATGGCCTTGATGTCATTGAGTTATACCTTGAGACCAGACCTCGTCCACACAGGGTTCCCACAGATCTCATCGTCTCATTTGCTACATTGGCCCTAAAAAAGAACTTCTTCACATTTGAGGAAGAAATGTTTCTGCAAATCAAAGGCTCAGCTATGGGCTGCCCCTTTGCGCCTGAAATGGCGATTCTCTACATGGGTCAATATGAGGAGAGATATGTGTATAATAACAACCCCTACAGAGATCACATTGAGCAGTGGCTCAGATATATAGACGATGTCTGGTGCGTCTGGAATGGGTCCTCTGCTTTACTTGAAGAATTTCACGTTTGGCTGAACGATAGAAGCCCCGACATCAAATTCAGTCTGAGCTACGATTCCAAATCATTACCTTTCCTCGATGTGGAGGTGTCAGCTAAGACAGACGGACTCATGTGCTCCCTGTACCAAACGAAAACTGATAAGAACAATGCACTCCATTATAGGAGTTACCGGAGTCTGCGGGAAAATCTCCCATACAGACAATTTCTCCGTGTGAGACGAAATTGTTCGTCTACACAGCAGTTCGATCTCCACGGTCAGGCACTTACGGCCCAACTGCAGGAAAGAGGCTATCCTTATAAGCTGCTGAAGCATTCTATGAAAAGAGCAAGATGGACGCCCAGGGAACATCTTTTAGAAAAAAGATCGAGACCTGCAACCCAAAGGATAGTGTGCGTATCCACGTTTGGCCCCCATACCAACCAACTCCAAAAAACCATCAGGAAGTGCTGGCACTTGGTTGAAGAAGTGTTACCAGATGTGGGATTACCACTTTTTGCCCTTAAAAAAAAAATCGGAGTATCGGCCAGATGATCACCTCGACACGGCCCCCTGCTAAAAGAGACACTCAAAGTACCATCTTTGGGTCCAACCCCGTCAAGGGACACCGGAAATGTGGGACATGCACAGTCTGTGATCTTACCATGGAGGGTACCCTGTTTACAGACGGCAATAAATTTTGGAGACACGACGAACACACCAACTGTAAGACCAAAAATACAGTGTATGCAATCCAATGTCCGTGCAAAAAGGTGTACATTGGGAAGACCACTCAGGAAGTCCGCCAACGAATTATCCAACACCGCTCCAGAATAAACAACAAGACTCTGACAGCCCCATTGGTTTCCCATTTTTACAACATAAACACTCAGCCAATGATATCAGATGGACCATGCTTGCGGTCATCAGAGGCGGCAGTGGGGACCCGGATGCACGCCTCTCTCAAAAAGAGGCCTATCTCATTCTGAAATTTGACACTTCAAACTCCAGCCTTAATGAACTGTCTGAACTGGGTAATCTCTAACTCACTGTACTTTCTGCATTTGAGCCCTAGCCGTGCTGCCTGGTTTGTGGTATAGAATTGCACTAATTCCATTACAAACCCAATTTCCTTGTTATATAAAACCTACCATGTGGTCATGGTGAGTGGCATTTCTACATACAGTGGCGATGTCTAGTTTTTAAGGTATTCACAATATCGAGGAGGTCCCTCATCATTGATATTATAAATGTGCCTGGATGCGGTGTTTGTGTCTGTACATATATACCATTTGTAATGGTTGTTGTATTCTAAACTTTAGCGCTTTGGAAAATCTGTTTGTGAAACAAATGTGAGACATTCCGTTTTGTGTGCCAGTATCTAATGAACTCTGTGTGTCTCTGCATACACTCAGGCAGTGCTCAAAGAATCTGTCGGAAAATCAGTAATGGTTGTTGTATTCAAAACTTCAGCGCTTTTGATAACCTGCTTCGTGAAAAAATGTGGGACATTTCTTTTTGTGTGCCAGTATTTATGAAACACTGTTTGTCTCTGTATACACTCAGGTAATGTTCAAAGATTTTGTTACGTAATGACAATAAGTGCTTTAGATTCACCAGTCTAACTGGCAGGACTCCAAGTACCAGCATCCCTAGCACCTCCCTGTGTCCTCCCTCGCTTTCTGAGTTTTCATTAGGAATGCACTCAGTCCAATTCAAACAAGCCCACGTCCAGGAAGCCCTGAACGCGTCTGGCCGCTGCCAGGATTGAATCCCTTGTGCACAAGTAAGTGCTTTTCTCGAGCTTCTGAGCCGACCGCAGCAGATTTAACACCCTCTGTAGTAGGCAATGTCACTCGCGCCTACCTCTTTTGTTTTCTGCAGCGGCTTCGTGCGGTAGAATTATTCCCGCCGAAAACGAAACTTCATTTGACTAAGAATCTTTGATTCAGTCTCTACATAGCCGGCTTCATTAGTACACGGCGAGCAGGTAGGAGAGGTGCTTCACACGACTTGATGGATGTCTTTCCATTCAATCGATGTTCGATGTCTGATGTGGGCTTTCATTATTATTTTTCCCTCTAGTTTATACAAGGAATGTGAGAACCTTGTTATCTTCTACAAGCGCACCGCTTCGCGGGCGCTCCAGCATTCTACATCTTCACAACTTGATCCAGGTATTTACTTGTCATCTAAAACACAGGAGTTTGGTGAGGGTGCCCAAGCGATTAATTCTATCGCCCCTTTTGCCACTGATCTCATTCATTCATTTCTTTCACAGATTAATTGTCCTGTTTTATAGTCTACCTCCACTCCTGCAATCTCTTTTGCTCGTGGTGCAGGTAATTTTCCTTTTTACGCATTTGTGGACAGACAGAGAGGTTCCTTTAATTGTGACACTGTTAGTTTGACACCACCCTTTTTAATTTTTTTCAGTGAAGATTGTACCCAGTCCCTGTCCTGAGGAGAACCTTTACTTATTTTGGTTCGAAACGCGTTGACCCCCAGCCTGTGACAAGAAAGAAGTGTGCAGCTAGGGATCAAATTACTCCACTTTTGTGGGCCCTTGCGTGCAACCAGACGGAACATCTAGTCACAGGTCTTGTGAGACAGGCAGGCAGTTGTTCTCCATCCCCTATTCCGCCTGTCCACTGGTATTCTAGTCAAAGTACTGGTCTTTTCCTCACTTGTTGAATGTTTTCTGATCTCAATTTATTTGAAATGTATGTAATGTATTTCAAGTTGCACTTTGGTGTCATTTAATTGTTCTAACATTCAGTTTGTATGTTTGTATATTTTGGATTCATTGTGCACACAATTACTTGTTTTTGCCTTTGACTTTACTGTTTTTTACAGTGTTTTTCTTTTTGATGACATGTTCTTATGAATTTTGAAACTTGATTACAAATCTAAAATAAATGTTTTGCTAAATAAATGGCCTGGTCACGCAGTACTTATGGGCTGTGTGGGTTATAATTTGAATTTAAAAGTATCCTGGCTAGCCACTTTGTTCTGGTCCTTCAACAACATCAGGGCATTACACATGCTATTTAAAAAGTTGTAAAGGTTGGACCCTTTGTAATGACACTCATTTGACTTTCAAACAGCGTTTGCCTTTTGACTTAAAAAATTCATATCTAGTGTTTTTGGAACCAAAATTTAAGGAAAGGTAATTGGCCTATGAAGACGGGAGCAGTTAATAAAGGTTAGTTTGCTGTTTAAAATTATATTCTGAGTAAAAGTGATCAAGATAATATAAAAAATTGAGTTGTCATATAGGTACTGTAAGTGGATCTCATAGTAAGTGATATCAGTATTATAGGAAATGCTGAACATGAATGAGTCAGAGATGGAATTACGAAAATTTAAATATTGTGAAAATGTTGTTTGAGCCTTTCTTTCAGAACGTCGGAAAAACGGTAATTTTAGAGTTTGTTTTAATTAATTTGAAAATATACTGATACATCTGACACTATTTGGCCTTAAGGAATGGTGAAGGAATGAGCAAAGAGTTATGACTGAACAGAAGGAGTATATGAAAATAATGAAAATATTTGAGATGTTCTTCGAGGTTTTCTTCTAGAAAGTCGATGAAATTGAATTTTTAGAGAACAGCAGAGTACTTTCCAACGAAAAGGACCTTCATGATATACTATTTGGCCTAAAGGAAAAGTAAGTGAATCAAAGATTAGTGTACATTTGTTATTTTTAAGTTTAGATGTTTTTTTTAAAACACAATCTTTTTGATTGTGTTTTTTTTTCCCCGCTGTCATATGATGAGTAGTTTGAACTCACTTTTTTAAGTGAAATTCAATATATTCTGAGAACGGCAAAAATAAACTATGTAACATGTTGTACAAATTAATCTATAGTTTGTATTCTGTAATTTAAATTATATTCCCATTGTCTCACACTCACTTTCCTTTTTTCACCCTCTTTCAGCTCTTTTTACTCACTTATAATGTCTTTCTTTCACTCTCTTTCAACCCCGTTCTTTTACTCCACTTTTTTCACAACCCCTCATTCTCATTTCAACTGTCTGCATCCCCTCTCTCCCTTGCATAACTATTCAGCTTTCAGTCTGTCTGCTTTACTTTCCTTTTCCGTGTTTTCCTCCTTTGCTCTTTTAGTAATTTATCTTCACTCACTCACCAGTATTGTCGCACTCTATCACTATAAATCATCCACTCTCCCTCGCTTATCTTTGTTTCCTCCTTTCTTTTGACCTCTTCTCTCTATTTTCCGTTCACTACCTCTATGTCCTCAGTCCCTCACTCTCCTTGTGTTATGTTCACTTGTGTTGATCTACCTTCTATCATTTCTCTTACAACAACTTCACTGCTCCTCTCTCATCGTTCTTCAACCTATTTCTTTTAGTCCGGTTCCATTACTACCCCTCATTTCCTATCTTTCAGTGTCCTTCTCTTTACTTTCATCACCGAATCACTTTCTCTCAGTACCACTGCTTTAGTCCTCTTCTCCTCTCTTTCCTTCTTTTGCTCCCTTACTCATTTTTCTTTCCTCACTCATTGTACTCCACTTCACTCAGTCTTTCCCTTAGTCTCTCTGTCTACTAACTTCCTCACTCCTTTTCCCTCAATCCTTCTATATTATCCTCTCTCCCTTCATCCCTTCACTCTATGACTTTCCTTCAATTACTCTCAGTTATCTTCCATTCCTCATTCTTCTAAATGCATCCTTTATTAGACTCCTTTCCCTCTCAGTCATTATCTTTTTACTTACTCCTGTTTCTTGATTTAGTTTTGCTAACTCATATTCTTTTAGTATCTTTTTTACCTTCAGTTCATTTTTTTCTTCTTATCTTCCTTTCTGTCAGTGAATCTATATTCCTTACTCTTAGGAATTTGCTCTCCTTCTATTTCTTTTTCCGTCTTTATGTCCTTCTACCTTACTTTATTTCTAAATACACTGTTATGATTTTTAACCTCTTCATTTGTATCTTTAATTTTAAATACATATTTTACTAATTATAACTTATTTTTTCTTCTCTCTTTACAGATACAAAATGTAGTAAAATAATGTAATTAAAGTTACATTTATTATATGGTAAGTTTGACTAAAAAAATGTAGTTTGTCATCACCCTTTGCTTTAACCTCACTACTATTTTCTCAACCTACCTCACTCCTGTTTCTTTACTCTGCTTTCCTCACTTATTTATATTCTCCATGTTTAATACCCTTTCCCTATTTCCCCTCCCACATTCAACTTCTTTCAGTCCCCATTCTTTACTTCCCTTACCCTCTGTTCCCTTCCTTTGCTCCCTCACTCATTCTCTTTACCGTAATCATTTACTTCACTCCTACACACACATCTTCCCCCCAACACACACACACACCTCTGACATACACCCCACACACACACCTTACACACACACACACACACATACATGTGTTACCATCCTTGTGGGGACTATGTGTGAATACCAGCCTTGTGGGGACCAACCTTTCCCAATGTTTTTAAAACACACAACTAACAGAAAATGTTAAGAAAAATTTCATGATACAGGATCCTGCTTCAAATTCTCACACACACACCCACACATCCCACACACACACACACACACTCCACACACATACCCCCCACACTCACCCCCCCACACATATCTTACACACCCACACCTCCACCCATACCCAAACACCCCACACACTCACACCCAGACACACACATGTTACACACCCACACCCCCACCTACACCCACTGACTCCCTATAAGTCACCCACACTGCCTTACTTACCTTTCTTTCCTGTTTCACTCAGACCCTTTCAGTCACTGTTTCCTTTACTCTCTCTCTCTTTTCTGTCTGTCACTCCCCATGTCTTACCCTAATTCAGTTTTTTCACCCTCTTTCACCCCTCTTTACTTACACTCACTGCTCTTTTCTCACCCTCCCTCACCGTTTTTAATTTATCCCAGTTCCATCACTACCCTTCTTTCCCCATTCTTTACAGTCCTTCCTTTTTCTTTCAACACCCACTCACATTCTCCCAGTACCTCTACTTTACTCTTCTTCGTCTCTCTCTTCCCTAATTTCGCTCCCTTATTCAGTTTCCTTTTCTCAATAACATCCTATTATACCTTCTCTGTTTTTTACTATGTAATAAACAATCCCTCTGTGTTGCTCTCTCTAGCTCTCTTCCTCTTAACATTACTCTCTCTGTGTTCTTCCCTCATGCTCACTCCTTCATTAATTTTTTTTTTATTTTTTTTGGGTGCGCGGCCCGGTGCACGTACCCTAAGGAAAAAAGAATGACAGAGAATCTTTAAAAATATAGGTTTATTTTTTATAAATTAAAGGTAGTTCTAAAAAGAACTGTTTTTTTTATTCTTTTTGTTGTTTTATATTTTTTTATTGTTTTTTTGAATTTTTTTTACTTTTTTTGGCTTTTCTGAACACTTTAAAAAAAAATTGTATTTTTTATGGGGGGAAACAAAAAACCTTTTTTTGTCTTACCACAAAAAATACAAGTCACCCTAAATTCACCAAACCGTGGTTGGATGATTGGCATCGTCTCCCGTGTGTCTGGTCCCGATGGAGTGGGTTGCTTTCTTTTGGAGGTGTTGGCTGAAGATTGGGAAAGGTTACTGGCCATTTCTCTCATCTCTGCAGCAGCATAGTTCCTGGGATGCTTGCGCTGCATATGCCTAATCATGGTATAATTACCAAATTAATATTTCCTATTAGGGTTCCCCCTTGAAAGGTCCATGCCACAGATTAGGCAAGTCACCTTTGGTGCATTGACTTTCTTTTTGCCCTCTGGAATAGAAAAAAACTCCCATAATATGTGCTCCTTTGGCCTATATGGGGTATTGTCTTCTTGGAGGAATGTCCTTCTCCCCTCCTCATCCGCCTCCTCCTCTTCTTCTTCCTGACCACCAAAGTGATGTTGTGGTGGTCCTCTTGGTGGTGGTGGTGGTGGTGCAGATGCTCCAGCTGCTGCTGCTACTGTAGCCATTTTAAACTAGAAAAGATTAGAGGCAGATCTCCAAACAGGTCTTCCTCAGTCAAGGGACAAAGTCAGAAAAAGGAAAAAAGGTGGGGCTTTCATCATTTGGAAAACAAAACTGTTCTGGACCAATGAAAAGTGTTATTTTCAAGTCACATGATCCGAGTTTTCATCATTTGGAAACCAAAACTGATCTGCACCAATGAAAAGTGTTATTTTCAGATCACATGACCCGATGCGCTTACGCTACGCGCCCTGGGGCGCGTAGCGTAAGCGCGTCAGGACTAACCCTGGGCGTAGTGTGCGTAGTGGGGCTCCGCGGAGCTACGCGAAGTGGGCGCAAAACTACGCCCACCCGCGCACTCCGCGTAGCCCCACTACGCGCCGCCCGCCTCCCTCCCGCCCTCCCTAAAAATGCAAATAAAAGGATTTAAAGGTTTTAAAAACACTTACCTGTCCGCTGCGTCCCCGGGGCTCCCTCTCCCGTCCCTGGAATCGCGCCGCCGCCATTTCGGATACTAATGCGCATGCGCGGGCGGCAGCGCATGCGCATTTCTCATGAGAAATGTGCATGCGCTGCCGCAGAAACAAGGATTGACCTATTCCATTATGTAAGAAAATTGAAACTTAAAAAATGGTTTTCAAATAAACCTAAGAAACGAACCACTGAAGGTCCTAAGGAACAAGTCGACCTTTGTATTGGGGACATTGAAACTTTACAGGAGGTATATGAATTGGCAGGGGCGGAGGGGGGGGTTGAAGAGCCCATCCTGAATCCAACAAATATTGATTTGACCTTAGACCTGAGGGCAGTGACCCCATTTAAACCCAAATCAATATTGATACCTCAGATTAACTGTGAAGCAATCAATTGCTTTGAGAAAGGAATGGTCAGTGAATTAAAAAAGTTGAAATCACGTAAATTGAAGGTGAACAATAATTTGACAAAAGAACAACAAAACGCGTTAAACAGTCTTGAATCTAATCGTGACTTTGTCATAAAACAAAGTGACAAAGGAGGTAATGTAGTCATCTGGCCCCTAGAAATGTATAGACAAGAAGGTTACTCTCAATTGACTGACACAAGCAGATATTGTCAGACAACCAGAGTAGTCTATGACCAAGCGATGTTAAAGGTTGCCAATCAAATCACTATGTGGAAAGACGATAGCATCCTAAGTGCTGACGAATTTTCGTATTTGGCTTGTAAATATCCAAAATTGCCTGTTCTGTATTTGCTTCCAAAGTTGCACAAAAATGCCCAAAGACCACCTGGGAGACCCATTGTCTCCTCCTGTGGGAGTGCTCTGGAAAACACTTCGAAGTATGTAGATTACTTTCTACAGCCCTTGGTGCAATCACTTCCTTCATTTGTCCTCGATACTAGCGACTTTTTAAAGCACATCAGTGACATTGAATGGTCTCCCCAGTACTTAATGCTAGGCTTAGATGTGTGTAGCTTGTATACAAGCATTCCACAAACACTAGGTCTGGAAGCCTGCAAATATTACTTCCAAAGTAGGCCATTGGGTTTATCTCATCATACTGACATGTTATTGAAAATGATTGAGATGTGTCTCACTAACAATTTTTTTCTATTTGATAAAAATATCTACAAGCAAACCCAGGGGACGGCGATGGGAACCTGCTTCGCCCCCAGCTTCGCGGGTCTTTACCTGGGCTGGTGGGAGGAGCAGGTTGTCCACAAGATCGGGCTATTTAAAGACCACGCCGTCCTCTGGTTGCGCTATATAGACGACATTTTTTGTGTGTGGAGTGGCACTGATTTACAAGCACTAGAATTTGTGGAAATGCTGAATAGTAACCAAATGAATCTTCAATTCACGCATCACATAAGCAGTGACTCTATGGAATTCCTAGACCTTAAAATTGAGATAGAAAACAACACTATTGTTAGCTCCTTATACAGAAAAGCAACGGCTGGCAACAGTCTACTGCATGCGGACAGTTGCCATCCCCGCAATCTCATACAGAGCATACCCTATGGTGAGCTATTACGAGCTCGGAGAAATTGCAGTACAACCTTGAAATTTGAACAAGAGAAAAGCATCATGTGTGAAAGATTCTTGACACGAGGCTATAGTTCCAAAATAGTCAAAAAAGCGATTAACAGGGTAGATGCTCTGACACGTAATGAGCTCATATTTCCCAAGTCGGATGAATCTTTAAATAAACCCAAGGAAACTATAAGATTCATCACGACGTACAATACTTACGCGTGGGAAATTAGAAAAAGCCTTAAGAAGTTTTGGGAGGTTTTAAAAACTGATAATGACTTGAAAGAGAGTATTGGTGAACAACCATCCTTAACCTTCCGAAAACCCAAATCTCTGCGTGATCAGTTGTGTAGTAACATGATACCAACTCCCATCAAAAAGAATGCAGTACAAGGCTTTTTTACTTGTAATCAATGTAAGGCCTGCAAATTCAGCAGTAGTGTCAAATCTCTGAAATTCCAGGATAATGAGGCTCCATGGGTCATACAAAAACACCTTAATTGCAATACTGAATATGCCATTTACACCCTGAAATGCCCCTGTTCCAAATACTACATTGGCAGCACCATCCACAAAGGTAAGAAGAGAGTGTTAGAGCACTTAAGGGCAATCAGTAATAATGATAAAACCTATCCGATAGCCCGTCACTTTCAAGAGCACCACAAGAGTAACGCCAATCTTGTCAGATTTGCATCCATTGATTGTATTCCTCCCAATGTAAGAGGGGGCAATAGACTACTTGAACTTAGGAAACTCGAGTCCAAATTTATTATCAGATTCAACACCATGATGCCCCATGGGTTGAATATGGACGAGGAATTATCAGTACATCTACACTAAGTTTAATTTGAGAATGTGTACAATATTAGTCGCTGCTGCTTAGTTCGCTCTGTTGTTTTAGAAATTTGTGCTTTTCTTCATAAACCGCTTTTTTGGCTATGAAGATTTTAACAGGACCTTATCTTATCTTTCTAGATATTTCCGATGAATGTACAACAATGAGTGATGAGACCCTACTGTGCTGACCAAGACCTTGAGCCCAAAGGGGCCTGATTTTGTTTGATTCTACAACAATATCAATTATGATGAGTTTTGGCCCACTTGGGCAGTACTTTTATGTGTTCCCTATAGTTGCATGCTGACCAGTTTTGCAGATACTGTGTAATTATTTGAAAGGCAATAATAAGCGTATTTAATTTGAGCATACGGTAAGCAACTTAGGCCCACTTGGGCAATACCTCGCTTTATTTAGCAGTATGCTCTGCGAAACACCATGATACCATGTGGGTTGTCATTTGGTGAAATGTCAGTCACTGTAGCGCTAGCGGTTAATAGACTGTGCAAATTGAATGTCTTTTGAGACCGAAGGTTCGAGTCTCGCGCTTGCCGTCAATATAATGTTTTAGAATTTATTTTCTGTTTACATGACTATAATGTAAATCTGGCAAAAACTGGCACAACATTACTAATATTTGCTTAATCATCAGCAGAACTGCAACTCTGGGATAATGTTTGTAACACTTAGGATGAGTATGGCATCGCGTTGGTCGACAGCACTGTCTAACATATGATTTGGTAAAATGTTTGCTGAATACAGTAATAAGTTGTCACTCATCGGAAAGTAATGAAATATGCCGTGAATGAATTTTCACAAGAAAATGTAAGAACGAAGTATTTTGTTTATGTTAGTACATCACATGACACACTATTTTACTTTATTAGTAATGTTGAAATGCACAACTTTTGCCCGTGACGAAGGAGTAGTTTCACTCCGAAACGCGTAGGACGTTTGTGTCTAGAAAATAAACCTGCACCTTAACTGTGGCCGCGGCTCCTGTGTAGTTCTTTCCGTGACGATTGGAAAGGGACGCGCTGGTGATAACGTGAGTGATTTGGAAAGGGGGTGGCTACCCCTGCCGTGAGCCCGCCGAAACAGAGGCTGGGGAACAGCTGCAACTTCGTGTTTATATATATATATATATATATATATTACCTACTGGCGATAGCCAGTAGGTATATATAGTTAGGATTTTTTTCCTATGGGATTTTTGAAAATTCTATGTCGAATAACTTTGGCGTTTGAGGACAGAATTGGCTGAAATTTTCAGGAAAATGGAACATTTTGTTCCTGAGCAGCCCCTGAAAATTTGGGGGGGTTTCGTCAAGGGGGGCCGAGAAAAAAGGGGGGTCCCAAAACGTGTTTTTCCCATGCAATTTTCCATAGGGCGGTTGGCCTCACTTTTAGCCTGAACGGCTGAATGGATTTACACCAAACTTGGCAAAATTGTAGGGACTGGTAGCCCGATGTGCCTTTGCTATGTCTCAAGATATAGGCTCCAGTGGTTTTTACGAAAATTAACTTTGAAAAATATATATTGGGCTACATTGGGCTATATATATGTTGGAGCCCAAATGTAGCCCAATGTAGCCCAATGTAGCCCAATGTAGCCCAAAGATGGCCACCAGAGAAAAAAAAAACAAATGTAGCCCAAATATCAGCCAGATGTAGCCCAACTATAGCCCAATGACAGAATGTCCCAGAGTGTTCTAAAGAACAACTAGAGTGCTAACAGTCCTACTTATTACAAAGGTATGGCACACCTGAAGCCATCTTGATTGGAATAAAGTGGTAACTCTTAAAACATTTAATTTAAAAAGGAACAAAATGAGGGGGTTCATTTTGCCATAGAAAGTATGATTAGCGAATATATGACGAAATCCCGCATACCATCAGTCCGCAAAAAAAATCCTGCATGTACTATTAGGCCGCAAATTAAAATAACGAAAACTTTTAGAACGAATATGCCTTTAGCATACACTAAACAACTAAACTACCCTAAACCCTAAAACACTACCCCCAGCATGACCCTACACTACACAAACAGTACAACACTACCCTAAACCCTAAAACACTACCCCCAGCACGCCCCTACACTACACAAACACTACAAAACTACCCTAAACCCTAAAACACTACCCCCAGCATGACCCTACACTACGCAAATACTACAACACTACCCAAAACCCTAAAACTCTACACCCCAGCATGACCCTACACTACGCAAACACTACAACACTACCCTAAACCCTAAAACACTACCCCCAGCATGACCCTACACTACGCAAACACTACAACACACCCCTAAACCCTAAAACACTACCCCCAGCATGACCCTACACTACGCAAACACTACAACACAACCCTAAACCCTAAAACACTACCCCCAGCATGACCCTACACTACGCAAACACTACAACACTACCCTAAACCCTAAAACACTACCCCCAGCATGACCCTACACTACGCAAACACTACAACACTACCCAAAACCCTAAAACACTACACCCCAGCATGACCCTACACTACGCAAACACTACAACACTACCCTAAACCCTAAAACACTACCCCCAGCATGACCCTACACTACGTAAACACTACAACACTACCCAAAACCCTAAAACACTACACCCCAGCATGACCCTACACTACGCAAACACTACAACACTACCCTAAATCCTAAAACACTACCCCCAGCATGACCCTACACTACGCAAACACTACAACACTACCCTAAACCCTAAAACACTACCCCCAGCATGACCCTACACTACGCAAACACTACAACACTACCCTAAAACACTACCCCCAGCATGACCCTACATTACGCAAACACTACAACACTACCCTAAACCCTAAAACACTACCCCCAGCATGACCCTACACTACGCAAACACTACAACACTACCCTAAAACACTACCCCCAGCATGACCCTACACTACGCAAACACTACAACACTACCCTAAACCCTAAAACACTACCCCCAGCATGACCCTACACTACGCAAACACTACAACACTACCCTAAACCCTAAAACACTACCCCCAGCATGACCCTACACTACGCAAACACTACAACACTACCCAAAACCCTAAAACACTACCCCCAGCATGACCCTACACTACGCAAACACTACAACACTACCCAAAACCCTAAAACATTACCCCCCAGCATGACCCTACACTACGCAAACACTACAACACTACCCAAAACCCTACAACACTACCCCCAGCATGACCCTACACTACGCAAACACTACAACACTACCCTAAAACACTACCCCCAGCATGACCCTACACTACGCAAACACTACAACACTACCCTAAACCCTAAAACACTACCCCCAGCATGACCCTACACTACGCAAACACTACAACACTACCCTAAAACACTACCCCCAGCATGACCCTACACTACGCAAACACTACAACACTACCCAAAACCCTAAAACACTACCCCCCAGCATGACCCTACACTACGCAAACACTACAACACTACCCAAAACCCTACAACACTACCCCCAGCATGACCCTACACTACGCAAACACTACAACACTACCCAAAACCCTAAAACACTACCCCAGCATGACCCTACACTACGCAAACACTACAACACTACCCAAAACCCTAAAACACTACACCCCAGCATGACCCTACACTACGCAAACACTACAACACTACCCAAAACCCTAAAACACTACACCCCAGCATGACCCTACACTACGCAAACACTACAACACTACCCAAAACCCTAAAACACTACCCCCAGCATGACCCTACACTACGCAAACACCACAACACTACCCAAAACCCTAAAACACTACCCCCAGCATGACCCTACACTACGCAAACACTACAACACTACCCTAAACCCTAAAATACTACACCCCAGCATGACCCTACACTACGCAAACACTACAACACTACCCAAAACCCTAAAACACTACCCCCAGCATGACCCTACACTACGCAAACACTACAACACTATCCTAAACCCTAAAACACTACGCCCAGCATGACCCTACACTACGCAAACACTACAACACTATCCTAAACCCTAAAACACTACGCCCAGCATGACCCTACACTACGCAAACCCTACAACACTACCCTAAAGCCTAAAACACTAGCCCCAGCATGACCCTACACTACGCAAACACTACAACACAACCCTAAAACACTACCCCCAGCATGACCCTACACTACGCAAACACTACAACACTACCCTAAACCCTAAAACACTACCCCCAGCATGACCTTACACTACGCAAACACTACAACACAACCCTAAACCCTAAAACACTACCCCCAGCATGACCCTACACTAAACAACCACCACAACTCTACACTACACTAACACAACACTACACTACACAACACTACACTACACTACACAATCACTAACCCACGAAAAAATTAACACAAACCCACTTACCTCTCTCGTCATTGTGGTTTTCACAACGCAAATGCATTTACCATACATGCCTTTAAAACGTAATTTTTTGTAAAGGCATGCGCGATAAATGCACATGCGTTTTGAAAAAATGCGGGATAATGGTATGCGAGGTCAATGACCTTGCGGGATAATGGTATGCGGACTGAAAGTCTGCGGGATAAAAAATGCGGGAAAATGGCTGCAAACCATGATTAGCAGCAGACTTCCCTGGTGAGCACTAGCTTTACTACAGTGATCTAATGAGCAACTAGAGTGCTAACATTCAGAATTTATGGCAAATGTGTGACACATCTGAATGCCTTCTTGATAGAACCAAAGTAAACAAGCATTGAAAATGCAATAGATCTCGCCCTCGTTTAAGTTAAAGCCATTCTGTGTGTAATGAGGTGGCTTTTTAGCTTTGCTTTTATTAGTGTTTTTAAAACTTTCATGTAAATAACATGCATATGTATGCATATATGTATATGTATGCATGCATTTATATTTATATAGATATGCAGATTATATATGTTTATATATGTATATTACCTACTGGCGATAGCCAGTGGGTATATATAGTTAGGATTTTTTCTCTATGGGATTTCTGATAATTCTATGTCTAATAACTTTGGCGTTTGTGGACGGAATTGGCTGAAATATTCAGGAAAATGGCACATTTTGTTTCTGAGCAGCCCCTGAAAATTTGGGGGGGTTTCGTCAAGGGGGGGCCGAGAAAAAAGGGGGGTCCCAAAACGCGTTTTTCCCATTCATTTTTCTATAGGGCGGTTGGACTCACTTTTAGCTCGAACGGCTGAATAGATTTACATGAAACTTGGCAAAATTGTAGATATGGTTTGCCCGACGTGCCTTTGCTATGTCTCAATATATGTGCTCCAGTGGATTTTGAGAAATTAACGTTTAAAAAAATATATATATCTGTGACAGCGCTCCGGTTAGCGCCCCAGTTCGCGTACCTGACGCGTAACGGAACTTCGCGAAGCGAAGCTGATTGGCTCTCCGGTGTCTGTCAACATTCTAAACAGTCCGGAGCGGCCGCCATCTTGTCTCTCGGTACGATCGAGAGACAAGATGTGGTGAAAAACGAAGGGGAAATGAAGGAAAGGGGGCAAGGTAGACCACTCCTGACCCCCTAGGATTGATGAGGGGGATATTAAAGTGCCCCGCGGGGCAAAAAATACAAAAAATTTTTTTTTGCGATTTTACGCCGTAGAGGCGCGTCCCGGTACGCGAACCGGGCAGCTCACCGGGCAGCTCACCGGGCAGCTAACCGGGCAGCTAACCGGCAGCGTAGCTGTCAACATTGTAAACAGTCCGGAGCGGCCGCCATCTTGTCTCTCGGTAGGTTCGAGAGACAAGATGTGGTGAAAAAAGAAGGGGGAAATGAAGGAAAGGGGGCAAGGTAAACCCCTCCTGACCCCCTAGGATTGATGAGGGGGATATTAAAGTCCCCCGCGATTTTTCGCGGTAGAGGCGCTTCCCGGTACGCGAACCGGGCAGCTAACCGGCAGCGTAACGGGAGTCCGCCATCTTGTGTTTTTGGAGCGTCCGGTTCGCGTACCGGGTAGCGTCCCGGTAAGCGTAACAAGGGGAAAACCAAGAGAAACAGTAAAACAAAAATTAAGGGAATAGATTTCCAGCAAACTTGGCAAAATTGTAGGGACTGTTTGTTTGATGTGCCTTTGCAAGGCCTCAAGATATGTGCACGTGTGGATTTTGTCTAATTAAGGTTAAAAAAAATATATATATCTGTAAGCGTGCTCCGGCACGCTTACGTTACGGGTTTTGTTTGCGCTGCAGAGCCGATACGTCACGGTTATGCGACGCGTCATGAGGGGTCTCACGTGGCTACATGATACGTCACGTAATAAAGAATATATTTTACAGCTATAGATATTAGCTTTTAAAAAACCAATGAAATTCACTGAAAAAACCATAGGTTATAGACCATATATAGTTAGGAATTTGCATTTACAAAACCTTGAAAATTCACTGAAAAAACCATAGGTTAGAGACCATATATAGTTAGCTGGACATTTTATTGACATAAAACCAATGAAATTCCATATATAGTTAGTTGCACTAACTATATATCGCGCACCCGCAATCCACTGCTGATGATGTCACATATTACATCATTCATGACATGGTCAGTGACGTCACTGATGACATCACTGATGACATCTCAAATGACATCACTGATGACATCACTGATGACATCTCAAATGACATCACTGATGACATCATGACACACCAATACCAGTTACTACATACGCACTCACTGATTCCTACGTCTACACACACATTCACTCATTCACCCATACAATCACTCATACATACAGTCACTCATTATTACAACACTATCATATGCACTCATACACCTATGCAGACACTCACACACTGCCACTCATCCATGGAGTTACTCACACACCTAGTCAGTCCTGTAAAGAATCAATCACACTTCCATTTCCTCATCTATACAGTTAAACACAGAACACCATACTTCAGTGACATCACTGATGACATCACTGATGACATCTCAAATGACATCACTGATGACATCTCAAATGACATCACTGATGACATCATGACACACCAATACCAGTTACTACATACGCACTCACTGATTCCTACGTCTACACACACATTCACTCATTCACCCATACAATCACTCATACATACAGTCACTCATTATTACAACACTATCATATGCACTCATACACCTACTCAGTCCTGTGAAGAATCAATCACACTTCGATTTCCTCATCTATACAGTTAAACACAGAACACCATACTTTTCACACATATACTAACACATACTTACTCTCTTATACAATCACTGATACAAGTACACATTGATATGCACAGAGTCACACACCTCCCAGCCAGCCACACACACACTCAGTCTTCCATACATCCACTCATTCTTCAATATGTAAAACATATTTAAACTTTACAAAAACACACAGACACTAGATGATGTCATCAGTGATGTCATTTGAGATGTCATCAGTGATGTCATCAGTGATGTCATTTGAGATGTCATCAGTGATGTCATCAGTGATGTCACTGACCATGTCATGAATGATGTAATATGTGACATCATCAGCAGTGGATTGCGGGTGCGCGATATATAGTTAGTGCAACTAACTATATATGGAATTTCATTGGTTTTATGTCAATAAAATGTCCAGCTAACTATATATGGTCTCTAACCTATGGTTTTTTCAGTGAATTTTCAAGGTTTTGTAAATGCAAATTCCTAACTATATATGGTCTATAACCTATGGTTTTTTCAGTGAATATATATATATATATATATGTATATATATATATATATATATATATATATATATATATATATATATATATATATTCACTGAAAAAACCATAGGTTATAGACCATATATAGTTAGGAACTAGCATTTAAAAAACCTTATTTTACTCACACAAAACCATTGAAATTCCATATATAGTTAGTTGCACTAACTATATATCGCGCACCCGCAATCCACTGCTGATCATGTCACATATTACATCATTCATGACATGGTCAGTGACATCACTGATGACATCACTGATGACATCTGAAATGACATCACTGATGACATCACTGATGACATCATCCAGTGACTGTGTGTTTCTGTAAAGTTTAAATATGTTTTACATATTGAAGAATGAGTAGATGTATAAGTGTCTGGACGAAGGATTTAGTAGGTGCATGACTGAATGTATGAGTGAGTGATTAAATGTGTCTCACTGAGTGCATGGGTTAGTGACTAAACTGTCTTAATTTGTGCATCATTATGTCTGTTGTTCTGTAAACTGCTGCATGTGTTGATCAGTAGCTATATGATTAACTATATGGGTTATTGATTGATTGTCCAAGTATTTGTATAGGAGACTGAGTGTGTGTGTGGCTGGCTGGGAGGTGTGTGACTCTGTGCAGATCAATGTGTACTTGTATCAATGATTGTATAAGAAAGTAAGTATGTGTTAGTATATGTTTGAAAATGTAAGGTGCTCTATGTTTAACTGTATAGACAAGAAAATGGAAGTGTGATTGATTCTTTACAGGACTGACTAGGTGTGTGAGTAACTCCATGGATGAGTGGCAGAGTGTAAGTGTCTGTATAGGTGTATGAGTGCATATGATAGTGTTGTAAAGATGAGTGATTGTATGTATGAATGATTGTATGGGTGAATGAGTGAATGTGTGTGTAGACGTAGGAATCAGTGAGTACGTATGTAGTAACTAGTATTGGTGTGTCAATGGTTTCAAAAATTATACTCTGTATTTAACACTGGGTGAAACAGAGGTTATATTAAAACGTGAGGAGATGCATTGTATTGTCACATGAATGATATCATCAGTGATGTGGTCATTGATGTCAAATGAGATGTCATCAGTGATGTCATCAGTGATGTCACTGACCATGTCATGAATGATGTAATATGTGACATGATCAGCAGTGGATTGCGGGTGCGCGATATATAGTTAGTGCAACTAACTATATATGGAATTTCAATGGTTTTGTGTGAGTAAAATAAGGTTTTTTAAATGCTAGTTCCTAACTATATATGGTCTATAACCTATGGTTTTTTCAGTGAATTTTCAAGGTTTTGTAAATGCTAATTCCTAACTATATATGGTCTATAACCTATGGTTTTTTCAGTGAATTTCATTGGTTTTTTAACAGCTAATATCTGTAGCTGTAAAATGTATTCTTCTTTAAATCCAAAAATATATTTTATATGTTTATGAATAATTTTTTTTTTAAATATTTTTTTTTCTTCGTTCCCGCTTCGCGAATCGGGAAGCTTCCCGTTAGCTGACCTTGATGCCGCGAAATAGACCGCGAGCCGGTAAACGTTTCTTTACCGCAACTGCCGCATTAGAAAACAACATCGTGACGCCTCCCGTCCGCATGACGTTTCGCGTTGTCGCGTGATACTTCATATGACGTGCTACGTTAGCGAACTCGTACGCTTACCGAGTCGCAAAGCACAGGTTTCTGGAAGCAAACCGGGAGGCCCTGCAAAGCGCGTAACGTAAACACAGCAGGTCATGTGACTTGGTAATAACACTTTTCATTGGTTCATTTCACTTTCGGTTTCCTAATGATGTAAGACTAGGTCATATGATCTAAAATGAACACTTTTCATCGGTTGAGAACTATTTTTTTTCCCAAATGGTGAAAATCCCTCCTTCTTTCCTCACTCTGACTTTCATCATTGTGAGAGAAAGACCCTTTGTTACCAGTGAGCAATGGCTTCTTTACTAGCTTCAGCTGGTGCTTCCCCACCACCTCCACCACATCCAAGGAAGAGTGGACCACCTGCTAAAGTTATAATTCAGCAAGAAGAGGAAGAAGAGGAACAGGACGACCTAGATAATCTCCCTATTATGGCCAGAAGATCTGTTGTACCGGAAGTAACGGGACCAGAGGGCAGGGAGATGGTGCCAAATATACAAACAAGATTTCGTGAAGTAAAACAAGTCTGCGTACATTGCAGTGGAATCATTTGCTACGCAGAAAGTAGCATCACTCTGATCAACAGAGCTATTAACAATCATGCTCATGTTTGTCCGAAACTCCCCAAACAATAAATTCTTTTTTTTGTTTTCTTCCTCCTGTTGAGCCCTTTACAATGAATCGTTTTCGTTGCCCCCTCCGAAAAAAAAACAAAAAAAATATAAAACTGTTCAGAAAAATTCAAAAAAAGTAAAAAAATGTTCAGAAAAATAATAAAAAAAATATAAAACAACAAAAACAATTTAAAAAAAAGTTCTTTTCAGAACTACCTCCCCGTTATAAAAAAATTGGTACAATATTTGCAACTGTGCCAACCTCTATTTCTCTTAGTTCGCTTCCCAGTTCGCTCCCCGGTACGCGAACCGGAAGCGAACCAAAAATTTTTTTTTTAAAAAAAGAACAGTAAGTATAAGGGAAGGAAACAGACAGTTATGTTAAAAGAAAGACAGCTATAGGGGAGTAAACTAGAGATACTATTACCCGTAATCCACTGCTGATGATGTCACATATTACATCATTCATGACATGCTCAGTGACATCATCAGCAGAGGATTGCGGGTAACAGTATCCCTAGTTTATTCCCTATAGCTGTGTTTCTTTTAACATAACTGTCTGTTTCCTTCCCTTATACTTACTGTTCTTTTAAAAAAAAAAATTTTAGATCTGTCAGAAACAGTGAAAGTAATGAAATATAAAAGACTACGTAGAATATGAGCACTGTATGCAACAACTTTGACACTGACAGAAGCCTCACCTTCTCCATGCCTCCTACACAGTTCTACATGTACATCATAAATGCAAACAGAACAGAATTAATTATACATGTTAAATGGTTTATTTTTGCTGTTCTCAGAATGTATCAAATTTCACTAAAACAGTGACTTGAAGGTATTCATCATATAACAGCGGGGAAAAAAAAACACAATCAAAATGATTGTGTTTAAAAAACCCATACATTACAAATCAGAATTCAGAACTCCTTAAAGTTAACTTACTTTCCATGACGGCCAAGGATGTCCTATGAACAGCTTACACTCTGTTGTGCTGTTATTACTTTCAACCCGCCACTTTCTGAAAGAAAACCTCCATCGTTTTCAAAAACATGTTACATACAATAAATGACTTCTCGCTCTCTACCACACGATTCCACAAGGCCAAATCGTGTCAGAGCCATGTATAACTCTTGGATTTCTTGTAAGCCAATCCCGTCTTTTCGCATTTCCGCAACTTTCAGAATTAAAATGTTGAAGATCATTTACACAATCCTGGACTAGTAATATCTTCCCCTTCTTGCTCAATCATGTTCTACATTTCCTATCACACTGATACTGCTTACTATGAAGCAGACTTACACTACCTTTATGACTAGTACAATTATTTAATTCTCTACATCACTTTTAATCACAAAGCAATGTAAAACAGTAGACAGCATTGCAGACTTACATTCCCTCTACTCCATGTTTTGATTCGCTGCTTCAATTAGCTTATAAAAAGAAATAGTTTTTCTGAACTCATTCAAAGTGCACGTATTTCTCAATAACGTCCAGTGTTATGGTAAAAAGTTATGTCTCTGTACTACACTTATCGTCAAGGCCAAATAGTGTAGGAGCCATGAGAACTTCTTGAAATTCCTCAGAGCACATCCCGAGATTCTTTCCCTAAAATTTTGGTTTTAAAAACACCAGGTAAGAGTTTTTAAGGTCATATGGCAATTTTTTTTTGAAAATTAAAACAGAATCATTGCAGAATGACCAGCCATTTCTACACTTTAAATAAGCTGTATAATGTCCTGATGTTATTGAAGGACCATCATGATATATAATTGCTACAGTTACAAAAGTCCTTCCTGATATTGACAACTGCGAAGCTACAAATTTTTTAATTAAAGTTGTCAATTTTGTTCCATCAGGCCTACATCGTTGGAACATTAAAATGACATACTGGCCATATGTTCGTATAAATAATGTGGACATCATTTCAGATTTACATTGGCTACACTCCATGTTGTGATCAGCTGCTTTTACTAGCTTATTAAAAGAGACTGATTTACTGTCTGGCAAAGTTAAATATATAAATCTTTCTGAGTCTACACTAGTAGTAGCTGATACCCTACAGTTCTCGCAGTCATGCTGCCATTGATAAGAAAGCCCAAACAGGTGATCTACATCTACACCTTCATCATGCAATACATCAAGCATATACATTAAAAACTCCTGACAATCTTGCTGACTATTTTGAGAGAATTGTGTTTGGCCTGAACATCTGTCTAACAGATTTCGAATTTCAGACACACTTTCTATGTTTGTTCTATCAGTGCTACATTTCTCTAACACAGAATTTAACAAACTGCAAAATCTTTGATCCGAATTGACCACAATCTGTTCTTTTAAAGTTTCTAGAGAAAAGACAACATTAACCACTACATTAGCATAGCAGTTGACACCAGAACTGTTTTCAAATTGAAAACCAACAACATCTTCAACAGAATCCTTTTTGTTTCTGCTTATAATTTCAGGTTCATCAACTTTTCGTCTTTTTGCTACAACCTCCCCAGTATTGGTCACATTTCTTCGTTTCCGGCCTACCACACGTTTCTCAAACAAAGGATACTGAGGCAAATGTGGCGCATACTCTCTTCTCAACCTATTGTATTCCTTAACACAATCTAGATCCGCACAAATGTTTGTGACATCACACTCAATCAAGTACAATCCCGATAAAGTCCTAACTCGTGACAATGCCACATATGCCATACCCTCCTTGAACACAGAACTGCCAATATTCACCAATGCACAGTCTACACTTAAACCTTGCGATTTATGGATTGTCACCGCATATGCCAAGCAAACAGGAAACTGCTTACGACGAACATATAAGTCTTTTACAAGCAAAAATCTAGCAGAACAACGAGCAATTAGCTGTACTTCCTCAATGCCATCAAATTTAATTTTTAAAAATTCAATTCCATCTCTATTTCTGTATTTCACAAAATCAACAACATTACCCATTGATCCATTTACCAGACCTCTTTCAACATGTAAATTCCTTCTTAAAATTATACGGCAGTTCAAGCACACATTCAGAGTCTTTTCAAAACCCGCAGTTTTAGATATACTCTTCTCTAATGAATCCAATTTTGTTTTCAGATTCTCAGACAAAATAATTGTTGATCCCATATGCTCTACTCTGTCAATAGCTTCCAATTTCACAATCTCTTGCTTTTCTAAATGCAACATTTTGTTGTTGAATTTGGCACATTCTGCAAGAGTTGGCATCAAACATATTCCAGATTTTTTCTCAGTAACTTTCTGAAAAATATTCTCAGGCACAACATCTTCGTCTGGATATAAATTTGTCAGTAATCGTGCATGTAAAGCTTCTTTCCCATGCTCGGTCACTTTTCCAATTCTAACATCTTGTAGAATAGTCTTGTAAACTTCATCCTTTGCCTGACGCATATTTTCATGCAGTTCAGCATAATTGAAGTTTAACCATATATTGACGTTGCCAATACTCCCTAAGCACTTCCTGGTATCTTCATGCGTGAGCATTTTGAACACAGGTTGCCCTTTCACTGGTGTCAGCTGCAGAAGATCTCCAAAAACAATGATGTGTTTGCCACCAAATAACACATCATACTCTGTTTTGAGAACTTCTTGCATTCTCAAATGCACAAAGGCAAGCATGACATTGGAAACCATGCTTACTTCGTCAATGATAAGAAGTTTCATTTTCCTCAAGACTCTTGAAACTTCAAAACAAGCATCTCCAGATAGCTTGTGATATTCTAATTTGTTGTCATGCTCCACTGGCAGCATCAGTAAACGATGTAAAGTAATCCCTTTAATGTTATGTGCTGCCAGTCCAGTTGGAGCGGTGACAACACAAGACAGCGATGACTCTGTCCTTTCCTGCAAATAACATGAAATTGCTTTAATAAGGAAACTTTTTCCAGTTCCCGCTTCTCCACTCACGTACAGTCGGACAGGCTTCAACGACGTACATGAGCACTCTTTCTTGTCATGACTTAATCCATGATCAATTTGCATGGTAAGTTCGTCATATATTTTCCTCTGCTCAACGTTGAGTTGTCTTTCCAACTCTTCTAAGTTAACCGCATCCTCCTGAGCATGTGCCATGGCTCTTTCCACTTCATTCATAGCAGTGGCAGCTTCATTTTCGATAAGAGGTCCTCCTAGTGGATCCTGACTCAATGAAGCAGAACTCTGACTGTCCTGAGAACTGTCTCTGGCAATCTCGGCTGCAATCGTTGCTTCCTGCTCAATTTCCACATTCAACATTTCTACATATTTGGGAAAAGCAGGACATTCTATGGTCTCCTTGGCAGCATTGAAAGAGTCTTCGTAACAGAGGAAATCTCCAAGCAGTTCCTCTTCTGCACGCCAAGGCTTAAAAAGTTGCAAAAGTGCTAAATAGAAAAACTCCTTTTTTTCAGGAGATTCGCCACTCAATTTTCGATGGTTTATCAAGTGGCATTTTCTTTGCTTGACCAGACATCCCTCACTTCCTATTACAGCATACACTCCTTTCTCAGTATCTTCTTTGATGTTCCTCTTGAATATGTAATTTTGCAGAACCTCATACAGACAAACATTCTCGAGGTGACTGCTTCGATTTGGATAATATGTATCCAACATGTTGCTCTTCAAAATGTCGGTACTGTTTGGCTCCTTTTCCGCCAAATACTCAATTTCCCGCACAGGTTTCAGAACTCGATTACGCGTTGCAGCAAGACCAACACTCGCCCAAACGATACTCCTGGACTTGGCATAGAGACTTGCTGAAGACAACCGGTCAGAACATTCGTAAGCTCCGATTTCTCGATGCGACAACATCTTCAGACTGAAACTGTACAACTTCTTGCTGAGGCTCTTTTCATGGGAAATGTCCTCCCACATATCCTTCAATTCTGTCTTCTCTTTTTTGGTGATGTAAGATGTCACATACCTAGCCACAGCCATACAGTTATCAGCCACAAACTGTATATCCATGTTAGCATTCCACATGGACAAAATCACCGGGTTGTAGTCGTTGATGTACTTAGACTCTTCGTTCCTCTTCAAATTGTATGTGTTTTTAGGTGATTTCTTCATCACATTATGTCGCAGCGAAGACATCAAACTGTTCACTCTTCCTTTAGAAATCACCGATCGTGGAAAACCGAAACGACATTTGGTGTAGAACTTGTCTTTGTTCCGGAATTTACGACGACAGTACTTTCCACATCGATGGCTTTGGAAACGTAGAACTTTTTCTCTTAGGCTTTTTTTCTCCTTTGCGTTTGGAACAGCACACTGTTCTATGAAACTCATCACTGAGTCGTCTGCATCCGTTCCAAATTTAGGTGCATCCTTGATCCACAGCAACATATGTATATGAGGAGCACCTCTTGCTTGGTACTCCTTCGTCCAGAAGAAATCCAACACCTCTCCAAGAGGTGGATTCTTCTTATTCATGATGAAAGACATCATACCTTCAAATCTATGATTGAAGTACCTACATACATTGACTGGATCCAAAGAGCACAGTTCTCCGGGTGTCTTGAATTCGATGTTTTCTACGTTAGCATTTGCCTCTCGTAGAAATTCAAGTAAGTCTTCCCAGCCATACTCAGCACAGCTCAAAGTGAGGAACCATGTGGGAGTTCCTAAGTTCCTCAGCATACATTTTAAATCACCATGACGACGGTACCAGTACTCATTAGTACCACGCTGACACGCCATGAGATTAATCAGGTGAGAATCCAAAATACTGTCTTGGACATTGACTTTATCCATAAAGTCACTTGCCGAGATGTTTTGCATGTGTATACCACTTTTCAAGATGTGGTTCACTGCATATGACAGTCCAGACAGATCGCTTTCAAACAGGAGATGAAACAAATAAGGAATGCATTGTCGAAACCTAGGATCTCCTGCATACAATCGCAAAGTCCGGTATTCAGAAGCAGGAATTTGATGAGGTCGCTCATCATATCTTCCTCCCTGACCTGTTGGAAAAAGCTGTGGGAAACACCGAGCTTCCAAACTTTCCTCCCAAACACTAATGGGACTCCCTTTCGCTTGTTTCATTTGAAACAACTCAATAGCATTCCCCATGACTTCCTTGGAATGCAAAGGATGAACACTATAATGTTCATATATTTCTTCACTAGTAGAGGGTTCTACTTTCTCAATTTGACCAGCACACAAATCGCTATCCTCTTCCTCACTTACTTCCTCTTCTGCAACATATACATTTTTATAGTATTTATTATATTTTTTCAAATACAATGTTGCCCTTTTGACTTTCCTAACATCTACTAAATCTTGCCATATTTTCTTATTCTTTGTCGGAACCCCATTAACTAAGATAACCAGAGGTTCCTCTTCCACTTTTTCTACTCCAATTGTGTTAATGTTTTTCTTCAAATCTAGAGGCAAATAAACAACTCTTCCCTTTAATCCTCTCTGTAAATCTGATGGAGGCAATTTCCCTGTCTTTGGCTCCATTCTTACAATAGCCTGAAAGGGATGGATACTTTGAATCAAAATAGATTCATAAGTATTTAAATCCTTCAATTCAGAAGGAATTTCAACCAATTCCAGATTATTATGAACTGCTCTAGCAGGCATCTGGTTTTGATTTAATTTGTTACAACAATAAGTACACACACGTTGATCCAATCCCAAATCAAAACAATTTTCTACCATCAAGTATGTTGTAAAATCCTTCCATTCACTATTATTTTCCCTTTCACTTTTTCCATATAAATCCACTAACTTAGTCTGATTCTTATAATAAGTGCGTCGACAACACACACAAGTGAAATTTGGCCTCTCACTTGATTTCACCTCAAACGTCGCAATTTCCCTCTGGAAATTATCTGTACTGGAAACCTGTACACTATCTTCCACATTACTCTCTTCTTCTTGGTCAATTTCAACATTCTCCTCTTTACTTCCAAAGTAACAAAACTCAATTTCTTCACATATATTCTTCACATCTATTTCAGAACCATGCAAAAGAGCAGCGCATAATTGTTTAAGCATAATTGCTGGACTCTTAGCATAATACAACATTCTAACTAATTTCCTCACTTTATTATGATGCACTGCTAGCATCCTGAAATGATGAAAAACACTCTGGCATACTCTCCTGGAAAGACAAGCCAGTGAATGACCATGCAAACCTATCACTTCTCTCACTCTGCAAGGATCTAATTCTTGCAACAACTTCATTTTCTGCTTCAAACTTTTCTTACTAAATGACCGTATAAAATCACAAAGCAAATTGATGGAATCCTGTCGTACACTGCAAATACTACTACACTTCCAGGTGTACACAGGACCCTTAGGACGTCTCCCTAAAACCTCATTACCTAACACCTCTTCTATCTCTGTTCTCACAAGTTTTTCTTTTTCAACTGGACAACCATCTTTCACTTCATAAGCTCGACCACTGGTGTCAACTGCATGCACCAAATCATTATCCTGGAAATAACTCTCCTCATTAAAAAATGCCTCAGAGCTTGAACTATGCATCCATTCTCCAGAAAAAACTTCACAAAAATTATTACGATTAACTATTCTCTTCCATCTACTATTTCTTTTGAAATCATAAATTACCTTGTTTAGCTTCCTAATTCTATTGATTGTCAAAATAAATAACTTACGTTTAATTTCAAATGCCTGATCAATAACTTTCTCAACTATTTTTTTTCTCTTATAAAAAACCACTTTCTGCTGACCTTTCTTAATATTTTTTAACAAATTCCCAATTATCCTGTTGCGGAACATTCGTTTACGAATATCCCTAAACTGTTGTTTCCTTCTACTTTCATGCATAGAGTTATCTCTTACTCTAGCAGTAACATTTCTCATTGGCCTTTCCTTACCATTTGAATTCATTCTCCTTTTCTGGAGTGAAACATTTTCTGTAGTAATATTTTTTTTACTACACATATTTCTTATGACTGTTTTTCGACTCTTACCCGGTGCTTTCTTGGTGACTTGACAAATCTTTTTGTTAGAGGACTGCTGCAATATTCCATGCTCCTGCTGTCTTTGACGTTTTCCAGCCTTTCTTACTCTTTCTTTGCTAGGCATCCTAAAATCTTGAAATAATCTGCAGTTGAATCTGTGGTAAAATATAATAAAAAATGTTATTAACCACTATTACCCAACAGTAAATTAATAACAGTCATCAAAAACTTAACACACTACTTAAGTATATAATATACTGAAGCCTATCTCCAATTTTTCACTGAACAGGACTCATCTCTTCTTAACCTTGGATAAACCTCACCTACTCTGTGTCCCCTGCACATAATTAAATGTAAAGGGGCAGATTTATATTAACTAGCACATCCCCAGGGATGCACCAGTTAACGTGCACCGCTGCTCTGCCACCCACGGTGTGCCGCATTTACAATCAGATAGGACAAAGCTACATCAAAACCCTGCGCCTGCTTGAAGCAGGCATAGATCTTGACGCAGGTAGGCTGAAAGCTAAAGCAACAACTAAGTGTCGTGTGCAGAAGTTACAAAAAAGGAAAAATGGCGTTTAAACCAGTAATGAGACCATGCTAACGTAATACAGAGTAAACATATCCAGGATCTACATCAGTTTGGGGTTCACGAACCTGGCAGGTACAAGGCACTGAGGCTTTCCACCGTGCATGTCTCATCCCAAAACATATGTTGTTTGTGAATGAAACAATTTCCCAGACCAAATGCTTTGGATTGGCTACTTCTAAAAAATTATACACCCCTACTATCCCGGAGTTAGAGGAATACGATGGTTGGAGTAATTTTACTCTTTGTCTATTAAAGATTTACAGGCCCTACTCCGTAATTCTTCCTTTAACATTTCCAGTATAAATCCAAAAGGTTGACTGCTTTGGCAACGTGCCTTATCCACGGTTTAATAACGCTGCCTTTTGCTTTATATAAGTTTTCAAATTGTATGAAATATATACCAATAGGTCGTTATTAACCTTTAGGTAGTGGTTTTCTTCATCAAGTCTGGTCGCTTCCATACACATACAGATTTTCAAAGATGATCAAGAACTTTATCTGAATGGAGAGGAATGCACTGAGACGCCAGATCATTCACTAATGTGTAGGCACATACAGTTACACGGTTCATGCAACAAACACCGACCAAATATGGCTTGCGTGTTGCAAGGCACACCAGTTCCTGCTATCATCCCCACGTTCAAGTTCTTGGAAAATGGTAGTTATTTGATGCTCAATAATGAAGATTGTTCTGGGTTAATTAAAAGTATTCATTTTATCGTAACAGTAAATGAACGGGTTATTTGCTGCAGAAATGTTCTATTTCCTCCCACACATGAACATAGGGAGTTTTCAATCTGGCCACAAATACCAACCTTGGCAGCACATTTCAACGGCATGGCAAGAATAAGAGCTATTTTGTCTCAGAGAGAGGTGGCCTTGAGTTCGGCCCGTGAAACTTTCGTCCTTCACACAGCGAACACCCGTACAGAGGTGCAGACCCTGTTAAATACAGATTCGACTTTGCATTTCAGCAAGATTACCCATTCATTTCCATGCAGCAGGAGGCCCATAGGAATGAAGGTACAATTTGCGATTAGCAATTACCTCATCGCAAATTACGAATTTTTCCGACGGTGCAGGGGTGTCTCAAGAACACCCTGCTGCACCCCTGAAAAAGAAATTTGGGGTCATATGGCGCACATAAATTTTGAAAACATTCCTTTACCTCAAAAACGATTTTCAACTCATAATTTGAAAACACTGCACATGGGGAAATGACTTAAAATGTCCTTAAGACACATAAAAGCATTTTTTGATTGCCTTTGCAGCATTTTCCGTCACCTTTAACATGCCTATGTAACGGAAACATTCAAAATCTAAATTTGCCATGCACAGGTGGGAGCATATTTACAAGCAATTTGCTCCACAGACAAACTTCTTACATTGAAATGGGAAAAATAACATCACAGACTCTCAATTACCTTATAAAGAAGCAGACACCATTATGTCCTTCTCATCAATATTAAAACCATTGCTTTTTCTCAAAAACGATTTACAAGTCATAATTTGAAAACACTCCACAGCTCCTATGCACATAAAAGCCCTGTCAGTACTAATACTTCACATTTTCTCCAATTACAATTTCTCAAAGAAACAAAATCTATTTGTGAAACACTTGAGACAAAGCAACATTTGAAAAACACAACTTTCTTCATAATTTTCTCCTTAAAGCACACTATTTTCTATCTAAATTAAAGAAATCTTTTCTCACCTTAGCAAATACTTTGAGTTTCAAAACAGTCTCAGAAACACACCAATTTGTCTTCAGCAGAGCAAAAGGTATTCACTCCAGAGTCTGCAGCTATCAAAAGCACAGAAATGCTGTAATTCCTCACACATATCTCTCATGTCACCCAATCAAAACTCTTCCCTCACTTTTTTTCAAAGCAAAACCCTTCCCCCCTCTGCCCCCTCTCTGCTTTTTCTGCATAGCAACCACCTCTTGCAAGACCTCTCACACAACAATGTTGCAATTGAACTCTGAACTCTCAGTGCACCTGCATATCCAGAGCATTCTTTCATTTAATGATTTTTTCTTCGCCACTCAAAATACATCTTTCAACGAACTCATCCATTCACACTAACTTTCTGTTTTCAGCAATCAAAATCCACCAATCACTCTTACTGCTTCATTAACACAGAAACTCCTCAGTTTTTTTCATTTTACACTCTCATTTTTTCAACTGCCATTTCATTGCCACACTTCATCTGACTGCAGCAGAACCTTCTCTCGCCATGTTTTCTGTCTGGATTGTTGGACATAGTTACATATATTGGGCTCAAAGGTACGCTGAAAACAGGAATTTACCTAACCTCAATTTACAAGATGTGGAAATTAAGTGGTTTGGCCACAGAGGATTAAAATGTCACCAATTGATACCATTGGTGAAAACCTTTATGCATTTGCCCAAACCTGACCTGTTAATTGTGCACTGTGGAGGTAATGATTTGGGCACTTTGACTGGGGTAGGTCTGGAAATGCTTTTAAAGGACACCTTTGAGCAATTGATGGCACTTTTTCCTCAGACTGCCTTGGTATATTCAAATATATGCCAAAGACAGAAATGGAGGTGGACAAAATTGGTTTGAGGAAGCATGTAAACAAATCTGTTTCAGCTTACATGAGAGACCATGGAATGGGCTCCCTCTACAACAATAACTACAATAACAATAACTTGCGTTACTACATGCAAGATATCTACAGAGGAGATGGAGTTCACTTCTCAGATGAGGGCAACAGAGTTTTCACTCTGAATTTAAGAATGTGCATTGGTACCTACTTATAAGTACCTAAATGTACCATAAACCCAAAAGCTCTTCTCAGAGCTACCCTACATCTGATCACTCACAATTATTATTGTACTCTAACTTTTTTCACTAATTTTCAAGAAAGTACGCTCCCCAGAACGCTTCCCGGTTCGCGAACCGAGCGCACTCCACGCAAAAAAACTAAAAAAACGGTATATATTTTTTTGCCCTGCGAGAACCTTTCAAAGCCTCCACATCAAACCTAGGGGGTCAGGGACGATCTACTAGGCCCCCTTATGGTCATTTGCCCCTTCGCTTTGGCCTCCTCTTGTCTCTCGATCCTACCGAGAGACAAGATGGCGGCCGCTACGGACTGTTTGGAATGTTTACAGACGCCGAAAAACCAATCAGCTTCGCAAACCTCCGTAACGCGAAAAGTACGCGAAGCGGAGCGCTGTTACAGATATATATCTTTTTTTGAACGTTAATTTCTCAAAATCCACTGGAGCACATATATTGAGACCTAGCAAAGGCACATCGGGCTACCAGTCCCTACAATTTTGCCAAGTTTCGTGCAAATCCATTCAGCCGTTCGATTATTATTATTATTTTTTTTTTTGCTCCGCGGGGCCCTTTTAAAACCTCCACATCAAACCTAGGGGGTCAGCGAGGATCTACTATTCCCCCTTATGGTCATTTGCCCCTTCGCTTTCGCCTCCTCTTGTCTCTCGATCCTACCGAGAGACAAGATGGCGGCCGCTACGGACTGTTTGGAATGTTGACAGACGCCGGAGAACCAATCAGCTTCGCTTCACAAAGCTCCGTTGCGTGAAAAGTACGCGTCCTGGGCCGCTGCCCGGTCCGCTGTTACAGATATATATCTTTTTTTAAACGTTAATTACTCAAAATCCACTGGAGCACATATATTGAGACCTAGCAAAGGCACATCGGGCTACCAGTCCCTACAATTTTGCCAAGTTTCGTGCAAATCCATTCAGCCGTTCGATTATTATTATTATTTTTTTTTTTGCCCCGCGGGGCCCTTTTAAAACCTCCACATCAAACCTAGGGGGTCAGCGAGGATCTACTATTCCCCCTTATGGTCATTTGCCCCTTCGCTTTCGCCTCCTCTTGTCTCTCGATCCTACCGAGAGACAAGATGGCGGCCGCTACGGACTGTTTGGAATGTTGACAGACGCCGGAGAACCAATCAGCTTCGCTTCACAAAGCTCCGTTGCGCGAAAAGTACGCGTCCTGGGCCGCTGCCCGGTCCGCTGTTACAGATATATATCTTTTTTTAAACGTTAATTTCTCAAAATCCACTGGAGCACATATATTGAGACCTACAAAAGGCACATCGGGCTACCAGTCCCTACAATTTTGCCAAGTTTCGTGCAAATCCATTCAGCCGTTCGGGCTAAAAGTGAGGCCAACCGCCCTATGGAAATTAACATGGGAAAAACGCGTTTTGGGACCCTCCTTTTTTCTCGGCCCCCCCTTGACGAACCCCCCCCAAATTTTCAAAGGCTGCTCAGAAACAAAATGTGCCATTTTCCTGAAAATTTCAGCCAATTCCGTCCACAAACGGCAAAGTTATTAGACATAGAATTTTCAAAAATCCCATAGAGAAAAAATCCTAACTATATATACCTACTGGCAACCGCCAGTAGGTAATATATATATATATATATATATATATATATATATATATATTACCTACTGGCGGTTGCCAGTAGGTATATATAGTTAGGATTTTTTCTCTATGGGATTTTTGAAAATTCTTTGTCTAATAACTTTGGCGTTTGAGGACGGAATTGGATGAAATTTTCAGGAAAATGGAACATTTTGTTTCTGAGCAGCCCCTGAAAATTTGGGGGGGTTTTGTCAAGGGGGGGCCGAGAAAAAAGGGGGGTCCCAAAACATGTTTTTCCCATTCATTTTTCCATAGGGCGGTTGGACTCACTTTTAGCTCGAACGGCTGAATGGATTTCCACGAAACTTGGCAAAATTGTAGATATTGTTTGCCCGATGTGCCTTTGCTAGGTCTCAAGATATGTGCTCCTGTGAATTTTGATTAAATTAGGTTTAAAAAAAGAAATATATCTAGAGCCGCGCCCGGTGCGCGTACCGGGGAGCGCTCCGGGCGCGCCACGCGACTTGCGCACGGCAAGCTGATTGGTTCTCGGGTGTCTGTAAACATTCGAAACAGTCCGCAGCGGCCGCCATCTTGTGTCTCGGTAGGATTGAGACACAAGAGGTGGCAAAAATCAAAGGGGAAATGAGCAAAAGGGGGCAGGGTACACCCCCCTGACCCCCTAGTTTTGATGTGGGGGCCATAAAAGGGTCCCGCGGGTAAAACATTTTTTTTTTTTTTTAAATCGATTTTTGCGGGGGGGGTGGGGGAGCGCCCGGTATGCGCACCGGGGAGCGTACGGGGGAGCATACCATGGAGATAAAAAATGACAGACTTTTTAAAAAAAAAAAATAGCATTTTTTTATAAATTGGAGGTAGTTCTGAAAAGAACTTTTTTTTGTTTTTGTTGTTTTATATTTTTTTAGACTTTTTAAAACGATTCCAAAACTGCTCAACAGGAGCAAAAAAATGTGAAAATTTAGGGACTGGCAGTGCAGCGGTGTTGCTGTTTCTTTATGGCAATGAGTTCAACACTCTGCTCCCCATAGCAGAGCAGTTCGTCACACTCCGTGCACAGAAATTTGATGCCTGCAAACACCGGCTGTATGTTAGGGACCATTCTTCCACGGGGTGGTCCCGAAGGTGTTGCTCCACCAGTGGAGGTGCTGCCGCCATCTGTGGGTAAATTCCGTGCCAGCTCTCTGACACTCACCCTGGCAAAGTTGTTTGAGTGTCTTCTTTTGACATGCCTGATTAAATTGGCATTTCCAAAACTATATTTTTTCAGAGGATTGCCTCTGGATAAAGTTCTACCACATATTTGGCAGGTTACTTTGGGAGCATTGACTTTTTTTTGTCCTTCAGGGATGTCATAGAATTTCCAGATGAAATGGTCTTTTTTCTTCTGCTGAGGAGGGTCCTCATCTAAAAATCCGTCGGAATCACTGCTGGATGACTCTCTTGCAGCCATTGCTGTAGATCAGGAAAGTAGGAGATGAAGACAGTACACAGAACAGCTCTTGCTCTCTCCAAGTACAAAGCAATAGTGAGAGAAATGGGTGGGTTTCACACAATTTGGAAAAAAAAAGTTCTGAACCAATGAAAAGTGTTATTTTAAAGTCACATGGTTTGACGCGCTTACGCTACGCGCCCCAGGGCGCGTCCCGGGGCGTGTTTCATAAGCGCCTCGGGGCGCTTACGTTGCGCGATCGCATGCGCTCCCGGGTGCGCTTACGCGGTGCGTCATAAGATGCATCTCGCGGCTACGCGATACGTGTCTTATGACGCAAGGCGTGGTGGCTACGCAATACGTCACGATGTTGTTTTCGTTCGCGGCAATAGCGCTATCGGGACGCTCATCAGTACGCGCCCCGGGGCGCGCCGCAAGATTGCGCTTACCCGTGCGTTCACCAGTCCGCGCCCCGGGAGCGCACCAAAAAGAATTAAAAAAAAAAATGACATAATTATACAATATAAAATTCGCTTTAAAATTTATTATTTTTTAAAACTATAAACATTTGCTATTAAAAAACCTATGAAATTCACTGAAAAAACCATAGGTTATAGACCATATATAGTTAGGAATTATCATTTACAAAACCATTGAAATTCACTGAAAAAACCATAGGTTATAGACCATATATAGTTAGGAATTAGCATTTACAAAACCTTATTTTACTCACACAAAACCATTGAAATTCCATATATAGTTAGTTGCACTAACTATATATCGCGCACTTGCAATCCACTGCTGATGATGTCACATATTACATCATTCATGACATGGTCAGTGACATCACTGATGACATCACTGATGACATCTCAAATGACATCACTGATGACATCACTGATGACAACATCCAGTGACTGTATGTTTCTGTAAAGTTAAAATATGTCTTACATATTGAAGAATGAGTGGATGTATAAGTGTCCGGATGAAGGATTTAGTAGGTGCATGACTGACTGTATAAGTGAGTGATTAAATGTGTCTCACTGAGTGCATGGGTTAGTGACTAAACTGTTTTAAATTGTGCATCATTGTGTCTGTTGTTCTGTAATCTGATGCATGTGTTGATCATTAGCTATATGACTAACTCTATGGGTTATTGATTGGTTGCCCAAGTATTTGTATGGGAGACTGAGTGTGTGTGTGGGTGTCTGGGAGGTGTATGACTCTGTGCATAGATGTGTGAGCAGTTGATTCACTAGATGTATGGGTTCAAAAGTGCATGTGGAAACAGCTGTATGGGCGGTTGACTGTGTGCATGAGTGTATTGGTGAGTGAATGGATATCTCAGTGCTACATGTCAAAGTAAGTACATATGTAAAACACAGTACATGTGAGAGTTGACATATATAAATAACTGTGCATAAGAGCCAGTGAATGTGTGAGTGGCTGTATGGATCATTGTGAACTTGTATCAGGGATTGTATAAGAGAGTAAATATGTGTTAGTATATGTTTCAATAAGTAAGGTGTGTATAACTATATAGTTGAGGAAATGGAGGTGTGATTGATTCTTTGCAAGACTGACTAGGTGTGTGAGTAACTCCATGGATGAGTGACAGTCTGTGAATGTCTGTTTACACTGAGTGTATCTAAGGTTATATTAGAGTCTGAAGAGGTTCATCGTATCATCACATGAATGATGTCATCCGTGATGTGATCAGTAATGTCAAATGAGATGTCATCAGTGATGTCATTTGAGATGTCATCAGTGATGTCATCAGTGATGTCACTGACCATGTCATGAATGATGTAATATGTGACATCATCAGCAGTGGATTGCAAGTGCGCGATATATAGTTAGTGCAACTAACTATATATGGAATTTCAATGGTTTTGTGTGAGTAAAATAAGGTTTTGTAAATGCTAATTCCTAACTATATATGGTCTATAACCTATGGTTTTTTCAGTGAATATATATATATATATATATATATATTCACTGAAAAAACCATAGGTTTCACAGATGTTATAGTTAGCTGGACATTTCACTCATACAAAACCTTTGAAATTCCCCTGTTACAGTTAGTTTAGATAACTATGACTTGCGCGACGGCAATGCACTGTTGATGATGACACATATTACATCACTCATGACATGGTCAGTGACTTCACTCATGACATCACTGATGACATGTCAAATGACATCACTGATGACATCACTGATGACAACATCCTTGTGACAAAGTGGCAGACCTCCTCTCAGCGTAAAATAACCTTTGACACACACATTCAAAAATAGAAACTAACATTTTCTTAAAAATGGAGTTACTAATACGAATTACAACAACCTATTAGGTAATTCCAATATCTACATACACATCCACTCATTCACCAACAGTTCTATATACTCACTCATACATGTACTTACTCATCATATGTACGCAAACACCTATACATCCTGTTACACACTAATACTCATCCATATAGTTACTCACACACATATTCACACATGCAAAAAAATATAAAAAAAACATTTACTTGATTATACTGGTATATACACACCACTACATGTACTTCTACAGAAACGGACACATATTTACTCTCTTAAACAATCAATTATAAAAACACATACTTATTTATATAGGTACTCTTCCAACTGTCGCTCTCACATATACTTAATTATATACATCAATACTCACATATACTAGTTTAAAACATATGTAGTTACTCATGAATACACTATTGAGACAGTCATTCACTCACTAACCCACCCATACACACAATCATCCACCAATACAGTCTTGCACACATGCTGTCTTCAAAATACATACAAATAGTGAGTCACTCATTCTTGCATGTGTGTGCTAAGTAATATCCCCCACCGAACCATACAGACACTCATACTGATACTAAAAAAAAAATAACCCATATACACACTCATGTAGCAACTCACCAACCCATGCAGCCACTTATACACAAAGTTAGACACTGATACATATATTTAAATATTTAAACATTACTCGCTAATACATATATTCACTAAGATACACTTAATAAGTCAGTTAACCAATCATTTTTACAAAAAACATTCATTTAGACACTTCATTCTTCCATCGACCTTTAGATATACACATATAAAAAATATTTATTTTTCAGAAAGACACACATGCATTGGATGATGTCATCAGTGATATCATCAGTGATGTCATTTGACATGTCATCAGTGATGTCATGAGTGATGTCACTGACCATGTCATGAGTGATGTAATATGTGACATCATCAGCAGTGCATTGCGGTCGCGCAAGTTATAGTTAGCTGAACTAACTATAACAGGGGAATTTCAAAGGTTTTGTATGAGTGAAATGTCCAGCTAACTATAACATATGTGAAACCTATGGTTTTTTAAGTGAATTTGCAAGGTTTTTTAAATGCTAATTCCTAACTATAAGGTGTGTGAAACCTATGGTATTTTCAGTGAATTTGCAAGGTTTTTTAAATGCTAAATTCTAACTATGACGTGTGTGAAACCTATGATTTTTTTAGTGAATTTGCAAGGTTTTTTAAATGCTAATTCCTAACTATAACATGTGTGAACTGTATGGCTTTTTCAGTGATTTTACAAAGGTTTTTAAATACTAATTCCTAACTATTACGAGTGTAAAACCTATGTTTTTTTCAGTGAATTTGCAAGGTTTTTTAAATGCTAATTCCTAACTATGACGTGTGTGAAACCTATGGTTTTTTAAGTGAATTTCAAAGGTTTTTAAAATGCTAATTTCTGAATCAATTTTTATATTTTTTATATATTCATTTTTCCACAAACTGCCTTTGTATGTGGTAATACATTGACTGTATCCTGTAATATGCAACGGCACAGCTACTTTTTATGATTTGGATAAAGTTGAACAGTATGGTCTACATCTTCAATCAAAATATAAGCACTCAAATTTGTTATTTAACTTTTTTTTTTTTCTAACGTGCGCGCACCTCGCTATTTTTTTTAAATTAAAAAAAATGGTTTTTTTGCCCTTTGGGGTCCTTCAGGGACCCCCTGAGAAGGCCTAGGGGGGCAGGGAGTCTCTACACTGCCCTCTTTTCATGTTTTCCACTATTGTTTTTCACTCACTTCTGGCTCGGGGGTGCGAGCATCGTGCGCGCACCTCGCGTTTTTTTTGGGTTTTTTTAAAAATTGTTTTGCCCTTCGCGGTCCTCTCAGGGACCCCCTGAGAAGGACTTTGGGTCAGGGAGTCTCTACCCTTCCCCTTTTCACGTTCTCCACTATTGTTTTTGAGTCACTTCTGCTTCGAGGGTGCGTGCAACGAGCGCGCACCTCGCGTTTTTTTAAAGTTTTTTTTTAAATGTTTTGTTTGCCCTTTGGGGTCCTTAAGGGACCCCCTGAGAAGGGCTAGGGGTCAGGGAGTCTCTACCCTGCCTCCTTTTCACGTTTTTAAAAGTATTTTAGAAAATCGGGTAAAACGTCATTCATATGCGACGGTCGCGCAATGTGCGCGCACCCGTACGCGCACGTAAAGTCATGTGACTAGAAAACAACACTTTTGATTGGTTTATACTAGTTTCTTTTCCAGAATCTTCAAACACCCCACCCACTTCCCTCACTATCTCTTTCACTTTGATGGGAGAAGGATCTTTGGAGTTTGTTCCAGCTTTTTTGGCAAAATGGTAGAGCAACAGCAGCCACAGGATACATCATCATCTGACTCAGATGTGGAGTATGTTGAAGAGCAGCCACGTGCTTTGAAGACCAAGGAATCCTTCATCTGGAAGTTTTTCAGCTATCTAGAGGGGCAGAAAAAAGTTAATGCCCTGAAGGTCACATGTAACATCTGTGGAAGTGTGCTGTCTAGAGGAAATCCTAACAAACACTACTCTTTCAGCATCCACACCATGATCCGTCACGTAAAGAATGTGCAGCCTAATAACTTTGCACGTGCTTCAACAAGAACCCTTGCTACTAATCCTCCAGCTTCTGTCCACCAGCACCTCTACAGCAGGAGCATCTCCATCGACATCGAGTTTAGATGTCCGGCCACTTTTGGCTAATGTACATATAAAATGCAACCTCTGCTACAAGATCCTCTGCTATGGAGAGCAGAGTGTGAACTTGGATCGAGATAAAGATTCAGCAGCACACATGCTCCCACAGATAATTTTTTAATTTTATTTTTTTTGTTCCTGTTGAGCAGTTTTTCGTTACCTGTTTTTTTATTTTTGTTCTAAAAAATCCCCCAAAAATATAAAATTGTTAAAAAACTAAAAAAAAATACAAAACAGAAAAACAGTTTTCAGAACTAACTTCACTACTCCAAGAAGAGCTATATCTCTTAAATACTGTGTCATACTTTTTTTGAATGCATGTGTAGTGTATAAATGAATGACTAAAATGACTGAGTGAAAAGGAGGAAAGGATTGATGGAATGAGTGAGGAAAGGATTGATGGAATGAGTGAGGAAAGGGGAGTCAAAGAGTGACTGAAACAAGGGGAATGAGGGTAGGGGAGTGAGGTAAGGGAGAGAAAGAGTAAGGGAAGGGCAGTAAGGAAAGGAAAGTGAGGGAGGAGGCGTGAGAAAATGGGAGCATGGAACGGAGACAGGGAAGGGGAGTCAGAGATGGAGAGGGAGAAGTAGAGCAGAGTAAAGGGAGTGAAGGTAAGAGAAGTGGAGTGACGGTGAGGGAAGGGGTATGAGGATGAGAAAAGGGGAGTAAGGGAAAGTGAGAGATGGGGAGTGAGGGAGAGAGAAGTGGAGTGAGGGGATGGAGGGAGTTAGAAAAGGGGAGTGAGAGAAGGGGAGTAAGGAATAGAGTGAGAGAAGGAGAGCGAGGGGGAGTGAGGAAAAGGGAACGGGAAAGTGAAAGGGTAAGAAATACAGACAGTAGGAAGTGGAGAGGGGGAAAGGGAGTGACGGTGAGTGAAGGGCAGTGACAGTTAGGGAAGGAGTATGAGGGTGAGGGAAGATGAATGCGAAAGAAGGAACCAAATTAAGAGAGAGGGAAAATTAGTGAGGGAGAGAGGAGGAGTGATATAAAGAGAGAGGAAAGGAGTTTAAGGGTAAGGGAGAGAGAGGGACTGAATGAGAGAGAGGGAGAGCAAGGAACTGAGAAAGAGTGAGGCAGTTAGAGTGAGTGAGAAAGAGCGAGTCAGGGAGAGAAACATGGATGAAAAAAAGTGAGTGAGGGAGTGAACGAAGGGGAGTAAGTGAGATGGAGTGAGGGAGTGACAAAAGAGGAGTAAAGGAAGGAGAGTGAGGGAAGGGGAGTGAGAGAAGCAGAGCGAGGGGGAGTGAGGAAAAGGGAGCAGGAAAGTGAAGGGGTGAGAAATACAGATAGAATAAAGTGCAGAGGGGGAAAGGGAGTGACGGTGAGTGAAGGGCAGTGACAGGTAAGGAGTATGAGGGTGAGGGAAGAAGAATGAGAAAGAAGGAACAAAATTAAGAGAGAGGGAAAATGAGTGAGGAAGAGAGGAAGAGTGATATAAAGAGAGAGGAAAGTAGTTTAAGGGTAAGTGAGAGAAAGGGACAGAATGAGAGAGAGGGAAAGCAAGGAACCGAGATGCAGTGAGGCAGTGAGAGTGAGAGTGAGTGAGAGAGGGAGACAGGGAGAGAAAACTGGATGAAAAAAAAGTGAGGGAAGGAATAAACAAACGGGAGTAAGTGAGATGAAGTGAGGGAGTGAACAAAGAGGAGTGAAGGAAGGGGAGTGAGGGTAGGTGAGTGAAGGAAAAGTACTGAGGATGAGTGAAAGGCAGTAACAGTGAGAGAAGGGGTATGAGGGTGAAGAAAGAGGAATGAGAGAGTAGGAAGGATATTAAGAGAGAAAAAGGGGGACTGAGGGATAAAGTAGGAGTGAAGGGAACAGAAATAGAAAGACAGTAAAGGTGAGGGAGAGAGAGAGGGAAAGTGAGTGAGGAAGAGAGGAGGAGTGATAGAAAGAGAGAGGAGAGAAAATTAAGGGTAAAGGAAAGAGAGGGAGAAAGTGAGAGAGGGGGAGAGCAAGGAACTAAAAAGGAGTGAGGCAGTTAGAGTGAGTGAGACAGAGGGAGACAGGGAGAGAAACATGGATGAAAAAAAGTGAGTGAGGGAGTGAACGAAGGGGAGTAAGTGAGATAGAGTGAGGGAGTGAGGGAGTGACGATAGAGGAGTAAAGGAAAGAGAGTAAGGGAAGGGGAGTGAGAGAAACAGAGTGAGGGGGAGTGAGGAAAAGGGAGCGGGAAAGTGAAGGGGTGAAAAATACAGATAGGATGAAGTGCAGAGGGGGAACGGGAGTGACGGTGAGTGAAGGGCAGTGACAGTTAGGGAAGGAGTATGAAGAAGAGGAAAGATGAATGAGAAAGAAGGAAAAAAATTAAGAGAGAGGGAAAGTGAGTGAGGAAGAGAGGAGGAGTGATAGAAAGAGAGAGGAGAAGGAGTGAGCCAGTGAGAGTGAGTGACACAGAGGGAGACAGGGAGAGAAAAATTGATGAAATAAAAGTGAGGGAAGGAATAAGCAAAGGGGAGTATATGAGATGGAGTAAGACAGTGAGGCAAGAGAAGTGAAGGAAGGGGAGTGAGGGAAGGTGAGTGAGGGAAAAGTACTGAGGGTGAGTGAAAGGCAGTAACAGTGAGAGAAGGGGTATGAGGGTGAAAAAAGGAGAATGAGAGAGAAGGAAGGAGATTAAGAGAGAGGAAAGGGGACTGAGGGATAAAGTAGGAGTGAAGGGAACATAAATAGAAAGATAGTAAAGGTGAGGGAGAGAGAGAGTAAGAGAGAAAGAGAGGGAGAGCAAGTTAGTGAGAGAGAGTGAGGTGGTTAGACTGAGTGAGACAGAGGAAGAGAGGGAGAGAGAAATGGAGTCAAGGGGAGTGGGGGACTAAACGAATGGGAGTTAGCAAAAGTGAATGAGGAAAGGGAAAAGGATTGACAGATGGAGTGAGGAAAAGAGAGTAAGGGGGAGTGAGAGAATGGAAGCAGGTGAAAGAGAATAGGAGTAATGCACAAAGAGGAGAATATGAAGTAGGAGAAGAGGAGTGAGATTGAGTGAAGGGCAGTGATAGGGAGGGAAAAAGAAGCATATTAAGATAGAGGAAAAAGTAGTGAGTGACAGAGAAGGATTTATGGAAAGAGAGAGGAAAGAAAATGAAGATTGGTGGAGAGAGAGGGAGACAGTGAGAGAGAGAAAGAGAGGAAGAGTGAGGGACTGTGAGAGAGTGAGGCAGTTATAGTGACTGAGACAGAGGAAGAGACTAAGAGACGGATGGAGGTAAGGGGAGTGAGGGAGGGAATAAAGGAAGGGGAGTGAGCAAAAGGAAGTGAGGGAATAAGAGAAGGGGAGTGACTGAAAGTGAGTGAGGGATGGTGTGAAGGAAATAGAGTGAGGGGGAGAGAGAAAAGAGTGAGGAATAAAGCAAAAGAAGGGTAGTGATGGAGGAAGAAAGAAAAGAGAAGTGAGGGTCACATAGAGGAAGCAGGGAGCAGGAGAAGGTAAGTGAGAGTAAGGGAAAGGGTACTGATGGTGAAAGAAGGGGTGTAAAGGTGAATTAAGGGGAGTAAAGAGAGTGAGGGAAGGAGAGTAACATGAGCAAAGGAAGTGGAATAAGAGACAAAGTGAAGAAAGTGAAAAAGGTTAAGCGAAGTAAGAGAGTGATGAGAAAGTATTTTTTGTTTCTCATTCTCACCTTATAAGTAATGAAAAGTTAATAATCTATTATTAATAAATATAGTATCTGTCGAAGAGAAGAAAAAATTGAGTTATAATATATATTTCACAAAATAATGTGTACAATATTTTTTTTATTTTATTTTGCTGTTCTCAGAATAAATTGAATTTCACTGAAATCAATAAGATTGTCTTTAAAAAACCCATTCAGCATTTTCATTAAGAAAGTAACAAATAGAAAAAAACATATCTTAAATGTCTTTTTCGAACAGCAATTTTTTACGTAAGTAAGTGATATTACCAACAATCTCAAAGTAACAACAAATTATTACTTCTTTCTTATACACTCTAAATAAAGTAATGTACAAACATATGCTAACAACATTTACCCGAAATAGTCATTTTTTGTTTCACATATCGTTCCTCATGGCCAAATAGTATGTGTGAAATCCTTAGTTTGGAAGTTACTTAATAGTACTCTTAAGCGTCAGTTTTCCAACTTTCTGAATCAAAAGCACCAACATCTTTTGGACCATCTAACAATGGTTATACCTCCACCCGATGCTATTTATCATGTACATAGAACTTTAAACAACTAGCATGCTATCAGAACCTCAACATCATCTGGTATGCCGATCACACTCTGCTCATCCTTTATCTTACCAAGGATCTGTATACCATTAAAAGGAACCTCTACAAGGGAATGAAAAATGTCAGCAACATCTCCAACAACTACAACAAATCTAAAACATCTCTGCCTCACCGATGATCAACATCTCCTGTGATAGCTACATCACCCACTATCTGATACACTTACACTACCTCTACGTCAACTACAAGAATTTTTTGAACCTCTTCACCCTCACTCTCAAAGTACTTTTCAGCACCAGACTACCCTTTCTTAACAGCAGTAATTTTCCCAGGCCAATTATTTTCCCTAAAATTTGGGTTGTAAAAACACTAAGTAAGAATTTTGTAAGTCATAAGGCAAACGTTGTTTAAAAATCAATTGAGTAGCATTACAATGAGTCAAGCCTTTCGTACATTTTAAATAAGCTGTGTAATGTCCTGATGTTGTAGAAGGACCATCATGGAAAATAATTGCTACAGTTACAAACATTTTTCCTCATATTGATAGTTGAGAAGCCACAACATTTTTATTAAAGTTGTCTGTTTTCTTCCATCAGGTCTGCATCGTTGCAGCATTAAAATTACATACTGTCCATATCTATGTATAAATAATGTTGATAACATTTCAGAGTTACATTCTCTAACTAGATTATTAAAAGACACTGATTTGCAGTCTGGTAAAGTCGAATATATAAATCTTTCAGTGTCTATTTCAGTACTACTTGAAAACGAACAATTGTCACAGTCATGATGGCATTTATAAGAAAGGTCAAAAAGATTTTCAATTTCTATACCTTCATCTTGCAATACAATAAGCATATACATTAGAAATTCCTCACAATCTTGCTGAATTTTCTGTGAAAATTGATTTAAACCAGAACATATGTCTAAAACATTTTGAATATCAGAAACACTTTCTATTTTAGTTTTATCACTACTACATTTCTCAAACACAGAATTCAACAAACAACAAAATCTTTTGTCCCGATTTTCAACAATTTGTTGTGGTAAAGTTTCAAGAAAAAAAACAACATTAACCACTACATTAGCATAGCAGTTGACACCAGAACTGTTTTCAAACTGAAAACCAACAACCTCTTCAATAGAATCCTTTTTCTTTTTGCTTACTATCACTGGTTCATCTAGTTTTTTTTCTTTTCTCTGCAACCTCGCTACAATTTTTCTCATATCTTCTTTTTCGACTTACCACACGCTTTTCAAATACTGGATATTGAGGTAAATTGGGAGGATGTTCTCTTCTTAACCTATTATACTCTCTTACACAATTTACATCTGCACTAATCTTTGTGTCATCAAAATCAATCAGGTATAATCCAGATAAAGTTCTGACTCGAGATAAAACAACATATGCCATACCCTCTTTAAACACAGTACTTCCAATATTCACCAAAGCACTATCTACACTTAAACCTTGAGATTTATGAATAGTTACCACATATGCCAAACAAACAGGAAACTGTTTTCGGCGGACATATAAATCTTTTACAAGCAAAAATAGAGCTGAACAACGACTCAATTGTTGTTTCAAAAATTCAATGTCATCTGTATTTGGGTATTTCACAAAATCAACAACATTACCCATTGCTCCATTTACTAAACCTCTTTCCACATGTAAATTACGTCGTAAAATTATCCGACAATTTATACATGCATATAGATTCTTTTCTAAACCAGCAGTTTTAGATATTGATTTCTCTAAAGAATCCAATTTTGACTTCAACTTTTCTGACAAAATAATAGTAGCTCCTTCATGCTCTATTCTATCAATAGCTTTCAGTTTTATAATTTCTTGATTTTCTAGCTTTAGCATTATTTCATTGAATATTGAACATTCTTGCAGAGTTGGCATCAAGCATATCACTGATTTCTTTTCTGCAATTTTTCTATATATAATCTCTGGGAGAATATTTTCGTTTGGAAACAAATTTGTAAGTAATCGTGCCTGTAAAACTTCTTTGCCGTGTTCACTCACTTTTCCAATTTTTATATATTCAAGCAAACTTTTATAATCAGCGTCCTTTGACTGTTGCATATTTGTAATGAGTTCTGAATATTCGAAATATGACCAAATATTAACATTTCCAATGCTTCCCAGGCACTTTCTGGTGTCTTCATGTGTAACTGTTTTAAATACTGGCTTTCCTTTCACAGGAGTTAGTTGTAGTAGATCTCCAAAAACTATGACGTGTTTGCCTCTAAATAACACATCATACTCTGTTTTAAGGATTTGTTGCATTCTTAAATGCACAAAGGCAAGCATTAAATTTGATACTATGCTTACCTCATCAATAATGAGAAGTTTCATTTTTTCAACACTCTAGAAACTTCACAACAAGCTTCTCCAGATAGCTTGGGGTATTCTAATTTATGTTCGTGCTCTACTGGCAGCATCAATAAACGATGTAATGTAATCCCTTTAATGTTATGTGCTGCCAACCCAGTTGGAGCAGTAACAACACAAGAGAGTGACGACTCTATAGATAACTTGCAATTGCTTTAATTAGAAAACTTTTTCCAGTTCCTGCTTCTCCACTCATGTACAGTCGGACAGGTTTAAATGACGTACATGAGCACTGTTTTTTCTCGTGATATACACCATGCTCAATCTGTGCTGTCACTTGATCGTATATTTGTTTTTGCTCAACATTTAGTTGTTTTTCCAATTCAGTTTATTATATCCTCTTGAGCTTGTTGCATTGCTGTTTCCACCTCATCCATGGCAGTTGCTGCTTCATTTTGAATAATTGGTTCTCCTAGTGGATCCTGACTCAACAAAGGAGAACTTTGACTGTCTTGAGAACTGTCTCTAGCAATCTCTGCTGCAATTGTAGCTTCTTGCTGTATTTCGTCGTTCAACATTTTCAGATAATCAGTAAAAGCAGGACATTCTATAGTATTTTTATGCATTGAATGAATCTTCATGACTGTCAAAATCTCCAAGTAGTTCCAGTTCTGTTCGCCATTGGCTTAAAGAGTTGCAAAAGAGCTAAATAGTAAAATTCCCTTTTGTCAGCAGTTTCGCAACTCAGTTTTCGGTGATTAATCAAATGTCCTTTTCACTAAACATCCTTCAGATCCAATCACAGCATATACTCCTTTATTGATATCTTCTGTAATATTCCTTTTAAAAGTATAGCTTTGTAGTACTTCATAGAGACAAACGTTCTCAAGATGATTACTTCTATTTGGATAGTATGTATCCAACATATTTGTCTTCAAAATATCTGTACTGTCTGGTTCTCTCTCTGCTAAATACTCAATTTCTTGTACAGATTTTAAAACTCGGTTTCGTGTTCTTGCAAGAACTAAACTCACCCAAATTATTGTTCTAGTTTTGGAGTATAGACTTGCAGATGATGAACGATCTGAACATTCATATGCTCCGATTTCTCGATGAGACAACATCTTCAAACTGCAGCTGCACAATTTCTTATTTAGGCTCCTTTCATGAGAAATTTCTTCCCACATTTCCTTTAGTTCTGTCTTTTCAGATTTAGTAATGTAAGACGTTACATATAGAGCCACAGCAATGGAGTTGTCTGCAACATATTGAATATCCATGTTAGCATTCCACATGGACAAATTGACTTGGTTATAGTCATTTATGTATTTTGACTCTTCATTTCTTTTTAAGTTGTAGGTATTTTTCGGTGATTTTCTTGTGACAGTATGTCGCAAAGATGATATAAAATTGTTCACTCTTCCTTTTGATAATACTGGACGTGGAAATGCAAATTGACATTTTGTGTAGAACTTATCCTTAGATTTGTACTTGCGACAACAGTATTTTCCACAATGATGGGTTTGAAACCGTAAGACTTGATGTCTTAAATTTTTTTCTACTGTACTTTTGGGTACAACACATGTAAAATATTGTTCAATAAAACTCATCACTGTGTCATCTGAATCTGTTCCAAATTTGGGGGCATCTTTGATCCATAGCAGCATACGTATGTGAGGAGCACCTCTTGCTTGATACTCCTTTCTCCAAAAGAAATCCAGAACCTCTCCAAGAGGAGGATTTTTTATGTTTGTGATAAAAGACATCATAGCTTCAAATCTATGATTGAAATACCTGCATACATTAACTGGATAGAAAGAGCACAGTTCTCCAGGTGTCTTGTATTCTATATTTTCTATATTAGCATCTGCCTCTCGAAGAAATTGAAGTAAATCTTCCCAAGCATACTCTGCACAGATTAGAGTAAGGAACCATGTAGGAGTTCCTAAGTTTCTTAGCATACATTTCAATTCCCCATGACAATGGTACCAATACTCATTAGTACCATGCTGACATGCCATGAGATTAATTAGCTGAGATTCCAAAACAGTATCTTTCTGTTGGACTTTATCCATAAAGTCCTTTGCCGAAACATTTTGCAAATGTACTCCACTTTTTAGTATATGGTTCACTGCATAAGATTGTCCTGACATGTCACTCTCAAACAGAATATGAAACAAATATGGAATACATTGGCGAAACCTTGGATCATCTGCATATAATCTTGAAGTCAGGTATTCAGATGCAGGAATCTGCACAGGTCGTTCATCATATCGTCCACCTTTGCCTGTTGGAAATAACTGAGGGAAGCAATGAGCTTCCAAGCTTTCTTCCCATACACTAATGGGACTTCCTTTCGCTTCTTTCATTTGAAATAACTCAATAGTATTTCCCATCACTTCTTCGCCTACATACACATTTTTATAGTATTGATTATTTTTTACCAAATACAACGTTGCCTTTTTCACTTTCCTAACATCCACTAATTCTTGCTAGATTGTCTTACACTTCGTAGGAATGCCATTAACTAGAATAACTAGAGGTTCCTCTTCCACATTTTCTACACCAATTGTTTCAATATTTTACTTTAAATTTAGAGGCAAATATACAACTCTTCCTTTAATCCTCTCTGTAAATCTGAAGGAGGCAATTTCCCTGTCTTAGGCTCCATGCGAACAATAGCCTGAAATGGATGCACACATTGAATGAGAATAGACTCATAAGTATTTAAATTCATCAGTTCAGAAGGAATATTTAGCAACTCAAGATTATTATGAAAAGCTCTAGCAGGCATCTTATTCTCATCTAATTTATTATAACAATATTTACAAATACGTTGATCAGAACCCAAATCAAAACAATTCTCTACCAACACTTTTTAGTATATGGTTCACTGCATAAGATTGTCCTGACATGTCACTCTCAAACAGAAGATGAAACAAATATGGAATACATTGGCGAAACCTTGGATCATCTGCATTTAATCTTGAAGTCCGGTATTCAGATGCAGGAATCTGCACAGGTCGTTCATCATATCGTCCACCTTTGCCTGTTGGAAATAACCGAGGGAAGCAACGAGCTTCCAAGCTTTCTTCCCATACACTAATGGGACTTCCTTTCGCTTCTTTCATTTGAAATAACTCAATAGTATTTCCCATCACTTCTTTAGAGTGAAGTGGATGCACACTATAATGTTCATACATTTCTTCAGTTCTGGACACATCCACTTTTTCAATTTGTGCAGTTGGCAATCACTCTCCTCTTCTGCAACTGTTTCCTCTTCGCCTACATACACATTTTTATAGTATTGATTATTTTTTACCAAATACAACGTTGCCTTTTTCACTTTCCTAACATCCACTAATTCTTGCCAGATTGTCTTACTCTTCGTAGGAATGCCATTAACTAGAATAACTAGAGGTTCCTCTTCCACATTTTCTACACCAATTGTGTCAATATTTTACTTTAAATTTAGAGGCAAATATACAACTCTTCCCTTTAATCCTCTCTGTAAATCTGAAGGAGGCAATTTCCCTGTCTTAGGCTCCATGCGAACAATAGCCTGAAATGGATGCACACATTGAATGAGAATAGACTCATAAGTATTTAAATTCATCAGTTCAGAAGGAATATTTACCAACTCAAGATTATTATGAAAAGCTCTAGCAGGCATCTTATTCTCATCTCATTTATTATAACAATATTTACAAATACGTTGATCAGAACCCAAATCAAAACAATTCTCTACCAACACTTTTTAGTATATGGTTCACTGCATAAGATTGTCCTGACATGTCACTCTCAAACAGAAGATGAAACAAATATGGAATACATTGGCGAAACCTTGGATCATCTGCATATAATCTTGAAGTCCGGTATTCAGATGCAGGAATCTGCACAGGTCGTTCATCATATCGTCCACCTTTGCCTGTTGGAAATAACTGAGGGAAGCAACGAGCTTCCAAGCTTTCTTCCCATACACTAATGGGACTTCCTTTCGCTTCTTTCATTTGAAATAACTCAATAGTATTTCCCATCACTTCTTTAGAGTGAAGTGGATGCACACTATAATGTTCATACATTTCTTCAGTTCTGGACACATCCACTTTTTCAATTTGTGCAGTTGGCAATCACTCTCCTCTTCTGCAACTGTTTCCTCTTCGCCTACATACACATTTTTATAGTATTGATTATTTTTTACCAAATACAACGTTGCCTTTTTCACTTTCCTAACATCCACTAATTCTTGCCAATTGTCTTACTCTTCGTAGGAATGCCATTAACTAGAATAACTAGAGGTTCCTCTTCCAATTTTTCTACACCAATTGTTTCAATATTTTACTTTAAATTTAGAGGCAAATATACAACTCTTCCCTTTAATCCTCTCTGTAAATCTGAAGGAGGCAATTTCCCTGTCTTAGGCTCCATGCGAACAATAGCCTGAAACGGATGCACACATTGAATGAGAATAGACTCATAAGCATTTACATTCATAAGTTCAGAAGGAATATTTACCAACTCAAGATTATTATGAAAAGCTCTAACAGGCATCTTATTCTCATCTAATTTATTATAACAATATTTACAAATACGTTGATCAGAACCCAAATCAAAACAATTCTCTACCAACAAATAAGTTGCAAATTCCTTCCACTCATTATTATTCTCCTTTTCACTTTATAAATATAGATCAACTAACCTGGTCTGATTTTTACAATGAATTTGTCTACAACAAATACAAGAAAAGTTTGGCTTTTCATCTGAAATGACCTTAAACCTTGTAATTTCTTGCTCAAAATTTTCTGTACTAAAATGCTGTACATTTTCTTCCACATTTCCTTCTATTAATGTATCTGTTTCTGCACTTTCTTCTTCAGGACCAAAGTAACTAACCTCAATTTCTTTACAAATGTTGATCACATCTAACACAGATCCATGCAAAAGAGGACTGTTCAACTTTTTTAACATTAGTGCTGGACTTTTTGCATAATAAAACCTTCTCACTAATTTCCTCACTTCAGTATGATGCACTGCTAACATCCTAAAATGGTGAAAAACACTCTGACATACTTTTTTAGAAAGACAAGCCAAAGAATGACCTTTTCTCTCACTCTGCAGGGGTCTAATTCTTGCAACATCTTAATCTTCTGTTTAACACTTTTCTTAGTATACTTACGTAAAAAATTGCGAAAAAAATCAATTGAATCCTGTCGTACACTACAAATACTACTACAATTCCAAGTGTACACTGGAGCCTTAGGACGTCTCCCTAAAACTTCATTAGCTAACACCTCTTCTGCATTTCTAGGGACAATTTTCTCTTTTTCAATCGGTCTACCATTCTTAACCTCATAAGCTCGACCACTGGTGTCAACTGCATGCAACAAATCATTACTCTGAAAGTAACTCTCTTCATTAAAAAACGGTTCACAACTTAAACTATGTTTCCATACTCCAGAAGAAACATTACAAAAATTAGTTCTATTAAATAGTCTATTCCACTTACTTTTGACCTTCATAACATTGATTGGCTTATCTAGGGTTCGAATCCTACTTATTACTAAAACAAACAATTTTTTTTTATTCAAAAGATTTGTCCACAATTGTCTGTATGCAGGGGTCTAATTCTTGCACTGCAATGCCCTAACCCCTGAAACAGCACTACCTGCAAGAACCTGTAATAATTTTACTGAATTTTAAGGGATACGGTCATGTGTCTAAGGTCACACTGTGAGTTATTTTTCATTTCAGATAATTGTGGCAGAATAATTTTCTTACTTGATGTGTTTAGAAATATGGGAATACATGTACTTATGCAGTGAGTCAGACTTTAGGACATGTAGTGCTATAAAAATCTATGCGATACAAAAGGGGATGATGGACGGAGCGTTTGAACAAATCAAACACTCACCCCAGTCAACTGATCTGGGTTTAATCCATCACCATTCTTTAGTTCACTCAGCCACCCCAGTTCAGACATGGCTATATGCAAATCAGTCTGACCCTGTGCCTTATGGGAACAGTCCAGCCCGAACTGCCAAGCCATGTCTTCCCTGGACCGGAAACAAGCATCCTGGGACTGGTTTCGGATTCATAATCCTCATCAGCCAGGCTATCTTGAATCCAGTGGCCAAGTGAACAAGGGACTCACGTCTGAGTATACCCTGCCACACTTAGGGCGAACAAAGCGATACAAAAGGGGATGATGCAGCATGTGTGTCAGGCCTCTTAATTCCCAAACAGTCTCCATGTTGTGTAATAGAGATCCTGTGTGTGCTGTAGAAATGCCATAGCAACTCTCTCTGTAGCATGTAGTAATCATTTCAGTGTATTTTCATTTCTATATTCTCAGTGCCACCTTGACCCCCTTATACTGCCTGAACAGCACTGCACTGTCCTAAACCCTGAAACACCATCCCTATCAAAAGCTGCTAAACTCTTTCAATACTACTGCACTTTCCTAAAATTTGAAACAGCACTCCCAGCAAAACCCTTTTTCACTGTAGTAATCATTTTACTGAATTGCAAGGGATACTATCATGTGTCTAAGATCACAGTGTGCGTCAGAATTCATTTCAGAAAAATGTGGCAGAATAATTTACTTAGTTGATGTGTTTAAAAAACATATAGGAATACATGGGAATACATGTACTCATGGAATGAGTCAGGCCTTAGGACAATTAGTGCTACAAAGTCCAAAGCAGCATGTGTGCCAGGCCTCTGAATACTGAAATAGTCTCCATGCTGTGTGATAAAAATACTGGGTGTGCTGTTGAAATTGCATAGCAACTGTCTCTGTAGCATGTAGTAATCATTTCAGTGAATTCTCATTTCTACATTCTCAGTCTCACCTTGACCCTCTACATTGCATGAACACCACTGCACTGTCCTAAACACTGAAACAACTGAAACAGCACTCCCAGCAAGACTCTCTTTCACTGTAGTAATAATTTTACTGAATTGCAAGGCATACTGTCATGTGTCTAACATCACATTGAGTGAGAATTCATTTCAGAAAAATGTGGCAGAATAATTTACTTAGTTGATGTGTTTAAAAATATGGGAATACATGTTCTCATACTGCCATGTGTCTAAGATCACAAATAGTCTCATTTTTTACCACAGTGCATACAAACAGATATTCTCTTGAATACCTCTGTACAATAGGAAATCAACAATCACAGAGACTTTGCTAAAAGTTAAACAATATACACCTGGAAATAAAAACTTTGCTGTAAGACTCAGTTTATACCACAATAACTTGGCTACTAGCTCAAGCTGTACAAGAAGACTCCCTCAAATCATTTTTAATTTTTAATCATAAATTTATTCTTGTGACATTTCATATTGTAATAGAACATCTAGCAATTTCAGTAACATCTTCATCAACTTCTGAACTTGACACATTAAACTCAATATCATCCAATGTTTAAAATAATTCATTATCTAAACTTTCATCCCAAAAATCACAGGTTATATCTCCTGCACCAATAGGTTCTTCATTGCTGCTGTCCACAAAAGGTATAAAAGGTATACCAGAGTGTTAGGAATTTCAAAAGTGACTTCAATGTTCTTCTGATTTTGATCCATAATAAATGTTATTATATTGCTGTACCTAGCAGAAAAATATAAACTCTTCATTTTATTATTTTTAATATTAGATAATACAAAACTAGTTTTATCAATTTCATGAGTACATGTATTCCAATATTTTTAAACACATCAACTAAGCAAATTATTCCGCCACATTTTTCTGAAATGAATTCTGACTCACACTGTGATCTTAGACACATGACAGTATGACTTGCAATTCCGCAAAATGATTACTACAGTGAAAGAGAGTCTTGCTGGGAGTGCTGTTTCAGATTTCAGGACAGTGCAGTGGGGTTGTATGACGTTACAACGCATACTTTTACAACACACACCTTTACAACGCATTTTTTTACAACGCAACATCCATTACAACTCATTTCATCACAACGCATACCATTACAACAAATTCTTAAAAAATACCTTTACAACGCATTCCATTACAACGCATACTACCTATACAACGCATAACATTACATTGCATGTATGTTAAGTAGTGGATAGTGTAGGAGTAAAAATTACTATTCTAACTCCAGGGGGTGCAACAGTAGGGTAAGTCTTGGATAGTGCAGGGGTAAAAAGTAATACTCTAACTCCAGGGGGTGCAACAGTAGGGTAAGTGTTGGATGGTAATGATATGCGTTGTAATGGTATGCGTTGTAATTACGGCGTTGTAATGACGTGCATTGTAATGGTATGTGTTGTAGTGTCATGCATTGTAATGGTTCCGTTGTAAAGGCATGCTATGTAATAGATGTTGCATTGTAAAAGTTTTGTTGTAATGGTAGTGCGTTGTAAAAGTTGTGTTGTAAAGGTTGTTTCCCGTGCAGTGGTGTTCAGGCAGCATAGGGACTCAAGATGGGACTGAGAATGTACAAATGAGAATTCACTGAAATGATTTCTACATGCTACAGAGAGATTTGGTATGTAATTTCTACAGCACACCCAGGATCTTTATTACACAGCATGGAGACTATTTGGGAATTCAGAGGCCTGGCACACATGCTGCTTTGGACTTTATAGCACTTTATAGTCCCTCTCGATCTTTTCAGACTTCCTCGCAGAAATCAGAAAGAAGAGGACGGTCAGAACACAGGGAAGAGCACGTCAAGTCTAAAGATAAGGAACCTGCTCATCAAAGTAAAAAGTTACAATTTCCAAAAAAGAAGGTAGCCAGTATTAAAATAATTAAACATGCCGAGGATACTGAGGATACAACTGAAAAACGTAGAGTGGGCCCAGACAATGCTAGACAGCACAGCAGAAGTGACAATAGCTCGCAAGATCTTGATGAATCTTCTGGAGACAGTGGACACGAATGAATACATTCAGGTGGAAACTGCAGATACAAGAGTTAGCAAACCTCATAAAATATACGAAATAACATTGCGAATAGAGGGAGATAAGACTTGGAAAGTAAGGGGTCTCTTTTGGGATAACCTTTCGAAAGACTATGACATCCTTTTAGCTGAAAAAGACTGGCCACCAGAGTTTGTCAGGGAGTGCCCTCATGGCGAAGAAATGATTATGCCTGCCTTCTCAAATCATATTCCAATTCATAGAAAATATACATATGCAAGAAAATGGGCAGTAGCTCAATCTCCTGCATTATATAAAAATCATGTAAAATGGGATGAGGACTCTCCTCCTCACAAAATCCAGTTAAAATGTCAACCCACTGCACAAAGGCAGTACCCAGTTAAACAAGAAGCTAAAAAGCAAGTCAGGGAGATCGTAGATCAACTTGAATACCAAGGGGTGATTGAAACATGCACCTCACAAATGAACAATCCTTTGTTTCCTGTCTCTAAACCAGACGATTCATATCGTCTAGTTTTGGACTACAGACACCTTAACTCATGTTGCAAAACATTTGCAGTACAAAACTCACACAGTGCAGCACTGATGAATTACATCGTGCGCAAAAAATACAAAACAACATTAGACATCTCTAATGGATTCTTTTGTCAAAACATTGCACCTGAGAGCAGGTATTTGACTGCGTTCTCAATAATGGGGTCGCAAAAACACTTCTGTCGACTCCCACAGGGATTCAAGAATTTATTTGATATTTTGATATTTATAAGATTTTGTAAAGCGCTACTATCGCTCCGGAAGGAGCATCTTGGCGCTGATGAGTGCAGAGAAAGAAAACGTAGTGATGAGTGAATCAGATGGCTGCGAAGACTGAGGAGTCGGGTTGCTGGAATACCCAGGTTTTCAAGAGTTTCCTGAAATGAGTCTCAGTAGGGGCTAGCCTGAGGTTGACGGGAAGGTTGTTCCAGGCTCTAGATGCTAGGAAGGAAAAAGTCTTCCCCCCTCGCGTTTTTAACTTAAATCTAGGGGTAACGACAAGGTGGGTTCCTGAGGATCTCAGGCAGCGCGTGGGATTGTAGTACGTGAAGCGCTTGGTAAAATACAAGGGACCGGTTTTCCTGGTGGCTTTAAATACAGTAAATAGGAGTTTAAACAGAATTCTTTTGTGAAGGGGTAGCCAGTGGAGAGTGTTGAGGGCGGCTGAGGCCGAGGACCTTCTGGGGAGTTTGAGGACGAATCTGGCGGCTGCATGTTGAACACTTTGCAGTTTCCTCAAGGTGGACTTCTTCACTCCTGCCATTAATCCGTTGCAATAGTCAAGTCGGGAAAGGACTAGGGCAACCACGACTGATTTTCTGGCTGTGATGGGGAGGAAGTCGAAGAATTTCTTCAATGTTTTAATTAGACTAAAACAGCTCCCGGCAGTGATGCGAACATGGTCATCAAAGCTGAGGGATGCGTCAAATTGGATGCCGAGATTGCGTGCCGAGGAAACAGCGTTCAGCGGAGCTTCTGAGTTTTTTGGCCACCAGTCTTTTGGGGAAAAGGACAGGTCTTTCCCTAGGGGTATGATCTCAGTCTTGGCACTGTTACATCTGAGGTGGTTACTATTCAGCCATAGAAAGACCTCGGAGAGACAGTTCTTAAATCTAAAGACTGCATCCGTGCATTTTTTATCGATGGTAACGACAAGCTGAGTGTCATCAGCATACGATGTAACGAGGATTCCGTGGGATTCTATCAGTGCAAGGAGGGGGGTCATATAAATGTTAAAAAAAAGAGGGCTAAGTATGGACCCCTGGGGGACTCCTGATGTAACTGGTTTTTCTCTGGAGAGGTAGGGGCCTAATGAAACCGCTTGGGATCTATTGGAGAGGAACAATGTAATCCATGACAGCACAGTGTCTGACACACCGATGTCGCGCAGTCTGTTGGTAAGAATGACATGCGAGATGGTGTCAAATGCTGCTGTTAGGTCAAGCAGAATGAGTACAGCCTGTCTCCCCTCATCCTGCAAGAACTTGATCGTGTCAGATAATTCAATCAAGGCGGTTTCAGTGGAGTGGCCGGGGCGGAATCCTGATTGTTGGGGGTGCAGAAGGTGATTGCTCTCTACATAGGTTTTTAATTCGCCGTAAACTAGCTGCTCCGTGATTTTGCCAAGCGCAGGTAGTAAGGAAATTGGGCGCATGTTAGTGAGGTCAGTAGGGGATTTATTATGCTTCTTCATTAGAGGTTTTACTATAGCCTTTTTCCAGTCATCGGGGACGATGCCTGATTCGAGGGATTTGTTGATAATGGCGTTAATCGAGGGATTTACAGCCTCGATGAGAAGATGAAGAATGCTAGGGGGGCATGAGTCCGTGGGGGCTCCCGATTTGCAGGCCAAAATGGCCTTGTGAGTTTGTTGAAGGGAAACTGGGGAAAAACTGTCAAAGATGGAGGGAATTGTAACGACGCCATGGGTGGTAGTAGCAGGGGGTTGAGGGAAATCTTTCGGAATATTGGCGATTTTATCTATAAAGAAATCCGCGATTTGGTTGCATAGGGTTTGGGATGGAGGGATTTCAGGTAGGATGGTTTTGGGATGAGTGAAGGACTTAACTATAGAGAAGATCGTTTGCTGTTTCTGCTTGGCTGCCTCGATGGCTTTGGTAAAGTACTCCTTTTTGGCCGCTTTGATGTTAGAGAGATAAAGTTTCCTCTGTAGGATGTAGAGTAGCCTGGGGGCTTCGTCGTAAGTTTTCCTCCACTTCCTTTCAAGGATCCTACATTGGAGGTGGCTTTCAGTGAGGGACTGGGTATACCAGGGGGCATTGGACTTTCTTTTACGGTGGATTGGCTGGCGGCGATTCGGACTAGAGTTGTCTGAGACAATTTTGTCGATCCAGATGTGAAAATTACAAGAGTCGGACACTACATCCCCAACTAGGGAGGGGGGCGGGGGCAAAAGCTGGGAGTCTGACTTGATACGTTCGGCCACCTTCTTCCAATTAGTCGAAGGAGGAGGGAGGAGGCATTTGGCGTTCAATGGCATGGAGGGGTTTACCTTGATGGCAAAAGGGATGAGGCAATGATCAGACCAAATTTGCGGGATCGGGGGGAATGTGGTCAAAGTTGTCAGATTGGAACAAATGGCGTCTAATGTGTGTCCAGCCCTATGTGTCGGGGACGTAACAAGTTGGGAGAGACCAAAGATACTAAGAGATTGTTGGAGGCTGATGGTATGAGGGTCAGTGCCTGATTCCAGGTGCAGGTTCAGATCACCTAGAAGGGTGAAGGTAGAATAATGTGTCAGAAGTGATCCAAGTGTATCGTCGAGGGAGTCCAGGAAGGGGGTGGCATTTCCAGGGGGGCGATAAATAAGTCCCCCTGAGAAGGAGGTGGAAGCATTGATTTTGATTGCAAAGCCCATGCCCTCACAGTCCTTGAGATGGCCTAGGTCGAAGGTATGGCAGGTGAAGGATTTCTTGATGGCAAAGGCCACTCCCCCACCCCGCCCGATGGGTCTATCCCGCCTGAAGATAGTAAAGTCTGGTGGTAGGGCGGTTGCAAGATCGGGATTTGACGAATTATTGAGCCAGGTTTCTGTAATAAAAAGAGCATCTAAATCATGATATAGTATGAGGTCATGGATGTCTTGATCGTGACATGCTAGAGACCTAGCATTGATGAGTCCTCCCTTAAATGTATCCAGATTTTGCTTGGAAAGGGGGGGCGGTTTAGGTGCTGCGGTGGTGAAACCCAGGGACATCCACCTACAGAGTCGACACGAGAAAGGGCCCCAGAGTAGGTTGCTGCGAAGGCATCCCTTACAGTGGTGGGCTCCCATAACGTGACGCAAGGAGCGTAAATCTACAGGGTCATACCTGATCATGGGGACGCTTTGGCCAGCATGCCCGGCGCCTGGCGCGGTCTTGGCGCGGACGGGCGCAGACGGGCTTGGCTTAGGCGCGGCTTCGGCGCGCATTCGGCGCCCCCGCTGCGCCCGCCCGCTGCGCCGTCTGGCCGCCTTGCACATTTATAGGAAGGTAAGAAGGCGGGGAGGACGGCCCGACTTGAGCGCTGTCCCCACCTGCCTCACTCAAGATGGCGCCCCCCGCCGCCGGGAATCGGCTGAGAAGCGGCTGGGCTGAAGACGAACAATAAAGGTGCTTAGAGGTGTCAGAGTACCTAATATTTCTATTCCCCTTATACTGATATCCCCCACAGTCAAAAATAAGGCGGTTTTAAAATTGATTAAAACGCTCCAGAAACGCTATTAAAAAACACAATTCGAATATCACATTGTTAAGATTACTCTGCAGCTCGCAGCCCCAGTTCCCCTCACCAGGGAGAGCTTCTGAAAGAATAGCCCAGGTTTATTCTCAGCAAGGCTAACAGAGTTACTACAAATATATGATGAAGCATTATCTTATGTCGATGACATCTATCTCACAGATGATGACCTGGATACTCACTTGTAAAGAGTGAACACCATAATACTTGGGTTCGCAGCTGAGGGTTACAAATTCAACTTTAAAAAGTCACGAATTGCCCATTTAACTGTCCTGTTTTTAGGATATGAATTATCAAGTGAAGGCAAAAGCCTAGCAGACAACTTCTTAGAGAAATACGCTGTACTCCAAGCACCAAAAACGCTGAAGAACTTACAATCAATACTAGGTTTCCTGAATTTCGAAAGAACATACATTCTAAATTATGCAGAGAGGGTTAAACCTCTCTATCAATTAACAAAACCTGATTTCAAACCAATCAATTGGACTCAGAAACACACAGAAATTTTAAGATCATTGCAAACAGACATGTTAGCTAAAACAAAATTGCAAACACGCGAAAACATACGCAACCTTGTAATCCGAGTCATCCCAGGAAGATGCGGATTCACATATCTGACCTCTAATGAGGGAGAAACGGTACCAATAGCTTACAAATCACACTTGTACACACAAGCTGAAATGAAATTCAGTTCTACTGAAGAAATTCTAACTGCGGTTCAGACTGCTGTAGCAAAAGAAAGAGCCCTAGCACAAGGTAAACGAATAATAATCGTTACACCAGTACCTACCCTAGAAGCAGTAACAAAAGCAAGCATTCCAAATGCTAAAGCACTACATCCGAGATGGATACAATGGGTTACTTCTCTTGCTGCAACAGACGTATTATATGAATTTGATCCTAATTTAAAAACACAAGAATTTCTCCAATATGAATATGAATGTCCATTGCCGACCGAAATCCTGCCTCTAGAACATTACGGCTGTATAATATATACAGACGGATCAGCACAACACGCAGTTGGGGGTAAACAAGCTTACAGTGCTGCGTGCGCGATTGTTAAAGGTCGTTGGCACGAAGGAAAATTTAGACCACTGGTTACTAAAACCCAATCTCTAGGAGATGGTACAGCTCAGCGAGCTGAACTACTAGCATTTAAGATGGCGCTTGAAAATACTGATCGCGGATTCCCCTCACTAATAGTGTGCGACTCATATTACTGCGTTCAGTCCTATAATGAATACTTGCAGAACTGGGTTCAAAACGGTTTCAGAGATGCAAAAGGTAGCACAATCTAGCATAAAACGCTTTGGGAACAAGTAGTTCTTTTACAGAAAGAACTACAAAAGACTCATGTGATACATACACTGAGTCATCAACGTGATGGCGTTCACGTTGTGGGGAATTCATTGGCTGATGAAGCCGCGAAGGCAGCTGTGCAAACGGCTTTCGTAGCTGCTATCACCCGGTCAAAAACAAAAATAGACAGCGATATAATGCAAGCTGTCAGTGCTACAGTAAAAGATGATATAAAAACACTCCCGAAAGGCTTTCCAGAAAAGTACTCATACATAACTGATGCGAATAATGTTCCTTTTGCTCGAATCCCTGGAGTGGGGGATAGGGCAAGTCCAAACATGGAACACAGGTTAAGACTAATTACAGCGGCACACGAAGGGCTCGCTTCTGCACATGCTGGTGTTTCTGCCACAATATCGTTAATAAAACCGAGATATTGGTGGCCGCGTATGAGAAAACAGACTAAGAACTATGTTCTAGAATGCGAAATATGCCAAAGAATGAAAATATCAACAGTGAAACGACCAGCACAGACGCCCCTTCTAATCTCAGATAAACCATTAGCATGTGTTTACCAGGACCACTGTGGTCCCTTACAAAGGAATGGCAACTATAAATATATCATGGTCGCAGTGGATTCCTGCACGAGATTCATTTGGATGTGGCCCCAGCGCTCGGCTGACGCCAGAACTGTTATAAAAGATTTGCGAATCTTTATCGGCACATACGCAATTGGCATGCTACATTCTGACCAGGGTCCTGCTTTTAGCTCTTGGGCTTATAAGGAGGCCATGACCAGCATGGGCATTGCATTGCCGTACTATTGTCCATTCCATCCTGAGGGAAATGCGGTAGTGGAAAGAAAAAACCGGGACATAAAGCAATCTATAATGGCGAGGGTATTAGGTTCGGGTGATGGGTGGGTCCAACATTTAACAAGTGTCCAACGTAGTCTTAATAATCTGCCAAGAAATTCTCTAAAAGGTCTCAGTCCGTACGAACTATTGTTCGGTACTAGAATGCACATTCAGGACCTTGATAGTCACACTTCAGTGGTAGAAGAAAAATGCTTTGATATCAAAGACCGTTTGGCTGTTTTACAGGACTTAAATGAAACAAGACGAAACCTGAGCAACATAAAGTTAAAGCAACAGCCAACAGCCACTGAAGAAAAACCACCTGTCCCAGCAAGACCTGTCTGGATTCCAAAGATTGGGAATCTGGTCAGAGAGAAGATTGCGGTGAAGAAGGAATTCGGGCCTTCTTATAGAAAAGCAGTACCTGTCTTAGCTGTCAGCGGAACAAGATCAGTTGTACTACCGCCCCTTGCTGGTAAAAAGGAGAACCGAGTTGTATCGATCGACCTGGTAAAACCACAATCATGTGGCCAATAATAAGTAGTAGGCCCAGTGGACTCCCAAGAAATAGCAGAGTACCAAAATTTGCTACAAAACAAGAGGTTCAAACTGAGAGACTAATAACATTCGATAAACCTGCAGTGAATAAAAAAGGACTATGCAACAAAGCCATGGAACTTACGCCTCTTGAAACCCAAATTGCAACAGTTCGTCAAGAAACACCAGTCTACAATGATGTAGCCTCAGACTATGCTAATGAAACAAAGAAAAATACAAAAGCCAATGAAAATTCGGAAGCAATTCCAACAATTGACAGAACTGCATCTGGCTACTTCATCAATTTCGATGACTTTTCTGAAGATCCAAGCGAGCCTGAAGAAACGCCAGCAACAAAAACTTTCAAAGACAAAGTAACTGAACTCTTTCATCAACTCAAAGAAACCTACCTGATTTCTCCATGGATTGAATTTTGGATTGTGTTAGGGGTACTTTTCCTCCTGCTTTGGCTGATCATGGTTCTTTGTTTGGGAAAATTCATTGAAGGAAAATACAGTACAATGGACACAGCAAGTCAGAACATCAACTTGGTCCTAAAGCCTCACAAGTCATCTCACATCGAGAAAAGAGAACTATCATCAGTGAACATCACAGCCAATCAAATACCCGGTGGGGTAGCATGGGACAGAACTGAATTTGACATTTTTGGCCCGATTGAGCTCTTGAAATATCTACATCAGTTCAAGGTTTCATTAAGTGACTTTGTAAAACCAATTACTTTTTCTGACGATTGGGACTTTGAAAATATTAATAATATGATGTCAGATTTAGTAATGTCAGCAAAATTTACAGAACATGATTACTTACAGGGTTCATCAAATTATGAAGAAATGTGTTGCTACAGTCACTTTGGTAATCACTATTTGCATAAATCTGCTCAACCTAGAAATGTTTTTTAATTATAATCAATGGGAACATTGTGCAATGCCACCTAAAAGCAGCTCAAAAACATTCTATGAGAAATTTCCATACTTCTCAGGGTTTAACACAAGTGATGCAGAAACGTTTTATTTTAAAATGTTAAATAAGACAGGAACAAAAACAATGTTGACAAATACTAAATTGATCTATTCTGAAACATTTTATGAAAAAATGATCACATTTGGTTTTGAATTCTGGAAAAACAACATTGAAACAAAAACCATCTGGGGTACAAAAGAATGGCAGGTCCAAGGTTTAGAAGCATTGTTTAGAGCCTGCATGATCCCAGAACAATTAATATTCTTGAATGACACCATTCAACAGACTACCTGTCTTGGCCTAGCCAAGATTAAAGACTTAAACAAACCGTCTATTCCAAAGCCCATACCTGATAGTAATAGCACTACTGATATGGAGATAGACGTATCCCATATTTTATACCAAAACAGAACACATCCTGATTGGAAAAAATGGTTGATCTGGCCCACAGACACGAATAACTGTCAAGATAGATTCCTGAACAAAATACAGGGGTTCAAAATGACCAGGCCAGACCCAAGATACTCCCAGAGACAACATCCAGGGAGAGTTACAACATACAGTGTAGGGAAACTATGCCTCGAATGGCTACAAAAATCCACACTGGCAGAAATTAAGCAACACTTGACTTTACTTAAAGACGGTGCTGACTTGCGTGATTTCATTCTGTGACCACGCAAACAGCGTCAAACACATTTCATAGCGGCCGGTATATACGCTGCGTACAACGAAGCTTGGAAAGTAATGCAAATTGAAACAGCAGAAAAAATACGAGAAATTGATCGTATTAATTTGGAAAAATCACTTTCTGTTGTGGACAATGGGTTAATGACTCTGTCCTCCAGAATATATTCACTGGACAGTATTGTATCATCTGCTATTGATATAATAGAGCAGGACTTACTAATGTTACAACATGGTCAGTCCCAATTGCGTTCTATTGTACAGCTTGGCTGGACGTTGCAAAATCTGCGTTCAGGCTACGTACCATGGCGTTTAATCAACACAACGTCATTATTCTCTATCTTTAACCTTACTGATAAACAAATCAGTTTGGCACAAAAAGGAGCAGACTATACGATTCTGAGCATTGAAAACCTTGAGAGATTACCATTGACAATGTCAGAAAGACCGGTCATTGAATGGATAATACACGGAATAATTACAATCCCGATAACAACTTTCCAATTTAAATATTGCCAAGAGTATATACCAGCGGGCCAGTATGAAAGGTTGGGTAAAGGGTACATCAAGTCAACATGGAAATTACCTTATACACACACATGTTACAGTGAAAAGAAAAAGAATGTATTTCTTAGTGGTAAAAATTTTTAAAAGATCACTAAGCGGTACACTTCTGTGTCAAGGTATTAACTTGCATGGAGCCTGCGAAGGGTCTTCGAATAACCTTTCATGTCACCTGCACGGCACTCCTGCAGCACAGATAGAGCCATTCTTTAGACAGCTTTCTAACGGGAGCTATATTCTAATAAATGACCACAGCTGTTGTGGCATGGTGCCAGGGAAAGCCTATCTCGTAAGCGTTAGTTCCATGGTCACTTGCTGTATGCAAGTATTGTATCCAAACAGCACTCCAGACATTGAGGCGGCATTATGGCCTTATTTGAATATCTCTTCTATTCAAATTGATACCTTAAGCAGAATGAAGTCTATTCTTTTACAGACAACTGTGCCTTTGACCTCGTCCAAAGAAACGTATGATCTGCAAGTTGCAAGGACAACAGCAGAGATACATTCCCTTTTATCAACAAATTGCCCTGTGCATTTCGTAGAAATGCTAAGCCAAATTTTAAACATGTCAGATACCATTGGCATCGCACATGTATTTAAGAAATTTTTTTTCGGGACTTTAAACACCCTTCGAAACAGTTCTGGGCATTTTTCCCAATTTTGTCCATTCTGTCTTTGGCGGCCTACCTCTACTTTTGGGACTCGTGGCAGGAATTTTATTTTTGATCCTTCTGCTCCGATATGGCAAGCCAAGTCGCAGACAAGACTCCAGGAACGATGGACGAAACGATCCTAGCTATACGCTATCGGGACCGCATAACTAAAGTCCTCGGATCTTGGGCTCAAAATTCCAGGGACCTGATAATTCTAGCCTTGGTGCCTATTCCAATCATGGAGTCCCACTCTGCAACTCTGGGCAATAGCTTGCTTAATCTCCACAACGGCCCCCACAACGCTAAGGATGCCTGGCCTCCACCTTGGGGGTGCCCAAAAGTGGACACCTCACAGGGATAGCCAGGATGGGTTCCACAGCGGTATTCGTACAAGCGCCTTGAGACCCTTGAGTAGTGCGCTATACAAGTATCAATTTACATTTACATTTACAGACTTCACCACTACGAGTATGTGGCGATGGAGTACGAGATGAGAGCAGCATCACACAGGTACAACCTTCTGTGAGCATTGCTGATCCTGACATCGATGATAGCAATCATTCTCACACATGCACTGTTTCGGCATTTTCAAACTTGGTCGAACTTTCACCTGATGTCGTAGACCAATTTTTTGCGAGTCTGTCTGAAATTATGTTCCCCCTGAACAGAAAGAATAACTTTTTAAGCAACAAGCACACAGCGTTCCCTGAACTCTGAATTCGGCCTTCAGCTTTGATAAACAAAAGCTACTGAAAACATTTGGAACTATTATTCCCCTGAAAGCGAAATTATTTTTTTCACTTCCAAAATATTTACTTTTTTTGTTTGACACATGTACTCTGCTTAAAGTAGAACTATTCTTAGAGAACAGAGCTTCTATTTTAGGATCTCTAGAGACAATATTTTACCTCAGCCTCTAGCACATGTACAGCATTTGTATTAATATGTGATGGAATGGTCTCAACCTTCTCTCCTGTATTCAGAGCCATTTCATGTGTATTCGATTCAAATAACTTTATTTCGATTCCTCAAGGAAATCATAAAAGTATACATCAATTTAAAAATACACAAACCATAATAAAATCACAATACATTTCTATCTAATCTTGTAGAAACATCATGATACATAGTTACATAATTCTGATTTACACAAATATAATCAGTAGCGGTTTCTGAGCATTAATGAATCTATCGTTACAAATCGTTACAAAAGAAGGAGGAAATTATCCCATAATATTAACAATTAATAGCGCTTTCCGTGCTTATTACTATTGTACAATGATTCCGGCCTATTGAAAGCAGAAGGGCCACTACCATTCCATGCACAGGCGGTTCTACCCATCAGATAGTTGTACCTTGCCTTTGGTCTTAAAGGCGAGATGTATTGCACACTAGGGTAAAAGTCATATAAGTCCCAGGTGGATATAAGACCATCTCCTTCTTGAGGTTGCCAAGTTTTTAAGTATGGGACAACATATCTGTTCCTGAATTTTACTAACACTAGGTCACCGGGAATGTCTTTTGGTAAGGAACCCAACCAACCCACCCTTCTAGCACTCAATATTCGTCCATCAAGGTCGGGTGGAAGGGGTCTATTTTTTGCTAGCCAAAACGTAACCTTGTTAAGTAAGTCTTGCTGACTTTCGGGTTTACCATATGGGAGTGCTGGTACTCCCGCCAGGACAGACACAAATGGGGCAGCCTCTGGGGGTAAATGAATATGGGCAACTTTTTTAGTCTCTGTTCTAGCAAGGTTGTGCTGCGTTGAGGTGACCGTTCGAGCTTTTGAGATTGTTGTATCAGAGTCTAGCGACAGGATTTGAGCACTTTTACTTGTTGTATGTAGCGTGGTCTCTTTAGAAGCTGCTAATAGCTGAGAGCAATTAGATGTTTTGATAATTTTGGTGGGTGGGAAGATATCCTTGATCCTTTCTTCTATTCCCGTCAGCCTATCCCCTAGAGTGTTAATTTTTTCCAACAAAGGTGATAAAAGGGATTTGACCAGTAGTTCAATCTGAGAGAGTAAAGGCTGCTTTGAAGAAGATACTGTGTGGTCAAACTTTACTGCTGTTTCTGTGGTTAAGGGGGAATTATTAGAAGACAATGAGGGGCTTAGGCACAATGTTTGTAACTTTAGATGGTTCCCATTTTGTTTGACTCCATCGCACTTCCTTTTAACACAAGAGATCTGTGGGAGTACTATGCTTTGAGTGTTAGCTTTTTTAGGTGAGAGGGGAGATTCCTGCGGGCAGTCATTAATAGGTAATGTACAGCCACTGATTATGGTACAGGATGGAACGATGTTTTGTTCGTTTAACGGTTCCAATGGGACGTACCTGGATTTACACAGGCTATTTAATTCCTCCCACAGTGCGAAACATTGCGTAGTATCGGCTGTATGTGAAGAAGATTGTAAGCTGGGTGTGACAGGTGTACTAACTATGAACAGGGGAGAGTCATTTTCTGCTGTTTCATCAGGAGTAAGCACTGTTGTCCTATTAAAATGAAAATCTAATGTCCCTTTCCAAAATCCCCTTTGTGGGGTAGCTTTATTGGTGTACCCTTGCTGAGTCATAGTCTAATTTAGTTATGACTTAGCTCTATAGGGAATATGGCGTAGTAACACAGTCTGAGTATTTATACAAGAAGGGTCAGGTCCGTTGTTATAATCAATAGGTAGGTGTAGAAAATATGAATGTGTAAATCTATCTACCTCCTCTGTAGTGCGTGCCAAGGGGGATGGCCCGACCGACCACTGAGGGCCACAGAGGGCCCGCCCTGTGCCCGGGCTTCGCCCGGCACCGCCCGAGCGCGTCCGCGACGCGGAGGGAGCTCCTGTCCTTTATGCGCCTCCGGGCGCGCTGACCGGCGGAAGTGGGCGGGGCGGGCAAAGGAGCCTGGGAGCTGTAGTCTCCTTCCTCTGCGGCCGCGCGATGGTGCTTGCGGCGGCAGCGGAGACCAACAGCGTCAGGGCCCCAGGAGTATCCAGTAGGCAAGGTGAGTGTGGCAGCCTGTGCTCCGTGCGGCGTTTGAGTCCCCCGCTCCTCAGTGGGAGCTCCTGTCCTTTATGGGCCTCCGGGCGCGCTGACCGGCGGAAGTGGGCGGGGCGGGCAAAGGAGCCTGGGAGCTGTAGTCTCCTTCCTCTGCGGCCGCGCGATGGTGCTTGCGGCGGCAGCGGAGACCAACAGCGTCAGGGCCCCAGGAGTATCCAGTAGGCAAGGTGAGTGTGGCAGCCTGTGCTCCGTGCGGCGTTTGAGTCCCCCGCTCCTCAGTGGGAGCTCCTGTCCTTTATGCGCCTCCGGGCGCGCTGACCGGCGGAAGTGGGCGGGGCGGGCAAAGGAGCCTGGGAGCTGTAGTCTCATGTGTAATTTTCGCAATTCATTCAGCTGATATATATATGCATTTTTTAACTGAATGATACCCTTACTTGAAAAGCGTACAGTACCAATACTCATTTTCGGATATTTACCTTATACCATTTCAAATGCAAATTATGTATTTTGGGGTGGGTTGGAAAACACATGCACCATTATATGTTTACTATTGCTTAGTTTTAGTAATGAGGGACATTAGATCGTGGAGTGGGTGTTGTATTTCTATCAAGGACAATAATTCAATATTCCTAATTTATGCCCTTGTATGGCTATACTAAATAATATCCTTATAAAGGCATAAGAATCATATCCATATTTAGTCGTAGCCCATGCAGTCCAAATTAAGCAAGGCTACTTCCCCAGACTCCTAGAGAGTACAACACGTTCTTTAAACAAAGCAAACCTCCAGCAACCTGGGAAATCCCCATGCTTCTGTTTTGGTTTGTCCTAGAACTCCTGTGAGCACTGAAAGAACGGCCAGTTCTTAGTGACATCTTTATTGACGTCTTATGTCCAACCTTACGTCAAACCCGGCACCTTTCAGGTATAAATATACCAACGTTGCCTTAAGCAAACCCACGGTGGTTTGGAGCAGAGCGGCTATCTACTTGCCCGAGAGCCCAGCTGATGCGAGAGCCCACGGACGCCGCCCCTCCCTTTTGACGCACTGAGAGAGACGCTGTCTTTTCTCCAGCCGAGAAATCCAGCTCCGGTGTTTCCAGCTGCCCTTGCGGGTTGCTGGGATATCGAGTCCTGAGAGAGAGATACCAGACCTCCTGCTTTCTATTATCCAGCTACGGAGCTGACTAAACCCTTAAAGAGAATTCTTGATTCAGATCCTTGGCAAAAACCAACTTAACTTAAACTGCGACTTACTCACTCCTTCCCACGTATTAGGCTTAGGTCAGGTACACCGGGGTAGGCGTATTTAGAAGCACCAGTTGAGTACGTTAGTCAATGTATTTATGTATGTATATATTTTATCTATTTTAAAGTATCATATGGCTAAGAAACCATATCAATGCTTTTACAGTATTATTTTATAATACTCCTTTTACTGTACGCACTTTACTTCATACTAAGTATTGCAATTGTGGCAATTCATTTCTCTTGCATAAGAAAGACGACTGCTCAATAAATAACACCTTTTATTGAAAACGCCCGTCTCTCTATTCTCTGCACTCTGGTGAAACTAAGTATGCACAATTGACTGAGTAAAATAGCCGTCTATTGTTTTCACACGACTCTAGAGATACACTCTTATTCTGAGGGAGCAAAGTTGTCATGTTTTATGGTTGTCAGAAGCTAATCCCTTCTTGTCTATCCAGGGAAGTTAAACTCCTCCTTGTTTATTCAAGAAAGTTTCCAGTGACCTCTGAGCTAGATGGCAAAACTAATTAAGTCTAATATAGTCAGTAGAGACCTAGTCGACCTCAGTCCTACGTCTACACTGCTGTTTATATTATTCCAATGCGCAGAGCCTATTGGGAATATAGGAACTACACTACAACATAGATCCCCTTACAAATTAACAACTCACCTTTAAAAATGCTTTTGTAGTTTTAGAACAGTGTCAATCACATAGCAGATTTTCTTAAGCAGAATCTCTGAATAGTGCACCAGTCACAGCAAGCACAAAATGGCATAGCTTCCCTCTCATTTTACACTCTAATCTTGAAGATAACCAATCAAATATCTTCCCAAACAAATTCAAAACCAAACTAACATTTTAATTGGTTCTACATTGAAACACTTTAAATCTCACATAAAATGCAACCTTCCCCCACTGCTCTCTCTGGCTGTTACCATGGTAACACTCCATACACACCTAACTGAGCACACAGGTGAAAAGTTCATCTTCAAAACAAACCAGCAAGGATGTTTGACTTTTCAAAACAGCAGCGAATCCTGTGCAATGTTCCTTTCAATCACTTACTCTCAACCATTAGCATTTCTCATTTAAAAAAACAGTAGCATGCACCCAATGTATTCAATGTTGAAACCACCAATCATTTATTCTTTTTCAAGTGCACTGACTCTCATCCACATTTTCTTCTAAACTCCTACTTTTCAAACTGCCATTTCATTTCCAGAGCCCATCTGAGTACAACCAGATCTCCCTTCTAGATGCTTAGAGTATGGATTGTAGAACACAGCTATATTTTCTGGAGTGAAAGGTATGCAGCAAATAGATGCTTTCTCAACCATGACTTACCAAATGTGGATATTATGTGGATTGGCCAGAGAGGATTGAGATGTCACCAATTGATGCCATTGGTAAAATCCTTTTTGCTTCTCCCACACCCTGACCTCATAATTGTGCACTGTGGTGGCAATGACCTAGGCACTTTGACTGGGCTAGGTCTGGAAATGCTTTTAAAGGACATCTTTGGGCAATTGATGTCACTTTTTCCACAAACTACCTTTGTATATTCTAATATATTAGATGAAAACAAAGTCATCTGGTTGGCGCACAGGCTCCGGTGCGTTATAGTTGTGCTTTTGTGGCGTGCTCTCGAGGTTTCACTCTCTACCTCTTAGAGTATTAAGAACTAGAATAATTCTAGCATCCCCTGGTTAGGGGATGACCCTTTAGGCACAGCTCTAGAATCGCTATGTAGCGTTAAATTCTTCAATAAAATCATCCAATGAAAGTTTTCCTTAGATTGGGTATTTTCTTTTATTCAGAAGCAATTGTATTCATTAACTTCTTATATCTCTTGTCTTCTGTACTAATATATGCCAAAGGCAAAAATGGAACTCGTCTAACCAATATTGTCCACAGATTGAAAAAGCAAGGAAACATGTGAATAAGTCTGTTTCTGCTTTCCTCAGAGACTATGGTATGGGTTCTATATACCACAACAACTTGCGTTACAACATACAAGGCATTTATAGAGGAGACGGTGTACATTTCACAGATGAGGGAAACAGAGTCTTCCTCTTGAAATTTAGACTCTGCATCGGTACTTACTTGTAGGTACAAAAAACACTCAATAAACACAAACGGCTCTTTTTAGAGCCAACCAACATCTAAACACTCAAACTTGTTATTTAACTGTACTTTTTTGGGGGGGGGTTTTCTGACGTGCGTGCAGCGTGCACGCACCTCGCAAATTTTTGCCTCGCGCGTGCGTGCAACGTGCGCGCACCTCGCGATTTAAAAAGAAAAAAAAATGTTTGTGATTTTTTTTTATTTAAAAAAAAAAATGTTTTTTAAGCCTTTGGTGTCCTTCAGGGGCCCCCTGAGAAGACCTAGGGGGTCAGGGAGTCTCTACCCTGCCCCCTTTTCACGTTCTCCGCTTTTGTTTTTCACTCACTTTTGCCTCGAGGTGCATGCAACGTGCGCACACCCCACAAATTTTTGTCTTTTGGCTCGGACACAAAATGGCGGCTAACACTTCCTGATTTCGACCGATTGGAATGTTGACAGACGTCTAACAGCAAATCAGAATTCCGCTCGCGCACACCCGATTTGCACTTACAGATATATATATATTTTTTCTTCTTTTGATTTTCTCAGGAACTACTGGAGGGATTTACACCATTTGAGCAAAAGCGTGATCTGCGAATCAGACTCTACCCTTTTGCCAAATTCCTTGTAATTCCGTTCAGCCGTTCGGGCTGTAGCCGTGTCTAATCGTCCTATGGAAAATAATATGGGGAAAACAAGTTTTGGGACCCCCTTTTTTCTCAGCCCCCACTTGACAAATCCCCCCAAAACTTTCAGGGAAGGAGCGGAGCGGAGCGGGCCATCTTCTTTGAGAAATTCGTGAAGATTCATCGACCGGCGCCAAAGTTATTCCCAATAGAATGTTGCGGATTTCCTATGGAAACTAGGTCCTAACTATAACTACCTACTGGCGACCGCCAGTAGGTAATATATATATGCATATATATATATATTTATTTTCGAGGGAGCAGCAAGGAACTCACTTGAGTAAGACAGCGGAACTACGAGTACCAGCAGGCCACTTTCTGAGGGCCACGCCCACTGAGGCAGGGTATTTGAACTATATTAGATGACGCTCAAACTGCTCTGCTGGTCACGCTCGAGTCGAATGCCCCTGAGGAAGTTGTACTACGAAACGTGTTGGGTGGACGATTCATGCTTGTGGACTGAGCTATTCTACATGCTGCTTGTCTCTTCAATAAACGAAGTTGGCGAAAAACATACCCGGTGGTATATATATATATATATATACAAACAAAGTCCTGTGAGACTGGCTCACCGCGTGTGTCTCTCCTCCAGGTACAGATCTCTCAACACCAAAATTCAGTGAGATAAAGTGCTTTATTTTCTCCTCACCATCAGCATGACGCGTTTCGGCTGTTAAACCACAGCCTTGATCACATACATATATATATATATATATTCCAAACACAAAGTGATCCAGCAGATAATGAGAGTGCTCAACAGCGTGTGCAGTGCTCAGGGGTCGGATCCAGACCCTTAAATCATTTTTTTGCGCAAAAGGAGCGGCACACCCAGGATATTTTTCAAAGCTTTTTTATTAGAGCTTCACCCCACCCCACTTGGTGGGGTGAAGCTCTAATAAAAAAGCTTTGAAAAATATCCTGGGTGTGCCGCTCCTTTTGCGGAAAAAAAAAAAATATATATATATATATATATATATATAATGAAACAGTATGAGGCACAAATAAATACTAGGTGTGGGAGAAACCCGCCTAATTTATTGTAGCATAATTACAGAAATAACCTAAGAATTCCACAAGATTATGCATACTTATGTGATAAGAATAATTCTAGAGTCAGTGCTATTTCTCTATGTAAAAATGCCCTTTTGTGACCAAAATGGGTTCAAGAATGCATTTTGCACTAAGAAATAGCACTAAACATAACAGAGAATGAATAGTGATGTGAGCAGTCATTCATGCTTGCTAAATGTGCTCTTCGTGTAGTATATCCCCCAACTCAGTCCCAGCATTTACCACTATTTACCTAGGCCAAAATGCATCCTCATGTCAAAAATGTACGTGGGGATATATTTTGTGTTAAGAAATTGCACTATGTGTTCTCACACAGGGGCTTTTTCCTCAAAATTACTCTTGACTACATGAGCAGGAGTAATCACATTAGTATCGGTAATTCCACATTTGAAGATTAATGTGGAATTACCTAAATTACTCTGATTATGAATACCAGGCCTGGGCGGAGTTCACGGAGTTGCGCTGCGCAGAACTCTGCAAAGTGTTTAAAAAATTCGCCACACTACACGGAATTCTGCAGGCAGAGGGAATTTTCTGCCGCGCCCGTTGGTATTGCATTTTATGTTAAACGGCACAGGCACAGAATTGTAATAGGCTGGTGTCCTTGTCAGTAGTCAGCCACAGATCACATTTAGAAAATGCACGGTACTTAAGGACCTGTTATGCAGTAACAACCCTAAAGAGAAAACCGATGTTAAATCAATAACAGGCTTTTTTACATGCCGGGCATGCAAAGCATGTAAAAATAGTCCTAACAGAAAAGAGTTAAAACTTACGGATACTCAAAAACCGTACAAAATAGACAAACATCTTTGTGTTGCCCGTGTTCAATGGTGTATATCGGAAGCACAATACACCAAGTCAAAAAAAGAGTCCTTGAGCATACAAGAGCGATAGTCAATGAGGATAAGAATGATCCCATTGTTAAACACTTCAAGGATTGTCATAACAACGACACCAGCCTATTACAATTCTGTGCCTTGGACAGGGTACCAATCTCTGAAAGAGGGGGAGACAGAGTTAGGCAACTGCGCCAACTCGAGTCGAGATTTATAATTAGGTACGATACAGTACAGCCGAAAGGTCTCAATAAGGATGAAGAGATGGAAGTACACTTGGGGTAGCAGGATAATAGCATCTTGTGCAAGATCTACTGTATGATGTTATATGATTTTGTATATTATGTGAAGCAGCGGTTTTATATTGCACTTAACACTTTAGTGATTGCACATTTATTTATTTTTGTAGGAGACATTGTTGTCTGCACACTGTGGGAAGGAATAACTGAACGACAACTTCAGGAAATACATCTATCAATTACAGTGAGGACTGGGGTTGTTGGTCATGAGACAAAACTAGCCCACTTGGGCATGACTGCTATGATAACCATATGCTTTTGAACATTATCAGTTGACACAACGCAATGCCCACTAGGGCAGGATGAACTTGTGAAATGCACCGCAAAGGAATGGAAGCCCACTGGGGCACAATCCGACTAGACTTTTCAGGGCATAATGTGGGACAGCATACCTGAAGTGATCAACTGTTTGAAACATACTATACAATAGTTATGGATGTGTATACATCATGCATATATCAACCTCAATACTTCACATATTGTTGAAAGCATTCAAATATGTCTGCCAGTGTTCAATTGAAGTAACAGTGTTTGGGACGGGTAGTCCTACTTTTATTTTTATTGTTTAAGCACTAGATAATGGAGGCATTCAAGAAACTGATTTACCCGTGACCAAGGTGCGGCTGCACCGAAACGCGTTGGGTGTTTTTTTACGCTTTTGTTATGAATAAATAACACGCTTTAAGGATTTGGGCTTGAGCTTGGCTTTTTGTATCACAAAACAGCACCTGTCTGAACATTGGAGGGGTCGCTCCCTCGCTCGAAGCCCGGCGTCGCTGGAGGCTGGAGGATTGGCGAAATTGCAAAGAAGATATATATATATATATGTATATATATACTAGCAGCCCGTCCCGACATTGTCCGGGTATGAATTGCTGCCGGCCAGTAGTATATTGTTTTGTAGGATTTCGTTTTGATAGCATTTCTTATTATCTGTGACAGGCCTGTCTCTTACCCTAAGTGACTGTCCCCTGACTATTCACATCTCATTCAGTTTACTGTCTCTTGGTCATGTTGGTGCTATCTTGTCATATCCTACTTGGAGCCCTTTGTAACTACCTGGTGGCCACACTCCTCGGGGTATCCCCCTTTCTGTGTTTACATACTTACCGATCCCTGTCACATTCTCAATCACGGACACCCTCTGAGATACCACTTTATCTTAGGTCCTGACATACGTTTACATTATTGGCTATCATTATGGTGGGCTCGGTCCCCTTGACCCCCTTCCCGACCATTTATCATGCCTCTTGAGACCCCGTGACCACCAGAGCCATTTCCTTGCTACCACTAAGGATACATACCCCGCGACCGTCTGAGTCATTTTCCATCCCCTCATTGTTTACACACACTCAGATTGACATCGGCAATCACGTACTCCACAGGTCCCTTTCTGTACATACATTAACGCGCCGACAACAACCCATATGGAGCTGTCTGTTGTACTTAAACTCCTATAGCCATACTAACATGGTGTCTAGCTGATTTATCAACCAGTCACCGGGCTCTCTCTACTCCAGTGACATAGTCACTTTTCTACCGCTGGTTCCCACGGTCATACCCTTATTAATGTACTTAGTGGTTTAAACTATCCCCTGAGTAGGTCTTAATTTCCTATCTGGACGATAGATCTACCTCTCATGATGTATCCCTGACAGTTACCCCTCTCCAAGATGGCCGCCACGCTAGGGGCACCACTCAACTTCTCAGAAGCATCATGCACTTCCGCTTACACGCATTGGTGCGACGGGTTGAAGTGGGACACACCCACCGACCGGGCGCTACTCTACGGATTGGCGGATGACAGCCTAAAGACATGGTGGCTCCCCCGAGACATCACCAGCTGTTCCGCGCTACCGGCAGGAGCGCTTCGTGGTGTGGGTAGGTTTCCGCCCAGGCTTTTCGTCGAACCAGGTGAGTGTAGATGCATACTTGTGCTCACTCCCTCAGTGGACACCGTAACCTGATGGTTGATTCTACCATAGCGAGAGACTGGTCGGACCCCTCGACTCAGCTCTGACGGTCGGTCTCCGACTCGCTGGACAGCCCACGGTTGGGTTGTCGTTTCAGGGCCCTCCGCCCCCCGGGGGGTGCCTGGCGCCCGCAATGTTGTATCCAGGTCGCGGACGGTCATAGATGCTCTTGAGCATTCCGCCTTTGTTAATTTACACGTGAGGGGCCAGCGACCCTCCCGGCCCTGTTACACTCCCTACACGGGGCTTCCCTGCGTCGAGGGCTTATTCTAGGGCTCGAGTGGAGGACTGAACTATGTTTCTCTCTGGGTCCTACATCCATTAACTTACTGTCCTCTCATGAGGCAGGGGGTCCCCACTCCTACTTGGCCCTCATCATGCTACCCTACTTAAGATGAACAAACCCGGTTGGGTGCCTGTATCTGTTTCTCTTCTACAGGTGTCACACCACACGAACTGCCCCACGGGAACAGTCTGCGGGGTCCGCTAGGGTTGTCCTTAGGGTAAGCTTTTATCCAGTTAAGCTTTTACCCAGTTTTCTATGTTTGCTATATTGTACCTCATGTTAACTCAAGTTTCTTTTCGAATTTCGGTATTCACGTTTGGGCGGCTTGCATTGTCTCCACTGTGCTAGTCTCCAGTTACACGCCCTGATATCTCATGAGTGGTCTAATTACTAATGAGTGTGCCCACTACTGTGTGATTGAAGCCCAACCTTATTAATTGATGGTGTATGGAGAATCTGGTTGGTAACCTAGTTATTGGAGGAATATGTAACTTGAAATGCTAAACTACATTCCCTCTACCTGTCTCCCCTAGGTTCCCTGCTAGAGCAAGACCTGCTGGCTTGCTCCATGATTGACCCAATGAGGTTGTATTCATAATTTGTCTAATTTTTGATTGTTTATTTTCACTGTGTAGTACCCAACACTTGAGACCTGAAGAATTGCCACATGGCATGAAACATGTCGACCTTTCTAGAGGGTTGAGCAAGTTTACTGTAGTTCAAACAGTTCCTTCCTCCCCTCCCACCCCTTTTAACAAGGGAGCCAGCCACACCAAATAAAGTTCATTGTGGACTGACTCACCTTCTTTTAACCTCACCTTTCCCTCACGACTACACTTACTCCAGACCCCTTACATGCACGCAAAAATTGGCTGGAACAAAAGATCTCCATCAAAGAGCGCCTACGGCGCCCGTCAGACATTGCAGCGCCAGTCTGACGAGGAGCAGGAGACCAATGATGCAGCATGACACCTAGGTTCCTGGGTGTGTGAGGTCCCCTAGTTCCAACAAGGGAACACCTTGTTCCCTGCCTTTGTCCCATCTCCATCCCTTTACACCACCTCCCTTCCTGTTACACTGGGGAACTAAGTATTTATTTGGCTACAAGTTGTTTTGGACGCATACTTTGGACCCCGTTAAAGATTGTCCACGACCGGTTCCTCATTTTGTATTTAGGCCTGTGAAATGCTCTGATTCACAGTGCACTGCTGATGCACTTAAGAGTGCGCGTTCAGTAGTGTGTGAACTCGAGTTTCCCTACTTTATTTTTCCTTGCAATATTATATAGCGCGAACTCGACAACATGGCATGAGCACAATTTACATTACAGAAGATCACATTCATTTGTGGTAGGCACGGGGAGACAAAGCGATTTGCCTGGAATCACAGGATGTTGAGCTGATGCCGAGATTCGAACATAGCTCCCCAGTTCTAATGTTCGCAATTCTAGAACTTGTGGCGGGAGGTGTGTCTAAAAGTGTATGTCAGTGCTGGCCATCAATGAGAGAGACCTGTGCATTTTTCAAATGGGTGGTGAAAAAATATGAGTATGTTGCTGAAGATGTGGGCGGCCGTGCCACCAATGTACTTACCGGGGGAGGGTAAACACCCATTATTCAGCAACTTTCTTTCCGCATACCATCACTCCGCATACTTTCATTATGAAAGTACAATGACTCCGCAATGCCATTATAAATCATTTTATTACATTTTATATGCTTTTACCACGCAAACATTTACAACGAAATTCGTTGTAAATGCATGAATGGTAAAAGCATGTTTTTTTTTAATGTTTGGATAAGGTAAGTATGGGTATAGGGGTATATGTTTTGGGGTACTGAGGTATATGTTTTGGGGTGTTTGGGTATTTTAAGGGTTCAGATATAGTTTGGGGTTATGGGGTACAGGGGTAGTTTTAGTGTTTAGGGATAGGTATGGGTTTTGGGGTACAGGGGTATTTTTAGGGTTCAGGGCTAGGTTTGGGTTTTGGGGTATAGGGGTATTTTTAGGGTTCAGGGGTAGGTTTGAGTTTTGGGGTACAGGGGTATTTTAAGGGTTCAGGGCTAGGTTTAGGTTTTGGGGTACAGTGGTATTTTTAGGGTTCAGGGCTAGGTTTGGGTTTTGGGGTACAGGGGTATTTTAGGGTTCAGGGGTAGGTTTGGGTTTTGGGGTACAGGGTTATTTTTAGGGTTCAGGGCTAGGTTTGGGTTTTGGGGCACAGGGGTATTTTTAGGGTTCAGGGGTAGGTTTAGGTTTTGGGGTACAGGGGTATTTTAAGGGTTCAGGGCTAGGTTTGGGTTTTGAGGTACGGGGGTATTTTAGGATTCAGGGGTGGTATTTGGGTACAGTGGTATTTTTAGGGTTCAGGGCTAGGTTTGGGGTTTGGGGTACAGGGGTATTTTTAGGGTTCAGGGGTAGGTTTGGGTTTTGAGGTACAGGGGTATTTATAGGGTTCAGGGCTAGGTTTGGGTTTTGGGGTACAGGGGTATTTTTAGGGTTTAGGGATAGGTTTGGGTTTTGGGGTACAGGGTATATTTATAGGGTTAAGATGGGTTAGTGTTTAAGGGTGTTGGGGTATTTTAAGGAGTAAGGGTGGGTTATGATTATGGGGTGCAGGGGTATTTAAAGGGAGCAGGGTGGGATTAGCACACAATATGAGACATGGCATGAAGGGCGGAACGTACCACACGCCCCAAGCGTTTGTCACGCCCCCAGCACATGCCCACAGCACAACACAGACACGCCCACAAGGGACTACTTTGCTGGCACGGTTCTTTTACCTTTCAAATGTATATTGTGGGCGTCTGCATAGCCTATGTCCTTCTGCTGCAACTGCCCTTTCCAATGCTGTATTGGGTGTTGCGATTGGTGCTGTGGTTCCTGATATTACCCGCCTCAAATGTTTGGGCTCTCTCTTTATTATATTAGTATATATATATATATATATACATATATATATATCAAAGCTCCAATGTTCCCAGCAGTTGGAGACGCACTCTGACATCTACGGCAGTAACCTTCAAAGGTAAAAGCCGGATCGGAAGGCGGATCCAGTTTATAGCATGCCTGTCGATTCACGCCTGACGCGTTTCATGCTCTTTGCACTCTTCAGAGGCGCGACAGTCATTCTGGCATAGAGGCCACACCTCCCACTTAAAAATATGAGCCCTACAATGGGCACGAAACGCGCCAGGCATGAATCGACAGGCATGCTGTGAACTGGATCCCCCTACCGATCCAGCTTTTACCTCATGAAGTTTGCTGCAGTGGATGTCAGAGTGCGTCTCCAACAGGTAGGAACCTTGGAGCTTTGATTTATACGCGGCCTCCCAGCCGCGGGAGATGCACCACCCGGAAATTTGAAGCCACGGAGCTCAGAATCACGGAGTCTCAATGTGGAGGTATCGATGGAGGATTGACAAGCCGGATATGCAAGGGGAAGCCCATTGGTGGGCTTGAAACGTCTCAGACAGCGGCACATAACTGAGGCACACACTACAAGACCCACAAACCAATGCAGACTCATTCGAGTCACCCATTGGAGGGCTCATATTTTTTACGTGGGAGGTGTGGCCTTTTTGCCAAATTGACTGTCGCACCTCTGAAGAGTGCAATCAGCATGAAACTTGTCAGGCGTGAATCGACAGGCATGCTGTGAATTGGATCCGCCCGCCGATCCAGCTTTTACCTCATGAAGGTTGCTGCAATGGATGTCAGAGTACGTCTCCAACAGGTGGGAACCTTGGAGCTTTGATATACATATATATATGTACACATATACATACATATATATATATATATATATATATATATATATATATATATATATATATTACCTACTGGCGGTCGCCAGTAGGTATATATAGTTAGGATTTTTTCTCTATGGGATTTTTGAAAATTCTATGTCTAATAACTTTGGCGTTTGTGGACGGAATTGGCTGAAATTTTCAGGAAAATGGCACATTTTGTTTCTGAGCAGCCCTTGAAAATTTGGGGGGGGTTCGTCAAGGGGGGGCTGAGAAAAAAGGGGGGTCCCAAAACGTGTTTTTAACATTCAGTTTTCCATAGGGCGGTTGGCCTCACTTTTAGCCCGAACAGCTGAATGGATTTGCACGAAACTTGGCAAAATTGTAGGGACTGGTAGCCCGATGTGCCTTTGCTAGGTCTCAATATATGTGCTCCAGTGGATTTTGAGAAATTAACGTTCAAAAAAAGATATATATCTGTAACAGCGGACCGGGCAGCGCTCCGGTTCGCGGACTTTTCGCGGTACGGAGCTTTGTGAAGCGAAGCTGATTGGTTCTCCGGCGTCTGTGAACATTCCAAACAGTCCGTAGCGGCCGCCATCTTGTCTCCCGGTAGGATCGAGAGACAAGAGGAGGCCAAAGCGAAGGGGCAAATGACCATAAGGGGGCATAGTAGATCCTCGCTGACCCCCTAGGTTTGATGTGGAGGTTTTAAAAGGGCCCCGCGGGGCAAAAAAAAAAATAATAATAATAATCGAACGGCTGAATGGATTTGCACGAAACTTGGTAAAATATTAGGGACTGGTAGCCCGATGTGCCTTTGCTAGGTCTCAATATATGTGCTCCAGTGGATTTTGAGAAATTAACGTTCAAAAAAAGATATATATCTGTAACAGCGCTCCGCTTCGCGTAACGGAGGTTTGCGAAGCTGATTGGTTCTCCGGCGTCTGTATATAGTTAGGATTTTTTCTCTATGGGATTTTTGAAAATTCTATGTCTAATAACTTTGGCGTTTGTGGACGGAATTGGCTGAAATTTTCAGGAAAATGGCACATTTTGTTTCTGAGCAGCCCTTGAAAATTTGGGGGGGGGTTCGTTAAGGGGGGGCCGTGAAAAAAGGGGGGTCCCAAAACGTGTTTTTAACATTGAGTTTTTCATAGGGCGGTTGGCCTCACTTTTAGCCCGAACGGCTGAATGGATTTGCACGAAACTTGGCAAAATTGTAGGGACTGGTAGCCCGATGTGCCTTTGCTAGGTCTCAATATATGTGCTCCAGTGGATTTTGAGAAATTAACGTTCAAAAAAAGATATATATCTGTAACAGCGGACCGGGCAGCGCTCCGGTTCGCGGACTTTTCGCGGTACGGAGCTTTGTGAAGCGAAGCTGATTGGTTCTCCGGCGTTTGTGAACATTCCAAACAGTCCGTAGCGGCCGCCATCTTGTCTCTCGGTAGGATCGAGAGACAAGAGGAGGCCAAAGCGAAGGGGCAAATGACCATAAGGGGGCATAGTAGATCCTCGCTGACCCCCTAGGTTTGATGTGGAGGTTTTAAAAGGGCCCCGCGGGGCAAAAAAAATAATAATAATAATAATCGAACGGCTGAATGGATTTGCACGAAACTTGGTAAAATATTAGGGACTGGTAGCCCGATGTGCCTTTGCTAGGTCTCAATATATGTGCTCCAGTGGATTTTGAGAAATTAACGTTCAAAAAAAGATATATATCTGTAACAGCGCTCCGCTTCGCGTAACGGAGGTTTGCGAAGCTGATTGGTTCTCCGGCGTCTGTAAACATTGCAAACAGTCCGTAGCGGCCTCCATCTTGTCTCTCGGTAGGATCGAGAGACAAGAGGAGGCCAAAGCGAAGGGGCAAATGACCATAAGGGGGCATAGTAGATCCTCCTTGACCTCTTAGGTTTGATGTGGAGGTTTTAAAAGGGCCCCGCGGGGCAAAAAAAAAAATAATAATAATAATCGAACGGCTGAATGGATTTGCACGAAACTTGGCAAAATTGTAGGGACTGGTAGCTCGATGTGCCTTTGCTAGGTCTCAATATATGTGCTTCAGTGGATTTTGAGAAATTAACGTTCAAAAACAAGATATATATCTGTAACAGCGCTCCGCTTCGCGGAGATAAAATTATATCTGTATTACCTAGCTGTTGCTAACACCAGTTAGCGACGGCTAGTAGGAGATAGCGACCATCTTGGGCCCCACTTTGCATGTGAGTGATATTTATCACTAATGACATGCAAAGTGGGCATGCCAAGATGTTAGCGACTGCAAACAGTCGCTAACATCGCTATCTCCTATTATCAACTTTTGGAAATATTCGCGATAAGCGCGAATATCTCCAAAAGCTAGCACCTGCCCTGAGCAGTTCTTAGCCATGTTATCCAATGGGAGGTGGATAACATGGCTAAGAGCATTAGCTCGGTAATGCATGAATATCGCTGAGTTTTCAGCGATATTAATGCATTGCGGTCGTTTTTTATCGTATTTGCGATAAACCTTGATAATAGCAAGGTTTATCTGCGATAATTTCTGACGATGCTTAGCGGTAAAAAAATCGTTGCTAAGCATCGTTAGGGATAAATATCGCTTAACTTTGGTAATATGCCCCAACGTCTGTTAACGTTCGATTCGAAGGAAATCAGGAAGTGTTGAAAAACATTGTCTGCGCCATCTTGCCTTTTTTCAAATGCCACACTTTTGTCGTGCACGGCAGTCATTTTAGATGCCTTGACCAGACCCACTCTGTGCACGCTGTCGATCCTTAGCATGGCTCCCCACCCTCGCAAGCATCTCCCCCAGGCAGTGGTCACCCCCGCTCTCTGTCTTATGCATGGGTAATAAACCACCCCCCATCTGCGCTGCTCTTCCCTGAGAATCACACCCTGTGCCCGCCCGACACCTCCCTTTCGCCCTATTCACTACCGCACCCTCTGACACTCCTTTTCCTCTGTGTCCGATTGTCCAGGCCGGTCCTAGGGTATCAGCTAGCCCTGCAGATGTAGTTTATGGCCCCAGCTGTAAAGAATCACCCCTCTTCAAAGGAGTTATAGTAGATCAAGGCCCACACTCGATGAGATCCGTCACAGCACACGCGTTCCTATTATCTGAAAACCATCCTGTATTGTGATTGGGGAGGGGACCGAGCCTGAAGCGGAAGATTCCAGGGATGACTCTTTGTACATCAAAGTTTTTACAATTATGTGTCACATTAAAAATATATAGCACTCCAACAAAGTAGTAAGATTATAAAACTTTAATAACTTATAAATATATACAAGAAAACAAAAACAGTAATAACATATAAACATTTTTAGGGAAAAACAACGAAGTAGCGGTCGGCTGTGCGAATAGTCCCAACGCAGCACAACGTCCAGATTTCTGGCGTGGGGCGTCGCGGGGGGTGGGTCATCAGTAGCAAACTGTTGTGCGAATAGTTCCAAGGCAGCAGAACGATAGCACCAAGGTGATGTCCAGTAAGTTGCCGCACTGGTTTTGGTATCCTACAATGCTGCTCCGAATAACGGCGTGGGGCGCCCCGGGGGAGGCGGCGTGAACGGGCCTCTCCAGGTGGAGTCTCGTCTGTTGTAGTGGGGCGCCCCTTTACCGTTTCAGTTGCCATTCCGTCCGCTTTTGGTCCACTGTGTCAAAAGCCGCAATTCAGCTGAGTTGCGCCCACTCTTGCGGTGCAGCGATAGGCGGCTGTCACAGGACTCTCAAAATGGCGGCAGGCTGTTTCCTTTTTGGGCCTGGTCCACTGAAATGGCCCTGGGACACCTTGGAAATCGGACGTTTGTCTGCTAGGTCTTGGACCCCATTCTCGAAAGCGTCCCCTCCGCCTTGAGGATTCATCAAAAGTTTTGGGGGCCCCCGACTCCTGTAAGCTTCTGGTGGGGAGCGGCTGCCATGATTGCTCGCGGAATGACCACGACGGAGCTACGAGATGGTGGTGCTCTCATGCTGACGCCAGCTTCAGTCTGAAACATCCAGAAACAAGGTGGGGCTTTCATCGTTTGGGAAAAAAAAAAGTTTTCATCCAATGAAAAGTGTTGTTTTTAGGTCATATGATCAAGCCTTCCATCATTAGGAAACCAAAAGTAAAATGAACCAATGAAAAGTTTTATAAACAAGTCACATGACCTGTTATGCGGCATAGGGTATAAAATGCGGAGAAAATACGTTGGCACGTGAGGCGGCGCCAGTAGCGGACCGATGTGCGAATAGGCCGAAGGCAACACAACGCGCCAAGATCCGGATGGCACCGAGGTGGTGTCTAGTAAGTTGCCGCACTGGTGTGGCCATCCTACAATGTTGAAAGTCGGCGTGGGGCGCCCCGTTGGCCTGTGAGATGGCGTCAGTAGCGGACCGATGTGCGAATGGGGCCAAAGGCAGCGCAACAATATTTTCTGACTAGAAGACACCACAAGGCGCTGAGATGCCAAGATTCGGATGGCACCGAGGTGGTGTCTAGCAAGTTGTGGTACTGGTGTGGCCATCCTACAATGGTAAAAGTCGGCGTGGGGCGCCCTGTTGGCCTGTGAGATGGTGTCAGTTGCGGACCGATGTGCGAATGGGGCCAAAGGCAGCGCAACAATATTTTCTGTATGGAAGATACCACTAGGCGTTGAGATGCCAAGATCCGGATAGCACCGAGGTGATGTCTAGCAAGTTGCTGTACTGGTGTGGTCATCCTACAATGCTGAAACTCGGCGTGGGGCGCCCCATTAGCCTGTGAGATGGCGTCAGTAGCGGACTGATGTGTGAATAGGCCGGAACCAGCACAAGGCGCCAAGATCCGGATGTCACCGTGGTGGTTTCATAGTTGAGAGGCACTTCATCTGCAGTGGGGCGCCGAGATCCGGATGGCACCGAGGTGATGTCTAGCAAGTTGCTGTACTGGTGTGGTCATCCTACAATGCTGAAACTCGGCGTGGGGCGCCCCATTAGCCTGTGAGATGGCGTCAGTAGCGGACCGATGTGTGAATGGGGCAAAGGTAGCGCAAGAATATTTTCTGAATAGAAGACACCACAAGGCGCTGAGATGCCAAGATCCGGATGGCACCGAGGTGGTGTCTAGCAAGTTGTGGCACTGGTGTGGCCATCCTACAATGGTAAAAGTCGGCGAGGGGCGCCCTGTTGGCCTGTGAGATGGTGTCAGTAGCGGACCGATGTGCGAATGGGGCCAAAGGCAGCGCATCAATATTTTCTGACTAGAAGACACCACAAGGCGCTGAGATGCCAAGATACGGATGGCACCGAGGTGATGTCTAGCAAGTTGCTGTACTGGTGTGGCCATCCTACAATGCTGAAACTCGGCGTGGGGCGCTCCATTAGCCTGTGAGATGGCGTCAGTAGCGGACCGATGTGCGAATGGGGCCAAAGGCAGCGCAACAATATTTTCTGAATAGAAGACACCACAAGGCGCTGAGATGCCAAGATCCGGATGGCACCGAGGTGGTGTCTAGTAAGGTGCACTGGTGTGGCCATCATACAATGCTGAAAGTCGGCGTGGGGCGCCCCGTTGGCCTGTGAGATGGCGGCAGTAGCGGACCGATGTGCGAATGGGGCCAAAGGCAGCGCAACAATATTTTTGGAATAGAAGAGACCACAAGGCGCTGAGATTCGGTTAGCACCGAGGTGGTGTCTAGCAAGCTATGCAGCTGAGTTGCGTGCGCACTTGCGGCGAATAGGTCGAAGGCAGCACAACAATGTTTTCTGAATAGAAGACACCACAAGGCGCTGAGATTCGGTTACCACCGAGGTGATGTCTAGCAAGTTGCCGCACTGGTGTGGCCATCCTACAATACTGCTCCGAATAACGGCGTGGGGTGCCCGAAGGGGGGGGGGGAGGCGGCGTGAACGGGCCTTCCTAGGTGGAGGCTCCTCTGCTGTAGTGGGGCGCCCCTTTACCGTTTCAGTTGCCATTCAGCTGAGTTTCGGCTGCTCTTGATGCTACAGCGACAGGCGGCTGCAACAGGACTCTCAAAATGGCGGCCTGTTCTTTGGATTTGGGCCTGGTCCACTAAAATGGCCCTGGGACACCTTAGAACTCGGACGCTCGATTTTTTTTTCCTTTCCTGTACATGCAAAAAAAGGTAAATGCCCGGTACGTTACACGCTTCATCTGCCACGATGAACTCTCCAGAGGAACCGAAAAAAAATATAGTTATGGTAACTATACCATGCATCGTCATATGGAGAGGTGGCACCAATTAATTATAGTGCTGCATAAAAGAGAGATTTGGAGGAGAACCCCTGACCTGCTAGTACATTCATCAAAGAAGTGGCACTGACAGCATCAGAGGCAAGGGAAACGGTCCCAAATATTTAGAAGAACTTTGGAAAGATTAAAATGACATGTTTAGATTGTGGCAAATTAATTTCATGTGGACAGATGAGTGTTACTCTAATAAATACAGCATATGAACATCATCATAGTCGATGGTTGGTAGAGACATTTTGACTATATCCTGGACCTGCCCGTCCTCGCCCAAAATGGCGCCGGAATAAATGGGACTCGTAACTCCTTGTTGTGTACTGGTTGCAGAACCTTGAAATCACGAGATACGTATGCAGTTTTGAAGCACATGGCGGGCGGGGACGAGAATTGATTGAATATTTCGACATCCCTATTGATATTAAGTTCTGATGTGTTATTGATTACTGTACTATTGAAAGTTCGAATTAACGTCACCCATGGTACTTGCCCGCAAATGTATATCTAGATAATTTTATTGTAACTGGCCCTGTCGTATTTTAATTATAAAATGTACGTCCACCGATTCCGTAACTGTTAGACACCTTAGTTCTTGCAACCTAATGGCCCGCCCGTTACGTTCCTCTACAGTGTAAATGTCTACTCATCATATACGATTACAGTTTGCTCCGTGGCCGGCCCACGTGGTTATAGGCTCGTATTTGTATAATGAAATTTTCACAATAAAGGTTTTTAAAAGAAAACATGGTAGTAATATATACATTGGTAAAGTTTTTAATAATAGTCACTGTTTTAGAATCATTAAAAGGCAAGTGAAATAAAGCAGACCAATTACATGAAGGGTAAAAGGTATAATACGAAGGAACGCAGTAAAGATAAATGGTCAAGGGCTGTTGTGTTTTCTACTCCTGCAACATAAAGTGATCGATAAGAATCTCATATTCAGGCGTATCGGCGACTAAGACAGCAGGTCGACCCTCTTTTGCTCAACGGCTCCGTCATGGGACGAAGAAACGCTCTTTTTCTCGAAAAAAGAATATATTTTACTTGCAGGACAGTTGTAAATTTTCCGGGAAAGTACATTAGCCTGGAACATTATAACATATATTTAAGAAAAAATAATGTTCGGAAGTAATAAAAAGCGTAATTTTTAGGTCATATGACCAAGCCTTTCATCATTAGAATAAGAAAAGTAAAATGAACCAATGAAAAGTTTTATTAACAAGTCACATGACTTGTTATGCTTACGTTACGCGCTGCGCGCCCCGGATGACTTCCGGATGCGCTAACGCGGCGCATCATATGACGCATTACGCGACAACGCAGGTCCAGAATATAGTCAAAATGTCTCCACCAACCAGCGGTCGGAACACAACCCCTTTCAGCAGGCTAAATAGTTCTGTTAAATGACAACAGAAGGGACAGGCAACAAGAACCATCAGTCAAAGAGGGGAGGGCTAGTTCTTCTCTACCGGGTTACATTGGGGCGCTACCGGAACTGATCGAATTGGTAGTCTACAGTGTTTCTGGATGTTTCAGACTGAAGCTGGGGTTAGCATGAGAGCAGCACCATTTCGTAGCTCCGTCGTGGCCATTCCGCAACCAATCATGGCAGCCGCTCTTTATCGTTATTTTGGGCGGGGTGGGTGGCGGAGCCGAGCTGTTTTGCAGCCATCATTGTGTGGAGTTCAATTCATCTCACTAGTTTTGTATTTGTCATGAGGGGTTGTTCCTAATGTTTCTATTTTAGCGAGGTCAAAAAGAGATCCCATTAGTGGCCTACTGATTTTGCTCGATTCCTTTTCTTTTTTTTTTACACGATTTTTCGTTATCTGCAAAGACTAAACAGAGTATTGCGACTCTGTGTTTGTTTGTAAATAGAGAATGAACCAAAGAGAACCAATTCTAAAACAGTAAATACTTGGATAACAATCAATCAAATGGAGAGAGAAGCAGGCACGACGTATTACAACGGGGGCAAAGGCCTGCGTTAACTACCCTTCACTATGTGCAAAGAGAGAGTACTCCTAATAGAAATGAGGGGGGGGGGCACCATTCAAAGCAGATCAGTGTGCATAAACACGAAAATGTTTTCACTTACCACGTACTTGACATTCGACAGCTTATGATATTTGCTATTAAAAAACCATTGAAATTCACTGAAAAAACCATAGGTTATAGACCATATATAGTTAGGAATTAGCATTTACAAAACCTTGAAAATTCACTGAAAAAACCATAGGTTATAGACCATATATAGTTAGGAATTAGCATTTAAAAAACCTTATTTTACTCACACAAAACCATTGAAATTCCATATATAGTTAGTTGCACTAACTATATATCGCGCACCCGCAATCCACTGCTGATGATGTCACATATTACATCATTCATGACATGGTCAGTGACATCACTGATGACATCACTGATGACATCTCAAATGACATCACTGATGACATCACTGATGACATCTCAAATGACATCACTGATAACATCTCAAATGACATCACTGATGACATCTCAAATGACATCACTGATGACATCACTGATGACATCTCATTTGACATCAATGACCACATCACTGATGATATCATTCATGTGACAATACAATGCATCTCCTCACACTTTAATATAACCTCTGTTACACCCAGTGTTAAATACAGAGTATAATTTTTGAAACCATTGACACACCAATACTAGTTACTACATACGCACTCAGTGATTCCTATGTTTACACACACATTCACTCATTTACCCATACAATCATTCATACATACAATCACTCATCTTTACAACACTATCATATGCACTCATACACCTATACAGACTCTCACACTCTGTCACTCATCCATGGAGTTACTCACACACCTAGTCAGTCCTGTAAATAATCAATCACACTTCCATTTTCTAATCTATACAGTTAAACATAGAGCACCTTACATTTTGAAACATATACTAACACATACTTACTCTCTTATACAATCATTGATACAAGTACACATTGATCTGCACAGAGTCACACACCTCCCAGCCAGCCACACACACACTCAGTCTCCCATACAAATACTTGGGCAATCAATCAATAACCCATATAGTTACTCATATAGCTACTGACCAACACATGCAGCAGTTTACAGAACAACAGACATAATGATGCACAAATTAAGACAGTTTAGTCACTAACCCATGCACTCAGTGAGACACATTTAATCACTCACTCATACAGTCAGTCACGCACCTACTAAATCCTTCATCCAGACACTTCTACATCTACTCATTCTTCAATATGTAAAACATATTTAAACTTTTCAGAAACACACAGTCACTGGATGATGTCATCAGTGATGTCATTTGAGATGTCATCAGTGATGTCATCAGTGATGTCACTGACCATGTCATGAATGATGTAATATGTGACATCATCAGCAGTGGATTGCGGGTGCGCGATATATAGTTAGTGCAACTAACTATATATGGAATTTCAATGGTTTTGTGTGAGTAAAATAAGGTTTTTTAAATGCTAATTCCTAACTATATATGGTCTATAACCTATGGTTTTTTCAGTGAATATATATATATATATATATTACCTACTGGCGGTCGCCAGTAGGTAGTTATAGTTAGGATTGTTTTCCATAGGAAATCCGCAACATTCTATTGGGAATAAGTTTGGCGCCGGTGGACGAATCTTCGCGAATTTCTCAAAGAAGATGGCCCGCTCCGCTCTGCTCCTTCCCTGAAAGTTTGGGGGGGATTCGTCAAGCGGGGGCATAGATATTTGGGGGTCCCAAAATGTGTTTCCCCATGTTAATTTCCATAGGGTGGTTGGACTCACTTTTAGCCCGAACGGCTGAATGGATTCCCACCAAACTTGGCAAAATTGTAGGGACTGGTAGCCCGATGTGCCTTTGCTATGTCTCAAGATATGTGCTGAAGTGGATTTTGAGTAATTGAGGTTCAAAAAAATATATATATTTATATGCGCGCACCGGTACGCGCAGCGGGGCGCGTACCAGCGAGCTACGCGAGTTCACGAGCGGAAAGCTGATTGGCTCTCGGGTGTCTGTCAACATTCCAAACAGTCCGGAGCGGCCGCCATCTTGTGTCTCGGTAGGATCGAGACACAAGAGGTGGCAAAAACAAAGGGGAAATTATCAAAAGGGGGCAGGGTAGTCCCCCCCTGACCTCCTAGGTTTGATGTGGGGGCCATAAAAAGGCCCCGCGGGGCAAAAAAAAAATTGTTTTTTTTTCAATTTTCGCGTGGCGGAGCGCCCGGTACGCGCACCAGGGAGCGTACCGGGGAGCGTACCGGGGAGCGTACCATGGGGAAAACCCAGTGAAACGGTAAAATAATAATTTCTTACCCTTCCACACCCCGTTCCTTTACTACATTTTCTTCGCATATCCACATTCCCCATGTTCACTCTCCTTCTCCTCACTCTCCTTCCCCACACTCACCTTCTTTCAGTCCCCCTAGTTCACTTCCCTTCTCCTCTCGTCCCTTTCTGTGCTTTCTCACTCATTTTCTTCTCGTTTATCAATGCACTCCGCTTCACTTACTCTTTTTCATTTTTTTAAGAACACAGCTCTTTGATGAGAATTGGAGGTAGTTCTGAAAAGAACTTTTTTTTTTCTTCTTTTTTTCTTTTTTTAGAACAAACACAAAAGCAGTGAATGGGAAACTGCTCAACAGGAGCAAAAAAACAAAACAAAATTAGGGCTGGGAACGGCAGCGATGGTTATCCAATGCTCGAACCATGAGCAGAACACTTTGTTCCCCATGGCAAAGTAACTTATCGCAATATCTGCATTTAATAACGTCTTTATTAAAAGCAGGCTGGATGTTGGGAATCTGTTCTTGTGATTGCTCCCTCCCTGATGCAGTTTGTCCTCCAGTTGAAGTAGAGGCCCCATCACTGGGAGCCTCTCGTGCCAGAGCCCTGACACTCTCCCGGGCAAAGTTCTGGGGGTGCCTCCTCTCGACATGTCGAATCATCGTCGAGTTTCCAAATGAATACTTCTTTCTGGGGTCACCCCGTGGCAGGACAGTTTTACAAATCCTGCACTCCACCTTTGGAGCATTTACTTTTTTCTGATCAGGTGGAATGGAAAAAAACTTCCATATGAAGTGTTCTTTTATTTTCGGCTGAGGAACCTCTTCATCCAGAAATCCCTCTGACTCATCTTCACTGCTGGATGCTCTGGCAGCCATGGTAATGCAAGATATTAATTCAGCAAAGAGCAGACAGCAAAAAGAGAGGTCTTGCAGTCACAAAAGTGAAAGAAGAAGTGAAGGAAATGGGTGGGGATTTCATTCCTTCTTAAAAAAAAAACGTTAGCAAACAATGAAAAGAGTTATTTTCAGGTCACATGACCCGACGCGCTTACGCTACGCGCCCGGGGGCGCGCCCCGGGGCACGCCTGGCGACGCTTACGTTGCGCGATCGTATGCGCTCGGGTGCTTCCGGGTGCGCTTACGCCGTGCGTCACGATGATGTGTTCGTTCGCGGCAATAGCGCTAATGTGGCGCTCACCGGTACGCGCTCCGGTGCGCACTGCAACACTGCGCTTACCTGTGCGCTCACCGGTACGCGCACCGGGAGCGCACCAAGGCAAAAAAAAACAAAAAAAGGGAAAAATATACATAAAAAATAGTATTACATAAATATACAATATAGGATTTATTATAAAAAAATTATATTTCATAGCTATCAAAATTAGCTATTAAAAAACCTATGAAATTCACTGCAAAAAAATATAGGTTTGAGGCCCTATATATAGTTAGTAATTAGATTTTACAAAACCTATGAAATTCACTGAAAAAACAATAGGTTTCACACCAGTTATAGTTAGGAATTAGCATTTAAAAAACCTATGAAATTCACTGAAAAAACCATAGGTTTCACACCAGTTATAGTTAGGAATTAGCATTTAAAAAACCTATTAAATTCACTGAAAAAACCATAGGTTTCACACCAGTTATAGTAAGCTGGAAATTTTACTTGCATAAAACCATTGAAATTCCCACGTTATAGTTAGTTGGACTCACTATAACTTGCGCGTGCAATGCACTGCTGATGACGTCACATATTACATCACTCATGACATGGTCAGTGACATCACTCATGACATCACTGATGACACCATCCTTGTGACAGAGTGACAGACCTTCTTTCACTGTAATGTAACCCTTGAAACACATATTCAATAATAGAAAATAACATTTTCAAAAAAATGGAGATACCCATACCAGTTACAACAACCAATTCAATAATTCCACCATCTATAAACACATCCACTCATTCACCAACAGTTCTATATAGTCACTCATACATATACTCACTCATCATATGTAGTGATACACCTATACATCCTGTTACACACCGACAGTCATCCAAAAGATACTCTCACACATACTCACACATGCAAATAAACTATTGAACATCCATTTATTTGCATATACAGCTATACACACACTACCACCTTACTTCTAAGGAAACTTACACATACTTACTCTATTAAACAATCACTTATAGAAACACATACTTATTTAAACAGAAACTCTTACAATCCCTCACTCTCACATATACTCACTCATATACATCAATATTCACATATACTACATTAAAACATATGTAGTTACTGATAAAGACACTAGTGAGACAGTCAATCACTCACTAACACACACATATACACACTCATCCACCCATACAGTCCTGCACATATGCTATCTTCAAAACACATACAAAGAGAGAGTCAGTCATTCATGCATCTATGTGCTAAGTAATACCCCTACCAAACCATACAAACACTCATACTGATACTAAGAAGAACATCTAATAACCCATATACATACACATGTAGCTATTCACCAACCCATGCAGCCACTTATACACAAAGTGAAACACTAATACATATATTTAAATATTTAAACATTACTCTCTAATATATGTATTCACTAAGATACACTTAATACACCAGTTAACCAATCATTTTTTTTTTAAAAACATCCATGTAAACACTTATTTAAACATTTATTCTTCCATCAACTTTTACATATACATATATAACACATATTTATTTTTTAAAAAGACACACATTCACTGGACGGTGTCATCAGTGATGTCATGAGTGATGTCACTGACCATGTCATGAGTGATGTAATATGTGACGTCATCAGCAGTACATTGCACACGCAAGTTATAGTGAGTCCAACTAACTATAACGTGGGAATTTCAATGGTTTTATGCGAGTAAAATTTCCAGCTAACTATAACTGGTGCGAAACCTATGTTTTTTTCAGTGAATTTAATAGGTTTTTTAAATGCTAATTCCTAACTATAACTGGTGTGAAACCTATGGTTTTTTCAGTGAATATATATATAGATGGATATATGAATTATGCATTTTGCTGAGAGACTTGATGAGATCAAATAAAGCTTAATTCATGGTGGCTATCAATGGTGGAATATAGAAGAATGAAAGAATGAATGAGTAATTGTATGGCTGAAGAAGCAATGGAGCTCTTACAGAGATTTGCATGCTCACCTGCTTCACTTACTTGGTTTTATCAAAGCTATGGTTCAAATTGGGGGGTACTTACATTTTTTGTCTACCCCCTTGACTCGCAGTATTTGTTAAGTGATGCAGATATAAATCCTACCCATCATCATTCATCATCTCTCTCCCTGCCCATTGCATTTCAGCATCATGACCTACTTGCAGCATCATGACTGCAGTGTTGGTTGTGTGGAGTCAGGGTAGAATTAGAATGGCAGTTGGAGAAGAAGAGTAGGACCATTGGAATTAAAGTAAGATAATTGTCCATTATAGCTGCCCCAGCTGCGGACTGCAGAGAGTAGGAAAGGGTCCGACACGCTGGTTAGCGTGCATCCATTAATTTAGCACAACTTGTACTCGATAGTGCAAAATGCCTTACTCATTAATGAAAGGGAATCATTTTTTATTTTTCAGCACAAAGTGTCTGTTTAGTTTTTTACTAGGAAAGATTTAAAAAGAAAAATAGACTATCACTCTGTTTTTTAAAATTTGGTGTTATTCTGCCTTAATTCTTTTCAGCCAGATTGTCAATGATTTTTATGTGTGGCGTAAATTAATGGCCCTGTGACTCTCCTAATTACATCAAATTCCAATGGCCCTAAGAGACCAACAGTGTATTACTACCATGCCACTATGTCATTTTAAACAAGTGTTTGTACAGAGCATTGTTTACAATTTGTCTTAGTTCTTTTTGGGGTTTTTTGATACAGCAACTCCTGCTGGTCCACCAGTACCACCCACCAAGCAGGTGATGGGGATCCGGGTGCGGTGGCAGTGGCTGGACACCATACAGCCAGAATACTACCTGCTTGTGGCCCAGGAAGAAGAGGAGGTGGAAGCATCTGCCTCAGGCACCTGTTGTTCACACAGGTAGCCTCATCCGCCAGCCTCACGGCCAATACATCACCGCTGCCAGCTGTCAGGAGCCCAAACCACCACTGTTGCCCTTCTCCCACTTAGACTGGCAATTCCAGCACCACCTCCTGCAGCATATGGACCAATCTGAAGCCAGGATGGCCCACATTGAGCAGAGCATTGATCTACTCCGGACCTACATAGTTGATGCACTTTTTTAGCCCATTTTAATTTTCCATTTTGGTGGGAGTTGAGATCTGGAGTTTCGACTTCAACAGTTTTCTTTGGACATTGGTTTAGGCTTGGACAATTTGTTTGTGGAGAGGGCTGGGCCTATTGAGGGTAGAGAGAGTATTTTTTTTGTTAAAAAATAAATAAAGGGGAAAGGTTTATTTCTCCACAATTTATTCCTTAAGTAGTTTGTTTGCGTTTTACTTTTACACTGCTGCCATTTTATGCAGCCTTTTGTTTTCTAATCTGCTCATAAAAGTGTATACAGGGTAGTTGTAGTTAGTTATATACCTCTAAAACTATCTTGACCATAAGGAGGGATGCTGCCATGACCTATATTGCATACAACAATCTAGATAAACTATCTCTGATGCAGCAGCAGTTTCTTAATTACTTACTAGCGTAAGTAGTTCACTTCACTCTATTATTCTCTTACCTGCATATAGATCAAGCAATAACAGGGAAGGCATCCAAACTTCACAAGCAAGGTCCCACTCCCACCAAGGTGAACTTCAACTGTTAGATTAATCAAAAGGATTATCCATCACAGAAAACTAAATTGAAATAAAAACACTGCGTTTGTGGGTTTTATAATTGATATCACAGTTTTACAAATAATTGAGGCAAGAATACTACATGACACAATAACTGATAGTGACAGAATAACAAAAAATAAAAAGAATAACTTCTTCTTAGCAAAGGGGAAGAAGTATTTCATTAAAACTAAAGTTACAAATTTCTTGAGTCATGAAAAGTGGACTCAAAGTCTGGAGTGGACATGGTTAAGTGTTTATGCAACACAAGGCATGAATGATGATGCTGACGACTCATGTTCTTCTATATCTAAATTATGGATTTATGGATCACTTTTATGTGTGGGTGGGTAAATAGGGCCAGTGTGGGCTATTGCTTAGGTAATAGAAGATTCTGTAGTGGGTTGGTGTCACTTTATCTGTATCCACCTATTCAAGTGTGTGATCCATTTATGGTGTACATTGCACAGTTCAATAAATCACAGAGCCAGGGGTAAGAGGGTTAGGGGTTTGATGAATCCATGGGAAAGGGGATTTTGGGAAAGGTGTGACAAAGATAAGCATTACACAAGGGGAATACTCATCTGTGCGATGGGCAGCACATCATTGTCATCAATCTGCTTGTGTAAGGAAACAATGAAATCAGTATGACACAGTACAGTTGAATTTGTGCGAAAGCGTACTCGTGGTCCGCAAAATCCACAAACTTTCCCTAGATTGCGGATTTTTTTATTTTTGCATGCGCCCCGGGGACAGGAAATGCACAGGAAATGCATGGGTAAGTTTGCGGTAACCGCGGTAAAAAAAATCCCGCGTCTACCGCGAACTTACCCATGCGGTCGTATATGGGCGTGGCCATCTTGTTCAATGTTCGCGTTGCGTATTTCCGTTTCCGGTCGCAAGTTGCATGCTCGCGTTGTGCATTTCCTGTTCCAGGGGCGCAATAGCGTGTTCTCGTCTGTTTTTGCGTGCTCGCAGGGAAAATATCGTGCAAACTTACCCATGTGGTTGCAATGGGCGCGGCCATCTTGTTTTTCATTCATTGCTATGGTTCTGGGCATGCCTTTTCTATCCTGTTTCAATCTTTGTAACCCTTTGTTTCTTTGAACATTTTTTTGATCTTTTTTACTCATTATCTATCTCTCTATTTTTGTACATCTATATTTTGTGTTTTTTTTAACTTTCTGTTACTTTAATAACTACTTTTTTTAGCTCTCTCTTTTCTTTTATTTACTTTCTTTTCCCTTTTCTTTTCTATATTTCCCTTCTTCTTTGACCCAGGACCATGGCACAGGGAGCCGGCAAGTCGAAGGAGAAGAGTCCCGCACCCCGTAGCCGGCTCCCTTGCGGGTGATTAAGGGGGGGGTCTATAAGTCCCAGGGAGATCTTCAGCTCAGTGAAGGTGGCCGCACTGGTCTTCTTTGTGCAGAGCCACCTCCCCAAGACCATCGCGGCAGGCCCGGTACCGGGCATGGCCTCTGGGAGCATTGCCAGCTATGGGGTAAGGTGTGTCCATGTATCAGGAGTCTGGGGTCCGGCGCACCTACAACCAGGTGACGCACCGGTGGTCCGACATCCTGGACCGGGAACAAGACCTGCTCGACCTGCTTGGCGTCGAGATCCCTGGGCTTGGTTAGTACTAGTAGCTCTTTAATAACTACTTTGTTTTCTTCTGCTCTGTGTTATATTGCAAATATATGTTTTTTCCGAAGAGCAAGAATACTGCCGATTACATTGCATGTAAATTATGTTTCAAAAGCTTCTGTGATTGCAGGTGCTTGCCTGCTCAGTCAGTGGTGGTGCTACTATGCTTACTTGTTTTCAATTTTGTGCTCATTTGGCCTGAGTGATTATGTATGAGTGTACTTTACATAACTGCGTAATGCTAGAGAGACTAGAGACTCAATTCCAGTCCTTCCTTTGTACTCCTGCCACTAAGAAGAGATAGTGGTGGTGGATTGATAGGTTGAGTATATTATGACTTGTTATGAAGTAAGACATTTTTTAGTGGTCTGCAATCATGACGGACTGTGTCTGTCACTTCGCGTGCTGCTGAGTGCTGCCAGTCCTAGTAGAAACTTTTTGTAGTTGGTTTAGTGAGTTACATAACTTTCCAAGTAGACGGTCCACGAATCAAGCAATACTAATATCCTAGTAGACCTCATCAGATAGGCCAATAAATTTAGCACAATTGTTGTTTATTTCCCTGAAATAATTTGTTATTGTTTTTTTGAAATGTTTAATTTCGTTGACAACAATCATCCATGTTTGTGTCTTTCTTACATGTACATCAGCTCCTCCCAGGGGCACGAGGACAGAGATGCGGTGGCGGCGCCGGCGGAGCAGGAAGGCTAGGATCAGTCCGCCGAGGGCTCTTCTGCTGGCCCCAGTAAGTTTTCCTGTTAATAGTAATATTATACTTCCCAAACTTTTACAGCACCTATTTATTCCAAACGTTCATCATAATTCTATTTTTTCCTAAATCGTCTTTGATCTTCTTATAGACTGTTTCTAAATTCTTATCCTGCCTCTACTATGACTCTCTCTGCTACTATTCTTTATTATTATTAGTCTGTCTGTGTAGCTAGCTAAGCTTGCACAGTTGGCAAAAGGTGTTAAACAAAACTCCAATGCAGCAATAGCTCTAGGCACTGAGTGTAGTCCTCTGGGTTGTCCATAATGTCTATTGAAGTCTTCTTAATGTTTATGCTTTGACAATACCCAACAATAAAATGTCAATGGCCACCAAGAATAAGATACTAGTTTAATTTTTGATTGGATAGGAGGACTTACTACTACTGTTGCAGGGAATATTCTGCACATACAGAACTATGGACCAGAAATAGGGCATTGATAATAGGCACAGTTATACTTTCTACATACCTCAGTCATAACAGAATTAGAACCCCCAATCTCCTTACTGACTAGATAGTGTGTCAGAGTCGTTATTTAGCTTCCGAAAGCAGCGATGATCCCCAATGATTATACAACCCAGAACATAAGACTACGGAGTCAGAGTGCCGACCTCTCAGAGTCACGGAATCATGCTTGCAAATTGCAAACCCTTTCGCTCACTCACTCATGACCAAAAACAACAGAGTCTATGTAAGTTTTAAAGTTTTATTAAAAGTAAAACAACTAGCTCTGTGTGTACTCTGTATATTAATTTTCAATTGTGCATTACATATAAAAACATTTATTAAAATCAACTTCATACTAGAAGAGAAACGGTGAACTCATGAAAACTGAACAGTGGCTGATTTACACATTAATTGTGTGAGACCCCTCACCTGGTTGGAAATTACAGTACTGGTGGTGATGATGATGAGTAACATATTGCTCTTGTTCGTAGAAGGGAATCTTCTGTCTGTTATGAGAAAAAAGGTGCGCGTTAAGGAAGCATTCATCAGTTGTGCCAAAAAGTGTAGCATATTATGGCTAAGCGTAAATAAAAACACCCTCCCCTTCCGAAAGGGGAATTTTTAGTTTAGAGTAGAGAGTCACAAATAATTACATTTGTTAATGTAGTAAAAAAAAAATCATTCCTAGACAAAATAGGGAGGGGTGTATATGGCATCTGAAATATGAAATGTATTTTCTAGGCGGAACCTGTGCGATAACAAGGACCCCCTGAAAAGGATCAGATTCCTGGGTCAGGGAAAACAGTATTTGTAAATAAAAAACACCCAGGCAAAAATCACTACTTCCTAGCACATGAACGATGGCAAATAAGCCACACAATTAAATGATACAACAACTGTTTTTAGCAACAAAAGTACATTTTAATTACATACATTGGATAATTTTTGATAAAAACAATAAATCATTTGTCATGAATGATTTATTGTTTTTATAAAAATTATCCAATGTAGACAAATGATTTATTGTTTTTATCAAAAATTATCCAATGTATGTAATTAAAATGTACTTTTATTGCTAAAAACAGTTGTTGTATCATTTAATTATGTGGCTTATTTGCCATCGTTCATGTGCTAGGAAGTAGTGATTTTTTCCTGGGTGTTTTTTATTTACAAATACTGTTATCTAGGCGGAACACCATCGGCACAGCCCACCACCAGTGCCGGGGCCAGCGCGGAGGTGGTCACTCCAGGGGCGGATGCGGTGCCAGCAGGAACTGCTGTGGGGGATGCCTCGGTAGTGGCGGGCAGTGGTAAGCTATTATATTCCTTACTTATTGAGATTGCAGAGTAGGCTCGCTGCAGGGGTGTATATGTTGTACAGTACAAGTAAACTTACTGTTAAGAAGACTTAAAAATTTAGAACTAAGTTTTTGTCAACCAGGTAGAAGACAGTATTCCTTGACTTCGCATTAGCAATAGCATTAGTGGCAGGAGTTGATGAGTAACCAATGGCCTCCTCTAAATTTGACTTCAACTCAGCTATGAAGAACGAGCGAGTTAAATTAATGACTGGCAAAGAATGATACATGTTTTTGAATGCAGGCACAGGTGGCTGGGAATCTGATGCATGGCCGGTTGAAGGCTGAAGCAAGGATGGGTGGAAGGAGAAAGAAAAGAGGACTGCCTGGGTGGGTGAAACAGAAACTGTATGTGTGTGCAATATATCCTTTGGGTCAAATTCAAATGCAAGTCAAGCACGGATGCGTGGGTGGCGGTTTACAAAATAAAATAAAAAGGGTGTTTTTCAGTGAGAAAAAGTAAGGTTTGTCCAGTTGAGATATTAAGAAGAATGATTGAAATTTACTTTGAATGGATGCATGCCTGGATGGTATCTTCCTCATAGATAGCATAGGTGTATGTAGAGTAGACAGAGTAGACAGTCACTGGATGAAGAGTGTTACTTTGAAGAGCATGTAACACCGCACGTCCGTGCCAGAGAAGCAAAGCTGAGGAAAGTAGAAGTTGTAATTTTTCAGAATACTCCCTTGACTAACAGTAGTTTGCAAGCACAGCATATATGATGTATCTATATTGTATAGTTCACATTATCAAGTCAAGTCACAAGTGCCTTTCTCCAACGACTACGGGGACCAATCACTACCTATGTTAATAATTTTTTTTCACCTGTGTCACTCATGTGTGGCCTATTGTTGTTCACTCAATCAATAAAAACAAAGCACCTAAAGTCATCCCTTATATAAGCAAATATCCTGTGAAGGGATAGATGATCATATTATCTTCTTCATTTTCCCTTTGTAGAAGTCAGGGGCAGGGCAGGGTGAAAGTTAAAATAATTGAGCAGTAGCCCTTGTAACAGAATATGGGGAGTGCCACCCTTAATAAAAAAGTAAGAGCTTCCCCACCTGCATGCACTGGACTGGTAACAGTAACGCGAGTCTGCGTCATCATGGCTTGCGTCTGTTTTTCTTGGGTGCAAGCTGACTGCGCTGGCATTATGCCGGATTCCACAAGTTTACGTACTAATTTCGCTAAACAAGAGAGAAGAAGAAGACTGGTGTACTGTCTGAGTCTAATGTAGTGAGCCCATATAGTGCTAGTAGAATTCCTGAAACTCCCACTAATGTTAGAGCAGAAGCCGACGAAGTGGGAGGTTAGATAGATACATGCCACAAATGTTATGTACTGTGCTTGCAAGTTGCTAGTGCTACTGTGACACAACTTTCTGTTGAATTACGTATGTGTTAATCTTAAAGAGTATTGGATACAGTATTTTTTTCTTTCCTTCTAAACTATGAAGGAAGGAGTTGGCTATCCAGGCCAGGCAATGGAAGTTGGAGGCAATTGTCGCCGAATATCGGTGGCTGGTAGCTCAGGAGGAGGAGGATGACTCTCAGTCGACATCGACAACAACAGCTGCATCCTCCTCCGCTGCCCATGGGTCATATAGCCAGCGCAAACCTCCAGAGGTACGGCGCCGTGGTCCAGCAGCCACCCGCCACCGCCGAGCTGCGAAACCAACAGCTGCCCCCCACATTACCTGCAAGGCTCATGTGTACCAACTAACCCTGCGAGTGGCCCATCTTGAGCAGGAGGTGGAGAGGCAGAAAGCCCTGCTTAAGGCCCTCCGGAGAAGGCTGAGTGACCAACTGGCCACAGGACACCGCCGGCCAAAGTAGAGAGAGACTGTCCCTTGCCCCTTTTTTAAAGATTTTTTTTTGGGGGGGTGGGAATTGGGCGTTGGGGTTTTGGAATTTTTCTTTGGGACATTTCATGGACATTGGTTGGGGTTAGGGACGGGGGTGGGTCGGGTCTTGTGGGATAGTTTTTTTTTGTTAGAGTTGAAATAATTATTTTTTTTCCACTTAAACATAGCATACGCGTTTTTACTGTTTTGTGTGGGAGGCACAGGGTTTAACTTTACGTTTGTTTTCCTGAAACTTAACTGGCTGGTTGATTCAAATCACCCAAATGTATACAAAAGTGCCACTGACAGAGTTAGCAAATTCAATTGTCCTACTACTTTACTAGTACTACCATCAGTCTCTCCTCTCCTCCTACTCCATTATTCTTCCTCCCCCAAAATGCTTATCTTACCTGTGATTCGTGTTTGAGAATAGGGCTAGGCAGAGGGCTGGCTCCATGGCAAATGGTGATTAAGGTTGGCTATGGAATCCGGTACGGATGAAATGGCATCTTTGTGGTGGTAGTAGTAGTAGTGGTACACACTGGCATGAGCAGTATATGAAAAAAAAGGAAATGAGACATTGAGTGGCCTGAGGAGCATTAGAACAGTACGAAAGTACATAGTATAGTACACAAGAACAGAGCCATAAATTGTAGCCTAAGCAATGCTAAAGTTTTCAATCAAAAGGTAACTACTAGTTGCGTGGATTATGGCTACTACAAGAACTAGTACTGAAGGACACAGCAGCGTAAGTTTTCGTCACTTGTAGGAGGATGTTGTTGCTGATGAATCCACTCAATGGCGGACATGAAATTCTGAATTGATTTGCAAATACTCATGGGTGTGTGTCAAGCTGAATAACAATAAATCCTCGGATTCCTTGACCTACCTTGAAATTGATTTTCTGTTGCTTTTGACCTTATTCTCCCCAGCAAGCCTGTGGAATTATTGGTGTCATTTAGTCACACCTCAATGAAATCCAAAGAGCCCGGGGGAAGAAGGTTAGGGTTTGAAAAATTGATGGGAATGGGGGTTTTTGGGAACGTTTTTTGGAGAGAGAAAAAAAAACACAGCACGGACAAGCAACAAATGAAGAAAAACAAATCTTTGGATACGCACATATCCATAAATCTTTTAAGGGACATAAAGGAAGTGCATGCATGAAGTTGTTTGCTAAATGAATGGTTAGGTTACTGAAAAGTGGTACTTATACTACAACTTACTAACTAGTACTAAACAAGTAGACAGTACAGGGCTGTAGTAATTACGCAATTTCACTTGCCTATCTGCCCTCAGAGAGAATAAACACTTAGTAGTACATTAAATTAGTTTTAAAAATAGCAAAGAAACATATCAAATAGCTGTAGGGATGAATTTGAAGCAGAGAGCAAACGCACAGAGTCGCACTCATAGAAGTTCATAACAATAACATTATTTAAAAGATAAGGACAAGTGAAGTGGATATTGTAACTGTATGTTGCAGTTGTCCTGGTCAAATTGGGAAGTTGCATGCATCCAGCCATTCCTCTTATTCGCCGTAATCCTCCATTCCATCGGGCGCTCTGTCGCTCAATCTTGGTGACCACACTGTCCACTGCATGCCTGGCGGATGCGGAATTGTGGATTGCTATGGTAAGCCTGAGTTAATGTTTTTCCCATCGCACAGTGTATGTGACGGCCTGTAATTGTCGATGGAAAAACAGAAAGGGATATTATTAAACACCCCGGAGGAAAAATATAAGGTACGGTGTGTAGTGCAAAAATAACACTTTCACTTTCAGAGGCGACAGTATTACATACATGCATCATTTCTAAAGTACCTACTCTGAGTCTCTGTTTCCAGGATAATAATTAGCACACAGCACGCCAGGGCCATGCAGACGGTCAAGTCAAGCACCACTGAGTGAACCAACCTCCATGTAGCATACCTCTTTGACACAGACAAAGCAGATCTAATTTTATACAGCAAGCCACATAGCTGCAATTTTACATGAACCGCCGTTGGACTCTGGCATAACACTGCACTGGATCGACCACTCCATACCACGACTAGACAGACATGTCGTTCTGCTGTCGTTGTTGTTGACTTGTTTACCTGTTTGCCACTCACGAAATGGCCATAGTTCTTCCGAAAATCGACAATGATGATTCATCCATCCCAGTGAGTGACTGTAAAGATATTAAGTAACTTTGGTCATCATGACTCATCATCAATCATCATGGTGTTGGCAAACTCAATGTTGTTCATTACACACAGTGAGTCCAAGGACATTTTCTATATTAAAAAATGCAATGTAGTGGCCCCTGCAGTAGAAGTACAATTTGCATTAAACAAGGCAAACAGAGTAGACCTGAGTTACATTTAGTGTGTAAAAGATTAAATAATAACAGAAAACCTAGGATTCATTTCATGCACAACAAATAAACAGCAATTGCTTTCATCAGAGCAGGCAGCCAGTGTTGTCCACTGTATACCATCTCATCATTCATTACCTGTTCCACTTTTTGTCAGCATCTTATTCTTAAGTGAAGGGCCACAGGGCAGCCACTCGTGTCAATTTCAGAAGTAACAGTCAGTATAGTCAGTCATTCCAGTCCCAATTCTTTTGAGGGGACTCGTCTACGAAGCAAAAGTTTATTGATTCTGCGTAATCCGGCCATCTGCCTTGAGGGAAATGGATAGGGGGAGTCTGGAGGAGGAGGATAGAGGAGCATGACTGAGTTGTGAACTTGTGAACTTCAGGAATGCAGACAGCGGCACTTTCAATATGGAAATAAGGTGAAGACAGTGCTGCTGATGGATTTGTTGTGATTAGAGTTTTGTTGTGCTAAAATTTGCAAAACAAAGAAAGACACACAGAAATAACAGTGAATAAGGAACAAAAAAAAGTAAGTATTTCAAGCCGAGGTGTCAGGGAAGTAGAGCTCGTCCTCAAACTCTGTGAATTGAAACAGGAGTAGATCAGCTAACAAAGATGAACTTCCATCACCTAAGTCGGTGTCCTCTTCTTCCTGCGTGGATTCACGTATTTTGTAATCTGGTGGTATGAAGTGCTGATTCATCTTGATCATTGTTAACTTCTCCACATTTTTGGGCGAGAGGTGGGTTCTTTTTGAGGTTACAATGGCACCAGCAGCACTGAAAACACGTTCAGAAGACACACTTGTGAGTGGGCAAGACAAATAATTTATAGACAGCTTGGTGATCAGTGGCCATTGAGGCCTTTTCCCATACCAATACACCAATGGGTTCTGATCAAAGAAGACCTCTGTTGGGTCATCCATATAGGCCTGCACCATCCACTCAAGGTCCTCCAGGGGTGCTCCACTTTGCATACCATCTGTTGCCTTGGCATCAACACTGGAACGAGCAAGCCCTTGATGAGGTATCTAATCCGCTTCCGACAATATTATGGCTGGGCCTGGTGCAGGTGATGATGATACGGTTGCTGGTGTTGGTAACAGCTCTGAGGAAAAGTGACTGCCTTCGGCCACAGAAGTGAACCTTGATGCCGGATGGCCTGCTGCTTCAGTAGTACTTGTGGTGGTTCCTTCATTTTCCTGCCGCTCTTTTTCAAATCGAGTGGCTGACAGAGCTAGCCAATGTTTGTACTTGGAAACATTTGTTTCAGAAAAAGGAATGAATGTATTCCTGGCCAGTGCCTTTTTGTACCGTGGATCCAGAATAGTGGCACAAATGTAATGTTGTTCTGAATGTATTGCTTTAAGCCTTGCATTGTCAATTAGGCGGCTTAATAAGCTCTCCGCCAACCGATATGCGTCTTGTTTTTCAGCATCAACTCGGAACATTGAAGACACCGCCTTCAGTTGGTGCTCTAGCATGCGCAACAATGGGATAGCTTTGCCCAAAGTACAGTCCTCCCTGCGGACTTCAGGGGTGAAGACCTCAAAAGGACGAAGCATGTCTCTCAGGCTTTTAACTAGGTCCCATTCCTCCACCTCTAGCCTCATGTCCTTCATAGAAGCAGCCCGTGCGTGAAAGACGTACTCATTAATTACCAAGTACTGCTCAAACAGACGCTCAAGCATGTAGAAGGTTGAGTTCCAACGTGTTGCCACCTCCGGGATGAGTCCTCTGACTGGCACTCTATGGTCACGTTGAATGATCCTCAGCTGCTTCCGGGCCTTAAAAGAATGGCTGATATGTGTGCAGATTCTTTGGCAGGTGGTCAGTAACTTGCTGACTGTGTTTTCTTTTTTAAGAAATCTTGAACAATAATGTTAATGCTGTCCGCCAAACACGGCACTCTGAAATAGCCACCATCAGCCATGGCCTTAACTATATTACTGCCATTATCCGTGGAAACATAACCAATCATGCGCTTTCTTGGATGCAGCCATTCAAAGACCTTACTGTTAAACTCTTCCAGAATGTTTACTGCAGTATGAGATTTCTCCATGGCAAACATGGCTACTGTTGCATGTTTCCGAGTAGCTTGAAAAATTGTGACACTGTCAACACCTGTAGCTATCTTCTCTCTAAACCCCGCAAAAGAGACCCAGTGTGCAGTGATGCACATGTAATCAACGGCTTGGCAACTGGTCCACATTTCTGTTGTCAGTTGGATAGTGTGAACAGCACTCTTCTGTAAAGCTGCCCCAATCACGTCCAGCACATCTTGATGTAGTGCTGGAACCTCAACTCTGGCAAAATAGGACCGCTAGGAACCTTCCATTTAGGGCAGACTGTGGCCACAAATTCTAGAAAACCCACCCCTTCCACGAAAGAAAAAGGAAGAAGGTCCAGCGCTAACATTTTAGCCAGCATTGCATTATACAGACATGCCGTTGGGTGGTTGCGTTCAAATGGCGCCTCTGACCAAAATATGCTTTTAATGGTGGTCTGGAACGTTTTCATATGTGATGATGATCCAGACTTCTTCAACCCAGTTAGGCTCATTGATGTATTTTTTCACATTGGTGTCTCTACCAGACTCTTACTGTGCCTCCTAGATAGTGCTGGGGTAGTGGGTGTGGGCGCTACCACTTCAGTGCTGCTGCCAGGGGTACTGTGTGTAGCAGAAGAAAATGTCTCTCGCTTCTTCACCTCCCTCCTGCACGATCAGCACCTCGTCATCACCAGATGCAATATCAATGGCTACATTTGGATTTGTACTTTTGGCTTTCCGGATGTTACTTGGGTGCACCTCCCACTGGATGCTGTGGTGTTTTTGGAGATGACCTCTCTGGCCTCCGGTACCATAGTTGGTACCAAGCTTACCCCGACTAACTACTTGTTTACAAATCGAACAAATAACGTGGTTTTCTGCCTTTTTGCTAATACTAAAGAAGTCCCAAACTGGGGAGTTAAGATTTCTGGTGGTGGTGGAGGTGCCACTTTCAATGCCAGATGAAGTGGAGGATGGGCATATCAGAATTTGTCTCTGTTGTGCACTTACAGCACCACTACTTGAGGTAATGGAGGTCGAGCTGGATGGAGGTCATTGGCAGCCCTTATGAAGAGAAAATATGGAAGCTGTAGGTCGTGTTGGTGTAGTAGTTACCTGTGTTGGTGGTGGTACCAGTGCCACGCCACCCACATCCCCCGCAGCATTTCGGGATAGGGTAAAAATGTCTGTCTGCTGCATGCCCGCTTGAGCTGGAGTGACAACTGTGATGACTGGGTCGTCATCGTCAGACTTCATCAGCAGCAAAATACACCACTTCTAATTCTTCTTCGTCATCACCCATAACTGAAAGCCTTGCGGGAACCTTCCTTTTACCTAGCTTTGTCGGCTCATGGCGTGCCTCCTTCTCAGACTGAATTGGTGGGTGCCAATCAAGATCTAGATCATCGGAAGGAAGGGGGCTTGAAGAAGAAGTTGTACTAGTAGCCCTCCTTTTCCTTGCTGGGGATCTGGAAGACAATGGATCATCTGGAGTGGCTTGCTCGGCTGATACCTCTGCATGAATCTAGATTTCCTCATGTGCCGCTACTTCTGGAGGAACAAGCATTGTGGGAAGTTGTGCCTCTCCTTGTGCCTCTCCTTGCGCCTCTCCTTGCACCTCTCCTTCTGCCTCTCCTTGCGCCTCTCCTTGTTGCACCTGTGGTTGTCGTTGCACCTGTGGTTGAACACTCGTCAGATGAGTTACACCCTGCGTTGATTGGATGCTACTTTGCGATGAGTCAACGTCAACATCATTGGTCGATGGTGAAAGAGCAATTAAAGTGGCTGCCTCTGCGGCACTCATGGACTTGGGCCTAACTTGGTGTGGTGGCACTGAGACCAATGAAGCGGAGGTGCTGCTCCCAGCTTAGTCCCCTGCGGACACCGCTGCTGCAGGCACTACAACAAGTGATGATGATGAGGATGATTCCTGGTACTCAGTCTTTGTGCACCTAAAAGCAAAGAAGCCAGAGGAATATCAGTTAAATAAATGTTGCATATGGTGTGCTTCAATTAATACTATTGCAACTAGGCATTTCTTATTATTAACACAACAAACCCAAATACGGAAAGGCCCAAAATAAAAATTTCAATTCTAATCAAAAATGGATGTTTAAATTAATTGAAGATAGACCACACATAGAGAGTTGTTTCATGTACCCATTCATCATATAACCATAGGCCTACTGGCCCGCAACCGCAAGCTTGCCGGCCTATTGTAAAAACTGCCTGGCCTCAATATGCCCCCCCACCCACATGGCCAGGCCCTGGTCCAGGCCCCAACAACACCCAAAAAAATCGAAAAACACACATAAATCACCCCAATCCAATGCCATCCATGCCCTAATTGATGTTTGCATTCAAGAGACCCCACAGAAAGACATGGTCCATGCACCACTGGCTACCCCTGGGCATAATGGATGAAAGCAAGGCAGACTGGGTGCGGGCCTATGGCACAAAGCACACTGCCTGGCTTCAAAATGGCCCCTAGACCCCCACCCACATGGCCAGGCCCTGGACAGGCATCAAAATGGCCCCCACCCACATGGCCTGGAGCAGGCCCCAACAACACCTAAAAAATCGAAATACACACAAAAATCACCCCAATCCAATGCCATCCCTGCTCTAAATGATGTTTAAATTCAAGACACCCCACAGAAAGACTTGATCCATGCACCACTGACTACCCCAGGGCATAATGGCTAGTGTGGCTTTAACATGCACCCCAAAATTTAAAAAAAGTCCACATATAACAGTGAGCTATTCTATTCCATGCCATCCATGCCGTAAATGATATTTAAGTTCAACAAAACTCACAGAAACAGTTGTATCATGCACCCATGACTAACCCTGTGCCTATTGGATACTGTGGCTATCCACAATATATATTTTTTTAAGTTGTGAAAAAGTTTATAAATTGTAGTTGCAGCAATTGCAATGCCCCAAACAAACAACACCAACTGAACTTTCTGTACTGATGAGGGATATAAATCCCGAAACCCGGGCCATGTCTCGGGTCTAGAGATGATGGAATTTTCAAGAACATACTTGCACCAACCATGGTGATATACTTTGAACTTTTTCTCAGTTCTTTGTGCTACTCGCACTACAAATACCAAGATGCAGAGGGGCGGTGGAGAGGCCAGCAGAGTCACGCCCATCTTTGTTTCTGATTTAAGGGCTCCTGCGAGCCCCCAAAGCTGACGAGCTTTTTGGAGACGCACCTGCGCGCCTAGCAGGCAACGAAGCCATTGACGGTCCTACGGCAGCTTTCTCTACCACCCCTGAACTTTCTCTACTGATGAGGGATATAAATCCCGAAACCCGGGCCATGTCTCGGGTCTAGAGATGATGGAATTTTCAAGAACATACTTGCACCAACCAAGTTCTTTGTGCTACTCACACTATAAATACCAGGATGCAGAGGGGTGATCCGGTGGAGAGGACAGCAGAGTCGCGCCCATCTTTGTTTCAAACAACACCATCTTACTTGTACAAATCTCAAATCCAAAAGTGATCCAAACAAAAAGTCCTCAAATACAAATATCCAGCAGCAGCCACAAAGAGTAATCCTTCCAGCTCCAGATCCAAATTAAATGTGACCAGGACATGGACAAAGCACTGGGAGGAGCCTGCTGGACAGGAACAGGAAGTTGGAGACTCTGGGGCACTACCTTCCTCCCACCCCCCCAAAAAACTGATTCTTTGCACAAAAAAGTGCAGCCAAATGTCAATCTGAGGAGTTATTCTGATCCAAATCATCATTTTCAGAAGGTTTATGCTGCCAGCGACAGATTTCTTGTGCAGAATTGCAATTTTTGTGACTTCGGGAAAGCGAGCTGTTCAAATCTCCCGCCGGATGTCGCAATTGTTTACTCTTGCGATGCGTGATCGCGTGCCCTTATGACGTATTTGCGTTCTCATAGTCTCGCAGTGCAAGATGGCAGGACTCCATGACGTACTCACGGTCGAAAAGTCTTGCTCGATCACGCAGCCAGATCCAAAATGGTGCAGCGAAAGCAAACCGGGAGGAAAACAACTCGGCGAACTCAGAATCACGGTAAGTCAATGCCGTGTGCGCGAGATTGTATTTTTGAAGGGCGACCAAGCAAAAAATATTCGCCAACTAGCGAATTGCGTATTTTGGGGCAAATTCACGCGATTCGCGGACCGCAAAATTGCCAAAAATCTGCAAATTCCGCGAGCGGAACAGATTTTCCGCCCATGCTGACAAATAGGATTGTTAAAAGAAAATGTATATAGTTTTGCAAATGGTGCATCTGCATTCTCTTCAGGAATGTCCATTACTCTTGAGTGCCTGTCTGGACTGGTCCGGTATGTAAGCAGGCATGCTCAGCTTTTGCCTTTCATTTATGCAGGAGACAAGAAAGACTGCAGAGTCTAAATACAAACTGTATTTTAGAGTCAAGGTGCTGTGCAGAAGGAACTTAAGCTTCACGAGGAGTGTACCAAGAAGGCTCAGAGGCAGAACAATTACTCAGTGTTTCACTTTTGCCAACAGTGCAACACACACACTCAGCTGCACTTCACAAATCAACATACCTCTCTCCATTCCACATAGCTGAGTACTAGGCCTCTAAGTCATGGTTTCCCTTTGATGTTGATATGTTCTTTCTTCTAGCTGTTGATGAGGTAGTCCCACCCTGAGTTCTTCAATCCTTCTCCTGACTTCGAGTAACCTCGTCCCAGTCATGACCAGAGCAAACTAGACAAATAGTGCACTGCTGTTGAAGAACAAGTAGAGAAACAGAACAGCAGTATTTTCTATAGATTTTTGTTTGTTAACTAAAATGACTCTTTTGGTCTCTAAAGAACCAGTACAGAAAGGAAAGGACCATGCAAGTAAATTTGGCCAAGTGTGTAAGTGCCAATCACCTCCAGAAAGAAATGATCACCCGTCACTCAGACCCCAAACATTGCAAATCATCTCAATAAAGTTTCTAAATTACAATTGAACACCCTCCCTCACTGTCTGCCACCACATGAATCATCAATTATCACTCATGAATCACTCAACAATATATCACTCGATGCAATGGTTACCTGTTCCAATCCATGCATGGTAGTAGGTACACTATTGTATCTCATCTTAGATGCAACCAACAGAATATAATTTGACAGTCTTGTAAATCAAATGATCTTTTGGGGCAACCCTGCTAGGTGGTGAAAAAACAGAAGAATCATTGGAGTGGACTGTGACAGTGAAGTAAGTTTGTAAAGACCAATCACCTCCAGGAAAGAATTATCACCCATCATTCAGGCCCCAAATATTGCAAATCATCTCAATCAAGTCTTAAATGACAGTTGCACACCCTCTCTCACTGTCTGCCACCACATGAATCATCAATCATTACTCACAATAACTCACTCACTGTTGCAATAGTTGAAATTACCTCTTCCAATCCAAGCACAGGTAGGATACGTAGTAGGTACACAACTGTATCTTTGATGGAGGCCACACATTGGAATTTGGTATTGGCCCTTTTATAAATCAATGATCTTCTGGGGCAGCCCTGCTAAGTGATGCAAAAAAGGATGAGCATGCAAGGGTGTCAGTTGTTATCTCCCATATAATGAAAGAATTGTGGAGGCTTCTTCACTGCACACTGTTCCAACTGCGATACGCCACTATATGTGACTAAAAAATGGTGGGGCAGCATAAATCTGACATCATGTTCCACTAGCCTTTTTGGTTTTGTTTGCAAAGAAGGAGGTTCTGCAGGAAATAATTAAAACGTTCTATGGTGGCACCAGCACACTCAGTCTGGGAAGTAGTGTTCACCCTCAAACTCAGGTGGTCACCCAGCTATTGGCCAGCTAACAAACTTGATTCCAACCAATCCTCCTCCTGCTCCTGTGCTGTTTCAGAAATGGTGTAATTGTGAGGTGTGAATTATTGGATCATTTTGATCATAGTCAATCTGTCCACATTTTTTTATTTATTTTTTTATTATTTTTTTATTGCCTCAGATCGGTCAAAATAACAAAATACATTCTTTACATACAGCATTTCATTTCAATACATTATAAAAAACTCAGATGTTATTCCTCTATATATTCTTTAAGGGCCCCCCATGTCGAAAGGCCAATCTTTTTTTCTTACCCCTTTTAACGCATATAAATTCCATTCTAATTCATAAATATTAAATAATTTTCTTTTTCAAAACTCAAATGTAGGTGCTTCCGGTTGTAACCATTCAGTAGCAATACAAAGCCGAGTAATAATCATTAATACAAACAAAAAATTCTTGAATTTACATAAATCCACATTATCATTAATAGATTGGCTCACCCCAGTTAGCATAAGGGCTGGCGAGATTTTTATAGGATGATGAATAACTTCAGTAATAAATCTTTCTATATTAGAAATGAATGCCCGCAATTTGGAACAATTGTAGAAAATATGCATAATATCTGCCTCTTCCCCTTTACAACGAAAGCACTTCCCATCGTATTGTGGGCCCCATGTGGCCATTTGTTTAGGAGTATAGTATAGTCTGAACAGGGTTTTATATACCTGAGCCTTCATATTAGCTGACAAACATAGCTCTTTGGCCATCAAGATAATATCCAAGATGTTCCAGCCGCTTTCTTCCAACTGAGCCTGCCAAAAGGTATTATATTTATCCAAATCGTCAGGTTTGTATTCGACTAAAAGCCAATATATTAGGCCAATCTTTTCCTTTGATTGAATTGCCTCTATTAAACTAATAGGGGCCGGTTTATTTAATTTCTTTGACCAATAGTCTCTGAGTTGAAGATATTTAAAAAAAGCTGACGTGGGGTATTTGATATTTACTATTCAAATCAGAGAAGGCTCTGAACGTACCATCTGTCTCTAGCAGATCTCCAATTCGAACCACTCCTTTCCTGTTCCATTCCTTGGCCACATGATCCCAGAATGTAGAGGGAAGTATCCTCTTTGCTGAAAACGGGGTATAATAAGTAATTTTTTTCTATTTTTATTAAGGACCTGACTTTTCCCCAAACTTTATATACTGATTCAATCACCTTGAATCTGGTATGCTTGTAGTAATTGCCTTCCAGCTCTTTCAATAAGCAACCCTTTGAATGTTCTCCCAATAGTAAGTAAAAGATTGAGGGGGACTCTGCTGGGTCCTCTATTTGTTCTCCAGTCAATAGAATTCGCATTCTTTGTAAGAAGCACACATAATAATAAAATAAAAAAATCAGGTATCCCCCGACCGCCTCTCTCTATCGGGAGTGTAAGCCATTTCATCGCACGCCTTACTTTCCCTGGTGCCCATAGAAATTTTGTACATGAAGATTGCAATTTAAATATATGACTAGTAGGGATTTCTAGGGGAATACTACCAAATATATAGAGTATTTTGGGTAATACATTCATCTTAATATTGTTCCCTCTTCCAATTATGGAAAATTGAAGTCGCCCCCATCTATCTAATGATTGCTGAATTTGATGTGATATATTGGCCCAGTTAGATTCCACAATCTCTTTTGTATGTGATTTTAAGATAATTCCTAAGTATGTCACCTCAGATGTTACCCTATTATCGTTGAATTGAGTGCTGTCTGAGCAGAGTATCTGCGTTTTCGACGCGTTCAGTTTATAGCCAGAACTATTTCCAAACTCATTAGCTAGCCGTTCTATCTCTGTAATTGCCATATGGGGATCCGTAGTAACTATGGCTATATCATCCGCATGAGCGAATATAGAGTGGGGTATATTGGCAACAATGAATGGTTTAATGAGTGGTGATTCTAGTAATTTATTTAAAAAAGGATTAATAAATAACGCAAAAAGAAGTGGCAAACAGGGACAACCCTGTCGGGTACCTCTTGTAATGGTTATTCTTTCTGACTTTTGACCCATAACAGTAACTCTAGCATTAGGTGAACGATACAGAACCTTAACAGCTCTTACAAAATGTGTGCCGAATCCCATTCTCTCCATAACTTTCCACATGTAAGCCCATTCTACGCGATCGAACGCTTTCTCAGCGTCAAGTAATATCAGAGCAAAGTGTCTTTTCTCGGTTTCTGCTATGTCTATTAGAGTAATCACCTTATTAATATGTGCTGTTGTTCCTCTATTAGGAATAACCCCATGTTGGGTCAATGAAACTAGCGGTGTTATTATCCTAGACAATCGATTTGCTAACATCTTTGAGTATATCTTGCTGTCACAGTTCAATAGGGATATGGGTCGATATGATGCAGGTAACTCCGGGGGTTTCCCTTTTTTTGAGAAAACCGCGATTAAGGCATCATCCCATGATTGTGGAGCTTTCCCCAGTTGGGCCATTCTAAAAGTCTCCAACATGATGATTTTTAAGGATTCAAAAAAACATTTGTACACTTAAGCTGGAATAAAGTCAGGCCCAGCGGTCTTACCATTAGAGATACTTTTAACTGCCTTCTCCAATTCTTCCATTGTAAAGGGTTGCTCTAGAGCCATCTTTTCCATATCCGTTAATTTTCTAAAGGTACCCCCATACAGAAAAGTGTCAGGTACTAGATTAGATTGCTTAGTATACAGATCAGAATAGAATTGATAGAATATTTCTAGTATTTTCTGTGGGTCTTCATATGTTGTCCCCTTTTCATCTTGTAATCTAACAATTTTACCATTAGATTCCTTCATTTTTAGTTTTAAGGCTAAAGCCCTACCTACAGCTTCTCCATATTCGTGCATGTACCTCCTGTATGTTAAGTATTTCCGCGCTATCTCCTCAGACCAAATTCCTGTAATGTGCGCACGGCATTTAGCAACTAAACCCTCATGCTCATGAATTTTAACTAAATTATAGTCCCCCTTCTTAATCTCTATTATTAAATTTTCTTCAGCCTTAGAAAGGTGATCATATAGATCCCGCATTTTTCTTCGCTGTAGATTCTGATAGTAAAGCCCATAACTCGATGTTTCCCCTCTGAAACACGCTTTCCATGTATCCCAAATTATCTCAATATTAGCGGAACCTAGGTTGTTCTGTATAAATTCATTAGTCCATTTATTTCTGACCTCTCTATATTCTCCAATCAAGCATAATTTTCTATCAAACGAGAAATTCTTATTCTGTTTTAGTTCTCCTATATGAGGTATCTCTATTATCAGTGGGGAATGATCCGATGTTACCCTGGGATATAACTGAATTTTTATATTAGAATGAATTGCAGTGGAGGTAAAAAAATAATCCAAGCGTACGAATTTCTTATAAGGCGAAGAGTAATAGGTGTAGCCTGGCGTAGTAGGGTGGTTTTTAGCCCATATATCAACTAATGCGTGATCCTTCACTAGATCATGTAGTGCTCTAAATACACGAGGTTTTCTACCATTATAGTTCTCTATTCCAGTCTCGAGTTCACCTCCCATCAAATTAATATTTAAATCCCCACATAAAACTAAGGGGGATCTCCAATTAGCAAGTTCCATATTTAGGTAATCAATTATTTCCCCTTCATCCAGATTGGATCCATAAATAGAACAAATCGTGATAAGTATACCCCCTATGTTTAATGTGGCTATCACCCATCTGCCCCATTTATCCGATAAGCTTTTTACAAGAGTACCTAACCGTGGTTTTATCATAATCATTACCCCTCTGATCATAGTTGTTTGTCGAGATTTTGCCAACAGTAAATACCCTAAATCAGATGCTAAGGCTCTCTTCTCCCAGGGAAGATGAGTTTCCTGTAGACATAGAACATCCGGGTTCATAAATCGAATTTCAGTTGCAATCCTCTTTCTTTTATTTATATTATTGAGACCCGACACATTAAAAGAGCATATTTTTTGATTCTTGGCCATTACAGTAATAAGAGTAACAACAGATCTCCATTTGTGTAAATTAAATTACAACATTTCATCTTCCTCCTTACAGGCCCTTTAATAATGAATCTGCTCCTTATTATTCGTGCTATACGATCATTTGACCCCCCGAGGCATTTTCCCCTTTTACCCACCATGCCACCCTCCACCTATACCCCCCTACCCCACTTGGCCCTACCCTACCCCCCCCCCACCTTTACCGAGGCTTTCGGACTCCTGGTCCTGATGATGGTTCTGACCTACATCTCTCCCCTGTTGTACCTCACAGGTCATCGTTTTCGAGATTTATAAGTATACTGTGCAGCCTAACTTTTTTTTTTGTTTTTGTTTTTTTTTTTTTTTTGTTTTTTACTCTAGCTTAAACAAGGCTCCCTAAGGCTCGCTAAGTACTTCATGAGAAGATCTAAAAAAAAAATAAAAAAATTCAACATTCGAAATCTAAGACACTTTTTGCATCATACAAGTGTATCTTAACAGCTATCAACCATATTATTAAACTTATACAGTTAACACTTGTGAAGCTTGTAGAACTGTTAGATCATATTTCCCTCCTTGATAATTAACAAAAATATACTGCACAGTTAAAGAAAGAAACGAAAGAAGAGCTGAAATCATTCATATTCTAAACATCTTTTAAATCATGCAGATATCCTTTGGCGGCTTCAACATTACTAAAGAAGCGAGTATTCTCTTTGTAAATAACTTTCAATTTAGCCGGGTTCATAACATATGCTTGTGCACCCTTCCTTTGAAATTGATTCACTAATTGTCTTAGTTGCCACCGTGTATCCATAGTATATTTACAATAATCCGATGTCGCGAAAAAAGTAAATCCTACACCCATGCCTTTACTATTTGGTCGTGTATTCAAATAGATATCTTCTCTAGCACGACAGCTGTTGAAGGCCACCAGGATTGGTCTGGGTTTATTGGCATTTTCCCCCTGCCTAGGTTGAATATTAAATGGGAATCTGTGGGCACGTTCAATCTCTCGCTCCCAATCCCACCTCTTCATCTCCGGGAATGCCCTTTGAAATAGTTCAATGACGAACTTGCGTGGATCTTGGCCTTCTTTCCCCTCGGGAATTTGCATTAGTCTAAGATTGTTACGCCAAGAGCGATTTTCGAAGTCAGCCATCTTCCAAAGTATATCCTCTTTATTAGCACTAAGGTTTTCAGTAGCAGCCTTTTGTTTTACCAGTTCATCCTCAATATTAGACACTCTGGTCTCGACTTCATTAAATCTCTCTCCAAAGTCAGATTGGGATTTTGCGAGCCTCCGGATAGAACTTTGCAACTTCCGGCAAGAATTTTGAATTTTTTGACTATCCCGCTCTGTCTTTTCCATATGGCTCAGAATAGTCTGATAAATTGTCGCTAAAGTAATGTTTTCATTTAAGTCTTCTTGACAACCTCCTGTAGCCCCCTCAATTAGAGAAACATCACCCTCACCCCTGACTGTAATGGGACTATCTTCAATATCTTCCTCAGCCTCAGTTTCGTCATCGTCATCTACCTCACTTTCGCCTTCCTCCAATTGCATCTTTTTGGAGTATTGGGCAGCCAAATCTTCGCATGAGGAGGCTGAGTTTTCCGAGACTGAATAGAAATCCAGTGATTCTGCCTCGTTAAATGCATTTAAATCAGGGCTGCGTTCAGGTAGATTAGGCATTCCCAAAGCGGCCATAACGTCACTCCCCAGTGCTCCAGAATTAGAATCGTTTCCTATAAGAGTAGGGGCAGAGGTGGGGCGACAGCTAAATTACCATTTGGCAATGAGGCGGCTCCAGACATAGTAGCTGTTTGAGGCACCAAATTTAAAAGGTTCCCCTTGCAGCTCTGGTGTTGTCACATTCATTACATTAGACTCTCCATTAAGCTCTCCTGTGTTTCCTTGCAGACCTTGTGAGACAGTCTGTGGGCTGCATGCCAATTCCTGACGTTTTTTTGCCTCAACTGCCTTAAAAAGTGTGGAAATAGTCTGTTTGTTTGACGCAACTGCGGCTGTGTTAGGGCTACCACTCGCATTTTCAGCCATGATCACTCCCCCCGCTTTTTTAAATACAGTCCCAGTCATATCTTTCTCAGTGTGCGTACTCACTGTTGTGGTCTCCGGGTCCCGTTTTTTGCGAGTCCCCTTAGGTGCCATGAGTATTTCTCTACTATTGTTTGCCTCTCAAAAGCGAATACAACAGCCTCACAGCACTCGTCAAAAACAATCAGCGTCCACAGCTGTAACAGATCTCCGATGCTTTCAGTGTTCGGCGTTCAGCGCTTTCCACATTCTCCAGGGCGCTCGCCGAGCTCGGCGTCCTCCGCTGCAACCACTCTCCGGCTCAGGCGTTCGTCGCTCAGCACCCGGAGTTCGAAGTTCGGCGTTCAGCAATCGACGTCCATGCACAGCGCCCCTTGCTCAATGCTTCGCGCTCGGCCCCTTTACCGGTGAGTCAGTTTACCAATTCACTTTCTATCACACGGATTCTCCACGGACTCTCCAATACTCCTTATGCCGATTCAGGATACCTGCTCGCGTCGGCCTTCTCTCTCAACCATCGACAGCCTGTGAGTCAGAGGAGAGAGCAGCTCACACGTCCGACACGTCTCGGCGTTCGGGCGCCATCTTGCCTCCTTGCTCTCAATCTGTCCACATTTTGAGGTGAGAGACTGATACTCATTTATCATTTTTAAACTATAAGTCATTTTTTGATATTGCATGATGCATTTCTTTGGCACTTAAAATTTCACAAAGATACACCCTACAAAAAAAACAATTAGCTTGAAAACACCCTATGAGCTGTAAAACCTATAAGGACTTTTGGAAGAATTCATACTGTACAAATATGGTAGATGTTTTGTATATTTGACAAATTTTAAGTACCAAACATATAAATTATGGAATATTGTATAATCACTTTAAGTTTGAGATTGATCAAAGTATACCTACGGTCCTAGCGGATGGGGAACACCAACACTTCCACCTCTGAAAGTGCTTGCAATTGCATGAGGGAGAGAAAAAGCATGGCAAGAAGAGCTTGAGATAAGCTGAGGGTAAGGCATAACTGATTTTGGCCATCAATACTGACAAGACAGATATTGAGAAATTTGGACTGTTGACCAAGAGATGCTAACGATGAAGCAGAACACAGCCAGTATACAAGATGGTGAAAAAAGAATGCTGCCATGAACAAGACATAAGAAATTTAATTTCATGCTTGACAAAACGGAACAACTGAGAGTACTTGGGTACTCATGTGTCGTGTAGAACAAAGATCAGTGCAAGTACTCATATTTCAATCAAGTGCAGGACATTGATAAAATAAGACAATATTAGAACAAAACCATTTCATATTGTTTTGCCAAATTAGCTGTGCTTTGAAGATCTAGTGGCTTAGTTAGCAAGGCATTGGAAGTGCTCGTCCAAATAAGATCTCCCAAATATGATAACAGCTTCTACAGCTTTAAAAACAAAGGGTCCAATTAGACCACTGCCCCCGTGTCATTTCCTTGTACGCAGTGTTCCTCTAGTATGCCACTGTGAAATTCCAATGGATTGCCCCTGACATTTTCAATGAATGTGTGGAACTTCTGACAGCTACAAGACACACAGAGGGGAAAATGTATCAACCCTGCTCCAGGTTTGCATTACAAAATTGGTGTTACCCAAGGGCAAGATGTTGTGTCCATGGGTGGTAAATGGGTGTTCCCATGCAACCACCTATGGGTTTTGGCACAAATCCATATCTGCTCACATTGGTCGGCAGTGATGTGCGTCAAAGTCATACTCCTTGAGGCAGGGATCAAGTTTGAGAAACGTTTTCTTTTCTGAACAGTTTTAAAACTTTGCTTGTGTGCTGCACTCTACACTCAAAGTGGAAAACATATTAAAGCATATTGTTTTAGTGTATGATGCCTGCACTGGAGCATGTCAGTCAAATGTGAGCCACCACTCACGGCAAGCAAAACTGTGCCATATATTTTAGCTCTGTGTTTTGTCTTTACCATTGATGCAAGGCAGCACAGCAACATTAGGTGCTGAGTTGCATTGCACCAGCTCTTAGTAAACCTCTCCCAAAGTACTGAGTCCACTGTTAAAAATGATGATATGAAAGAATATGAAAGTATTTAAGCTAGCAGCCCACTTTAAATTACAATATGTCTCCTCTTTTGTTATGTGGTATAAAGTACCCCTGTTGTACAGTATTAGGATATTACAAGTCACAGAAGAGTTCTGAGACCAAATAGAGGAATGAGGCCTAAGGTGAGTCCCTCTATAACATCATTGAACACTGAGGTGACATAATTTCCTTATAACGTACGGCTGGTGTTGCTCTATTCCTTGAAATACATGGTCACACCATAACCCTTCTCAAAAATAATTTAAATCCTATGGCTAGTGCTCTTTCAAATGCAAGAGATAGGGTATTTGTAAACATGAAGAATTATAAGACTCATCCTCAATCTACCTTGCTGCATCCATGTCACCCAAAACCTCAGGGAACTTCACTTTCTCCCCATACACAAACGCACCCAGTAAAATCTCCTTACTGTGAAGGGACAAGAGCAAATAAGGATTAGGAGGCTTATCTGTTTTATGTATGATGGCTTTTATTAATGACTTGACAGTCACATATACAGGTCTTATGCCCGCGGGTTGGTGGATAGGGAAAACAGAGCCAAAACATTACAAGTCCTTAAGTCTGCTTGGGACGACGTTGTACATCAAGTTTAGGTGTGGTTCCTGTCTTTAGAAATCTTCAGTGTTTTCTGCTTTTTCACCCTGTCCTCGGTCCTGTAGAGTGAAGCAACCAAGGCCCCTCTGGAAACAGAAGAACGCTGAGGTTAGTGTTAGGCCAAGTAACAACTATGGTCTCTTCTGTCAATGAAGAGTTGTACTCTCACAGCTTATCTTTTCTCCCCCTTTCTTCATAAGGTTCCTTCTGTGCCATCACCAATGCTGGAGCGAGAATCAGGTTAAATTCAAATCTATGGTTCACCATTTATCCAGCCAAATCCTCGCTGGATCAGGCAGGCGGACCTTGGTCGTTGTGGCGAGAAGAGACATCAAATCAACACTATGTTAACAGTTATCAATAATCTATATAAGAGTGAGTCAGTTAATAGAATTAGGAAAGTCTTAAAGGCTTTATTAATTCTAATCTTTATTTGATTTTCATTTATTCATCACTAAATATTATCATTCTTGCTATTATCAAATCAGTACATGAAGAAACAAAAGCAATAAGCACATTTCAAAAAAGAAAGATTCCCTATTCTAAGAAAGTGAGGAACGAGTCAGTTAGAACTCCTGAAGAGCTTAATAGCAAGAGAGTGAGAGCAAGCATAAAGCTTCAGTAAATCCTGTTAAAAATGTGAAATATCAAAACAGAATGTCCCAAAAAGAGAATTTCAGGAATCTCAGCAGAGTCTCAGCACAATTTATCACAGAGACTGGGGCAAAACGGGTAAGGTTTTCAATCAGAGCTTCGCAGACAGAGAGTGTCTATTAATGTGAGTGTGCAGTCATGGTTGGCAATAGCATCTACTAATCTAGGAACATGCACTCATATAAACAACACATTTTTTTGAAAGTCTGTAACAGTTGCTTTTCCCATCTTCTTCCATCCAGTCATCGTCCAATGGGGAACCATATTACTCATCATCAAATCATCAAGAGAACAATAGTCTACCAATTGCGTTAGTTAGATTTGTTGTAACAAATGTTGAACAGGGTCAGCATCCCTAATGGCTTAGCTGTCCCACTTATATTTGTATAATTCTATCCTTTGAAACTAAAGTCCTCACAATAGGCTATGTAGAAGTTGAAACATCTTTTACATTGAAAATAAAACATTTTTGCAATGACATATTCTGAAAAGTAAATGGATGTTAGTTGAAGAGGTCAATGTCAATGCCTAAATTATGTGCTGATTCTACATACATTGTAACACAGCTTCTATTTAAAGAGACTAAATGTATTCAATTGCAACAGTGAGTTCTATTCGAACAGAAACATTTTACAAGCAATATGTGAATCATTTTATAAAATGTTTATCTTGTTATGAAAAACATCTTTTTACAGAGGTCAGGAGGTACACATTTTTGTAATATCTTCATTATAAATGATTTCATCTTTACTAAGAAATATAATTTAATGTGTTAGCATTTCTAAGTGAACAAGGTTTTTACAGTATCACTTTAGGTGGTTGATGCCTAGTATGTGTAACAATTGCATCTGTGTATATTTGTCATAATTCTAAAAGCAATTTTCTTTTATTGAAGCTTGCACGTTAATACAGCACGTTTATTATATCCTATAATACTGCATTTTATTTGAACTCCCTTCCACCAATCTACACCTGTGTCCCTGTTTCAGATGCTTTCACATTGATTATTGCCTTGGCTTCACAAATCTCCTTCTTATATATCATGCTCTCATGTTTTTTATTGGGTGGCTCACTCACTTCACCAACACCAGGGCTTTGGTGCAAAAAGATATTGAAATCATTTAAATACAAATTAGATTTTTTTTAAACGCTGCAGCTTAGGATGTGTAAAAACATGCAGAAAGATTCTATCAAGCATGTACAAATAAACATGTTGCAATTAATATCCAGTTTCTACCTGCCACTTGCTAGAAAAGCAAAATCAAGGAATGAAACACCTTTTAGTGTTTTAAACAAATATATCATGTTACAACCCAAGCAATTACAATGCATGCTTTTACAATGCAGTCTTTACATTGTAACTACCATTACATTACATGAATTTACAACACATTCCATTACAACGCATACCATTACAACACATACCATTACAACTCATACTTTTAGGGCAACAGTAGGGTAAGTGTTGGATAGTGTAGGGGTAAAAATGACTATTCCCACTCAGTGAGTACAACAGTAGGGTAAGTGGTGGATAGTCTTGGTGTAAAATTACTAAGTGTGGGATAGTGTAGGAGCAAAAATTAGTATTCCCACTCCAGTGAGTGCAACAGTAGGGTAGGTGATGGATAGTGTGGGGATAAAAATTACTATTTCCATGTACCTCAAAACCCATACCCACTCTAACACTAAAGAAATTTCTATTAATAAACTTAAAATGCGTTGTAATGGCATATATGTTGTAATGGTATGTGTTGTAATGGCATGCGTTGTAGTGACATGGGTTGATGGCATTCATTGTAATGGCATGCGATGTGAAGGCAGTTGCATTGTAACAGTTGTGTTGCAAAGTTAGGTCATTGTAATGACTGCATTGTAATGGATGTTTCCCGTTTTGAACTGCAGGTTTTGATCTTTGACCTGTCTTTCCCCTCTGCCCGGCTGTTTGGGTCTGGCAGCAGGTATTGTGATGTCAGAACTCAACTGTAATGATTTAAGATACAGTTGAGTGGCTACATTTCTTTATTACAAGCGACTAGAGATGTCTCTAGTCACCTATAATATGGAAATTAGAGACAGGCGTTTACGTTTACATAGGGATTGCCCACTCCCTTATATTATATTTGTGCTGTTTCATTGCTCTATGGTCGCAAAGGTTAGGTCAATATTCACACTGTATGAGTTGTCAAATATTGATGGTTTACACTTGTTTATGCTAGCTGGTGATATTGGTAGATGCAGTAAACACATTCCTACATGCTCAGAATCAAAGTGTGCCAATTGTGAGATTGTGACCTCCTTTCACTTTAAGGTTACATTGTGCTTCTTGAGGCTGGGATGGTGGTCTGCTGTTACATGCATGCTTCCAACCCAGCAATCATAAGTCGCAAGGAGTCACAAGCTGATTCCCGCCCCATTAACGGTAAAGAATTGTCTAGTTTACAACTTTTTGTGTGCTGTTCCTTTGCAGTACGAAGGATTTGAGAATCCCTCACTCTGCAAAGAGAGAGAAGCTAGTTGAAGAAAATTACAAAACATGTGCAGCGACTAGCCTCTTATCTGCATCAGGCTCCAGGTGTCTCCTTCCCAAAAACTATTAGCTGTAGTAAAAGTCTAGAGATCACTGCTACTGTAATTTAAGATTCCCAGCGAAGGTCAACGCTTGCCATGGAATTCTGCAAGCAAAACTTACAGATGAATTCTATGAGGTAGGCTGTGCTATTTCTAATCACACTCACATAGAGACGATGAGACTGGACTTGCACATTTTTCTGTTACTGTCTGCTGTGGTGATATCACTAATTTGATAGCTTGGATAGAATTTTAAAGAGGGATTATCATTTCAATGTGTGTCAATACATGTTCGCAAGATTTTTCTTTGATGCAACATTCCAAATACCTTCAAGCTGATATCAGATGTCGATAACGTAGGGAAGAAATTGTACTTATAAATGTGATTTATTAACTCAACTTATTATTAATCAATTACGGTCAGGAGACAATAAAATTGAATGACTACACATGTCATAATTCAGTAGCCACAGAAGACAGTGTGATGAGTAGATGTCTACATGGGCAAAATTAATCCAATGTGCTGTAATAACAGCCATCTTTTCATAATTGATGAGTAATTTGCACAAAATGTGCTGGTGATAAACGCCCCTTCGATTTTAATGAAGATTCTTTTAAATTCATGTAATTTGACGTGTTAGTTCTAAATTAAATCATTTTCCACTCATTCAATGTATAGTCCATTTCATATCACCGACCCGCAATTTTCTGCTTTAAATTGCTAGTACATTTTTGTTGGTTTTCCTATAGGAATTCCAATATACAAATGGAATAGCTATCACGAGTTTGAAATATGGGTATAATATTTTTGGGCTTGCCAGTCCATGAAAAATGTGAGGCAGTAAATAAAGTTGATAAATGCTAGATTTGCAGCATAGACATTTTCAAAATATTGATTATTACCGAGAATTTCCTGTGTGATAAAGACAGTCCTTCATTAAAAGCTTTTGTTCAAATAAGGAATTAAATTGTGTATGAAGGCATTGCGCAAGTAGCTAAATTTTTCATGTTTAGTAAAAGTTATAGGTATTTACTTTGTAATGCGTTTGTAGAAGAACTGGTTATTCATTACGCCCCATTTGAGATTCACGTTATGGATTACACCTTCCATGGCGCGCCATGATGTTATCCCGATCGGTATTAGTTTATCGTATTTACATGTAGCTTATTTTTCGAAATATCAATAGTTTTGTTTTACCTCACTTACTGGTTATTTCCATCACTTGGAATCTTCCCTTCCTAGCCCCAATCTTTACTAACTTGAGGTGAGCTCGCACCTTGTAAAACAAGCATTGGCATAGCCAAAAGGTCTCGCCTTTGGTACTTATAAGTGTTTAGCGAGAGGTATTGGCAATGTTTTTAAGGTATGTTGTAGACTGTGTTTAATGAACAGGCCCGCTGGAATGAGAGTTACCTTTCACTCTATACACCTGATCAGTGTCTGATAACAGAGGTACAATGCCGTGCAATTGGCAACCCGGTAAAACTGCCATTTTAGTGGTCACTCGTTTGTCTTCCTTTCCAACACACAGGACGAAAATAAACCTAACTATCTGCTAACCTCGGCCTGTGCACCCTAAGTGCATTTACACAGCCAGAGCAATGACCATCGACAACAACAACTACAGAAGTCATTGGCTCACACACATTCGTGGTTATGTGTTTATACAATGGTATAATTTATCAGAGTAAATAAACCACAAAAGACACAACTTCTCACATCACCCATCTTCTGAAGGAAAAGCTGTAAATACCAGTAAGTCTTGCAGCAGCACAACGTGGCCCGTTGCCTACTGTACAAGCCAAAGTAAACTCTAAAATACATATTTCCCTGAAGGTGGCAATTTACAGGTACTCAGTAGAGAGACTGGCTGCGCTCTTTAACCCCTATACTTTGTGTGTTCTCTTCCACCCTTATTCATGTGTTTGCGATCTACTAAAAAGAAATCAACACTCGAACTGGAAATACTTCATCAAGAAATGGAACGATTTGCTTACACTCCACCCAGCTGATAGAACACCTGGATGCGACAATTGGAAAAGCATCATGAAACAATTGAACGAGAATTACAGGCATCCTTGAAAGTGGTAGCTTGATGAAAGGGGTATCAAAACCCCAGGACCCGGGCATCATTACCCCAGGCAGAAGACCACCCTAAGAGGTATTTACAAATGGGTGGGGGCAAAAGCATTCTGTCTCCCACGTAAAGGTATTGCTGCTAGCAGACATTTGTTGGCCAGTGAAATATAGTCCATATGAATGTTGGTCCCATATAAGAATGCCTGCATCGTCCAAACAGTTGGTAAGGTAGCCTCTGCCAGGGATGAGTGGTCATATTCCACTCTGTACTAGGTGCAGTGTGTGAGGTTTCTCTCTGGCAGGTAATGGGATGGGTGCCCTGCTGAAGATGATCGTGGAGGCAATGTTCCCACCTGTGAATGGCATGCCTGCTACTGTGGCCTGGATAGTGCAGGGAGGGGAATGCACAGCGATACGCATCCCGCCATGTATTGTCCGCCTCCTCCCAAGGGTGGCAACAGCCTAAACATGATCAGCATCAGTACACAGGTCATTCCACCACTTAAAAAACACTCACCTTTTTTTGGTGCACTCCACCATCAGCTCCTCTTAAGATGCCACGAACTGGAACTTGGACGCGTGCTTGCCAACCCGCTGCTGCCTCTTCCAGACAGAAGCCATGATTCTGGTTATGCAGGGCGGCAGCGTAGAAGAGAAACATGAAAACTATAGAACTACATGAGCAACAAGGCATTAGGGCTGCCCAAGCTAAGAAGGGATCAGGTACAAAAACTGCTTGGTGGAAGGGCAGCTCCCGGTTTGAGCTGCTACGGGATGAGCATGCACAGTTGGTCCTTCATGACTTTTCCCTTCAGCCCCGTGGCTCAGCAACCTAGCCGGTTCCACTAGATGTCTCTACTAGCGTAATCGTTCACATAGACATCAAAGAAGGACTAAAAAGGCAAATCATCTGCTGCTCTCAAATAATGGCATGTGACGCCAGCGTTCACTTTCTAATTGAAATTTAATTATAGAACCGAAGTCAACTAAACGTCGATGGCGTATGATTTCGTAGAACTAAAGTTTTTTTGTAGTTCTAGTCCATGCATATAACAAATATTGTTTATACATATGTTACGAATTATGTCATCTATAATATTCTGATATCTGCGTAGTGCCGATTTTAATTGAATATTTGTTATAAAATTTTAGGCAACTAACCAGATAATTTACCCTACTCAGCACCTTTCAAACGGAACCTAACATGTTTTAAGGTGGCCCCTCACGTGTACCTTCTCACTGGCAAGTCTTGTCTCTTACCCGTTTTCTCTTTCAGACAATATTTGGACTGTTTTTAAATCCACAATGCCGGGCCCGCCTCTTTCCAGTTCTGTTTTGGAGTGGTTGATGTGTATTAAAACAAAAAAAACTGCACAAAGAAAGAAACGGAGAGAATGTAGGCAACACCCTGCTTGCAAACTCTCCTCGGGACGCTCGGCGAGGAATCTGTCTCCAATTACTCTGGCAGTGCTAAGAGCAACAGGAACCTTCGAGCTACTCTGCATTCTCCGGCGAAACTCTCGAATCCTGATACGCCTGATGCACCCTTGCTCTTCAACAGAGTTCTGAGAAAAAAAGCTTGCCTTCCCGCTTCCCCTCCGCAGGCATAAACTCGGGGCCACAGTAGGAAAAACGAGCACGCGAGTGGTGCGTGTGCACGCTCCACAGCAAGCCATGTGTTTTGAATTATTGCTCACGCGTCTGGGCACGATAATTCAAAGCACATGGAGCCCGTGCGGGTAACTGCAAGCAACAGGACACACACGCACGAGTATGCATGTGGTGAGTTACAATAGGTCTCGCAGAGCAGCGTATGCGCGCTGATAAGCGAGACCTAAAAGGGCACCACCACCCACTTGCCCTTAATAATCTTTCGTACTCCGATGAAACTGAAACTGAGCTTCTAAATCATTCTGGAAGAGTCCGTTCACAAGGTTTGCTTTTTTTACACCCTTAATGACTTCTGCGTTCTTATCTAAGTTAAAAGAAGATGTAGATATCCACCAGTGAGGATAGTTTGATCTAAAGACTGCAGCATGGAAAACAAATATTATTTTATATCGTAATTGTCACTTCAGATGTAGGTAGAGGATGAGACTATTAGCCAATATATTGGTTCTGTTCAGAGTTTACCATAGGGAGAATCGGAACCTTGTATGCAAACAGAGGGTCTCGTTATAAGGATGGTTCTACCCCTGTACTGTTTAGATTAAAGAGAAAACCACTTTTGAGAAAAGTCCATTAACCTAAAGCAATAAATATACCATGGGATAGCTCAAAGGGAGGCTACTGCTGTCAAGGCTCTGCTTCTTTCGTGACTGGGCAAGGAGGACAAAAAACCCTTTAGAAAAAGAACTTAGGGGCATATTATCAAGAATGGCGATAAAATTATCGTCGCTTTAGCGGCAGGAAACTGCAGCTAAAACATCAATAATGGGCTTGATAATATGCTCTTGTGAATTCCCATAGCAGCCCAGGTTCTGGTGTTAACCTGGGCTGCTATGGGAATTCTCAAGGGCATATTATCAAGCCCATTGTCGCAGCTTTAGCGGCAGTTTCCCACCGCTAATGCGGCGATAATTTTATCGCCATTCTTGATAATATGCCCCTTAGCATGGATCTATCATCGCCCGACCCGCACCAGGACTTGTGAGAGCTTTACTTTTCTCCGGATTCAACAATAATGTGGCGACCGGACCCATGTTTAACCCTTGTAGGAGAATATGGAAGACCATAGAAAGTTCACCATTCCAAGGGTGTGTATGTACGTGATGACGTGATGTTCTATTGCTCACATCAAGTGCAGGCAGGGCATCACCCGCCGACATTGGAAAGTGAGATGTTTATCTTTTATCGTACAGAAGAAACCTGAATGTTGATATCTGAAATGCGGACTTTGACATGATAAGTTTTTTACCCATTTTAGGCAGAGATCCTGCTGCATGCACACTGAACGAATGGCTGCAATTAATTATAAGTAGTGCTTCTTCAGTGCGAGCAGTTGCAGGTATTTTTTCATCCTCAAACTTCATTCAGTGCAACGGACAAAAAGGAAAAAAATTGAGAAATATTGAGAAAAAGAAAGATTGCCAAACAGCGATGAAGAGAAAAACTAGTGGTGAAAGAGTAACTGTAAATAACGTAACTGTAAAGCAAGAGAGCCATTTAGAAGGAGAGAGGACTTTAAGTAGGGTGCAGTTTTATAAATTACATTTTAGGCAAGAATTGCCTTCCTTGCATGCTATGAGTAAACTGAGCACTTTGTTGCTCGCAGCTTTAAGGGAAATCATACAAATTAAGGGGCATATTACCAAGGGCTTTATCTCTGCTTTTTTGGCTTTAAAAGTCAAAGAAGTGGAGATAAAACATCGCCCTATCAACAACAGGGTGCTAATATGCAAAATCGCATGTTAGCACCCTTTTTCACTACACTTCCATGCAAAGTGGGCGTTCCAGAGCAAAATAATAGAAGAAATGTCGCTAAGCGACATTTCTCCGAATATCAAGCTTCACGCTAACCCTGTTAGAGACAAAAAAAGCAGCGCTAACCACGGTTAACTCTGCTTTTTTACGTCTTCTAATTTTCAGACTTAGCCATGTAATCCAATGGGAGGTGAATTACATGGCTAAGTCCACCATGGGCTATCAACAAGGATATCCCTATCCTTCTAGTTTTATCACTGCATTACCAGCGATAACCTCCCAAAATGCCACTATCGCTGGATTTTTTATCGCCTAGGTGGTTAGCGTTGTTAACAATGCGATAACCAGGCGATATTATCCAGCGATAGCGGGCGTTAAAAAAATGAACGCTAAGCGCCCTTAGTGTTAATTTTCCCTGTTCCTTGGTAATATGCCCCTACGTTTTTCTTCCCCCATGGTGTGTTTACTTGACCAAAATAATATGAGCAGGTGCATTTACTCAAATAACGAGTCCTGGGGCCATAGGCACAAGGAGGTATGCTGGAGCCCGGCCAACCCTATGTTTTTGGCTGCCCCTTCTCTGCCCCCACCCCAAATCTAAAACTGCTGCATCCTTGCCATTTCATTCAGGGGCATAGCTTAGTCATTTAGGGGCATATCAGCAAGGGCTTAAGCTCCGCTTTTTTGGCTTTAAAAGCCATATTCGCATGTTAGCACCCTTTTGCACTACGCCTACCTTTGCATCTCTAATGAGATGCAAAGTGGGCGTCCCTGACATACACTACATGTCAGGACATCAATAGCGCGGCTTCGTGCTATCAGCAAGGATGCCCTAGCATTTTAGCAGATGTTAGTTTTTGGAGAAAACTGCTGTTTTCTCCAAAAACTAACGTCTGCTAAATTCTTGACTTAGCCACCCCTAACATAGTGGGTGGATTCTGCTGATACGACCACAGGGTCGTATCAGCAAGGGTATCACCGTTTTTCAGGGAACATCGCTGGAAAACCAACAATGTTCCCTGTAAAACCGCGATTTCCCCGCTATCACAGGAATTTTCATCGCCTTGGAGATACGCGTTGCTAATAATCGGATATCTCCACGATAAAAACCTGCGATAGCGGGGGCTAAGGAAAGGAGCGCTAAGCACGCTTTGCGATAGTTATTGCAAAGCTTTGCTGATATGCCCCTTAGTTTTGGAGTTCCCAATAAAAAATGTGTTAGACTGCAGAGTGGAGGGCTGAGATGACCAAGTTTTGGGATGGACTGTTCCCATGAGGAGCAGGAGCAGTACTGATTTGCATTAGGTGGGCCGATGCCTACATTGGCACAGTGGGTAAAAAACGATGGGTTAGAATGCTACCCAGTGCAATTGCCACTGGTTAAACTGTTTGTAAGCATGCATTCCATCACCTTTTGGGTGAGTATCTCTCTTCCTTTCCAACTATGGCTTACTAATTGTAACTTAAGTTCAGCCAGTGCTTCGATCTGCCTGCCTGACTGCACACTTAGGCCCTCATTACGAGTTAAGGACTAAATTCCGATCACTATACATGCACATTTCTATAAAGTCTGCTGAGTCACTTCTCTCCCTGTCTGCAGAGGGAAAGCTCCGGCTACCCACCCCCCATGAGACCAAGCAGAATTAGTGACAGGCAGTCACTGCCCAAATGGAGTTCTAGTTTGAGAAATGGGAGTAACTACTAGACTCATCTCCATGAGACTCCACTACAACCATCAAGGGGAGGTCATTGACACTGTATAAATTCCATACAGTTACAGTCTCACATTGCTGAAGGCGCTTAAAAAACTATGGAGCATAATTAATGTCGGTGCACAGTAACGCCATGCTCCAAAATTTTTAAAATGCAGGGATGCACAGTATTTACCAAAATATGGTGCACCCTTGTGTTTCCCCTGGCACTAATAAACCTGCCTAGCACCAGCACAGGCACCCTTGTGTCATGTTGCAAGGCTGCCTGCGCTTCAGTGGCGATTGTTTATGTGCAGGAAGGAACTCCTTCCTGCACATAAACAATCTTGGAAGGCGACTGCCCTCGTGCACTACACCGGAGTGCAGACGACGGACACTGACAGCAATACACCCATGGAAGTGCTTATCAGAGCTTACAGGCCCCTTTAACGTTCCTTTGCCATCATGAGCCCACTTGGGTTGTTATAATTGTGGCTTACACTTACTTGGTCTTAATCTGGACAACAATGGTTGATAGTGTTTGCGATTTTTAATACTGAATATTGATTAAGTATACTACCGTGGGAGTCCAATTTGAAACCGGACCGTGAAGTTTCTACTAGGCTGAAATTCTTCTGTATTTACACTTTCCCTGAAGAAGTCCATCTCATGGATGAAATGAATTCTCTGTCTTCACTGCAAATATTTGAAACTTTATAAAAAAAGAGAAAATAAATTAAAGAATCACAAGCGGCAGGCTGATTGGGAAGGCGAGGAGACTGCCACCGACAGGCTGTCAGTGGCGGTGACCCCAGTTATTCTAAGCAGCTTTTCTGCCCACTAGATTTTGATGGCGGGAGGTGTGCAAGAGGGTGGAAATACCTCTCAATCCCTACAATGGTGGCAGTGACTACCAGGAACCGCCGTCGGGATTGGGATGGCCCCTCCCCAACAGCCTTTAAATTACAGTTCACCTACCATAGAAAGGCTGGCGAGGATGGACATTGGGGGCCCATTGCGGGCCCCCCTTCACCTCAGGCCCTTTTCTTTAGGTGTGCAGGGTACCTATTGTGCTGCTCAACAGATCCCTGTACCAAGTGACAGACACTGCATGGTATCTGTCACGTAGTACAGGAATGCGTTACACATCCCTTTTTTCCATTGCAGTGGGTGCTGCATCCTGCAGCAACTGCTGCAATGGCAAACCTGTACAATGCGACGGCCACAGTGGCCGTTGCATTGTAATTTGGCCTGTGATACCCCCAACACTATGTTGGGCAGTCCCCATCGACCTGAGTCTGCCCGCTCCCCAAATCAGGACCCTTGTTTTTTTGGGTTATTGTTGTGATGCATCTTGATGTTCTATATTGTTACTTGTAACCTATTTTCTTTTATGCACCTTAGCAGCAGGTGCTTGAAGTGTGTGCCACATTTGTATATACTTTTGTTTAACTACACCTTTTGTAACAACAGGTCAGGTGCAGTCTTCATGGTCCACTGCTTTTGCTTCACTGGTACTAATCTTGAAAGGTGATTTGTTCCTTCTATGTGTGCTCTGAATGCAGCACACATGGAAAGAGCAAAAAACAATGGGAAATTAACAATTTCTTCTCGTATCTGCAGTCTAAGACCAGGTATTACATGGCCTTAGATTTTGGCGCTTCCCCAGCCTGTAAATCTGGGGCAGGGTCAAAAAGCAATGGGTGTTGTGGCAGATGCCCACTGTAACAATCATTACACACCCCTTTAATTCTAAGTGAAGCGTGAAAAGTAGCCTTATTTACAATGCGGCATTAAGCCACGGAAAGTGGCTTCATGCCACTTTGTGAACAAGGCGAAGGGGATATCATCACCAGAACGTCGCTAAAAGTGACGTTCTGTTGGTGATATCCCCTTGTAAATATGCCCCTATATGTTCTGCAACTGTTTTAAAATAGTGAATTTTAAGAAGGAGAAACACAAAGTCGATTAAAGTGAAGGCTCTTTTAAGCAATAATGCAAATTTTATTTGCCCCCATTAATTGTTTGCTTTCCCACATTTAAAAGCTAAGTCATTTGAGTCAGTGTGTGAGAGGCAGAGGTTGAGGGAGAGAGAGAGAGAGAGAGAGAGAGAGAGAGAGAGAGAGAGAGAGAGAGAGAGAGAGAGAGAGAGAGAGAGAGAGATTCAAGCCGGCCTGGCTAATGAGGAGTATTACCCCCGCAACTGGTCCCAGGTTGCTTGTTCCAGTTCAAGGAGGACCTGGCATGGCAGTTCGGGCTGTACTGTTCCCATAAGGAACAGGCTCAAGACTGATTTCCTCATGGCTGGTTCTAAATAAGGTGGCATGGTGAGCAAAAGAACAATGGATTTAACCCAGATCTTTTGACTGGGGGTGGATGTATGATTTATTCAGCCGTCCTTTGTTTGTGCAGCACTTTTCAACCTAAGTGGGATGGGTATGCCCCGATGTGGGTCCCTTGCTCAAAGTGACACTGGATTCAAGCCAGCCTGGCTGATGAGGAGTAATACCCAAAATCAGTTCAATGCTGCCTGTTTCCTGTCCAAGGTGGACAGGGCAAGGCAGTTCGGGCTGATCTGTTCCCAGAAGGAACTGGGACATGACTGATTTGCACATGGCTGGGTCTAAACTGGGGTGGCATAGTGAGCAAAAGAACAAGGAATTTAACCCAGATCTCTCGACTGGGGGCGAATGTGTGATTTTTTTCAGCAATCTGTACATCATTTGTTTTCATAGCACTTTTTTACATGGTGACGTTAAGCCATGTTAAGTGGCTTAATGCCTCTTTGTAAACAAGGAGAAGGGGATATCACCACCAGAACATCCCTAAAAGTGATGTTCTGTTTGCGATACCCTCTCGTAAATATGCTCTGCAACTCTTTAAAATATTGAGTTTTAATGAGGAGAAACACAAAGTGGATTAAAGTGAATGCTCTTTCAAGCAATAATGCATGTTTGTTTTCCCACATTTAAAATCGAAATCACTTGAGTGAGAGTATGAGAGGGAGAGATTCAGACAGAGAGAGAGAGAGAGATAGATTGAGAAAGGAAAGCAATGCAAGGAGTAGAGTGAATCATGCTGTGTTCAAGGATAAGAGAAAGGGTATTGAGAAAAAGGAAAGAAATGAGGGGGGAATCAAAAGTCATAAAGGAGAGTGAAAAAGACAAAAGGAGGTCCACGGTGATCTGTGTCAGAGGGGAGGCGATGAGGGACAGATGGTGCAGTGATGAAAGGGCAGGTGGGGGGATGTGAGTATGAAGAGGGAGACTAAGGGGCAGGTTTACCAGCCCCTTGCGCCAGCTTTACGCCGCTGTTGCGTCACCTCTGTGATGCAGTGGCGTCGTAAAAAATGCACCACGATGCAACTTATTTACACCGTAACGCATCTAAGGAGATGCGTAACTTTGTAAAGCCCTGCGCTACATTATACAATCATCAGGTATAATGTATGCTTATGACATGACGCCAGCAATGCGTTGCCTTTCCAACAGAAGATGTGTCACGCATCTGTCTGTCCTTGTGCAACAGTGCGCCACTTTATAAATGCGGAGCATCCATGGTGGCGCAAGGATTTTTACCATCACGCAAATAAACTGGCGCATCTCTGCAAATATGCAGAGATGCAACAGTTCTTGTTAATCTGCCCCTAATTGAGCAGGCAGCGGGGTGAGGAAGAAGAAAAAGGAAGAGTCAAATAAGGAGGAGGAGAAGAGTGGAGCAGAGAGACAGTGAAAGAGGAGACGTTGAGACCAGATTAAAAAAGAGAGACAAAGTGTAGTGTTTTATCTAGGAACCTGAATCGATATTCCTATTTTATGCCCTTGTCCGGTTATAATCAATAATATCCATACAACGGCATAATAATCATATCCATAATTCAGTCGTAGCACATGCTGTCACATTAAGCAAGGCTACTTCTCCGGCCCACTAGTAAGCACACCGAGTTCTCTAAACAAAACCAAGCCCACAGCAACCGGGGAAATCCCCCTTGCATTTGTTTTGATTTCGTCCTAGAACTCCTGTAAAGCACTGTAAGAACTGCCAGTTCTTAGTGACATCTTTATTAACGTCTTATGTCCAACCTTACGTCAAACCCAGGCACCTTTCAGGTATAAATATACCAACGTTGCCTTAAGCAAACACACGGTGGTGATTCTGGAGCAGAGCAGCTATCTACTTGCCCGAGAGCCCAGCTGATGCGAGAGCCCACGGACGCTGCCCCTCCTCCCTGACGCACTGAGAGAGACGCTGTCTTTTCTCCTGCCGAGAAATCCAGCTCCGGTGTTTCCAGATACCTTCGCGGGTTACTGGGATATCGAGTCCTGAGAAAGAGATACAAGACCTCCTGCTTTCTATTACCCAGGTACGGAACTGACTAAACCCTTACAGAGAATTCTTGAGTCAGATTCTTGGCAAAACAAACTTAACTTAAACTGCTACTTACTTACTCCTTCCCACGTATTAGGCTTAGGACAGGTACACCGGGGTAGGCGTATTTAGAAGCACCAGTTGAGTACGATTAGTCAATGTATATATGTATGTATATATTTTATCTATTTTAAAGTATCATATGGCTAAGAAACCATATCAATGCTTTTACAGTATTATTTTATAATCCTCCTTTTACTGTACGCACTTTACTTTACCATGAGTATTTCAATCGTGGCAATTCATTTCTCTGTATGAGGAAGAAGACTGCTCAATAAATAACACCTTTTATTGAAAACGCCCGTCTCTCTTTTCTCTGCATTCTGGTGAAACTAAGTACGCACATTTGACTGAGTGAAATAGCTGCCTATTGTTTTCACACGACTCTAGAGATACACTCTTATTCAGGGAGAGCAAAGTTGTCATGTTTTATGGTTGTCAGAAGCTAATCCCTTCTTGTCTATCCAGGGAGGTTAAACTCCTCCTCGTTTATTCGAGAAAGTTTCTAGTGACCTCTGAGCTAGCTGGCAAACCTTAAGTCTAATATAGTCAGTAGAGACCTAGATAACCTCAGTCCTACGCCTACACTGCTGAATATATTATTCCAATGCGCAAAGCCTATTGGGAATATAGGAACTACACTACATGGCGCCCAACGTTTGTTAAGGTGATAAATCTAACGCAAGACATTAGAGTAACTCAGTTGTGCTTTTTCACACAGACCTTTTTTCCCGTAAATACTCCAAAAGACGTCTGGAGTGGGTAAAATGTTAAACATCCGCCGGAATTTAGTAGGAAGAGATTTCTGTGTATAGTTTTTGGTTTAGTCAACGTTGAAGGATACAGTGTTCCAAAAATATTGTGCACCTAATCTTTGTTTCCTTGAAACTTGATCTGTAACAAAAACTTTTCTGTTAGTAAAAATGACAGAAAGTGAGGACGAAAGGGAGACAGCTAGAATAGCAGCTCGACTCCTAGAGGATGACACAAGTCTCCTACAGAATAACCCGAATGCAATACTCATTCCGGTCAACATAAGAAAAACTATAACTCTTAAACTTATAGAAAATGGACTAACATCGAGAGGTGGTACAGTCATATTCGTAATTGAGGCACATGAATATCGGCAGACAGAGGTATTCTATTCATGGATAAACTTTCCAGCAGCAAACGCTGTCACACACGAATTCCACTATTTCAAAATAGAGGAACCCCCGGATGAATACACTCCTTTCGAGGAGGTGGAAATCCCATTAAAATACCAAGAGCACCTGCTCTGGTTTAAACGCGCCCTAAAACATAATAATCACATCACCAGGCTCGGTCCACTAGGTAGACCAGGAGCAACGTGGCCGGTTCTAGCCAGCTACACACCACATCCAGACATTGAAAAAATGTCAGTACCAGAACTTTTAGTCCAGCTAAAAATAATAATTAAAATACATAGACAATTAGTGCAATATATAATGCGGACCTCAACAGTCCAACCAACTGTTAACATTCCACGGCTGACCCCTCATCAGGGGAACACAAACAAAATTACACCACAGAACATACAATCATGTCTGGGTAAAGTACCCATAATACGGGAACAAATTCCATTCTGGTTAGCACAAAAAATCACTCAAATAGAGACAGTATTTCCGGATACTACCCCTACTGAGAAACACAGAATTCTGACTATCTGTCTTCCAATGGGGATCGCACCACATGTAGAGGACTGTGGCACTTGGGGCACAGTCTTTGCTTCCATTTACACAAGAACACATGGTGTTCCGTCCATGGCGGTAATACCCGATGTACTAAGACAGATTCTAAATGAATACGGTCCAGAACCTGCTTTAACTCTGGGTATGAAATTACTAAAAGACATCAAGCAGGTCTCGGCTATATTATTAGCCAACATAAAAGGGGAAGCAGCATCTGTGGCGATCCGCCAGAAATTGAAAGAAACAGATATAGCAGAACAACCATTTGAACTTGCCAGAATCATAGAAAAATCATATGAAGAACTAGGAAGAGATAGTTTGGGTGGGAAACCAGTAAAACCCCAACTAACTGAAAATCCTGAAAAAATATTTATTAAAAATAATCTAAACACTCCAAAAAAGAGCTGGGATGGAAATAAACAATCCACTCCCAAAGAAAAAAGATTCCAGTCCAGAGGAAGGTCTCCTCGGCGGAGAGAAATATCTCCAGACCAAGGACACAAGTCTCCCCAGAGGGAGCCCTCTGAGAAAAGATACAACCTTAGAAATAGGGATAATCTAAAGAAACCTGATAGATATCAAGATATTGATACACGTCCCTCTCGATCTTTTCAGACTTCCTCGCAGAAATCGGAAAGACTAGGACGATCAGAACAAAGGGAAGAGCACGTCAAGTCCAAAGACAAAGAACCTGCTCATCAAAGTAAAAAATTACAATTTCCAAGAAAGAAGGTAGCCAGCATTAAAATAGTCAAACATGCCGAGGATACTGAGGACACAGCTGAAAAACGGAGAGTGGGCCCAGACAGTGCTAGACAGCGCAGCAGAAGTGACCATAGCTCGCAAGATCCTGATGAATCATCTGGAGACAGTGGACACGAATGAATACATTCAAGTGGAAACTGCAGACAGCAGAGTTAGCAAACTTCATAAAATATACGAGATAACACTACGTATAGAGGGAGATAAAACTAGGAAAGTAAGGGGTCTATTTTGGGATAACCTTTCCAAAGGCTATGACATCCTTTTAGCTGAAAAGAACTGGCCACTAGAGTTTGTCAGGGAGTGCCCTCATGGCGAAGAAATGATTATGCCGGCCTTTTCAAATCGCATTCCAATTCATAAAAAATATACACTTGCAAGAAAGTGAGCAGTAGCCCAAGCTCCTGCATTATATAAAAATCATGTAGGATGGGATGAGGACTCTCCTCCTCACAAAATCCAATTAAAATGTCAACCAACTGTACAAAGGCAGTACCCAATTAAGCAAGAAGCTAAAAAACAGGTCAGGGAGATCTTAGATCAACTTGAATACCAGGGGGTGATTGAAACATGCACCTCACAAATGAACAATCCTTTGTTTCCTGTCTCCAAGCCAGACGATTCATATCGTCTAGTTTTGGACTACAGACACCTCAACTCATGTTGCAAGACATTTGCAGTACAAAACTCACACAGTGCAGCACTAATGAATAACATCGTGCGCAAAAAATACAAAACAACATTAGACATCTCTAATGAATTTTTTTGTCAAAACACCTGAAAGCAGGTATTTGACCGCTTTCTCAATAATGGGCTCGCAGAAAAATTTCTGTCGACTCCCACAGGGGTTCAAGAATAGCCCAGGATTATTCTCAGATAGAGTAACAGAGTTACTACAAATGTATGATGATGAGGCATTATCTTATGTCGATGACATCTATCTGACAGATGATGACTTGGATACTCACTTCAAAAGAGTGAACACCATAATACTTGGGTTCGCAGCAGAGGGTTACAAATTCAACTTTAAAAAGTCATGAATTGCCCATCTGACTGTCCTGTTTTTAGAATATTAATTATCAAGTGAAGGCAAAAGCCTAGCAGACAATTTCTTAGAGAAGTGTGCTGTACTCCAAGCACCAAAAACGCTGAGGAACTTACAATCAATACTAGGTTTCCTAAATTTCGGAAGAACTTACATTCTAAATTATGCAGAGAGGGTTAAACCTCTCTATGAATTAATAAAACCTGATTTTAAACCAATCAATTGGACTCAAAAACACACAGAAATGTTGAGATCATTGCAAACAGACATGTTAGCAAAAACAAAATTGCAAACTCGCGATAATACACGCAACCTTGTAATCCGAGTCATCCCAGGAAGATGCGGATTCACGTACCTGAGCTCTAATGAGGGAGAAAAGGTACCAGTAGCATACAAATCACACGTGTACTCACAAACTGAAAAAACATTCAGTCTAGCAAAAAAAATTTGTAAATGCGGTTCAAACAGCTGTAGCAAAAGAAAGAGCCCAGGCCCAAGGCAGACAGATTACTGTTTTAACAGTAGAATCAGCCTTCGAGGCATTAACAAGCCCACGTAATTTAACTACCGTGGCATTAGATCCAAAATGGATACAATGGGAGAATTCTCTTGCTACAGAAAAAGTGAAATACTATTTTGACCCGGAAATGAAAAAATTGAAATATCTAACGTATGAAAGAGAATATCCTCTGCCAATCGAAATTCTGCCCATACAACTTTACGCCTGTGTAATATATACAGACGGATATGCACAACCCTCAGTTTGGGGAAAACAAGCTTATAACGCTACGTGCGAGGTTGTCAAATGCCGGTGGCGCGGAGGTAAATTGAGACCACTGGTAGCAATGTCACAATCTGTAAAAGACAATTCAGGTCAACAAACTGAATTAATAGCTTTAAAAATGGCGCTCGACATTGCCGATCTCGAATTCCCGACACTAATAGTGTACGATTCGCATTCCTGCGTCAAATCATACAATAATGACTTGCAGAAATGGGTTCAAAACGGTTACAAAGATGACACAGGTGCCACAATCAAGCAAAAATCGCTTTGGGAACAAGTAGTTCTTTTGAAGAAAGAACTACAAAAGACTCACGTGATACATACACTGAGTCATCAGCGGGATGGCGTTCACGCTGCAGGGAATTCATTGGCTGAGACAGCCACAGCGGAAGCAACTAATCCGGCTTCCGTAGCCACAAAAAAGCGTTCAGAAAAATAAATAGACGGGGAAACCATGCTGGCTGTAAAAATGTCTTCAAAAGGCAACTGTGCAGCATTACCCGTGACCTATCCACTCAATTATACATACATAATCGATGCAAACTCTGTTCCTTTTGCTCGAATCCCTGGAGTGGGGGATAGAGTAATTCCAAACACGAACAGGAGAATCTTCTTAATACAAGAAGCACATATGGGATTGGGTCTAAGGCATCAGATCATCAAAGAATCTCTGACAGAATTACAATCAGAATACTGGTGGCCGGGAATGAGCTTGGATAATCACAAACTTGCAAAAAATTGTGAAAACTGCAACAGAGATCGCAGTGGCGAACCGGCCGAAGTAGTGCCAGAACACCTAATAGAAAGCATAAGGCGATCTATACGCATGATTAAACAGGAAACATGCGTCCCAATGTATACTATTTAAGACTAGATTCACTTAAAATGTAGACACCAGCGCTCGGCTGACGCCAGAACTGTTATAAAAGATTTGCGAGTCTATATCGGCACATACGCAATTGGCATGCTACATTCTGACCAGGGTCCTGCTTTTAGCTCTCGAGCTTATAAGGAGGCCATGACCAGCATGGGCATTGCATTGCGGTACTCTTGTCCCTTCCATCCTGAGGGAAACGAGATTGTGGAAAGAAAAAACCGAGACATAAAGCAATCTATAACGGCGAGGGTATTAGGTACGGGTGATGGGTGGGTCCAACATTTAACAAGTGTCCAACGTAGTCTTAACAATCTGCCAAGAAATTCTCTAAAAGGTTTCAGTCCGTATGAACTATTGTTCGGGACTAGAATGCACATTCAGGACCTCGATAGTCAGACTTCAGTGGTAGAAGAAAAATGCTTTGATATCAAAGATCGTTTGGCTATTTTACAGGACTTAAATGAAACTAGAAAAGACCTGAGCAACGTAAAGATAAAACAGCAGCCAACAGCCACTGAAGAGAAACCACCTGTCCCAGCAAGACCTTTCTGGATTCCAAAGATTGGGGATCTGGTCAGAGAGAAGATCGCGGTGAAGAAGGAATTTGGGCCTTCTTACAGAAAAGCAGTACCTGTCTTAGCTGTCAACGGAACAAGATCAGTTGTACTACCGCCCCTTGCTGGTAAAAAGGAGAACCGAGTTGTATCCATCGACCTGGTAAAACCACAATCATGTGCCCGATAATAAGTAGTAGGCTCAGTGGACTCCCAAAAAATAGCAGAACACCAAAGTTTGCTACAATACAGGAGGTTCAAACTGAGAGACTAATCACATTTGATAAACCTGCAGTGAATAAAAAAGGACTATGCAATAATGCAATGGAACTTGTGCCTCTTGAAACCCAAATTGCAACACTTCATCAAGAAACACCTGTCTACAACGATGTAGCCACAGACTATGCTAATGAAACAAAGAAAATTCCAAAAGCAAATAAAAATCTGGAAGCGATTCCAACAATTGACAGAACTGCATCTGGCTACTTCATCAATTTCGATGACTTTTCTGAGGATCCAAGCGAGCCTGAAGAACAGCCAACAACTAAATCTTTTAAAAACAAAGTAACAGAACTCTTTCATCAACTCAAAGAAACCTATCTGATTTCTCCATGGATTGAATTTTGGATTGTTTTAGGTGTACTTTTCCTCCTGCTTTGGCTCATCTGGGTTCTTTGTTTGGGAAAATTCATTGAGGGAAAATATAGTACAATGGACACAGCAAGTTAGAACATCAACTTGGTCCTAAAACCACACAAGTCATCTCACATCGAGAAAAGAGAACTATCATCCGTGAACGTCACAGCCAATCCAATACCCGGTGGGGTAGCTTGGGACAAAACAGATTATGAAATTTATGGCCCGGTCGAGCTCTTGAAGTATCCACACCAGTTTAAGATTTCATTGAGTGACTTTGTAAAACCGAGCACATTCTCTGATGATTGGGAGTTTGAAAGTATTAATGATATGATGTCAGATTTAGTAATGTCAGCAAAATTTACAGAACATGATTACTTGCAGGGTTCATCTAATTATGAAGAAATGTACTGCTACAACCACTTTGCACATCACTATTTGCATAAATCTGCTCAACCTAGAAATGTTTTAAATTATAATCAATGGGAACATTGTGCAACTCCACCAAAAGGCAGTTCAAAAACATTTTATGAGAAATTCTCATACTTCTCAGGGTTTAACACAAGTGAAGCAGAAGCCTTTTATTTCAAAATGTTAAATAAGACAGGAATGAAAACAATGCTGACAAACACTAAATTAATCTATTCAGAAGCATTTTATGAACACATGACTACATTTGGTTTTGATTTTTGGAAAAACAATATTGAAACAAAAACCATCTGGGGTACCAAAGATTGGCAGGTCCAAGGTATAGAATCATTATTTAGAGCCTGCATGATCCCAGAACAAATTATATTCTTGAATGATACCATTCAACAGACAACCTGTCTTGGCCAAGCCAAAATTAAAGACTTAAACAAACCGTCTATTCCAAAGCCAACACCTGACAATAATAGCACTACAGATGTTGAGATAGACATGTCCCATATTTTTAACCAAAACAGAACACATCCTGATTGGAAAAAATGGTTGATCTGGCCCACAGACACAAATAACTGTCAAGATAGATTCCTGAACAAAATACAGGGGTTCAAATTGACCAGGCCAGACCCTAGATACTCCCAGAGACAACATCCAGGGATAGTTACAACATACAGTGTAGGAAAACTCTGCCTCGAATGGCTACAGAAATCCACACTGGCAGAAATTAAGCAACACTTGACTTTACTTAAAGATGGTGCTGACTTGCGTGATTTCATAATGGGACCACGCAAACAGCGTTAAAAACGTTTCATAGCAGCCGGTATATATGCAGCTTACAACGAAGCTTGGAAAGAAACGCAAATTGAAACAGCAGAAAAAATACGGGAAATTGACCGTATTAATTTGGAAAAATCACTTTCTGTTGTGGACAATGGGTTAATGACTCTGTCTTCCAGAATATATTCACTGGACAGTATTGTATCATCTGCTATAGATATAATAGAGCAGGACTTGCTAATGTTACAACACGGTCAGTCCCAATTACGTTCTATTGTACAGCTTGGCTGGACGTTACAAAATCTGCGTTCAGGCTACGTGCCTTGGTGTTTAATTAACACAGCGTCATTATTTTCTTTTTTTAACCTTACTGATACACAAATCAGCTTGGCACAGAAAGGAGCAGAATATACAATTCTGAGCATTGAAAAACTTGAGAGATTACCATTGACAATGTCAGAACGACCTGTCATTGAATGGATAATACACGGAATAATAACAATTCCGATAACGACTTTCAAATTTAAATTCTGTCAAGAGTATATACCAGCAGGCCAGTATGAAAGGTTGGGTAAAGGGTACATTAAGTCATCATGGAAATTACCTTACACACACACATGTTATAGTGAAAAGGAACAGAATGTATTTCTTAGTGGTAATAATTGTAGAAGGTCACTAAGTGGTATACTTCTGTGTCAAGGTATTAACCTGCATGGGGCCTGTGAGGGGACTTCAAATAACCTTTCATGTCACCAGCATGGTACACCTGCAACTCGAATAGAGCCATTCTTTAGACGGCTTTCTAACGGGAGCTATATTCTAATAGTGGACCACAGATGTTGTGGCATGGTGCCAGGAAAAGCTTATCTCGTGAGCGTTAGTTCCATGGTCACTTGCTGTATGCAAGTATTGTTTCCAAACAGCACTCCAGACAGGGAGGAAAAAATGTGGCCCTTTTTGAATATCTCTTCTATTTGAATTGATACTTTAAGCAGAATGAAGTCTGTCCTTTTGCAGACAACTGTGCCCTTGACGTCATCAAAAGAAACGTATGATCTACAAGTTGCAAGGACAACGGCAGAGATACATACACTTTTATCAACAAATTGCCCCCTACATTTCGCAGAAATGTTAAGCCAAATCCTAAATATGTCTGATACGAGCGGTATCCCACATGTATTTAAGACAATTTTTTCGGGACTGTTAACACCCTTCACAACAGCTCTGGGCATTTTTCCTAATGTTGTCCATTCAGTCTTTGGCGGCCTACCACTCCTGTTGGGACTCATAGCAGGCATTTTATTTTTGATACTTCTGCTTCGTTATGGCAAGCCAAAACGCAGACAAGACTCCAGCAACAATGGAAGAAACGATCCTAGCTATACGCTATCGGGACCGCATAACTAAAGTCCTTGGATTAGCCCGGCTAAGAGATCTGAATATGACCTGGTTTCTTTCATTCAGACCCATCTGGCAGAATTGTATCTTACCTGTGCTTCGATGTATGCTATGCGGAGAAGAATGCGTGTTGGACGTCTGTCTTACACTACAATCAGCAGTACCATTGGATACAGATACTTTGCTAAGTCCTGTAACGGCTCATGCATCGTGTTGTCCCCAGCGGTTACCAATCCTGATGACGGCATTCGTTGAGACTCCACCATTGCGATTAAAGGGTAGTGAAGTACGAGATGAGAGCAACATCACCCAGGTACGACCTTCTGTGAGCATTGCTGATCCTGACATCGATGATAGCAATCATTCTCATGACTGCACAGTTGCGGCATTTTCCAACTTGGTCGAACTTTCACCTGAAGCGGTAAACCACTTTTTTGAAAGTCTGTCTGAAATGATGTTTTCCCCCGAACAAAAAGAATAACTTTTAAGCAAACTAGTACACAGTGTTCCCTGAACTCTGAATTCGGCCTTCGGCTTTGATATACAAAAGCTACTGAACATATTTGGAACTATATTTTTTCTCTCTCCCCTGAAATCGAAATTATTTTTTTTTCCGATTCCAAAATATTTACCCTTTTTCTGGCACATGTACTCTGCTTGAAGTAGAACTATTCTTAGAGAACAGAGCTTCTATTTTAGGAACTCTAAAGACAATATATCACGTCAGCCTCTAGCACATTTACAGCAACTGTATTTATATGTGATGGAATGGTCTCGACCTCTTTTTTTCTGTATTAAGAGCCATTTCATGTGTAAATTTCGCAAATCATTCATGCTGATATATATATGCATCCTTTTTAATGAATGATTACACTTCTTGAAAAGCGTACAGTACCTATAATTATTTTCATGTATTTCGCATACACCATTTCAAATGCAAAAATGTATTTTGGGGTGGGTTGGTATACACATGCAACTTTTATGTTTACTATTGCTTAAGTTTTAGTAATGATGGACATTAATTTGTGGAGTGGGTGTAGTGTTTTCTCTATGAACCTGAATCGTTAATCCTATTTTATGCCGTTGTCCGGTTATAATCAATAATATCCTTACAACGGCATAATAATCATATCCATAATTCAATCGTAGCACATGCTGTCACATTAAGCAAGGCTACTTCTCCGGCCCCCTAGTAAGCACACCAAGTTCTCTAAACAAAACCAAGCCTCCAGCAACCTGGGAAATCCCCTTTGCTTTCGTTTTGATTTCGTCCTAGAACTCCTGTAAAGCACTGTAAGAACGGCCAGTTCTTAGTGACATCTTTATTGACCTCTTATGTCCAACCTTATGTCAAACCAAGGCACCTTTCAGGTATAAATATACCAACGTTGCCTTAAGCAAACACACAGTGGTGATTCTGGAGCAGAGCAGCTATCTACTTGCCCGAGAGCCCAGCTGATGCGAGAGCCCACGGACGCTGCCCCTCCTCCCTGACGCACTGAGAGAGACGCTGTCTTTTCTCCTGCCGAGAAATCCAGCTCCGGTGTTTCCAGATACCTTCACGGGTTACTGGGATATCGAGTCCTGAGAAAGAGATACAAGACCTCCTGCTTTCTATTACCCAGGTACGGAACTGACTAAACCCTTACAGAGAATTCTTGAGTCAGATTCTTGGCAAAACAAACTTAACTTAAACTGCTACTTACTTACTCCTTCCCATGTATTAGGCTTAGGTCAGGTACACCGGGGTAGGCGTATTTAGAAGCACCAGTTGAGTACGATTAGTCAATGTATATATGTATGTATATATTTTATCTATTTTAAAGTATCATATGGCTAAGAAACCATATCAATGCTTTTACAGTATTATTTTATAATCCTCCTATTACTGTACGCACTTTACTTTACCATGAGTATTACAATCGTGGCAATTCATTTCTCTTGTATGAGGAAGAAGACTGCTCAATAAATAACACCTTTTATTGAAAACGCCCGTCTCTCTTTTCTCTGCATTCTGGTGAAACTAAGTACGCACATTTGACTGAGTGAAATAGCTGTCTATTGTTTTCACACGACTCTAGAGATACTCTCTTATTCAGGGAGAGCAAAGTTGTCATGTTTTATGGTTGTCAGAAGCTAATCCCTTCTTGTCTATCCAGGGAGGTTAAACTCCTCCTCGTTTATTCGAGAAATTTTCTAGTGACCTCTGAGCTAGCTGGCAAACCTTAAGTCTAATATAGTCAGTAGAGACCTAGATAACCTCAGTCCTACGTCTACACTGCTGAATATATTATTCCAATGCGCAGAGCCTATTGGGAATATAGGAACTACACTACAGAAGAAGGTTGGGGCGATGAGTGAGAAAGTAAAAAGAGAGGACAACGGCATTACTCTGAGGTGAGAAGAGGAAAAAAGGGAACATGTGGGGAAATAGACAATTTGAAGAATGAGTGGTGATGGGAGTGAGTGATATAGGATGAAAGAGTAGAGAAAAGATAATAGATGGTGTAACACACTGCATGTCCCTACAGCTGCTGGGAGTGAACGCATGGAATGCTAGTGCACAAGTGTTGTCTTGCAACTAGGTGCTTGTTTCTTAAACATGCAAGTCTGCATCTTTGGAAGAAAGCAGAACATGCTCTGGCATGTATTTATCACCTGATTTTGTTCAATGACTTCAACTGCTATGCCTATGGACTAGATTCTGTGTGTTCCAAATACTGTCCCTGATGAAGTCAACTGTCCAAGTTCCTCCGGTTTTTCCACAATGCATTTTTCACCAATCTTTCCACAGTACCCTAAGGTCTGAAAAAAGTTTGGTCCTACTGTCTAAGTCATATTTTAATTTTTCAGCAGAAGTACCCATCCTTAGAATGCCAAGGCAAAACTCCTCTACATTTCCATGATCATTATTCCATTTTCTTCCTTTCTTCCCCACAACATGGGTCTTTATATGCATCAGGCCTTGTGACAGAGAGTTCGAATCTGCCTTCTTCACAGAAACATGTACCAACACCAACTCTGCACCCGACATCACCACTACCATTCCCGACAGATACAAGATGCTGCAGAAAGACACCCCAACTACCCAGGCATCACTATCATCCACAAAAGCACCCTCCGCATGCCAACCACTGGCCCAGGTGACACTACGACCCTCATGGAGCACCTCCACTTCCAGACCAACCCTAAAATGACTCTCTGTGGAACCTTCATGTACAGGCCGCCAGGCCGCCAGGCCACCATGCTCCTTTCACTGACACCATCGCTGACTTCATCGCACCCCATGCCCTTGCTTCCACTGACTAAATCCTACACAGAGACCTAAAATCCCATCCGGACAACCATGATGACCCCAACACCACCACCCTCCCAAGGAACCCCACCAACATAGGACTGAAGCAACTGGTCACCACCACCATGTACACAGCAGGACACACAATCAACTCTGTCTTTGCAAAAGGAAACAGTGTCTCCTACAGAACTCTTCTGGACAGAACACCACTGCATCCACTTCTCCTTCAGAAAACCCACTGCACAGAAGCACTCCCACCGCCTCCCCTGCAGAAGCTGGAACAAAGTCACTGAACACAATCTCTCCCACACCCTCCTACACCCTCATCACCAACAAAAACGCCAGATGTTAACACTACCGCACACAATTTCCACTGCTGGATCACAAACTTTGCCGACACACTCACCCCCCTTAATAAAGCCACAGAACGACACATCAAGAAAGCAAGCTGGGTCACGCCTGCTCTCCAACAATTCAAGCGCTCCTGCTGATGACTCGAAAAGACATAGAGGAACAACAGAACCCCAGAAACACGCACCATCTAAAGAGCAGCCACCAAAGCACACCAACAACTCATCAAATTCCTCCAAGACAAAATCTTCCCCAATGCCCACAACACTAAAGAACTCTTCTCCATCATCAAGGAATTTGCCAAACCCAATAGCAAAATAACAGACGTTCCACCCTCCCAAGACTTCTGCAACAGACTCAGCACTTTTTTTCACCTCAAAATTAAGATGACCTACAACAACTTCAACAACCAAGACCTCCACACCGCTCCAGATCCCACCCCCAGGAACGCCACCCAACAGACCCTGCTCACCTGGACCCTGCTCACGACAGAAAACACCTTAAAGACCATGAAGAGCATCCACTCCAGAGCACCCTCAGGCCCCTGCTACCCCACATCTTCCACAGAGGCACCGAGGCAATCGACTCGAATTACACCAAATGATTAACTGCTCCCTCAAAACTGCCACATTCCCTGACCACTGGAAACATGCCGGAGTTAGCCTCTCCTGACCTGATGGCCCTTGAGAACTTCAGGCCCATCTCCCTGCTTCCATTCACAGCCATGGTCATCGAAAAGGCCATCAACACACAACTAGCAAACTTCACAAAACCAACAATGTCCTGGGCATCTCCCAATCTGGATTCCACCTTAACCACAGCACCGAGACTGCCCTACTCACCACCACTGATGATATCCGTTCCCTTCACGACCAGGGCCAAATAGCAGCCCTCATCCTCCTGGACCCTTCAGCTGCCTTCAACATAGTCTCCCACTGCACACTAGCCACCAGACTCCACGACACCAGTATCCGCGGAAAGACCCTTGACTGGGCACGCTCATATCTCACAGGCAGAACTCAGCGAGTCCCACTCTTGTCCTACCTCTCAGAACCAACAAGGAACAGATGTGGAGTGCCCCAGGGATCCACCCTCAGCCCCGCCCTCTTAAAAGTCTACATGGCCTGCTTCAACACCCTCCGCATACTCTGTAAAATGTTCAGATGGATCCCATCTGAATACAGAAAAACGTTAACGCAAGCCCTCATTAGTAGCAGACTGGACTATGGCTACGCCCTCTATGTCGCAATCAACAAGAGACTACCCAGCAACCTCAAGACCATCCAGAAAACCGCGACCAGACTGATCCTGGACATTCCCCGTCACAACCACATCACCCAACACCTCGGTGATCTCCACTGGCTCCCCAATGAAAGAAGAATAACCAGCAAGTTCCTCACTCACAAATTCAAGGCCCTCCACAACACCGGACCAGCATACCTTAACAAGTGCTTCTTCTCCACGCACACAAGAGACATCTGGGATCAACTGACCTCTCACTGGCCACCCTCCCACACATCTGCAAGACCAGGAAGGGAGAACAGTCCTTCTCCTACCTCTAAGCCAAGGCCTGGTATGACCTCCATCTCTGGCATGTCCCTACACTGCTCCAGTTCAGGAAGGATCTCAAGACCTGGCTCTTCAGATGACCCTAGCACTCAACAGAGCTGCCGCCCCTCCCCCCTAATGCCTTGAGACCCTCACGGGTGAGTAGCTGTGCTTTACAAACCCCTGATTGATTGATTGATTGATTGATTGAACATGGACCTCAGCTGGAACAATAGAGACCGATTAACTGCCAGGTGCCACATCATTAATGGTTTCTTGTACTTTGCAAAGTATAGTGGAGTTTGCTCCAGAGGTTCAGAAATAACACATTTTAAGCACGCAATAACCATGTAGACATCTACTGAACTCAGAGCCAACCACTATCATTCACCTTTTTGAGCTTTTTTATGTTTAATATTTTGCATTTTGAAAGGACATTAGTCAGTACACTAATGAACAAAATCAGGTTGACAGAATAACGTTAGCAAGAGCTAACAGTGCACATCAAGGTTTGGATTTGAGGGCAAAGCCCACTTCAGGAATTTTGAGACAAGGGTCTGCAAAATGGAAAAGCAAAAGCTGATCACAGGGAAACACTTTTATCATACTTTGCTAGCACACACCGCACATGTATGTAAAAGTCATCAGTGACAACAGTGCAGGCTTTCCACACATACACGTATCAGCTAGAGAAAATGCCATAGTGTGTGCTTCTTCAAGCACTTACAGTGCTTGAAGAAACGGGGAGAGGTGTGGCGCCGCGGCCAGGGCGACTGACGCTGGAATCTGGGGACCACGGTTCGATCCCCGGCTCCGGCGGCAGGTTAGCCCAGCACCATGTGACTCTGGGCAATAGCTCGCTTAATCTTCCCGACGGCCCTCAGCGCCTAGAGACCCTTACGGGTGATTGTGCGCTTTACAAATGTGGACTTTACTTTTACAGTAGGAACTACCGCTGTGCACCAACTGTGCCAGGACTCTTACAGCTTACTGTGTCTATGTTGGCTAAGATGAAGGCCAGTGTATGTTGTTGGAGGCCTTCTCTGCCGTGCTCTGGAGGTACTTGTTGTGATATGTTGTTGCAAAGTCATCCTGTGTGCCCTGTGCACCTCCATTTTTTGCTGATTGGTACTTGTGTTAACTGACTCTGACTGTCCCTGGCTCTGTCTAACCAGTGCCAGTGCTATGTTGAAAACACAAGTGAAAACACCCACATTCATTAGGGTACACTTACAATTGGCATGGCCTACCGTATAAGTACTTAGTAGAAAATAGGGCAGGGGCTAAAGCTACCCATAAGTACCATAGGGCATGGCAGTTTAGAGGCCAGCAGTCCTTTCTACACCTTCATGTGTCACTGCTGAGTGCCTGAGGTAATTTTAGAAGTAGCCATGTGTTGCAGCACTGTTTTTAAAAATAAATTCACTGCAAACTCGACTTTGATGGTAAGGGCACTTAATTAGTAATAATTTACAATATGTTGGCATATTAGGTACCTCCAGGTACTCCCCTAGGTGTCCCAGGGGTGTGGCTTATGTAAATAAAACAAGGGCCCTTATATCAAATGTTTTATATGCCCTGGGGATAGAGAGCTTGCACATTCTACTTTCCAGATTATAGTAAAGTGCCTCCCAAATTCGACTAAGAGCACTGTGGAAAGTGGATCTAAATTTTTATTGCACATTCTGAACACCCAAAATCTCCCCTCTGTGTCCCATCAGGTGGAACATCATGTAACAGGGTCCTTATAAATGATGCTTTACATGCCCTGGTGTTGGAGAAATTGCACATTTTGTTTTCCCCATTGTAGAACCACAGCCACATAGTAGAACACAGCAATAGTTTATGAACGCATATATATTGCTAGGAATTCAATAATACAGCATTCAAGGACTTAGGAGAATGGTATTTATAAATCCAACAATATGCTATTGTTCAATGTATCCTAAAATATACAGAAAATGAGTTATTTGACTTTCATGTACGACCAAGGACTTTGTGACTCCCAATTTGCGTCGCAATAGCGACTAGCAATTTGTGAGTCACAAATTGGTATGTACAACAGTGTCTGCTACACTGTTTCCCATTCCCAATGTTGTCACAGATTGCTTGACTCATGCATATTAATTAGGCACTTGCAATTTGAGACCCCATTGGAAATGGCTGGCCCTCCCAGGTATGGTGGCCTGTGGGCTCAGCTGACCTCCATGTCTGGGGCGGCTTACAAATAAAGCACGATGAGTGCGGTAAATTGCAAGTGTTTTGTGACCGCAATTGCGGTCGCAAACAATTCTTAGATGGGGTAGCGATTCGCAATTAGGAAGGGACACCCTTGGAACGCCCTTTCCTACTTGCGAGGCGCAAATCCTATTTAGAGAGTCGCAAATAAATTGCGACTCGCTTAATAGGGTTTGTACATGACCCTAACAGTTTTTGCATGCACATACGGGCCGCTAACCCGTTTGCGCATTCAAAGATGGGTCGTGCATCTGGCCCCAAGTAAGCATAGCAAATGAGTTCAATCCACTCTAAATAATTTGCTTCTCCCTCAAAAAACTTTGTAGAAAATAGGGCCATGTGGTGCATTGTTCAGAACAGTTGTACAATATTGCATGGAGAGTCATAGTTTTATAGGGAACTAATGAAATGTTCAGTTACTTTATCGCAAGGCCTAAGACCAACAAATTTGACAGGCTTAAGAAATGCATGCCAATACAAAACATTAGATTCAAGCAGGGGGATGTTTGTCTCTGATGATCTAAAGTGTCTCTTTTATGCAATGAACTCCACTGGAGATATCTTAACAATGTCATGCCTCAAAATAATTTTACATAGAGTGTCAGGAAATATTTAATGCTCCTTTCTAGTAACTGTTAATATTGCACCTAAATGTACTTGCCCGACAATAAAGTGACCACAAGTGCAACCCATAAACCTTGCCTTGTTTTTATTATTTTTTGAAAAGTAAAACCTGAAATAGGGTAAATAACCAACATTTTATATTACCAGTCTATTGAGTTGAGAAAGCATATAAACCCCCACCCACATTTGGTGGCATGCTTCATCATAGGGTTGCTCCTCATTAGTGCTTTAAGACCAAGAGGGCATCTGTAGCTAAGAAGGGGGCCTGAACATGGCCCATTAGTTTAGCTTATGATTCCCTTGCACCACATTGCTGCTGGTAGAAGGACAACTGAGAGGTAGAATTTCAATATACAATGTGGATGCAAAAAACAATTCCAAGCAGATTTGTATGAGTGATAGGAGATGCATGCACCAACCCACACTCAGGTAAAGACTTCCCCCTATCTTACCCTCCTTTGCGAAGATTCAGAGGAAGAAGGGACCTCGGTGGGACAAGCGGAAGGTGTAAATCATGAGAGCTTTTGCATATCTCTACTGACTCGCTGTTCCTTCTGCTATCAGGTCACAGAACATATAAGGAGAGTGACTAAAAGACTGCATGCAGAGTTGTGAGACTGGGAACACAAGTTGCTAGGATGGTGAATGAGAGACTGTGTGCCTATGCATGTATGAGTGAGTGAATGAACACATAAATGGGTGTGAGAGTGTGTGTATATTTGAGTAGTGGGCAGATGGTGGGACATACTCCTGGGTGCTTAACTGGCCCTAACAGTTCATACCTGCTATTTTGGTCATTCTTGATGTCAATGTGTATCCTTTCATAATAGTGGCATGCTTGGCATCTTTTGGAAACGTATGTCAACATTCTGTCAATCTGTTGCATAACAGAGACCTGTTCCTGTTAGTTTGTGCAAATCCATGACGTAAGTGTGGCTTTCCATTGCAACCCTATGGTACTGGTTCATTGGTGCCTATCCTTGACATATGGTAGCCATCTTGGTGTAATGACATTACAGTGGTGGTGAATATCCTGCCTCCCTATGAACATCCTTTTTTTTATAGTAAAAAGATATGGAGTTCTGGAGATCAGAAATTGACTGTGTAATGTATAAACATGTAATTTCTAAACATATATTATAATATTATTTTTTCACATAAATTACTAGCTTCTGATTGGGTGATTTAGCTTGTGTTTCCGAAGTTATATTGTTTTCGCACTGTAATGTCAAGCTAAATTGTAAGAAAATATAATAGCATTTTCGAAATATATCTTAAGCTGGTATTTGAAGTATAAATAATGATCAGTTTAGAAAGTATAATGCCCATGTTTGCTTCTTAGTACCGGAGGGCACTTTCTGCTATGGCTCGCATTTCATGAGTGGTGTGGAGATATTTCGTCATCTATTTATCAATAGTGCAGTCTCGGTACTGAAGACGTGCATTTGGCGCAAGCAATCGGCTGGCTAATCCTGTAAACTCGGTACAACTGAGCGTAGCATTTCTTTATGAGCCTGAATGATTTGTTTGGGTCTGGTGTCTTCAGTTGATTATTTTGGCATTTGTATAACTTTAGATGTTCCTACCCTTACATTCCAAGCACATTCATAGTAACAAAACATGATGAATCATCTACTTGAAATGGACAAGTTGGAAACATTTAGTGAGAATAGATGCTATGTATAGCTTGAGAAATTACAATTCTTGTGACATTGCATATTCGAGTTTTTTAACTGCCCCCAATACATATTACTCTCGAGCCAATTTAGGCGGATTCTTCTGAAAACATATTTTGCTATTATTCAATAAAGGGTCTCTTGGGGAAGATGAAGATGAAGTCCAAAATCCCAGTGGGATGGTAAGACATTGTTGTCAACCTAAAATATTTTTGAATTATTATTGCTGCCCATGGCAAACCACACATTTTGGGCAAATTAAAGTAGAAATGAAGCTGTAAATGCACCATTGGATTTGTTTTTGTCAAAAATCTTCCCTCCTACCTCAATAACATTATTATTATTATTATTAGTTAACATTTGATAAAGCGCATGGCTACCCTTAGGCATCCCAGCGCTATCAACAACAAGCCGACTGATAAGAATCTTAAGGAAGGTTCTGAAAGAGCCATGTTTTTAGTTGCTTCTGGAACAAGAGATGGTGGGTTGTTGAGCAGAGATAGATGGAAGAGTGTTCCATAATTTTGCAGCGTTGTAGGAGAACATACGGCCTCCGGATCGTGCTCTTTTGATTTTAGGTACTGTTGCCAAAAACAGGTTGGCTGATCGCAGACATCTTAAGGGGTGGTAAAAGGCCATGAGGGGTAGATTGATTTGAGGGCCAAAGGGTTTTGTGTGCTATGCATAACGATTTGAACATTATACGTTCCTTTACTGGTAGCCAGTGCAATGATCTCAGTGCAGGCTTGGCAGACTGTTATTTGGGAATATTGTGCAGCAACCTCACTACACAATTCTGCACAACCTGCAATTTTCTTGTGGTGGCCTTTGAAGTGCCCAAGTAGAGAGAATTCCCATAGTCCAGCCGGGACATCACCAGTGCCTGGACCATGATTCTTCATGCAGTTACCGGAAGCAGTGGGAGGATTTTTCGCATCTGTCTGATGATCCCATGACAGAAGGCTGCTAATTGTACTGCTGATGATTAAATTTAAGTGAGCTATCAACCATCCTCCCAGGCTTTTAATTTTTTCTCTGGGGTTAGGCAGTAGCCAAGACAGTTGGGCCAGCTCAGTCTGGATGTAGTGGTTGAATAGTTACCCAGGATCATCAGCTCCGTCTTGTCTCTATGAAGCTTGAGACACGACTGGTCCATCCAAGTGGCCACTGTTCCAAGGCAAGATTCTAGGCTAGCAGGCACCTTCTTCGGGTGGCTTACAGCCACCACTAGCTGTGTATCATCTGCATAGGTTACTATATGGATCCCATATGGCAGGACTAACTCAGCAAGGGGTCTTAAATAAACATTAAACAGGGTGGGGCTCAATGAAGAGCCCTCTGGGACTCCACATGTGAGAGGCACCCTCTGAGTTTATCAAAAAAGATGTTATAATTGACAGTATCGAATGCAGACCTCAGGTCAAGCAAGATGATCGCCACCGTGCCTCCCTGGTCAAGGATTTTCTGTGATTCTTCCACCACTACTAACAAAGCTGTTTCTGTGCCATGATTTGGTTGGTAGCCTGTCTGGGAAGTATGCAGTATCAAATGGGTTTCTAGATATTCGGAAATAATTTTATTTACATACTTCTCTAAAATTTTACTGGTCCCGGGAGAAGTAAGACCGGCCAATAGTTGCCCCATAAGTCAGGGTTAAGATTAGTTCTTTTTAGTAGTGCCCTTATCATGGCATGTTTCCATGCCCATGGCACTTGACCGGAGCATATAGAGGACTTTAATACATCAGGTAACACAGGTAGTATGGTGTCTTCCACCATGTGCAACATGTGCATCGGGGCTGGATGTATGACGTTACAACGCATGCTTTTACCACGCATGCTGTTACAACGCAAGTATTACAACGCAAACCTTTACAACGCATTACATTTGGGGGTGCTGGATAGTGAATAATTTAATTTACTATTCTAACTCCAGTCCCCGTGGACACTAGGGAAGGTGTTGGATAGTAAATTAAAACTATTCCCTATCTTAGAGCGCACCCCAGTGTAATGAATTGTAAAGGTTTTTGTTGTAATACTTGCGTTGTAACAGCACTGCGTGGTAAAAGTTTCGTTGTAAAGGATATTTCCCATCGGGGCTGTGTCGAGAGGAGAGCCTGACTTTACTTTGGAAAAAAGTTAGGATAAGGTGCCCAAATCTATAGCACAAAGGTCTTCTAAACATGAAGAACTGCCCGAGAGGTTTCTGCTTCCAGGTCCACGTTTCCGGGCCGGATGAATAAGGTAAAGTGTTGTAAGTATCAACAAAGAAATTATTAAAGAACTCTGCGAGCTCCCTACAACATTGCTGAGCAGATTCTACAGTGGCGCAGGTGAGGGGCAATTTGTAAGGTTTTTTGCTATTAGGACTATTATGACTGATGCTGGTGGTTACTGACTCTGATTGTGCCCTGAACTCTGCTAACCAGGCCCAGGTCCAGTGCTCTGTTTAATAGGTATATGGTAATTAGGTGTCATCACAATTGATACTGACAACCTACCTGTAAATCTTTATCATGTAGGTTTAGAGGCCCTGTAGAGTTAATGCACATAAGTGTACACTGCTGTAGTGCCTGCTGTAATGTTAAAGGCAGCCCTGCTCTGCAGGCTGCTTTTAAAATAAAACTATGTCCAAATTCGACTTTGGAAACAAAAGTACTTTCAAAGTCTTAAACTACCTTAATTTTATGTATATGTGACCCACCCTTAAAGTCTACCCTTGGCGCCCCATGGTAAGATGCATTATAGTAATAGGCTGGAACAATATAAAAGATGTTTTATATGCCCTGGTGAGGGGAACACTGCCAATTTCATTGTTCGTCATTGTAGTACATTAACTATGTAGGCTAACATGGGAAGGGTTTATGAAACTTTAATAAAGCCTAACTTTTGACAGGAGTGAGCTAAAGTAATAATTCAAAGTATGAAAATATTAGTTAAATCCAGCAACTTGCCAAGGTTGGATTTATTAGAACTATTGTCTGAAAGTAATTTTAGACATGCTTTCCTAAAGTTACCTAAAATCAGTCCAGTAGCAACCCCTTCTGATTGGCCAGTCTTTGACAGGCTGAGCCAAACTTCCTTAATGAGGTGTGAAGTGGCCTGGGCTGAGACAAAGGTGCAAGGAGATCTAATGCAGCAGATGCCAGGACCGGAAGGGGGCTGGGTAGCCAAAATGGTCTTCAAAGGGAGAAAGACAGTGAGGACAGGAAACCATCCTACCCCCACTTCCTTCACCCCCAGCCAGATGAGAGCACCTGTAATTGAATTAGGAGAAAAACTGGAATGAGAGTGTAGGGAAACATTAGCCACATCTGTAGGTTGGGTTAGCCAGACCTGAATCTCGAGGAGAGATTTTCTTCATTTAGATTTTTGCAAAACAATGCTTCTAAGGAAGTTGTCATCACAGACGTTGGCAACCTACACCCCATTGGTCAGGGGTAACACCCTTCTTGCTAGCCCAGAAACCTGGTTAAATATGGGATAGCTGCCCAGCAACTTAGATCTCTGCCTGGAAATACCAAAAGTGACTGGTAAGGAAAATGGTGATCCCTGCCGTCTTACCAGGGCCAGAGGAGAAATATTGTCCATTAAACTAGCAAGAGCGGAGCCTTCCCCAGTCCATTCTGAGGAAATGCATCGCTTGCAGGAGGGTAATTCCACAGTGGGAGTCTTTGAGAAAGACCAGAAGAGCCAGTCATTTGTCAGAGGGTTTGAAGTCCAGACATTTTAGCTTGTTATCTGGACAATTTGCAAAGAACTACAGGGAGGTGCGGTTGGTCCGTCCCAGGTGCAAATGCCTCATGGATGTCATGTCGGCTCTGGTACTTCTTCCAAGAAGCAAGGGTAGCAGTAAAAGGAACTGCCTGGCTGAAGGGGATGATGAACTGGGGGGACAACATGACAACTCACCACTCCCTCCATGGGAGTTCCCACATCTAGAGTTCAGAGATGCGGCGGCGACTACGTTGATGCGTGAATGATCAGCCAGATAAGGTAGAAGCCCATGAGCCGAAGGGGTGTTTTAAGTAGCAAATGCAGTGGTAGTGGTCAACTGCCTTGATTTCAAAGAAAACAAATCTAGCACTAGGTTCATGAGGGTTGCATATGGATAAAAGACTGAAAGCTGACAGGTCGGGGTCAGTCCGATGAAAAGTCTGGGTGGCGTTACGGTTTCAGAGCTTCTGAAGGAGTGTGCTTTGTTCCTGGCAGCTCCCGACCTGCATGGGTTAGTAAGGAGCTGTCCTCGTACATCAGCGCTGTTTGGGTTTACATGTAGTTCACTGCACTGACTTCCTGGGGCGGGCACCCTGAATCCGCCCGCAGCCCAAGGACCTCATCAGCCTTTACACTGTGTGGCCATATACGTTTTGTTTTCCAGATGGAGGACAATCTGAAGGGGGGACCCGATTTGTATTTTATAGCATGGTCCTGAAGGTAGGCAGTGATTGGACGGAAGTGATGGCGTCGCTGTAAGGGGATGGGGACATATCCTGATAAAGCCATACTTTTATACCATTGAACATCACAGGTAGGACTTTGGTCTCTGGCTGCTGTCATTATGGCTTCTTTCAATTTGCAGCTGTGATCACAGGTTAGGATGTCTAAAGGCTGTCCGAGTGACTTAGCAGGATGGCCTGCTCTGTTGTGTGGTCAAGCACTATCTCCTTTTCCGCCAGTTCTGGATGTACATGGTGGAATAGGGGGATGACGAAGCCCTCTAAGTTCGCCCCATCAGCTTGCAGAGCAACCCCTTTAATTTGAATGTTTGATCAGCGTGATCTGTTCTCCAAGTTGTCCATGTGGAGCTGCATGTCCGAATTCTGCTCCCTGAGCTCCACGAGGTCCCTTTTATGGCTCTCTGGTTCGCCTCCCGGCCATCCCCACCAGTCTCCAATATTACCAACCGTTTGCCAAGATTAGGCACATCCTACTGACCTTCTTAATGTCTGCCTCCACATCATCCAGAAGCGACGCCATGTCCTCGCTTGGTAAAGAGAGCCTTCACAAACTGCCAGGTGACGGCTCCAATGTTACAGAGGGATCCTTTGCAGACTCCTCTCTGTGAAGTCAGCCTTCTTCACTGCTGCCTTTATGAACATGTCTTACAACGTGGGGTCCCTCTTTGTTCTATGGGCTGTTATGGCTTGTCAGTGGGGAAGGGAGACCCCTTGCAGCTAGCTCTCCACTATAGTCCACCCTCGGCAGTGTGACATGCATGCCAAGAAGGAGACCACTTCTTATTCAAACTCTGCATTTGTCCCTATGTTAACAAGGGGCAAATAGATGGGTAGAGACTAGTGTCCCTCATCTTCCTGGGGCACCCATGAACTCAGGGTCCCAAAACCCACAAGCAGTCCAAAGGTCCAATGAGCTCCACATGCTCCATGCAGGTGCTTTCCCCACGAGTCCAACCTTGTTCACTGTGATCAACTCTGCTGGTTGAGGACTGGAGCCCTGACACATGTCAGAGGCCTACCAAACACCCACTGCGGCTTGAGGGTTGGCCTCACCTTAGGTATGGGGGAGTCCCGCTGACCCTCATCAGGTTTCTACTTGATACGAGGGAGAGTAGCCAACAGAGTCAAGGCCACAAAATCTATGCATGTTCCTAGTGGGCCCCAGCCTCTCTGGTCCCTGAAGCTTCCTCATGTTAGGCGGTGTAAGGTGGACAACAGGGCCTTCAGTCCTCAGGAACCATGCCCAAGACAGCCAGGTGTGTGGGGCACAAGCAGTAGCAGCTCTGTAGTGTCTTCGGGCCTACCGCGACTCTGTAGTGCGGCATTCCAAATTGCAGTGTTGACCACAGAGATGTGGCAGTTGCAGTCTGCCATGGGAGGCTGCTTGTCAGCCATGGGATGCAGTCCAAAACCTCTTGGGGGATTAACACCCACTCACAGGGTCAGTGCATTGTTACAGCCCTGAAGGACAGGGCTGCAATGGCTGTTGTTGTTGTCAGGCTAGGGGGCTTTGGAGAGGAGCTCCTAGTAGTCTGTCATCTTGGCCACACCTCATGCTCTGATTTTTTGTGTCTTTCACAATCATGTTTCTTCAGGGCAATATTTGGTTTCTGTGTCTACCTCGTATCATACACGGTACTGGAGCAGCTCATTTTAGGCTCCAGCCTTAGACGTCACAAATGTGCAATTATGTACTTATAACCAACATTATATTCACTGTGTGTCGTAACTTCAGTAATGTTCAGTTCAATTACATAAATATGTACTCATTGTATCACGTTTTACATTTATTCTTCAAGTTACACATGTTTATGGATTGCCATGTATTCGAAGTGCATATTAACTGCTATCTTAACTTAGCCTGACGACATGCCTAAATTAAAATGCATTTTGCCTTCCCAACATATTCATTCTTTCATTCCAGATGTATTATCATGATTCTTGTATGTTTGAGAAAGGCTTGTTTTTTTGTCTTTGACAGTTGATAGTGAGGCCTGGAGGGAAGAACTTGGCAGTGAACATGGAACATTAATGGTCAAAAGAGGCCTTCTGTTGATCTTGTACCAGGATGGAGCGATGTTCACGGTTGAGAATCACAGTCCAAGTTTCGCTCTGATGGCAAACTGAAGAGATGTTACAGATGCTCTCTTGACTAATGATACGATTGGTTCCTGGTGGAGTGAAATGAGAAAAAAGCATTTCTGAATCTCCTGTTAATTTTAAATTAGTGTTCCTACAGTTGGAGAGCAGAGAGATTTCCTTGAGTCTTTGAGAGGTGCAGACATCTATGCTTGCCTTATTCTTGTAAGTGTGAAGCATTATGCTAAACACTCCTTTCCTTTATCTAAGACTTGTACTGAATTCTGATCATGCTGATACCTTCTATGCTCCCGAAATAGAGATCTTTACTAGATTATCCTATATTAGACGTATTTTTAGAAGGGACGTTATTGTTTATGCAACACCTGTTTGCTTTAATCTCTTTCTTTATTGTTGTGGCTGTCACAATCTTGTATCTTATTTTATTGCAACTCATTCTACCAAGATATGTCAGCTTATCTGCTGTATTGCTGTATATTTTAAACTTATTTTTGGTTTTCTTATATACTGGATTTATTGTTAATCCAAAATAAAATCCTTTTACGACATTTGGTGAAACCTGGTCCTTATTGTGGAGTCACATTGGCTTCACAAGTTAGAAATGTATTAATGATGTCTTCTCCCTTACAGTGCACCTCAACCAACAAAAGACCTTACACTCAACGGGGAAATATCTTTGACGACTTTACTAAGAGACTGCGTTGTATGTAATGAGTGAGCTTTGTATAAAGCAGGTCTGAGGCGTGACAAACATGTTTCTAAAAACCCTTATCTTGGTAACTCTATCATAAGAATACTCAGTACAATGTCATCTCTAACCACTTATGATTTTCTGCAGAGTTTAACAACAGGGAGACATTTACTAGAGTTTTATATGCAGCAGTTGACTGAAAAACTGACTACAGAGTGTTGTGAATTGGCTGACAGACTATGAGCCATTATGCCTGGCACAAAAGTTAAATATAGCTGACAGTGTTCCATCAGCCTGATGGGCAGAGTAGTTCCTCCATAACGGTCCATACTCCAAACTTTACATCAGGCCCTGAGATAGAAAAAAAAGTTTCATTGAGTTGGGAAGAAATAAACATCTATGATTCAACATCAAGCTGCCTGGAGGGGTAAATGTGCATTTTTCAATGTTATATTATGTTATGCCATTTTACATCACCCATATGTTCCTGATCTCACAGGCTTAGACGTACCCATGAATTAACAAATACTTTCTCAAAATTTGCATCCATAGTGCCCCACATGTAAAGAACGCATGCCATGACAATGTGCACAATGCCGTTGTATGTAAAATATAAATCAATGTGTTGCCGTATTGTCATAATATTGTTACTCTTGCAAGCAAATGAACACCTCTACTTGTCAATTCACCCGAATTCGGAGGGGGTGGCAGTCTTATGAAAGATATAACTTACCCAAAAAACTGGAGAGGCCTCGATAGGTTTAAATATGGTCACCCTCTTTATAATCCTACATTACCTTCCTAAAATGATTTATTATTCATTAATTTTAATGCAATCTCCCTCTTAAATAGCTAACTTCTACCTCATTCAAGACAAGGCATAAGCCCTGGGGCTCACATGGGGGTCTGTCCAATCTTTTCTTTTGCGGAGTTCTCGCCCGAATGCGGAGTGGCCGTAGTTGTAAACTTACTATTAAAATACAGTTTTGTGAATACCGAAAAAGTGTAAACTCACACAAACGTGTAAGTTGACATTTGTCAATCTAGCTCTTTATATAATGTTACAATTCTTTAACAGATATCCTCACCAAAATCAGTGCCAGATATTACACTTTACAAATGACACGCTTTTTTCTTGTGCAAATCAAAACTGGCTAATCAACAGTGCAAATAACGGATGGCAAGCAAGTATTTCTGTCTCTAGTCCAGCTGAATACTGTTCGTACTGCGCAATAAATGTCTGGCAGCCCTTCTGCGGAATGGATGTAGTGCCTCAATAAGGCATAGTAGACTACCTGAGAAATGGTGGTACTCTTCTTTAAAAGTAATAAATATCTGCCAAACGGTATCCTTCTTGATTATTATCTCAGCATTTTACAGGGTATTTGAATTAGTCTATTAAAATTTGGTAGCACTTGTGAAAATGGTCCTACTAAAATGGTAGTAACACAATTGGTTCGTTTCGCTCATTTTCACCTATGCAGCCTATCAGCTGCCAAATATCAAGATGTCCCAACCCTCCTAGCTGTCATTTCCAGCACTGGTAGGATTCTAATGTGCTTACAAATACACCTTATGCCATAGGTTTTCACAAACATTCTGAAAAGAGATCCTTCAAACACACTATTAAGTTTTATTTAAATTCTGACCTGTTCGGACCTAACACCTAGATTCATCATTGGCATGTTTTGCGAGTCTGTAATAGCGATTATTAAGGAATCGCTATTACAGACTTGCAAAACGGGATTTAAGTAGAAATCGCAAAAGTCCATTCACACTGCTGTTATTAACAGCCCCCCCCCCCCAACAAAAAAAACATTTATTCCTGGCCACAGTTCCAATTTTAAAGAAAACCGTTTGACAGGTATGCTGGTACAATTATCACCTTGGGGAGAATTGGCAACCTTGGCATGTCACTCCCATCCTCAATCCCAGTACAATTGCTCCTGAATTTGACTCAGTTGATCCCTGTGTGCTTTACATACAACCTGACAGTAGGTTCCCTCAAAGATGTTGAGGAGAATCTTAACCTTCAACGTTATCTTTAATGACATGTTTTTGTTGAGCAATGTTAGTCGCCCAATATTATAAGACATGATTGTTCACTTATTTTTTGCCTTAAATAAAAAAAGGTACCGAACTGGGTGGTTTAAATGGTAGCATACTGCGGCGTTGTTTCAAATATTATCAAGATGTAAGCACTCCCTTCTTTTGTTTTAGAGTCACTTTTGAGAACAGGACCCCCAAAATATATACTCCTACCTTGTTCCGCATTTGCTCTATGCAAACAATTCAAGTATAGTGATGAACCCCTTCTTGCTATTTTGATAGCCTTACAATGTATTTCTGAATACACATTAATGCACATGCAGGAAGTAAAAATGTTTATATTTTATTTCAAGACATATTTTTGTAGGTATGTATATTGTGCAGTAAGTGTTTGCTGACAGTTGCGGCAGACACAATTTAATATTATAAAAATCTTCACTTTATAAGTATTTTGTCACATAACATAATGTTCTACTCTGATTTATCTCAATTAATCTAAGCACCAATATATTTTTAATGTCTCAAAACACAAATTCTCTAATGAGTAGATTAATAATTTCAGTTTGTGTTGTCATAATTGTATGACACTTTGGACGTGTTGTACCCCAGAGATCTCCTTAAAAGCATAAAAATGCAAAGCAAGTAAAATGGTTTAATTTTGCCCAATCGGCATTTGTGTGTGACTGCCAATAAAGCACTCAACAAAACCGAGAATTAAATTAAAAGCTCAATAAACACTGATCAATAGTCTTGTAAATACTGAGTCTACGAAAGGATGTTTTTAAATATAGTTTTACTACATCTCTACATATCCACACACGTGTTCGTACAATCCATACATTTAACATTCTTTATGTTTAAAGAAATACATTTAGTGATATGTGTAACTTTAAACATGTGGATGTGATTGCCTCTTGCTTAATATAAATGGGTACGGTGGATGGGTGGGCATGTGTGCATACGTTAAATATCAGCACCAAGAGTACCAAGCAAGGATGTTTATGTTATATATGCTGGTGTGTGGAGTCTGATATCGTTTTTATTACCATTGGTTCATGCGGAAAAGAGAGAAGTGAAGCCTTCAGTGCATGGCAAGACAGAACCTGTCCTATCAACTCTTTCACCCAACACTTGCACATAGTTTTATTATTTTTGCATTTTCGCAGTAGCAGATGATGTTGCGGAAAAGTGGCGGGGTGGGGGGGAGGTAAGGAGTCGGAGGGGCAAAATATATATATTTTTTAAACATAATACCAACTGGCCCTGTCACGCTCTTCTGCTCCTCTTTTTGCAGGCACAGGATCACAGACACCACTGCGGCCAATCCTGACACTGCTCTCATTTCATGAGAGCAGCGTCCGGATTGACCTGTGCACTCTGAATTAGCACACCCATGAGACTGGGAGCCTGTGCCTGCTCCCTCTAACGTGACTTGGTCAACCCGTCATGCGCACTGACAACAGTGACCACCAGCCCTCTGGCAGCCTGTCATTCCCCATGGCCCTGCCCCCAAAGACATGTCAGGAAATGAAAAATAAAACAAAAATAAAACATGTTTATTATTGTTTTATTTTTCCTTTTCTGCTGTTTGAGGCAGGGATGTGACGCTCAGTTTTTTCCTTAGAGTTTAAGGCATTTCCAACCCCTTTCTGTGTGCCCTGATGCTCTCTTGGGTTGTGGTGTGTCAACTTAGAAACCATGTGGATCATTTTTGTTTTATTCTCGATTTCAAGAATTGGCTGAGCTAGCCTTTCAAATATGTGCTTTGGGTTTTTTTATTAATCATTTTTTAAGAACATGTTTTGAGAACATTACCAGCTGATTCTCAGTTCTGGTAATGGCCGTTTAGCAGAACAGATCCGCATGGACCATCGAATAAAATTGAAGTGAATCCGTAGCACGAAAATTCATTTTTTTTTTTAATCTTGCAAGGTTCGGAGAAACTTTTTGAAGCTTATTAAACCAATCCACAATTTGAATTTAATATTGTAGATACAACTACACAGAGTGTTATATCTATAGATTCCTTGATGGGTAAATTCATGAACTTGGAAATTCTGGCAATCAACTTATACTTTTTTGAGGGATAGAAGGGCCAGACCCTATGCTTAAGTCCCACAGTGCATGGCACAAGGCTGTTCACCATGGGCTGTGGCAAGGCCAAGCACTCAATCTCCTCTGTGCATAGTGAGGGATATCCATAAGGGATTGTGCCTATTTCAAGATCAATATTAAGGATAATGGGGCGACCCGGTGTCCCTCAGAACCTGGGTATTGATAATATAGAAAACAATTGGTTCTGTTGAGAAATGCAATTGCTGTGATACATGTATTCAATACAAAAGAAAAGACACACCGGGAAAACACAGGTAGAGTTGATTTACTCATATATTTTTTTTAAATATTGAATATGAAAAGGCTGTCACAAATACAAGTAAATTGCGAAAATACGAAAGTGACTATTGTGAGAAGGTGACATGTGGTGACTGGTGAGGTGAATAGTACACTATATACAAAACAAACATCTGTGACATAAATAAAAAGAATTGTTGAACTTTTGTACTGTCTCATTATTTAACACATGTAATACAAGACCCAACATTCATTCCCTATTGGTCAAGAGAACTGTGTGGACTTGTGTGATGGAAAAGTGTTGATGTTTCGACCCTGCACATGGCGCGGATTGGTAAGCTTTACTGGGGTCTTCATCAGGACTATAAAAGGAGGGGTTGACAGCCGGTTGGAGTCCTGTGCCACAATATCTTCAATTTGTAAATGCAGCCAATAAACAAAGTCAACATGCATTTAGAAATTGAAAATATTAGCACAGGACTCCAACCGGCTGGTGGATGTCGTGTGTTGGGGTGGCCAGCCGCAGCCGGTAGTGGGAGTACCGGCCGGGCGGTGACGTGGGGAGGGGGTGGGGCAGGGTGGGGTTAGTAATGTATGGATTACGGGCTTTTAAAGGTAAGTAACCATAAAAATAAATAAAACAAATTTCGTTGCACACACTGCATCACCAAATGCGATGCAGCGTTTGCAACAAAATTCGTTTTATTTATTTTTATGTTTACTTACCTTTTAAAGTCGCAATCCATACATTACTACCCCCCACCCTGCCCCTCCCCACATCACCGCCCGGCCGGTACTCCCACTACTGGCCGCGGCTGGCGGTGATATCGCCCGCTATTAAGACTCCAACCGGATGGTGGAGGTATTCAGCCTTTTCAATTAAGAAGGCTGTTCACTCCTCCTTTCATAGTCCTGAGGAAGACCCGCAGTGACGCTTACCAATCCGCGCTGTGTCCAGGGTCGAAACGTCAACACTTTTCCATCACACATGTCCACACAGTTCTTTTGACCAGTAGGCAATTAATGCTGGGTCTTGTATTACGTGTTCAATAATGAGACAGGACAAAAGTTCAACAATTTTATTCATGCCACATATATCTGTTTTGTATATAGTGTACTATTCACCTCACCAGTCACCACATGTCATCTTCTCACAATAGTCACTTTTGTATTTACGCAATTTACTTGTATTTGTGACAGCCTTCTCATATTCAATATTTTTCAAAAATATAAGAGTAAATCAACTCTACTTGTGTTTTTCTGGTGTGTTCTTAACTGAAATCGCTGTTTCATTTTGAATAAGGAAGTGTGAAACATCTTTTGTATTGAATACATGTATCACAGCAATTGCATCTCCTAACAGAACCAATTTTTTTCTATATTTCTATATTTATTTCTATATTTTTTCAAGATCAAGTCTTTCATGCAAATCCTGCTATGCATATCCAAATATCATGTCTAATTGAGTGATCGGGATAGGGCCTGGCAAAAGGCCAACAAAAGTCTCAATGTTCTGTATATGACAACTGACCATAATCAATGAGCTATATGCATGTGGTGTTTGGAACAGGAATTGGCCATAGGCTCAGGGCCAGATTATATGAAGCCCAATTCCCGTTCGCAAACGGACCGATTCTCAGAATCAGCCCGTTTGCGAATGGGAAAAGGCCTTTTAGGATGTATCATCCCAAAAGCCCATGGCAAAATATTTTGCGATTACATTTAAAGAATCGCAAATTGCGATTCCTTCAATGAGATACAGAAAGAACCCAAGTTGTGTGAATTTGGCATAAGAAATCGCAAATTTTGCGATTTCTTTGAAAAATGCACTTTTTGGCATTTTTCAAAGTGCCATGTGGCTCACATACATGCCCCTAGAACATGTATGTGCGCCACATGTGCACAAATGCACATTTCAGGGGCGCATCAGGGTGTCCATTTGGAACCCTTGCATCCTTGGAATTGCATGCGCAATTTGCGAGTACCTATTGGATACTCACAAATTGAGCATGCAATTCCCATTCATTCCTATTGGCCTCTTGGCCCATAGGAATAAATGGGAAGCCATTCCTTAATTGTGACTCGCAATTTGCGAGTCGCAATTAAGGAATGTCAAGGAATCGTAAAATGTTTGCTAATTTTTACTTACATATCATTTTGCGATTCTCAAATAGGGATTCTCTAAAAATCGCTATTTGAGAATCGCAAAAGCGCTCTTTGATACATATGCCCCTTACTCTTTGGAAACATCTTACAATGGCTTGTGGGAGTGTCACAATTGTTTCATTTTCGTGTGACAGATGGACATACATATGTTTTTATTTTGAAACATCAGAAAAACTGTTGAATGGATGTACACCAAAGATTAAAAATATCATACACAAGAACCTGTCATCTGTCTGCATGCCAGATTTAATGTCATTATTTCCAAATGGGAGATACTATCAATAAATCACGCTTTGAAATAAAAGAGGTCTCACCAATGGAAGACACAAGCTAATAAATGTCAAATACATACATAGAGAAACTGTTCCACGGCCAGAGTTGTTAGGATTGGTATGAGTGAATGTTCAAGTTGCTTGATGTATATTTCATGCAACTAGTACACCATTGCCCTTAGTTAATTCCAATTGGTCACAAATAGTGGAGGCAGTGAATGCTATGAATATTAATGGGCTGCAGTTTACTCTATTCACTACACTTTCAGACTATGTGTAGAACATCACGAAATCATAGTGGAGGTTGTTGGGGTAGCCAGGAATGGAGGAGAGGACATCCTTCTCGATTCCAAGATGGGATTAAAGACTTAATATTATGCAGTGAGTCATCTGAAGTACACCCTTCCATTTTGCCATAGACATCCAGTCCCTGGGATATTTGGGGCCCACTACATGCGGACCTGATTAACTGAGATGGCTCAAAGTGATAATTTTGTTTGATACACAGGGGCATATGTACAAGCCCCTATCGCCATGGAAACTTCACTCTTAGTGACATAGGGGCTTTGCCTTAATTACAAGGCAGCGTTAAGCCACTAAACGTGACTTAATGCTGCCTTGCCAATAAGGCCCCCTTTCACGATATGCTTAGCGTGAAAGGGGTGGGCAGTGGGTGTTGCGGTGGGCATTCCACTGCAACACCCATTGATTTTCACGCTGCCCCCTATTTACGAGCGCAGCGTAAATAGGAGGCAGTGCCAAAATTAAGACCGAGGAAAACCTGGTCTTAATTTGGTGAAATGAGGAGACATTTTTTATTTCTCCTCGTTTTTGCTTTTTCCATGTGTGCTGCCTTGTGCAGCACAAATGGAAAAAGCAAAACACCTGGGATTGTAATGTTCAGGAAGGTGACCCTTCCTGCACTTAAACAATCTTTTAAAAAAATGACATTTCGTAACTTTCATGTGTGCTGCATTAAGCAGCGCACATAGAAGTGACAAAATCACATTTCAAGATTGTTTAAGTGCAGGATGGGGGACCTTCCTGAACAAAAACAATCTTCGACTGCACGCAGACACCATTACACTATGGTGCAAGGGTGCCTGCGTTGGCGATTCACTGCTAAGTGTAGTGCCAGCGCAGGGGGAAACACAAGGCTGCACCATATTGTTGTAAATATGGTGCAGCCTTGCATATCTGAAGTGGCGGAGTGAGGCATTAAGCCATGATGGCTAACGTCTAACTGCGCCACTTCTTTGTAAATATCCCAACAGTGTCAAACCAGCATGATATACGGGTGCTGGCTGACTAATACACACTGCTGCTGTGCTTATAGTATGTAATGTAGATTATAATTGTTATGTAATCCGCAGAGTAATAGTTACTTTAGTCACATAGGTGGAATGTTAGTTAAAACATACCATTTTGAACTACCAAACCACTGAAATTCACCAGTTATAGGTTTCTCAAGTAGCTATAACTTGTGTCCTAAAGTAACTATAACTCACACCCTTGACATGAAAAGTGCTGTTATCAATGATTAAATTTAAGATTTTGCAGTGATCTTAGCAATGATGTCATTGAACCTTTCATGAGTGATGTAATATACAAGGTTATTAACAGTGCATGGTGTGGGGTGAGTTATAGTTTCTTTAGGGCGCAAGTTATAGTTACTTTCACCTAACTATAATGTCCCTTTAAGCTTTGCTTCTCATAATATAAGATTTTATTACCATATCTGACTATAAAATCACATTAACCTTTGCTTTTATCTGTGAGGTTCAGCTTTTTTAAAATTATATTCACCCAAATTCATCACTGAGAATAGCTTTTGACCATGCGCAGGAGATGAATGGATGCAAGGCCTTGCCTGTGTCGAACCTGCTCCAACCCCCAGCAAGTGACCAACACCCGCAGGGTGGCCGTAGCCGCATGCCCCATGTTGCTGGCCAACTCACAGTCATGCAGCCCCCATATACACCTACCTCACATTTTCTTATTTTTCATGGTACAATAGTAGTTATGTGGCACCTCTGCAAAAGTGGAACTCCAAGGGATTGTGCATGAACCCATCAGTGGGCGCAATAGAGGTCTTAGAGGCCCTGCTGCGGTGGTCAGGAGGGACCGTGGGGCATATTACCAAGCAATAGCGATAATTATCGCTATTGCTTGGTTAGAGACAAAATTTTACCGCTGAGCTGCAGCGATTTTTATCGCAGATAAACCTTGGTATTACCAAGGTTTATCGCAAATGCGATAAAAAACGGCCGCAATGCATGAATATCGCTGAAAAGTCAGCGATATTCATGCATTACCGAGCTAATGCTCTTAGCCATGTTATCCACCTCCCATTGGATAACATGGCTAAGAACTGCTCAGGGCAGGTGTTATCTTTTGGAGATATGCGCGCTTAGCGCGAATATCTCCAAAAGTTGGTAATAGGAGATAGCGATGTTAGCGACTGTTTCCAGTTGCTAACATCTTGGCACGCCCACTTTGCATGTCATTAGTGATAAATATCACTGACATGCAAAGTGGGGCCCAAGATGGTCGCTATCTCCTACTAGCTGTCGCTAACTGGTGTTAGCGACAGCTAGGTAATAGGGAGATAATTTTATCTCCGCTTTCTTGGCTTTTAAAGTCAAAAAAGCGGAGATAAACCCCCTTGATAATATGCCCCCGTGAATCATGCAACAAAGTCAACTTTTTAAATTGTTTCCTCAGAGAGGCCTTTTGGGACCTAGAATAATCAGGGGGTGCTCTCCCTCCCCTTATGACGCTTTCCTTCTTATTTTATCACGGAACACATATTCCTACGATATTTAAAAAGGGAGATGTTACTTTTTCACACTCTAGCTTTTTGTGTATAATGCCATTGACAGCAACGATTTCGCAGGCCTTTTCTTCGTCAAGTGTTCTTTTCGTCTGTTTCAGCATTGGCTCACAATCAGCTGGACGAAGAAGTCATTTTCTGCCAAACATGTAAATTAATCATGGGCTTCAGTTACAGTACCACTAGCTGTTTGTCATTCGGGAAAATAATGGTTTATCAATAACGAATCAATGAAGATGTGTAACGTATTAGTTTACGGCCCTTCATCATCCTATTTTCTTCAATGGCCTGTGGGCTTAGTGTTCAGTGCTCAAGGAATCGATTGCAATTGGGAGTGATCATTCAACCCCGCGTTGAGAGCTGTCAGTTGTGCTTCTTGCTACAACTTTATCCTTGTTTAATAATATTGATCTCCAACAGACAACTGAAAAGCTAGGCACTAGAGCGGCATCGTACCTGCATGTCCTATTGTCGCCGAGAACGACTTTCAGTGAAAATAATGTTTTTTTTTTTAAATTGAATAAAGTGTTAGTTTTAGCCCTACTTGTTAGAAAGGGGAAATGACCGGGAAACAAAAGAGTTTTAGGATCTTTTTACATAAGAGATTGCCATGTTATACACTATTTAAATTGTTTGATGACTGATAAATCTCTTTAGGATGTACAGTTTATAAAATACTTTAGATGTGCTCGTGCCTTTAAAACAGACCGCAGTGCTTATTTACAAAGTAGTGACGGAGCGTGGCGTTAGCCTTCTTGGCTGAATGCTGAACTCCGCCACTTCTGAAATGCAGGGCTACACCGTATTTACAACAATACGGTGTAGCCCTGCATTTCCACGTGTGTTGGTGCTAATTTCAGCTGACTAGAACCAACCATGGCACCATTGCACAATGCCTGCATTGTGGGGAATGATTGTTTACGTGCAGGAATGTGTTCCTTTCTGCAAATAAACATTCTTAAATGGTGATTTGTAATGCATGGGGTTTTGCTGTTTTTTGTGTGCTGCACATAAAAACAGAAAAAGCTAGGAGAAATAAAGTATTTCTCCTCGTTGCGCCCTGTTAAGACCAGGTTTACCCTGGTCTTAATTTTAGTGCTGTACCATATTTATGCCACTCTTGTAAATATGAGGCAGTGTCAAAATCAATGGGTGTTGTGGCAGAATGTCCACTGCAACACCCATTGTCCACCCCTTTCATGCTAAATATAGCGTGAAAGGGTGCCTTATTTACAGAGCAGCATTAAGCCAAGTTAAGTGGCTTAACGCTGCCTTGTAAATAAGGCAAAGCCTGTATCGCCACAACAACATCAAAAAAGTGAAATTCTAGTGGTGATAGGGGCTTGTAAATATGTCCCCTTATTCTTACGTCAATGGTAATTCTGAGACAGTAATTTTGCACACAGATCTGCTGATAGAAACCACAAGAATCGGTAATCCTGAGATGCAGAATTAACACTGAATTCCTCCAGGTTTTACCAAGAAAAAGTGTCGCTAGGAACACCTGTGGTAATTTTGCATGCTGTAAGACTGCACGTGGTATTACTTTGTCAATTGTTTTCCCCGCCCAGGATTTAGCTCCCATAACAGACCGAATGTGAAATTACAAAATGCTCTTAGGGCTCGAGAACCGGATTCCGTCCAACATCATTTGGGAACTGGAACCAAACGACCTCCTGTTGTTGGTTCCAGCCCAGCAAGTAGGATACAACCGAACCCTGTTCGGTAGCAATCCTATACTTTACAATGGGAGCATGCATTTCAAATGGAATGCAGGTGCAGGGATCAACAGGGGGGCACAATAAGTGCCCCCTAGGCTGACATTTGGCAGCCTTGCACCCATGTGGTCCCTGCTGGGCACCCTTAAAGGCATATTCCCAAAGTCCTTCTGTGTCGGAAAGGCTGTCACAGAAAGGCTGTGGGAATCTGCCATTGTAATCCCTCACCCAGAAAGAGCCAGCCGAGGGATTACTGAAGGCTTTCCAAATGGCAGACGGGCTCTCCCAACCCATCGGAGGCCATTCGGAAATCCTATTCAGATTCTCTTCCGACTGACCCCATCAAAATGGGTCCGTCGGAATGGAATCCGACCACCCGATTACGATGCGGTCTGAAGGGCTCCGACCGACGGTCTGCCCCGTTTCAGCCCACATCATAATCAGGCCCTAAGTAGTTGTAAATCATGGGTCTCAATTATGAGATATTGGCATAGGGCAGCACAGCAAGGCACCTTGCCAAGCTGCCCCATGCCAAAAGTGAAAGGGCAGAAATTCACCGCTTTTAAGCAATACAGTGCATTCCCTTTCTTTCTGCCTGTGCTGGTGCCATTTTGTTAGCCTTGCACCAATGTAGGAACTCTTGCACTATAATGCAAGGGTGCTTCTATTGCAGGCAGGATTCTTTTTTTGCAGAAAGGGGCATCCTCCTGCACAATAACAATCCTAAGATGGGTTTTCCTCTTTCAATGAATGCAGCATACTGAAAGAGATAAATGAAGTTATTTCTCCTCGTTAGACCTCCTCTCTGGAAGCGTATGGTTTTGGCGCTTACCCAGATCTTCATGTTTTCATAAATGTGGGGCAACGTCCAAATTCCATGGTCCTTGTGCACGAAAACCCACTGCAGCGCCCATGGGATGCCTGCTGGGCGCAGAGCAGGGTGATGCAGTGATTTGCACTGCATTACCTTACTCAGGATTTATAAGGCCACTCAAATCCAAGCAGAGTGGCTTTACGTGGCTTCATAAATCTTTATGAAAGCCCTACATCATGCATGTTCCACTGTACGTGGTGCAAAAGTGACGCAGGGCTATCGTAAATAAGCCCCTACATACTTAGCGCTGAAAAGAATGAAAACCTTTTAAATTACACTTAACTGCCTAGAGACTTTCCTTAGGAAGGCAAGTTTGTCTTTATGATCACATCATATCTTTTGTATGAATTAATGATTTACAGGCACAAAATAAGGTTATTGTGCTTTATTGTAAGGCTTTCTGCATAATCATGCACAAGGTGTCACCACCTTATGAGCAGAAAACCTTTCTTTAATATGCACCAAAAATGAAATGGAATGTGTATGATTTGGCACTGTCTGCAGGGTCACCCTCAAATGTTTTTACCTTTATCCCACTTGTTTCTGTACCTATTTTTGTTGTCTTTTAGGACCTTGTGCACTTTACCACTGCTAAACAGTGGTAAATTGCTGGTGCTCTTTCCTTTAAACATAGTTAAACTGACATACCAAATTGGCAAACTTAATTTACTTGTAAGTCCCTTCTTAACCCCTTCGACGCTGATGACGAGCTGGGCTTGTCATGAGGTAGCCTCCTCGCACGCTCATGACGAGCCCAGCTCGTCACGTAACATGCGTTTTAAAAAAACTCAGCGTACGGGCGGAATTCCGCCCGCACGCATGCGGTTAAGCAGCATACCATATACCCAGGTCTGGTCAATTAAATGCTATTAGTGGGTCTGCAGCAAATATTGTGCCACCCACTAATGTAGCCTTTTTAAACATGTCTCAAGTCTGACCTTGCAACCTGTGTGCAGTTTTAAACTGCCATTTCGACCTAGCAAAATAAACCTTTTGCCAGGCCCAACCCTTCCTTTATAATACATATAAGCCACCCCTAAGGTAAGAGCCAAGCAGTCCATAGGGCAGGGTGAATTGTATGAAAACAGTTTGGCATGTGCTTTTAAGTTTTACATGTCCGGGTATTCAAAAAATAAAAATAATTTTTCGATATGAAAGGCATTCCTCTCCAATAGGTTAACAGTGGGATACTTTATTACATTTATTAAGAGATAATATTTGGTTGGGAGCAGATAGGAATGTCATGTTTGGTATCTGAGGAATTGTAATTTAAAACCCTCTTTGATGGTAAATTCTGATTTTAGCTTCTTCGGCACTTATGATGAGCTCAGCTCATCATGAGGCACCGTGGAGCTGTGCTCATGATGAGCTGAGCTTGTCATAACTGCCGTGGAACGCCCACGCGGGGATAATTCCCCTCCTGTGCAGGGAGTTCTATTGTGTGGGCGGAGTCATGACAAGCTCAGCTTGTCATGAGCACAGCTCTACTGTGCCTCATGACGAGCTCGGTGCCGCGCACGGCCCCCCTCCCCCTGCACCGCAGGGGAATTAGCCCCGCGGCGAAGGGGTTAAGTCACAATTCTGAAAATGCCACTTTTAGACATTTACCATTTTCTTGCCCTAAATATTTCGTGCCAGCAGACTGTTCCAGAGTCACATGACTATGTGTAATTGGTCTTTGTGTATTCCTCCCAGACAGCCACACAATAGAGGGTCTTGGTGTTAGTAGGTTGGGCATCCAGACTTGATGCAGGGTTGCAGAGCTGCCACATGTCACATTTTCATTTTAAAGACTCTGCCTCAGCTCACACACAAAGGATTTTTTCAATAACCTATTGTTCCATGAGACAGACTGGGACCAGGGCAGGGAGGCAGGAAATCCCCGGCACCTGTGTAGGGGAAAGACTCCAGATGTTTTTCACACTTCAAATTGAGCAACCGGTCTAAAAATGGGACCAATAGACCCACTCTTCAGTACACTCCTGGACCTGTGGATACTACAGAAGAATGCCTGCACAGTTGATCTGCTGTGCTAGACCTGCACTTGGACCTGCCTGAGGCTTGCCTTGCACCCTTTATCCCAAGCTGAAGTAACTTCAAGGGTAAGCTGAGAGACTCCCTGTTCTGACCAATAGAGACACAACAAGCTTTAGAGGCTTCTCTGCAGCTGCGCAGCTGATCCTGCTGCACTGAACCTGAAACTAGCCTTGCCTGAGCCCTGCTGGGCTCTGCTGGAGTGAGTTCCAGATGTCTAGGTGGTGCCCCTCAAGTCCTGGACCCTTGGTGTGGCATCAGTTGAGTTTCTCCTAACGGGAAAAGAAAAATCTAGACATTTTGGGCTGTCGCAACTGGGAACAGGCCCTTTCGCATCAAGATTTTGCCACCTGCGCCGACCGCTAACCCAAAGCCCTGGTGAACCCGACTCTTCTTGTTACAGTGACCAACGGAAACATCAGATATGCACTTCGCGCAAAAGCATCTACAACCCACGGTGACCGCCAATATAAATCGCCATCAACAACCTTCGTTGTCACCCAACAGGATCTTTGCGCTACAGCGATGACCATCCGGTACACCTGGCATGCTCTTCCTGCTACAGCAACAGCCATCTGTGACACTCTCCCTAATTGTCAGAACCCCACGTTTCCAGATCGGCGTGTTAGCGCGATCTAGCGGAATCCGTAAACAAAATCACCTTCAGGGAAAACAATGGACGAAAATTGTACACCAATGGAATCTAAGAATGGCCACTGACGCACTGCAGAGTCAGCGCTCTAGTCTTTCGCCAAAGTAAACGTCGAATGCTGGTGAAGCGCGCGAGTGCGGACAACTGCGCACTTCACCTGAGTCCCTGCCTGAGGAGGAGCGTTTTTAGCGTCTTGATTCTGAGAAACCTGAGTAGCCATTCCCGTCCTGTAGGCTTTTAGTATCCATTTTTCCCGTACATTAGTTGACCATTTTCCCGCTTCCCGTCTCCTCATTCCCCCGATTTAGAACTCCGCATCCGCTCAACTTAATATGCCAACTAACCGTGCCTTTCCGTCTGCCGGCATCTTAGAGACCTCTAACGGCGCTGAAAAGAATATCTCTGAGGCAATCTTTGGCAGGAAACTGTAGAACCGGCAAACCAGGAACGGAGCTGAAAGAAAAAAGAAAACGACAAGAGCTAAGTGTCACGCTGGGTTTCTAGGCCCAAAGTCACAGTTGATTAATGTTTAGAGTAGATAAAGACTTACCTGAAATGCCGCAGTACTAGAAAATAAAGTGATATTTCCAGAGTATATCTTCTTTGGAAAATTTAGCAGTAGAAGTTCAAGTTAGATGGACATACACCGACTCGAGTAAAGACAACACAGAAAACGAATTCAGTGAGTTTGATGAGACCCATATGTTAGTGCAGGTTTTAAAGAAAAAGAGGTTAAGACTAATCACCTTGCACATTTCATTCTAGCACAGAATAAGTTTCATAAGATGTACAGAGGAGAAACAGACAGGCACCATCGAATATAGAACACACAGAGAGGAAACTTAAGTAAGTAGAGGAAGGCTAGTAACAGGGAAAGGACAGGGATAGAGAAGGCACACGATACTAAGTGAGTTTGTGTTTTGCAGAAAAGATTAGCTGACGGAGCCTGCAATTACTTGACACCTTGTGAGGAGAATAGAAAATAGAAGAGCAGCAGAGTTCTGGAATAGCAATGGTAGGAAAGCAAAAGTAGACCAGAGTATTAGAATAATATTAGTAGGTTATAGGAGAGTTATCTAAATCAATGTAAAATTCTTGCAGGTAATTCTTCCAAAAGAAGTCTGCTGGACGGACCGTGAGAAGAATCGCCAGGACTCTCTCTCTTCTCTCTTTTGTTATTTTATCCACTACCCCCTTCCCGCTGAAGTAACATACTGAGAGACTTGTCGACTCAAGCTCTCGGTTGTTGCTTGGCGGGATTTGGGAGCTAGCATCTCTGTTCCTGTGTACCCAAATAAAAGTACTTTGGAATCTGACAGAGTGAAGTGCCCAAGTTGCATTTTACACCCGAACAGAGATGGCCGAGGGGATAGATTTACAGAGCCTTGGAACAATTTTAGATACCATACAAAAGGAGTTGAGCGCAGTCAGGGAGGAGAATTAAAATCTTAGACAAGAAGTTGTAAACTCGAGAAAAGAGACTGCAGAGCTAGCTCACCGACTAAGACAACCATTGGGTTCAGGGTTTGGTGGACAAACCTCAGAGGCAGCAGGCGCTAGTAGAGTGACCTCTCAAGTTATTCACTCATTGTCACCAGTTATTCCCTTAGCCGCACCAGAGCGTTTTAGTGGAGACCCACAGAAGGCGCAAATATTTATCACACAATGCTCACTACACTTTATGTGCCGCCCTTCGATTTTTCCAGATGCGCAGTCTAAGGTCGCCTTTGTATTATCGTATCTGAGTGGTGACGCAGCGTCTTGGTCTTTGCCGTTAATCACCAAAGATGACCCGATATTAAGAAATTATGAAAATTTCAAGGAGGAATTCCTTCGAATTTTTGAGAGACGTCGAATCTCTCAAGCTGTGGACAACGAACTACTCGACCTGAAACAAGGAAACTGAGACGTGGTCTCATATCTAGCCCAATTCAACAAGCTAGCGGTTGAAACTAACTGGCCGGAGAGCAAGAGGGCGGCAGTTTTCCATCACGGACTGAAGGATGAGTTAAAGGATGTATTGGCTGGGATACCAAACAGACCTACAGAAGTATCTGCGTTAGTGGACCTGGTCTTGGAGATAGATTTTCGACAAGGTGAAAGGAAGGGTGAAAGAAGAAAAGATTATAGACCGACAGTTCCTCGATTTGATAGGGTCAGATCGGAAGGAGGCAGAAGCTATGAAAGTCAACAGGGAACCAAACCGATGCAAATAGGAACAATACGTGGTCCACTCACAAAAGAAGAGAAGGAAAAGAGAAGAGCTGGCAATCTGTGCATGTATTGCGGATCAGGCGGTCATTTTGTTAGAAACTGTCCAAAAAAGCCCAAGACAATGTACAAGCCAAAGGAAAACTAGAAGCACCACCTGTTGTCGGAGTTGAACAGGTGGATGCGACTCAGAAGAAAACTCCAGAAGAACATCAAATAGCTAACACCTTACAATCAGCAGCCCCTCATTTAATCTTACCTATGGAGGTGAGATTTCGAGATATCACATTAGTTGGAGTATCGGTAATGATTGATTCTGGGGCGACTGGAAATTTTTGTGATATAAAATTTGCAAGTGAAGTGGGAATCCAATCTATTAAAAAATCAAAAAGTGAACCAGTCAGAGCTGTAGATGGGACAAACTTATCATCCGGCCCCATAGTGAACCACACGGAATCGATCCATTTAATTTCTAATGATGGACATGAGGAGAAAATTCAGTTTAATTTGATCGATGCTCCCCAATTCCAACTGATACTAGGACTTCCTTGGCTCACTGAGCATAACCCAACAATTAACTGGAGCACCAGGACCATTCAAATGGAGTCCAGCTATTGTCAGGAATATTGCTTTGGGGTACCAGAAAAAGAGCAAGAAACAAATCCTGTACACTCGTTGTGTCTAGCCGGAGGGTCGATCTGTGTGATTCACGTCCAGGAGATTCCAGAAGAATATCAGGAATATGAGGAGGTGTTCAATGAAGTCGAGGCGGAACAACTCCCTCCACATCGAACTTATGACTGTAAGATCGAGTTAGAACCAGGCTCAAATTTGCCTTGCAGTCGAGTTTACGCCCTTACTGAGAAGGAGCACCATCACCTTAGGGAATATCTCAACAAGTATTTGGCCAACGGATTTATCCGACCCTCTCAATCCCCAGTCTCTTCGCCTTTGGTCTTTATACCGAAGAAGGAGGGGGATTTGAGAACCTGCATTGACTATAGAGCCATCAATAAGATTACTAAAAAGAACCGATATCCGTTACCACTCATATCGGTGTTATTGGATCAATTAAAAGGAGCCAAGATTTAGACAAAATTTGACCTGAGAGGGGCGTACCATCTAGTGAGGATGAAGGAGGGCGACGAGTGGAAAACAGCCTTTCGGACTAAATTCGGACTATTTGAGTATCAAGTCATGCCCTATGGCCTCTGCAACGCCCCGGCTGCTTTCCAGTATTTCAATAACGATGTTTTGAAAGAGTTTATTGATCAGTGCGCAATCGTGTATATAGACGACATACTAATCTACTCAGAAGACGAAGGGAGGCATCGAGATCAAGTCAGAGGAGTGTTACAGAAGCTGAGAGAAAACAGACTGTTCGTAAAACTAGAGAAATGTGCCTTCAATGTAAACCAAGTAGAATTCCTGGGTTTCATCATTTCACCAACAGGAATACACATGGACCAGAAGAAAATTGAAGCGGTGATGGAATGGAAGCCTCCAGAGAGTGTGAAGGAGGTCCAAAGTTTTATTGGATTCGCCAATTTCTACCGAAGATTCATCAGTGAATTTTCACATAAGATTCTACCCCTTACCCGACTGTTGAAAAAGGGGTTCAAATTTGAGTGGACCGAAGATGCAGAGTCAGCCTTCCAGTCACTAAAGAAAAGCTTTACGACAGCCCCAATCCTACAACATGCACATCCAACTGAGCCTTTCTATGTGGAGACGGACGCCTCGGATCAAGCAGTTGGAGGAGTCTTGTCTCAGCGAAAGAAGTCAACGGGCCAGTTGCACCCAGTAGCCTATAGATCGAGAAAATTAACCTCGGCTGAGGTTAACTACACAATAACCGAGAAAGAACTATTGGCTATAAAAGACGCTTTCAACGAGTGGCAGCATCACCTGATGGGAGCGCAACATCAAGTAACAGTTTTCACCGACCACCGTAATCTGAAGTTTTTGAAAACGGCCAGAACACTCACCCCAAGACAGTTACGTTGGTCATTATATTTTGCTGAATACGACTTCGTGATTACTTATCGGCCAGGAGCACAAAACGGAAAAGCGGATGCCTTGTCCAGGCTAGACACAGAGAACCAGAAGACTCCCTTAGAGAATCAGTTGATCATTCCAAGCGAGAGAATAATTGGAGCAATCTCATCAATCCACCTTGAACAAGGAATTTTAGAAGCAATGGATTCAGAGGCAATACAGGATTGGGCACGAGAAGGAGAAGGCAGAAGGATTCATCATCAGTTGCCGTATTTTCAGGAAAAACTGTACGTTCCCACCAATGAATTGCAACAACAAGTTATAAAAGAATGTCATGATGCAAAGTTAGCAGGTCATAAAGGTGAGGTAAAGACCAAGGAACTGATTAAGCGGCACTATTGGTGGCCTAATATGTCCAAGGATATTGAGGAATATGTGAAAACCTGTGAGATTTGCGCTCAGGGAAAATCAGAACGGCAGGCACCAAAAGGTTTACTCATGCCTTTACCAACACCACCATACCCATGGCACACAGTTACCTTAGACCTTATCACTGATCTGCCACTTAGTCAGGGTCACAACACCATACTGGTAATGGTTGATTCCCTTAGTAAAATGGCACACTTCTTGGCCCTAAAAGGAGTACCAACAGCTAAGCAGTTGGCTGCTCATTTTAGCAGTCAGGTAGTGAAAATTCACGGAATTCCAAAGTAGTGATATCCGACAGAGGCCCACAGTTCATTTCACATTTCTGGAAATCTTTCATGAAAGGGTTGGGGAGTGAAACTCGGTTTTCCACTAGTTACCACCCGGAAACTGATGGTCAAACCGAGAGGGTGAACCAGGAGTTAGAACAATATTTGAGATTATTTCTTCTCAAACAGGAAGGGAATTGGTCAGATTACTTATGGGCAGCAGAGTTTGCACATAATAACACTAAGAATGTCTCCACAGGCTATTCACCTTTCTACCTGAACTATGGGAGACATCCAAACTCCACCATTAGACAAACAGACCTATGTGTCCCAGCTGTTGAGGAGATAGTTACCCATTTAAATTAGGTACACCAAAGTGCTAAAGAAAATTTAGAATCGGCAAAAAAGAAATACAAGAGTTATGCAGACAAGAAAAGAAGAGTAGGCCCTCTCTTGGAGATAGGAGATCAGGTTTGGTTAAGCACCAAGAACTTGAGGTTAAAAGGCAATCGGAAGTTTCAACCAAGGTTCATTGGTCCATACCCTGTGGAAGAAAAAGTAAATCCAGTAACTTTTCGACTTACTTTGCCACCAAAATTGAAGGTTCACCCGGTCTTTCATATCTCCTTGCTGAAGAAGGCCCCTAAGGAATTGCGAGTAAAACTTCCCCCAAAACCACTTCAACTAGAGACTGGAACTGAATTTGAGGTTAAGGAGATAATAGACTCCAAAGAGCAAAGAGGGGAACTATATTACCTGGTAGACTGGAAACGTTATGGACCGGAGGAAAGATCATGGGAGCATGAGACGGACGTTCACGCTCCTAGATTGGTTAAGGTATTCCACCAACGTTACCCCACCAAGCCAGGGAGGAAAGAATCCACTTTGTTGGGGGGTACTGTCAGAACCCCACGTTTCCAAATCGGCGTGTTAGCAGGATCTAGCGGAATCCGTAAACAAAATCACCTTCAGGGAAAACAATGGACGAAAATTGTACACCAATGGAATCTAAGAATGGCCACTGACGCACTGCAGAGTCAGAGGTCTAGTCTTTCGCCAAAGTAAACGTGGAGTGCTGGTGAAGCGCGCAAGTGCAGAGAACTGCGCACTTCACCTGAGTCCCTGCCTGAGGAGGAGCGTTTTTAGCGTCTTGATTCTGAGAAACCTGAGTAGCCATTCCCGTCCCGTAGGCTTTTAGTATCCGTTTTCCCCGTACATTAGTTGACCATTTTCCCGCTTCCCGTCTCCTCATTCCCCCGATTTAGAACTCCGCATCCGCTCAACTTAATCTGCCAACTAACCGTGCCTTTCCGTCTGCCGGCATCTTAGAGACCTCTAACGGCGCTGAAAAGGATAACGCTGAGGCAATCTTCGGCTGGAAACTGTAGAACCGGCAAACCAGGAACAGAGCTGAAAGAAAAAAGAAAACGACAAGAGCTAAGTGTCACGCTGGGTTTCTAGGCCCAAAGTCACAGTTGATTAATGTTTAGAGAAGATAAAGACTTACCTGAAATGCCGCAGTACTAGAATATAAAGTGATATTTCCAGAGTATATCTTCTTCGGAAAATTTAGCAGTAGAAGTTCAAGTTAGATGGACATACACCGACTCGAGTAAAGACAACACAGAAAACGAATTCAGTGAGTTTGATGAGACCCATATGTTAGTGCAGGTTTTAAAGAAAAAGAGGTTAAGACTAATCACCTTGCACATTTCATTCTAGCACAGAATAAGTTTCATAAGATGTACAGAGGAGAAACAGACAGGCACCATCGAATATAGAACACACAGAGAGGAAACTTAAGTAAGTAGAGGAAGGCTAGTAACAGGGAAAGGACAGGGATAGAGAAGGCACAAGATACTAAGTGAGTTTGTGTTTTGCAGAAAAGATTAGCTGACGGAGCCTGCAATTACTTGACACCTTGTGAAGAGAATAGAAAATAGAAGAGCAGCAGAGTTCTGGAATAGCAATGGTAGGAAAGCAAAAGTAGACCAGAGTATTAGAATAATATTAGTAGGTTATAGGAGAGTTATCTAAATCAATGTAAAATTCTTGCAGGTAATTCTTCCAAAAGAAGTCTGCTGGACGGACCGTGAGAAGAATCGCCAGGACTCTCTCTCTTCTCTCTTTTGTTATTTTATCCACTACCCCCTTCCCGCTGAAGTAACATACTGAGAGACTTGTCGACTCAAGCTCTCGGTTGTTGCTTGGCGGGATTTGGGAGCTAGCATCTCTGTTCCTGTGTACCCAAATAAAAGTACTTTGGAATCTGACACTAATCTCCACGGTCTCCTTGTATTTTTGTCATTTTGGTGTCAAATATTTATTACATTCAACCCTATTTTTCTAAATTAGCATGAAATTCTTCTTATGTTGTGTTCTCAGTTTATTACAGTTTGAGTGCTACATAAATACTAGACATATTGCCTCTAAATTAAGCCAGACTACTTTTGTGCCAAGCTACGAGAGGGTTAAGCACAAGCACAGGTTAATTAAGTGGCTTTTTGTGGTTCACCCTGACGAGAACTGTTGCTTCATTAGAGTTTCACCGCCCTCAACCAACAACCCAATGTCATACTGGATGGGTTATGGCATGGGGGTTCTATAGATATGGGGAACCCAAGAGTTGCCTAGGAGAGCATCACATGAAACTGCAACACTCATAGAAAGCACTGGGTTAGGTCACTTGTGATTTTACTTAAAACAAAGGGGCATATTATCAAGAGGGTTTGTCTCTGCTTTTTTGCCTTTAAAAGCCAAGAAAGCGGAGATAAAAATATCTCCCTATTACCTAGCTGTCGCTAACACCTGTTAGCGACAGCTAGTAGGAGATAGCGACCATCTTGGGCCCCACTTTGCATGTCAGTGATATTTATCACTAATGACATGCAAAGTGGGCATGCCAAGATGTTAGCGACTGGAAACAGTCGCTAACATCGCTATCTCCTATTACCAACTTTTGGAGAGATTCGCGCTAAGCGCGAATATCTCCAAAAACTAACACCTGCCCTGAGCAGTTCTTAGCCATGTTATCCAATGGGTGTTGGATAACATGGCTAAGAGCATTAGCTCGGTAATGCATGAATATCGCTGACTTTTCAGCGATATTCATGCATTGCGGCCGTTTTTTATCGCATTTGCGAAAAACCTTGGTAATACCAAGGTTTATCTGCGGTAAAAATCGCCGCAGCTCAGCGGTAAAATTTTGTCTCTAACCAACCAATAGCGATAATTATCGCTATTGCTTGGTAATATGCCCCAAAGTTCCACCGTCTACCCATTAAGTAATGTACTTGTAAGTCCCTAGTATATGGTAGGTCATCTAGGTTTAGGGGCCCAGTAGAGTTAAGGCACTTAAGTGTGCACTATTGTATTGCCTGATGTCATTTTAAAAGTAGGGTCTTCTTTGCAAGTTCATTTTAAATTGAAATTATGTGAAAATTTGACATTGGATGTAAAGGTAAGTCCAAAGTACTAAACTACCTTATTTTTACATATAAGACACAAATATGACACTTTACAACGCATGCATTACAACGCGAGTCATTACAACACATTTTTTACATCGCAAAATCCATTACAACGCATGTCGTTACAACGCATAATGCATTACAACACAATTACTATTCTAACTAAACCAGTGCGTTACTTTGGGGAATGCGTTGTAATGGATTATGCAATGTAATGACATGCGTTGTAATGGATTTCGTGTTGTAAAACATTTGTTTTAATGACATGCGCTGTAATGCATGCGTTGTAAACGATGTTTCCCATAGGACACCCCTAGGGTCTACCTTTGGTGCCCCCATGGTAAGGTGCATGTAAAAATAGACAGGGACATTTAAAAAATATATTTGGAAAGCCTTTGTGAGGGAAAAACTACCAATTTTGTTTTTCCCCATTGTGACATTGACAGGAGTGAGCTAAAATAATATTTCAAGGCCTTAAGAGATTAGTAATGATAAATACAACAGCATGCCACTGTGGAATGTATCACAACTGAAACAGAAAATAAATTATAGAACTTTCTTTTCTGTGTGCCAACATCCAGCCTTCTAGTAACCTCTCCTGATCAGCCAGCCCTTGAATTACTTTGCCAACTTGCTCTGATGAGGTAATAAGTGGCCTGCATAGAGACCAGGAATACCTGGTGGGGGGAGAGCTGCCACTGCAGAGAACAGGCCAGGAAGGGGGATGGGTAAACAAATTGGCCTTCAAAGAGGGCAGGACAGTAAGGATGCAAGCCAGGCCTGCCACCTCATCATGTACCTACCAGTCAGCTGAAAGCCACAGAATAGAATTTACAGAAGGCCTGAAAGGGGAGTGTTAAGGGAAATAAGCAACATCAGTAGGTTGGCTTAACCAGATCTTAACCCTGAGGAGAAAGTTTTTCCATCTTAAAATTTAGAGTAGAGTGCTTTGTGGGACAAGAATACGCCACACTTTTGAGGAAGCAGTCATGTTTTGCATGGCAACCTTAACGCCATTGGTTAGGGGTGCCCCCCTACTTGTTTTTCCAGAACACTGGATAATTATGGGAGAGCTGCATAGAACCTCAGATCATCTTCCTGAAACCACAACAAGAAGGGCTTCCCTGCTGGAACTCTGGCTTGCACCAAGAGGACGGCACTCTGAATTACTGCACCTGGTGCACACTAAGGAACTACAGCCCCAAGAACTTTGCCTTGCTTCAAAAAGAGGAGTGAATTCCCTGAAAGCAACAGATTAAAAGAGCTCCACCTGCATCATCTCAAGCAGGAAGAACCCAGCTGACCACCTTCAGCTGGACTTTTAAGGATTTGGCCAGGTGCATTGTGGGAACTGTAGTCCAAACTTCTGAGGAGCAACTCAGGGAATCTGGAACCTAGGATTTTGTTTGTGGACCCTTTTAACACCCAAAAGGAACTTTATGAAACACCTCCTTAAGTTTGGAGAACTTTTGAGAACTTTTGTGAAAAAGCTCCACAAGTGGACCGAGCCATTGATGAGAGTAAACCCCCCAACGTCGAACTGTGGCTCAGATTGGATTTCAGATTCATCCGATAAAAAGCTCCGGATCGCAAGACATCCAGTATTTCACTGAGGCCTCGCCAATTCTACGCCGCTGTCATTGATCCATATCCTGGCCTGACAAAGTACCCCACTTGACGACGAGAGAAAAAGTTCCAGAAAAAAGACTAAGGGCCTCATTAGGATGGCGGTGAATCCGCATCCTCCGGGCCGGTGGAAGCCACCGCCGGCCCGGAGGATGCGGATTCACCACCGCGGCCACATCAAACACCCAACGCCAGATTAGGATGGCGGTGGGAATGTGGTGGGACCAGCGGCGGACGGCAGGTTCGTCCGCCCCTGATCAGCGGGTTTTGGCGGGCCATTTGGTGGCGGTGTCTGCAAGACACCGTCAGCCAAATTAGGAAGCATAAGTAAACATGCTTTTCCGCAGCGTTTTTTCCGCCGTGGAAAAGCATGTGGACCTTTGCTTCTGGGGGGCCCTTGCGGGCCCCCAGGGTAAAAGGGGTGTGGGGATGCACATGGGGGTACCTATGGTACCCCCCTCCATTTGCATGCATAAAGCGGCAGGCACCGCAGGGTGCCTGCCGCTTTGTGCATGTAAATGTGAAACATGCTTTTTTAACCTTACGGCGGGTGCTGCTTCAAGCAGCACCCGCCGCAATGTTAATGATCCAGGATGTGACCGCCAGGGTGGCGGTCAAATCCTAATTTGCATGGAGGGACCGCCGCTGCCCATGAGGACGGTCCCTCTATCCTAATGAGCTGCCCATGAGGACGGTCCCTCTATCCTAATGAGGCCCTATGTGTGAAAGTAAAAACGTTACTGGGCCTTACTGATCAGAGTATCTGACCCGTGCTCCATTACGGTCGGCCTTAAACTTTGATTTTGTCCCGGTCAGGAGTGAACAGATGTCCCAAGTTGGCGCTTTTCGTTTTAGGCACCATAAAGCATATATTCTTTACAAATTCATATCTCCAGTTCCCTCCATTGGATTTTATTTGTTTTGGTGTCATTTAAATTATAATCAGATTTCCGATTTGTATACATAGTTTGTGGATTTGTGTTGTTCTTTTTACAAGTTTTATATACCTGCCTCTTAAATTAAGCTTGCCTGCTCGCAGTCAGATACTAAGGGAGGAGCATGGGAATAATTTATTGGGAACTTGTCTGCAATAGGGGCCTTATTGCTAGTAGTAGGTGCATACTTACCCCTACTAATAAACCACCTTCCAACACTGTCACAGTTCAGTCTGGACGCGCCTGCATTACTGACTGCTCTCTGCATGGTTAGAGCTCCCACAATGGTGTGGGTGTTCTTAAAGGTCAATAGCCTTTGAGGGGGTGAGTAAAGTGCCCATGAGGGTAGAAGCCACCACTGAATGACTACGTTCATGGTGGCATGAAACACCCATGTCATGCAGAGATTGTCCAGTAAAAACAAAGATAGAGCTATTTCTACCAAACTACTTTCATTGGAATTGATTTCCTTTGGTCTGCAAGACAGAGTCCATGTAGTAACCTCTTATCATTGTTTCTAATTCTTAAGGATGATCTGCTTTTCTTCTCCTTCATGGTATATCTTTTGGAAAGTTAAGTACAGGTTTGTCAACGTTTGTAAGAATTCAATTCATGCTCTTGCAATATTACATGTGGCTAAACCATAAGAAGCCTTGTTGTTTAACTCTATGTCCATCCAGCCATTGACTCCATTCTTCCACCCATCCATCCACCCATCCACCTGTCCATCCTTTCGCCTGTCTATCTGGCCACCATTAAACAATTTATCTCAATGGTCAATAGAAAAATAACCTTGTGTAATTTCTCTAGGCTTGTGATCCTTTCTAAATATGGTTCTTGAAAGGTTGTCTTGATGAATTTTACTGAGGTCTAGCTAGCGCTGGAACTTACAACTACTGTAGCTTTGTAGACAGACACAACGACAAAAGCAATGCTGCCACAATATCATCCTGAGCTGAGAGGATTTAAAAGCTGTTGTTTTCATTGTAGCATAGAGCATGAATCACAAAGGTAAGTTTGTAGATTTACATCCATACCAATGTGTGAATCTCAACTTTTTTGCATTTCGCAATTTCCAAGTAGAGACCTAACTGTAGACTTAAGAGCCTCCATCCCCTCAAAGTGAGAAATGGAGACTCCTATGACATCATTTACTAGTGTAAACTTACTGTTAGCAACGTTCAACCTGTTTGTGGGGATCTCCACCACTGGTACGGAGACCTCTCTATTGGAATATATATAAAGAAATGTAATATATTTTTTTATTTTAAAGGAAAAGTAATCAAAAATAAAAATGTAAATCAATTTTAAGCAAAGGCTATTGACTCAGGACTATTTATAGTAAAAGATACAATGTATTATCTCCTAAAACTAACTTTGCATTAAATTGTAAATTAATTTAAATGTATGAATTATTTTTTAAATATTAAATATTTTTTAACCAACACTTTAAAATTTAAAACACCAACCTTAATTAACAGTTCTAATTGTATTGAATTTGGAAGAAACCTGCTTATAAGTTATGCTTTTAATTCATTTTACTAATCTAGACTTTTAAACTGAGGCAAAATATCACTTTATGTGATATTTAAGTGGATCATTAAATAAAAGCAAATATAGCATGTATAATACTTGTGTTTTTTAATGTAAAACATTGTTGATATACATTTATACATTAAATGTAGAATATATTTTACATTATTTCCTATTTAGTGTTGCAGCCTGCCTCCATGGTTTTCTATGGGAGTGGTAATGGGATGAGCTGGAGAACATTTAAGCCTGTTTTTTCACTATTAGTGCTGTAGTCGAATTAGAAGTGTATTTTGTTAAAAGCAGTCATCTCACTCTTATGTGGCAGTGTTTTTTGTATAAGCATCTGCCTCCATAATCCATCTTTAAACTTCCCTAAACCCCACCCATGTTCTAGTAATGTTTCCCCAATGTTCCACCATTCCCACTTCTCCCTACCACATTTACTACTAAATCATATACTTAGGTGTGCGGAAAGTTCCGCCACTGGGGCACACCCCTCCAAACATAAAAGATAAGAGTAGTGGAGGTAGAAATTTCCAAACAGAGGTTTGTGAATTGCATTTGGTAGTATGTAAACGATTACTCCTGTAGTAATGCTTTGTGTATTCCATAAGGCTTCTTGAGTCTTAGACATTGTGTGTGACAGCGTCCTTTGTGGAACCCCAATATTTTTTTTTGCTTTTGACTTTTAGAAGTTTATTTTGTTTAATTTAGGTTGGAATTATTTAAAAAAGAGTGGAGTTTATTACAAGCCAAAATCATTGCATCACTTTTTTTGATGCACCAGCGGCGCAGTGCGCCTGCCCATATTTGCAGCGCTACATAAAGTCACCCTGAGTGACATTTAATGGCCTTGTAAATATGGGCCCCTCTCTTGCATTACTCTGCGTGAAAGGAGCATTTCATGGGTGTTGCTGTGGGTGTTCCCACGCAACATCCATGGAACCTGAAACATTTCTGAGATGTACAAAGTGTTGTAAACCTGTGAATGCCTCAGAATCCTATCTCTCCCCAGGGGAGGCATAGGAGTGGCCCAAAGAGGAGAAATACTTTTATTTCTCCTGATTTTTGCAGGACACATACAAGGAGCAAAATGGCATTAACAATTGCATTACAATTGTAAAGGAAGGTGTCCCTTTCTGCACAACAACAATCATCTCTGCAATGCAGGCACCCTGGCAAAGTGTCTGCGTTAGCACACAGCTGCTGGTTGTGCACCGGCACAGGGGATGACAGGATTCCAATTCTTGTAAATACAGTGCATTCCTGCCCTTTTATTTTGATGCACGGCAGTGCAGCAGGAAGGCTTGCTGCGCTGCCCTACGTCAAAATATAGTAAACGAGGCCCAGTGTTGTCTTTTTAAAGAAAATCCTATAATCTGAATGGGAGAGTGAAAGTGATGTCAATGAAGTATTCGGAACTTTATCATTGCAATGCAACTATAAAGGCTGTTTAAGACTGTGCACCCCCTTAAGAATAGGGAGCATGGTATTTCTTCAAACTTTCCTACATAGAATTTTGGCCCTATGACCACATTGTTACTAGTGAGTAAAACTGATAGACAGGTGCTGTGTTGGATTTCATGTTATGACTGATTATAAGAATGGAATATGGCTACAAAAGTGCTCTTCAGATGTTTTTATTTTGAATCAGAATTGCACCGAAGAAAATTTGGGAAGTCTTCTTTTCATTTCTTTTGATAATCACTAACCGTCTCATTTCTTTCATATTTCCTTGCATTTATATACCGTGGGTGTTCATTCGAAAATGAAAAAAGCATCTTGAGTTGGCTGCAGACATTTTTCTTTGCCTCCTTTATTTGTAAATCGTTTTTGTAAAACTTTATTGAAAAATACCCTAATGTCAAATCTCTGTCTGTATAAATAATTGGCATCTTATGTAATTAAATGGACTAGGAGTATTTCATTATCTCCAAAAGGATCATATCGATTTCCACTGCACATGCACGCGCAAAGTAAACAGATAAGAGTCTCCTTAATTTACTTGTAGACCAGAAATTAGGCAAAAAAGTGCAACCATATCGCTGTAACGGGAGCAAGGCTGACCACTGATTTCTGCTAATACAGTATTGCCCTATTACTTACCCGTAATCTTCATTACTCTTGGGCCTGTTGTCCTCGTCCCTTTCCTTACTAATTGGAGATGACCATCTCCTCAACAGAAAAAAGAATAAGAGAATGCGGGGACACCTGACCACACTACCTCTCACTGGGAGTACATAAGCAGTTTCTCCCCAGCATTCCACATGAACAACCGAGCCACCAATTGGAAGGCTGGCCGTCTGGGAGAGAGAGAGGAGCGTACGAAATGGGATGAGGACAATGGGACCGAGAATAATGAAAATTACGGTAAGTAATAGGGCATTACCCCACCAGTTCCTCCAGGTACCGTCCCATTCCTTACTAATTGAAGCATACCAAAGCCAGGAACCGGACTTCCGAACTCCCAAGAACATCAAGGACAATACACCAAAAACAGCATCCCAAGTGAAGCAAACGGGAGAACCATAGGAAAAAAACCAGGCAGGAACACACAACAACCCGCAATGCTCCAACCAAACAACAGAGTTGAATCTCCAAAAAATAAGCAAGAGACATCCAAGAAGAACAAAACAAGGAGCCAAATTACGGAGCCCCCACCCAAAGGACAGACCACCCACACCAGGAACACCCCGGAACCAACCTCAGAGGAGGAGAACTCAACAAGAAAGGACCAGAGACTGTTCTCATCCGAAGGACAGCAGCGAGGCCACCCACAGAAGAAGATCCAAGGTGACCAGATACACCAGGAAGCCAGGGCGACACCAACAGGGACACAAGACCACCAGCCAATGAAAAAAAAGAGGCAAACCACAGAGACTCAAGCCCAAAGGGAACCCACAGAGGGGCCAAAGCAACCTGGCCCCCCAAAACAACCACCACAAGGGGGCCAAGAAGAGGAGGAAGAATACCCAGGGCACGAAGCAATAAAGCACCAAAGGCAAGGAACATCCCCCAGCACCAGAGAGCCAGCAGCAGAAATGACAGAGAGTGACCCCCAGCAGACGAGTGAAGAACGCCCAAAACCTCAGGAAGAACCCACAACAACCCCACCAGAAAGCCGAGGGGAAGCAAGGAGAGATCCAAAAGGCCCATCCAAAGCAGGAGACAAAGGTCAGACATGACCAAGCACAGGACCAACCCAAACACACTTGAGGAGGTCCACAGCAGACCTGCCCAGAGAAAAACAGGAAGGGAGGGAGCAGCGACCAATAGCAAGCCCCCCCACCTGACAGACCCGGACACTAGATAACCCAGAGGGCAAGAGGAGGACCAGGCCCTACGGCAGGATTTCCCAGCACCAAATACCAGCATAGACATGGACAACAGCCCAGACCACCTAAACCGGGAGGAGGATTCGGGGCACTGGGACAGGCCAACCAACAGGCCAGGACCGAGGTAACCACCACAAATGTAGGAGACAACGGGACACAAACCCTGCACTCTGCCCAACAAAGGCAGGGGAGAGGCCAGAATCCCAACCGCCACCAACAACAAGACGTTGTCCAAGAAAGAGCAAGGGGTGAACCCCAGCCAACCCTGAACCAGACCAGAGTACAGCACCAAGAGCAGGGAGAGGCAAAACCCCTAAGGCCACCGAGACCAGGGGAACCCAAAGACCAAACAGGGCCAACAGGAAAGATGCTGCTCCAAACAACCCAAACCAAGGGCTACACCCACAACACACAAACCTAGAGGCTGGCCACAGGCAAGAAACCCATGAGCATGGAAAATCAATCCACAAGCCACCGGAGAGGAACCCGGAAAACAGAAGGGAGGAAACCCCCAACTGAACCAACAGCCAAGCAACCAGCCCAGAGGGCAAAAGACAACACAAAGGAACCACCCCAAGCGGGTCCCAAGACCAGGAGCAGAAGCGCAAAAACAGGAGAGACAAACAGGGCAGCCAAAAGTGCAACCCTGTAGATGACCCCACAGACACCCAAGAAGCCAGCAGACTGAACAACATACACAGCAGAAAGACACGAGGCCACCACAATCGCACCTCTACTTGCCCAGAAAGAGCGGCAATGGCACCAACCGCCACAGCCCCGAAAACCCTAACCACCAAGGGCACAGAGAAAGGCACATGAAGCAGCCACAACCAGGCAACACAGGGAACTCAAAGTGGCAGGAAGACAAGGATGCAGCCAAGCAACCCACACTGGCATGCCAATGCAATGGCCCGGCCTGCACCAGGGGAAGGTAGGCACAGAGGAGAGGCCAGAGGACAGGGCAAGAAGGCCGGCCCGGAACCCATCAATACCAGGCACAGGACATCCAACCACCAAGGGGCCGAAAGATCACAAAAAAGGCATAAAAGACACCAGCAACAATTCACACACAAGCAAAACAGGGTCAAACAATGAGGCAGCAAGGGAAAGACAGACAGAGGCAAAGCCAAGGCCCCACCACCAGACCGGCAATATCACAACCCAAGGAGGAACGAGCCCAGAGAATCCAAAAGCGCACAACCCACCGAGGGGGAACAGATCCAAAAAAGGACAGGGCAGAAACCAGATGCCAGCAGACCCACCAAAACCAGAGCCACAAAAAGATCCAGAAAGACCAGAGACATCAAAGGCACAAAACCAGCCCCGAACCAAAATGTCCCGGCCAGACCTAGCCCAAACAACAAGCCCCAAGGGCACAGAGACAGAATCAAGCCAACACCGCAGGCACCCACCAAATCAGGCCAACGGCAACCCGGCACACCAGGGACATCTCGAGCACAGCCCCAATGACACCACCGCCCCAGGGCCATGGCAAAACCAGGACAGAAAACGGGCGCAGCCCAGAAACGGGGATCAGGGCTGCCTAGAGGGAAAAAATGCCACATGGCACACACTTCAGGGTGGGCAGACACCACACCACACTGGCTGCCACACCAACACCCTCACCAGCCAGGTAGAAGCAACAGGGGAGAAACAAAGACCCTGCAGAGGCAGATGCAAAGGACGACCCAAAACACCCAGCTCCCATAGGCGGCAAATGAACCAGCAGCAGGGAAGCAGAGGACCCCCACAAATGGCTAAGGCACCCAGAAAGGCACAAAAGGGGGGAGAAGGAAACTGTAATACGGCACCCACCCCCCACCAGCCAGCCCAAGGAGACCCACAACCCTGCGCCGGGCAATAGGCATTATGTTGGGAACTAATGCTATAAAGTCCCAGAATACAACGTTGTTTTTATTGTGCGCTAAATAAATGGTAATTAATGGCGAAAGTATGCATTAATGCATAATACATTGCATATTGTTGGATGAATAAAAACAGAATGCTACATTTCGGATGTTCTCTCTTATTCATCTGGTATCGACTCATATTTTTAAAATAATTTCCACAGAGATTATAGAAATCTTTCACGTACATATGTAATCCTCTGCCTTATTTGTGAAGAAAAGAGAGTGTAACTTTGTTTTTCTTTGAAGGCCTAATAATTTAGACAGAGTAAGAGTTACACATTGAATTTTGATGCCAATTAAATGTGCTGCAATTAACAAAGGGGCTGTGGGTCTGTGTCTTTTGTTTTAGCTAATCTCTCTGCTCCATTTTACAGCCAGGAATAATGCCTTCATTGTAGAAGCCAAAAATCTTTTCATCTTGCAGAAAGGACAATTTTCTGTAATTCCTGCGCCTATCAGTTGTCACTAGTATGCAACCTGCGACCCAGCCAATGAGTTATTAACAGGTCTAGAAAGCCATAGAAACTGTGGAAAAAGGCAGCATAAATTAAGCTCACACAGACACTAAAACACACAACACAGTTTCAGTGGACTTCCTCACTTTCAGGTTTCCAAAAGCACAACCAAGATAGAGGCAGCAAAAATAAAGCAGCGGCCTGGTTATGTGTTGTTAAGTCTAATCTTCAAGTGAGATGGGCACCTCATGCAACTGTCTCTTTGGTGAAATGATGAACCCTCATTTTTTAAATCAATTTTAGAACCCTATAGATCCGCATTGTAAATTATACCAATATTGATGTGCCTGGATTTAAAAAAATATGTCCAATATTAATTTTTTATAAACAAAATGTCATTTATTATACAATTCTATTTAAGTGAAGGAATTATAAATGAAAAGATTTGTATTCCTCTTAATTCATCCACTCACATTCCGACATACGCTCCCATCTCATTCATATACTGAATACATCACTTTACTCCCAAATACAAACATCAAACATCTTAATACAACTTCATTAACTTCAAATATTAATTTGTGAAACAGTGGGAGCGCTTTTAAAAATGTTGACACTCCCTTTGGTGGAATTATATCCTTCGCATCCACCTTCTCAGGGCGCTAACAGATTAGGGGCCAGATGTACAACCATAGCATTTGCGCAAATTGCGCTCAATTGCGAGTCGCAATCTGCGAGTCGCAAAATGTTATGTACAACAGTGTCTGAGACACTGTTTGCGATTCCCAATGGGGTAGTAAATTGCATGCCTCATGAATATTAATGAGGCACTCGCAATTTGCGACCCCATTGGGAATGGCTGGCCCTCCCAGGGATGGTGGCCTGCTGGGCTCAGCAGACCTCCATCTCTGGGACTGCTTTTAAATAAAGCAGTTTTTTTAATGCATCCCGTTTTCCTTAAAGGAAAACGGGATGCAGTTAAAAAAAGGGAAATTATTCATTTTTGTTTCATTTTTTAAGGGCAGGTAGTGGTTCCTGGGACCACTGCCTGCCCCCTAAAAAATATTTTCCCCTGCATTCACAAAGGGCAAGAGGTCCTGTGGGGACCTCTTCCCGTTTGCGAGTGCTTTACCACCTTTCTGAGCAGGATGGTAAACTGCGACTGTTTTGAAAACGCAATTGCGATCGCAAAACAGTCATACATAGGCCTCTGACTCGCTATTAGGAAGGGATGCCCTTGGAAAGCCCCTTCTTAATAGTGACTCGCTAATCCTATTTAGCGAGTCTCAAAAAAATTGTGACTCGCTAAATAGGGTTAGTACGTGGCCCAATTGTATTTTGCATGCACAAACGGGTCTCTAACTCATTTGCGCATGCAAAAGAGGGTCGTACATCTGACCCACAGTTATTTAAAATATAGTGAAATTCAGCTAGATTCATTAAAGACCCGTTTTGCGAGTCTTTATTAGCGATTCATAAGGAATCGCTATTAAGGACTTGCAAAACGGGATTCATGTAGTAATTGCAAAAAATATTGCGATTCCTACATCTTCCTTATTTGCGATTAGCAAATTGCTAATCGCAAATAGGGAATAACTCCCCATTTATTCCTATGGGCCTAAAGGCCTAAAGGCCCATAGGAATGAATGGGGAGTTATTCCTTATCTGCGATTAGGAATTTGCTAATCGCAAATAAGGATGCGATTTCAAGGGTGCCAGGGGTGTCCAAAGGACACCCTGTAGCACCACTGAAAAGCAAATGTAGCCATATGTTGCGCACACACATGTCCAAAGGACATGTGTGTGTGTAACATACCACTCAGCAAAATGCACTAAAGTGCGCCATCCATATTTGTATGTAGGCGGGGACATGCCTTCCGCCATGGTACCCCTCTGCAGTTCCATGTACAATATGGCAGGCACCGCGCGGTGCCTGCCATGTTGTGCATGGAAGTGCACTACATGCCTTCCTAGCATTGTGGCGGATGGTGCTGAGTGCACCGCCCGCCACAATGTCAGGGATGCAGGATGCGCCCACCACTGTGGCGGGCGCATCCTAATGGCCCTTACGGGACCCCCGCCCTTATGGCGGGCGGTCCCGATTTTGCGATAGGATGCCCGCCATCTTAATATGCCCCTAGATGTTAAAGCAAAAAAGAAGCAATATTAAGGTAAAGCAACTTCAATTTCTAATGCCAAAACAATCCAAAAGCAAGATGTAAGTGGAGTAACATCAATAGCATTAATATTCAGTGGAGAACAGCCCAGCAAGTGTCAGTTATAAAACAGCCAAAATGTGTTTTGTGACTCCTGGCACTTTTTCAAGGCTGTAATGACTAAGTATGGGCGGAAAATTCGCTCCGCTCGTGGAATTTGCGAATTTTTTGCAATTTCGCGATCTGCGAATCTTGCGAAATTGCCCAAAAATCCGCAATTCGCGAGTTGGCGGATTTTTTTTTCTTGTTTGCGCTTCAAAGATACAATCTCGCGCGCACGGCATTGACTTACCATGATTCTGCGTTCGCTGATGAGTTTCCCTCCCTGTTCGCATGCGCTACGAGATTTATTGTGGCTGGCCAAGCGACGCCGCAATCGCGAACATGTCATTCCGACCCGAAACAGGAAATTGCAAACGCGAACACGTCATTGCGACCCGAATCAGGAAATTGCGAACGCGAACACGTCATTGCGACCCGAAACAGGAAAAAGGCATCGCAAGCAGGCTGGTTAAGTGGAAACAACATGTTCGCGACCGTTGCCACTGCATGCGCAAGTTCTCGTTCCCGAAGTGGTAAAAAAATCTCGCAAACTCACAAGAAAAAATTTGCAAGCTCACCGAATTTAACGGATTTTTGCGAATCGCGATTACGAATTTGCGCAAATTCACGTATCGCGAATTCGCTAATTCCGCCCATGCTTAGTAATGACATAAAAGATAGATCAGCATCATCCTATATATAGTGCCACTTTTTCTTCAACAATATTATGTGAGACATGATACAGTCAGGTGTTATTAATATAGTACTTATCATCTTATAACATTTGTAAATAATACATAATACCTAACCATGAATGCATGTTTAACATGCATCAGTATCTAACCATTACACAAAAGATAAATCAATTTTCTCCATTTATTTGCAGAGGAGAAAGATAACCTGCTATCATATCAGAATATTTCACTGGTACATATATTCATATGATGAAGCCATATATTAACAAAGTCACAAGAATCATATCTTTACATTTTTTTAAATGTTTTTATCCAAAAACCTATTTTTTACCTTAACTGTTGATATGTCATTGATGTAATCTTTTAAACAACTGCTATGTCCAAATCGTCAAGTAAAATCAGCATGAGAGGTGATACCACCAAAAATCCTGATAAGCATTTGAAAAACTATAAATACTTAGGGGCAGATTTATGAAGGCCTTGCGCCGCCGGTGCGTCATTTTTAACATGGGAAAAAGTGACGCACCGGCGGCGCAAGGCCTTCATAAATCTGCCCCTTAGAGACTCAAAGTAATATTAGTTGATCAGTCTCACCTTAATAATTCAACTCACAGACCCTAAAGAGAATCCCAAAAGAACATGAACTAAGTGTACAAAAATGCAAAATAATTTAAGTCAGGAGACCTACATTTTAAACAAAAGCTAATGAAATTAATTGGAAACCATTCCAAAGATACATACTTTCATCACTGTAAGACATCATTAAAAGAAAAAAGCCATACCAAATAATACATGCACATGCAGTATTAAGCTCAATTAAACCCTGTGAGCAAAGCGAAAAATAACATAAGCTTACATTTTTATTAAATCTTTTGTGGTTCCCCTCTAAAAATGTAGTTCCAATATCACAAATTTGAACTTCACTCATGATAAGGTGAAAGTCTCTAGAAGATAAAAGCCCTTAAAAAATGAATCCACATGAATTATTCAGTTCACTATAAGCAAAAAATCCACCATAATCATAAGTATACCATCAAAATCTTATGGAATCTGCCATGGAAAGAAGAAAGGAGAGCAGAAAGCCCTCATAGTAAAGCTGCCTTTACTTCCACCAACCCTATCTGAGAAGGAAATGTCGACATCAAATAGCCTTGTGTTGAATCCGCGGTGAGAATTTCTGCGTTTGAACGTAGTCTTGGAAAGGAAAGTCAAAAATCTCCTACGGGACGAGGAACGGAGCTGTAACGCAAGACAGTTCCACGAAGTTGGATACCCCATTCATGAAGGACTGCTTAAACAAATGTTCTGCCGCTGAGAAGGACGTAGTGGGAGAAGTTATGAAGTCAATCTGACGGCCGATGGACCTCGGACGGACAGGTAAAGCAGGTTGGTCCCAGTCTCCTCCTAGTGGTAATAGTAGTTTTTTGCCAAAAAATTTCCAAGTCCACCCACTTTTTAAATTTGCCTATCTGGGCACTTTTAGCACCATATGCAAGGATCCAGGACTGAAGATCCTCCACTTTAAGGGTCAGGACTCACTCAGGCTGGGTCCAGGTACAGGTTCAAGATGTAGAAAGCCTATTGTGTCCCATTGGTTCTGAACAGGAGTCCAGTAAACTAGCCCTTGTGAGTCACTCACTAGGTCCTGGGACAATTGAAGATCCAGTCCTTTTCCCCAGGTAGAAGGTAGCAGAGCAGCAGTATAATCATGGTAGCAATTCAGCAGGGCAGCAGTCCAGCAGAGTGGTAGTCCTCCCAGCAGCTCTGCAGCCTTTCTTCCTAGCAGAGTGTCCACAGATCAAAGAAGTGTACTGAAGAGTTGGTGTGTGAGGTCCCACTTTTATACCCTCGATCTCTGATTCTGAAAGGTGGAAGAAGGTTCTAGAAAGTGGCTTTGAAGTGCATGGAGTTTACTGACTCCCATGCCCTTATCCCACACTTCTTAATCTCTCCTTCTCTTCGGCAATGGTCCCAACTTGCTGGAAACAAGCATGGGTTACCCCCATTATTAAAAAACCGACCCTAGATCCCACAAAACCGGAGAACTATAGGCCCATTTCGCTGCTCCCCTGGGTGTCTAAACTAGCAGAAGCCCATGCGAACAACGTGCTATCAGACCATATGGCCCAAAATAACATCTTAAACCCTTCCCAGAATGGGTTCAGGCCAGGGCACAGTACGGAGTCCGCCCTTCTATCCACCACTGAGCATCTCCGGAAGATACTAGATGCCGGTCAAAGCGCTGCGCTGATATTGCTCGATCTCAACGCAGCCTTTGACACGGTTTCCCACAACATCCTGCTGAAACGCTTGGAAGACATAGGGATCAGCGATCAGGCCCTCGAATGGTTCCGCTCGTTCTTGACGGGCAGATCCTTCCGAGTCTCAGCTCCCCCGTTCACCTCCCGACCTCACTCTATCGGCCAAGGAGTCCCGCAGGGCTCGGCACTCAGTCCATCCCTTTTTAATCTTTATGTGCAGCCCCTTGTGGCAGTGGCCAGAGAATGGGACCTCACGCTGGTGTCGTACGCTGACGACACTCAGCTGGTGATTACCCTCACTCAGGGCCCCTCAATCTCTGCCACGAGATTTAGGGATGGGCTGGCCGCAGTCGCCCATTGGATGATGGGCAACTGCCTACAGCTGAACGCAGGGAAAACTGAGGTGCTGCTCCTTGGAAGGAACCCCAGCTGTTGGAGCAACCACTGGTGGCCTTCCGTGCTGGGCCCCATCCCTCCACCTAAGACTCTGGTAAAAAACCTGGGTGTTTGGTTGGACTCCTCGTTGAGCTACCAAACCCACACTAAAAGAGTGGCTGCTACCTGTGTGGGCATGCTGAGAAGCCTTAACCCTATTCTTGGCTTCTTCGATCCTAAAACACGTCAGCTTATAGTCCAATCGATCATCCTCTCGCGGTTGGACTATTCCAGCGTCCTACTGCTAGGCACTAACAAAGCAGAGATAACAAGGCTACAACGAATACAGAATTCTGCGGCTAGGGCCAATATGGGTCTTCCTAGAAGATGCTCTGATAGAGCCACTATACAAAGACTCCATTGGCTCCCGGTGGAATCCAGAATTCAATTTAAAGCCCTCACCTCTGCGTTTAAAATCCTCAGAACAGACGGCCCTGAACTCCTCCGTCCGCTGTTAGTGCCCTATACCCCCCAACGTAATTTGCGCTCTCTAGGTCAGCAGCTGGTAGTGGTTCCTCGTACGAAACGCTTCCGTGTCGGAGGTCGCTCCTTCAGAGTCTTGGGAGCGAAACTCTGGAACTCCCTTCCCCTGAACATCCATCGCCTTGACAATCTGTCCGCTTTCCGGAAGGCAATTAAAACCCATCTGTTCCCACTGTCCTAATGGGAACTTTCTAAAAGGGGTGTTTTTAAAATTGTAATCAAACACCCGACTTTACCATTAAAAAGGGTTTAACATTGCAATTTGATAGATACCAAACATGACATATCTACCTGCTCCAAATTGGAAATTGTAGTTAAGCAAATCTAATAAGGAATCCCCAATGTTATCCTGTGGGAGAGGTGGTCCTCACAATAGTGAAAAAGCGAATTTTGGAATTTTTTACTACTAGGACATCCAAAACATAAAAGTACACGTCCAAACTTTTAATTACACAGCACCCTGCCCAATGAGGGTGGGTCAGCTACTATCCTCCTACTGGATCTCAGAGCAGCAATCGGCACTGTAGTTCACACTATCCTAAAAAAGAGACTGAGGGAAGTAGGAATTCATGGCAAAGCCATGGACTGGCTTGCCTCTTTCTTGGAGAACAGAACCTTCCAAGTGATGGAGAGGAGCTGTTTCTCTGATTGCCTCCCAATCGCATTTGGCATCTCTCAGGGCTATTCCCTTAGCCCTACCCTATTTAATATCTATGTACAACAGCTTGCCAATGTAGTATAGGAATTTGGCATATCAGTCATGTCGTATGCTGACGGCACCCAGCTGGTAGTGTCTCTGACAAACGGCTCCAATTCAAGCAATCATCAGCTGACCCACTGTCTTGAGAAAGTGGTAAACTAGATGTCTAAGAGCTGTTTGAAGCTGTATGGTGGGAAAACAGAGTTTAAGCTTCTGGGAAATCTGGCCAAACCCGCACCCCTGAGACAGTCCAACTGTTTGGGAGACCCACCTATCCCTAAACCAGCTATAAAAAACTTGGGAGTCTGACTTGAGGACACACTTAAAATGGCCTGTCAATCTAGGAAGCTATGAGGAATTTCTCCTCGCTTCTCAAAATGTTAAGGAACACTATTGAAGTGATTCCTGTGCACCTGAAGAAAACTGTGATTCAGTCCCTTTTAATCTCACGCTTGGATTACGGCAACTCGCTGTATCTAGGCTCGCCTAAGTATGTAACAAAGAGACTCCAAGTGGTACAGAGCATGGCTGCTAGACTCTTATTAAAAATCCCCAACCGCGTATCCACCAAAGAACCACTCAACAGCTACATTGCTTGCCCGTTGACGCCTGAGTCAAGTTCAAAACCCTCTTTATGGCACATAGGACCATCAATAATAAAGGTCCTGTAAAGCTTAGGAAACTGATATCTAGGTACACCCCGACCAGACACCTCAGATACTCCTAACATCAGCTCCTAAAGACAACCAGAGTCAAAACAGCTAGATGGGGTGGCAGATCATTTACCCATCTGGTACTAAAGCTGCGTAATGCCCTCCTACTTGAAATCAGATCCCTACCAAATGAAACCTCCTTCAGGAAAAACTTAAAGACCTGACTGTTTCCTCACTAAGTACTCGTAGGCTCATTGCTGTACTAACAGAACCTCTCTAGCACTGAGAAGCCTTCGAGCGGCCATGCACTTTAAAAGTCTAAAATATAAACATAAATAAATTTAGCAAAAATGGAGGAGGTGAGGCAACATATTTGGGGTAAGACCATCCTAAAGCTGACAGGTCTAACAACTATTAACTACATTTTAAATGAAAATAATGATTTAAAATATATTAAATCATATTATAATTATTTTTTCTCAAGGTTGAAATAAAAAATACAGTCACACAAAGTAAAATAATAATATTTTTATTATTCATTAATTAAGATTAAGAGTGATGTGTATGAATCATTTAAAGCTATTTAATTATATTTAATTTATTGATACAAAAAAAGTAATTAAAATATTTGTATTGTTACAGTTTATTTATTTATATTTCTAACAAGTTTAAATAATGTACTGAAATTTAACTTAACGTTATTTTCAATGAAAAATCCAGTCTCTGGCTACATTTTTTTCTATGGAGGGGGCTCCAGTACCAAGGGTTAGCCATGTGTGGTGCTAGATTTACTAATGTACTTGGCAGTTAGACTCCACTCCCTTTTTCAGGGAGTAGAGACATGTAAGTTTAGACTTTTATGTAACTTTACACTCAGATTTCAGCAGTAAAGCTGCTCAAAAGTGTAAGTAAATTTACAAATGTATATTACTTACAAGTGTAATTTACATTTTAGAATAGCACCAATTGAGTTCAGACATTGGGCTTTGCATTCAACTATGAGATTGTATTAGGTGAAATAGTTTGTAAATGACTTAAAAATACTTACAAAAGAATCGAGGTTGAAGAGGCCATGTTCTTGTCAAGATGACAGCAAGGTGAAAAGTTCAACTAAGGAGTATGACCAGAATAGGATGGCTGTGCATTTCATAAGCGTTTGAGTGCTTTTGGAGGTTACGTGAGAAAAGACCAATAGTTAAAAGGTGCTGCTCTGTTTTTAAATTTGCTTGAATCCTCATATTCTTTCGGTTGTGGGCAATACATGTGGGACTTCCTGAGCTGTGCACCTTGGCTATGTTGAGAAAAGTTACACCATTGCCCTTAGTGTGTGTTCTACAGTTAGAGAGCATGTTAAGGGAGATGTAGCATAAGTGTTGGACTAGTACATATGACTGGGTAATATCTAAGAAGTAGTCTTTAGTACCACCATGCAGGAATTCTCTTATCCAAACCAACTATCTTGAACCATTACTTTTCTTGGCTTTCCATCCAGTCCGGGGTATTCAAATGTATGCTTTTTCAAATACTTACTCAATTATACCTGGGTTGCCTCTTACAGAAAAGTGTTGTTTAATTTCCTTCCTCTGTTCAATGAGGTCATGTCATGTCTGTGAGTGGAATTAAGTTAGGCATTGCTAATTACCCTATATCAAGACTGCTTTTTAAAGAGACAGACGGACGACTGAAGGTAAGGAGCACGTCCCTTTGATAGTTCCTACCTAAATGAGACAGTATGGCTTCCATCTTGTTTGCTAAAGTCTTTTACATCTAGGTAGTTTATTGTCAATTTACTGACCTATATCTTACTTTTGCTAACTATGCTTGTTATCACAATTATGGACATCATTTTCTACACAGAGCCAATACTCAACGTGCATAGTTTAATTATACACAATGGGATAATTGTCCGACTCCCCCCACAAGGGAATTCTAAAACGCATAAAAGACAAATTCATGTAATTTACTGGTTGTGACACTTCAGACCCAATGTCATACTATTTTAAATTAGTTCTAACCCACCAAAGAAATATATGCTTACACAGACCAAACTCATATATACAGCTTCATTTCTTAACCAAGGAGCGCTTAAATGGTATGATTCCAGAAACAATACAAATACTTTGAAATTAATTTGGGTAATAAAATCTTGGCAGGTTCAGGGAAAGGAAACCTTCTTTCGAGCCTGAATAATTCCCACACAAATGATCTTGTTGAATGACACTATCCAGCAGACGACGTATCTGGGTTTGGCATAAAAATTAAAGAAATGAATGCCCCAACAATACCCTCTTTTGCCTGTTTTGAAAACTAGAATAGCGTGGTGCAGAATGGTACATTTAATGCCACCTTTTCAGGTCCTAATTGGTGACTAATATGGCCAGTATACACTTATGTTTGTCATGCTCATTTTCTTAACTTCACACCTGGGTTCAACTCATACAAAGCTCATCCCCGATTATCACAATCATCACATTCCAAAATTATTGCCACCTATTCGGTGGTTGGAACACTCCGCACTGTCTGCTGTGAAACAACTTCTTTCTCTTTTGTCCGAAGACATGAATTTATCAGATTTTTTTGAGGGTCCTAAATCTCTATATTCTAAAAGATTTATTTATGCTACCTATACAGAAATGTGGAAAATATCCCAGATGGAAGCTGCTGCATATTTAAGACAAATTGTCCAAGCTAATTTGGATGTGCTTGCTGTTGTTGATAATGATATTAATAAGTTGCCTTCTCGTATTTACAATTTACAATACATTGTGTCATCTGTTATTGATATCATGCAAAGTGACATGTCAACATTGTATCATGGGCAAAGTCAGCTTAGATCTATTATTCAGTTTAGCTGGACTCCTCAAACACTTAAAACTGGGCATGTACCATGGCACTACTTGAACTGCAGTCATTTATTCTGGCTCTTTAGTGTAACATAGCTGATGATGATGAAAGATGCAACATACACAATGTGCATTTGGAGAAATTCAAACAACTTCCATTTACTAAAACTGAAACACCTTGGGGTGCATGGTTGATACACAGCGTTATTTCTTTGTCTATCCCAACATTTCAGTCCACAGCTTGCATGAAACATTTTCCTGTTGGTAGATATGAACCCCTTGGGAACAGCTTCGTTCATGAATTATGGTCACTTCCCTTTACATATCATTGTGAATGTGCCAGGAAGGAAATGTTTCTTACTGGAGCAGAATGAGACCTTATTGTTATTTAATAGGAATTCCAGTCAACGCAATTCTTCGTCTTATACATTTCTTTCAAATGGGAGTTATTTAATGCTTAGCAATCAAGATTGCGGTGGAATGTGAGCTGGAGCTGGAGTCCCCTATATTTTGTCAGTTTCCCAGCTCGTCAATTGTAGCAACAATGTCTTGTTTCCCCCTCAGCATGGGATTGTAGATAGTTTGTTGTGGCCTTCCATTCCATCTTTGAAGGTAGACTTCAACAAGCTAAACAGACTCGAAGCATTTTTGTTTGAACATGAGGTAGCTCTCACATCTTCTCACAAAACCTTCAAATTACATGCGGCAGAGCTTCTACTGAAATACAGTCATTGTTAAATACAAACCTTCCCCCTGCTTTTCAGCGAAGTAGTGCATCACATTTTGAATGCCTCTAATATGGCCGGTCTCAAACTCTTTTATAGTAGTCGGATCTGGCCTTGTCAATTCATTCCAAACTGTCTTTTTAATAATACTAACATTAACCATTACATTTTTTCCAGTGTATCCGAAGCATTTTGGTTGCTGTTATTCCTTGTTTGCAGCATTCTCATCCTATTTCTACTTTTCCACAATGGATTTTACATTTTGCGGGCCCTCTGGAACAACAACTGCTCCAACCTTATCGTGAGCATATGCTTCAGATGTTTTAAATATTTCTACAAAAGCTTTACTGGTCCTGTGTACAACTCATCTTCCACTGCCTCTGGTGCCCCTTTGAATGGGCACTGGATATTTGCCTAACTTTGCCGACACTCACTGCCTTGGACATTGAAATGCTAATGAGTCCCTTAGTGACCCATTTTCAACTCTGTCCCTTGGATTTGCAATTTCTTCACAAAGCAAGGTTTAAGCCATTCACTTTTGAGTTAATATGTTCATCCCCACATGGTTCACGGAATACAGGCTCTACTAACATGGATACAGGTTGACCAGCAATTATTCAAGCAGTCCCAGCGACTGAGGATCATGTCTGTTCTTTGGAACTTGTAACTTCGGCTGTTAATCAATCGTCATTTGAGGAGTCAGACTCCTTTATGGAGTCCCTGGCCTTTGATTGGTGAGTGACACAATGGATGCCTCCGAAGCAGCATGGTTCGACTCTTTTTCCATATTGACAATTCCTTTTTTAAGATTTGGAATACGGCTTTCATCAGCTATGTTTTGAGTTTGTTTATCTTTTAGTTACATTTAGTGCTTTTTATCATGCTATTTTCTTGACCAAAGGGAGGGTGTTGTGTCATTCTGGCATGGCTCATTACCGTTTTCCCAATGTTAGCCTAACTGTGCATTGTAGTCTGCTTTTATGTTGCACATTTTACTACATAACACGCTTGCCTTTGTGCCACATTGTTTTTTCACACAGAACCTGCACCTATTTTCATATTTTATTCTTTTCCTGGGATTTATTCTGAACAAACTAGACAAGGTCAGACAGCAATGCCCTTTTATATTCTCTCTGGTCAGACACTAGCACTTAGACATAAAAAGACAACTCAGCTGCTGTTTGTGAGCACACGTCTTGTTATATAACTGAGGGCAAGGGTTCTAAAAACATACAAACACTGAGCAAAGGCTCTGAAGCAAGAGTGCTGGGTCAGATGAGATGTAGAACATCCACCTTTGAATGCTATGGTATGGGGTCCGCCACTAATCCCAGAAATCTATGATATATAATAATTTAGATTCAATAGAAATTGGTAGGGAGTAGGCTAATCTGTTTTATAACATGATGGTTTGTTAAACATGCTTCAGATATTTTTGGTATTCATTTGTTTGCTAATTGTGGTGCAATGGGGCATTCTAGAGCATGATAGTTTCAATAAATATTGTAAATGTCCTTCGTGTCACCTGTTTATCTTATTGTGGCTAAGTACAAATGGGAGAACAAAAGGGTGTATCCTGTTACCGTGATCCCTGAGAGGATTGAAAGTGTTGTGTTCTGGGGTGCCAAGTCACTTGTTTCTCTGGAAAGGTTAGGAGAGCAAGTGAAGCACTTTGGGTAGTCAGACTCGGGCTCATAGATACTGAGGTGTATGGCAACTAGGTCCATTGATACAGACGTTTTATGGTCCCAAGAATAGTTCTCTTCCTCATCAGAATCCCTGCAAATGTTTCTATTATCAATTCCAAAAGTGAAAACAAGTCTTTGGGAAGTTCATATTTGTCAATGATGATACTAGGTACAAATGACAGTGACTTGGTGAGGAGATCTTGCTCCGGTAATGCAATGCCCTGCCATATATTTACAGAGCAGCATTAAACCACTTTGCATGGCGTAACGCTCCTTTGTAAATATAGCGCCCTGTGACTCAGATATTTGTGTGAAAGGGGCTTGCAATGGGTGTTGCTGTGGGCATTCCACTGCAACACCCATTGCTTTTTTAAGCTGCCCCAGATTTACAAGGATGTGTAAATCTGAGGCAGAGCTTAAAACTAATGTCATTGAAAAGCAGGCGTTAGAGTGGTGCAATGAGGAGACATACTTTTATTTCTCCTAGTTTTTGCTATTTCTATGTTTGCAGCATTCTGCAGCACAGATAGAAGGAGCAAATCACCTGTAATGATTGTTTGTGTGCCAGGAATGTGTCCCTTCCTGCACATAAACAATCATCCCTTCAACACAGACACCCATGCAACATGTTGCAGGGGGGTCTGTGCTGCAGGGATGGTTCCCTACAATGCAAGCTCCCTTGTACCATGGCACAAGGGTGTCTGTGTTGGTGCTAGACGGCTTTTTGTAGGCCGGTGCAAAGGTAAAAATAGGATGTGCTGTATTCTTGTGCATTCGTGGGAACCCTGCGGTTTTGAAATGATGCAGGTCGGCACTGCTAAATTGCTTGTAGCACCATGCTGCACCATTTCTTTATGAATATGCCACATATTCTTTTGATTGCAGACAATACAATGATATCAAAAGGAGATGGTGCGATATTGACTTCACTTGTGAAATGATTTTACATGTTATTCAGGTGGAAATTTGATATCAAAAATAAAAAAGAACAGGTCAAAATATATTGACATTCTCATGAGATGAGGAAAAGAGATGCCAGTAGCTGCCTGTTGTAAATATTTGGATGTTGAGATATTATTAATATGAAAAGAGCAATTGGGCTCTTAATTATGTTAAATAATACTAAACATGGACTAATACATGGTATTTAATTAGGTAAATTAAATTGTATTTCAGAGGAAATTTGCTGAAAGTACCTTCAGAGATTTGGAAAGCAAATGTGGAAGTTAGACTTATTTCAGCAATTACTGGAAAGTCGTCCTTGTAAGAACTTGGATGAGCGGCTAGATGTATGTACAACTGGTCACAATATACTGGTCGCAATTTGCGCCCAGTATTTTTGCATGAAGTGTGGTAATTTGCAAAGCAACTTAAGTACTAATAGGTCAGTTTGCAAATTGCCAAGTTGTAGTGGGTCGCAGTTTGACTTGCATTATGAATATAAATAAGGTAAGTCACACATTGTGACCCACTACAAATCGCAGCCATCACAGGGATGGTGGCCAGATAGACGTTAGTAGACCACCATGTCTGTGATTGCTTTTAAATAAAGCTGTTTTTGTTTTCCTTCAATGCAACCTGGTTTCGTTACAAAAAAAACAGAAGTATTTAACTGAAAAGTTTACATTTTCATATTTTAAGAGTAAGCAGGACTCTTAAAAAAACATTTTTCAACATGTGGGAAGAGCAAGGGGACCCCTAATCATTTGCGAATGAATTACCACCTCCTTTGGCAAGGTTTTAAAGACCAGAATTCAGCCGCAAAACATTCTGTATTTGGAAGGTGAGCCCTAAACACGCCCATTCAAAATATCGAATCGATATTTGGTCGCAAACCAAAATTATGATTCGGTAATGTGTTACCAATTCGTAATTTGTGTTTTATACATCATAAACAGCCTTTTTGTTGCGCAAAATGAACCTATAAAAAGACCTCTAAAAATAGCTATTGGAAAAGCTGCATTAACAGTCATGTGAAAAAGAAGATGGCGATTGGGAAGGCCTGGAACGAACCGTATAGAATATGTGATCAATTGACTAAAAGTACATGCTCCAGAATTCTCGCTTAGCCCGAGATCACATTAGAAATTGAAGGCTTGGAAAAAAAGATAATATATTCAGCACATTCCACAATATATACATATAATCACGGTATCAGAAAATAACGATTGCAACTGTTTAAAGGGAATATAGCCCACGATGAAAGGTGTAATGAGAAGGAGGAAGAAAGAGAATTGTGGATGCTACACAATGAGGCAAATAATTAGAAACTGTTTTTTACTAAAATATTAATGAATTAAAGTAATGGAAGAGATCTTGTGAGGAAACGTAAACCAATATGAATTAATCCATTGAGGGTGGTGGTTGGGAGTGGAAATAGCAAAATAATCTAGAGCAGTATGCAAATGCACCCACCCCCCTCACCCCCAAACTAACTAATGTTATAATGCTACGATGTCACAATCAAACAAAATAAGTGTATGATCAGGCACCACGATCTGGTCATATTAAAATATTTGGACATGTATTTGAGCAAGCAATGATTCTGGTGTTTAATTATTTGAAGGAAATAGCCTAGAAAAGTAGAACTTGTAAATCCTCACTGTGTGCAATTAATAATTTCGTGTCATAGAGGTGTACTACAGTCTAAAATAAATATCCTTTTATATCCTGTTGAAGTGACAATAAAATCTGGCATTGCATAAATATCTACTTTAACTCAGATTTGTCCTACGCTCGGGAAAAAGTCGCACACATTAAATTACACAAAAACTACAAAGAAGTGTAGGAATTAAATATTTAACTTGTATATCTCAATAATGCTTTTACAAATTATATCAGATATCTTTCTAGAGGGTAGGAATAAAAATTCTAAGCTTCAATAAGCAGCACTATGATAGATGTAGGTTTCTGTTACCTTCTAGGCAAGACAATATGCTCACAGAACAAAATATGTTTCAAGTCTTTAGCTACTAAGCGCTGCCATGAATACTGTATATAATTGCAATCATTCCAGTACTTGTTTCGCCTCTGGTTATTGTTCCACAATTCTATCAAGAGATGTAGTAGATCTATTTCGGTGATATTCAAAGCTAGGAAGCAGCAGCTAGTAATTGTTAATGCATTTTGTTAAGATAAATATCTGAGCTCAGAGCTGGGCTGCGCTTTATCGAGAAGGCAAAAAAGCTTTGTCTGGCACCTGGTTTTAGTTACAATAGCGCCACCTTGTGGTACAATCTTTTTAACCTCCGCAATGCACTCACCACACAAAATCGACAGATTCTATTTGTAGTAAACAAATAGGAAAGTGCAGCTCATAGTCAAAGCTCGCGAAAAATGAATATCGAGTCGTCCGGCAGACAAATAACTCAATGAGTCCGACGCTCCTACTTTTAAACGCCACAGGAGCATGTTTAAGAGGTGTGAAAGAGACTTACTGTAAATGTTGCGAATATTTGCAAGACATATTTATAGTGACAACATAAATATGAAGGCATGCAATATGTATGTTAAGAGTGGTGTGAAAACAGCCTGAGTGTGTTACATTTAATATTGCATTAAACGACATGTGGTGGCTCTATGTACCCAGCAGTAATTATGATTTCATACTCCTAGAGCTAGATTGACGTGCACATCTACCACATATGATCATTGCCATATGTTGATGATAAAATTGCATAATTAGTGTAGTTTCATGCGAGGTAGTGAATTTCGAACTCCTATCTTCGCTTTTGTTACTTTGAAAATTGATAATAATCACATCGCTAGAGGATACAAAAAATAACTCTTAAGCGTTCACAAATAAATTGGTAGAGCACGAGAAGTGCTGTAAATTGGGGGTGCCCCCACCCCCACCAAATCGCCGTTCCCCGCCTCTGTTTAGGGTTGGGGGAAGTGCTTGGTTTACGTCTGGGTTTAGTGACTAGTTTGTGGGGAACCTGAGAGGTCTTTTGGAAGTGCTACTGCCAGATTGCTGTCACTCATTTCTGACTGCTAGTCTTTGGGTTCTTTGATAGTGCTGTCAGGAGTGTGTGGTTACTAGTCTTTGAGGGGAGTGAGAGTGCTTGGGGATTTTACACCGTAAATAAACTCTTTCAAAGTTCTCCTTCTTTAATGATTGAGACCATAACAGAAGAACCCCTGTGTGCTTGCCTACGGATGGACAAGTCTCACTCTTGAAACAGCGCTGGTGAAATCACTCCCAAGTGAAGTGTTCTTCCTCCAGTTGTGAGCCTTGACAGTTTGCTTTCCCTAAGGAGGCTGCCCAATGTTTGGGTGGAGCATGAATAACCCGGGCTCACTATCTACCTTTAAGAACCCTTACCCGGTGGCAGCTGGCAAGCAGATGCACCCATCTACTTCCTTGGACGGAAAACTGATCGCCAGCGGCATGTGCACACTTTGTTGTGCTTACTGTTGCCCACAAGCACCAATAAGGTACGTCTATAGAGTGTCAGGTACAGGTGGCGCAAGGGGCTTGCAAATAAGCCCCCAAATCTTTATTGGTTGCTGAAAGTCAGATACAGATTCAGAAAAGGCTTTCTTCGATTGATTAATAAAGAATCATAAAAGCAAACAATTAAAAATACATAAAACAATTCATACGTTAAAATTCGCTACAAATTTTACATAGATTCCAATTCAAAATAAAAAAATATTAAACTTACAAAAGCCCTCATTTCATTAAAGAAGAAACAATTAGATACGCACATATTTCCTTAGGCTCAAGACTTTTTTCAGGAAAAGTGTTATCCTTAGAACACTGTTCCCGTTGTCTAAGAATTGTAATGCCAAAAAGGCAGGACGACATTGGCGGAGCCCATACTGTTTTAATATTGGTATCAGAAGCAGACTCCTTGCAGCAGAATAAAATTTACAAAAAAGAGTAACATGTATCGTAGATTGAGGGCAAATATTATCACAGGGGCAAAGCTGGAGGTCTCAAGACCAGTCATTCATTGTAGGAAAAGTGACTAGTCTATGAAAGACCCCCAACCTAAATCGAGGTATTAAGAACGTATCATGTGCACCAGAAACAAAAGTTAAATAGGGTTGAATATTAAAAGTAGTTAAAACCAACTTGTAGTGCAGGACTGTGGGCTTTAAAATCTCAGATGACATTCTAAGGGTACCCAGCAGCAAAAAACCCTCTTTTCTTAATTCCTTCCTTGTTATTGCCCCGATAGTGGTAGGATTAGTAAAATACTCTAAATGGCCAAGATCTTTAAAAAAATTGTAAAGATATCTTAGCCATGGTATCCTCATTACACCTTCCAATTTTGAAATATCTAAAAGAATATCTCTGTTCCGTTTGGCCTCCTCTTTCGTCCAGAGCCTGTGCCATAATAGCACAGGCTCCATCCTGATTTGATCGCTCCAGCCTAATTAGATCAGAGATTAAGGAGCGTTCTAACTCTGCATGACCAATGCATGCTGAGGTACCACTCCGGACAGATAGGATGTATTTTAAGAAGGAATTGTCTACTCTCTGAATTGGGAGGAGGTCAGCAAACCCCCAAACCCCACTCTCATATACTGCCGCAGAAGCACACTTTACCTTATACATTTTAATAAGCTCCTCAGGGGGTCTTTCACCCAGTTTCTTGGCAAAGGCAGTTAGGGCAGATGTAGTATGCAAGAGTACCAATTTTTAGCTGCTACAGCTTGTACCCAGGTATCATTGTGGGCAAAAAGAATGCCCAAATATGAAAATTTCTTTGTAGCCCCAATCTTTTGTCCTGCAACAAACATGTCTCTATATTTCTAGATGCCCTTACCACAGCGCATAATAAAAGTTTTGGATGAGTTTACCCTTAAACCTAAATCTTTCATAAAAAGGGAAAAACTATCCAAGACTCGCTGAAGGCCCACTTGTGTGCGGGACATTAGCACGGCGTCATTTGCGTTTAAGAGGGCTGGAATTGGGCGACCGGCTGCTTGAGGGAAGTCTTGGTTGTCTTTAAGGAGAGCTTCTCCAAGTCCATTTATAAACAATTTAAAGAGGAACAGAGCTAGAACACAACCCCGCCTGACTCTGCTCCTAATCGGAAAAGCAGTCGAGTGCTCGCCCTTCAGGCCACAACACAAACCTGCATTGGCATCATTATAAAAACACTTACGTAAATAAATAATATTAGCATCAACCCCCAAAACTTCCAATAATATCCATAGTTTGGTGTGGACCACACAGTCAAAAGCAGCTGTGATATCCACAAATGCTAAAAATAGGTTCCCTTTCCTAGCCCTCGTGTATTTCCCCACCAGGAGAGAGAGATTCAGCCGTACTGCAGGTCTGACAGAACAGTGTTCTCATCAGCCCAATCCTGAAGATGTTCCAATATAACTCTGCCCGCTACCTTCGTTACAGCATCCAGCAGAGAAATTGGCCTGTAGCACCCTGGGTCTTGACTGCCCCCCTTTTTAAAGATGGGAACAATAGTAGATTCCAGTCAAGCGGGTATAAAATCAGTACTACAGCTAGCATTTAGCACCTGCACCAGTAGGGGCACCCACAGACAAATGTTTGACAAGCATATCTATGGGGACCCCATCCGGTCCAAGAGCCTTACCACCCTGGCTTGCATGAAGGGCCCGCTCCACTTCCTCGAAAGTAAACATTATTTCCTAATAATATAGAGGATGATTTGAGCCGTGAGCCTCCTTGGGGCAATTATCCATCATAACAGAAATTCCCTCGCAAACATACACCTGAGCAAAGTGTTTAATCCACTGTTCCTCAGTTATGGCTATCTCAATTGTCGGGCTGGGCTCTCTAGATAAAAATGGTGCCCTAATTACCTTCCAAAAAGCTGCACTATCCTTGGCTACTGAAGCTGAATGCAATGCCTCCCATGCCTCCTTCTTCATTATAATTTTGCTGTCCCTTAATGCCTGTTTGTATGCCCCTCTAGCTCTCCTTATATCTAGGATGTTTCTCGGGATTTTGTGCAGTTCTTTTTATAACTGAGAATATGCTTGAGTACACCTCGAATCAAAAAACCCGTTCTGGGATCTATTACTCTTTTTGTGCCTGATGAGAGACTCTCTTATTACATTGGTTATTACCAAAAAATGTGCTAGTAATTAGCAGGGGTAGCTTTTTCACTCAGACATGTCTCTATGTCTGATTTACATTTACCCACCACTAATTTGATCAACGCTGCTTGATCTACCATAGCCCAATGAAGGGAGTATCCATTAGTGCTCCCAATGGCTATATTCTCTAGCAATTGGTCATGTTTACTAGATCTAAAAATGTTACTAGAGGGTAATGTAATGGTCAAACAGAGAGGACAATGATCGCTGAGTGAATTCTCAGAGATGTAAAAGGAGTGGAGGCTTTGTGCATGATTACTGGATACTAAGACATTGTCAATGGTGGAACAAAATCCTCTACCATTAAATGTCCAAGGCAGAGGGGGGCAGGTATTGGGCGCAGTTCATTTACAAAGCCCAAATCAAAACTAAGAATAAGTTTATTTAGCTGCTCCCCTAAAACAGCAGGACTAAAATGGGATGAGCATGCTCCTTCTTCTCGTAGGGCTCCACATAAATTATCCCAAGCATTCTCACATAGCATACAATTAAAGTCCCCAGTCAGAATTAAAATTATGTCTTTCATCTTGCTTTTACCTAGTAATTTCAACGATTGTGATTTATTTTTAATAACAGTTCCCACTAGTCCTGGGGGAATATTATTATAGAAATTAACCAAAGCTATGGAGGATTTTGTATCTAAGTCCACTCTAACTAGTTGATAATAATCCCACCACAATTGGGTATTTAGCTTAGAGCGAATTCCAGCAATATTCCATGAGACAATATTACAAAGAGGAAATCTGGAGACAGCAGAATGATTTTGAGGGAGGATTACTGCCCCGGTAAACCCTTATTTGAATGTACAAATAAAGGCAAAACATTTGGTATGCCCCAGGAACCGGCCAGAGCCAAATTTTTTTAATCCATAAACCCTTGTGCCCCTTCACTCCCACTTTCAGCCTAAACCCCAATTGAATGTCTAGATGGAAAGAGAACATTTGCAATGCCATGAGGATCAGCCTGAATCTCCATCCTCAAATCCCTAGACCCACAAGGCTCATCTCTGTTACTTACGGCTAAATATTTGGCGGCAACATCACCATTACTCATTAAGATAATTCCTGGATTGTCCCCATTGTCATGTATACAGGTTACACAATTATAATGGGCAGATGTCCCAGAATAAAGTCAATCAATGCCTTCCAAAGAACTCAAAGCGTCAAAACGAATGTAAACTGGGATAGAGTAGCTAAACTGCCTAGTTCCCATGTAATTATCTCCTGCAAACATAGGACTTTGATTTTTTAAGGGTCTGGTGGTCGATAAAAGTATCCCAGCGGTAATATATTTATATCATTGGGATTAAGAGGCCCGTTATAGCCCCTCTCTAGGATTGTCCACACCAAAAGTGGCGACCTGAAGGTTATTACAACGCAATCTCCACGTAGTGATTTAACAGAAGGGCCAACCCACCAGATCCTTCGAACCATTTTAAAGTCTGAAAAAAGTTTTTTTTTAAACCAGTCCTCGAGGTCAAAGGTGAAGTGGCCTATTCCTCAAGGTTGACCAGTGTTCTAAGGCATTATGAGATGGGGGGAACATTTGCCGAAACAACCGTGTATGGGGTCGCTTCTGGAGGTAATTTTAAATTTTGCAATGGACTATGGAAATTATCTTGATTTTCCTGATAATTTATACCATTTACTACATCTTTGCTTCCGCCTTTCATCCCAACAGTCTGTGCTCCTCTTTCTATGCCAGCAGCGTTTTTAAAGATTAATGTTGTGGTACCATCCTTATGTTGCGTTTGTCCAGTAACAGTGGAGCTAAAAGATGATCCAACTCCGGAACCTTCCACCCTGCTAGGCAAAGAGCAAACACATAGTTAGTGCTAACTTCTTGTACAGCTGGATGTTTACTACAAACCAACTCCTCCACTTTAGCTAGCCTGGCTTCTACATTAGTTAGTTTTAAAATGATGCGTTCCAAGAGGGTTGACATCATTATCTCGAGTCTACCCCAGAAGTTCCCATCTGGCATACTATCAACAGGCTTGTCTATCTCGTTCTGTTTGGCAGAACTTACTGGTCCCTCAGTGGCTTCACACATGCAGTTGCGATTTTCACTTTCTTCCCAATAATTCTCAGAGCCTGCTTACTCTGCTTTTGGGTGTTTTTGCCTTTCCCTTTTTTGGGGGGGTTCTACAGTGTGTTCTGGCCTGCGTTTAAGTTTGGCCTTTTGCTCTCTAGTGATAACTTTAGACCTGGCAGGACTAGATTCAGAAGATAAGGAGGAAATTGTGTCTATAGCTTGATCTATCGCGACTTGTGCTGGAATGCTAGTCAGTGAAGGAGATGTCTCACCACACTGGATTTCAAAAGTGCAGGGGTCAGGGAAAGTCTGCTCTAAGGAGGTGGAGGTTCTAAAGACAACCTTAGTTCTGTAAGCTATATTTCATGTATGAGGGGCAAGGTGGCGCTTCAAAACGCGATGATGACGCCTCCCTTTGCAGCAGCTGTGGCAGATAAGTAGAGGGCGGTGCACCCTGGGACAGCTAGTCCCACCAGGGTGATGTGGCAGGGAAAACAATTCCACTCGCAATGCCGATACCCCGGGCTCGGGGAGAGTCCCAAATGGAGAGAACAAACAGAAGCCTGTCAGCTGGAAAGGGCAATAAAGGATTTCCAGCGTGTCCCGCGCTGCATGGGGCAAGGTGGCGCTTTAAAGCACGATGATGACACCTCCCCTTGCAGCAGCTGTGGCAGATAAGTAGAGGGCGATGCACCCTGAGACAGCGAGTCCCACCAGGGTGATGTAGCAGGGAAAAACACCTCCACTCACAATGCCGATACCCCAGGCTCGGGGTGAATCCCACACAGAGAGAACAAACAGCAGCCTGTCAGCAGGAAAGTAGAAAGGGGCAATAAAGGATTTCCAACTCACTCAAGTTCATTCATGCTGAAGGGCTCTGTCTCCAGCAACACATGATAACATTTGCAACAATTTGACCTTCTTGACGGATTCCCGACCCAGTAAACTAACTTACCTTATCCCCCCACATGCATGCAGATATATTGCAATTGTACATCCATGTGGCGGTTATCTACAGGACACATGTGCATCACAGTTAGCTTGATGATACCAACTGGTTGTCCACCAGACAGGATCACTATGTGGAACATATGCCAGAGAGTACATACGCCGGCAGTCATTGAAGACTGTTGCACGTTTGCATTGTACAAGCAAACACAATTATTAATCGAAGACCCCAATTACGGCTGTAAATACATGACACAATCACTGATATACATGAGAAAAACCAGATTTCTCTAATGTATTTATTTATTTTACCCCTGGGGTCATACAAAAAATACAAATCAACCACAATTAAAAATATTACAGTAATCAGCGCAAATATGGTAAAAATAAAAGTGCAAAGCATTAGCGTACACATTCCATGTATTGACTATGAACTCTCCAACACTCTGGTATGTATATATATTTTAAGACTCTAAAAGGGGCAATGAGGTCTAGTCAATTTCCATGCCAGGTAAATTTAAAAGGCCACCTTCTTAAACAGAGGTTCCCAATCATTTCAAAGGCAAAGAAGTAATGCCTCGCTACACTTCCTAGTATTGTAAGTTTAAAACAATGTTTGAAGGGTCTTCCCAAATTTCAAAACTGCATGGCGGATGTTGTTAACTGGATGAAGGACAACTGCCTGAAGATCAACAAGGACAAGACAGTGGTACTGATTTCCAGAAACAAAAGCTTCCCATGGGTCGCATCCTGGTGGCCCTCAGAACTCAGACCTACTCCTCACCGTGCTGTCTACGCTAGGAACCTAGGCATCATTCTGGCGAAAAGTGTACCATAAGGACTCAGCTAAGCTCCAACTCCTCTTCCTGCTTCTTCATCCTCCGCATGCTTCGTAAGACATTCAAATGACTACCCCAAAGCCCAAAATGCACCATCACCCAGGCCCTCATCTCCAGCTGACTGCACTATGGCAGCGATCTCTAAGCAGGGATTGCAGCTCACCTCCGCCAACAGCTACAGACCATAGAGAAATCCACAGCCAGATTTGTCCTGGATATCCCTAGATGAACCCACATCATTCCCTACCTCAGGGAACTCTTCTGGCTCCCTGTACAGAAAAGATTCCAGTTCAAGCTCCTTACCCATGCATACAAGGACCTGCACAACTGCAGGCTCACCTGCTTGAACCACAGTCTGAACTTCCATCATCTCACCTGACACCTCTGCTCCACGTCCCTTCCTCTAACCCTAACCCCTGCATCCGACATTGCAGATGCAGAGGTCGCTCCTTCTCCTACCTAGCAGTGAAGACTTAGAACAAGCTACTCTTTCACTTTCATCTACAGACCTCCCCATCTCTTCCAGAGTTCTTAAAGTCCCTTTAGACCTGGCTATTCGGCTAATTAACTGGACCCTGCTAGTGCCTGGATATCCTCACAGGTGATAAGAAGCACTCTATAAATCTACTGATTGATTGACTGATTGAATTCTTGTCTCTAGAGTAAGGGAGCATAAAGCATAAAATGGGCACAGTCTCTTGGCCTCCCAGCTTGCACTTAAACAATTTAAATCCCATCACTTTTGTGTTTTTGTTATACAGTTCCCAATGTAAAGGCTCTGCTATTGTGTTTGTCAAAGAGTGCACAATGAAAAACACCTTCCTGCCCTTTTGACATGGGGTCATACCTTCCAAATCTCCTTCATACAGCAGGTGACACAGCATCTATGTAAACAGTGTCACAATCAGTCATGAGCGGAGGAATTATGTTTTATGTGACAGTACATAACAGCTGCCCAATCAAATCACATAACGATCATATAGGGGCAAGAGCCAAAGCCCTGGGCCCCTTAATATTGGACCCAAACTGTGTATCAAGTAAAGTAACCCCCATGATGGTTAGGGAGTGAGGCAGAGCAGAAGAAGGCTTACCAAGGAAGATGGTGGGTTAGAAAACCAGAGCTCCTCAAAGTACACAACAACACTTGATGAATTAATTCTCCTGCCTGTCCTATTCCTTTTAGAAATAAAAGTAAAATAATTCGCACACAACTGAAAACTAAACTTAAAATAAAAATGTACACAATTAAATCCAGTTCTCACTAGACGTTACTGGACTAGGGATATCTGCAAGAAGGCCTCTCAATTTTTAACAGCCATACTCCTTTCTATTGTGTTGGTCACATAGTTCACAATATAAAACCCTTTCCTTTACCTTTGTAAGAGTTCATAATGTAAAAGTCAATCCTTATTTATTGCATTTATGAGAAGGTTCCCAATGCAAATCCCTTCCCATGGTGTTTTTAAGAGACTACACAATAAAAACAACTTTCCTTACTGTATTTGTCACTAGTTTACATCAGGCAAAGCCCCTCTTACTGTAATTGGCAAGGGGTCTGCATTATCAATATCTCTATCAAGTTCATTAGAAAGGAACTTCTTACTAGGTGGGCTAACACAACTGTTGAAATGGGCAAGATCAACACTCAATGATCAACTAGTGTATCAAGCAGAGTAAGCACGTTAATCCTGCCTCAACAGCACATATCCTTGGGGTTTAGTGTTACAGTAAGTATTTCCAAGGAACATATCCATATTTGTGTCCATAACTGTCATCAGCATTTCCCACCAGTTTATCATTGCCCTATGTCTGTAATGCTACTCAGCCTACATCATATTCATACTGCATGACACAACAGCTGTGTGTGTAGGCATGGAAAACTGTGTCCCAAACAAAAAGGATGCACATGACTGCTCTACACCCAAGTGAAAGATTAAGCAGATGGAAGAGTAAGCAAAATATACAAAAAATGGGTAGAAAATATGGCACAGGACAAGGCATGTGTGTTGGAATATATGCACACGTCACAAAATAGCCAATTCAAATTGCCTTCACATGTCCATATGGCGCAAAACGTACTCCTCGTGGGTAAAAGCTCATGGCTACTTGTGCTGTACTTTGCACTTGGCTCTCTGAATGATGGTGCTTTACTCATTGTGGTGCTGCACCTGGCCCCAATGTGGTCTCCTTTCCTGGAGGGAGTGGCCTAAAAGTGGAACTTAATGTGCCCAACCATACTAAGAAGAAAAGTTAGTTTTGAAAATAACCTTAATATCATATTAGAACAAAAACTATCACATGGATGGGGAATCAAAATAAAAACACGAGAACCGACAAGGAGGAAAACGGGCAAACAAGGTGAACATTTTGACAAAAGAGGCAAATCAGGCGAAAATGTACAAGCAAAGAAGCTGAACCACAGGTGATAATGAGGAAAAGTCACTAAAGTAGGGCATAAAGCACCAATCTCACACCAGCACATCAAAATCACAACCTACCTGCACCTGCTAAACTACCATAAAGAGAAAATATCCGCCTCACACATTGCAGGCTCTCAAGCCGATATGCAAATGAATGATTCTCCTACTTTCTATATGCAGTGGACATTATTGATGTTTGTATCACTCTTGCAGTGGATTGCATTACTTTGATAGTAATTCACTTTAAAGAGGTCACATGAAAAAAAATCATTGTAAATTTACATATGATTTTATAGTCTCTTATAACACAATGCTACATCAACTTTTGCATTGCTGTGTTGCCCTCATACAAAATAAAATGCGTATCTCACGATAGTTACACATCAAATATATCATAAGGCCTGCCTATGATTTTAACAAATCATGACACTCAAAGCATTATACCATGTTACAAATGATTGAGGTTGTTTCTGCCAACAGTATTGTTCTTATGATGCAATTGCACAGGGGGTTATTGTAACATGTTTGTGGTGAAAGCACTAGGGTTTTCAACAGTCTTGTAGCTGTATTTCTCACAAGGCCTTTGATTGTTGCACATTATATGTCAAATGTAGTTTTCACCTCAAAATCAAGATTTGAAAGAACTGTTCTTTCACGAGCTTCAGATATTTATCGACATTTGAAACTCTAACATGTCCTTCTGTACAGTTCCTTTGCGTCTGTGAACTGTCCTGTTAGTTGTAGGATAAACTCACATACCAACTCACATACCAAAACCCTTGTGAGATAAAATCCCAATAGGCATGCAACGTATGCGACATGCCATGAATGAGGGAAGGTGTAGAAAAAGAAAAATGGTTGGTTTTTGGACTATTTCCTTGTCTGTGTTGTCTTTTTCAGAGTTCTTCACTGCTTTTCATGTTTATTCTTAATTATTAAGTCTTCCTGCTTTACCTGTTCTTCCTTCTTTCTTTCCTATCTTTCTCTTTTCTTCTTCCTCTCCTTCTGCTATCTTTTGGATTATGTGCAACACAGCAAATTTGTTGTTGTTGTTAGTATTCTATTATGAACTATTTTTATATTGTATACTTTAATTTAGTATTATTTGTGGTTTTGTTATTCTTCTGACATGGATTCTATGCTAATGTATATATATATATATATATATATAATTTTATTATTATTATTTAAGAATCTTTTTGCTCTGATGTATTGCATTTTATTATAACTGTATGAACGTTTACTTTTAAAAATAATAAAGTTATTGAACAAAAAAAAAGTTTTCTGCTGCATGTTTTGTTAGGTGGTTACGCTTTCTCCCTATAGTTGTACCTTTTTTTCATTCGTTTTATTATGTAGACATGGTAGACCAGGATAGAAGTGCGGAGAGGTCCACCCCTGCCATCCCAAACAAGGAAATATTTTTTCTCCAGGAGAAATCAGAGCACTTCCTTTTTGAATGCTCAAACACGTCCCCTAGTTGTTGGAGAAAGACAACAACAGGTCTCGGAAGAATGTAATCCTTCTGAAGTTAAGTGTCGGTGTGAGGCGTGCGTATGGGCATGCGACAGCCCTAGCTAGAGTTGCTTTAATCCAGGGGTAAAGCTGCTATGCTCGGAGACAGACCTAGTGTGACACCTTGGAATGGATGTGGGTGCACCTCCAGGTAAGGAGTAGAAATGTGATTCTCAGGAGGGTCTTACCTTTTGTGGCCCGGAATAGTTATTGCTGTATTTTCAAGGAATAGAGCAGCTTATGCCTTTGCTAGTTTGCTCACAAGTGCTCTAAAAACTGAACATATAGATCCTCTTAGAAATGGTTCAGAGCACATGACAGGAAATCAGAGAGATAATGGCACAACTTTGAGATAAAGTGTGGAATATTCACTAAAGTATAGAAGGTCAGACTGGTGAGGAGATGATCTGTAAGACCATAGCAAAGTGTCTCCACTCAGAGTCAGCTTGCAACCCCCAACTGGAGCTATTATAGTACAACACTCAAGCCGTGCCTCTATGCACGCTAGATATATCACTCAAATGTGTGTAGCCTCTTTTAAATGTGTGGATTCAGCCTAGATCAAGATTTACGAAGGGGTAGAGATCTCCCTTGATGAGTAAGGCAGTCAGAGCCCGCATTTGGAGGGATTTATACAGATATACAGGCACAGCGCAGACCAGTGTGCTGGGCTGCTAAAATATTTGTGCTTTAGCACACTCTTTTTGATTTCAGGGTCAGACTGGAATAGAAAATAGAACTGGAATCCAAATTAAAAGTGGCCCCTGTCAGTAAATTAGATCGATAAAAAAGTACCCCGTGCTTGCAAATTGGGGCAAATTTGAATTAGTAAAGACATTATGTATGAGTCTTTTGCAAAGTAGGGAAGGCTGCATGGATTTAAGCTAGCTGCAGGCAATGTCCTAAAGGCCAGTCTGACCCTGGGTGAAGCTATGGCAAGCATTTCGGCCCTTGAGAGGCTTTCGATGATAATCTTCTTTCGTACTGTACAGTTTATTTGTGGTCAATTATATTCCAATTTTTATTTATTACTCTACCATTGCTTCTTCATATTCATTGTGATTCTAATACCTTCTTTCTTTCTTTCTTTCTTTCTTTCTTTCTTTCTTTCTTTCTTTCTTTCTTTCTTTCTTTCTTCTTTCCTTTCTTTCCTTTGTATTTGTATGTATCTAACGCTGTGATAAGCCTAATTTAGCACATAGCAGACAGTCCACAATACCACTGGGAAATGGTGGCCCCACCTTTTCTAAAACAACAATTGATGGACAAAATACAGAACAATGTCATACATTCACCCTAGCACAGAGATCTGGGCCTAAATTCATCTGGTTTTTTTTGCTCACCATGCCAATCCAGTTTGAACCTAGCCATATGCAAAACAGTCTTGACCCTGTGCCTAATGGGAACAGTCCAGCCTGAACTGCCAGGCCAGATCCTCCCTGGAATGGACACAACAATCCTGGCTAGGACCGGTTTCTGGGTTTCACCCCTCTTCAGCCAGGATAGCTTGACTCCAGTGGCATAGAGAGCACGGGACCCACGTCTGAGCATACCCGTCCCACTCGGGGTGACCAATGCAAAAACAACAATTGATGGACAGAATGCAGAACAATGTCATACATTCACCCCAGTACAGAGATCTGGGCCTAAATCCATCGGTTTTTTTCACCATGCCGACATAGTTTGAACCCAGCCATATGCAAATCAGCCTTGACCCTGTGCCCAATGGGAACAGTCCAGCAGGATCTGCCAGGCCAGTCCTCACTGGACTGGCAACATGCATCCTAGGACCGGTTCCGGGGTTTCACCCCTCTTCAGCCAGGATAGCTTGACTCCAGTGGCATGGAGAGCACAGGACCCCAACAGCTAACTGCCTGTAATACTTAGACATCCCTGGCATTGCGGTTGGGATTGTTCTCTAAAAGTGGTACTACTCACCTACTGGAAGGTCTTGTGGAGAACATGCACTGTCAAACAGACCAGGCAGCCTGTTCTGCATTATTTTTGTTTAATGTAAACAAATGCAAAACAAGATGGGATCTCTATCAAGTCCACATGGCCATTACTGTTTATTTTTCCTAACAGGAAATGCAATGGTGAACCGAGGGGTTGATATTTATGCCTGAAATCCTATCTTAAATAGGTCAGAACCTCTGACATTTTAGATCCAACAACCTTGTTGCGGATGGTTCAGCCCGCTGATGCCCCATCAGATTAAAATGGTTCCTTAGCCAGGCATATGAGAAGCTTTGGTGAGGCCGGGCCAACTCATTTTGTTGGGCCCTTTTTTTGTCTCCCATTACATTTGCAAAATGTTATTTTAGGAAACAAGTAGAGTGGGTATTGGACTATAGGGTAAGCAGAGTGATTTGTGCTATCTAGTAGTATTGGAGCGTTTGCTTCATCAAGAAGTATAACCCAGGCCTGTTTTTATTGTTACAAATTTGCGTTGTAACACCAGCACAGGCCACAATTTACAGGGATGCATCTTCAGTATTTTACAAATAAACATACGATGTTTTCAGATAAAAGACATCATGTTCAAGTGAATACTTCACAATCAGAACACCAATTTTTTGTTAAACATTTGTATTTGGTTTTTGAACATTAAAACACAAATGTTTAAATCCAAATCCTGTTCCAACGTTCTCCAGCGTGTAAACATAGAAACTCTACATTATAGGTTAGTTTCCCATTCATAGCACAAATCCCAGGAACTATGAATCATGACTTCCATGCCAGGTCATAAAACCACAACTAGATTATCAGAAAAGCAATTGCGATTAAAAAAGGGAAAGGTTATGGCAGGTAAAAAAATGTTTACATTCATACACCAATCAAAATGAGTGCGCATTGCAGTGATTCAACAGGCACTGACAGTAACTTCTTTAACATTGTCTAAAATATATAGAAAGGGATGTTCTGATGGTATAATGTCAGATTGCATTCAAAGGCTCCTCCATAAACGGGAAATAAGGAACATGATTTAAAACGAGTTCAATTTGTCCACCTCCCTTAATCTGCAGCCGTTCCAGGATGTCTGGCGGCATGATGCATGGTTCTCCGGAAACACATTCTTCACAAGGCAAAATCAAGGCATTCGGATACAATGCTGGCAGGAATGTCAGCTATGAGACTTAGATATATCCGGAAGTGCTTCCCATTGTCTGGTACTCTAAATATTTTCATACTCGATAATGTATTTAAGTTATACAATACTGATTCGCTATAAATAAAAAAGGCAACCTTCACACCTTTTGAAAAAAAGCCCACAGGAGAGCTGTAACATTCAGTGACAATTCGGTTTCAGTCTGGTAAGCAAAGCCCGGTGAAAGTCCTTCGCGTTATGCTTTGTTGTCGGTGTAATTATGTGTACCGAAAACAAGAATGGGAGCTGCAAGCTATTGTATCTAGCTGCACGGGTTGTTGCTGGCAGCGTTTGTGTTTCCTTTCAAGGCAACTCCGGCGATTCTTGGCATGCCATCATGTGTTACTAATGGGCTTGCGTGACTGACTGCGGCAAATCTGTTATATAAAAGGCTGAACCTTCGCTGCTAAATAGTCAGGAAATATTAACTGAAAAGTGGGCACTTAAAAAGGTTCCACTGGCAGCGTTTGTGTCTGCGTTTTCTTCTAAGGCGAGAATAAACAACGTGTTCAATAACGCGGACGGGTTGTCACTACAGCTAACGCGCATATCACAATGTTTTTTTTTAACTCAGTTATGGCAAAAAGTTACAATCAGTGTTAACATGAAGACAGGTTTATGTAAGATACATTCTCGGAACCTGATTCTATTAAAACACATTTTTTTTTTATTTTCCTGCTATTTACTCGAGTAGTCCAAGGTTAGCCATGAAATTAAATAATTAAATGTATATACTACTTGTTATCAATACTGAAGCTAAACTATTTTATTCAATCCAGTTGCAGGAGACAGACAAAAGGTAGCTGTGTGTGGAATTTATAGTTTAAAAATGTTTGTGTTTTTCATCAAAGAATTTCTTTGTATCTCGTCCAAAAATAATTGACACACATGGTACTAGTAAGTTAATAAGATGGTGGCAGGTTTTATATAACCATATAAGTAATTCCATAAAAACGTTTTGATGTGTACAAATTATGGGCTCATCTCTTAAAGAAGCCAGTCGCTGAAGAATGTATCAAAAATGACGCACATAATACTGTCCTTCTGCTGATGTTTAAGACACAGCTTTTAAACTGACATAAAAGGAGCAACAATATGCATTCTTTATTGACAATAACCACACCAACCTGAGGAAGGGACAGTTGATCATGTACATGATGAAGGGTGTCATTGGTTCGAAACCTCACTCCTTAGGCTACTTTCTGGCAAACGAGGCATCTTGGCGACTAAATTCCCGTGAAGATTATATGATGCCCTTAGTACAAAAAGAAAGCACTTACTAGTGAGACTGCAAGAAACTGCCTGAGATACCTCATTGATTTTTATTTCAGAAAGAGACACATTTGTAATCCATAACATCCACATTATAAATAAGACTGTGTGCTTTTGCCCTGACTGAATTGTGTAATGTCGCCCATTTAAGATTAACATATTTTAATAACATTCAAAACGTGTTAGCTTAGTTGGCCTCTTGTGCTCTCTGGGGCCAGACTATCTGGACCACCTTTGCTGCTGAGAGGCAGGGGCTGCACCAAGCAGGGCGCTTATCTTCAGCTTGAGGTCTCCATTGCGCGGGACGTGTGCAGGACACGCCCGGACGAAGACCCTGCCAAGCACGCCCATCCCCATTACATCTGTCATCTCCAGGAAGAGGCTGGAATTGGCCACCCCCCTTTTATTTAGTATTTTCCATTTTAGATGAATTACTGATTTTCCTTATGGACTGTGAATAATTCTTTTGAGTTAGAATTTATTAAAGAACAAAAAGGAAACAGAAAATGAAGAAACAGCCAAAATGATAAACCATACCAGCTATACAATAAAAATACATGGAATGATAAGAAGAGTACAATGCATATGAAACACAGTAAAAAATTCAATTTAACTATGCGCATAGAAAAAACAACGGAAGCATAGGCAATACTTAAAAATAAAGAAAATATACAATCATCCAATCAAAGATAAATGGTAATTGGCTAGAGAGAATGGTAAAAAGGCATGGGGGAATCAAGGCGGTTTCTGTACCTCATCAGATCTAGTGCGAGAGGTAGTGGTCGAGGAAGCAAATAAAGATAAACAATTAGCCATAGGGAGCCAAAGGAGATCTCTTTTGATTGCTAGGGAAATGGGAGAAACATAATTAGTGTCAAGTCGGTGGTGGAAACAAACCGCATTCCACCATGAGCGAAAGGTGACGTTATTAGCTTGTTTCCGATTGAAAGTTATGAGACGAAAGGCTATAGCCATCAAAAGATCCATGAGTATGTAGTGATGTGAAGATTGAGGATAGATGGGAGAGAGGGAACCCAGAAAAATGAGTGTAATGTTAAAGGGAATGTGGAATTTAAAAATGTTTTGGATTTGAGACCAAAAAAGTTTCCAAAACTGAAGCATATAAGGGCATTCAAATAACAAATGTTTTAAATCAGCAGCTGGGCATGAGCACGTCCAACAAGACGAGGGAGTTTCTGGAGAAAAGGTCGATAAAATCAATGGAGTAAATAAAATCCGATTATAAATGAAAAAAAGGGTTTGTGTGGTGTTAGCAGCTCTAGAGGTTTTATGAAGTTTGGAACAAATTTTGTCTCAAAAAGGAACTGACCACTCCTGTGAAAAATCTTTCTCCCAGGCCAACTCAATCTTAGATTTGGTTTTGTCCAAAGAAAGATGGAGAGATTTATAGAGAAGAGAAGCAGAAGGAGAATGGGTAAATGCAGAAGATATAGGTTGAGATACAGTGGGTATATCATTTTTGATAGATAAGGATTGAAGGTATTGAATAAGAATGGGACAAAGTAAATTATATAGCGAACAAGCAGATGAAGGTAAGGAATTGAGATTGAAGATCAGAAAAGGAAAGCCGTTGATCAAGGGAAATAATTTGAGAAATCCAGCGTAAGCCTTTGGAATGCCAAGTCTTCCAGAAAATCGAACGATTACGGATCGTGAGCTGTTTATTGTGCCACATGGGCTTTAAATGAATGGACGAGATAGAGGGGTAGGAGGAGGGTAGAAAAGGGATAAGAAGAGTACGGGAGTGGAAGACAATAGGGTTACGGAGAGAGATCATATTGGATGAAAAGGATAAGATTTTGTGGAAATCAAAGGGAGTGAGAAATGAAGATTTTATCTGTAGCCAGAGAGGAGGATGAAAAGGAAGATCAGTCGAAAGCCAACGGGAAGCCTGTTTCAAGGAGAAAGCATGATGGCCTTTCGAAAAAAGGTGAAAACGTGGCTCTTCCCAAAAATCTAACCCCAACTCTTGATATCCCTCATGCCCATGACGCACAGCTTGAATTAGTCATGTGAACACAGCGCCAGGATGCCCGTAGGGTTACAGAAGCGCTCTATAAATACTATAAATAAATAAATAAATAAATAAGATTTAAAATCAGGAAAGCGAAGTCCACCATTAGATTTGTCCTTCGTCAGGGAAGCAAGAGCTAAACGAGAACGTTTACCTTTCCACAAGTACTTAAGTAGAGTAGAATCGATCATTTTAAAATAGTAGTCAGGAATACGAATAGGAATCATAGAGATAGTGTATAATATGAGTGGCGATAAGATCATTTTAATCGAATCGAGACGGCCCCACCAAGATAGAAAAAGAGGATTCCATCGGGTAATGGCAGCATTCAATTTTTTGGCTATATAATCAAAGTTTATTTTAAGAGTGTCAGATAAAAGAGAAGTAAACCAAATTCCTAAGCAGTTGACCTTAAGAGGCTGCCAAGAAAAAACAGAATATTCTAAAAGATACTTTTGGCAAAGAGGGTTTCAGGGTAAGATTTCGCACTTGTCAACGTTAAGACGATATTCAGAAACTGAGGAAAAAGAAGAAACTTGCTGAAGGAAGAAAGGGAGAGAGGATTGCGGATCAGAACAGTATAAAAGAATGTCATCAGCATAAACCGAAAGCTTAATTTGTTGGGAATCAAAATGAAAATCAGAGATATTACATCTTGTCGGATCTTGGTAAGAAAGGGTTCTAAGGCTAAAACAAATAGTAAAGGAGACAATGGACAGCCTTGGCGGACCCCTCTTTGTAGAGAAAAATAATCAGAAACCATACCGTTAACAAAAATTGACGCCTGAGGACCAGAATAGAGTAAAGAAATAAATTTAGGAAGTAAACCTGCCCATTTAAGAGCATTGAACATAAAATCCCAGCCAATCCTATCGAAGGCTTTCTCAGCATCTAGGGAGATAGCGGCTAGAGGATGATTAAGCGAAGGGGCCTTACTTAGAATATTAAAAAAGACACGTGAATTATCAGAGGAAAGCCGTCCTTTAACAAAGCTTGATTGTTCAGGGCCGATTAAATCAGGTAAAATTGGATCCATTCTAAGAGCCAGAATTTTGGCAAAAATCTTATAATCAGTATTCACTAGAGAAATAGGTCGGTAATTCTTACATAATGAATGGTCTTTATCATCCTTAAGAATTAAACAAATCAGGGCTTCCTGAAACGTACCTCGTGAGGAACCTGAATCCAGAAAGGATTGAAATAGAAGTAAAAGATTAGGTAAGAGAAGTGAAGCAAAATGATGATAAAATTCAATGGTAAATCCATCGGGATCAGGGGCCTTCCGTCGACGTAACACCAAAACACCATGAGATATTTCTGCGTGTGAGATGTCAGAGACTAAAGAAGCAAAATCAACATGGTTGGAAGGAGGGGATGGAATAGATTGGAAGTAGGAAAGAAGATCGGTTGAGTCTGGAATGTTTTCCGGAGTATAAAGAATTTTGTAGAAAGCGACAAATTCATTAAAATATCTTTGTCCTTAAATAAAGAAACTCCAGTAGCTCCTTGAATAGATTAAACTTTTGTTCGTTCTTTCCGGATTTTCAAATAATTGGATAGTAGTTTCCCCACCTTATTTTGACCTCCATAATAGCGGGAATTACACTTTGATAAAAAGTTTGAAGCTGCATCCGTGGTCAATTTATTGAAAGTAAATTTAGCATCAATAAGGTCTTTAAGAGAGGATTCAGTGTTGGAGTGATAATAAGTATACTCGAGTTGTTTAATTTTATTAAGAAGTTGGGCAGACTGAGCTTCCAAAAGCTTTTTCTTATGTGAAACTAAATTGATGATAACACCTCTAGCAGCTGCTTTAACCCCTCCCATGCTCATGACGAGCTGAGCTCGTCATAAGCCACAGTGGCCGTGTCCTTATGACGAGCTGAGCTCGTCATAAAGGCCACAACGCTCGCACGCGGGGCTAATTCCCCCGCTGTGCTGAACGTTCCACAGAAACGGGTGTGGCCGTGACGAGCTGAGCTCGTCATGAGCACACGGCCACCATGGCTCATGATGAGCTGAGCTCGTCACGAGCAAGGGGGCGCTGTGCGAGACCCTCCTCCCCCCAGCCCAGCGCGGGAATCAGCCCCGCAGGCAAGGGGTTAAAAGAGTCCCACACCATAACAAAAGAGGAGTCGGGGTATGATTAATCTTAAAGAACTCTGTGGCAAAAACATTACATTTTGTACAAAAATTGGGATCAAGGAGTAAAGAGTTAATAAATCTCCATCTACCTATGTGAGGAGAAAAGGGGATGAGGTCAATATCAACAAGGACGGGAGCGTGGTCTGAGATTAAAATGACTGTGAATAATTCTGTTTCTATAACTAGGTGGACAACTGTAGATTCTATCCTGAAGCGTTTTGTATGAGGATTTTCTGAAGAAACTGCTCTGACTGAGAGAAGGTTGTCATTGCAAAGGGCTGGCCCCACTTCTGACGGCAATCATATAGCAACTGCTGAGGTTTTTTTTCATTTTTTTGTGCATATTTATATAGCGCGAACACGACCCGAATGTATTGGAGCGCTTTACTTGAGCACCGTATTTTCATTACACATTAAGGCACAGGGAGATTAAGTGATTTGCCCAGAATCACAGAATGTGGACGCGACCCAGAGGCTTGAAACCTGGTTTCCAGCGCCAAAGTCGAATGTCTAGCCTACGGACCACATCCTCTGCCCCTGAGTCTTGTGCGGGGCCATTTACATTTGAAATAGCAGCAGCCCCTTCATAGGAGTTTGTTAACTACAGCTAATACAACCTCATTGTCTAATGAACCGCCAGTTAAAAGGAGAAAAGGGATGAGACTTTATTGAGGGGTGATGTGGTACAAAAAGGCAAAATTGTAAAGTGGCATTTTAGAGGTTTTGGGAGTGTATGCTTTCCTGAATGATCTGTGTGTTAGGTTTGAATTAATATTAAAAGCAATTATTAAACCCCTTTTAGATCAGTTGAACGAAAAAAAAATTGTCAGCTTCTACCATTTTTACAACCACTGGTGACTCGCCCAAAGCACCAGAGGGTGTTCTCCCTGATTCTCCTGTGGTTGGCAGTAGTGACTCAGTTGAGTCTCGAGGTACTCAGCAGATGGTTTATGGGAACTCCATCAACCCTTCTCCCTTGTTGCCTTCCTCGCTCCAGTAATTAAGTACTCCTTTAGTTGCCCAAGTGAATGTAGATGTTAGGTCGGGGTGTGTGGTTGGCTTGGTAATTACACCAAGCAGGCTTCTTTGGAGGGCGATCTTGGTTTGAAGTTGGCTATATTGAGCCCAGCCACTTCTGCTTTGTTCATATGCATTAGACCGGGCCAACGTACCAAAATTAAAATTAATTCAAGAGGAGACAAGTGACCAGTTAATGTGCAAGATATTACACGGGCTTTACAAGTGTATACGATTCAGTATTGCGAATAGCAATCCACTATAAATGGCCAGAAGAGTGGATTGGGTTGGACCATCGCTAAAGGCTCTAAATGGGAATTGCATTGTTGTCAACTTGAGAACTCCTGATATAGTGCTCATCTTGTTAGCTATGCCTCATTTTGCATTTTCAGAGGGTTCTCAAATTCTCCTGCTTCAATTAGGTTATTTTTTAAGCCTCCTATGTGGTACTTCCTATATATCCTGGTCGAATTTTTCCACCAGGTCCAAGTTTGAGTACGTTTCAACCAGCAAATAGTGTAAGTACCTTGCCTCTTTCTAACTGGTTTGTGGTAGCTGACAGGTTATCAGGGGCTTATTGACTTGAATTTGTTTGGTGTCACATGGCTCCCAAGTGTAATAGGTGCAGTTGTTGATGTATTAGAGGTAGCACATAATCTTACCACTAAGGGATCTGAGCTTTGTCTAGCTTCCTATTTTGGAATGCGGCTGAGAATCACGGTAAACTGTCTAAGCCAGACTGGGTTTCTCTGCTAGAGAAATATAAGTTTATAATCCTGCAGGAAACCTGGGCTTTTAGCCCTATTCAGTGCAATGGGTTTTCCAGTTACTCTATGCCTGCGGTTCCCTCAACTTTTGGGTGCCCAAAAGGTGACTTATCAATATGCGTCAAGCTAGGATTACAGTGCAATTTGTTCCGTTGTATTTTTTGCAGCTCTGTGATTCCAGTTCTGTAAGTAATTGATTCACAAAAGTTTTATTTTTTCATAGTTATTATTTATAATAATGACTTTACTATTACCATCAGCAAACATTGTGCATCTCTTTTTAAGATATTTGACAGTCTTATGACCAGGTACAAGCCACCTTTGTCTGAGTGTAATGTCATTATATGTGATGATTGTAATGCTATATTTAATACCTGTACCAACAAGTAAGTTGCCCATTGTTCCAAGTCTTTCATTATGCAGGGGTCTTCTGATTGCAAGGGTGTTGAGATAGGTCACTACGTTTTGCCCTGAGATCTTATTAATATTCATGAGGCTGACCGCAATAGTAGGTCAAAGATTCCTACCCTCGATGGTAGAGGTTTTTCATCTATAATCGATTACATATTTGTCACTCAGGGGGTACTCCAGAGACTGGTGTAAGTGTGAGGCGTTGGATGTTAGGTATGGGGATCACAACTCCTTGGTAGCTACATCCGCCTTGAGGACACAGTTACTCAGCTGCTAACCCAACATAATGGCTCAAGTTAGCCTAGTGTTTGCCCATTCCCATTGAGTTTCTGGATAGTTTAATTAAAACTAATATGGATATTGTCATGGCCTGTCTGCAAGGTATTGTGCCTGGGGGCCCAGTTTATGGCCTTATGTGATATCATTACAAAACCCTTAATCAAGCCATTGTGCAGACTAACTTAGGTCCCACAGCTCTAGGTCGATGGTTCTTATTCTCACTCAAACAGAGATTTGTGCAGGGCTATGTCATCTATACTGAGGACCCCCTTTGACATTTCAAAGGCTCGTGCTGTCTATACAATCACTCTGTTAAAAAGGAAAAGTGAAATATGTAGGGATAATTGTGATCTTTTGACTGCAGCTGTCAATCTTAAACTCTTATATGTTCTGGAAAGTGGTTATTGCCCTGAGAGCACAACATACCTCGGTTTCTTTCATGAGTAGTCATATCACTGGCGATCAGTTAGTGAATCATTTTAGTACTATTTACTGCCCAATTCTTGACATTACCACTGCCATCGCTTTTTTAAAGAACAATGAGGTAATTAGTAAGGGTATGTTTTACAGTTGACATATTTGCTATCATTCTTAACCAGGGTTCTCCCAGTAATGCTGGATACACCTGAACCTACTCAAACTGAATGGAGGAAAGACTGAAGTCCTGGTCTTAGGTCAAAAACAGGACCTCTGGAGCCCCAAACATTGGCCATCAAAGTTGGGTGCCTTTCCTTCACCATCTGAACATGTGCGCAATCTGGGAGTGACCGTGGATAACGGCTTAACAATGCAACGCCAAGTAAACAAAGTGGTAGCCATCTGCTTTACCATTCTGCGTTGGTTGAAGAAAATCCTCTGGATGCTGCCATCTGACACCCAGAAATCCGTAATAAATGCCTTGATACCTTCTCAGTTGGATTATGGAAATGTACTTTATTTAGGGGCAACCAAAGCAGAAACAAGATGTCTCCAACTAGTTCAAAATGCTGCTGCGCGCTTGCTATGCGGCAGTCACAGAACTGATCACATCACGGGGCGCCTCCGCGACCTTCACTGGCTTAGAGTGGAAAATCGAGTCAAATTTAAAGCCTTGAGTTACATGTATAAAATAAAGACAGGTAGTGCACCTAGTTATTTACAATCTCTTGTTAAAACCTACACACCTGCACGCTGTCTCCGTTCCTCATCACAAGGCTTCTTTTGTGTACCCAAATATAGACTTGCAAGAATGGGTGGCAGGTCCTTCACTTTTTTAGGCCCTAGACTTTGGAATTTCCGTCCTCTTAACATCCGTTCAGAAACCAGCTATGTCCATTTCCGTAGAGCTATTAAGACCTGGCTCTTCAACCAACAATCCCTCAGTTTGTCGGTATCCCTTTTGCCTTTTTGGTTTACAGTCTCCTTTAGCGCCGGGAAACCCTTGCGGGTAGCTGTCGCGCTCTACAAGATTAATAAATAAATAATAAAATAAATGCTCCTGGGCCAAATGGGGTATATTGATGTTTTTAAATGCAGGATTGATTTTTGGGCCCCATTACTTATTAATCTATTCAACAATCTTGCTATAGCTGAACTTCCACCTTCAGGGTCAAAGTCGATAATTGTCACTGTTCACACTGGTCCCAAATGCTACAGACCTACTTCCCTAATCAATTCAATAGTTAAAATCTTAGGTGAGTTATTATTAACAGAAGTCGGGAATGGGTGCATGACAACAACATCCTGACTCCTTGCCAATATGGGTCTAGAGAAAGAATAGGCACAACGAAGCAGTGCCTAAATTTACAACTGCTGGCCTTTATGTACTTGTCCTCAGCTTTTGATAATTTGTGCCAAGTTATGGGTGCTCATTTTAGAGAAAGGGTTAGACGCATCTCTCCAAAACTTTCTAGTAATCCTGTCAGCTAGTATTAGATTTGGCCTTAATAGGGACCTCTCTGATCTGATCTGATCACATTGAGTCATTCAGGAGTGTGTTTTAGCCCTTCTCCTGTTTATTCTGTACATAAACAAACTATTTAAAAGGAGCTACTCAAGATGTTACTGGTGTTAAATCCACCCCATACCTGTACTTATATAAATAGATGATGCTGTTCTGCTTTCCCAAACTCCTAATGCTTTACTTTTGCCTGTTTAGAGCCTTTTCAGATTTTATGATGGATCTTGATTTTTCTAAAACTTTTCCAAGACACATAACATGGCTTGTAGTCCTAAACATCATCTGTTGCATACCCTTTGCATCAATGATAACACACTTGTCAGTGTGGTTAGTTTCCCCCATCTCAGGCTTATGCTCAAGTCTTGTGGTTTCCGGGCTGGAAATGTTTTATACTGAGATGCAACGTTTTCTCAGCTCTAACAAAACAGAGGCCAGAAAACTATTTTAAAGGAAAGAGGTATGTTTTGATAGCTTTCCAAAAATCCAACAGACCCTCCAATCCACGTATATGAATTGGCAAGGGGTTCCATAATTTGGCCGCCAAGCAACGAAAGGAACGTCTTCCTGCTCGACAGTGCTTCACCTAGGGAAGAGTGACCAAATGATGCCCCAAAGAGCGCAATGCGTGAGGTGAAACATAGGGGGTCAGCAAATTGCAGAGCAGATTAGGCATAGCAAGTTTCAGAATCTTAAAAGAAAGACATAAAGTCTTAAATTGAAACCGCTCCGCTATAGGGAGCCAGTGAAGTTTCCTGATGGTATCGGCGATAGGGCAAAACCGAGGGAGCCCCAACAAGGCTCTGACCACCGCATTTTGGATACGCTGCATCCGGATAATCTGAGCTTGATTAGCCCCCAATAACAAGGAACTAGCACAGTCCAGACGAGAAAGAAAAGTCGACTGGACTATCAGCTGACGAGTTGAACGTTCGAAAAAATTCAAAAGAGGTTTAAGACCTTGCAAAAAGCCCAAGCAAGTTCCTGCAACTATTTTGGTGTGGATACGAAAACTAAGAGAAGAGTTCATCCACACCCCCAAGTTCTTAACCTCCTCCTTAGGTTTCGGGCCTTGCCAAGCGCATTCGGCCACCAGTGCTCACCCCACAGGCTTGCATTCTTACCGACCAACAGAACTTTAGTTTTACTTGCATTTAATTGCAAATAATTAGAAGTCATCCATTCAGCCACGGCCGTCAGGCCGCTTCTGAATCTAGAGGCGTTGAAGGCAGAACTTTCAGCCAGTGCAACCACTAGCTGCGTGTTGTCCGCATATGAGACCATCAAAAGATCCCACTGCCTGGTGACCGCCGCTAGTGGCTGAACATGAAGGATAAACAATGTGGGACTCAGAGCCGAGCCCTGAGGAACCCCCTGCTCAATGGAATGGACCTGTGATAGAAATGGGGGAGTAGAGACACGGAAGGATCTTCCGGTCTAAAAGGATCTAAGCCATTCCAGAGCCAGGCCCATAATACCTGCCTTCTCCAGACGTCGAAGCAGAACACCATGCGAGACCGTGTCAAAGGTGGCACTAAGATCCAACAGGATTAGTGCCGCCATTTGACCAGAATCAAGAATGGTCTGCAGGTGTTCAGTCATGGCCAGGAGAGCAGTCTCTGTACTATGGCCGGAATGGAAGCTGTGTTGCGATGCATACAGAATGTTATTGGAATGCAAAAAATTGGTTACTATGAAGTTAACATGTGCCTCCGCAACCTTCGCCACCCAGGGAAGAAGAGAAATAGGCCTGAAGTTCTCAGGTTTAGCCGAGTCCAGTGTTAAACAATTGTTTCTGGATGGTGTTGTATTCAGAAGAAAGATGTGGATTTGAGCAATCCACTTGTTCAGCAATACGCTATCCTAAAAACTAATATTGGCACATAGCCCTCTCCGTCCTTTGTGTGTGATAGCTGAGCAGGACTTGTTACTGAAGTTTAAAGCTGGTACTATATGTTATTTATTTCCCTTCCCCTTGGGCCATTTTTGTACATTAGCTGGAATGAAGTGTGCTTGTGAACCTGTTCCCTACAGATGTTGCCTATTGAGGATGTGTGTTATCTAGAATGGGATGTTTTTTAAAATCTTCTGCTTTTTACAGAAAATGTATGAATTTATAGATATGTGTATATTGTATAATATTTTTATGTGTGTACACATAGCATACCACTTGAATTTTGGTATGAAGATAGCCATTCTACTGTGGAGGAAAACATGGTAAAAAAAATGAAAAGTCCTCTTTTGTCTGATGAATGAGTGCATTTACAATATTACATAGGTCTAACACTTAGTCTGATAGGGCTGGATACATGTTTGACACTATCTTCAATTTGCTGCAAACAATTGTTTATTTCCAGAACTGTTGTCCTCATCATTCAGACTAAGATAGTAATAGGTAAGAATACATGTTATTTGAGGATTAAAACACCCAATTTGAATTTTTTTTGTCATGAAATAACATATTTTTATAAGGAAATCATGATGAAGAAAAAGAAAATATTATTTCTCAGCCTAAAAAGTAACAGTTTGGGAACCAAACTACCAAGTTAGGTGAATATGTGAGGCAATCTATGGTAAACTTTGATAGTAGTTGTAAGAAATTGGGTTGTTATTTGAGGGGAGTGAAAGCCCCACTCAGGCAACAATCACAATCCTTGCCAGGGGAACCACAAAAGGCACACAATTAGCCTTTCCTTAACCCTCTGCTACCTTCGAACAATAGAATTCAGGCTTAATTTAGTCTTAAATTGTGTAAAGTATTTTTGCAGCACAGAAACAGTAATAAAGTGAAAACATAACAGAAGAAAAAACCCAAACCAATTTAGAAAAATAGAGTAAGTCTGAATAAATAAAATGATAACATAAAATCCAATTAGTAGAGTTGGAGATATTAATGTTTAAAGTTTTAGGTAAAAAGAGCTCCAAAAGGCACAGAGTGCCAACTGTAGGTATCTGGTCATTTTGGACCAGGAAAAAGTCACAAGTTCATGCTGACTGCAATGGAGCGTGGTACAAAAGGGGGTGGCGACGGATGGAGCGTAGGCATGGCACAGGTATGAGTTGGGCGCGCTGAGAGTTATACCCTATGCTAGGTATGTGCGATATTGCTTAGCGGGTCTTCGTGTTGCTCAACTTCAGATCTGATGAAACTTTCAGATGCGCAGCGAGGCTTTGCACCATTCAGCTTCAGTCCTGATGAAGCTTTCAGATGGGTGGAGAGGGTTTGTGGGGCTTCACATAGCTTTGCTTCAGATCCAATAAAAGTTTTTGTTCAGAACTGCCCAGCTTTGGGGGATCCAGCATTGATTTACCAGGATCTGATGGAACCTCCAGTTTGGCAACTAGGAGTGCTCTCTGATGCCGGCTAAGGGTCCAGGACCTCAGTGTTACCTCTGGGAGATCAGGATTAACTCCAGCAGAGGCCAGCAGCAGGGCTCACGCAGATCCAGGCAGGTCCAGCTGGTCCTGGTCAGCTCGGCAGTTGCAGAGCAGGTCTCTGAAAGTTTAGTGTGTCACTGTAGCTCAATCAGGAGGTCAGCCAACTGTTCCTTGGTTTAACTCTGAGTAACCTGGGATCAACATAAGCAGGTTCAACATTCCTTTTTCAGACAGCGAGGCAGTCTTTCATTCAGCAGGACAGTCCACCTGGCAGAAGGGCAGTCCGTCTGAATCTTCCACAGGTCAAGGAATGTGCTGATCAGCGTTCAGATGAGGTTTGAGTTTTTTTACTTAGTTCTGGCCTTTGTGTGGGGAATTCCCGGTCATCAGCCAACTTGCATACAAACACACCACCACCAAACCTCTACACACATACTGAAAGACATGATTTTGGTTGGTCCCTAGTCATGCTTCACAACATCCCACTTAAAAGAAATGTAGACTAAAAATTTACTATCTGTCTCCCTTAAAGTCCTGACTAATACTGTACATGTGTCAAGTGAAACTCTATCATCGTGAGTCCTTGGCAGACACTTGATATTCAGGGAGAAGTGTTTTTCATTTGCCTTTAGTAAAGTCGTTGTGCTAAATTACACTCCTTTCAGTGTGTGGATATAAGTTTGGGGTATATAAGTATGTCTTGTGCCCGAGATTCCCCAGACTATGTGAGCATATCTACCTGTTTTCAGTCCCCTCTGTGCTTGTAGGGAAACCAGGAAACTGTTTCCTGGGTGCCAGTCCCGTAACTAAGGTCATCTTGTTAGTGATGCAGTCACATGAGTATCAGGATTATCACACTCCCTGGCCCAGAGCAGGAGAGTTTCCTGCTCTGATTTAGGGAAGCATGACAAGGGGCGGCACAAGAGCATCACACACCTAGTTACTGCACCGGTGTCAGAAGCTTTGACATGACCTCCCCATCAAAAGCACCCAGTCGTGAGCACTCTTGATGTGGGGGTCAAGTCAATAGTGCCTGAGGGGGTTACTGTTCCTGTCCTGGTGTGGTTGATATGAAGCAATGCATATTGCAGGAACCTGCAAATCAGTTAAACATTGTGTTGGCTTTCAAAATAAAAAAATGTAAGTCCTCTTGGCTGAGCTCAGTAGCCACAAGTTCAGTTCCTGAAAGCGATTCACGAGGCCCACAGACATCTTCACAGATTTGTCAGTTACCTTGACCCGTATAGACATGCTGACCTACTTTAATGTAATCCTTTCCTCTTTCGCTCAAGCCTTTAAAAGATACCCAGCAAAATGATTATCAACCAAACCCAACCCAACCACACCCTTCATTATAATCAGATAGTGCAGTTGCCTGCAATGATTTAGCATCTTACTTCTGAGCAAAAGAGCAGTGTACTTTCGCTTAGTAGAGGAGGGAACATCTTTACATCCTGCTTCAAGGATATACCAACATTTTGCACAGTAATGTATAAAAATATGTGATACCAAGTGCTATTCCATGTGCAGCTTAGAGTGTCAATTCGGCAAATCAAGCAAGCAGGATTGAAAGTAGCTGTCAATCTTGCGTCATTAAAGGCTGTGCATTATTTTGAATCTTTAGATGATAAACAGCTGCTTACCATCAGTTTTATCGAGATTGCTATGGACACATTTGATTCTGGTCTTTTGCCCAGTCCTTTTAGTACCAAAGGGAAAGAGGGACTGGACACCATCTCAGCTGCCCAGAAAACAGTATTCCTGAGCTTGCCAATGAGAGCTATTACTCCGTTTTACTGTAATGTCAATAAAATGTGGAAACATACGTTTTTTTTGCATCTGGCATGTTCGCCTGTCACACCCAGAGGCTAACTGAAATTGAACAGAATCTACGTGTTGTCCACATATGAGTAAAATTGAAAGGCTTACGACCCAATGAGTATTTTTAACCAATTTGTGGTAGTGATTAGCCCTGCTTAATTATACAAAAGAGAGGATGTCATTAATCAAAGCAGAGTGTAAGTGAAACACTCTGTGGCTCAACATTCAAAAAGTGTGCTATCCTGGGTTCAAGACCCTGCCACTGATTGAGGAATATTGCACCCAAAAAAATCAATCATCAATCTTGTTCTGTCTGCTGTGAGTCTGACCAACCTTGTTTCCTCTGCGGATCGTAGATAATGCCGTAGGTGGGTGTCTGAAACCAAAGAATGGGCTTCTTGAACTAGGCTTCATAAATGAAATTTGTCTATCACATTCTGTTATTGTCAACAATTTAAAAAGTTCGAAAATAATGCATCGCTGCGTTTTTTTAGGAGAGTGCCTGCAATAGTTCAGACTCTTGGTGTCTTCTAGAAAACTGCTGATGGACCTAACCTTTCTTGCGGGTTCACCCCCAGATGTTTTGCTGTCTATTTCGAACCTGTTTTTGTTGCCATTAGGACTCTGTGCCCTTTTTCATTGCTAACCCATAGTAAGGTGCTCTTTCCCGAATTTATGGTACAGTTGGCATATACCTGATGGATACCTTTAATGGGCCTGTCAGTCCCTAGTATATGGTACAACATGTACCCAGGTCCTGTAAATTAAATGCTACAAGTGGAATGCATTTACAACAAGGGGTGGTGATGGACAGAGTCTCTGAATTAAGCAGAGTACTCTCACCCAGTCAAGAGATCAGGGCTAGATCCAACACCGTTTTTTAGCTCATTGCACCATCCCAGTTTCAGAACCTGGCTGTATGCAAATTAGTCTGTCCCTGGCCCAGTGCATCATGGGAACAGGGGAGACCAGACTACAACAGCCAATTCTTACACTGGGAAGGAAACAAGCTTCCGGGGACCGTTTTCTGCCATTTCAGGCGTCTTCGGCCCGGCTTGCTTGAATCCTGATGGTGCAATGAGCAAGGGACTCACATCTGAGTATACCCTTCCACGCTTAGGGTGGACAAAATTATTTACAACAAGGGGTGGTGATGGACAGAGTCTCTGAATTAAGCAGAGTACTCTCACCCAGTCAAGAGATCAGGGCTAGATCCAACACCGTTTTTTAGCTCATTGCACCATCCCAGTTTCAGAACCTGGCTGTATGCAAATTAGTCTGTCCCTGGCCCAGTGCATCATGGGAACAGGGCAGACCAAACTACCAAGCCAATTCTTTTCTGTATCGATTTTGGCCACTATAGGTGTGGCAGGGTATACTCAGACATGAGTCCCTTTCTCACTGCTCCATCAGGATTCAAGCAAGCCGGGCCGAAGAGGCTGAAATGCCAGAAACCGGTCCCCGGTAGCTTGTCTCCTTTCTGGTGAAGAATTGGCTTGGTAGTTTGGTCTGCCCTGTTCCCATGATGCACTGGGCCAGGGACAGACTAATTTGCATATAGCCAGGTTCTGAGCTGGGATGGGGCAGTGAGATAAATAACGGTGATGGATCAAGCCCTGATCTTTGGACTGGGTAAGAGTGGTCTGCTTAATTCAGACACTCTGTTCATCACCACCCCCTTTTCTGTATCGATTTTGGCCACTATAGGTGTGGCAGGGTATACTCAGACATGAGTCCCTTTCTCACTGCTCCATCAGGATTCAAGCAAGCCGGGCCGAAGAGGCTGAAATGCCAGAAACCGGTCCCCGGTAGCTTGTCTCCTTTCTGGTGAAGAATTGGCTTGGTAGTTTGGTCTGCCCTGTTCCCATGATGCACTGGGCCAGGGACAGACTAATTTGCATATAGCCAGGTTCTGAGCTGGGATGGGGCAGTGAGATAAATAACGGTGATGGATCAAGCCCTGATCTTTGGACTGGGTAAGAGTGGTCTGCTTAATTCAGACACTCTGTTCATCACCACCCCCTTTTCTGTATCGATTTTGGCCACTATAGGTGTGGCAGGGTATACTCAGACATGAGTCCCTTTCTCACTGCTCCATCAGGATTCAAGCAAGCCGGGCCGAAGAGGCTGAAATGCCAGAAACCGGTCCCCGGTAGCTTGTCTCCTTTCTGGTGAAGAATTGGCTTGGTAGTTTGGTCTGCCCTGTTCCCATGATGCACTGGGCCAGGGACAGACTAATTTGCATATAGCCAGGTTCTGAGCTGGGATGGGGCAGTGAGATAAATAACGGTGATGGATCAAGCCCTGATCTTTGGACTGGGTAAGAGTGGTCTGCTTAATTCAGACACTCTGTTCATCACCACCCCCTTTTCTGTATCGATTTTGGCCACTATAGGTGTGGCAGGGTATACTCAGACATGAGTCCCTTTCTCACTGCTCCATCAGGATTCAAGCAAGCCGGGCCGAAGAGGCTGAAATGCCAGAAACCGGTCCCCGGTAGCTTGTCTCCTTTCTGGTGAAGAATTGGCTTGGTAGTTTGGTCTGCCCTGTTCCCATGATGCACTGGGCCAGGGACAGACTAATTTGCATATAGCCAGGTTCTGAGCTGGGATGGGGCAGTGAGATAAATAACGGTGATGGATCAAGCCCTGATCTTTGGACTGGGTAAGAGTGGTCTGCTTAATTCAGACACTCTGTTCATCACCACCCCCTTTTCTGTATCGATTTTGGCCACTATAGGTGTGGCAGGGTATACTCAGACATGAGTCCCTTTCTCACTGCTCCATCAGGATTCAAGCAAGCCGGGCCGAAGAGGCTGAAATGCCAGAAACCGGTCCCCGGTAGCTTGTCTCCTTTCTGGTGAAGAATTGGCTTGGTAGTTTGGTCTGCCCTGTTCCCATGATGCACTGGGCCAGGGACAGACTAATTTGCATATAGCCAGGTTCTGAGCTGGGATGGGGCAGTGAGATAAATAACGGTGATGGATCAAGCCCTGATCTTTGGACTGGGTAAGAGTGGTCTGCTTAATTCAGACACTCTGTTCATCACCACCCCCTTTTCTGTATCGACAAGTGGAATGCAGCAATCCCTCTTCCATCCGATAAAGTAGCACTGTAAACATGTCTCAGGCCTGCTACTGCAGCCTCTAAGGCATTCTTAAACGGCTACTTCACCCTGGCAAAATACAGGCTCAAAACTTTCCTATTAATACATATAATGCCACTATTATAAAGTTGATATTTTCTACCCAAACCAAATGTGCCTTTCTGCCAGTTTCCAGGGTCACTTCACTAGAAATTACCCTCCTGTGGTGTGATGTGTATTACTTACAGCCATAGAAATAAAAGGGTTTTGAATATGCAGCAGGGTATTTCTCTCCTGAAAAGAATGGCCTGGACTGGGGGTTGTAACCAGCCCTTACAGACCTTCCGTGGAGAGCCTGAGGACTGTGCCCACCACTTCCTGACTCCCCTTCAGGTCCTGGACCCTTGGCTGGCATCAAAGTTTACCCCTCCTACAGAACACTGCAAACACTGTACTGCAGATCAAAATTGAGAGGTTTTGGGTTCTTTGTGATGGAGAGAGGATTCCTTGGACCAGCAATGATCGCCACATCTCCTGCCATCGCAAAGCTTCAAAGGCGACCTGCTCCTTACACCCGAATTTTAGAAATGTATAGATTTGGTTCCACTGATTAGTTTTTTCTTGTTTTAGTGTCATTGTATTTATTAACATTTAATCTAAGCCTGAGCGTAAATTTCGTTCTGCTCGCGGAATTTGCGATAGTTTGACATTTTTGAGTTCCGTGGAGAGCGTGAAAATGTCAAAACTTTTGCAATCTGCTGTGAAGCTGAAGTATTTTCTTGTTTGCGCTTTGAAAATGCGTTATCGCAAGCGTGGTAGAGACTTACCAGGTCCCTGCGTTTGCAGACGAGTTTTCCTATCCGTTCGCATGCGCCACAAGATGTCGGATAGTTGGTAGCCGGTCGCGCTATCCAGCGAGAGTTTGTGATCGCGAACACGTCATTCGACCCAGAACAGGAAATAAGCATTGTGAGCAAGATGGCCGCACCCATTAGCAACCGCATGGGCAAGTTAAGGATAAATTTCCCCGCGAGAACGCAAAAACACCACAAATGGGCATTAGAAGCAATCTCGTCATCATCGCGAAAGTGTCAGCGTGCTCGCGAAGATTTTGAGCAATTTTGCGATAATTTGCGCAAGTCAATTTCCTAAATTCTGCCCACCCCTAATTTAATCCATGTTTTTAAATAGGTTTAGTACTCTACTATTGTTGTGTTCTCACTTTATTACTGTTTGAATAACGCATAACGTCTTTAGACATTGCCTCTAGGTCAAGCCTTACGGCTTTTGCGCTAAGTGATGAGAGGGTTAAGCACACAAGTTTATTTGTTGACTATTTTTGGTTCACCATAAGGAGCGAAACTGTTTGATGTTAACTAGGACTCGCACCCCCTCAACTTATTTTGTTTAACTTTGTTTTTATTATTGTTGCTATAATCCTCATATAAAGTACAGTCGTACATAGTTATGTCATACAAATAAAGCATTGCATAAACAACCAATACATTTGTCCCATTCCATATTTCCAGCATCATCAGTTTTTACAGACACTAGTTATGAGTCCGTGTCATGTTGTGGTTACATACAGAGTTAAACCATGAGCAATAAAAAAAAACTACCACCCAGAACATTTACAGCAAAGCCATGCATCACATCATGTCCTGTAACTATGGGGCACATTAGGATTGCGGGTGGATCTCGTCATAAAATGGGACTGCCCGCCATAAGGGCGGGGGTCCCGTGGGTGCCATTAGGATGCGCCCGCCACAGTGGTGGGTGCATCCTGCATTCCTAACATTGTGGCGGGTGGTGCACTCAGCACCTCCCGCCACAATGCCAGGAAGGCATGTTGTGCAGTTCCATGCACAACATGGCAGGCACCGTGCGGTGCCTGCCTTGTTGTGCATGGAACTGCAGGGGGGTACCTTAGGTACCACCATGTGCACCCCCAACCCCCCGGAGTCCCTTGGGGCCCGTAACAGGCCCCCCAAGCAGACCCCGCATGCCTTTCCGTGGTGGCAATGGCACCAGGGAAAGGCATTTCAAAACCCACATTCTAATATGTCTGACGGTGTCTTTCAGACACGCCACCATATTGAACCCTTTACCGCCCGGTCGACATGACGACCGGGCGGAAAAGTGGGGGACGGTCTTTCCGTCCGCCGCTGACCCCCCCAGCCATTGTAATATGGCGGGGGTAATTTCTGCACGGATGGTGGGCGCATCGCCCCCGCCGGGCTGGCGGTGACTCCCGCCGGGGGGTGATCCGCCCGCCATCCAAATGGGGCCCTATGTCTCATCATTTGTGTCAGACCAGCCGCCCAACTATGACTACTATTCGAAATGTATATCCTGGCGTCCTGTATCATCCAGTATGCAATGACCATCACTCTGATGGTGTGTGTGGATGCTTGGGGCTGGATATAGATCCGTGTAGGGAGAGCAAGCAGATTCTTAGTGAGGAGGGAGGGGGAAAAAGGAGGTTGGGAGGGGATTGTGAGAAAACCACATGACAGACATTCATGTGTAGTCGCTCTCAGAATAAGCAGCAGCGCATCACCCTCCTACCTGCACCTCACTCCCTCAACTAAAAAAAAGAATTCTTCCACCAACTCACTGAATATATTCATCAATAAAGTCAAATTCGTTTTTTTTTTCTTGTGGGTTTTTTGTCCTAGCTGTGACCCTATTTTGTAGAGACCTCCGACTGTTCATACTTATCATTTTTAGTGGGAGACGGCGTTGCCTTTGTTTCAGGCACTCTTGAAGGGCACTCAACAGACATATGTCATTTTACATCTTTGACTGATTGTGACATCCATACTTCCATGGGCTCTGCAGGACTCTGGATTCTGCCACGACCCTGGCATCAGAATTACATCAATAGTTCTTAGAGAATTTGGCACTTACCAGACCGTAGTGCTTTGGTCTATAGATCTCCCAGTACTCTTATCAATGTCCCACAATTTTCTGTGAATCCTGCTAAGTTGCAATACTGTTTTAGATTTAATCAGGAGCAAATTAAGGTTGACTGTTTGATTAGTTGCCCATGACCTGCTTTGCCTTGCTGACCAACTATGATACCTGCTTGAAATTCTATGATGCCTTATTGTAACGTTTAAGAACCTGTTTGAATGTCCTGACATGCAGTATTCTACTAAACACGCTGTATATGACTTTTTTTGTAAGAAACAATGGATACATTGACTTATGTGCCTCATTTTTGCCAATTGGCTTTTGAAACAACTTGGGTTGATAACCCTCAATGAGTGTGTTTTGATGTAGATTAAGAGAAGAGAAAAAAAGGATGAAATGGTTTGATCTTAGCATCATACTTCTTTTCCAGTCAGACTATATTAGTTCATCACTTTTAATTGAACATTAATTACCAGAAAGAGCAGGTTTTATTGGGCTATTTGGCTTTTCCAAAGGTGTTATTATCTGGAAAATCAGAGAACTCAACAAAGTCATTGTCTTAAGTAAATCTTATTCAAATAGGAATTGTGAGGGGTTCCCAGTCTCAGAATGAAAAAGCCTGTCTACCTAAGGCTGTGCAATGCTTGTATTATAAGGGTGTAAGACATCCCTTACTGTACTACCTCAAAAGACTTTTGTAGAGGTCTGGAGATTTAAAATTTCACTTGCCTAATACTGAAAATCATCTGCTCCTTTGATCAACTAAAATAGGAACTGTTGACGGAAAAGTTGTTAATACCTGTGACTTGCTAGATATCCTATCGTGTTGAATGTCTATTGAACACCATTGAACCCACAGGAATGAATAAGTAAGTAAGTAAGTAAAAGTTTTATTGTATTTGATTCATTAAAACCATTACAAAAATACATTTGGATGCGCATCTCATCAATCATTTTTTTTTAAAGAGAAATCTTAATTGATAAGAAAATACAATAGTTATAAAATGAGGGCTTGAGAAGTGTCCATAATTCATTATTTTTCTAAACCACCGACATCTTAGTTGGAAAGTTTGTGCACCATTAATTTTCAAAAATGTTACCAACATCTCATTTAATAGCGGAAGTCTTGGATCAAAGCAGGCATGGACTGCTTGTCTCCGTGTGCGTATTCTGTATTCACTAAAAGTTGTTTTTAAGAGAGCATCTCTTTCCTCTTTTAGCTTCGGACAGGAGCATAGCAAATGTTCGATATCTTCTTTACTGCACTGCATAACCTACATATTGTCCCACAGTTCCTTCTCAGCCATGCTTGTAGATGGGGTATGGCTGGTAGTGGGTGCATCCTGCATTCCTAACATTGTGGCGGGTGGTGCACTCAGCACCTCCCGCCACAATGCCAGGAAGGCATGTTGTGCAGTTCCATGCACAACATGGCAGGCACTGTGCGGTGCCTGCCTTGTTGTGCATTCAACTGCAGGGGGGTACCTTAGGTACCACCATGTGCACCCCCAAACCCCCGGATTCCCTTGGGGCCCGTAACAGGCCCCCCAAGCAGACCCCGCATGCCTTTCCGTGGTGGCAATGGCACCAGGGAAAGGCATTTCAAAACCCACATTCTAATATGTCTGGCGGTGTCTTTCAGACACGCCACCCACCATATTGAACCCTTTACCGCCCGGTCGACATGACGACCGGGCGGAAAAGTGGAGGACGGTCTATCCGTCCGCCGTGGACCCCCCAGCCATTGTAATATGGCGGGGGTAATTTCTGCATGGATGGTGGGCGCGTCGCCCCCGCCGGGCTGGCGGTGACTCCCGCCGGGGGGTGATCCGCCCGCCATCCAAATGGGGCCCTGTCTCATCATTTGTGTCAGACCAGCCGCCCAACTATGACTACTATTCGTAATGTATATCCTGACGTCCAGTATCATCCAGTATGCAATGACCATCACTCAGATGGTGTGTGTGGATGCTTGGGGCTGGATATAGATCCGTGTAGGGAGAGCAAGCAGATTCTTAGTGAGGAGGGAGGGGGAAAAAGGAGGTTGGGAGGGGGATTGTGAGAAAACCACATGACAGACATTCATGTGTAGTCGCTCTCAGAATAAGCAGCAGCGCATCACCCTCCTACCTGCACCTCACCCCCTCAACTAAAAAAAAAGAATTCTTCCACCAACTCACTGAATATATTCATCAATAAAGTCAAATTCGTTTTTTTTCCTTGTGGGTTTTTTGTCCTAGCTGTGACCCTATTTTGTAGAGACCTACGACTGTTCATACTTATCATTTTTAGTGGGAGACGGCGTTGCCTTTGTTTCAGGCACTCTTGAAAGGCGCTCAACAGACATATGTCATTTTACATCTTTGACTGATTGTGACATCCATACTTCCATGGGCTCTGCAGGACTCTGGATTCTGCCACGACCCTGGCATCAGAATTACATCAATAGTTCTTAGAGAATTTGGCACTTACCAGACCGTAGCGCTTTGGTCTATAGATCTCCCAGTACTCTTATCAACTTCCCACATTTTTCAGTGAATCCTGCTAAGTTGCAATACTGTTTTAGATTTAATCAGGAGCAAATTAAGGTTGACTGTTTGATTAGTTGCCCATGACCTGCTTTGCCTTGCTGACCAACTATGATACCTGCTTGAAATTCCATGATGCCTTATTGTAACGTTTAAGAACCTGTTTGAATGTCCTGACATGCAGTATTCTACTAAACACGCTGTATATGACTTTTTTTGTAAGAAACAATGGATACATTGACTTATGTGCCTCATTTTTGCCAATTGGCTTTTGAAACAACTTGGGTTGATAACCCTCAATGAGTGTGTTTTGATGTAGATTAAGAGAAGAGAAAAAAAGGATGAAATGGTTTGATCTTAGCATCATACTTCTTTTCCAGTCAGACTATATTAGTTCATCACTTTTAATTGAACATTAATTACCAGAAAGAGCAGGTTTTATTGGGCTATTTGGCTTTTCCAAATGTGTTATTATCTGGAAAATCAGAGAACTCAACAAAGGCATTGTCTTAAGTAAATCTTATTCAAATAGGAATTGTGAGGGGTTCCCAGTCTCAGAATGAAAAAGGCTGTCTACCTAAGGCTGTGCAATGCTTGTATTATAAGGGTGTAAGACATCCCTTACTGTACTACCTCAAAAGACTTTTGTAGAGGTCTGGAGATTTAACATTTCACTTGCCTAATACTGAAAATCATCTGCTCCTTTGATCAAATAAAATAGGAACTGTTGACGGAAAAGTTGTTAATACCTGTGCCTTGCTAGATATCCTATCGTGTTGAATGTCTATTGAACACCATTGAACCCAAAGGAATGAATAAGTAAGTAAGTAAGTAAAAGTTTTATTGTTTTTGATTCATTAAAACCATTACAAAAATACATTTGGATGCTCATTTCATCAATCATTTGTTTTTTTAAAGAGAAATCTTAATTGATAAGAAAATACAATAGTTATAAAATGAGGGCTTGAGAAGTGTCCATAATTCATTATTTTTCTAAACCACCGACATCTTAGTTGGAAAGTTTGTGCACCATTAATTTAAAAAATGTTACCAACATCTCATTTAATAGCGGAAGTCTTGGATCAAAGCAGGCATGGACTGCTTGTCTCCGTGTGCGTATTCTGTATTCATTAAAAGTTGTTTTTAAGAGAGCATCTCTTTCCTCTTTTAGCTTCGGACAGGAGCATAGCAAATTTTCGATATCTTCTTTACCTGCACTGCATAACCTACATATTGTCCCACAGTTCCTTCTCAGCCATGCTTGTAGATGGGGTATGGCTGGTAGAATTCTTAGCCTGTGTTTTAGGAAGGCTTCTCTTGATTTCCTGCAATACCTCAGTCCAAAGTAAGCCTGTAACCTGGGTGATTTATAGGTGCTCAGAGTCATCCGGGCGTGGCACCTATGGGCAAAGGTGGCTTTATCCTCTATAAAAGAGAGTCTCTTTATGCCCTTGTTTACTGCGTGCTTAAATTGTATGTGCGATAGTAGAGTTTCCCATAGTTCTTTTAGTCCTGAAATAGCCAGTGACTCCTCTAAGTATTTTTTTGCCGTTACGATGGAGCTGCTACACAACTCTTGCCAAAGCTGGTGGTTCAGTGTGTTCTCAGGGGAATTCTTTATTTTGTACCAACACTTAACCCCTTCCATGCAGCCGCGATTCTGCGCCTGTGCGGCAGAATCGCGAGCGGGTGGGTTTATGACGGCCCCCAGCCGTCATCAGCACAAGAGCCCCGTAGTGCATGACGGCTGGGGGCCGTCGTCAGCATGGAAGGGGTTAATATACAATCCGCTCCTTGCTAGCAGTTGTTTTGTTAGTCCAAATTCTAACCGGATCTGGGCTTGTGAGGTGTAAGATGGTAAATTTAAGAGGACTCTATACGCTTTTGAAATGCTAGTGTTCAGCAATTTCGCATCTGTGGCCCTTTGTGCTTCGCTGCCATAGGTAATGGATGACTGAATTTTAACTTGGGCAACACGAAGCAATGGTAGAAAAGTGGGGCCGGTCAGTTTGGTTTTAAGTTGTCTAAGTGTTGTCGCAATCAGCATCCCTTTCCTCTTCGTGGCCTTAAGGTGATTTGAGAAACGGCGTCCCCATGTCAACTATAACGGCAAGATATTTATATTCAAAGCAGTTCGCGATTGCCTTTGTTCCAAGGAACAAAGAGTGGGACTTTTTATTCCCAGTTATTGACAGTACTTTAGTTTTGTCAATGTTTACTTCAAGAAGGTTCTCTTCAGCGTATCCATGCAGTGTGTTGATGAGATGTTGTAGTCCTACTTTGGTATGACTAACCAGGACAACATCGTCTGCATAGGGTATGCTAGGCAAGGCTTGACCCCCTAGTCGGGGGGCATGCGCGTTGCAGGCTTCTAGAGCAGGTGGCAGGTCGGCTGTGAATAAGTTAAAAAGGGTTGGCGCTAAAACACACCCCTGCTTGAGGCCTTTTGTGGTTGGTATGCGCCTCGAGAGATGGGTACCATTCCCAAGCTTCACCTCAACCCAAGTGTTGCAATGCAGTTCGATCAAGAGGTTTAAAAGAGGAGCAGGGATCCCCAAAGAGCTAATTTTCTCCAAAGATTGGCTCGATTGACATTGTCGAAAGCTGCTTTGAAGTCCACAAAGCAAAAGTGAAGGGTTTGTTTGGTCAGTTTTGCTTTGTCAATAAGTAGTGATATTGCTAGGAGGTTTGTTGTGGTTCCGGCATCCCTGCAAAATCCTGTTTGGCTGGGTGGAATTATATTATACTTAGTTGCCCATTCGCGCAGCTGTATCAGTAGAAGCCCCGCAAAGTATTTCGCCTCAAAGTCCAGTAAGGCAATCAGGTGGTAATTTTTTGGTAGGGTTCTATCCCCTGCTTTGGAATGATGTTCTAAAGAAATTAAAGAATACTTGAACCTTGTGTCTATTTTGGGCACATTTACACTCTAACTGAGAAAGAGAAGGAAGTCTTAAGAGGTTATTTACAAGAGTACCTGCACAATAGTTTGAAAGCTCCACATTTTGGTGTGATTGCCTCTCTCAAGTCTGCTGTCAGCCTAATAATTCCTTGGTTAAAGAGATTAATCCTTATGTAAATGTATCACCTTGCAACACATCTCTGTCATGATAAATGCACTTCATCAACATGTATTGATCGCTCTCAGACAAAAAATAAGATGCTATTTCCAACTTCGTAGTGCCATTCCATTAAAATGCTTTTTCTTCATTGTTCTCTAAACCAGACGCTAGTGTACTGCAACAGCATAGGGAGTATGGGTGTGTTATTCTAGTTTAACCTGGTTCTTCAGCCCCTTTTGGGAACATAGATTGTAGGTTTTCTAGAGCACTCTTATGCCCAGGGACATTTTGGCACTAGCCTGTGATTAAAGTGGAGCACACTTACTTAAAATGAAGACAATATATATATTTTTTGAAGGTCAAGAGGGTAGGGGCAGTTTTTATATCATTGGTCAGATCGTTTCATTGTAAAGCAGTGCATTTGATAAACCTTTCACCTACCCAAGACTCTAACTTATGGGGGGGGGAACAACTGAATTGTTTGCAGAGCTGGATCGAAGGCATCTGCTTTGGGTATACCATATGAAATTATTTTTGAAATAGTCACGGCCTATTCCAGTTAGAGCTTTGAATGCTATACACAGTGTTTTAAAAGTGGTGCGCTTCTTCATGGGGAGGCAATGAAGCTCATTCAGAGCCTGAGTTGCAGAGTGGAATTTAGATAGATTTAATAGCATTTCTAGCTGCTGAGTTTTGCACAGTCGGCAACATAGAGAGCAACCTCTTTTGTAAATTTAGATAGAGTCTATTGCAGTACTCAAAGCAAGAAAGGACTAATTCAATGACTACTGTCTTTAATAAATTATACAGATTTAGGTGACCAAGTTTTTTAAAGCAGAGAAAGATGAGGAAATTACTGTACTAACCTAGTTTTTATAGGTGAGACAATCGCCCCGAGTAACACCTAAATTTGTAACTTTTTCTGTAGGGACTGGGAGTGTCCCTAGTTCTTGCGGCCACTAGGAGGCAGATCAGAATGATCTGTTTTGTCCAAACAGCATCATTTCTGTCTTTGCTGAATTTAATGTAAGGCCGTTTTGGCCCATCCAATCACTAACTGAGGACATGCAGTTTCGGAAGTATTCATCTATGCCCTGATCGGTACTGGAAAGAGACACCATAATTTCCGTGTTGTCAGCGTAGGCCACTAACAAAAACCCAAATGATTTAATTAGTGCAGCCAAAGGGGTGACATATATATTTAATAGTGATGGACTTAGCGATGAGTCCTGTGGGACACCACAGGGCAAGATATATGGTTACCAAGTGAAATAGTGTGAGTCACCGATTGAACCCTTTTGGCTAGAAAGGACTGAAGCAAGGCTAAGGCTGAGTCTTTAATACCTAGCTTCCCCAATCGGGCGACCAGATATGTATGATTGATTATGTTGAAAGCCTCAAACAGGTCTAACAAGACAAGGGCCACTCTGTCGCTCCCTGTCCAGAATTAAACTGCTTTCCTCTGTGGCCACCATAAGGGCTGTCTCCATACCTTGGCTACTTCAGAAACTGAACTGAGTTGCATCCAAATGATCATTCAGTTCAATAAATGATGACTGCTGTGAATTCATAGCCCTTTCAACCAGTTTGGCAGCAAAGGGAAGCCTTGATATAGTTCTATAACGGTTAGTGTCAAGAGGATCTAGATTTGGTTTATTTTGTAAGTGTAAAGACTGAGGCCTGTTTCCAATGCTTGGGAAATTTACCTGTACAGAACATAGTATTGGACATTTTTGTTCAATGTCCAGCAATGATATCCGGTGCAACCTGGATATTGGTGGGTGAGCAATGATCTAAAGGAGATCCCGACTTGGTGGCAAGAATCAACTGCCTAACTTGCTCCGTCGACAGACTAGTAAATTCTCTAAAGGAGCTAGGACTATTGCTAACTCAAGAATTAATGTTCAGAGACTGCTTACAAACTTAGCTATGGCAAGAAAGCCATCAAAAATTGCCTGAAACTTCATTTGGAAAATAATTGCCAAGGCATTACAGAAATCCTGATTGCCTCTAATAGAATTAGCATCTGGGATGGAGGTCAGGTTAGTGACAGTACAAAAATGCTCTTTAGTAGAATTATTAGCTCATTCAGTCTTTTTACCCTCTAACTGAGAAAGAGGTAGCAGTCTTAAGAGTTATTTACAAGAGAATCTGCAAACTAGTTTGATTGTTCGTTCTTAATCACCTGATTAGACACCTTTACTTTTTTGTACCGAATAAAGATAGAAACATAACACTGTATATTGACTATAGAGGGTTAAACAAGATCACAGCTGAGGATAGATATCCTTTTGCCCCTTTTCAAAGACAATTTTCAGTTTGTTCATTGAGCATGAGTTTTCACCAATTGTGATTTTCGATGAGCATATAATCTGTTGTGCACAAGGAAGGTAATAAGAATAGGACAGATTTCTTAAGCATGTTTGGGTGTTATGAATATTGGGGGATTCTGTTTGGATTGAGCAGTTCTCTTATTTTTCAGCGCTTTCTAGACCTAATGCCTTCTGGTGAGCTAAATCAATTTGTCTTGCTGTACCCGGATTATATTTTGTGGTACTCTAAAACGTTTATGGAACACAAAAAATATGTGAGCATGGTATGAGATAAGCTCCAGCAAAATAAATTAAAAGATTAGCCAAAGAAACATAAGTTTGAAAAGAAAGACATTGATGATCTGGGAATTATGTTATGTGCTACTGGCTTGGCTATCCACCCTTTAGGAAAGAATCTGCTACTCTGGATTGGACATCTCCTACAACTATTAAAGCACCACACACAGTAGAAAAAGTTCATTGTGAAGACAGATGTTTCTGAAAAAGCTATTGCAGCAGTTGTAGTTCAGAAATTAGAAGACAGTGGAACAGAACATCCAGTATTCTACTTATCTCATATCTTGTCAGAATCTGAATGAAGGTCCTCAGTTCTTGCAATGGAATTTTTTGCTATGAAGATGGCTTATAGTGAAGGAACTCTTCAAGAGGTATATAAATTCAGTTTCAAATGTAAGTGTAAAAAAATACATTTTTGACAGGGTCTAAAGAATATTTTAAACATTTTGAGATTCATACTGACTACTGGAATTTACATTAACTAAGAAACTTCTAATACAGAATCGGTCATCAAACATCCTTATTTGAACAATATGATTTTATTATCACTTATATTTCAGTAATTATAGGTTTATGTAATGAGGATATATCATCACACAGCCATTTCTGGTTCATAGAGGAGTTAAGACTACTTTGAATTTGATTTTACATCCCTTTTGGAGGCCAACTGGACATTTGGATGTACAAGAATATGCCTGTGCCTGTCCGATATGTGCTCAACATAAATCCTTGCAATCCAAGCTGTTTGGATTTTTGAAGACTTTGCTGGATGCCCCTGAACCATGATGTAGAACCTCAACAGATTTTATTACTGATTTTACTCCTTTCATGAAAAAATTGTGTGCTCATAATTATGGTGACAATCATAGAAATGTGCAACAAAGTAAAGTAATATATTCTTCATACGTTATGCATGGCTCTTATAATGAATAGGCCACCTATAGAATACACAGGTGTTCAAGTGTGCCTATTATTTTCAATAAGTAAAATAAAAATACGTCTCATTTTGTAGTCCGCATTTGCCGTGAAGCATAGTGCTTTTGCATATTGACTCATGCTGAACATCACCAATTTGCTTTCGCTTTTATGTGTACCTAATCTAATCTAATTCCATATTATCAATTATTATAGCTTTGAAACAGCCTGGGGCTTTCAAGCCATCAGGGGGTGAAACATATGTTGACTGAGCATCAATACCCCCATGTAGAATGAATGCTGTAAACCTAAACTACAACAACGGAAAACTGAATCTGTGACCAGACCAAAAGAAAGAAAAATAGAACGAAGTATACATAACTCAATTTCCCTTGAATGTTTTATCTAAAAATGTTTTGTGGCTCAACAACATACTAGAGAACATACTTAAACACACCTGTACCCTTCCTACTATGGTAGTCACTACACATTAAGCAGAATAAGTGAGACATTTACAGCATGTAATAAATACCATTACCCTGGAGTGAGGCATTCGCCACATATTGTGAATACCTCCTAGTCTGACGTTTTAACTTGCAAATGAGACATACCATGCAGAATACATGTATTTTACATTCTGAATTCCACATGTTTTGCCCTTTTTACAGACTTTTTCCACCCATACAGTTTGAGAGGTGTTTTGACTAGGTCAAATTTCAAGGGTGTGATAATCATCACACAACTCGTAATTCTGATCTATGTGGAAACACAGTTGCATAGGGATCGGAATTTAGCCCTGCACTTGTAATTACGGTCTGTACATTGTAAATACGACAGCAATGCACAACCATAAATTTAGCATTCTGATTAGCTCCTAGCTGGTCAGTGTCTATCCCGGGGATTCATAGCTAGTAAATGTGACAGGCCTAATCATTGTTTCAACCACATATCACTATGCCTTCTTCCCATAACAGCTGCCTGTGAACATCACAAAGTTCTAATAAAGTGGTTGAATATTCATCTACCTCACAGAATTGGTCCTACTGAGAAACATATTGCTTGATAAAACAGCTTTAGAATCATTCACTTTCTTGAGTAGACAAATGGAATAAACGTGTCCTTGAAAGCATTCCTTTGCATTTGTTTGTATTACATATTTGAAATAGTCTATGACAATTGTGTAGCCCTTGACAGTTTTCACTGTGTTCTATACCATGAGCCTTATTTTTCTATCTGGTTTAAATTTGACCTATTTTGGAATGTGTTTTGATTAATAAACCTTTGCAGCAGTTGTTTTACCATGCAGAGCAATATTTGTTATAAACAATAAATACATATTTTTAAATGTTTTTTTTATTCCTAATATTTAATTCACATTAAAAGTTATTGTGAAGCCATGCTCATTCAAGCAGGCAGATACAAGTACTGACAAGAAGAAATGGGAAATACTAAAAATGTAGGGGTCCATTAGAATTATAGGGCGGATCGCCACCGCCCGCTTGGCGGTGGCGATACGCCCTACATCCTTCCCCGCCCGCCACCCATTTACCTCCGCCATATTTGTATGTCGGGGGTACCGCGGCGGACGGGAAGACTGTCTGCCATTTTTCCACCCAGTCCACAAGTCGGAAAAGGGTTTAATATGGTGGCGGTGTCTGCTAGACACCGCCATCCATATTAGCATGGGGGCGGAAACATGCCTTTCTGTGGCAGTGTTGCCGCCACGGAAAGACATGCGGAATTTGCTTCCAGGGGCCCGTTGCGAGCCCCTAGGGTACTGGGGGCCTGCATTGTCATGGACATGGTGGCAGGCACCTCGCGGTGCCTGTCACCTTGTGCATGGCAATGCACGCAGTGCATTCCCAGCATTGTGGCAGGCGGTGCTGTGAGCACCGCCCGCCACAATGCTGGGAATGGAGGATGCCACTGCCACAGTGGTGGTGGCATCCTAATCGACGGTGCGGGACCGCCTCACCACTGGTGGCCGGTCCCAGCACCTCTAGGGCCATTCTAATGGGCCCCATAATGTTAAATGTCACATGAGCAACACATTCGGAGGGTCTCCCTACCCACTATAATATAGCCACGCCATCTCCTATCCATAAAATGGGTAGGCAATTCCCAACTGAGCAGACAAACCTAGATGACCAAGAGCTTAACTTTTCTGCTGAGCAAGTTTGTAAAGCCATTGAATTAAGTAGACAAGACGGTGCACCATGTCCGAATGGAATTCCTCAAGCCTTGTACAAGGTAAATCTGGCTTTTTTGGCAGAATGCTTGCTCATAGTTTTCAACAGTGCACTCCAACTACAAAAAGTCCCGGACTCATGTACACCTATTTTTAAAGGGGTAGTTTGACATGGACCAGCACCTCATCACGTTAGAAGACATTGAGGTAATACTCTTTGCAGGCACTCTCCTAGTGGAACTCTCAAGGTGGGTGGAAGAAAAACAAATTATCCCTCCAAATCACACAGGATTTGTCCAAGGGCCTTGGACGGCGACAAATACTCTAGCGCTGTCAGTACTTATTGATAAGTACAAGTCAAACAAGCAACCAATTTATTTGTGCTTTGTGGACTTTAAGTCGGTATTCGACTGTGTGCAATGCCATATTCTTTGTCAAAAGTTGGTTCACCTGGGTATACCCCCTACTTCTAAAAGCAATTTAGCTGCTGTATTCAGGTACCTAGGGCAGGGTGAAAATAGGGGATGGCTCTTTCCTCTCTATGAAAATGTAATCCTCCCAGGGTTTGAAGCAAGGAGGCATTCTAACACATACTTGTTTAATCTGTTTATGACAGATTTGAATCACTGACAGAATATCGACAACCAGAATATCGAGGATAGAAATATCAGACACAAAATATCAATGTGCAGAAAATCAAAGTTCTATCTACATAGTGGTAAGTACAAAAATATCACAAAAAAAATAAATTTATATTGTTGTTAAAAATATTGTTTTATTTAATGTGTAAAATAAATGAAATAATACATATAATTTAAAAAAACATTGTTAGAATTATTAGAAAATTTTTAAAATTATAACTAATACATATAATGTAAAAATAAATTAAACATACATATATATATATATAAAATATAATATATTTACTTATTAATATTAATAAATAATTATTTTAATAAATTATAAGTTGTTACAAACAAATTAAAATGTATAAATAAGGGGGGAGGAGCCACGCGCCAGTCCAAGATGGCCGCGTGAAGGATCAGCTCTTCCGGACCTGTCCCCCCATCCCTAATATCCTGTCGTATCTCCTGAACACCGACCCCACCGCTGATCGGCTGAAGGCGAGCGGTGAGCTTTGAAGTCACTCCGACCCCGCTGGGACTTCGGAGGCCGGAGCTACGCCTCTCGTCCTGGGAGGTCTATGGATTGAGCAGAGCTGAAGTTGGCCGGGGAGCCAGCCGCCAGTGCAACAACACCGGGGCCGCGGACCAGAAGTCGTCGGTCGGGCCCCGGTACGGACATACTGCAGCTGGGAGGCCGGAGGTGAGTGGCAGCTGCGGAGAGTGCTGAGATGTGGCCCACCCACCACCCGGAGGAGATTTAAATGCATGGCGGCAGCAGCGAGGCTACAGTGAGGCCTCCTGTCTGAGGGCTCGCGAGGGGCTCAAACGCGGTGGAGCAGCGGAGACACAGAGTGCGCAACTGCCGGTACGGAGCAGTGCGGAGACAGATCCTGGGAGCCCCCGGTGCCTGCACATACTTGTAGGAGCCAGCGCTGATTGTCTGAGCCGGGTGATCATCGGGGGGAGACGGCTCCCCTGTAGCCTAATAAGAGAGCCTGACACAACAAAGGGCTAGTGGAAGAGGGGCTGAGAGACACCAGGCCCTGAAGAGGGAGCTGATACCTGCGGGGCCCGCCCTGAAAGTGTTATGGTGGTCGACAGCCAGGGCCCCCGGGAGTGAAATACACACCTTTCCTTGGTCACAGATCTGGCTGTGAGTCGGGGCTTTTGAGTTATTGAGTGAGCTGGGTCGATGAGAAAGGTGGAAGTGACGCAGAGGTTGCAGTCGGGAGCTGGCGGAGTGGAGGGGAGGCCCACCGTACCTGCTCATCTTTTCTGAGCATCTGGGAGGCAAAGCTGTTCCCGCCAGTGAATGTGGTGTGGCTGGTGCCCCTAGGCACCCTCCGGTGACCGTGGAGGACGGCTTGCTTGTAGTGGCCCAGGACACTGCGATTCGAAGTTGGCGGGACAGCGCCGCCATGGCCCTGTGTTTCTCCGGGGGTCAAGGAACTGCATTCTGGGGACCGGATAGCCTTTGGGGACTACACCTTTGAGACTGCGTCTAGCCGACGACCTATCCGGGGGCACAGACTGGTTGGGGGCACTGGTTGGCTACCCGTTTCCGCTGGCTGGGTAACTCGTAAGCCATTGTTGCACCTGGTCGGAGTGAAGGGGGCAGGAATTCACAGAGGAGCCATTTGAGATGGCGTTGAAATCCAAAGGCGACAAGCAGCAGTCAAGAACCTCTAAGGGGTCGCGTCAGGCCCAGACCAATAAGCTTGACTGATATACGATGCCTCGAGGGTTTACGGATTCAATTGGTTGGAGGGGAGTCCGCTGGCCCGCCTGCTAAGCCGACCCTACTTGACGTGATGGCGGCGATAAATGGTGTAAAGTCCTCCTTGGGTCAAAAGATGGAGTTGCTGGACAACAAGCTTGACACTGTCACCATCGAAGTTAATCTCATACGGGCGGATCTCACTAAGGCAATTGAGAAGGTCATGTCTCTAGATATCAAGACCACCAGTTTAACGGATGACGTGGCACAGCTCCAACAAGAAGAGCGGGAACTTAAGGTCTCTGGCGTCCTGACCAATCAGAAGTTGGACGAATATGAGGGGAGAGCTTGACGCAATAATGTCCGAATTATTGGCGTTCCTGAGGAAGACCGAGGGCCCGGCCCCTGACTTATGCGTCGAGGACCTCATCCGTAACCATCTGAAGCCCAAGGGGCTGGACAACTTCTTCACGATTGAACGAGCGCACAGAGTACTGGGACATACCCAAACCGGGGGCCCCCTCGACCGATGATTGTGAAGGTTCTAAACTTTAGGGACAGAGACGCTATCCTCCAGGCCTCCCGGTCGGGAGGTTCCCTTCGATTTGAAAACGTCACTCTTTCCTTTTTCCCGGAATTTACTCAAACTGTCCAGAGACAGCGGCAAAGTTTCCTCGGTGTAAAGAAAAAGCTCAGGGATGTAGGACTGAAGTACGCAATGATGTTCCTGGCCCGGTTGAGAGTAGAGGCTGAAGGGAGGGTCTGGTTTTTGACAACCCAAAGGTGGCTTCAGACTGGTTGGAAAGTCGTCCCCCGAGCGGACCAGAGCGTGATGAAGGTGATGGATCACAGGAGGAGAAGTGACGGCGACCGCGGGCTATTCGGGACTATTGACCCACATATACTTTGCTGATTTGGTCTCAGGACTATGTGATGTCATAGACACAGAGGGGGGTCGTTTTTCAAAGGGCTGGGGGGCGGGGTCCTGATTTCCTCCGCTTTTCTACCTTTAGTTAGTCAGTAGTTTAGTTTATGGGGCGACAATCACACTGCCAGTTGGGGTTGGGTGGAAGCCATGAGCAGGGGTGCAGGGAGGGGATGTGGGGGTTGGGTGACCTTGCGATTTATACGTCCAAGGGATTGTTTGTGTTTTGTTTGGTTTTGTTAGCATCGGGTGACAAGGGTGAGAATGTACTGTTTCCATACCTACACAATGTCAAAGGTTAGACAGGGATCGGGGATCAGTGTGCTCAGCTGGAATGTAAATGGCCTGGGGGGATAAGATTAAGAGAGGGATGGTGAGTCAGTTTATTCAAAGACACTCCCCGGATGTTGTGCTGCTACAAAAGACACATCTTATAGGCAATCGCTGCATAGCCTTGCGTAAAGGAGGTTATAAGTTGGTGGCGCATGCGGGGTTCACTTCAGGGTCCAGGGGGTAGGTATCTTGGTGATAAATTCCTTTCCCCTGACTGTTCAGGATATTTGGGTTGACAAGCGCGGTAGGTACATCGGAATATCAGGACAGTGGTAGGGGAAGACGGTCACCTTTGTTTCCATTTCTGTCCCTCCAGGTCTGCAATCTGACACATTCCGGGATTTGGGCTCTATTTTTTTTACTTTGCCATTGGGCCTTCTAGTGATGGGAGGGAACTTTAATGCTGAAGTGTTGGATAGAAGAGTGTTAAAATAAATATTTCCTAAAAATTTAGTTTAAAATAAAAAAAGACAAAATAGCAACTACAATACAAAAATTGTTAATTACAAAAAAACTTTATAAAAATATTTACAAAATCCAAAACATACATAAATAATTATTTATTTGAAATTACTAAAAATTAAATACAAACATTAATTTATAATAGTTTACAAACTACATTTTTCAAACAAATAACTATCTTTAAAATAAAGTATTTTATTTAAAAAAATTGATTAATATTTTTTAAATAAATTACTTCACTACGTATTTCCATATAAATGGACAAACAACCCCTACAAATTTGACAGAATTAAAATATTTACCAATTAAATATTTATAATTTTCAAACAATTAATAATTAAATAATATTAAATAAAATAACACAAAAACAACTATAAAATAGAAATATAAAATAAATAAAAAATAATAATTACTTTATTTTAATTAAATTACCTCCCACCCTATTCCCCTATAAATCTACAACACACTTCTTAACAAAATACCACTTTACCATAATTAACATTTTACTAATTATTAATAAATAAATAACCAGTTCATAATTAATTCATAATCAATTACTTGAAAATACTAATAACTAAAATGTAACAATTACTTTGCTATAAGTAAATGACTTCCCAACCTATTCCCCTATAAACCCACAGTCTGATAAGTAAAAAAATATTAATGTAATTATCAATTAATCAATTAATAAACATAATAACCAATTAATAAATAAGGATAAATAAAATAATTATAGATAATAATAATAAATAAAAAATGTAAAATGTCTTTACTATAATTACATTACTTCCCACCCTATTCCCCTTTGAACTCACAACCTGCACCTAAAAAAATAACTCTTTTTTTATAATTATCAACTAAGAAATAAAATAAATGATTAGCCAAATAATAATTAATTAATAATTAATTATTTATGAATACTAATAAATAAAACTTAATAATTGCTACTTTATTATCATTAAATTACTCCCTACCCTACTCCCCTAATAAAATTATCTATTAATTATTGTATAATAATTAATAACCAATTAATAATTAATTACTAATATATTAATTATAAATACTAATACATAAAAATGTATAATTAATTTAATTATAATTACTTTATGATAATTCAATTACTACCCACCCTATTCCCCTATAAACCCAGAACTAACATATGCAAAAATTATTTAACATAAAATTAATTATTGCTAGAAATTTAACACATGCATTAATACAAATTGCTATACTTATACAAATAAATTCCATCACATACTTTTAACAAACATACTAAAATACAGAACACTAATATAAATATCGATATTATTAACAACAATATTTTTACTAACGATATTACTGTCTTCGATATTTAAAAAAAATAATATTTATTACCTTACTGTCGATATGCTGTACCACAACATTCTTGATGTCGATATTCTTATACCTCGATATTTAAAACTCTATGGGGCATATTATGAAGTAAGGGCGTTACATTATCGCCGCTTTTATTGGCAGGATACTGCCGATAAAGCGGCGATAATGGGCTTGATAATATGCTCTATGAATGCCAATCGAAGTCCATGTTAGATGTGAAGATATCTAACATTGGCTATGGAAGTGAAGCTCTGAGTGGTGGAGATGCTTCAAGTTCAAATATTACTCTCTCCAAGACATTTCAATTGCTTTTTTGTCTCCCCCATAATATATTGCTGGCATAGATAAGGCTAGAGTACGGCCTAGTAAACCAAACTATTGCTAGGAAAGCAACAAATAATAAAGTTTGAGTTAGAATAAAGTCAAATTTTTCAAATCAACTATGCTGAGTTCACTGGCAAGAATTACAAACAAACTCAAACACCCCATCAAATGAGTACCTAGAAGTGCCAATTAACAATCTGACGGTTTGTCCACTATGGGAAATGTCTGTGGCTTTAAAGTCTTTTAAAAAAGCTATCAACGGTCTGATGAAAAAAACTTCAATGCTAAAAGACAAAGGGGGTCATTAGGATGACGGGCGGACTTAGTCCGCCCGCCATCCCATCGGGGGAAGGGACCGCCCGTCATAACGGCAGGGGTCCCGTGGGGGGTATTAGGATGCGCCCACCACAGTGGCGGGCGCATAATGCATGTTCAACATTACGGAGGGCGGTGTTAACACCAGCACCCTCCGCAATGTTAAAAATGCTTGTAATGCATTTGCATACACAAAGCGGCAGGCACCGCGCGGTGCCTGCCGCATTGTGTATGCAAATGCAGGGGGGTACCACAGGCAACAGGCCCCCAAAGTGAAGACCGCATGCTTTTCTGTGGCGGCATCTGATGAAGCCCATCCTGATATGGCTGGCAGTGTCTGATAGACACCTCCACCATATAAACCCTTTTCCTAAAAGCGGCTGACGGTCTTTCCGTCTGCCGCGGACCTCCCAGCCATGTTAATATGGCGGGGGATCATTGCATGTACTCACAAAGAGAGACTCCTCCTACAGGACACATCTTTCATTATAAACGTGACTTTTTGGGATAGTCAATTTTTCTTATTTCCCTATTTATAAGAATTTCATTTATTTATATATGTCACTGTGTCAAATTCATAGAAAAACCACACACCGGCTACCACCTTCAAAACCCACATTTCCATACAGTGAAAAAAATGTGAGGAGAGAGAGAGAGCCCCTCACGGAAGAACCGCCACAAGGGGTTACTGGCTGATGATTACCAGTTTACCCACTTATCATCATCGGTAACTCTCTCTCACTCGTGAAAGGAAGAGGAAAGAAAAGAAAGTGAAATCAACAGATAATTTCACTACTTAAGAGACACAAATAATAACTCCCACTTGTGCACACATCCCCACAGACACCCCTCGTGGAAAAATCAAAAGTGTAGTTTTCACCATTAAAATTGAGAAGCTTGCTGGCCTCTTTGACTTTGATTTTGGGCAGCAAGCCTATCAAACTAAAAATGGTTTCTGTTATACCCAACCTAATATTAAATTGCCAACATGTTCCATTGATATATGGTTTCGCAACTTCATCAGGGCTTACAGGGGTTCGTCCTTTCACTCATTCCACAGTGTTTTTCAGTTCAACACCGGTCGGTGCTCCTTAAACGCCGGTGGGACGCGGCAGCGAATCCCAGAAGTACGGTGGATTTCGCAGGGAAACGTGATCAACTGACACGAAGACCCTGACAAGAGGTGTGCTGGTAGGTTGTAACTTCGCCACCTTAAGGTGTTGAACTGAAAAACACTGTGGAATAATGAATTTATAGACGACAGCAGTGACCAAATGATTACAATTAAGCAGATCGAATAACGGGATTCGATTCCGATTTGGACATCTTTTATCAAAAAAATCCCGAATTTGTAAATATTAAAAAAAAATCCCTATTCTCAATACCGAATCTCTCTTTAAGAGCATCAAAGGAAAGTAAGTTGGCACCACAAAGAAAATTTCCAATATAATGAATACCTCTATCCCCCCCATCTTCTAAAATATGCATCATGGAAGATTTCCGGGAGTAAATCATTATTGGCTAGAGGGGAGTACCAATGAAGCCGCTCCATCTCTAGCCTTTTCCTAACTGCAGTCCAGACTTTATAAGCCCCTAACAAAACCTTAAACGTCACCCTCTAATAGTATGCAAAATCGATCTGCCTCAATAAGAGGCCCCTTGCTTCTACCCCATATATTAATTGAAAAATAGAAATTCCTGGGCCAACCAGATTGCCCCCGTTTACCAACTCCCCCAGGTACTACAGTGTAATAGCCCAATAGTAAATTTGGAAATTAGGAACAGACCAGCCACCCCGATCTCTGGGTAAAGTCAAGAACCTAAGTGCCCATCTTGGGTGCTGCCCCGCCCATAAGAACCACAACACTAGCTGATCAAATTTCCGGAACCATATCTTACTGAATTCCAAAGGGATAGCTCTAAAATAATATAGTATTTTGGGTAAAAAGATCTTTTTGATGACATTGCATCGTCCAATAAGGGTCAGATGGAGATTGTTCATCCTCTTAGTATCCAATTTCATACTGCATAATAATGGAGCATGGTTTAGAACTACGATGACAGTAGGGTTAGAGCTTATCTCAACCCCTAAATACCTAGCATTTGCTACAACACGGTGATCCACAAGATCCACCTTATCATTAATTACTATTTGCGTTTTACTTTCATTCAAATGATAGCCTGAGACTCTGCCAAATTGTGATGTTAACATGCCTATTTCCTCCAACGCCTGTTGTGGTGCAGATGTGGTAAATCATCCGCATACCCTAACATTTATACATCTCCCCCTCGAGCAGAGACTGGGAGTATTGACTGGCTCTCCTGTATCAATCTTATTAATGGATCGATGTAGCTCGCATATAATAAGGGAGAGCAAGGACACTCTTGTCTGGTGCCACGTCTTATATTAATCTCTCCCGACTGTGTTCTCATCAATACCATCTTGGCGACTGGATCCTTATACATGCTTTGAACGGCTCGTATAAAGCCCTCCCCGATGCCATAATGCTTCATAGCAGCCCATAACAAGGGCCAGGAGACCCTATCAAATGCCTTTTCTGCAACCAATACAATTAAGAACATAGGGTCTCCTGTCACCTTAGTATAATCAAATAAGGTTATTGCCCTACGAATATGATCTATTGATGCCTGGCCTGGGACGAAGCCGTGTTGCTGATGAGAAACAATTTTCTTAATTACAGACGCCAGTCTATTGGCCAAAATCTTCGAAAAAATTTTAACATCATTGTTAATCAATGTGATTGGCCGATAAGCCCCTAAATCTGTGGCCGATTTCCCTTTCTTTAAAAATATGGTAATTTTTGCATACCTCCACGACACATGGGGAGATTCCCCCCTCTTAATCTGCCCAAACATCTTCAACTTAGTTGGCGGCAGCTGTATTTGAATTTTTTTTAAAGAATTCTCTTGGAAGAAAATCCAGCCCAGTTGCTTTGCCAGATGGAACAGAGTCTAGTGCATTAATAACCTCCCCAAGAGTAATCGGAGCGTCCAGCATTTCCCTATTTACCAAAGTCAGAGATTCTATTTTAACCTTCTCAAGATATCCACTAATTTCATCCTGCAGCCCTGATACATATCTACTATCTCCCGAGTATAGCCTCTGATAAAAAAATTTGAAGGCAGCAAGAATTGCATCAGAATCCGTCACAAAGCCGATATCTGGATCATTCACCCCATAATCCAAGTTTGTATTTCTTTTTCCCATATTCGCACAGCTAATGTATGGCCCACTTTTGCGTTACTCTCATAAAGTTTGGGATACCAGGCAAAGTATCTGGCTGCAGTTTTAGCTGAGGAGATCTTCACTATAGCAGATCTGGCAATTAAAATCTTAGTTTGAGCCTGGTAAGTATCCCCTCCCTCAGATATAACCTGAACCAAATTTAATTCCGCATTAGTCAGCACCTTATACAAATCATTTAACTTGCTTCTCTCTTGCTTCTGAACCCCCCACCCGAACTGCATGGTCTCCCCTCCAGGCCCTGCCTTTAAGGTATCCCAAACATTCTGCAAGCTGGTACTACCCCGATTCTCCTTCAGAAATCTGGTGATCCATACACCCATATGTTCTGCATACAGGTTGTCACTCAACAAAGCCCTGTTGAAGGACCAGGTAGAAATATTATTTGGGCACTTAATGAGCACTTCCAGAACCAAGGGGTTGTGGTTGGACATGACCCTAGGAAATTGTTCAATTTTATAGCCCTGCAACAGGCTTTGGGAGATAAAAAAAAATCCAATCTTGAATGTGATTGGTGTGGGGCTGAGTAATATGTAAACCCAGAGTCATTGCTTTGTATTGCTGCTCAAACATCCACTAGCCAGTGGAGCTACTTTAACTGGCAGAGAGATCTGAAGACTTTTGGCTTACGCCCTTGATATTTCAGTTCCGGAAGATTCTATATTACGCAGCTCATATTTATGTTGAAGTCACCGCACATTATAACTGGCAGCGGCCATCCCACCTGTTCAATTCTCAGCCAATCATACAATTCGGGGTCGTCTAGCACTGAGCCACATACTGAACGTAACGTAAACAGGCTGTTATCTATTGAGCACTGAGTTATCACCCATCTACCATATTTGTCTGAAATGGACCGTGAAAAATTTGCCATGCCCCGGCGAGCAAATATAGCCACCCCCCTAGTCTTAACCTCCTGCTTGTACAATAAAATCAATTGAAACCCATCTAGGTCAATAATCTTGTTTCTACTGGCTTCAATGTGAGTCTCCTGAAGGCAAATTAAGTCTACCTTCAGAATTCGAACATCTTCTTTTATCCTTCGACGCTTTGCTGGGTCATTTAATCCACAAATATTATTAGTCGCTATCCTAACACCACCATACATTATGTAAAGCATTATAAAAAGCAAGCACCACAAAGTATAGCCATATCTTATAGAGGGGAAAAAGAAAACACATTTCCAAACGTCCCTTGCAGCTTTCAATTTCCTTACCCTTAAAATGGATCCACCCACGCCCACACCCTTCACTAAGGCAAAAAAGGTCTCCAGACCCTTGTGAAGCCTCCCACGTTAGTGCACCCCATTGCTCCCCAACCTATCTAGAAAAAACTCCAGTTGAGCCAAATCCTGTCTGCCTTACCCCTTACCCACTCATACAAAATCCTCCTACAAGCTCATCAGTTAACTAAAGAGAGACATCCCAAAAAAAAACATGTCTGGAAAAAGAAAGGGAAATGGGCAGCACCCCATACCCCATATCTTTTTTCCTTTCCTCAGTACAATGCAGACTTATCTATTCGCCAGATATCTCTTTGAGATAGTCCCCCGCCTGGATCTCAGAAATAAACACCCTAACCCGCCCCTGATGTATAACTTTCAGCCGAGCAGGGTTCATCAAGTAGAAATCACAGCCCAGTTTCTGAAAGGGAGAGATCATCTGCCTCAAACGCCATCTTCTCTCGACGGTTGTATGGCAGAAATTGGGTCGCACGAAGAAGGTCTGCCCTTCCACTACTTTCTTGGCATTTGTTCGGGCCTTCTCAAATATTGCTTGCTGCGATAAAAAATTCCCCCTAAAAATCAGGATTGGTTGTGGTCTTTGGTCCGACCCAGGGTTGTTCTTTGCCACCAAAGGAAATCGGTGGACGCGCTGAATCTCAGCCTCCCAGTTCCAGTGTGAAAGTTCTGGGAAAGCAGACTTAAAGAGCTTGATCACAAAGCCACGTATGTCCCCTCCTTCAGCTTTCTCTTCTATACCCAACAGGCGCACATTATTTAGTCGCTGTCGATTCTCCGACTCCTCAAGCTTACATAGAATGTCAGTCATTGTAGCATCATTGGCAGATGTCTTTTGCTCAGTGCTCTCCAGCCCGGCCGCGAGACCTACTACCCTCTCCTCCAGCGCCGTTGTTCGTGCCATGACTTCAGTACAGGCTTTTCACACGACTGGGGAAAGTATTTTTGGGGGCAAGATGGCGGCTGCGTGAGGTGCGCTGAAAGTTTGCTCCCTGACAGGCTTACTGTCTGAGTAGGATAGAAGCTACACTGCATCGATTGCCTGCACCAAGTCCTCGACCCCTCGAGCCTCTGATTGCCTGGCTGCATGATCTTTTTTCCTGGCTTGTCCCGGCTTTGGCATCACCTGACGGAACTCCGCCTCTGATTTTCACTGAGCGGGACGGGTGCTGGCTCTGCAGCGGATGCTGAGCTCAGCGCAGCCTGCAGAGCCATTGGGGGAAGACACCTTCAGGAGCGGGATTCAGAAAAGGGGGTGGTGATTGACAGAGCATCTGAGTTAAACAGAACACTCATACCCAGTCAAAAGATCAGGGCTTGATCCATCACCGTTTTTTAGCTCACTGCACCATACAAGTTCAGAACCTGGCTACATGCAAATTAGTCTGTCCCTGGCCCAGTGCATCATGGGAACAGGGCAGACCAAACTACCAAGCCAATTCTTTACTGGAAAGGAAACAAGCTTCCGGGGACCGGTTTCTGGCATTGCAGCCGTCTTCGGCCCGGCTTACTTGAATCCTGATGGTGCAGTGAGCAAGGGACTCATGTCTGAGCATACCCTGCCACTCCTATAGTGGCCAAAACGATTCAGAAAAGGGGGTGGTGATGGACAGAGCATCTGAGTTAAACAGAACACTCATACCCAGTCAAAAGATCAGGGCTTGATCCATCACCATTTTTTTAGCTCACTGCACCATCCCAGGCATGTAGCCAGGTTCTGAACTGGGATGGTGCAGTGAGCTAAAAAACGGTGATGGATCAAGCCCTGATCTTTTGACTGGGTAGGAGTGTTCTGCTTAATTCAGATACTCTGTCCATCACCACCCCCTTTTGAATCGTTCAGGAGCGGGATGGCGCCTCCCCAATTTGCTCCCAGGGAGGGGGCCGCAATCTAGAAAAGCTCCTCCATTTCAAGGAAGCAGGAGGCGGCGAAAAAAGCAAGACTGTGCCTCTGCTCCTAGGCAGAGGGACGGTGAGATTGTAGAGAGTACAGAGATGGCTGCGGAGAGCAGTGGAAACTCCGGCACGGAGCAGGCTTTACTTGATGGGGGAGCAAAAAAAAAGACCCAGACGGTTCCAGGGATGTTTACTGGTAAGCCGGTAAGTGGGAAACCAAGCTGCCAGACTAAGCTTAATCTGGAGCGAACACCTATTCAGCTAAGGAGTAAAAAACGGTATCAACTGTTTCTTCTGCCGCTTTATTATACATTGCCACTATCACTGCTACTATTGCTACCCCTGGCACCACAGCGGCCCCCAGCAATATTATCTTGGCAATAAGTAACCCAGGCAATGTTGTCTCTAGGATAGAAAATGCCTCTATAGGGCTAGATGCTGCAAATATTCAGGTTGCTACAACATCACCCGCATTATTGCTATAGGAGCCACCTTTTGAGACGCAGCTAGAGACGCAGCCAGAGATACAGGCAGGGGGAAATTCAGGAATGGACTCTGACTGCTATACCCGCCCTGAAGGGCAACAAGAAGGAATGGATAAAGTACCAGGAACCCATGACGGGGAGAACTTTTTTCCAATGGTGGAGGAATCAAATTCCATAGTGGGTAGCGATTTGGAGAATTCCGATGCAGATGGATCGGCAGATAACAGTGATACGGATAGCGCTCCCACAACTGCTGACACGGTCAGGCTAGCTTCTAGCCGTACCAAGGGGAAAAAGCAACCTAGCTCCCGGTGACAGAGCACTCATTCCGATTCCAACATTCATCTCCAATGGGACAATTCGAATACTAACCCAGGAGGCGAAGGAGCTGAGGGAGGGGTAGGATTTCAAGAGAACCCCCATGCTTCAGGGTCCAAGGGTGAGTCATCTCCCTCAATGTCTTTGATCTATACGACTCTTAAGGCTATGCAAATCGAGGCAATTAGCAACAAAATAAAATACAGGGAGCAATCAGGAAAACTATGAACTGTAATTTTACAATGTTTTTATAACCAGTAGTGAAAAAACTGGAAATTCACAAGACTAACTCAATCTAAATCGGCCTCTAGAAATTAACTCTACATTTAAAAATGGTCATAGTTTTCTTGCCCTTACCATTGCCAAGAGAGATATAGCCCAGTTGAGGAAGGGAACTTTGCCGCTGATGATAGGGAAATGGCGGAAAGAGCTAAATAAATGTATGGGTGCGGATATGGCAGTGTTACAAGCGAGGGGCTGTCCCCAAAAACATAGAAAGATATGGTCTTGGTGGGCTACATACCGTGGCATTGATCTCCCTCCTCTTCCTTCACAATCCCCATAGGAACTGCCTCATGAGAAGCTTGTGGGCCCAAATGTATGTTGCATCGTTTCCTGAATTTTGCTTGCCGATGAATGTGGGGTGGGAATGTCTGCGTACAGTTCATAGTTTGTTTTCTTTTGTTTTGTATACATTGATATTTCCATTGCTGCTAATTCTTTGATATTTTGCTATCAAGTGGATTATGTCGGGCTCTCACCCAAGTGGTACTTGAAAAATGTAATACAATATATATATTTTTTAATGGCCATAGCTAATAGCAGGTACATTAGTACCGTGAAGATTTCCAAATTTTTTCTAAGATGTTTTAGACCTTTGTATTGTTGCCTTCAAGTACTATTTGTGACTTTTATCATAGACAAGCACTTTATAGAGAATTATGAATGAATTTATATGGTGTTTTGTACATCCGATATTTAAAATTATTAATTTTATGTACTTGTTTCAACTTTAAAATACTCAAGTTTGTAGGAATCATGGCATTGTAAGATTTTAATTAATTAAACAATAAGAAATTATACTACTATAAATCTATTCATTGTAAATAGCTTCTAGCACCTATAAAAATATCATCCCCTACATTTTATATGGAAGATGGAAAAACCCTTCAATGACCACTAAAATGTTGATATTTTAAAATTGAGGAGGTATTAAGCAAAAGAGAGGATGGCTAGCCTGAGTAAATAGGTATGGAAAGGGGATGTAGTCTTAGATAGGGATTTATCTAATTAACTATTGTAGCTCCTTAAAATATATGATGTCATTAATGGCTAAACACCTATACTTCTACATACATTTTAAAGCAGCTGGTTTCATATCCGCAACACCATCTCAGTGCCCATTTACTTCAGTCTGCTCCATTGGAAAGGCTTTTAATTCACCAGCTCCTATTCCTTCAAAATGGTGTTCAGGGGTGCCTGGCTTTTATCTACTTAGGGCAAACAAAGCAAACACAAGGAGATGATGAACAGAACACTGACATTTTTCAGACACTCACCCCGGTCACAGATCTGGGTTGAATCCGTCATTGTTCTTTAGCTCACTTTGCCACCCCAATTCAGAACCAGCCATATGCAAATAAGTCTTGACCCTGTTAGTTATGGGAATAGTCCAGCTTGAACTACCAAGCCAGGTCTTCCCTGGACCGAAAACAAGCCCTCATTAGCCTGACTAGTTTGAATCTAGTGGCAAAGTGAGCAAGGGATTTATGTCTGAGTATACCCTGCCAACTTAGGTCGAACAAAGCAAACCGAAGGAGATGATGGTGCACTGAAACTTTTCAGACCGTCACCACGGGTCAGAGATCTGAGTTAAATCCATCATTCTTCTTTAGCTCACTTTGCAGGTCGAACTGGACTGTTCCCCTGCGGTAGAGGGCCAAGACTGATTTGCATATGGCTGGGTCTGAACTGGAATGGCATAGGGAGCACAAACACAATGGATTTAGGCCCAGATCTCTGTACTGAGATGAATGTTTGACATCGTGCAGCATTCTGTCCATCAATAGTTCTTTCTGTTTTGCCACCCCGAGTGGCACGGGTATGCCCAGACGTGGGTGCCGGACTCTCCACATCACTGGAATCAAGCTAGCCTGGCTGATGAGGGGTGATGGCCCAAAACTAGTCCCAGGATGCTTGTCTCAAGTCTAAGGCAAACCTTGCCTGGCAGCTAGGGCTGGACTGTTTCCGTGGGAATAAGGGTCAAGACTGATTTGCATATGGCTGGGTCAGATATTAAAGGGCATGGAGAGCAAAAGAAATTATGGATTTACACCCAGATCTCTGTACTGGGGTGAATGTTTGACATTGTGCAGCATTCTGTCCATCAATTGTTCTTTTTGCATTTGTCACCCCGAGTTGGACGGGTATGCCTAGACGTGGGTTCCGTGCTCTCCATGCCACTGGAGTCAGGCTAGCCTGGCTGATGAGGGGTGATGCCCCGAAACTGGTCCCAGGATGCTTTTTTCTAGTCCAGGGACAGCTGGACTGCAGTTTGGGATGGACTGTTCCCATGGGGAACAGGGTCAAGACTGATTTGCCAATGGCTGGGTCTGAAGTGGGATGGCATGGGGAGGAAAAAAATAGGCCCAGCCCTTTGTACTGGGATAAATGTTTTACATTTTGCAGCATTCTGTCCATCAATTGTTCTTTTTGCATTTGACTTTATCTACAACATAGAATGTACCCATTTAGAGGTTGTTTAGGACTTCATGGAGAAGCTACAGTAGAACACTGGTCAGAATAGGGATATTACCTTCAGACCGGGCACCCCTACCAACTCAATAAACCCACTCTTTCTGGGACAAAACACAGTTCTGAGAGAATCTCTGCTCAACACACACTGGTAGCTATGATGCAAGCAGTGGGCAATGCTCAGAGGAGTGCAAGCTTTGTTCCAGCATTCCCATAATTGTTTTTTAATAATTTTCAACTGTGTATATGTAACAAAATTCAAAAACATGACATATCCATACAAGAAAGACAAGACAAGCCAGTACAGAAATGTGGTAATACATAAATTACATGCCATAAAAATATTACTGTTTCTCTTCAATAGAAACTGTGAAAACCCACTACTCTTTCATCTCCTACATTGACAAATAAAGGTTAAATCTGCAGAGCATACACAGAAATACTGTAATATGGGATGTGAGGAATATTGTGAATGCACCTGCTTCAACCTCAGTGATTCACAAACTACTCTGGTGGAGTTAACCCAGTCCATTAGGACCCTCATCACCCCAGTATCCTATGTGTCAGCAGACTGTAGAAAGAACTTGAGAGGCTCCAAATGTCTTTGGCTGGAGACTTGTGGGGCAAGAGATTAGTGTAGAGTTCAGTATGCTCATTTCAGCATGCGGAGAGCAAATGCAGGGAATTGCTCTGATAACTGTTTCAAATTTACCATTGAAACTGGCAGGCTCGTGACTTGTTGAAGCACCCTTGGACTAGAGGCTGTTTGCTTTGTTGGCTCATGGCAGCATTGATAATAGAGGGGTGATGAGCAAAACGTTACGTACTATCCCCTTGTATTGAGGCTGCAATCAGTACTCGAGACAACGCTCTTGGAGGTGTGAGAGGCACACTTGTGTCTATGAAGTCATTGCGCTACATTGTTAATCAACTAGAGCATATCTAGCCAGCACAGCTTTCAAAGAAAAGTGACCTACACTGACCAGTGTGAGTGCATCTAGGCAGTGCGACTTTCTAAGGAAACTGATTTCACTGTAAATAATGAGTCTGCATCTAGCCAATGTTTCTTACAAAGGATATTAATTCAAACATTTGTTTGTTGCAAATTTGACAAGCTTACTGTAAAAAGAAGTGAAAATACACACAGTGTGTTTCAAAGATGACACTACATTAACACATATTAAAAACAGCAGTTACTAGACCCAGCGGTTTCCGGCTGGCTGGGACGCATCAAAGCCCATCTGTCCTAGATAGGATGCGTATGATACACATGTCCGATAACCTATGCTCAACCTTGGGTAGCTTGGCACCGAGCAGTCAGGCTTATCCTCAGGGCCCAAGTGTAAAGTATTGGTACAACACCACCCTTATTACACACTGCATACACCACAAAAATACTGGTCTTTGCATTACACACACACATTGAAATCAAAACGAGATACACACTGTAAATATACTTTACAGTTATATGCAATTGTCGAACTTTCTCATTAGCAGCAGAATGGCATGAACATATATGGCATAATCTAAGGTATTTATCCAACACGACATTCCCCAATATTGCATACCTCCAACAGCTGCAATGGTTAAGCAATCACAGGTCTTTCACTACAACTCGTGACCCTGCCCCTCAGTCACTTCACTACATCAGCCAACGATACGTGTTGCCCTTGCTGATGCTGCATTGAGTAGATTGTCAGGATCACCTAAAATGGAAAGCAACTGTTACTTTCAACTATTCGGATTAGGCCTCCAGGCACCCAGCAGCATCAGCACGAATGCAGGATCGCTATTCCCCCATAGACAAAAAGATTGTGATCCAGGAAACTGGTGCACTTCCAAGTCTGGAGAAATGTTTCCCCTCAAGTGGAGGTGTGAGATGCTGTAGCTCCCGACAGCCAGCCATAGCTGTCCACAAGGCACAATGAAAACCCTCGGGCCCTGTCACAATGTTCTCCACAGCACAGTACCTTGTGGCATGGGTCCAGGGAGAGGAAGACAGCGACATTGGACATAGGTCATGATGTCAGACACTGTCATCCTCCTGATCTGGAGGTCGAAGACAGTCTCAGTTCCTTGCACAGATCCCTCAACACCCCTCGATCACCACATGCTCCAGAGTGCAAGCTAGCACGGGTCCCATGATTGCAAGTACATGTTTCTAGAACTCTGCATGCCTCCCCCACACTAATCAAACTCCTCATGTCCCGTCACCTCAGGTGGGCTGCTGATCCTTTATGAGCGCACTCCTGTACAGTGTGATGATATGTACATCGAGACGGTCCTTGTCCAAACCGGCAATCACTTACACCTGATTCGGCCACACTCTGCGCGGTCCTTATGATCTTGTGGAAAAGAGGTGATCCTTTGTGTACCTGGGATCTTGTGGACTGGAGGCCAACTGACTGGCCCTTGGAAAGTACCTAGGGACCCAGGCACTTAGCATCAGGCCAAAAATGTCCAGGCAAAATCCACTAAGTGATAGTCCCCTTCCGGAAGCACAACAAGCTCCAGGCCACCATGAGTCTACAGATAATCCAGTTGCAGTCCATCCTACCCTAAAGATTTCTCTTGTTGATGTCAGAGTGTCAAACCTGCATAGTATGTTTCCCAATCAAAAAGTGTCTCTAACATCTGAGGGCAGAGCCCCAGTAGCCTTTGAAGATGTAATCTGTTCAAAAGGCCACCTTTGTTGTTTGTTGTCCTGTCTGTCATTCTATCCTGGGAGGTTTGATCACTATCTTTAGTGGGGCCAAGACCCTGCCCCTTGGAATGGAAGACCCAATTCCACCTTGGGTTGAACCTAGGCTTTGTGCAGATCTAAGATCATTAAATAAAACATCATAGTGGACTGTCATTCTTTTCCTAAAACACAGGGGATGCTTAACTCAGTGGTTCAAATACTGTTCTATAACTGATTTTAAATCTGAGTCTCTTCAGGTGATATTGTCTGAGAGTTCCAAAGATTTAACCACTTTTATTACAGCTTTTGGAGTATATCGTTATGTCTGTCTACCTCTTGGTCTGGCTTCAGCTGGCAGTGGGTTTCAAAAGGGAATGGATCATCTTTTAGAGAGAATACAAGGTGTTCAGATCTTTCAGGATGATATTATGATTCATGCTAAAATAATGATATTTTGGATAAGGTATTGGAGATACCTGAAAATAGATGTATGACTGTCAATAAATCAAAATGGTTTATCACAAGTTTGGCAGTCTGTGAACTACTGTACCCACAGTCATGGTCCGAACACAAGAGCTTGGAAGTCCGACCGCTGTATTATGAGATGGGTGCGTTGCATTTGGAAAGACTGTGGCTGAACCGCTGACACCACCAGCCAGATTGCCAGGGTCATGGTCGGGGAAAAGCAGCTGCCATAGGGTGGTATGGGGGAGTTTCACCGCCGTCTGTATTACGAGGTTGCTTTTCAGGGAGCAGACCACAGCGGCAGGCGCGCTAGCTTCAAGTCAGCAGAAACAAAGGATTTGTGGTGCGTAATAACCTCTTTCCGGTACTTTAGGTCAGAGTTCAATATAGATCCCTTTCTTCAGGTCCCCATTCACAGCAGCATCTTCACCCTGAGGATTATGACTGTGTTTGTGGTGATATACAGCTGAGTCCCTTTTGTACCATCTATCGATTGCCTGGACTGCTCACATATGGGCCAGACTCCGGCAAAGGGTAGGTGATATGTTTCCGCATGTATCATGCATATGTGTGCATCCAACATATATGCAGTCGATTGCTCACACAGGTATCAATACACATGGAAAAGTAATCACCACTGCCGCATGATCCCTGCTGCCAATCTGCAGGCACTGCAGTAAACTCATAATATAGCATTCAGAAAACCGCTAGGGCTGCTGTCTTCTAGAGTCTGTGGTGTTTGGGTGGTCAGACCACCAAACTTGTAATGAGGCCTAAGAGTACATTTTTGCAAACTGTAGAGGCACCCATTCCCATGAAAAAAGATTCTTTAAGGTCATTGCTTGGTATGAGTGAATGATATGCCTGTTTTATTCAAGGTTATGTAATTTTGGTTGAACCATTAAGGAGATTACTTAAAAAGAAAACTAAATTTGAATGGAGTACAGAGCAAGAGAAAGCATCCCAAACATCAAACAAGCCATCCTATATTTCTACTCACTTACACCACGCAACAACTTCAGACTGAATACCCCTTGCAACGGGCAGCTGACCTGGACATTTGGCTCGGGCATGACACGGAAGAGAACTGGAAGTCAAACTATAGGTGAGTCATGACTTTTCTGGAATGCAGAATACCCACATGATCTAAATTACCCAATCCCTGATTGGTCGAATTGCAAAGATGATCATACTTCCTAATCTATTCGCTAACATCCCACTCCCGCTTACAACTCAATTCTTCAAATGGCTAAAATCTAATATGATTACAGTATTATGGGCGGGTAAACAACCAAGAGTCTCCTAGGACCTATTTTCCCTTGCACTCACACAAGGCGGAATGGGAGCACTGGACATGCCATTATACAATTATTGCACCCAGGCCCAATATCTACATTGCTGGCTGTATCCTCTTCCTTTTCAACCACATCTGGCTGTTGGGACAGGCCGAGCAACCCCATGTCCACTATTGGCAACCTTCTACAGCCGCTATAAAGTTCCCAGGAAGGCGATTGACACTGTCGAATTCGCCCGTTGGGCGTGGCAGGGTCTCAGAATGAGGGCAAAGCTACCGCTTCTCTATGCTTTCTCCATCCCTCCAAACTCAATCTAACCCCCCACATCAATTCTATTGCAAAATCTGCTCGTTACCAACTGCGCCTTCTTTGGGGAATCAGACGCTTCTTCCCGGAATAGAACCTTATAACCCTGGTGCAATCGCTGGTCCTCTCCAGATTAGACTACTGCAATTCTCTTCTTACTGGCCTCCCCAAATCCCACCTGTCCCCACTTAAGTCTGTTTTCCATTCAGCAGCTCGCTTCATTTATGGGGCCAAAAGAAGCGATCAAATCACACCGATGTTATCCACCCTTCGCTGGCTCCCCTTCGAGGCTAGAGCTATCTACAAGACCACTTGTATCACCCACAAAGCGTTGCACTCCTCCTCTCCTCGCTACCTGGCGAATAAACTGAAACTCTCTGGAGGCTCTAGACCCTCACGCAATGCGGAGAATCTTCTACTTGAACCTCCCACTTTCAAGAAGGAGAGAACAATGGCCCAATCCTTTTCAGGCAACGCAGTGAGAATCTGGAACTCACTCCCGCCTCAGCTCCGGACCACTGCCTCCTCCCAGGCTTTCAAAAGGGACCTCAAAGTTCTCCTCCTCCAGAGACACCTCCAAAAGTAATTCACGTCCTCTTGTTATTTGGAGGAAGACTTCCCACTACTGATATTTTCCATGCCCATGGAAGTGCCTTCCCAGGGTATTCCTGGGGTTGGAGTGTCTGCCTCTTTGGAGTATTTTCCATGTACTTGTGTTTGGTGCCCTTGTGTAACATGCACACACCACTTTGCCCTTGTAACACACGGTTTGCTACCTCTCACATGTTTTTATCTTTGATACTTGCACAAGTGCCACCTTGCCTACATAACGCTTGTTCGTGTGCCTGAGTGTCTAGCACCTTTTGCAGTATTATACCTCAAATGATACTTTGTTCTCTCTTGTAACTGCACACTTGTCACTTTTTCCTCCTGTGCACTTTTTACTACCTCATGTATTTTTGGCTGCTCACAATTTTCACTACCTCATGTATTCTGTTTGCTCACAATTGTCACTATTACCTTTACTACCTCATGTATTTTTGGTTGCTCACAATTTTTACTACCTCATGTATTCTGTTTGCTCACAATTGTCATTATTACCTTTACTACCTCATGTATTTTTGGTTGCTCACAATTTTTAATACCTCATGTATATTGTTTGATCACAAATGTCACTATTACTTTATGTAACGTAACGTATGCTTTTGTAATGTTTCTCATTATGTTCCATTTCTGTTCCTTTTGTGAAGCGCTCTGACACCTTCGGGTAAAGTCCGCGCTATATAAAAATGCATAAATAAAATAAAATAAATAAATAAAATAATCCTTTGATCAACAACCCCCAGCTGCTGCTGCACCTGGATAAAGGAGCTGCTTCATGTGCGCATAAATATAAGCTGAAATTATTCTCTGACCTCTAATGAACAGTTTCTCTCATCTTTCCAGTCTACCATGTCTTCACCCCTCATGCTTTTGGACACCCTTCTATACTACCACCTCAAGGCTACGTGTTGCATACTGCACAATATTTTTCCTGCTCTACCCCCAGTCCTCCGGGAATAGGAACATCTACTTTCCACCCCTTCCCCACGTAAATTGATAAAGCGCCTTTACAATAATATTCAAAGCTCTTCGCCAATAACTATTGCTTGGGCTAGGGTACTATGAGAATCTGACACTGACCCGGCTATCACTGATGCACAATGGTCCTATTGCTGCATAGAATTAAAACTTCTCTCCCCGAATTACCGATTGAGATAAATTCACTTCAATTTTTTTACATTGCACATATCACACCCCCAACAACTATCAGAATGGGTTTAGTTTCCGACCCACGCTGTTTACGCTGAAGTTCACCACAGGATTCCTTCCTTCACCCTGCATGGCAGTGCCCAGATATGGCTTATGTGGGTGGGGAGGTGCTAACCCATGTACCATTGGTCACTGGTCACAAAGTCCCATACTCTCCTCTGACAGGACTATTGGACATGAAAGATGTCCCTGGCACACACCGATGATTCATTGCTATGCTGCTCTTTCCGGTGAAACTTAAAGTGACAATACACTGGGGTAGGAAACCTGCTCCCACTATCAAGGCATAGATACATGATGTTACACACTGCCAAGAACAATTAACTATCGTTTGGGGCCTTATGCCACTTTATTCTCCTTCCTAAGACTCCTGCACCTGCCTCAACCACATGACTGCCAGTCTGGGTTTGCAAGGTTCTGTACACCCCCCCTCAATGGACTGTAGGATGTGGACCTTTCCCCTTGTGCCATCCTTGTGCTCCGGGGCCCAGTAGCTTCTCACTGCGATATGTGTTTGTACTATTGTCACTATCTATAATGAGTCTGCTACAAGGCTTAACATTTAGAAATTTGAGTAATTGACAATGTAAAATGCTTCAACTTAAATTATACAATGTGGCAATGCTCCTGGTACATGTCCCTCCTGCCCCCGCCAACCTATTTACCTTCCTTCTGATACAGGCACTGTTGTTGTGGTGTACTTTTTATAATGATAAATGATAATAAAAATATATATTTAAAAAACAAGCCACCCTAAAAGCACCAGTACGTAAGACACATGATTCCAACAGAAGTAAATAGAGCTGTTTTTAGCCAGGTGATAGGTGGCAAAGAATACACTATAGCACTTCTTTCAAGAGGGTTAAAAGATGAAGAGAAATGGTTCAGTATTATTGAACAAGAAGTTTTGACAGGATGTTGGCTGTGGAAAAATGTAAGAGCTATTTGTGGGGGAAATTATTTGAAATATTAACTGATCATAAACCACTACTGTTTATGTTTGATGGTTGTGCTAAAGGAACTGCAACTGGCTCTTCAAGCTTGATCAGGTTGATGTAAAGATTACAAGAGTATAATTTTCTAGTTAGACATATTTCCGCAAGCATCAACAAAAGGGCTGATTGATTATCTAGATCACCAATTGAATATGTCTTACCAGGAGTGTGTTGTGTCAGTAGTTGATGCCACTGTTGATTGTGAGGGGTCTATTTCTAATCATGATGGTTAGGATTTATGAAAAATGTTGTTATTTTGAATCCGATTAAAGAGTATGTGGTGAATGGATGGCTAGTGGCCACCAATCAGGAATCTGAATAATACATTAAAATGTTCAATACAACTAGCTGATGTATTGACCATTGAGGGAGAATTATTCATGAGACATGATGTATTGTACCACCTTGTATACTAAGGAAACAATTGGTGAAGTTAGCTCAAGGAGGACACCCAGGAGCTACAAATACCAAAAGACTTTTGAGGAAACTATACTAGTGGCTGGTATTTGACTCAGAAGTTGATTAAAGTATTGTTAGATGTGTGGAGTGTGTGAGATCAGAAAAGCATTGGCCGACCTCAAAAGAGAATGTGCACTTAGTTGCTGTCCCAAATGGACCTTGGGTGAAATTAAGTACTGATTTTGCTGGTCCTTTTAGTTCTGTGAATGAGTATATGCATGTTTAATAGTACTAACTGAGTACTACTCACAATGGGTTCACAATGAGTTTGACTCTAGTATAACCTCAGATATTGTTATTGATTTTTTACAAAGAATTTCTGCTATTGATGGTATTCTACGAATTTTAGTATCAGATAATGATACTAAATTGACTTTGGAAAAAAAATTGCAAAACTTCTACACAAAACAGGAAAAAACATCAATGTTTAGTGGAAAGAGCTAATATGGTTTTAAAGGAAGGTATTCAAATGGCTGAATGTATGTGTCAAAGATTTTCTGAGACAAAAGATTGTCAGTTATAACAATACTCCACATTCGGTCGCAGGTTTTCCCCCTTTCTTTTTGATGAGAGAAAGAGAAGGGTGTACATTATTAACACCAAAGATGAAGAGATGTAGAAAACATAATAGTGTGACCAAAATTGAGGACACTAAACTAAAGAAAACATTAGGAAAAAGCAACTGAAAGTCAAAGCATTCTATGATAGAATACACAGAACAAAATATAAACAATTCTCAAGAGGAGATTGGGTATTGGTTAGAAAACCTAGTCAAGTACAAAAATCTGTGTATTCTTCTCCAAAATGGGTTATGAAAGTATCATAAAGTGCAGTGTTATTGAAAATTAAGACATGGTGGAATAAGGGTGCACTAGTGCTGCTTAAATAGGGTCAAGAAATGCTTTCAATATCAAAGAAAGAGAAGACAGCAGTAATAATAATAATAACTTTATTGCGTGATTAATAAAAATCTTTGCAATGACTCTTTGAAAAAAACATTGGAGTAGATACATGATCAAAAGTTTTACAAAAACAGTTAAAAACAGTGAAAGAAAGTTTAAAAATATGGGCGAAAGATCCGTGCAAACTGATGCAATACATTGTGGTTTAGAAAGAAAAGAAAAGAGCAGTTCAAGGTTTACTGAGTCTTTGATAATTGAAAGAGAGTTTTCTTAAGATGCAAAAGCAGGTCTTTTTGAGTCAAGTTCGATCACTGGCCTCTGGGTTTTGGATCGTGTTAACTGTTTTCATGAAACGCACTAAACTGCAGGCTAATTGGATGTCTTCTCCCTTGAAGCTGATCAACAGGGCTTGTCTGCGAGTTCGCACACCATTTTGATTCCAGAGCTGTGTTAGTTGGCCCCTTCGGGCACTGTCTAGAGCTTTGCAGCTACATAACAAGTGAAGATTTTCGCAAAGCCTGCAATTGGAGTTTGTTTCCAAGCGTTTCCATGGGGGAAGATGTACTTTTGACGGAATTACCCCCATCCTTAGCCGCAGGAAATCTTCCTTCACCTTCCTTGAGAAGCTGGTGCTGAGGTATGGTTGGGTAGGGCGCTAGTGTAGCCTTGGATCACGAACCACCCGTGTGATCTCCTGGTTAGTGCGGCTTTGTCTTCTTCCATGGAAAGAATTTTCACTGACTTGTTGACAAGTCGCTTGAATCACTTGTGTGAACCGCTCGAATGCCAAAGGTCTTTTAATGCAAGGGATTTTATAGCTGTTTGAAGGTACACCGTTGCTTGGGATCCCTTGTTTATCTCCTGCTCTTTCCAAAGGTGGGCGTTCGAGGAGTCTGGTTCAGCATTCTTTATTTTGTGCCAGCATTTAGCATATGCACCTTTACGTGCGATTTGCTGCTTCTGTAAGCCAAACTCCAGCCTTAACTGTGCTGGGGAGGTGTAGGGGGGGGGAGTGAGAAGAGTATTCGGAGTGTTTTACTGACCACATTGTCTAGAGTGTCCTCGTCTCTCCCTCTCATGCATTCACTGCCATATGTTATTGATGGTAGCAGTTTTGCGCGAAATATGTCCAGCAAGGGGATTAAGTTTGGGCCTGCTATTTTATTCTTGATGTTTTTTTAAAGCGATGGCCAGTGAAATCCCTCTGTTTTTTATTGTTGTTGCGTGTCGCTGGAATGAGCAGTTGGAATCAAAAATTATTCCCAGCTATTTATATTCTTTAACTGTTTCCATTTTGAGGTCATGCAGAGACCATCGAAATATTTGCTTTTTTGATTTTTGATTGAAAACCATCACCTTCGATTTTTCCATGTTTATGGTCAGGCCATTTTTATCAGAGAATGTACTTGTTGAGTTAATAAGATGTTGCAGGCCTACTGGGGTGTGGCTGATCAGTATCAGGTCGTCTGCATATAATAAATTCGACAGTGTAAAACCCCCTAGCTTTGGGGCGTGATGGTTGCAGTTGTCCATATCTTTAGAAAGGTCAGACATAAAAAGGCTGAACGGGGTCGGTGTGAGGACGCACCCCTGTTTCAGCCCTTTTGTGGTCGGAATTTCTTTTGATAAGCAATTGCCGGCCCCCAGTTTTATTTGGATCCAGGTGTCTGAATGTAATAAGATCAGTAAGTTAAGCAATTTGGGGTCCACATTCCACTTTGAAAGTTTTGACCACAGTTTCCCTCTGTCAATGCTATCAAAGGCGGCTGAGAAGTCGATGTAGCACGCATATAATGGTTTTTTGTGTTTAATGGCAGCATCTATCAGCAAGGAGAGGGCTAGGATGTTAGTCGAGGTCCCTAGATTTTTTGGGAATCCAGTCTGGTTGATAGGGATTCCTTTTTTGTTCGATGCCCAGGAGGTTAGTACTTCCAAGAGTAGCCCTGAAAAGTATTTTGCATCTATATCTATAAGCGCTATGAGTCTGTAGTTCTTAGCCTCATTCTTGTTGCCTTTTTTATAGATTGGAGCTATTATTGAGCCCCTCCAGGAGGACGGAAATTGTTCAGCGTTCCAGGTTTCTACGAAGAGCGGGAGGAGTAGTAATGATTTTCATGATTTGAACAATGGCATTATAAACATACATTATGCACAAAAAAAATTGAAACAAGAAATGACTTTATTGAAGAAACGTAGGATGTATTTGAAAATGAACATTATGAAAATAATTTGTTTGAAACTGACAACCACACAGGCACACAAGAATGTTAATGATGATAAGAATGATGATTTGCAGAATAAAATTGTGAACACAGACATTCAAACAAGGATGAAAGTTGTTGTTTCTGAAAAATGTATGGATTATATTCTATATTAAGAATTTTAATTTATACTTAATAGATTTTTTTTAAGTAAAGGAGGTGTACTGGTGAGTAAATGAGTTTAGAATGTATAGAACGTTCATTTGTCATACAGGGGTTTGGAATGTAGTTGGAGATATTTATAGAGTGTTGTAGCCTATTGAAGGAAGAAGGAATATTCTTCAAGAAGAGTCTCCCCCACTGTTTTGCCTCGTGTTCCTCTTTTGGGCCTTATATTAAAGTATGTGAATTAAATATAAATATTAAAATGATTTACTGAATCCTGCATTACTAGAATACTACACCCATCCCAGTACTGCAGTTCAGGGATCGTAGATCAGTTTGTGCCTTTTCATATCTGATAAGGCAGTGATGATCTCATGCTAATAGTAGTAAAAACTATTGCATGCCAATGACAGGTGTAAAAAATCTGTCCCCAATTGACCGAATGTAGCGCAATCCAAATATTTGCTGTAGTCCGAATTTATGTAAAGTTTTCAGAGTGTAATATGGTCTATGCAGAAATGTATAGTCATTAATATGCAATCTACTGGGGCTGTAACTGTAAAGATCACGGTTATGACTAAAATATCAGAAGTTCAATTTGAGAACAATAATGTTGCTTTTCTCCCTGCAATTGCTGGTAATTTTGTAAACATGCAATATTCTTCACGTTAAATAACATGTATAAGTTTTGTTGAATTTGCTGGAAAAGTCTGTCTTCTATGTACACCCGTGTTCATGATCATGTGGTGTGTTATTTAAACAACAGAAAATATTTGGCAAAAATACTCGTGGACAAGGAGCACAGCGCTCCGAAATGCATGGCGTTTTTCGTGGCTGTATTAAACACACTTGAAATGCAATTTGGGCCACGGTGTGTTTGTTCGAAAGAACTTGGTGCACATTTTTGATGGAGGTGTAGGGGTTTACTACCCCGCCGCAGAACGCTGTTTACAAGAGGCTTGGGATTTAGCGATAACTAAGTGATGGATATATATATATATATATATATATATTACCTACTGGCGGTCGCCAGTAGGTATATATAGTTAGGATTTTTTCTCTATGGGATTTTTGAAAATTCTATGTCTAATAACTTTGGCGTTTGTGGACGGAATTGGCTGAAATTTTCAGGAAAATGGCACATTTTGTTTCTGAGTAGCTCTTGAAAATTTGGGGGGGGTTCGTCAAGGGGGGGCCGAGAAAAAAGGGGGGTCCCAAAACGTGTTTTTAACATTGAGTTTTCCATAAGGCGGTTGGCCTCACTTTTAGCCCGAACGGCTGAATGGATTTGCACGAAATTTGGCAAAATTGTAGGGACTGGTAGCCCGATGTGCCTTTGCTAGGTCTCAATATATGTGCTTCAGTGGATTTTGAGAAATTAACGTTCAAAAAAAGATATATATCTGTAACAGCGGACCGGGCAGCGCTCCGGTTCGCGGACTTTTCGCGGTACGGAGCTTTGTGAAGCGAAGCTGATTGGTTCTCCGGCGTCTGTGAACATTCCAAACAGTCCGTAGCGGCCGCCATCTTGTCTCTCGGTAGGATCGAGAGACAAGAGGAGGCCAAAGCGAAGGGGCAAATGACCATAAGGGGGCATAGTAGATCCTCGCTGACCCCCTAGGTTTGATGTGGAGGTTTTAAAAGGGCCCCGCGGGGCAAAAAAAAATAATAATAATAATAATCGAACGGCTGAATGGATTTGCACGAAACTTGGTAAAATATTAGGGACTGGTAGCCCGATGTGCCTTTGCTAGGTCTCAATATATGTGCTCCAGTGGATTTTGAGAAATTAACGTTCAAAAAAAGATATATATCTGTAACATCGCTCCGCTTCGCGTAACGGAGGTTTGCGAAGCTGATTGGTTCTCCGGCGTCTGTAAACATTGCAAACAGTCCGTAGCGGCCGCCATCTTGTCTCTCGGTAGGATCGAGAGACAAGAGGAGGCCAAAGCGAAGGGGCAAATGACCATAAGGGGGCATAGTAGATCCTCCTTGACCTCTTAGGTTTGATGTGGAGGTTTTAAAAGGGCCCCGCGGGGCAAAAAAAAAAATAATAATAATAATCGAACGGCTGAATGGATTTGCACGAAACTTGGCAAAATTGTAGGGACTGGTAGCTCGATGTGCCTTTGCTAGGTCTCAATATATGTGCTTCAGTGGATTTTGAGAAATTAACGTTCAAAAAGAAGATATATATCTGTAACAGCGCTCCGCTTCGCGGAGATAAAATTATATCTGTATTACCTAGCTGTTGCTAACACCAGTTAGCGACGGCTAGTAGGAGATAGCGACCATCTTGGGCCCCACTTTGCATGTGAGTGATATTTATCACTAATGACATGCAAAGTGGGCATGCCAAGATGTTAGCGACTGGAAACAGTCGCTAACATCGCTATCTCCTATTATCAACTTTTGGAAATATTCGCGATAAGCGCGAATATCTCCAAAAGCTAGCACCTGCCCTGAGCAGTTCTTAGCCATGTTATCCAATGGGAGGTGGATAACATGGCTAAGAGCATTAGCTCGGTAATGCATGAATATCGCTGAGTTTTCAGCGATATTAATGCATTGCGGTAGTTTTTTATCGTATTTGCGATAAACCTTGCTAATAGCAAGGTTTATCTGCGATAATTTCTGACGATGCTTAGCGGTAAAAAAATCGTTGCTAAGCATCGTTAGGGATAAATATCGCTTAACTTTGGTAATATGCCCCAACGTCTGTTAACGTTCGATTCGAAGGAAATCAGGAAGTGTTGAAAAACATTGTCTGCGCCATCTTGCCTTTTTTCAAATGCCACACTTTTGTCGTGCACGGCAGTCATTTTAGATGCCTTGACCAGACCCACTCTGTGCACGCTGTCGATCCTTAGCATGGCTCCCCACCCTCGCAAGCATCTCCCCCAGGCAGTGGTCACCCCCGCTCTCTGTCTTATGCATGGGTAATAAACCACCCCCCATCTGCGCTGCTCTTCCCTGAGAATCACACCCTGTGCCCGCCCGACACCTCCCTTTCGCCCTATTCACTTCCGCACCCTCTGACACTCCTTTTCCTCTGTGTCCGATTGTCCAGGCCGGTCCTAGGGTATCAGCTAGCCCTGCAGATGTAGTTTATGGCCCCAGCTGTAAAGAATCACCCCTCTTCAAAGGAGTTATAGTAGATCAAGGCCCACACTCGATGAGATCCGTCACAGCAGACGCGTTCCTATTATCTGAAAACCATCCTGTATTGTGATTGGGGAGGGGACCGAGCCTGAAGCGGAAGATTCCAGGGATGACTCTTTGTACATCAAAGGTTTTACAATTATGTGTCACATTAAAAATATATAGCACTCCAACAAAGTAGTAAGATTATAAAACTTTAATAACTTATAAATATATACAAGAAAACAAAAACAGTAATAACATATAAACATTTTTAGGGAAAAACAACGAAGTAGCGGTCGGCTGTGCGAATAGTCCCAACGCAGCACAACGTCCAGATTTCTGGCGTGGGGCGTCGCGGGGGGTGGGTCATCAGTAGCAAACTGTTGTGCGAATAGTTCCAAGGCAGCAGAACGATGGCACCAAGGTGATGTCCAGTAAGTTGCCGCACTGGTTTTGGTATCCTACAATGCTGCTCCGAATAACGGCGTGGGGCGCCCCGGGGGAGGCGGCGTGAACGGGCCTCTCCAGGTGGAGTCTCGTCTGTTGTAGTGGGGCGCCCCTTTACCGTTTCAGTTGCCATTCCGTCCGCTTTTGGTCCACTGTGTCAAAAGCCGCAATTCAGCTGAGTTGCGCCCACTCTTGCGGTGCAGCGATAGGCGGCTGTCACAGGACTCTCAAAATGGCGGCAGGCTGTTTCCTTTTTGGGCCTGGTCCACTGAAATGGCCCTGGGACACCTTGGAAATCGGACGCTTGTCTGCTAGGTCTTGGACCCCATTCTAGAAAGCGTCCCCTCCGCCTTGAAGATTCTACAAAAGTCTTGGGGGCCCCCGACTCCTGCAGGTTTCCGGTGGGGAGCGGCTGCCATGATTGCTCGCGGAATGACCACGACGGAGCTACGAGATGGTGGTGCTCTCATGCTGACGCCAGCTTCAGTCTGAAACATCCAGAAACAAGGTGGGGCTTTCATCGTTTGGGGAAAAAAAAAAAGTTTTCATCCAATGAAAAGTGTTGTTTTTAGGTCATATGATCAAGCCTTCCATCATTAGGAAACCAAAAGTAAAATGAACCAATGAAAAGTTTTATAAACAAGTCACATGACCTGTTATGCGGCATAGGGTATAAAATGCGGAGAAAATACGTTGGCACGTGAGGCGGCGTCAGTAGCGGACCGATGTGCGAATAGGCCGAAGGCAACACAACGCGCCAAGATCCGGATGGCACCGAGGTGGTGTCCAGCAAGTTGCAGCACTGGTGTGGCCATCCTACAATGCTGAAAGTCGGCGTGGGGCGCCCCGTTGGCCTGTGAGTTTGCGTCAGTAGCGGACCGATGTGCGAATAGGCCAAAGGCAGCACAACGCGCCAAGATCCGGATGGCACCGAGGTGGTGTCTAGTAAGTTGCCGCACTGGTGTGGCCATCCTACAATGTTGAAAGTCGGCGTGGGGCGCCCCGTTGGCCTGTGAGATGGCGTCAGTAGCGGACCGATGTGCGAATGGGGCCAAAGGCAGCGCAACAATATTTTCTGACTAGAAGACACCACAAGGCGCTGAGATGCCAAGATTCGGATGGCACCGAGGTGGTGTCTAGCAAGTTGTGGCACTGGTGTGGCCATCCTACAATGGTAAAAGTCGGCGTGGGGCGCCCTGTTGGTCTGTGAGATGGTGTCAGTTGCGGACCGATGTGCGAATGGGGCCAAAGGCAGCGCAACAATATTTTCTGAATAGAAGACACCACAAGGCGCTGAGATGCCAAGATCCGGATGGCACCGAGGTGGTGTCTAGCAAGTTGTGGCACTGGTGTGGCCATCCTACAATGGTAAAAGTCGGCGTGGGGCGCCCTGTTGGCCTGTGAGATGGTGTCAGTAGCGGACCGATGTGCGAATGGGGCCAAAGGCAGCGCAACAATATTTTCTGTATGGAAGATATCACTAGGCGTTGAGATGCCAAGATCTGGATGGCACCGAGGTGATGTCTAGCAAGTTGCTGTACTGGTGTGGCCATCCTACAATGCTGAAACTCGGCGTGGGGCGCCCGGTTGGCCTGTGAGGTGGCGTCAGTAGCGGACCGATGTGTGAATAGGCCGGAACCAGCACAAGGCGCCAAGATCCGGATGTCACCGTGGTGGTTTCATAGTTGAGAGGCACTTCATCTGCAGTGGGGCGCCGAGATCCGGATGGCACCGAGGTGATGTCTAGCAAGTTGCTGTACTGGTGTGGTCATCCTACAATGCTGAAACTCGGCGTGGGGCGCCCCATTAGCCTGTGAGATGGCGTCAGTAGCGGACCGATGTGCGAATGGGGCCAAAGGCAGCGCAACAATATTTTTGGAATAGAAGACACCACAAGGCGCTGAGATTCGGTTAGCACCGAGGTGGTGTCTAGCAAGCTATGCAGCTGAGTTGCGTGCGCACTTGCGGCGAATAGGTCGAAGGCAGCACAACAATGTTTTCTGAATAGAAGACACCACAAGGCGCTGAGATTCGGTTACCACCGAGGTGATGTCTAGCAAGTTGCCGCACTGGTGTGGCCATCCTACAATACTGCTCCGAATAATGGCGTGGGGTGCCCGAAGGGGGGGGGGAAGCGGCGTGAATGGGCCTTCCTAGGTGGAGGCTCGTCTGCTGTAGTGGGGCGCCCCTTTACCGTTTCAGTTGCCATTCAGCTGGGTTTCGGCTGCTCTTGATGCTACAGCGACAGGCGGCTGCAACAGGACTCTCAAAATGGCGGCCTGTTCTTTGGATTTGGGCCTGGTCCACTAAAATGGCCCTGGGACACCTTAGAACTCGGACGCTCGATTTTTTTTTCCTTTCCTGTACATGCAAAAAAAGGTAAATGCCCGGTACGTTACACGCTTCATCTGCCACGATGAACTCTCCAGAGGAACCGAAAAAAAATATAGTTATGGTAACTATACCATGCATCGTCATATGGAGAGGTGGCACCAATTAATTATAGTGCTGCATAAAAGAGAGATTTGGAGGAGAACCCCTGACCTGCTAGTACATTCATCAAAGAAGTGGCACTGACAGCATCAGAGGCAAGGGAAACGGTCCCAAATATTTAGAAGAACTTTGGAAAGATTAAAATGACATGTTTAGATTGTGGCAAATTAATTTCATGTGGACAGATGAGTGTTACTCTAATAAATACAGCATATGAACATCATCATAGTCGATGGTTGGTAGAGACATTTTGACTATATCCTGGACCTGCCCGTCCTCGCCCAAAATGGCGCCGGAATAAATGGGACTCGTAACTCCTTGTTGTGTACTGATTGCAGAACCTTGAAATCACGAGATACGTATGCAGTTTTGAAGCACATGGCGGGCGGGGACGAGAATTGATTGAATATTTCGACATCCCTATTGATATTAAGTTCTGATGTGTTATTGATTACTGTACTATTGAAAGTTCGAATTAACGTCACCCATGGTACTTGCCCGCAAATGTATATCTAGATAATTTTATTGTAACTGGCCCTGTCGTATTTTAATTATAAAATATACGTCCACCGATTCCGTAACTGTTAGACACCTTAGTTCTTGCAACCTAATGGCCCGCCCGTTACGTTCCTCTACAGTGTAAATGTCTACTCATCATATACGATTACAGTTTGCTCCGTGGCCGGCCCACGTGGTTATAGGCTCATATTTGTATAATGACATTTTCACAATAAAGGTTTTTAAAAGAAAACATGGTAGTAGTATATACATTGGTAAAGTTTTTAATAATAGTCACTGTTTTAGAATCATTAAAAGGCAAGTGAAATAAAGCAGACCAATTACATGAAGGGTAAAAGGTATAATACGAAGGAACGCAGTAAAGATAAATGGTCAAGGGCTGTTGTGTTTTCTACTCCTGCAACATAAAGTGATCGATAAGAATCTCATATTCAGGCGTATCGGCGACTAAGACAGCAGGTCGACCCTCTTTTGCTCAACGGCTCCGTCATGGGACGAAGAAACGCTCTTTTTCTCGAAAAAAGAATATATTTTACTTGCAGGACAGTTGTAAATTTTCCGGGAAAGTACATTAGCCTGGAACATTATAACATATATTTAAGAAAAAATAATGTTCGGAAGTAATAAAAAGCGTAATTTTTAGGTCATATGACCAAGCCTTTCATCATTAGAATAAGAAAAGTAAAATGAACCAATGAAAAGTTTTAACAAGTCACATGACTTGTTATGCTTACGTTACGCGCTGCGCGCCCCGGATGACTTCCGGATGCGCTAACGCGGCGCGTCATATGACGCATTACGCGACAACGCAGGTCCAGAATATAGTCAAAATGTCTCCACCAACCAGCGGTCGGAACACAACCCCTTTCAGCAGGCTAAATAGTTCTGTTAAATGACAACAGAAGGGACAGGCAACAAGAACCATCAGTCAAAGAGGGGAGGGCTAGTTCTTCTCTACCGGGTTACATTGGGGCGCTACCGGAACTGATCGAATTGGTAGTCTACAGTGTTTCTGGATGTTTCAGACTGAAGCTGGGTTTAGCATGAGAGCAGCACCATTTCGTAGCTCCGTCGTGGCCATTCCGCAACCAATCATGGCAGCCGCTCTTTATCGTTATTTTGGGCGGGGTGGGTGGCGGAGCCGAGCTGTTTTGCAGCCATCATTGTGTGGAGTTCAGTTCATCTCACTAGTTTTGTATTTGTCATGAGGGATTGTTCCTAATGTTTCTATTTTAGTGAGGTCAAAAAGAGATCCCATTAGTGGCCTACTGATTTTGCTCGATTCCTTTTCTTTTTTTTTTACACGATTTATCGTTATCTGCAAAGACTAAACAGAGTATTGCGACTCTGTGTTTGTTTGTAAATAGAGAATGAACCAAAGAGAACCAATTCTAAAACAGTAAATACTTGGATAACAATCAATCAAATGGAGAGAGAAGCAGGCACGATGTATTACAACGGGGGTAAAGGCCTGCGTTAACTACCTTTCACTATCTGCAAAGAGAGAGTACTCCTAATAGAAATGAGGGGGGGGGGCACCATTCAAAGCAGATCAGTGTGCATAAACACGAAAATGTTTTCACTTACCACGTACTTGACATTCGACAGCTTATGATATTTGCTATTAAAAAAACATTAAAATTCACTGAAAAAACCATAGGTTATAGACCATATATAGTTAGGAATTAGCATTTACAAAACCTTGAAAATTCACTGAAAAAACCATAGGTTATAGACCATATATAGTTAGGAATTAGCATTTAAAAAACCTTATTTTACTCACACAAAACCGTTGAAATTCCATATATAGTTAGTTGCACTAACTATATATCGCACACCCGCAATCCACTGCTGATGATGTCACATATTACATCATTCATGACATGGTCAGTGACATCACTGATGACATCACTGATGACATCTCAAATGACATCACTGATGACATCACTGATGACATCTCATTTGACATCAATGACCACATCACTGATGATATCATTCATGTGACAATACAATGCATCTCCTCACATTTTAATATAACCTCTGTTTCACCCAGTGTTAAATACAGAGTATAATTTTTGAAACCATTGACACACCAATACTAGTTACTACATACGCACTCACTGATTCCTACGTCTACACACACATTCACTCATTCACCCATACAATCATTCATACATACAATCACTCATGTTTACAACACTATCATATGCACTCATACACCTATACAGACACTCACACTCTGCCACTCATCCATGGAGTTACTCACACACCTAGTCAGTCCTGTAAAGAATCAATCACACTTCCATTTTCTTGTCTATACAGTTAAACATAGAGCACCTTACATTTTCAAACATATACTAACACATACTTACTTTCTTATACAATCATTGATACAAGTACACATTGATCTGCACAGAGTCACACACCTCCCAGCCAGCCACACACACACTCAGTCTCCCATACAAATACTTGGACAATCAATCAATAACCCATATAGTTAATCATATAGCTACTGATCAACACATGCAGCAGTTTACAGAACAACAGACATAATGATGCACAAATTAAGACAGTTTAGTCACTAACCCATGCACTCAGTGAGACACATTTAATCACTCACTCATACATTCAGTCATGCACCTACTAAATCCTTCGTCCAGACACTTATACATCTACTCATTCTTCAATATGTAAAACATATTTAAACTTTACAGAAACACACAGTCACTGGATGATGTCATCAGTGATGTCATCAGTGATGTCATTTGAGATGTCATCAGTGATGTCATCAGTGATGTCACTGACCATGTCATGAATGATGTAATATGTGACATCATCAGCAGTGGATTGCGGGTGCGCGATATATAGTTAGTGCAACTAACTATATATGGAATTTCAATGGTTTTGTGTGAGTAAAATAAGGTTTTTTAAATGCTAATTCCTAACTATATATGGTCTATAACCTATGGTTTTTTCAGTGAATTTTCAAGGTTTTGTAAATGCTAATTCCTAACTATATATGGTCTATAACCTATGGTTTTTTCAGTGAATATATATATATATATATATATATATATATATATATATATATATATATATTACCTACTGGCGGTCGCCAGTAGGTATATATAGTTAGGATTTTTTCTCTATGGGTTTTTTGAAAATTCTATGTCTAATAACTTTGGCGTTTGTGGACGGAATTGGCTGAAATTTTCAGGAAAATGGCACATTTTGTTTCTGAGCAGCCCTTGAAAATTTGGGGGGGGTTCGTTCAGTGGGGGCCGAGAAAAAAGGGGGGTCCCAAAACGTGTTTTTAACATTGAGTTTTCCATAGGGCGGTTGGCCTCACTTTTAGCCCGAACGGCTGAATGGATTTGCACGAAACTTGGCAAAATTGTAGGGACTGGTAGCCCGATGTGCCTTTTGTAGGTCTCAATATATGTGCTCCAGTGGATTTTGAGAAATTAACGTTTAAAAAAAGATATATATCTGTAACAGCGGACCGGGCAGCGGCCCAGGACGCGTACTTTTCGCGCAACGGAGCTTTGTGAAGCGAAGCTGATTGGTTCTCTGGCGTCTGTCAACATTCCAAACAGTCCGTAGCGGCCGCCATCTTGTCTCTCGGTAGGATCGAGAGACAAGAGGAGGCCAAAGCGAAGGGGCAAATGACCATAAGGGGGAATAGTAGATCCTCGCTGACCCCCTAGGTTTGATGTGGAGGTTTTAAAAGGGCCCCGCGGGGCAAAAAAAAAAAATAATAATAATAATCGAACGGCTGAATGGATTTGCACGAAACTTGGTAAAATATTAGGGACTGGTAGCCCGATGTGCCTTTGCTAGGTCTCAATATATGTGCTCCAGTGGATTTTGAGAAATTAACGTTCAAAAAAAGATATATATCTGTAACAGCGCTCCGCTTCGCGTACTTTTCGCGTTACGGAGCTTTGCGAAGCTGATTGGTTCTCCGGCGTCTGTCAACATTCCAAACAGTCCGTAGCGGCCGCCATCTTGTCTCTCGGTAGGATTGAGAGACAAGAGGAGGTCAAAGCGAAGGGGGAAATGACCATAAGGGGGCATAGTAGATCCTTCCTGACCTCTTAGGTTTGATGTACCATTTTGCCAAGTTTGGTGTAATTCCGTTCAGCCATTCAGGCTGTAGACGTATGTAAATGTCCTATGGAAAATTGCATGGGGAAAACACATTTGAAAGTGTTGAAATTTAGAACCAATTAAAATGTTACTTTGGTTTTGTATTTGTGTGTGATGAAAGTTAATTGGTTATGTATATATGTCAAATGAGAGGAAACCACAGCCATTTTGTGATACTACTGTCTGAGGTACATTTGTGAGGAATTTTTGGTGGTGAATTTCTGGTGTTTGATTTACACAGTACTAACACTTTTCCTACTTTTAAAAAGGTGAGTTGTTAATTTGTAAGGGGAACTATGTTGTACACTTGAAGATAATTTGAAAAATGTTTTCTGTTATTTATTTGAAGTCCTTCTGTTATACTAAATACTTGATAAAGTTAGTTTTATATTATGTATTACTAAAAACGATAAATGAAAGTGATTATTTTTTTCTGCAATTTACAGCAAGCAATTTCAAAATAAAATGGCTCACAATGAAGAGACCGTGGCAATTTCTTTTGAATTGTCCACTACATTGATTGAAATTGAGAGCACCAATAATGAAATATTGTCACAAGGAGGACATGACTTGTATGATTCCATTAGATTGATTGAAATGGACAGCACCAAGAATGAAATATTGTCACAAGGAGATGACTTGAATGATTCCACTACGTTGATTGAAATTGAGAGCAGCAATAATGAAATATTGTCACAAGGAGGAGATGACTTGTATGATTCCATTAGATTGATTGAAATGGACAGCACCAATAATGAAATATTGTCACAAGGAGGAGATGACTTGAATGATTCCACTACATTGATTGAAATTGACAGCACCAATAATGAAATATTGTCAGAAGGAGGAGATGACTTGAATGATTTTTTTGATCAATCTCTTGATGGCGAATTTATCGAGTGTTTGGAGACCATAGAGTTACAAGAATCATTATTGGAGACTTTTCATGAGGACATTGCTGATGAGGACATGTTACTAGTTCTTTCAAATTTAGAAAATTCTGAAGAATAAATTTATATTTAGAAATCAAAAATTGTTTGAGACATTATTCATTTTTATTTTTAATTTATGAGGTTGTAGCGAAGTGATTGTAGTATAAAATGAGACTTATAGTATAGAGTGCAACATTTTTATGTTACATGGTAAGTTTACTCATATTTACTTCCCTTCTGCCACTATATTATCTCCAATGTGTATTTGACATCTCTTCTTCATCTCCGGCCTCCTTTCTCTCACTGTGTGTCTCCGATGCATCTTATCGCTGCTATTTTGTGTAATTACAGAAGAGAGTAAAATAAAATAGTTCGGAACGTGAAAAGGGGGCAAAGTAGAGTACTCCTCACCCCCTAGGCCTTTTTAGGCGGTCCCAAAAGGATCAGTTTCTGCTTTCCTGAGAGATTATGGTATGAGTTCCATATACCACAATAACTTGCATTACAACATGCAAGATATCTATCTCCTATTACCAACTTTTGGAGATATTCGCGCTAAGCGCGAATATCTCCAAAAAGTAACACCTGCCCTGAGCAGTTCTTAGCCATGTTATCCAATGGGAGGTGGATAACATGGCTAAGAGCATTAGCTCGGTAATGTATGAATATCGCTGAGTTTTTAGCGATATTCATGCATTGCGGCCGTTTATTATCGCATTTGTGATAAACCTTGATAATAGCAAGGTTTATCTTCGATAATTTCTGATGATGCTTAGCGGTAAAAAATTCGTTGGTAAGCATCGTTAGCGATAAATATCGCTTAACTTTGGTAATATGCCCCAACGTCTGTTAACGTTCGATTCAAAGGAAATGAGGAAGTGTTGAAAAACATTGTCTGCGCCATCTTGCCTTTTTTGAAATGCCACACTTTTGTCGTGCACGGCAGCCATTTTAGATGTCTTGACCAGACCCACTCTCTGCACGCTGTCGATTCGTAGCATGGCTCCTCACCCTCGCAAGCATCTTCCCCAGGCACTGGTCACCCCCGCTCTCTGTCTTATGCATGGGCAATAAACCTCCCCCCATCTGCGCTGCTCTTCCCTGAGAATCACACTGTGCCCGCCCGACACCTCCCTTTCGCCCTATTCACTACCGCACCCTCTGACACTCCTCTTCCTCTGTGTCCGATTGTCCAGGCTATCAGCTAGCCCTGCAGATGTAGTTTATGGCCCCAGCTGTAAAGAATCACCCCTCTTCAAAGGAGTTATAGTAGATCAAGGCCCACACCCGATGAGATCCGTCACACCACACGTGTTCCTACTATCTGAAAACTATCCTGTATTGTGATTGGGGAGGGGACCGAGCCTGAAGCGGAAGATTCCAGGAATCACTCTTTGTACATCAAAGTTTTTACAATTATGTGTCACATTAAAAATATATAGCACTCCAACAAAGTAGTAGGAATATAAAACTTTAATAACATATAAATATATACAACAAAACAAAAACAGTAAAAACATTTAAACAACGAAGAGACCGTGGCAATTTCTTTTGAATTATCCAATAGATTTATTGAAATTGACAGCACCAATAATGAAATATTCTTGTCAGTAGCGGTCTGTTGTGCGAATAGTTCCAAGGCAGCAGAACGCGCTGAAATCTAGATGGCACGAAAGTGATGTCTAGCAAGTTGCCGCCCAGCAAATAACGGCGTGGGGCGCCGCGGGGGTGAGTGAGTCCAGTAGGCACCACAGCTATTCTTACCGGCATTGCAGAATTACTGCTGGGGACAATGCCTGTGCTGTAGCAGGGTCACAGCAGAAACAAAAAGGATTCTGTTGAAGATGTTGTTGGTTTTCAATTTGAAAACAGTTCTGGTGTCAACTGCTATGTTATTGTAGTGGTTAATGTTTTGTTTTCTCTAGAAAATGTAAAAGAGGGGGAGGCAGTCCAAAGTTCCGTTAAAAGGGCAAAGGAAAGGATCGGTGGTTTGAACTATCAGTCAAAAAGGGGAGGGGGTGCAACAATTTCTCCTACCGGGTCACACTGTGCTTTCACCGGAAGTGAGGTCTGCAGGATTCTAGTAATTCAAAGTGAGGCTGGCGCCGACGTCCCACGGATACAGTTTCGTCACTCCACGGGTGATCATGGCAGTCATTCCCCATCGGGGGTCGGAGACTCCCGCGGCTCCTCTAGAATCTTCAAGGTCGTGGAGGACTACGGTGGTGGAGTCAACCAGTGACCGGGCCATTTCTTTATGCTGGGCCCGCTCTTGCCAGGTCGACCGCCATTTTGAGAGTTCGGTAGCTACTGGCGATCGCGGGGTCAAATGAGCGGACGGGCTCCACCCTGCCGGGCGAGACGTTGCAGCATGGCCACAGTGGAAGAACCCTTTTCCGGGCGCCTGGAGCGCTGAGGGTGCAGCTGGGAAGCCTCCACCTGGGGAGGCGGGAGAGGCCTGTTCGCACCGTCTCTCCCTCCCAGTGCACCCCACGGCGTCTCGCTTGAGATTTGTTATGGCCGGACCAGGCGATGAGGACGAGGGGGGGGGGGTCGGAGGCATGTGCAAGACATCCCCCCCCAGGGTTGTTGCAGCAATTATACAAGAAAGAAGAAGTGTCCCGTCCGTCTTCGGGCCGGGCTTCCGGTAGATGTCGGCCGGACGCCCCTGGCTCTGGCCCCATGAACGGGTTTCTTGGTTTATTGGCTGCAGCCGGATCCCGTCGGCCTCGGCCCCCCGACCGTTGGTGGCCGGACCGGAAGAGCATGTGGCGGGACTACCTGCAACTCTCAAGGGCCACCGCGGCCGGACTGGGAGAGAGAGGGGAGGGTCGAGGAGACATTCCCCCCCCCTGCAACTGTTCAGCGTTGTAAAGGCAATCCCCTGGCCGGGTCCCGCTGGTCTCGGCCTCTCCTCCGGCTACACCCTACGTTAGGATCTCCTGGCCGAGGCGTGGCAGCAGGACCTGCCTTATATGGGCTGCTCCCGGCTGGGCGTAGCCGGAACCCTGCCCCACCTTGGAAGTTTCCAGAGTGGGGGCGGATGTTCTACTGACTTGCATTTTCCCTAGTCTATCGATTTTTTTGGCGTGGCAGGCGGTGGGACAGCGAGGGGTGATTTGGTTTCTCTTACTGTTTTTCTGGTCTCTCACCACTGGCATATTTCTAACGTTTTCTTGTTTCTAGGACATTAATAGGTTTTATCATTACGTTATGTTATCGTTTCTTTGTTCGTTGTTTAATAAAAGTTCATGTTCATCAGTGGCCTACTGATTTTCGATTTCCTATTCTTTTCTTTCCAGGTTGTTTCATGCTAAAGTTTCTGTTAACAGGATACAGTGATCACTTCGTTATTATTGCATATGTCCTTTTCACTAGGGGTGCTCTCTGGTCGGGCCAGATGACGTATGTCTAGTAAATGGTCCGGGTGAAACAGGTGCATCAATCAGTGGGGAGTAGATAGGCATGACAGATTACAACGGGGGAGAAAGGTCCGCATTACGTACCCTTTCACTACTTGCAAAGATTTTCCTACGTTTATTTGCAAACAGGGAATACCTCCAAAAAGAACTAATTCCCAAACAGTCAATGTTCGGACAATCAATCAATCAATGAGGAACTATCTGCAAAGGGAGAGAGAATATTCCTATTCTTCCTCGTTTGCAGGCAGAGAAGATCCTTCGAACAATTCAATGCTCGATTCAAACAATCAACAAGGGGTACTGTGAACACAAATGAACGCCGCTTATGTACATACGCATTGCTATTTTCAACAGGTTGTTCCTAATGTTTCTATTTTAGCGAGGTCAAAAAGAGATCCCATTAGTGGCCTACTGATTTTGCTCGATTCCTTTTGTTTTTTTACACGGTTTTTCGCTATCTGCAAAGACTAAACAGAGTATTTTGACTCTGTGCTTGTTTGTAAATAGAGAATGAACCAAAGAGAACAATCAATCAAATGGAGAGAGAAGCAGGCACGACGGATTACAAAGGGGGCAAAGGGCTGCGTTAACTACCCTTCACTATCTGCAAAGAGAGAGTACTCCTAATAGAAATGAGGGGTGGGGGGCAGCATTCAAAGCAGATCAGTGTGCATAAACACGAAAATGTTTTTACTTACCACGTACTTGACATTCGACAGCTTATGATATTTGCTATTAAAAAACCATTGAAATTCACTGAAAAAACCATAGGTTATAGACCATATATAGTTAGGAATTAGCATTTACAAAACCTTGAAAATTCACTGAAAAAACCATAGGCTATAGACCATATATAGTTAGGAATTAGCATTTAAAAAACCTTATTTTACTCACACAAAACCATTGAAATTCCATATATAGTTAGTTGCACTAACTATATATCGCGCACCCGCAATCCACTGCTGATTATGTCACATATTACATCATTCATGACATGGTCAGTGACATCACTGATGACATCACTGATGACATCTCAAATGACATCACTGATGACATCTCACTTGACATCAATGATCACATCACTGATGATATCATTCATGTGATAATACAATGCATCTCCTCACACTGTAATATAACCTCCGTTACACCCAGTGTTAAATAGAGAGTATCATTTTTGAAACCATTGACACACCAATACTAGTTACTACATACGCACTCACTGATTCCTATGTCTACACACACATTCACTCATACAATCATTCATACATACAATCACTCATCTTTACAACACTATCATATGCACTCATACACCTATACAGACACTCACACTCTGCCACTCATCCATGGAGTTACTCACACACCTAGTCAGTCCTGAAAAGAATCAATCACACTTCCATTTTCTCATCTATACAGTTAAACACAGAACACCTTACATTTTTGAAACATATACTAACACTTAGTTACTCTCTTATAGAATCACTGATACAAGTACACATTGATCTGCACAGAGTCACACACCTCCCAGCCAGCCATACACACACTCAGTCTCCCATACAAATACTTGTGCAACCAATCAATAACCCATATAGCTACTTATATAGCTACTGATCAACACATGCAGCAGCTTGCACAACAACAGACATACTGATGCACACTTTCAGACAGTTTAGTCACTAACCCGTGCATTCAGTAAGACGCATTTAATCACTCACTCATACAGTCAATCACGCACCTACTAAAACCTTCATTCAGACACTTATACATCCACTCATTCTTCAATATGTAAAACATATTTAAACTTTACAGAAACACATAATCACTGAATGTTGTCATCAGTGATGTCATCAGTGATGTCACTGACCATGTCATGAATGATGTAATATGTGACATCATCAGCAGTGGATTGCGGGTGCGCGATATATAGTTAGTGCAACTAACTATATATGGAATTTCAATGGTTTTGTGTGAGTAAAATAAGGTTTTTTAAATGCTAATTCCTAACTATATATGGTCTATAACCTATGGTTTTTTCAGTGAATATATATATATATATATATGTATATGTATATATATATATAAATATATATATATATATATATGTATATATATATATATATATATATAAATATATATACATATATATATATAACTCACCAAAGGTCCTTCGTCTGCTCGAAGCATTATCAGCGCTTCTTCCGCCACAAAGGATTCACGAACCACCAAAACTGCAGTCAAATCAAATTTTTATTGCTGTTTCCTGATTACGTGTTTCGGGCACCACTCGCCCTTGTTCACACAACCAGAGAGTAAGAAACGTCATTTGTTATACAATTCTTACACCACGTGATAGAACACCATCAATAGATATATAAAATATATATATATATATATTCACTGAAAAAACCATAGGTTATAGACCATATATAGTTAGGAATTAGCATTTAAAAAACCTTATTTTACTCACACAAAACCATTGAAATTCCATATATAGTTAGTTGCACTAACTATATATCGCGCACCCGCAATCCACTGCTGATCATGTCACATATTACATCATTCATGACATGGTCAGTGACATCACTGATGACATCATGACATCTCAAATGACATCACTGATGACATCACTGATGACAACATCCAGTGACTGTATGTTTCTGTAAAGTTAAAATATGTCTTACATATTGAAGAATGAGTGGATGTATAAGTGTCTGGATGAAGGATTTAGTAGGTGCGTGACTGACTGTATGAGTGAGTGATTAAATGTGTCTCACTGAATGCATGGGTTAGTGACTAAACTGTCTTAATTTGTGCATCATTATGTCTGTTGTTCTGTAAACTGCTGCATGTGTTGATCATTAGCTATACGAGAGGCTATATGTGTTATTAATTGGTTGCCCAAGTATTTCTATGGGAGATTGAGTTTGTGTGGGGGTGGCTGGAAGGTGTGTGACTCTATGCATAGATGTGTGAGCAGTTTATTCACTAGGTGTATGAGTTCAAGAGTGCATGTGGAAACAGCTACATGGGCAGTTGACTGTGTGCATGAGTGTATTGATGAGTGAATGGATATCTCAATGCTACATGTCATAGTAAGTACATATGTAAAACACAGTACATGTGAGAGTTGGCATATATAAATAACTGTGCATGAGAGCCACTGAATGAGTGAGTGGTTGTATCGATCATTGTGAACTTGTATCAGGGATTGTATAAGAGAGTAAATATGTGTTAGTATATGTTTCAATAAGTAAGGTGTGTTTAACTGTATAGTTGAAGAAATGGAGGTGAGATTGTTTCTTTGCATGACTGACTGGGTGTGTGAGTAACTCCATGGATGAGTGGCAGTGTGTGAGTGTCTGTATACACTGAGTGTATCTAAGGTTATATTAGAGTCTGAAGAGGTTTATCGTATTAGCACAAGAATGATGTCAAATGAGATGTCATCAGTGATGTCATCAGTGATGTCATTTGAGATGTCATCAGTGATGTCATCAGTGATGTCACTGACCATGTCATGAATTATGTAATATGTGACATGATCAGCAGTGGATTGCGGGTGCGCGATATATAGTTAGTGCAACTAACTATATATGGAATTTCAATGGTTTTGTGTGAGTAAAATAAGGTTTTTTAAATGCTAATTCCTAACTATATATGGTCTATAACCTATGGTTTTTTCAGTGAATTTTCAAGGTTTTGTAAATGCTAATTCCTAACTATATATGGTCTATAACCTATGGTTTTTTCAGTGAATTTCAATGGTTTTTTAATAGCAAATATCATAAGCTGTCGAATGTCAAGTACGTGGTAAGTGAAAACATTTTGGTGTTTATGCACACTGATCTGCTTTGAATGGTGCCCCCCCCTCATTTCTATTAGGAGTACTCTCTCTTTGCAGATAGTGAAAGGTAGTTAACGCAGGCCTTTGCCCCCGTTGTAATCCGTCGTGCCTGCTTCTCTCTCCATTTGATTGATTGTTATCCAAGTATTTACTGTTTTAGAATTAGTTCTCTTTGGTTCATTCTCTATTTACAAACAAACACAGAGTCGCAATACTCTGTTTAGTCTTTGCAGATAACGAAAAATCGTGTAAAAAAAAAGAAAAGGAATCGAGCAAAATCAGTAGGCCACTAATGGGATCTCTTTTTGACCTCGCTAAAATAGAAGCATTAGGAACAACCCCTCATGACAAATACAAAACTAGTGAGATGAACTGAACTCCACACAATGATGGCTGCAAAACAGCTCGGCTCCGCCACCCACCCCGCCCAAAATAACGATAAAGAGCGGCTGCCATGATTGGTTGCGGAATGACCACGACGGAGCTACGAAATGGTGCTGCTCTCATGCTAACCCCAGCTTCAGTCTGAAACATCCAAAAACACTGTAGACTAACAATTCGATCAGTTCCGGTAGCGCCCCAATGTAACCCGGTAGAGAAGAACTAGCCCTCCCCTCTTTGACTGATGGTTCTTGTTGCCTGTCCCTTCTGTTGTCATTTAACAGAACTATTTAGCCTGCTGAAAGGGGTTGTGTTCCGACCGCTGGTTGGTGGAGACATTTTGACTATATTCTGGACCTGCGTTGTCGCGTAATGCGTCATATGACGCGCCGCGTTAGCGCATCCGGAAGTCATCCGGGGCGCGCAGCGCGTAACGTAAGCATAACAAGTCATGTGACTTGTTAATAAAACTTTTCATTGGTTCATTTTACTTTTCTTATTGTAATGATGAAAGGCTTGGTCATATGACCTAAAAATTACGCTTTTCATTACTTCCGAACATTATTTTTTCTTAAATATATGTTATAATGTTCCAGGCTAATGTACTTTCCCGGAAATTTTACAACTGTCCTGCAAGTAAAATATATTCTTTTTTCGAGAAAAAGAGCGTTTCTTCGTCCCATGACAGAGCCGTTGAGCAAAAGAGGGTCGACCTGCTGTCTTAGTCGCCGATACGCCTGAATATGAGATTCTTATCGATCACTTTATGTTGCAGGAATAGAAAACACAACAGCCCTTGACCATTTATCTTTACTGCGTTCCTTCGTATTATACCTTTTACCCTTCATGTAATTGGTCTGCTTTATTTCACTTGCCTTTTAATGATTCTAAAACAGTCACTATTATTAAAAACTTTACCAATGTATATACTACTACCATGTTTTCTTTTAAAAACCTTTATTGTGAAAATTTCATTATACAAATACGAGCCTATAACCACGTGGGCCTGCCACGGAGCAAACTGTAATCGTATATGATGAATAGACATTTACACTGTAGAGGAACGTAACGGGCGGGCCATTAGGTTGCAAGAACTAAGGTGTCTAACAGTTACGGAATCGGTGGACGTACATTTTATAATTAAAATACGACAGGGCCAGTTACAATAAAATTATCTAGATATACATTTGCGGGCAAGTACCATGGGTGACGTTAATTTGAACTTTCAACAGTACAGTAATCAATAACACATCAGAACTTAATATCAATAGGGATGTCGAAATATTCAATCAATTCTCGTCCCCGCCCGCCATGTGCTTCAAAACTGCATACGTATCTCGTGATTTCAAGGTTCTGCAACCAGTACACAACAAGGAGTTACGAGTCCCATTTATTCCGGCGCCATTTTGGGCGAGGACGGGCAGGTCCAGGATATAGTCAAAATGTCTCTACCAACCATCGACTATGATGATGTTCATATGCTGTATTTATTAGAGTAACACTCATCTGTCCACATGAAATTAATTTGCCACAATCTAAACATGTCATTTTAATCTTTCCAAAGTTCTTCTAAATATTTGGGACCGTTTCCCTTGCCTCTGAAGCTCTCAGTGCCACTTCTTTGATGAATGTACTAGCAGGTCAGGGGTTCTCCTCCAAATCTCTCTTTTATGCAGCACTATAATTAATTGGTGCCACCTCTCCATATGACGATGCATGGTATAGTTACCACAACTATATATTTTTTCGGTTCCTCTGGAGAGTTCATCGTGGCAGATGAAGCGTGTAACGTACCGGGCATTTACCTTTTTTTGCATGTACAGGAAAGGAAAAAAAAATCGAGCGTCCGAGTTCTAAGGTGTCCCAGGGCCATTTTAGTGGACCAGGCCCAAATCCAAAGAACAGGCCGCCATTTTGAGAGTCCTCTTGCAGCCGCCTGTCGCTGTAGCATCAAGAGCAGCCGAAACTCAGCTGAATGGCAACTGAAACGGTACAGCAGACGAGCCTCCACCTAGGAAGGCCCATTCACGCCGGCTCCCCCCCCTTCGGGCACCCCACGCCGTTATTCGGAGCAGTATTGTAGGATGGCCACACCAGTGCGGCAACTTGCTAGACATCACCTCGGTGGTAACCGAATCTCAACGCCTTGTGGTGTCTTCTATTCAAAAAACATTGTTATGCTGCCTTCGACCTATTCGCCGCAAGTGCGCACACAACTCAACTGCATAGCTTGCTAGACACCACCTCGGTGCCATCCGGATCTTGGAATGTCAGCACCTTTTGGTGTCTTCTCTTCAGAAAATATTGTTGCGCTGCCTTTGGCCCCATTCGCACATCAGTCCGCTACTGACGCCATCTCACAGGCTAATGGGGCGCCCCACGCCGACTTTCAGCATTGTAGAATGACCACACCAGTACAGCAACTTGCTAGACATCACCTCGGTGCCATCCGGATCTCGGCGCCCCACTGCAGATGAAGTGCCTCTCAACTATGAAACCACCACGGTGACATCCGGATCTTGGCGCGTTGTGCTGCCTTCGGCCTATTCGCACATCGGTCCGCTACTGACGCCATCTCACAGGCTAATGGGGCGACCCACGCCGAGTTTCAGCATTGTAGGATGACCACACCAGTACAGCAACTTGCTAGACATCACCTCGGTGCCATCCGAATCTTGGCATCTCAACGCCTAGTGGTATCTTCCATACAAAAAATATTGTTACGCTGCCTTTGGCCCCATTCGCACATCAGTCCGCAACTTAGACATCACCTCGGTGCCATCCGGATCTTGGCATCTCAGCGCCTTGTGGTGTCAGTCAGAAAATATTGTTGCGCTGCCTTTGGCCCCATTCGCACATCGGTCCGCTACTGACGCCATCTCACAGGCCAACGGGGCGCCCCACGCCGACTTTCAACATTGTAGGATGGCCACAGAAGTGCGACAACTTACTAGACACCACCTCGGTGCCATCCGGATCTTGGCGCGTTGTGCTGCCTTCGGCCTATTCGCACATCGGTCCGCTACTGACGCAAACTCACAGGCCAACGGGGCGCCCCACGCCGACTTTCAGCATTGTAGGATGGCCACACCAGTGCACCTTACTAGACACCACCTCGGTGCCATCCGGATCTTGGCGCGTTGTGCTGCCTTCGGCCTATTCGCACATCGGTCCGCTACTGACGCCATCTCACAGGCCAACGGGGCGCCCCACGCCGACTTTCAGCATTGTTGGATGGCCACACCAGTGCGGCAACTTACTAGACACCACCTCGGTGCCATCCGGATCTTGGCGCGTTGTGCTGCCTTCGGCCTATTCGCACATCGGTCCGCTACTGACGCAAACTCACAGGCCAACGGGGCGCCCCACGCCGACTTTCAGCATTGTAGGATGGCCACACCAGTGCTGCAACTTGCTGGACACCACCTCGGTGCCATCCGGATCTTGGCGCGTTGTATTGCCTTCGGCCTATTCGCACATCGGTCCGCTACTGACGCCGCCTCACGTGCCAACGTATTTTCTCCGCATTTTATACCCTATGCCGCATAACAGGTCATGTGACTTGTTTATAAAACTTTTCATTGGTTCATTTTACTTTTGGTTTCCTAATGATGGAAGGCTTGATCATATGACCTAAAAACAACACTTTTCATTGGATGAAAACTTTTTTTTTTCCCAAACGATGAAAGCCCCACCTTGTTTCTGGATGTTTCAGACTAAACTGGCGTCAGCATGAGAGCACCACCATCTCGTAGCTCCGTCGTGGTCATTCCGCGAGCAATCATGGCAGCCGCTCCCCACCAGAAGCCTGCAGGAGTCGGGGCCCCCAAAACTTTTGATGAATTCTCAAGGCGGAGGGGACGCTTTCGAGAATGGGGTCCAAGACCTAGCAGACAAGCGTCCGATTTCCAAGGTGTCCCAGGGCCATTTCAGTGGACCAGGCCCAAAAAGGAAAGAGCCTGCCGCCATTTTGAGAGTCCTGTGACAGCCGCCTATCGCTGCACCGCAAGAGTGGGCGCAACTCAGCTGAATTGCGGCTTTTGACACAGTGGACCAAAAACGGACGGAATGGCAACTGAAACGGTAAAGGGGCGCCCCACTACAACAGATGACACTCCACCTGGAGAGGCCCGTTCACGCCGCCTCCCCCGGGGCGCCCCACGCCGTTATTCGGAGCAGCATTGTAGGATACCAAAACCAGTGCGGCAACTTACTGGACATCACCTTGGTGCCATCGTTCTGCTGCCTTGGAACTATTCGCACAACAGTTTGCTACTGATGACCCACCCCCCGCGACGCCCCACGCCGTTATTTGCTGGGTGGCAACTTACTAGACATCACTTTCGTGTCATCTAGATTTCGGCGCGTTCTGCTGCCTTGGAACTATTCGCACAACAGTTTGCTACTGATGACCCACCCCCCGCGACGCCCCACGCCGGAAATCTGGACGTTGTGCTGCGTTGGGACTATTCGCACAGCCGACCGCTACTTCGTTGTTTTTCCCTAAAAATGTTTATATGTTATTACTATTTTTGTTTTCTTGTATATATTTATAAATTATTAAAGTTTTATAATCTTACTACTTTGTCGGAGTGCTATATATTTTTAATATGACACATAATTGTAAAAACTTTGATGTACAAAGAGTCATCCCTGGAATCTTCCGCTTCACGCTCGGTCCCCTCCCCAATCACAATACAGGATGGTTTTCAGATAATAGCAACGCTTCTGCTGTGACGGATCTCATCGAGTGTGGGCCTTGATCTACTATAACTCCTTTGAAGAGGGGTGATTCTTTACAGCTGTGGCCATAAACTACATCTGCAGGGCTAGCTGATAGCCTAGGACCGGCCTGGACAATCGGACACAGAGGAAAAGGAGTGTCAGAGGGTGCGGTAGTGAATAGGGCGAAAGGGAGGTGTCGGGCGGGTACAGGGTGTGATTCTCAGGGAAGAGCAGCGCAGATGGGGGGAGGTTTATTACCCATGCATAAGACAGAGAGCGGGGGTGACCACTGCCTGGGGGAGATGCTTGCGAGGGTGGGGAGCCATGCTAAGGATCGACAGCGTGCACAGAGTGGGTCTGGTCAAGGCATCTAAAATGGCTGCCGTGCACGACAAAAGTGTGGCATTTGAAAAAAGACAAGAAGGCGCAGACAATGTTTTTCAACACTTCCTGATTTCCTTCGAATCGAACGTTAACAGACGTTGGGGCATATTACCAAAGTTAAGCGATATTTATCCCTAACGATGCATTGCAAAGATTTTTTTACCGTCAGAAATTATCGCAGATAAACCTTGCTATTATCAAGGTTTATCGCAAATACGATAAAAAACGACCGCAATGCATTAATATCGCTGAAAACTCAGTGATATTCATGCATTACCGAGCTAATGCTCTTAGCCATGTTATCCACCTCCCATTGGATAACATGGCTAAGAACTGCTCAGGGCAGCTGTTACTTTTTGGAGATATTCGCGCTTATCTCGAATATTTCCAAAAGTTGATAATAGGAGATAGCGATGTTAGCGACTGTTTCCAGTCGCTAACATCTTGGCATGCCCACTTTGCATGTCATTAGTGATAAATATCACTCACATGCAAAGTGGGGCCCAAGATGGTCGCTATCTCCTACTAGCCGTCGCTAACTGGTGTTAGCAACAGCTAGGTAATACAGATATAATTTTATCTCCGCGAAGCGGAGCGCTGTTACAGATATATATCTTGTTTTTGAACGTTAATTTCTCAAAATGCACTGAAGCACATATATTGAGACCTAGCAAAGGCACATCGGGCTACCAGTCCCTAATATTTTACCAAGTTTCGTGCAAATCCATTCAGCCGTTCGATTATTATTATTATTATTTTTTTTTGCCCCGCGGGGCCCTTTTAAAACCTCCACATCAAACCTAGGGGGTCAGCGAGGATCTACTATGCCCCCTTATGGTCATTTGCCCCTTCGCTTTGGCCTCCTCTTGTCTCTCGATCCTACCGAGAGACAAGATGGCGGCCGCTATGGACTGTTTGGAATGTTTACAGACACCGGAGAGCCAATCAGCTTCGCATCGCAAAGCTCCGTAACGCGAAAAGTACGCGAAGCGGTGCGCTGTTACAGATATATATCTTTTTTTGAACGTTAATTTCTCAAAATCCACTGAAGCACATATATTGAGACCTAGCAAAGGCACATCGGGCTACCAGTCCCTACAATTTTGCCAAGTTTCGTGCAAATCCATTCAGCCGTTCGATTATTATTATTATTTTTTTTTTTTGCCCCGCGGGGCCCTTTTAAAACCTCCACATCAAACCTAGGGGGTCAGCGAGGATCTACTATTCCCCCTTAACGTCATTTGCCCCTTCGCTTTGGCCTCCTCTTGTCTCTCGATCCTACCGAGAGACAAGATGGCGGCCGCTACGGACTGTTTGGAATGTTGACAGACGCCGGAGAACCAATCAGCTTCGCTTCACAAAGCTCTGTTGCGCGAAAAGTACGCGTCCTGGAGCGCTGCCCGGTCCGCTGTTACAGATATATATCTTTTTTTAAACGTTAATTTCTCAAAATCCACTGTAGCACATATATTGAGACCTACAAAAGGCACATCGGGCTACCAGTCCCTACAATTTTGCCAAGTTTCGTGCAAATCCATTCAGCCGTTCGGGCTAAAAGTGAGGCCAACCGCCCTATGGAAAACTCAATGTTAAAAACACGTTTTGGGACCCCCCTTTTTTCTCGACCCCCCCTGGACGAACCCCCCCCCCCAATTTTCAGGGGCTGCTCAGAAACAAAATGTGCCATTTTCCTGAAAATTTCAGCCAATTCCGTCCACAAACGCCAAAGTTATTAGACATAGAATTTTCAAAAAACCCATAGAGAAAAAATCCTAACTATATATACCTACTGGCGACTGCCAGTAGGTAATATATACATGTATATAGGAACACACAGTCTTTCTTTTATGTCTTGTGTCTTTTCTCTCTTTTTCGTTTCATATTATTTCTTTTTCTTTTCAATTTTTCTTTTCTTTGTCACTGTTGTGTCCATATCAGATATATACTGTGATCCTCATATATTTAAAATGAGGTTCTCAGAATGTCTGAGAACTTTTTTCTGTTCTCCAACTTTATTACATTTAAACTTTTTATGTCCTTTTTTTCTCATTAGTTCTTCCTAGCTCCTTGTGAATTTTTTCACAATGCAGTTTAGAGAACTGTTCTCGAAACGCTCACGTGATTTAAGTGCAGCTGAAAATAAATTGACAATCCATGACAGCCTATTGCATTGCAACATTTTCAACCCATTCTAAAGCAACACCCATATGCGAAAAACTGATATTTTAGTCAATTAGATCTGCCTTCTTATATTCAGTAGATTTGTCCACATTCAGGGTTTTCAAACACAGTAGTTCACATATACATGAAAATAAACCTCTGAAGTTCATTTGACACCATTTTTTAACACAAATAGCTTAAAAACTACTGAATGGATTCACACCCACCATTAAATTATCCTATAAGTAAAGCTTTACCTTGTGTGATGTTTGCAGTAATTCTCTAGAGCATTGTCCATAATACTAGACGAAATATGAAATTACAAAATAAAAAACTAAGCAGCATGTGTCGTGGGACTGCCAAATGTAATGCAGATTCGATTAATGAGCTTTTGCTACTAACAAATCGAATAGCCTGTTTTAAATAAAAGTTGCCACATAAAATGTGTGCACAGGCATCCTTCTCAATATAGTACTCCCCTTAGCTAATGTATGCCTTTTCGTAGAATTATGATAACGAGAGACTAGCTGCAAGATTTTACTCTATTTGTCATACATTATTTGCACTGCGCTCTGCTCAAAAAACGCCAGCATCAGATATCAATGACCTGCCAAGCTCAGTTTTCCTGTGATTACCCGTCTTGTGATCAGAGATCACATCAGCTGCTGAGTAGTAGAAATGAAGTTGATTAAAATTCTGCCTTTCTGCACAAAAATGTCTCTATTGTAAGACAAGCATCTGTAATCCTTTGTAACAGCAGCTATGGCACCAAAGGTAAAAATCAAACACCACATGCCTTTCATAATTCTCGATCTACTATCTTTTAAAAAATATATATATTTCAGCAAAACGTGCACTTCATATATTACCTATTCGGGGAATTTGCTTCGTTTTTAAATAGTTTTGCCCTGTTTCTTTGTCATCTCTTTATATATATTCAAAAATGAATGAATAATATACAGCTTATGCTAGATTGATAGGGGAGAAAGCTGAACGCCTTCATTTTCTAACAGAGACTGTGACCGGCAGAAAGCAGTGAGAAATATTTAACCCAAACTTCCCACATAATCTGTCATATCTTCTCTCTAGAAGGACAGCCTCGTGTGGGTAGAAAGAGATCAGAGAACAATCCCCTATTAACAGCACCCCTTGTCCTCTACTGGACTACTCAACAATAACCTCTCAAAACAACTAGACTCTGCATCAACAATATTCCACTCCACTCCCAATCAATACAACTGCAGTTCAAGAGCCATGTAACATATAGTGAACACTGGAAGTGTTCAATATATACAGGTCTCTAAAACAGGGTCAGGTTTTTGGAGCCACGTCATAAAATATTTTTGTCTGGTGCTATTTCGTGTCCTTGGTTGTAAAAGAACTCAGGGGCATATTACCTAGCAATAGCGATAATTATCGCTAAGCAGGGTTAGCGGGAATAATTTTATCGCCGCTCTACGACGATTTTTATCGCTGAGATACATTGCTATCATCAAGGTTTATCTCAGAAACAATCAAAATCATTCGAAATGCGTGAATATCGCTGGAAATACGGCGTAATATTCACACATTATGGTGACAATGCACTTAGACATGTTATCCACCTCCCATTGGGTAACATGGCTAAGAACTGCTCTGGGCAGGTGTTAGCTTTTGGAGATATTCGCGCTTAGCGCGAATATTCCCAAAACTACGCCTTTGTAGGTAATAGGAGATAGCGATGTTAGCGACTGTTTTCAGTCGCTAACATCTTGGCATGCCCACTTTGCATGTCATTAGCGATAATTATTGCTGACATGCAAAGTGGGCCCCTAAATGCCCGCTATCGCCTACAAGCTGTCGCTAACTGGTGTTAGCGACAGCTTGGTAATAGGGTGATAAAATTATCGCCGCATTAGCGGGAAAAAGTCCCGCTAAAGCGGCGATAATGGCCCTTGGTAATATGCCCCTCAGTCCTTTGTGCACATACCCTTGCCACAGTGTCATGAACGCTGGTTTCTGTAGGGGGTATGTGACAAGAATGCTTGTGAATATTCGTTGTATACCAATCTGTTGCGTGTTAATGTGTCATGTTCTGTTCTACTGTACTTTTTCTGCTAAAATCTTACAATGTCATGCTGTTATATTGTATTGTGGTTGTTGTGTTTCATTTTGTTTCGATTGTATTGCTGTGCTATTCCTTGTTGTGTTTTAAGGATGTTTTTATTTTGACATGTGTATGTTACAGTGGTATATTGTTTACTTCAGAAATTACAACAAATGCTTCTATGTTCCCACTTAAAAGCAGCTCTAGCCTTTGGAGATTATATGACAAGCTCCCAATTACCACAGATAAAAGAGGTAAAATCGCACTGCTGTAGCTCTTCGACTATTTAAGATACCAGTCTCCCCAAAAAGTGGCAGACACTGTCACATAATTGAGCTGTCCTAGTGCTCACAATATGTGGCATGGCCCTGCATGTGTGTATTAGTTAAAGAGCAGAAGCAGCAATCATTTACTGCTTTTCTCAGTGGTGTATAGCTGTTTGTCACTAGTCCTACATTGAATGTGCTGTTTTTGGCTGGAAATATAGGAGCTTCTTTTGATATATCTAAAGTAAACAAGACACAATAGCAAAAAAAACTATCGATACGAAAATGCATCAAAAATGTAACATGACACAGTACAACAAAACTGTCATAACAGAATTCAAGACAACAACCACAGTCCACCACAACTGTAACACAAAGAACTAATGCAAAACAATAACAAAACATCTAAAAAAAATCATTGCACCAACAAAATGCAACATGACGTATGTGTACAAGGATCCTTTCTGCATATTACCACCTCTTTAAATCTGCTTTCTTAATACAATGGTACAAATTATTTCCATTAAGCAATTGCTTAATTACCACCAAAGAGAGTTTGGGCCGGAATACGAGTGGAAACTCTATTTATATAGTCTGATAAATAACAAAACCATATTATATAGTATACCCAAATCCTCACAACAAGGCTAACATAATTACTCCCTTAATAGCTTCAGTCAAAAATGTTTGGTAATACGGCAATGTAGAAGCTCTTCAGCTCTGTGCTAGATCTGCTTCTCCCCACACGAGCATGTAAAGGTTCAATTAAACCAAGGACAATTCTTTCTTCAATAGAACAGAGATACCCGACTGTCCTCTGCAAGTGAAGTAGCCTAACATGGGTCCCATTATCAGAATTGTACAAGTGTGGGAAAGCTGTACTTTCAGCTTCAGTTGCGTCATCAATTCAACTTCATTTTTTTACCAAGGAATATTTTTAGCTTTTTTTAGAGATATAGATAGAGACCCATCATAGAGTATTATAAACACAGATGCAGTTGGAATCCAGGTATGTAAAGGGCCTAGAGTGATTTAGACCAATATAATATACTATTAAAATGTTTTAAATTATAGAAGGGCAGATGTGCCACCTCATGTTCCAACTTGACTATAGAAAGATAGAAGTAACTTTGTCAGATGTCATATGCTACACATTTCTTTTTAATTTCTTTGGACAAAAGGTAATAAAGTGGGGTTCTATGTTGATGTCATGTTTTCCATTAACTCCCAAGCCAAAATATATTTGAGGCAGTCAGCATTGTCAATTCACAAAAATGGCAGTGGTACAAGCCCTTTGACCCCCTTTGACATCACAGGAAAAACACTACAGGACCTTTGACCCTGATGACATCACAGGAGTTCCAAACCACTACTTCAGGAGAATGCTACCTTGGCAAAACTATGCTATGTGCAGGGTGCACCCATTTCATCCTAGAGGCTTAACCATTATGAGTTAGTTTATATCTATCAATGTATGCCCAAGTACAACAATAGTAGGGCCATATTCATTCTAAAAGGCCCAGTTACAGCTTCAAATATTCTAACACAATTCTATGATCTTGCAAAATCATATGCCCATACAGACCCTTATTAATCTATACATAATGATCACATGCCCAGACAATGCAATCCTTAGCCCTGACAAACACTTAATTGTATAAGCATAGATTGAAATACATACGCACTATTATCATTTTTCCTGGCAAAACCCAACATTCCTGTCTTTTCCTAAACATAGTCTTTATATAACAAAGTGGAACCCTAAATGTACTGAAAAGACCAAACTCAACAAATATTCACAAACCCAGCATGTAGTGGGTGCAATGAGACACCAGGGTGCAAGATCAGCAAGTCCTGGATAACCAATGTTTTGGGCATCATTATTTGCTGATGAAGCTGCATTTCCTGTCACTTTTATGCGTCATCTTAAACTTCGGCACATGTCATCATTTATAGATGACTCTTAATGTGAAAAAAAAATATCATAATGTATTTTCGAAGCAAGCTGAACATGATGTCTTATGGCTTTTTCAAGCAAAATGTACATTTTGCAAAGTGGGCTCCACCCATGTAATCCCCGTTGATTTTTTGCCTGTGAGTTCCTGGTCGGACTTGTGAGCGAGTCTCACTGCCTGAGTCTCACCCTTGGTGAATTTATGATAAACGGAATGTGTCTGCCTTTTTAATAAGAGGCTACTGCAGTACAGCTAAGTTAAGAGGCTCTGGGATGGTTACATGTGCACATGTGTGGGCCACACCTTAGTGTACCGTCTTGCGCCGCCTATCATCTGCACACAGTTAGCCTGTCACAGAAGGGACCCTTCAATGATTGATGCTGACCTAGGGTAGGCCTTATAATGTGAGTGAGAATTGGTGGTATAGGTCTGTAGTGCTTACTGAATTGCTTAAACTGTATTACACTCTATAGACAAAATGTGCACTGAAATACAGTTTTGTCCCCCTTAGGCATACAGGGTTTAGAGAGATATAAAAATAAGGGTAATCATGCACAAAAAGTGTAAATCGTCAACCCCCTACAGCATACATGCACTTCCTATGATTCTTTAAGAACTTTCATATTTCCCTGGCTCAGCCTTACCCCCTTACTGAGCCAAGTTAATGTATCTGCTGCCCAGCAGGAGGATCAAAGCCTCCCCACAAAATAGTGCCATTAACAGTGTTTGACCCAGTTACTGGGAAAGAAAAAGGTGGGGAGGAAGACCTGCATCTCATAATTAGCTTGTAACACTGCACCTAGGCTGGGACAGCAAGGTCCACAGAAAAAAAGAAGGCGGTCCAAATGTCTGAAGCTAAACAAATTTGGGGCTCACCTTTGAAGCTTTGGTAAGAAGGTATCAGGCAGTTCTGTCAGATAAGGATGAGCTGAGGCACTCAGGGAAGCTCTTTTCGTAGAAAACATGAAGTCTCCATATTGGATTGTCCCTAAATGCTCTGCAGGAGGAATGGCACAGGGGTGGAGTGATGATACGGCACTCTAGAATTGTCAAGGGGCGTCTGGCTTCGGGAACTTTGTACCCCCACTTAAAAACCCCTGCACAAGTGAAAGACTGATGAGAAGACATTGGACACAGAAACGACAATGGCAAACCAATACCCAACTAGAAGGAGAAGTCACCTTATACCACTACAAGGATGAACTGAAGGTCTTTAACTCCAGCTTATCCCCCCGAATAAGAGGAGTCTCTCCAGGATCCATTTACCACCTGAGGGAGATTTTAGGGAACAGACTTGCTAGAAAACCCTGGAGGATTACTTTCTGGCTTCTGTGGACTGGCCCCTGACTCCACTGCTGACTCATTGGTGCTCTGCTAGAGGGCCAGGAGGGCATGGAACATAAGGAGTGGGGAAGCAAGAATGTTCTCCTTGTTTGCTGTGGTGGGGCTGCGGAAGAAGCCTCCCCAGAAGGAGAGAGCCTCAGAAGCTCAAGCAGGGAACAGCTCTGGCACAGGAAGCAATGAGCTTAAGCTCCCCCTGAAAATAGTCCCTTAGAGACCCGAAGACCAGAAGAAAATGCCCCTGGTGGCTAGAGAGGACCACCTATATAAAAGAGAAACTTGTAATCTTAGTTGAGGCATGCAAAAATATGAGAATGCTTTATCACTGCATTTTACTCATTCTCAAGTTGCTTAAAATTCATCTCTTCCAAGCTCTCCTGATATTTGGTCTCCAAATGTCTCCTTTCTCTCTCCTTCTACCATATCATATTCACCTCTCTAAATTATAGTTTTGTTTACTATTCTTTCTTTTTATGCCCTAGATTTGGTCGCTGTAAAGATCTTTAGTAGTCTGGTTTTTGAAGCCAGTTTTGTATAATTATTTGTATTAAACCAAAGATATAACATTCATTACTGAAGGTAGGTTGCACTAAAACAAGCAAATGTAACCTTTGAGGTTTCTATGTTTATGTGACCATGCTGATGTTTGTTCTATATGTATTTTAAGAGATTTGATTATTATTTTTGATGGGGAACTTCCCACTTCAAGGAATAATCACAAATCTTGTCAGGGTGAACCCTTAAAGTCACTAAATTAACCTGAGTTGAACACCTTAGTAGCAATGGCACAGAGCATTTAGGCTTAACTTTAGGCAATGTGTAAAGTAGATAAACTGTACCAAAACCGTGAGTCTAAATATCATACAATAAAGATCCCCAACAGAATTTGAAAATAGAGTAAAATGTAATAAATAAAAAAATGGAAATTACAATCATTCCAATATTATGAAGCGGAGATATCATTTTTTTTAAAGATTAAGGAAACATAGAAACAAAGAGCACAAAGGGACAATGATAGTCAGTGGGCTCAGTACACCTGAATCTAGGTGTGATTTTAGGCCAACTGCCATGGAGTTGGGATGGGGGGATAAATCAACCAGGTTTTACCCAGTCAGAGGTTTTATCTTGGGACTTAGGGCCTGATTTAGATCTTGGTGAGACTCCTGTCATTCTTTGTGGCGGTGCTTACAGTTACTCTGTTTTCCATTGTGTAATCAGCTCTGTTACCGCTGTGGACTCCTTTGCTAGCTAACATTACTCTGTCGCCAACAGGGTGGTAGGATTGCGCTTAGCCTATTTAGATTTCTCAGTTGTACTAGCATTGCCCTAGCAGTGGTTTCCAGACAAAGGGATTCTGTCGTGGGACACATTCAACATTGCACTATTCCTGTGGTTTTTGAATGGATGCTAGCATCACACACTGGATGTATTTTTGCTAATTGTTTTCACCTGCATACCACTCTATAAAACACATTCTATTTCAGACCATGATCCTTCGCCATTCCACTGCAACAGAACATTGTTCCTCAGAACTTTCACAGTGGTCAGGTTATTTTTTGCTTTCTCTGTTTCTTGTTAATTTTTATTTTTTTATTTATTATCGTTTGGGGTATTAAATATATTTAAGTTAGTTATTTGATAATGGCAGGCAGGAGAAATCCCCATTTTACTGAGGGAGGAATGTCAGTCATGGTGGATGACATTATTAGAGTAGATCCACAATTGTTTGGAGCCCAAGTGCAAAATGCAACTATAGGTCAGAAAAGGCAAATGTGGGTCAGAATAATTGACAGAGTGAATGCTGTAGCAAGAAACCTGCGCACACATAAGGACATTAGGAAGCGGCGGACCAACCTGTGGGGAAGTGTGCCTTCCCTGGCCTCCAAGCGTCAAATGGAGGCCCAGAGGACTGGTGGTGGTTCTCCCTTCTCCCTTTACAACTTTATCCCTGGGAGGAGAAGGTAGGTTATACTTTTGAACGTGTCACTAACCCTAAATGTTGTTTTTGCTTTTAATTTAGCTGATGCTAATGTGTTTTGCACCTTTTGTAAATATTTACACTTATATATTTTTTATTGTTTTGTAGTATTATTGTTGTTTTCCTTATTTTACAAATTGCTAGTATGTGTTGTCAATATGTGCGTTTTTCTTCTCATTTAATTTTTTGTGTTTGCCTTGTTTGTTTGTTTGAATGTATTTTGTTGTATTTAAGATTACAGGTTTTAATCCCCATTAAATTTCACAAGATGATATGGTCCTTGCAAGTGTTTTTTCATCTAATGATATATTTTATATATATGTTATATTTTGTAAATGTCTGTTCATTTTAAGCATATTTCTATTAGGTATGTTTAACTTATAGTTTTGCAAGTGTTATTAACGTTGAAATGACTACAGCGCCCATGAGAATTTGATTTAGTTTTGTTAAAATGTCTGTAGTTTATGCTATGTTTTGAAATGTTTGTCATTTAAGTTTGTATGTTGTAATTTTCTTGTTATTTTATTGAATTGATATTGTTTCACGAATCAAAGTATGTTGACTTAAACATTTTAATGAATGGTATTTTGTATGCTGAATATAAGTTGATTTTTAAATAAATGTACTTTCCAATGTTCATATGATGACTAATGCTACTTATACTTCTAAGTTGTTCAACTTTCACACTTGTACTCTGCTAGGTCTTGGAATGGTTTATTTCACATTTCTTCTCCCTACTGTCTTATGTTGAATTTTTGGTATATTTTATGTATACTTTCTAATTCTTATTTTATTTCATAACATTATTTTACCTGCTTTTGTGAAGTCTTTTTGTGTGTAATATAGACTGTGTTTGTAATGTATTATAATACTATTGAAAAGTATAATCATTAAATTATTTTTCTTTTTCCTGGTGGGTTGCTTGATTTTTTGCTTCAAACTCATTTAATATATAACTCAGAATATTTAAATATTTGTTTTGTAATTTATAATAGGTCCAACACCCACCGAGAGTATGTGGACAATCATCTGCTACTGTTACTGATGATACCTCCACTCCACACCAGGAACAAGCCTCCAGGGAGAAATCCACTCCTGCAAATCCAGATGATGAGGAGCAGGTTGGACCATCAGGTCTGCCTGGGCAGACAGGTCCATTGAGTCTCACTCGGCCCGAATCTACACCTCCCACCTCAGCTGTTACCACACCTTGTCTCCTGGATACCGCCACTTCCTGTGCCCAAAGGAACATCATGCCAATCTTGTGCTCCCCACTCCTGGCTGCTGTTGATCCAACGCCACCACCATCTCCAGTTCATCCTGGACCCAGTGGGATTGTTAGGGTATGTACCATGGATATGGCTCAGCCCCATACTGTATATTAGTCGATGTTCTCATTGTAAGGCTTTTGTCCTTTTCATTGAATAAGGCAATATTGTTTATAAGCTAGGAAGAAATATGATTTGTTGCCTTTATCTTTATTTTTTATAAATCATGCTGATTCATATTCACAAGGAACCCTGTACAAAAGTAAAACATACGCTGAGCAGTTTGCACGTGTTTGAACACAGCACCTCGTTTACATAGCCAGCGCATTGTCAAAATCTTGGTGCTGATTAATTTGTGCCATGTGTTTTCTCCCCACCCTACCTGAGGACCCACCCACTCGAGAGCCTATAAAAGACTCATACGCCCAAATAGATGTGCTTGCTCTCGTTTCCTAATCTTCCTTACCTGATCTCCTGCGAGGCTCCTGCAGTGCATCTTCCGGATTTCCTGCGAGGCTTTGGTTCCCAGCAGTCCGTCTTCATGAACAACTCATCTCCGACCTTCCCTTCAGTACCGGAAGCGCCCTGTTTTTCCTTGGCAATCCTCTGACGCCGCATTTCTCCTTCCTGTTCCTGGTTTCTGTGATTACCGATCATCAGCAAAAGAAAGAACAACATAGATCAATCAAGTAAGACCTTTCCAATTTCAGTTTTAGCAAGAAAAAGTTAGCGTGCATTCAAAGGACAGGCATTAAGAACTTGTCCAAGGTACGCATTATTTGTCTAAATATTCCTGCACAGAAAACAGGGAATCATTTCCTGATGAAAAGGAACTTTGTCTGCAAAACAAGGAACATAAAATAAGGCACCTTTTGCAGAGAAGACTTATTTGAACATTTAAGATAGTATTTAGGAAATCTCATAAGACTGAATTGAAATAATGTTTCGTAAGTGGACAATTAAGAAGAGTTATGAGAACTCTTAGTAGTGTTGTTTTGTATTAAATAACCTCATTTTATTCCCACATAACATATTTAAGAAATATATTAATCATACCAGTGTTCTAAAAAAAAAAGGAGAGAAGTTAAATGTTGTGAAAAAGACACAATTAATAGAAAAAAGTATTTTTGGGATGTTACACAAATCACATAAATATGCAATGAAAAGAATATAGTAAATTAGGTTAATGTTGTTTTATTGAATATAGATGTCTTATTACTACAAGACACAAGAGGTCATCATTATACTTGAACTTCAAGCAGTGGAGTGTTTCTTTTGTTTCTTTTTTATTTTGTCCCATTTTCCCCCTTGCCTTGGAGATCTATTCTAGCCAAACTGTAATTTGTAAATGGTTTAGGCTGGTATAGATTTTTAGGGGGATGAGAGAACTGTCATCTCATCTCTCAAGTTGAACCACCTGGATTTCAGGTGCGGATGGGGCACAATGGCTCAAAGGCACAGGGTAGCGGGAGTAGGGTTAGTGGGAGGGAATATGTGGGCCAGCAAAGTGATAACACTTTGCTGGCCCAAAGTATTTTTTATTACATTACAATAGAACCATTACAAATGACTAACTTTGAGGACACATTCTGAAAACAATCAAACTTAAACAATGTAAATACACAAAGTAGTTAATGTGTCAAAACTTTGATCAGCAAATATCTTTGCCCTAGATTTTCCTTAACTTGCCCTGTCCTAAAAATAACTAGCACAGACTTGTATACTCATTTAATTAAACGTTGGTTTAAAATGTAATGTAATAATATGTAAATATATACTTACACTCATGTGAAGAGGTTGTCAATAACATCTTCACGTAAGTCTATTCTTTCCTCTTAACCACTATCATCTTCATTTGGCATTTCAGCATCCTCACCATTGTCTTATCATGAATTCCTTCCTCTGCAAAGTACGGGATGTTCCATCTAAGGGCTATGGTATGTAATGTGCAGCATGCCGTGGTGATTTTGCATACCTTATCAGGTGAGTGGAGGAGGGATCCACCAGTCTTATCCAGACATCAACATCTAGACTTTAGGAGCCCAAAAGCCAGCTTCTCTGTCCTCTGTGTTCTTCCATGATTTCATTGAATCGACTTTCACTAGCATTGTTGGATTCCTCAGTGGTGCTAACAACCATGGTCGATTAGGAAAAGCTGAGTCTCCAGTATGAAAAAATAAAATGAGCAAAACAATGTGATACTATGTCATTAAACTTGAAATCAGCTAAAACAGATTGACAGATTGTACTCACCTACAAGCTAGGCCCTTCCAGGTCCAAGTTGTGACATTTGCAGGGGTACCAAATAGGAAAAAGTGTTATTTGTTTCAGGTGTGATGGCCCGTTACAATTGTGAAGCATGTTATGCTTCCCCATTACAAGTGACATAGCATAAAATGCACTTATGATTATGATACAGTGGTTGTTCCAAACTTTATATTTATGAGTTAGTATTATCAACAAAAAATTGTAAACATTTGAGCCAAAAAGACAAAAAACATAAGATTAAACAATTAAAATGTTGAATCAATTATCTTGTTAATAAAAAACTATTTAATTTATGTTAAAATTGAGTTTAGAATAATGTCTTACTCATTCACAAATGCGCATTTAAGCTAGTCTGTTTCTTGAAATATGAATTCAATGGCCATACATTATTGAAAAAACAGACAGGATTGGGAACACATTAGTGTCAGAGTAACACATACACTATTTTTATGTCCTTTGTTATTTCCAGATATTGAATCAATAAATAACAAGTACTTTATGGGACTTTTGCAGATGGAATGTTCCACAAACTAAACAGATTTTTTGTCCAACCTATTTCAAGGTCAATATTTTATAATGCACTTGGAATTTGACGGGTCCAAATTCTGTCACGCATATGTTGGAGTATCCCATTTGCTAAACTCTAAATTAGGTACAAAATACGATCCATTTAGAAATATTTTAAATGCATTAAAGTAAATTGTTTTACCTTGTAAATTGCATTTAGATTTTTCATTTTAAAAATAAAAAAGGAATCAATGTATTAAAAAATGTACTGCAACTTTGTGACATTTTTTTACTACTAAACTGAAAGGCAGTTTTTTTTTTTTTTGTCCACAAATTAACTACAATATTTTAGATAGAAAACTATTTATAATATCTTTATTGAAGTGGATTAAAATGTATCAGGCTCTATGTTTTTACTTATGCAGTAGAAGTAATTTAAAACAAGAAAAATTATATTTTTGGATTTCTCCAACAGCTTAGTAAATACATAGGGTCTGATACATTAAAAAGCAATGAAGTACTGAATGAAGAAAAATAATTTTTCAATTTAAAAAATACTTAAGTTACCCTTAAGTTAATTGAAGTATATTTTACCATTGTAAAATGCCCAAACAATAAAAACAAGCTTTCAGTTTATACAAACTTGGTGCAATATTGCCCAAACAATAAAAACAAGCTTTCAGTTTATACAAACTTTTTGCAATATTGCAGTAAATATTAACACACACTGATTTATATTTTCATGTTTTACCTTTTACACACAATGTACAAAGGAATTTTTGTTTCATATCACATTTTTGTAACATAATTTCACTATTCAAAACAACAAATCAGAACCATAAAGAAGTGTAAAACACTTCCTGGAGAGAACTTAAAATTGTTAAGAAAACTGATGAAAAATAAGAATGGAGCAGTGATGGAAAATTACAAAACTGTGACCAAATGGTTTCTGAAGATATTCCCTACATGTAGGAGAAAAAGATAAAAATACATCAACGTTCAAAAGCCTTGAAGAAGGTGAAATATAAACATTTTGAAAATGTTTTGAGAAAAAATGTCATGATCAGTTATATTTACAAAGTCACAATAAAACTATTGTATATGTCTTTACAGCGTCTTCAAGAGCAGGTGATGGAGATATTGGCCAGGAAGGTGGGGAAGCAGCTGGCCACTGTGTTTCGGGTGGTGGAACATCAAACACCAATAGACACAGTGGCATGGAGGATGAGGGGACTGGAATGGAGGCTACCACCTCGTCATCATTATCGAGGCCTCCACAAGTGACCAGTCCCAAGTGGTGGTGGACCCTAACAGAGCAGTTACAACCTCATCTTTGTCCACTGTTTTGTTTCATACAGGTACCCAGATATTGGCTCAGGTAGTGAATAAACCTTTCACCTACATTTCCCCTGCCAATACATGACATAACGGTTCTTAGTACTGACCTCTTACCTAGTTATGGTAATGCCTAAATGACATAGCCTCATTCATTATGCATAAGGATTCTTGAAATCTCAGCAGGACTACCATCTCCTGCATAATAACTATGCATGAGGGTCATTCCTTCTGTAATCCTAGTCCAACATGACACAGCAAAGTATATCCCCTGCGGGTACTGCTTTGGGTATAGAAACACCATATCTTTGCTGAGACAGGATGAGAAGAAAAAGGTTTCCATGCTGACACACTGACGCTAGATGCTGATGTTCCTTCATTCAGCTACTCCAGCTCGCAGTGGTCTGACATCCCTTTTGGGGTGTCCATCTCGAGACCAAGACGGGGTCCCTCAGTCTCTCAATTCAGGTAATGGGTTTGGCTTTATCCTAGGGGGTTTCTTGGCTTTAAACCTGCATACATGCTAGGCATACTTAGGTACATCTAGTTAAGGTTGCATCGTAGGAGTATGCATTATCACTGTCATGTATTTTCGTACTTGCCTGTATTAATTGTTTTAGCACTATTGTAGAAATCTACCATACTTTTACTCTATTGTTGCTTACAATCATTTATATCTGTTTCTGTTTTATGGTTGTTTCAGCACACCTATTTTACATTAGAATAACGTTGGTTCAATAAATGCTTATTAAAAATGTCCCCACCTTTTATTCTGTGTATTTCTCTGAGACAAATTAGGAAGGAGTGACTGAGCGAAAAGTACTGTACTGTTGCCATGATCCCTGATGGGACAGAGTTGTCATGTTCAATAGTTGCCAAGAACTATTTCTCCTTGGTAAGAGGGGTTTATAGTGGCACTGTGAGCCAGCTGGTATACAGGCTAACATACCCAGTGGGGGTGTCTGGAATCAGTCTGGACACCAATCCCACAGTGTATGTTCTTTAAACGCGTAGATCCTCTATAGGTTTATAGGAACTACACATCATGCAAACGTTGGTTTGGTACTTATTTAACGGTCAAATCTGAGTAGTTTAGTTGTGCTGTTCTCAGCAAGCTCTACTCACATTTTCCCAGAGACGTCAGGAGTGGGGAGGGAACAATCCCCTACAGCTGAGTAGGCATATCCTTTGTATTGGCAGTAGGTCTCTCTAGCTTGAAGGGCAAATAGTTCCCTGTTGTGCATAAAACCTTATCTAAGTTTCCTTGAAACTTCTTGTTTTATAGCAATGTCTGACGAAGATGCCGCTGCACCAGCACAATGTGCGACTTGAGCAAGGGAGGAAGAACAGGAAGGTGAAATTAACATTTCAGAACTGCCCTTACTTTAAAACTAGCAGACTATGGAGTCACAACTAGTGGTGGGACAGTAATTTTCGTGATTGAGGCACACAAATCTTTCAGAACAGAGGTATTCTATTCATGGGTTAAACTCCCTTCTGTGGATGCACGCACAAATGCATTTCATTCTTACACTGAAGATGAAACACCAGATGAATACTGTCCTTATGAGGACATTGAAGTTCCACTCACCTAGCAGGAGCATATAAACTGGTTTAAAAGTGCCCTCTCACACACAAAAGAAAAAGTGAGACTCAGTCTGCTCGGAAGAGACAGAGCAACTTGGCCAGTCCTAGCGGCTTACACACTGCATCCAGATACCGATTCAATGCCAGTAGCACTTCATAAAGAAGTAATAAAACTGTACAGAAACCTGACACAATTCGTGATGAGAACACTCAACTGCAACTAAAGTTATTCCACAAACTCTTCATGCAGTTATGGGCAAAATGCCCACTAGATGTGAGCAAATGCCATTTTGGATATCTCAGAAAACAACACAGTTAGAGGCAGTATTCCCACACATAAGCCCTCAAGAAAAACACAGAATGGTAACAATATGCTTGCCAATGGGGATAGCTCCTCTTGGGGTAGAGTTTTCACTGCCATATATACCAGAACTCATGGTATCATGGTATCCCTTCAATAGCAGTAATACCAGATGTATTAAGGAAAATACAGAATGAGTGTGGAGCAGAACCTGCTCTGAAATTAGGGATGAAATTGTTAGGAATTTTTGTCCAGATATCAACTATTATATTAGCAACCATAAAAGGGGAGGTAGAAGCAGTGGAAGTACGCCGGCGCCTGATGGATTTCTCTCCTTTACAACAGGAATGTGAATTACCTACAATTAGCGAAGATACCTATGCCGAATTACGTATAGATAGTTTGGGAGCTAGAGCAACAAAACCTCAACTTATGGGTGGTCCTGAAAAAGATAACACCAAATAAGCACCTTATTCTTCCAAGAAGCAATGAGATAATAATAATAAAAAGCAAAAGAATAGAAAAAATAGGTCACAATCCAGGAGTGGGTCTCCTCAGCAGGAGCCCTCCGAAAGGAGCTACAACCTTAGGAATAGAGATAACATAAAAAATCAGACAGGTATCAGGATACAGGTACACATTCCTCTCAATCCTTTCAGGGTTCACTAAGAAACTCCAAGAGGGAAAGACGGTCAGAACACAGACAAGAAGAGCGTACAAAGTCCAGAGACAGGCAACGCACTTCAGACTATGCTTCCAAAAAAGAAGAAAAACAAAAATCAAAACCTCAATTAAAAAAAAAAGAAAGTTAGACATGCCCAGAATTCTGAGGACTCAACTTCTGAATGGGGAATGGGATCTTATGATGCTAGGCAGCGCAGCAGAAGTAACAATAGCTTGCCAGAACCTGATGGAATTTCTGGTGACAGCAGAGTTGAATGAACATATTACGGTGGAGGCACCTGATACAAGGGTAAGTGCCCCACATAGGTTACATGAAATAACACTCCAAATGGAGGGGAACAAACCCAGAAAAATCAAAGGTATCTTTTGGGAGAATTTACCTTATGGACATGACATTCTTTTGGCAGAAAAAGATTGGCTGCCTGAAATTGTTATGGAGTGCCCAAAGGGAGAAACAGTAGTTTTGCTGGCTTTTTCCGACCGTTCCAGTATACTTAAAACATTCATATGCGCAGGGGTCAGCAGCAGCACTTGATCCAGCATTATATTGCAACCATGTTGAGTGGGATGGTGAGTCACCTCACCATGTAATCCCAGTAAAAACTACTCCAACTCCACAGAGACAGTACTCAATAAAACAAGGAGCAAAAAAACAGGTCAGGGAAATCTTACATCAACAGGTGACTGAAACTTGGACCTCTTCAATAAATAATCCTTTGTTTCCTGTAATGAAACTCAATAATTCATACCGTCTAGTTTTAGACTACAGACATCTGAGCACATGCACTAAAACATTTGCAGAACAGAATGCACACAGAGCCGCATTAATGAATAATATTATGCGGAAAAAAGTAAAAACAGCACCACATATCTCAAATGGATTTTTATGCCAAAATACAGTGCCTGAAAGCAGATATTTGACAGCATTCTCAGCGACAATTTCTGAGACTCCCTCAAGGGTATAAGAATAGCCCTGGGATCTTCTCAGGCATTGTCCTTTGTAGTCGACATTTATCTGATGGATGATGATTTAAAGGATCACTTGACCAGGGTGAGCAACATAATTTTGGGGTTCACCTCTGAGGGCTACCAGCCTTAGAGGCTGTCACATAGGTAAGTGTTCCAAATGCTAAGGCTTTACATCCGCGATGGATACAATGGGCTAACTCTCTGACTGCAACAGATGTAGATTACAAATTTGACTCTACACTTAAACGCAAGAATGTCTCCAATGTGAACAAGAATATTCTCTCCTGAATTAAATAATGCCTCTAGATCGCTATGAATATATAATTTGCACTGACGGATCTGCTCAGCCGGCCATAGGAAGTAAACAACAATGCAGCGCCGCATGTGCGATTGTGAAGGGTCGTATGCAGTAAGGCAAAATCTTAGCAGTACGAAGACAGAGTCTCTAGGAGACTCCACGGCACAGCTGGCAGAATTAAAAGCACTGTTACTGGCACTGATAAATAAGGATTGAGAATTACCCACACTGATTGTGTGCAATTCATTTTACTGTGCCCAGTCATACAATGAATATCTCCACTACTGAGGTCAGAATGGGTTTAAAGACTCAAAAGGTTGCACAATCAAGAATGAATTGCTGTGGGAATAGGCAGCTGAGTTGAAAAATGAACTACCAAGAGCTCACAGGATACACACGCTGAGTCATCAACGTGCTGTCGTTCACGTTGAAGGGAATGCCTTGGCTGATGAACTGCAAAAGGGGGGGTATGAACTGCTGCCGCAGCTGTAATCACTTGCTCTAAAACGAGAATAGACTGAGAGATAATGGTAGCTGTCATTGCTTCACGCAAAAACTTGGCTGTACCAAAGACATTTCCACTCAAGTACTCCTAGATGCAAGTTAGATGCAGTGGGGAATAAAGAGTTAGAAAATCAGTTCTGTCGTCACTGGTGCTATTTCCTGGCAGGAGATGGAGACAGCAGCATGCTTGAAGGCAGACAAGACCCATTCAGGTGAAAGGAAATCTCCTCCCCCTACTCTAAATGCAGCCAAGGTCTATTCAGCCCAGCCCTGACTCATCAGACTTCTGGAGTCACTGCCCTTCTCCAGCCCCTGTCAAACAAAAGCCAGACATGCAATACACAAACCTAGCAGAGGCACACTGGATGGTTATGCAAGAAAATACCTACTTTCTAAAAGTGGTATGTCACATACAATGTACCCTGCCCACAGGGGTACCTTGGGCATACCTTAGGGGTGACTAATATGTAGAAAAGGGAAGGTTTAGGGACTGGCAAGTGTGTGCACTTGCCAAGTCTACATGGCAGTCCCATACTGCACACAGGCTCTGCAATGGCAGGCCAGAGTTATATTTTACTGGCTGCTTCTGTGGGTGGCACAATCAGTGCTGCATTCCACTGGCAGCATTTGATGTACAGGCCCTGGGCACACACAGTGTACTATACTAGAGTTTGACAAGTAAACCAAATATGCCAATCATGGAATCACTAATCCATAACAACAATTTAGAAAGGGAGCACTTACACATTGGCATTGAACACCAGTGACAACGTGCCCAAAGCATCTAGACAAGCAAAACGCAATCCAACACACAACAAAAATACAGGGGGCAAAGGCAAGAATGCAGGGGAGACCCACACCAATGGTGTCAGGTCTAACATAGAGTAATACTAAACATGGATTGCAGATTAGGCTTAATGCTAACTTCACATGAGCGTCTGGGTTCTGCACATGCGGGAGTTACCGCTACAGTTTATTTACTGAAATGCAATAGGTGGCCAGGACTAACTAAACAGACAAAAGAATTTGTCTTAAAGTGCGACATCTGTCTGCAGATGAAAGGTTCCACCGTAGGACGTCCAGCACAGACACCATTATTGATATCAGACAGACCACTTGCTTGTGTCTATTTGGACCATTGCATCCCCCTAGAATCAGATGGGGCTTACAAGTATAACTTGGTGGCAGTGGATTCATGCTCTAGATTCCTTGGCGTCAGCGCTCTAAGGCTTACAAGAAAGCCATGGGAAGTTTGGGTGTAGCTCTGCAGTACTACTCTCCATACCATCCCGAGGGTAAATCGGTCATAGAGAAGAAACACTGGGACTTAGGCAATCTTTAACAGCAAGGGTATTAAGTTCGGGTGGTAGTTGGGTCAATCACTTATATGGGGTCCAGAGGGCTCTCAACAATATGCCAAGAAATTCTCTAGGAATGTCACTCCTTACGAAGTCCTATGTGGGATGACAATGTGGGTACCTGATCTCGATTAGGAAAGCACAGTGGCGGATGAAAAACCTTTTGACATCAGTTATAGACAATGCTCCAAACGGCTGACCACAGGTTCAGCACATCAATCCCTGTCGCATTAAATATATTGTCCTTTGCATCTACTTCTGGCCCTCGCCGCCATTGAGCGCCATTGGAATCCGGAAAGAGCAAGATACTTTGGAATGGAAGGTGTACCAGAAATGAAGTTGGGATAGCAAGTTTAGTCCATTATCCTTCTTTATTTGTAATTGAATTAAAATCAGCCATCAGCCAACGCGATTCGTTCTTTTTGCATAAGGAACTTCATCAGGGCTTGGTCTATCTAGTAGAGTGTTCACAAAGATCCTTAGTGGTCGTGGTAGTGGTATTGTAACCTTTTGACATCAATAAACGTTTGGCTGTTTTATAGGATCTCAGTGAATTCCGGGTACTACAAAGCAACGAAAAAGAAAAGAGATTAATCTCTATTGATCTGATCAAGCCACTCTATGTGGCTGATACTGAATAGTATGCCTTGTGGCCTTCTGGGTAGCTAACGTTCTCCTCTCCCCACCATACAGAAAGTTCAGACAGAAAGACTCATAACATTTAAGGAGTCACCAATACAAAGTAATGAACTTACCAACAATGAAATGGAACTCGTTCCTGTTGAAACAAAACATCAAAAAACAAATGAAAGACAAGTGTCAATTTGGCCGACCGCCGATATCTATATCAATATTTCTCTATAAGAGATGTCTGGCAGTTCAACAAAACCTGCTGAGTTACCAAAGATAGATCGAACTGCATCTGACTACTTCATCGATTTTGATACCTTCTCTCTAGATCCCAGTGAACCTGAATCAATGCCAGCTCCAGTTTCCCGTAAAAAACAACTTCAGAATTTCTAGATTTTTCTGAAAAAGTATTTTCTAGTTTCACCATGGCTATAGCTCTAGATAATACCTAGAATATGTATTTTTTCAATTCTGGATTGGCCTAGTGGCAGTCTTTTGCATGCTCATGAACGGAAACTATCTCCCAGACGTTCTGCAGTTTCAAATGTGAACTTGGTCTGAAACCTCATATTGTCATCTCATCATGAACAAAGAGACCTGTCATTCGTGAACATTACAGCTGTTCCAATTCCTGAGGGTAAAGTGTGGGACGAGGTTGATTATGATATATTTGGTCCCACAGTACTTTAAAAAATACCTCATGTATTTAAAATGTCTTTAAATGATATCGTTACCTCCAGTACATTTTCTGATGTTTGGAATTTTGAAACTGTAAATAACATGTTGTCTGATTTATAACAATCTGCTGCATTTTCAAACATTCAAATTTTAGAGGACACAACTGATTTCGACAGAATGTACTATTTTTTAGGGTTTAACACTTCCGACCCGACCTCATATTACTATAAGGATGCACCTACAACTGCACAGAAAAATATGCTAACAAACACCAAACAGATTTACTCTGCATCCTTTATTTCTCAACTGTGTGAACAGTACTCCAACTTATGGAAGGACACTATAGACAAAGTCAGTCTGGGGTTCTAAGGAATGGCAAGTTCAGGGAACAGAGGCATTATTTCGAGCATGCCTCATTCCCCAGCAAATTATCTTTCTGAACAACACTGTGCAACAGACTTCCTGTCTTGGACTAGCCAAGAACAAAGATTTGAACACACCTCGGATTCCCTCACCTTGACACTTTGAGGGGTGGAAAAACTATACAACACATGGTGGGGATACAGCAGATGACATTATACATATACTTTCATGCAATTCATCAGACCCTGAATGGAAGGGATGGTTAGTTTGGCCTACAGACACAAATAGATGCCAGTCAAGATTCTGGGGTACTAATGAAGGGTTTAGTATCCATAGGCCATGACCAACGCTATGCACAAAGAGAACATCCGGCGTAGTGACTTCATTCAGTGTTGGGAAGTTATGCCTCGACTGGCTCAAAACCTCAACACTGTCACAGTTGAAACAGCACTTGTCCTAACTATCAGAAGACATGAATTTAAGGGACTTTTTATTAGGTCCCAGAAAACCATGTCAGAATTTTTTTTTATATGCTGTTTATAAAGAAATTTGGAAAATCTCTGAACAGGAAGCTGCGGAGAGACTTGGAAAATTGACAAAATTAACCTAGAAACGGCCTTAACGGTTTTTGATAATGCTATGACCACATTGACATCCAGGATTTATTCACTGGGCAGCATTGTATCTTCTGCTATAGAGTAAGTAAGTAAAAGTTTAAAAGTGCTCGAATGCCAAGGCATCTTGGGGCTGGAGAGCAAAGGAAAAACATATGGAACCCAGAAAATCAGATCTTACTGATTGGGAAAAAGCCACATTTTCAGTAGGCCCCCGAATTTTGGCTGGACTGGCTGGAATCTGATTAGTAAAGGCAGCTTGACAGCTAGATATGAGAGGCATCTACCTCCCCATTTACCTTTCTTAATTTTATGGATGTTTACCAGTGCTTTATTGGCTTATCTTAGTGAGCGTCTAGGGGTGTACCATTGGAATGATTTATGGTATTCCGTTGGACTGCCTCCATACAAGGTTTTATGGATCAGACACAATGCCTTGAATTCTATCTGCTCTTTAGCTGGAAGACAAAGGAGGTTCCTGATAGTCCTTGAAATTCGGTTGAATGTAGGGATACTAAGTAAGGAATGGGCTACCGCACTCTGCAGGGATTGCAGTTGGGTTAGCTGCCGTTTATCAACCCCAAGGTAAAGTGCATTACAATTGTCGATCCGGCACAACACAAGTGCCACCACAACAGTCTTCCTCAATTCCATTGGAAAAAACTGTAGAATCTTTCGCAGTATCTTTAGTGTGAAGTAGCAGGCTGAAGTGACCTGATTAATCTGAGCTGAGAAGTTAAGCTGTGTGTCACAAACAATGCCCAGGTTTCTAACTTTCCCCACTTCTGTAGGACAAACTCCTGCTGTTGCTGACCACCATGCAGAGTGCCATACGGGAGCACCAGTACCAAACTCCATGACTTCAGATATACTAGAACAGGATTTGTCCATATTACAGCACGGACAGTCTCAGTTACATTCTATTATGTTGTAGAACTGGACACTTCAATCATTGCGTTCAGGTTATGTGTCTTGGTGATTTACCAACAGTACGCCCGTGTTCTCTGCATATAATATGACTAACAAGCAAATAACAATGGCACAAAGAGGAGCAAAGTATACAAAGCTGCGTAATGGTATGCGTTGTAGTGACATGCACTGTAATGGCTGCGTTGTAATGGCATGCAATGTAAAGGCAGTTGTGTTGTAGTAATGACTGCTTTGTAAATGTAGTGCGTTGTAATGACTGTGTTGTAATGGTTGTTTCCCTCGAATGGGAGGTACTTGATGCTAAATGATCAAGGTTGTTGTGGAATGCTTCCGGGCATTGCATATCTTGTCACTGTAGGCTCCAGAGTTAAGTGCTGTATGAAAGTATTGTTTCCACCGACCCACACAGTCAGAGAGGTGTCGTTATGGCCTTTGTTGAATGTTTCCTTCATACGTTCTGATACTCTGAGCTGATTGAAAGCCATGCTTCTACAGAAAACTGTGCCCTTAACCTCCGCCCAAGAGATTTTTAATCTCCAGGTCTCAAAGTCCTACAGGCACTTGTATGAACAAACTGCCTTTTCTTTAACATGTCTGATATGAAGGATATAGTATACCTATTTAAGACCATAGGTTCTGGACTGTTAAGCACATTTCAGACAGTCTTTGGAGTGATTCCAGCCTTCATACACTCCGTATTTGTAAGCATTTTTGCAGGACTTCCGCTGATCCTGTTTCTAATAGCTGGAATCCCGGTTTAAAATTTTCTGCTATGCAGTGGGCGTCCCAGTCACCAAGGAGAAGGGAAAAATGCTCTTGGAGTGTCAATACCATGATCCCATGGTACTCCATTAGGGCACACCTTGCCTTCAGGAACTGAGCAAGTCTTCGTTCCTATCATTTCGACCAGTCTCGATTGACTGGGTTCTGCCTGTTCTCAAATGCTTATTCTGCGGACAAGAATGCATGTTGGATCTCTGTCTAACACTACTATAGGTTGCGCTACTGGATGTGGATGCTTTACTGGACCCATTAAAGGCCCATGTATTGCTGTATCGTCAGCGCATTCTCATGTTAATGTCTGCATTCTTAGAGCCACCATGGGATGCTTCATCTCCTGTTGGCACGGAGACGGCTCCTCTACTGGCACAAAAGTCATGGATACCATGCATGCTTCCCCAGCATCAGCCGTGGGCACTACAGAAGATCCTCTGTGCTCGAATGACCTGATCTGTGAGGTGTTGCAGGGATCGTCGTCTGCAATGTCAAGCGGCAGTGATGTTGCATCTCCCACACAGTATTTCAAAAAGGGGGTGGTGATGGACAGAGTATCTGATCTAATCAGAACACTCCTACCCAGTCAACAGATCAGGGCTTGATCCATCACCGTTTTTTAGCTCACTGCACCATCCCAGTTCAGAACCCGGCTATATGCAAATTAGTCTGTCCCTGGCCCAGTGCATCATGGGAACAGGGCAGACCAAACTACCAAGCCAATTCTTCACTGGAAAGGAAACAAGCTTCCGGGGACCGGTTTCTGGCATTACAGCCGTCTTCGGCCCGGCTTGCTTGAATCCTGATGGTGCAGTGAGCAAGGGACTCACATCTGAGAATACCCTTCCACACTTGTGGTGGCCAAAATATTTCAAAAAGGGGGTGGTGATGGACAGAGTATCTGAGTTAATCAGAACACTCCTACCCAGTCAACAGATCAGGGCTTGATCCATCACCGTTTTTTAGCTCACTGCACCATCCCAGTTCAGAACCCGGCTATATGCAAATTAGTCTGTCCCTGGCCCAGTGCATCATGGGAACAGGGCAGACCAAACTACCAAGCCAATTCTTCACTGGAAAGGAAACAAGCTTCCGGGGACCGGTTTCTGGCATTACAGCCGTCTTCGGCCCGGCTTGCTTGAATCCTGATGGTGCAGTGAGCAAGGGACTCACATCTGAGTATACCCTTCCACACTTGTGGTGGCCAAAATATTTCAAAAAGGGGGTGGTGATGGACAGAGTATCTGAGTTAATCAGAACACTCCTACCCAGTCAACAGATCAGGGCTTGATCCATCACCGTTTTTTAGCTCACTGCACCATCCCAGTTCAGAACCCGGCTATATGCAAATTAGTCTGGCCCTGGCCCAGTGCATCATGGGAACAGGGCAGACCAAACTACCAAGCCAATTCTTCACTGGAAAGGAAACAAGCTTCCGGGGACCGGTTTCTGGCATTACAGCCGTCTTCGGCCCGGCTTGCTTGAATCCTGATGGTGCAGTGAGCAAGGGACTCACATCTGAGTATACCCTTCCACACTTGTGGTGGCCAAAATATTTCAAAAAGGGGGTGGTGATGGACAGAGTATCTGAGCTAATCAGAACACTCCTACCCAGTCAACAGATCAGGGCTTGATCCATCACCGTTTTTTAGCTCACTGCACAATCCCAGTTCAGAACTCGGCTATATGCAAATTAGTCTGTCCCTGGCCCAGTGCATCATGGGAACAGGGCAGACCAAACTACCAAGCCAATTCTTCACTGGAAAGGAAACAAGCTTCCGGGGACCGGTTTCTGGCATTACAGCCGTCTTCGGCCCGGCTTGCTTGAATCCTGATGGTGCAGTGAGCAAGGGACTCACATCTGAGTATACCCTTCCACACTTGTGGTGGCCAAAATATTTCAAAAAGGGGGTGGTGATGGACAGAGTATCTGAGTTAATCAGAACACTCCTACCCAGTCAACAGATCAGGGCTTGATCCATCACCGTTTTTTAGCTCACTGCACCATCCCAGTTCAGAACCCGGCTACATGCAAATTAGTCTGTCCCTGGCCCAGTGCATCATGGGAACAGGGCAGACCAAACTACCAAGCCAATTCTTCACTGGAAAGGAAACAAGCTTCCGGGGACCGGTTTCTGGCATTACAGCCGTCTTCGGCCCGGCTTGCTTGAATCCTGATGGTGCAGTGAGCAAGGGACTCACATCTGAGTATACCCTTTCACACTTGTGGTTGCCAAAATAGTTCAAAAAGGGGGTGGTGATGGACAGAGTATCTGAGTTAATCAGAACACTCCTAGCCAGTCAACAGATCAGGGCTTGATCCATCACCGTTTTTTAGCTCACTGCACCATCCCAGTTCTGAACCCGGCTATATGCAAATTAGTCTGTCCCTGGCCCAGTGCATCATGGGAACAGGGCAGACCAAACTACCAAGCCAATTCTTCACTGGAAAGGAAACAAGCTTCCGGGGACCGGTTTCTGGCATTACAGCCGTCTTCGGCCCGGCTTGCTTGAATCCTGATGGTGCAGTGAGCAAGGGACTCACATCTGAGTATACCCTTCCACACTTGTGGTGGCCAAAATATTTCAAAAAGGGGGTGGTGATGGACAGAGTATCTGAGTTAATCAGAACACTCCTACCCAGTCAACAGATCAGGGCTTGATCTATCACCGTTTTTTAGCTCACTGCACCATCCCAGTTCAGAACCCGGCTTTATGCAAATTAGTCTGGCCCTGGCCCAGTGCATCCTGGGAACAGGGCAGACCAAACTACCAAACCAATTATTCACTGGAAAGGAAACAAGCTTCCGGGGACCGGTTTCTGGCATTACAGCCGTCTTCGGCCCGGCTTGCTTGAATCCTGATGGTGCAGTGAGCAAGGGACTCACATCTGAGTATACCCTTCCACACTTGTGGTGGCCAAAATATTTCAAAAAGGGGGTGGTGATGGACAGAGTATCTGAGTTAATCAGAACACTCCTACCCAGTCAACAGATCAGGGCTTGATCCATCACCGTTTTTTAGCTCACTGCACCATCCCAGTTCAGAACCCGGCTATATGCAAATTAGTCTGTCCCTGGCCCAGTGCATCATGGGAACAGGTCAGACCAAACTACCAAGCCAATTCTTCACTGGAAAGGAAACAAGCTTCCGGGGACCGGTTTCTGGCATTACAGCCATCTTCGGCCCGGCTTGCTTGAATCCTGATGGTGCAGTGAGCAAGGGACTCACATCTGAGTATACCCTTCCACACTTGTGGTGGCCAAAATATTTCAAAAAGGGGGTGGTGATGGACAGAGTATCTGAGTTAATCAGAACACTCCTACCCAGTCAACAGATCAGGGCTTGATCCATCACCGTTTTTTAGCTCACTGCACCATCCCAGTTCAGAACCCGGCTATATGCAAATTAGTCTGTCCCTGGCCCAGTGCATCATGGGAACAGGGCAGACCAAACTACCAAGCCAATTCTTCACTGGAAAGGAAACAAGCTTCCGGGGACCGGTTTCTGGCATTACAGCCGTCTTCGGCCCGGCTTGCTTGAATCCTGATGGTGCACTGAGCAAGGGACTCACATCTGAGTATACCCTTCCACACTTGTGGTGGCCAAAATATTTCAAAAAGAGGGTGGTGATGGACAGAGTATCTGAGTTAATCAGAACACTCCTACCCAGTCAACAGATCAGGGCTTGATCCATCACCGTTTTTTAGCTCACTGCACCATCCCAGTTCAGAACCCGGCTATATGCAAATTAGTCTGTCCCTGGCCCAGTGCATCATGGGAACAGGGCAGACCAAACTACCAAGCCAATTCTTCACTGGAAAGGAAACAAGCTTCCGGGGACCGGTTTCTGGCATTACAGCCGTCTTCGGCCCGGCTTGCTTGAATCCTGATGGTGCAGTGAGCAAGGGACTCACATCTGAGTATACCCTTCCACACTTGTGGTGGCCAAAATATTTCAAAAAGGGGGTGGTGATGGACAGAGTATCTGAGTTAATCAGAACACTCCTACCCAGTCAACAGATCAGGGCTTGATCCATCACCGTTTTTTAGCTCACTGCACCATCCCAGTTCAGAACCCGGCTATATGCAAATTAGTCTGTCCCTGGCCCAGTGCATCATGGGAACAGGGCAGACCAAACTACGAAGCCAATTCTTCACTGGAAAGGAAACAAGCTTCTGGGGACCGGTTTCTGGCATTACAGCCGTCTTCGGCCCGGCTTGCTTGAATCCTGATGGTGCAGTGAGCAAGGGACTCACATCTGAGTATACCCTTCCACACTTGTGGTGGCCAAAATATTTCAAAAAGGGGGTGGTGATGGACAGAGTATCTGAGTTAATCAGAACACTCCAACCCAGTCAACAGATCAGGGCTTGATCCATCACCGTTTTTTAGCTCACTGCACCATCCCAGTTCAGAATCCGGCTATATGCAAATTAGTCTGTCCCTGGCCCAGTGCATCATGGGAACAGGGCAGACCAAACTACCAAGCCAATTCTTCACTGGAAAGGAAACAAGCTTCCGGGGACCGGTTTCTGGCATTACAGCCGTCTTCAGCCCGGCTTGCTTGAATCCTGATGGTGCAGTGAGCAAGGGACTCACATCTGAGTATACCCTTCCACACTTGTGGTGGCCAAAATATTTCAAAAAAGGGGTGGTGATGGACAGAGTATCTGAATTAATCAGAACACTCCTACCCAGTCAACAGATCAGGGCTTGATCCATCACCGTTTTTTAGCTCACTGCACCATCCCAGTTCAGAACTCGGCTATATGCAAATTAGTCTGTCCCTGGCCCAGTGCATCATGGGAACAGGGCAGACCCACACAGGACACATAAACATTTGGCTCATCGTATGCTGGGAAAAATGTGGCCTTTTTCAAAACAAAAACACTTTTAATCTTCTCTTGCTGAAAAGCATGGCTTTCAGGCACTCATAGTGGTTTGGACTGTATATACGAATATACTTTAATTGACTTCTATGGCTTCTGATAGAAGTTTTAGCATATTTTTGCATTTTTCTTTTTCTAATAGACTTGTTAGTTGCCTGCAAATCTTTTAAAAATACATTATTAGACCTTTGTAGTATGTCATCCAGTTGCATGAGGAGTGGGTGTTATGTTTCAGACAGGTACCCAGATAAAGCGTCCCTTGCTCACTTTGCCACTGGATTCAAGCAATCCGGGCTGAAGACGGCTCAAATGCCAGAAACCGGTCCTCGGAAGCTTGTTTCTGGTCCAGGGAAGGCATTGCTTGGCAGTTCGGGCTGGACTGTTCCCATGAGGCACAGGGTCGGACTGATTTGCATATGGCCATGTCTGAACTGGGGTGGCAGAGTGGGCTAAAGAACGTGTTGTGTTTCTATCTAGGACCCTAATTCGATATTCCTGATTTATGCCCTTATGTGGTTATAATAAATAATATCCTAATAAAGGCATAAGAATCATATCCATATTTAGTCGTAGCCCATGCAGTCCAAATTAAGCAAGGCTACTTCCCCAAACTCCTAGAGAGTACAACGAGTTCTTTAAACAAAACAAACCTCCAGCAACCTGTGAAATCCCCATGCTTTTGTTTTGATTTGTCCTAGAACTCCTGCGAGCACTGAAAGAATGGCCCGTTCTTAGTGACATCTTTATTGGCGTCTTATGTCCAACCTTACGTCAAACCCGGCACCTTTCAGGTATAAATATACCAACGTTGCCTTAAGCAAACACACGGTGGTTTGGAGCAGAGCAGCTATCTACTTGCCCAAGTGCCCAGCTGATGCGAGAGCCCACGGACGCCGCCCCTCCCTTTTGACGCACTGAGAAAGACGCTGTCTTTTTCTCCAGCCGAGAAAATCCAGCTCCGGTGTTTCCAGCCACCCTTGCGGGTTCCTGGGATATCGAGTCCTGAGAGAGAGATGCCAGACCTCCTGCTTTCTATTACCCAGGTACGGAGCTGACTAAACCCTTAAGAGAATTCTTGATTCAGATTCCTTGGCAAAAACCAACTTAACTTAAACTGCTACTTACTTACTCCTTCCCACGTATTAGGCTTAGATCAGCGACAACAGGGTAGGCATAGACTAGAAGCACCAGTTGAGTACGTTAGTTAATGTTTTATGTATGTATATATTTTATCCATTTTAAAGTATCATATGGCTAAGAAACCATATCAATGCTTTTACAGTATTATTTCATAATACTACTTTTACTGTACGCACTTTACTTCATATTAAGTATTGCAATTATGGCAATTCATTTCTCTTGCATGAGAAAGAAGACTGCTCAATAAATAACACCTTTTATTGAAAACGCCCGTCTCTCTATTCTCTGCACTCTGGTGAAACTAAGTATGCACGATTGACTGAGTAAAATAGCTGTCTATTGTTTTCACACGACTCTAGAGATATACTCTTTATTCTGAGGGAGCAAAGTTGTCATGTTTATGGTTGTCAGAGGCTAATCCCTTTTTGTCTATCCAGGGAAGTTAAACTCCTCCTTGTTTATTCGAGAAAGTTTCTAGTGACCTCTGAGCTAGCTGGCAAAACTAATTAAGTCTAATATAGTCAGTAGAGACCTAGTCGACCTCAGTCCTACGTCTACACTGCTGTTTATATTATTCCAATGCGCAGAGCCTATTGGGAATATAGGAACTACACTACATGGCGCCCAACGTTTGGTAAGGCGATAATCTAATGCAAGGCATTACAGTAACTGAGTCGTGCTTTTTCACACAGACCCTTTTTCCCGTAAAAACTCCAAAAGACGTCTGGAGTGGGTGAAAGGTTAAAATCCGCCGGAACTTAGTAGGAAGAGATTCCTATGTATAGTTTTTGGTTTAGTCAACGTTGAAGGATACAGTGTTCCAAAATATTGTGCACCTAATCTTTGTTTCCTTGAAACTTGCTCTGCAACAAAAACTTTCTGTCAGTAAAATGCCGGAAGCGTCTCAACTGTTAGATGACACGAATCTCCAACAGAATGACCCGAATGCTATAATCATTCCGGCAAATATAAGAAGAACTATAACTATTAAACTTATAGAAAATGGACTGTCATCACAAGGTGGTACAGTCATATTCGTGGTAGAGGCCCATGAATATCGGCAGACAGAGGTATTCTATTCATGGATACACTTTCCAGCAGCAAACGCTGTAACAAAAGAATTCCACTATTACAAAATAGAGGAACCTCCGGATGAATACCCTCCTTTCGAGGAGGTTGAAATCCCATTAAATTACCAAGAGCACCTGCTCTGGTTTAAAAGCGCCCTAAAACATAAAAATCACATCATCAGTCTCGGTCCACTAGGTAGACCAGGAGCAACGTGGCCGGTTCTAGCCAGCTACACAGCACATCCAGACATTGAAAAAATGTCAGACCGAGAGCTCTTAGCTCAACTAAAACTGTTAATTAAAATACACAGACAATTGGTCCAATATGTTATGCGGACTTCAACAGTCCAACCAGCAATAATAATTCCACAGACCACCCCTCATCAGGGGAACACAAACAAAATAACACCACAGAACATACAATCATGTCTTGGTAAAATACCCTCAAAACGGGAACAAATTCCATTCTGGTTAGCACAAAAAATCACTCAGATAGAGGCAGTATTTCCTGATACTACACCTACTGAGAAACACAGAATTCTGACTATCTGTCTTCCAATGGGGATCGCTCCACATGTGGAGGACTGTGACACTTGGGGCACAGTCTTTGCTTCCATCTACACAAAAACACATGGTTTTCCGTCCATGGCGGTAATACCAAATGTATTAAGACAGATTCAAAATGAATACGGTCCAGAACCTGCTTTAACTTTGGGTATGAAATTACTGAAAGACTTCAAGCAGGTCTCGGCTATATTATTAGCCAACATAAAAGAAGAAGCAGCATCTGTGGCGATCCGCCAGAAAGTGAAAGAAACAGATATAGCAGAACAACCTTTTGAACTTGCCAGAATCATAGAGAAATCCTATGAAGAACTAGGTAGAGATAGTTTGGGTGGGAAACCAGTAAAACCCCAACTAACTGAAAATCCTGAAAAATCTTTTATTAAAAATAATCTAAACACTCCAAAAAAGAGTTGGGATGGAAATAAACAATCCACTCCCAAAGAAAAACGATTCCAGTCCAGAGGAAGGTCTCCTCAATGGAGAGAAAGATCTCCGGACCGAGGAAACAAGTCTCCCCAGAGGGAGTCCTCTGAGAAAAGATACAACCTTAGAAATAGGGATAATCTGAAAAAACATGATTGATATCAAGATATTGATACACGTCCCTCTCGATCTTTTCAGACTTCCTCACAGAAATCGGAAAGAAGAGGACGGTCAGAACACAAGGCAAAGCACCTCAAGTCCAAAGACAAGGAACCTGCTCATCAAAGTAAAAAATTACAATTTCCAAGAAAGAAGGTAGCCAGTATTAAAATAATTAAACATGCCGAGGATACTGAGGACACAACTGAAAAACGGAGAGTGGGCCCAGACAATGCTAGACAGCGTAGCAGAAGTGACCATAGCTCGCAAGATCCTGATGAATCTTCTGGAGACAGTGGACACGAATGAATACATTCAGGTGGAAACTGCAGATACCAGAGTTAGCAAACCTCATAAAATATACAAAATAACACTGCGTATAGAGGGGGACAAGACTAGGAAAGTAAGGGGTCTCTTTTGGGATAACCTTTCGAAGGGCTATGACATTCTTTTAACTGAAAAAGACTGGCCACCAGAGTTTGTCAGTGAGTGCCCTCATGGCAAAGAAATGATTATGCCTGCCTTCTCAAATCATATTCCAATTCATAAAAAATATACATTAGCAAGAAAATGGGCAGTGGCCCAAGCTCATGTATTATATAAAAATCATGTAGGATGGGATGAGGACTCTCCTCACTACAAAATCCAGTTAAAAAGTCAACCCACTGCACAAAGGCAGTACCCAGTTAAAAAAGAAGCTAAAAAGCAAGTCAGGGAGATCTTAGATCAACTTGAATATCAGGGGGTGATTGAAACATGCACCTCACAAATGAACAATCCTTTGTTTCCTGTCTCCAAGCCAGACGATTCATATCGTCTATTTTTGGACTACAGACACCTTAACTCATGTTGCAAAACATTTGCAGTACAAAACTCACACAGTGCAGCACTGATGAATAACATCATGCGCAAAAAATACAAAACGACATTAGACATCTCTAATGGATTCTTTTGTGAAAACATTGCACCTGAAAGTAGGTATTTGACCGTTTTCTCAATAATGGGGTCGCAAAAACACTTCTGTCGACTCCCACAGGGATTCAAGAATAGCCCAGGATTATTTTCAGCAAGAGTAACAGAGTTACTACAAATATATGATGATGAAGCATTATCTTATGTCGATGACAGAGACACATGTTACCACTACCGAACTAGGCCGGTTACAGGCCAAATGGCGGGGGACCTTTTGTGCCACGCAATACTCGGCGTTTGCACGTGGCGCCTTAATTTGGGTTAGACCAGGTACCCCCTTCCGAGTGCTCAGGCGGGTGGTAGACGGGGGGGGCAGATATGCACTTCTAGAGGGAATTTTAGACGGACAAGGGATCCACCTAGGCAGCATTAACGCCCCTAATTCAGAGCAGGACAAATTTTGGGACCACCTCACAGGAGTCTTAGCCCAGTTCACTACAGTTCCCTGGGTGTTAGGGGGTGACTACAATTGCACACTAGATCCCGCTCTGGACCGATCACACCCCCCCCGCACACTCCCCAGTCCCTCGGCAAGCAGAACTCTTTAGAGCTTGGACCACACACTGGGTGCTCACTGACACATGGCGGCACTTACATCCACTAGCTCGCATTTACTCGTTCCATTCGATACCTCACAACCTCCGGGTCCGCCTGGACAGGTTCTTATGCTCTGCACCTATCCTCTCTAAGGTAACATCTTCAGACTACCTAGGTCGGATCCTCTCGGATCATGACGCCGTTGCCCACATCTTGCGATTGACCTGGCGCCCCCCACACCCAACAGTCCCCACTTGGCGTCTCCCTAGAGACTGCCTGTCGGACCCGGTGTTTAGGGACACACACAATACCAGCATACAAGATTACTTTGCACACAACACGAACACGGCATCGTCGGCACTAGTGGAGTGGGATGCATTTAAAGTGGTGGCACGGGGGGAATGCATCAAACAGATCGCAGGGGTTCGCCGCACATTGGAACAGACACTCCTAACCTCGGAACAGCGTTTAGCTGCACTCACTAAACATACCGATGACTCGGAGGAACACGCCGTGTGCACGGCCGAGGCGAAGGCACTATATCAGACTGCCTGTGCTGACCTTCGAAAATACAATTTTAGGGCCTATGCCTCCAGAGTTCATAAGGACAGGGACAAAACGGGAGCGTTGCTCGCCTGGATGGCGAGGCAGGACACCGAAATCAAACGATCACGGACATTATCAACCCTGAGGGCGTGCGTGTGCGATCCCAAGCCGAGATCCTCCTGGCGTTCCAACGCTATTACGCACGGGTATATGGAGCCCCGACCCAGTACTGTCCATCATACGTGGACCGTTTCCTGGAACCACTGACGTTGCCCACGATATCAGACGCTGATAGGCGTGCACTGGACACTAAGATAACACCCTCAGATATCACCCAAGCGCTGCGCGCCCTGTCTCGGAATAAAGCACCGGGACTTGACGGATTCCCACTGGAATACTACTTGACGTTTTCTCCTCTGGTGGTCCCCCGGTTGGCTCGGATATTCGAGGCATCCCTTAGTCTGGGAATACTACCCCAGTCACTGCGAGAATCCGTGATTGTTACCTTTCCCAAACCCCACAGGGACCCACTCCACATGGGATCGTACCGCCCTATCACGCTCCTGTCGGTGGACTGTAAGATTCTCGGGAAGATCCTAGCTGATAGATATGCCCAGGTCATACGCCCACTAGTCCACCCTGATCAATGTGGCTTTGTTCCGGGAAGGAACACCTCACAGAACCTTCGCTGAATCTTCCATTTCCAGGATCAGGTGCGAGACAGGTTCCCCCGCGCCACCTGCCTCATTATGGATTTGGAGAAGGAATTCGACACCCTCACCTGGCCATTCCTCTTCTCGGTCCAACGTCGCCACAACGTTGGCTCGACGCTCTTGGCGTACACACACCTTCTGTACACCGATCTGACAACGCGGGTACGGATCGGGAAATACATCTCATCAGCGTTTGAGGTTCAACGAGCCCCCTGTCGCCTCTTTTATTTGCCCTGGCCGTCGAACCGCTGGCGGTTAGACTACGCCAGGAGGGAATGCATTGGGGCATCCCGCTCGCGGACGGTACACATTGCGTCTCTATGTACGCAGATGACCTCCTCATATACGTCCGGGACATCGAGACTGACCTAACCTCCATAGGGGTAGCGCTTGCTGAATTTGCAGACGCCTCGGGGCTCCGGGTGAACTGGGACAAGTCCACGATCTATCCCCTCCACCCAAGCTTACCCCCGGGACGTTGGGCTAGGGACCCATAGACTCTCATGGTCTGCGGAAGCCCCCCAGTACCTCGGTGTCCACCTGTACCACTCTCCGGCAGACATCTTTGAGGGTAATCACCGTAAAACGCTCGCTGGCCTACGCCCGACCGTTGCCTTCTGGAATAAGCTCCCACTAGCCCCAATAGGGCGGATCGCCCTGGCTAAAATGGTGATGCTTCCCCGACTCCTCTACCACTTCTCTAATCTACCGGTGGTACCGCCCAGGTCCTTCTTCCAGGACCTCAACTCTCTCCTGGGCACCCTTATATGGGGCGCAGGTCGACGCAGGGTGGCCCTGAAAACCCTCCAACTCCCCACAACACACGGCGGGCTCGGAGCTCCTTCCTTCGAATCCTATTTCCTGGCGGCGCAGCTCCAATGGCTGTCGTATTGGACGGCGGATCGATACACCCAGGAGACTTTTACCCCGACTGGCAGAGTCACGACCCCGGAACTCACCCGTCTTCTCCTCCCGGGCACTAAGCCTCGGCGAACATATCCCCTTCAAGTCGCGGTGGCGCGCCAGTGCATGATGCGGATCCACCGGATGTCCCCCGGTAGACCCCCATACTCCCCGCTACTGCCTCTGATAGGCTGCCCCAGACTGGACTCCTATTTCACGGCCCCAATGCTAGCTGCATGGACACACTGTGCCATCATGGATATGGAGTCGCTCTTTGAAGAAGGTCAGTTGAAACCAATCGACCGACTGGTTGTTGAGTTTGAACTCCCCCCAGGTCAGTTCCTCAGACACCGACAGTTGCTCGAGCGATTCCGTCCCTACTATAACCTCCAGGCCGGCGAACCTGACACGCATCCAGTGATACACACTATACTACATATGGGAGTGGGACGCCACTTGGTCACCTGGCTGTATAAATCGATCCGGGAACTCTCGTACACTCCCCTGACGGCCCTACGGGCCAAATGGGAGGAAGATATCGGGCGCGCACTACACGACTCGGAATGGACCAGAGCACTTGAGGCCCCGAAACATGTCTCTAGGAATGCCCGCTTCAAAAACATTCAATACTATATACTACACAGAGCATACCTCACTCCGGCACGACTGCAAAAGTATTACCCGTCAATACAATTCCTATGCCCTAGATGCCGCTCCCCCGATGCAGATTTTTGCCATATGTTCTGGAGCTGTCCCGACCTCCACTCCCTATGGCAAACGGTGCACGACACACTGACGGCTCTCACAGGCCTTACAACGCTAGCCTCCTGGGAATCCAGCGCGCTAGGCATTTTTCACGTCCCTAAACAAGTACCGGTACATAGACGCTTTGAGTCCCTAGCGCTGCTACTGGCGAAAATATGCATAGCCATGCACTGGCGGTCCCCGGAGGGTCCCCCCTTAACGGCCTGGACGGGAGCGGTCTGTAAGTGGGCGGCGGCGGAAGAGGATGCTCTTAGGGAGGAAGAGGCCAGGGGGGCGCGTAAAAATCCCATTTCTATGGAATGGGCCATGCTCCTTCATAACTTCCGACAGTCCCTGCACACAGAAGACCCACCCACACACCCCCTCCCCCGCCCGAGAGAGCCCATAGTCTTTGACTGTAGCCAGTCATCCCAGTGTCGAATCCCGGTGCTTCACACCTCCTCGTCTGCGCCCCGCTACCATGTCACACGTCCCTGCATTCCACATACGTGGGATGCCTCCGCCCCCCCGACCGCCTTACCACACTGCGAGTACATACTGGGGGAACCCCTTGCCTCTCGACACCCGACACCTGTCTTCTCTTACCTTGATCTTGCTAGCGCCTATATGCTTCCCCCCCCACAGTTCTGTCCCCCCCTGTTACTTGGTAACACCGCTATGCGGACTGTACAGACCCAGATCCTACACCCTCGAGATGGGAATTCTCATGCCCCATGTTATTCTCCGTCTCCCTTACGGAGCACTCTCATTGTATCCCAACCTGATGACATGTTTGATTGATCTGTACTGTTCAATGGAGGAAGTACCTACTTACACCTGTTAATATACAGAAATGTTGTGAGAATGGCTGACCGTGGCTGAATGTTGATGCCTCGCCAGCAGTTGATCCACTCTGTACCCATGATCTCTGATGCAACAATAAAAACAATTTACAAAAAAAAAAAATCTTATGTCGGTGACATCTATCTAACAGATGATGACCTGGAGACTCACTTGAAAAGAGTGAACACCATAATACTTGGTTTCGCAGCTGAGGGTTACAAATTCAACTTTAAAAAGTCACAAATTGCCCATCTAACTGTCCTGTTTTTAGGATATGAATTATCAAGTGAAGGCAAAAGCCTAGCAGACAACTTCTTAGAGAAGTGTGCTGTACTCCAAGCACCTAAAACGCTGAAGAACTTACAATCAATACTAGGTTTCCTGAATTTCGAAAGAACATACATTCTAAATTATGCGGAGAGGGTTAAACCACTCTATGAATTAATAAAACCTGATTTCAAACCAATAAATTGGACTCAGAAACACACAGAAATTTTAAGATCATTGCAAACAGACATGTTAACTAAAACAAAATTGCAAACTCGCGAAAACATACGCAACCTTGTAATCCGAGTCATCCCAGGAAGATGCGGATTCACGTACCTAACCTCTAATGAGGGAGAAACGTTACCAATAGCTTACAAATCACATTTATACACACAAGCTGAAATGAAATTCAGTTCTACTGAAAAAATTCTAATAGCGGTTCAAACTGCTGTAGCACGAGAAAGAGCCCAAGCCCAAGGAAGAAGGATAACTGTTTTAACAGCAGAATCAGCCCTTGAGGCATTAACAAGCCCACGCAATTTGACTGCCGTGGCATTAGATCCAAAATGGATACAATGGGAAAATTCTCTTGCTGCAAAAGACGTGAAATACTATTTTGACCCGAAAATGAAAAAACTAGAAACTCTAGAATATGAAGAAGAATATCCTCTGCCAATCGAAATTCTGCCTCTCGAACAATACACATGTGTAATCTACATGGACAGCTTTGCACAACACTACAATGTAGAGAAAAAATCCTACAACGCAGCGTGCGCGATTGTTAAAGGTCGCTGGCGCTTTGGTAAATTCAGACCAGTAATTACCAATACTGAATCACGCAGAAACTGTTCAACTCAGCGAGCTGAAATAAGATCTTTAAAGATGGCGCTCGAAAATGCCGATCACGAATTCCCCACACTAATAGTGTGCGATTCGCATTTCTGCATCAAAACTTACAACAATGACTTGCAGAACTGGGTTCAAAACGATTACAAAGATGACACAGGTGCCACAATAAAGCATAAAAAGCTCTGGGAACAAGTAGTTCTTTTACAGAAAGAACTACGAAAGACTCACGTGATACATACACTGAGTCATCAACGTGATGGCGTTCACGTTGCAGGGAATTCATTGACTCTCAGAGCCACAGCGGAAGCGGTTCAACCGGCTTCCGTAGCCACAAAAAAGCGTTCAGAAAAATACATAGGCGGAGAAACAATGCTGGCGGTAAAAGCGTCTTTAAAAAGCGACTATGCAGCATTACCTCTGAACTATCCACTCAATTATACATACATAATAGATGCAAACTCTGTTCCTTTTGCTCAAATCCCTGGAGTGGGGGACAGAGTAATTCCAAACACGAACAGGAGAGTCTTTTTAATAGCAGACGCACACATGGGATTGGGTCTAAGGCACCGAGAGATCAGGGAATCTCAGAAAGAATTACGATCAGAATACTGGTGGCCAGGGATGAGCCTGCAACATTACAAATTTGCATAGGGCTGTCAAGACTGCAACAGAGATCGCAGTCGCGAACCGACCGGAGTAATGCCAGGACCCTTCTTTTAGAAAGCATAAGGCTATCTATACACAAAACTCCAGTAGGAGAAATGCGTCCCATTTATGTTTAAGACTTGATTCACTTAAAATGTAGACACCAGCGCTCGGCTGACACCAGAACTGTTATAAAAGATTTGCGAGTCTTCATCGGCACATACGCAGTTGGCATGCTACATTCTGACCAGGGTCCTGCTTTTAGCTCTCGGGTTTATAAGGAGGCCATGACCAGCATGGGCATTGCATTGCGGTACTCTTGTCCCTTCCATCCTGAGGGAAATGCGGTAGTGGAAAGAAAAAACCGGGACATAAAGCAATCTATAACGGCGAGGGTATTAGGTTCGGGTGATGGGTGGGTCCAACATTTAACAAGTGTCCAACGTAGTCTTAATAATCTGCCAAGAAATTCTCTAAAAGGTCTCAGTCCGTACGAACTATTGTTCGGTACTAGAAAGTATATTCAGGACCTCGATAGTCACACTTCAGTGGTAGAAGAAAAATGCTTTGATATCAAAGACCGTTTGGCTGTTTTACAGGACTTAAATGAAACAAGAAGAAACCTGAGCAACATAAAGTTAAAGCAACAGCCAACAACCACTGAAGAAAAACCACCTGTCCCAGCAAGACCTGTCTGGATTCCAAAGATTGGGGATCTCGTCAGAGAGAAGATCGCGGTAAAGAAGGAATTTGGGCCTTCTTACAGAAAAGCAGTACCTGTCTTAGCTGTCAGCGGAACAAGATCAGTTGTACTACCGCCCCTTGCTGGTAAAAAGGAGAACCGAGTTGTATCCATCGACCTGGTAAAACCACAATCATGTGGCCAATAATAAGTAGTAGGCCCAGTGGACTCCCAAGAAATAGCAGAGTACCAAAATTTGCTACAATACAAGAGGTTCAAACTGAGAGACTAATCACATTCGATAAACCTGCAGTGAATAAAAAAGGACTATGCAACAATGCCATGGAACTTGTGCATCTTGAAACCCAAATTGCAACAGTTCGTCAAGAAACACCTGTCTACAACGATGTAGCCTCAGACTATGCTAATGAAACAAAGACAATTCCAAAAGCTAAAGAAAATCCAGAAGCAATTCCAACAATTGACAGAACTGCATCTTGCTACTTCATCAATTTCGATGACCTTTCTGAAGATCCAAGCGAACCTGAAGAAACGCCAGCAACAAAAACTTTCAAAGACAAAGTAACTGAATTCTTTCATCAACTCAAAGAAACATATCTGATTTCTCCATGGATTGAATTTTGGATTGTGTTAGGTGTACTTTTCCTCCTGCTTTAGCTCATCATGGTTCTTTGTTTGGGAAAATTCATTGAAGGAAAATACAGTACAATGGACACAGCAAGTCAGAACATCAACTTGGTCCTAAAGCCTCACAAGTCATCTCACATCGAGAAAAGAGAACTATCATCATTGAACGTGACAGCCAATCAAATACCCGGTGGGGTAGCATGGGACAGAACTGAATTTGACATTTTTGGCCCGATTGAGCTCTTGAAATATCCACATCAGTTCAAGGTTTCATTAAGTGACTTTGTAACACCAAGTACTTTTTCTGATGATTGGGACTTTGAAAATATTAATAACATGATGTCAGATTTAGTAATGTCAGCCAAATTCACAGAACATGATTATTTACAGGGTTCATGAAATTATGAAGAAGTGTATTGCTACAATCATTTTGGTCATCACTATTTGCATAAATCTGCTCAACCTAGAAATGTTTTTAATTATAACCAATGGGAACATTGTGCAACACCGCCTAAAAGCAGCTCTAAAACGTTTTATGAGAAATTCCCATACTTCTCAGGGTTTAACACAAGTGATGCAGAAACGTTTTATTTTAAAATGTTAAATAAGACAGGAATGAAAACAATGCTGACAAATACTAAATTAATCTATTCTGAAACATTTTATGAAAAAATGATTACATTTGGTTTTGAATTCTGGAAAAACAAAATTGAAACAAAAACCATCTGGGGTACAAAAGAATGGCAGGTCCAAGGTTTAGAAGCATTGTTTAGAGCCTGCATGATCCCAGAACAAATAATATTCTTGAATGACACCAATCAACAGACAACTTGTCTTGGCCTAGCCAAAATTAAAGACTTAAACAAACCGTCTATTCCAAAGCCCATACCTGATAGTAATAGCACTACTGATATGGAGATAGACGTATCCCATATTTTATACCAAAACAGAACACATCCTGATTGGAAAAAATGGTTGATCTGGCCCACAGACACAAATAACTGTCAAGATAGACTCCTGAACCAAATACAGGGGTTAAAACTGGATGTATGACGTTATAACGCATACTTTTACAACGCATACCTTTACAACGGAATTTTTACAACGCAAATACTATTACAACGCATGTATTTACAACGCATGTTTTTACAACGCAGGTACCTTTACAACGCATACCATTACAACGTAAGTATTGGTAAGTATATATTAATTTTTTAATTGTAAATTAATTGAAATTAATATAATTTAATGTAATGTAATTTAATTTAATTTAATTAATTTAATTTAAAATGAATTTTACTTTATTTTTACCCTGTACCCCTGTAACCCAAAAACCCAAAACTGACCCTGAACCCTAAAAATACCCCTTTACCCAAAAACCCAAAACTGACCCTGAACCCTAAAAATACCCCTTTACCCAAAAACCTAAAACTGACCCTAAACTCTAAAAATACCCCTTTACCCAAAAACCTAAAACTGACCCTGAACCCTAAAAATACCCCTTTACCCAAAAACCCAAAACTTACCCTGAACCCTAAAAATACCCCTTTACCCAAAAACCCAAAACTGACCCTGAACCCTAAAAATACCCCTTTACCCAAATACGCAAAACTGCCCCTGAACCCTAAAAATACCCCTTTACCCAAAAACCCAAAACTGACCCTGAACCCTAAAAATACCCCTTTACCCAAAAACCTAAAACTGACCCTGAACCCTAAAAATGCCCCTTTACCCAAAAACCCAAAACTGACCCTGAACCCTAAAAATACCCCTTTCCCCAAAAACCCAAAACTGACCCTGAACCCTAAAAATACCCCTTTACCCAAAAACCCCAAACTTACCCTGAACCCTAAAAATACCCCTTTACCCAAAAACTTAAAACTGACCCTGAACCCTAAAAATACCCCTTTACCCAAAAACCCAAAACTGACCCTGAACCCTAAAAATACCCCTTTACCCAAAAACCCAAAACTAACCCTGAACCCTAAAAATACCCCTTTACTCAAAAACCCAAAACTTACCCTGAACCCTAAAAATACCCTTTTACCCAAAAACCCAAAACTGACCCTGAACCCTAAAAATACCCCTTAAAAAAACCCAAACATATAACATTTAATTATAATTATATACTTACCAATACTTACGTTGTAATGGTATGCGTTGTAAAGGTACCTACGTTGTAAAAACATGCGTTGTAAATACATGCGTTGTAATAGTTTTTGCGTTGTAAAAGTTTCGTTGTAATGCTAGTGCGTTGTAAAAGTTGCGTTATAAAGGTAACATACCGTTAAAACTGAACAGGCCAGACCCAAGATACTCCCAGAGACAACATCCAGGGATAGTTACAACATACAGTGTAGGGAAACTATGCCTCGAATGGCTACAGAAATCCACACTGGTTGAAATTAAGCAACACTTGACTTTACTTAAAGACGGTGCTGACTTGCGTGATTTCATCCTGGGACCATGCAAACAGCGTCAAAAACGTTTCATAGCGGCCGGCATATACGCTGCATACAACGAAGCTTGGAAAGTAATGCAAATAGAAACAGCAGAAAAAATATGAGAAATTGATCGTATTAATTTGGAAAAATTACTTTCTGTTGTGGATAATGGGTTAACGAACGACTCTGTCCTCCAGAATATAATCACTGGACAGCATCGTATCATCTGCTATTGATATAATAGAGCAGGACTTACTAATGTTACAACATGGTCAGTCCCAATTACGTTCTATTGTACAGCTTGGCTGGACGTTGCAAAATCTGCGTTCAGGCTACGCACCATGGCGTTTAATCAACACAACGTCATTATTCTCTATCTTTAACCTTACTGATAAACAAATCAGTTTGGCACAAAAAGGAGCAGACTATATGATTCTGAGCATTGAAAAACTTGAGAGATTACCATTGACAATGTCAGAAAGACCGGTCATTGAATGGATAATACACGGAATAATTACAATACCGATAACAACTTTCCAATTCAAATATTGCCAAGAATATATACCAGCGGGCCAGTATGAAAGGTTGGGTAAAGGGTACATCAAGTCAACATGGAAATTACCTTATACACACACATGTTACAGTGAAAAGAAAAAGAATGTATTTCTTAGTGGTAAAAATTGTAAACGATCACTAAGCGGTACACTTCTGTGTCAAGGTATTAACTTGCATGGGGCCTGTGAAGGGTCTTCGAATAACCTTTCGTGTCACCTGCACGGCACTCCTGCAACACAGATAGAGCCATTCTTTAAAGAGCTTTCTAACGGGAGCTATATTCTAATAAATGACCACAGCTGTTGTGGCATGGGGCCAGGAAAAAGCCTATCTCGTGAGCGTTAGTTCCATGGTCACTTGCTGTATGCAAGTATTGTATCCAAAGAGCACTCCAGACATGGAGGCGGCAATAGGGCCTTATTTGAATATCTCTTCTATTCGAATTGATACTTTAATGAGAATGAAGTCTATTCTTTTACAGACAACTGTGCCTTTGACCTCGTCTAAAGAAACGCATGATCTTCAAGTCACAAGGACAACAGCAGAGATACATACCCTTTTATCAACAAATTGCCCCGTGCATTTCGTAGAAATGTTGAGCCAAATCTTAAACATGTCAGATACCAGTGGCATCACACATGTATTTAAGACTACTTTTTCTGGACTGTTAACACCCTTTGAAACAGTTCTGGGCATCTTTCCTAATTTTGTCCATTCTGTCTTTGGCGGCCTACCTCTACTTTTGGGACTCGTAGCAGGAATTTTATTTTTGATTCTTCTGCTCCGATATGGCAAGCCAAGCCACAGACAAGACTCCAGCAACGATGGAAGAAACGATCCTAGCTATACGCTATCGGGACCGCATAACTAAAGTCCTCGGATTAGCCCGGCTAAGAGATCTGAATATGACCTGGTTTCTTTCATTCAGACCTATCTGGCAAAATTGCATCTTACCTGTGCTTCGATGTATGCTATGCGGAGAAGAATGCGTGTTGGATGTCTGTTTTACACTACCATCAGCAGTACCAATGGATACAGATACCTTGCTAGGTCCTGTAACGGCTCATGCATCGTGTTGTCCCCAGCGGCTACCCATTCTGATGGCGGCATTCGTTGAGACTTCACCACTACCAGTATGTGGCAGTGGAGTACGAGATGAGAGCAGCATCACACAGGTACAGCCTTCTGTGAGCATTGCTGATCCTGACATCGATGATAGCAATCATTCTTACGACTGCACTGTTTTGGCATTTTCAAACTTGGTCGAACTTTCACCTGATGTCGTAGACCAATTTTTTGCGAGTCTGTCTGAAATGATGTTCTACCCTGAACAGAAAGAATAACTTTTTAAGCAACAAGCACACAGCGTTCCCTGAACTCTGACTTTGGCCTTCAGCTTTGATAAACAAAAGCTACTAAAAACATTTGGAACTATATTTTTTTCCTCTCCCCCGAAAAACGAAATTATTTTTTTTCACTTCCAAAATATTTACAGTTTTCTGGCACAGAGTACTGGAGTTCTGGACTTTTTGGTTCCGTCCAGAGGTGTCAGGGATAACACCCGAAGACCCCGGAGTTCAACCTGCCTCGGTGCACAAACAAACAGAAACACGGGCTTCTCGATGGTGGCGTCAAAGACCAAAGGTTTATTACTGCAGGGACACAGAAGTCACAGAAACTACACATGGGCAGTATCTAGGAGCCTGTTCAATTTGTACAAAGAGGGTTATTCCTTATATACTGAATATTGTGCTTCAGGCAAATTCTCTACATGTTAGAACATTCCAAAACCTTTGTATCTTAAACAATAAATATTTGTCGTTGCACAGGAATCGTCAACAATATCTGATGTCAAAACATTACGAACGAGGGGTTCCCACTAGTCCATCATAATCCCATGTCAACTTTCCATTCAAGACCCGGACCGCCTCATCGTAAATTTCGTTACCTCCCCCTAATAAAGGCCCAGAAGGAAAGGAGCAGAGCCAGGTGCAGAAGATAGAAAAACAGGATAAGAGATGTTTGTGGGTCGTAAATGGGCACGGTTACCGGCTTCGGCCGCCTAATCATGATCAGGCCAACGAACACGGGAACCAGTATAGCAGGACTGGCCTCAGGCTGGGGAGGCAACTTTTGCCGAGTCATGCTGCCACAGCGTTGCTGGCCTAAGGTGCACGTGTCACTAGCAAGGTGAATCGCCGGCTAAAGCCTACGTGTCCTTAAATGAAAAGAGGTCATTGCGTGTCCATTGACTATGTGAGGGCAAGGAATACAAAATGGCTTCCTTGTTCTAAGATGGATGCCACGGGTAGATCAGAAATGTGTTCATAACGGGAGTGCTCTTGCTCGTAGCATAGCGAAAACACCAGGATATACTAAATGGATCATTTGCGGTTCACTGATACCAAAATTATGTATTTGTGACAATGTTACAAACACGGGTTAAAATCGTCACAGAACCTCAGACCCTCCTTTTGCCCTTACATAGGCAATTACTCAGTCTATGTCAGAATCTAACTCTATGCTCATTAGGTCAGTGACATGTTGTTGCATCATCATCCTGTCTCGTACCTTTTCTCCAAATACAGGTTGTTTTCTGAAACAGGTTGCAGCACAGAGACTACACAAAGCGGGACCACATTGGATAATAAGGCAGCACGAGAACAGAAATACTAGGATGACACCAATGACCATCAGAACCTTCCATCCCCACGCTGATACCAGAGTCCAAAACCACTCCATGAAGGACCAGTTTCCCTTGTCTACGTGTATAGAGTCGGAAATCTTGTGTAGCTTAGAGATCGCTTCATAGACGGTTGGAGCATTATTGGGAAAAAAAACACAGCAGCTCGATTGGATCATTCTGCATACCCCACCTCGATCTGCAAGTATTACGTCTAGAACCATTCGGTTCTGTAACGTCATGAGACGATCCGCATGAAGCTCAGCTGTTAAGTTACTAAGGGCACCAGCAGTTTCTGTAATAGTAGATTCAACTACCCGTGTTAGTTGACGTAGATTTCTACTATTGGCCATAGGCCCCCAAAACGGAAGGAAACCTTTGAAGAAGTCTCCAGCTTCCTGACCAGCGGTATCTTCCTTGTTGAAGACACCTCTTGCTACTCTGGTCTTGTGATAATCTGAAGAAGCAGTGTATGTCGGAGGTAACAATCGAGCAATATAACATGAACCTGAGAAGTCAGCAGGCAGCCATGTATACGCTCTGTCTTGACAGATGAAGTAAGTACCCCTAGCAGTAAGGAAGGCAGGGGAGGAGTTAGACGGAAATACATAAGTCTCAACGCACTCACTCCTCCCTAGCTGAGCTCTCAGATTTCTCCCATTTCCTTGCAAACAGACCTGACCTCGGTGAGGCACGACCCAAACTGAAGTGGAGCTTTTAGGCTTGCTTTCTCCCAAACTAAGGCGATACTCTGTAGAGTTCCAACTCAAATACACCCGTAATTCATCTCTAGGGTAAGATGGAGTATTATTGACGTCTTTAATCATGTCAATAATTCCCTGGACTAAAGCTTTGTTGGCTGAGTTGTATTTAGTGGACCGTGGTGGACGCGGGGGATAGGTCTCAAGGGCATAGGAAAAAATGGTCTGAAAGGCCTGAAATGATCCATTATAGCTAAAAGGCAAGACTAGATAGGGAATGCCTTTATCCATAGTGTGAGGTATCAAGCCACACACCCAGCAGTCTGTAGTATTAACTACCAGTTGGTGTTGATGCAAGAGCTGTACAAATGTATTGTTAATAAATTCTGAGCGTCGAGCTTGTTCGTGTTCAGGAAACGAGTGAAAAGAATGCATAGGAGAAACCGTAGAAGTAGTAGGATCAAGGGGAGGTACTGTAGTTACCGGCATAAAAATTAAATGCACACCAAAGATGATTCCACCCACCAACGTTATCAAAACAATTAAAAATGTAACTGCACACTGCATTAGAAAGCATTTGCTGTGAAGTATTCTGTACAGTCTATTTCTGCGCACATAAATTATATTCTTTCGTTGCAGCTCAGGAAGCTCCATCTTCTACAATCCGCTCGTGACCACTGATGATGTGTACGTAGATGAAAATGCCTCTATCAGCCCTGGGAGTTCCCAGAACTAACAGAAAGATCGACCTTGTGTCTGACCCCCGCAGATTCAACTAGGCACACAGCCACGACCCTACGGCTACCCAGACGGCAAGGCAAAATTTAAAACAACAAAATAATAGCAAACTTCCTGGCTGGAGGCAAGGTACCAAAAATTCAAATGTGAGAATAGGCAGTTTCCTGCTTTATTTGTCCATATTGCGAGATCGCAGATTGTATCTCAGTTTTGCAGGAGCTGTCTGATCTGGAAACAATGTATTTTCAGTCGACGTTGCAATGTTCACGTTCGCAGATGGCAAATGTTCTTTTGGTGCAGATGGCAAATGTTCAGGATTCAAAAGAGCAGTTTCAGGAGGAGAGTCAGAGTTTGATGTATCAGTGATCAGTTCTGCATCACTGAAAGGGATGAACCTGGGTATTTGTTCTGCTTCAGAGGCACTGATTCCTTTCTTTACCCAGTTGTCGTAAGGAAGTGGCAGAGGCACACGTTTGACGTGTGTCGTATGGATCCAATTCTTCCGTCCGGCCACACGAATAGCAGTCCTCGTTGCCAACAAGACCTGGAATGGTCCGACAAATCTGGGTTGGAGATTCCTTGTCCGACCAAAATTCCTAATGACCACCTGGTCACCTGGTTTCAGCTGATGACCTGGACTCTCCGGTGGCTTTGGCAATGCATCGAAAACCTGTTGGTGAATAAGGCTCAATTTAGCAGTCAAGTCGAAAAGGTAATCAATTAACATTGGGTATTCCAGCTGCTTAAATTCTTTTGGTCTAGGTACCCCCCAAACATTTGCAGGACGACCAAAAATTATTTCATATGGACTAAGCCCTACTCTAGAATGTACAGTTGCTCTTGTTGATAACAAAGCCAAAGGCAGTGCATCTGGCCAGGGCAAACCCGTGGACGCTTGTATCTTAGCAAGTTTCAGTTTAAGGGTGCCATTGTAACCCTCAACTAAACCCGCGGACTGGGGATGATTCGCACTGTGGAATTTTTGTTTAATCCCTAGGCCGGCACACACACTCTGCATAACTTTCCCTACGAACTCACTTCCGTTATCTGACCATACAATCCGTGGCATTCCGAATCTGGGGAAGTATTCTTTAAGAAGGATCTTGGCAGTGGACAAAGCAGTATTGTCCTTCAGTGGGTATGCTTCGATCCATCTGGAGAACGCACAAACTACCACTAGGACGTACTTTAGATTATTACAACGATCCATGTGAATGAAGTCTAGCTGAATCACTTCAAAGGGGCAGGAAGGAGGAGCGAAGTGACCTGCAGGTGTGGGGATTCCCTTGCCAGGATTATGCATCAAGCATACCATACAATTTCTCACCACTCTCTCTGCACACTTACTAATCCCATCATTCTTCCAAACTGGAGCCAACATCTTACAAATCCCTTTAGAGCTGATGTGCGCTGCTCCATGTGCCATCGTTACTACTGCAAGCACATACGCATCAGGTAACATCCAACGCTGTTGTTCCGACAAATCAATCCAACACCCACTCGAGTCCAATTTACCCGTGCTCTCTTTCCATGCACGCTTTTCCTCCTCAGTCGCCTCTTTCTGAATTTCTTTCACGCTTTCCACTGTGTCCTCACACATTCCAGACTCAGAAATCCATCTTGTAGACGTTGCAACATACATTCTACTCATCATATTTCTAGCTGTCTGTTTTGCAGTCTCATCGGCAAAAGCATTCCCACGACCAACATCATCCGTGATTGCTTTATGAGCACTGCATTTCACAATCGCAACTTCAGTCGGCAAGGTTAGAGATTCCAACAAGTCATTAACTAGCTGACCATGTTGGATCTTAGTCCCATGGGACGTAATGAAACCTCTCTCTTTCCACAAACGGCCAAAACTATGGGCCACGCGGAACGCGTACTGACTATCTGTGAACACATTCACTCTCTTTCCCTTGGCTAAAACGCACGCTCTTGTTAGCGCGATCAATTCTGCAGCCTGGGCAGAATTCTGACTCACTCTCGCAGTCTCCACAATCGTACTCAAGGTCGTTACTGCATAGGCAGCAGTCACGTCACCATTCTCCAATTTGAAGCAAGACCCATCAACATACAACGTGCCATCTGGATCTGATAACGGAGTGTCTTTTAAATCAATTCGTCCTTTTGTTTCTTCCTCAGTTCTGAAGCAACAGTCGTGTGGTTCGGAATCACTCGACTCTTGACTAGTCGGCAACAATGTTGCTGGATTCAATACATTGCATCTTTTGATCCGAATATGACTCGCTAGCAGTGTCAATTCGTAACCTGATAATCTAGCACTGGTAAGGTGCTGCGTCTTGGTTCGGTTCATGAGTGTATCCACAGCATGAGGAACCATAACCACTAGCATGTTGTTCATTACTAAACCAGCAGATTGTCGAATGGAGGCTGCAGCTGCGGCTGTAGCTCTCAAGCAACTAGGCAACGCTCTAGCTACCGGATCTAATGTTGATGAAAAATACGCACAAGGGCGTTGTTTATCACCAAATTTCTGTGTCAAAACACTTAACGCACAACCTTCTCTCTCATGGACATAGAGCGTGAATGGCTTACTGTAATCGGGTGTACCCAATACAGGAGCTGAACACAGTGCATTTCGTAACTCAGAAAAACTCTCCTGACATTCGGCAGACCATGGCACTGGACTCGGAACATTTTTCCCAGTCAAAGCTACCAATGGTTTCGCCAAAAGAGAAAAATTTGGGATCCATTGCCTACAATATGAGGTAATACCTAAAAAGGCACGTACTTCTCTCTGCGTGCTAGGAACATTCATCTGTGTAATTGCTTTTATTCTCTCTGGGGTCAACTTCCTTCCCTCCTTTGACAAGAGATGACCTAGGTAGGTCACTTCTTGGCAACAGTATTGTATTTTTGAAGGTGACACTTTGTGATTCAAATTTGACAAATGACGCAATAATGAAATTGTAGCTGTTTTGCAAGTTTCCTTGTCATCGGCAGTCACTAGAAGATCATCAACATATTGTACTAAAGCAGAACCAGGAGGAAGTACAAAGGAATCTAATTGGCTTTTTAATGCTTGACTGTAAATGGATGGGCTTTCACAATAACCTTGTGGAGCGCGTTTAAACCTGAAGCTTCGTCCTCCTAGAGAGAAACCGAAGATATCTCTGCTTTCCTCGGCTATCGGAATGCTGAAAAAGGCATTTTTCAAGTCGATAACCGAAAACCATGCTGCTGTAGCAGGAATCAACGTTAATAATGCAGTAATGTCTGGAACCACAGGAAACTGTGGAATCACAATTTTATTAACCTCTCTAAGATCAATTACAAACCTATATACTGGAGGTTTGGTTGGGTTAGTTCGTTTCAGAATGGGCAGTACAGGACTATTACAGACATTACCTCTAGTTTCTTCTACAACGTCTTTCTCGATCAGATCTTGCACAATTAATAAAAGTGCGCGTTCACCTTCACTAGAGATTCTGTATTGTGGAATTCGTGGAAATTTTACATTCGCTTTCAAAGTTACTACATATGGTGGAATTTCTAAAAGACCTACATCATTAGGACCAGTCGCCCAAAGAGTATCAGGGAGAGAACGCAGTTCTGGTGGGAGCGCATCCATCGACAAGTACATCGGAGAAATTATTCTTTTACCCAACGTAAGCTGTACTCCTTCTGGAGAACAGTACAATGTCGCATATAAGTGTTTTAACAAGTCTAAACCAAGCAGATTTTCATTACAACCTGTTGTCAGAATCAGGGGAGCTTTCAAGTGGCGGGGTCCAACAGAAATAGACAAAGGACCAGAAACAGGGTTGTGAACAGGGGCGCCTGAAAAACCTACTGAAACGTTTGTTGAGCCAGACAAAGGTGCGCCACGGAGTTTCGCATGTATGATAGAACTTTTTGCTGCACCAGTATCCAATTATTATATTATTATTATTGGGACATTTGTAGAGCGCTGCGTTACGCACACCGGCGTGTCCACGCGCTAAAAGAAGGAGAGGCAGCGAGCAGGGAGCACAGAGCAAAGCGGACACTTATTTAGAGTAGAGGAATGTTTTCAGTTTTGCTCGGAACCTAGCTTCCTCCGGTTCCAAGCGCAGGTCCACTGGTAGTTTATTCCAGTTACTTGCCGCTAGGCATATGAAGGACCTTCCTCCCATGCGTGCTTTCTTAACTCTGGGGATCCTCAGTAGACCACCCCCAGCGGATCTAAGCGCTCGTGTTGGATGATACACTTCGATCAGTTTGTTCAAAGGGTCGGGCGCCCTGCCATTCAAAATTCGATGACAAGTGCAGAGGGCTTTATATTCCACTCTTCTCCTCACGGGGAGCCAATGTAGCTTCTGGAGGGCCGCCTTAGAAGGCGCCCTTTTGGGCAGCCTGAGAATCAAACGAGCTGCCGCATTCTGCAGCACTTGCAGGCGTGCCATGCTTTTTTCCGGAGCCCCCAGGTACAACAGGTTCCCGTAATCCAACCTAGCTGTCACCAGGGCATGGACCAGGGTTTGACGGGCACCGATCGGGAGTAAGTCTAGGACCTTTCTTAGTTTCTTCAGAATCCCAAAACAGACTCCTACCACCCGGTTGATCTGGGGGCCAAAAGTAATACCCGCATCAAACCACACCCCCAGATTGCGTGCCTCTTGACAGGGGGTTGGGGTTGGTCCAAGACAAGGTGGCCACCATGCCGACGACCAGGCAGACTGGGCTCTCCCCACCACCAGCACCTCTGTCTTGCTGCCATTAAGCTTCAAACAGTTGATAGCCATCCACTCGGCAAGATCTTTCATGCACGAGCGGAAGCCATCGGCAGCACGACAGGGCGCGTGCGATAGGGAGATCACCAGCTGCGTATCGTCGGCATACGAAACTAGTTGGAGACCATGACTCTCCACAATCGAGGCAACCGGCGCGACATACATATTAAAAAGGGTCGGGCTCAATGACGAACCCTGCGGCACGCCTTGGCCCAAGGGGACCCCTTTTGAATAGCAGTCTCCTTGCCTGACTCGAAAGCTTCTCCCCTTAAGGAAGTCCTGGATCCATCTCAGCGCGGTGCCAGAGATGCCACCTCTGTTCAGACACTGTAGCAAGATGTTATGAGCTACAGTGTCGAACGCCGCGCTGAGGTCCAACAGGATCAAGGCCATAGTTTGGCCAGCATCCACACCCTCCCTCAGATGTTCCGTAGCCATAAGGAGGGCAGACTCGGTGGAATGGCGTGGTCTGAAACCAAACTGCGTCGCATGAAGCAATCCCGTCTCTTCCACATGCTTCATGATTTGGGTATTAACCACCTTTTCTGCCACCTTGGACAGAAAAGGCAGGAGGGAGATGGGCCTCAGATTCTCTAATACCTCGAAGCCTAAGTGGGGTTTCTTCCGAAGCGGGAGCACCACCGCCTGTTTCCACCCCTCAGGCAGCTTCCCCGATCCGAAGGAAATGTCCAGGACCTGCCTTAAATAAGGCTCTAGAACTTCATGGCTGTCCGCCAGGCGTTTGGGTGACACTGGGTCCCACGGGGACCCTGATTTGACAGAGCGACACACCGCTACTAAATCCTCAAATGGAGGGGTGTGGAAGTTAGTAAGATGCCCTGCCGTCTCTGTGTCCCCAAATGCTGCCTCGCAGTCGAACCCAGTCGGTGGATTAGGGAAAGTCGAGTAGATTTTTTCGACTTTAGTTGCAAAATATTCGGCAATTCGGTCACATGACTCCGTTGAGGAACTCTCCGGCTCAGTAGGTGAATTTACCGTGGTCAGAGACTTATAAATACCGAAGAGTTCTTTGACTGAATTCTCTGACCCCAAGATTTGTCCTGCATAGTAGGCTGCCTTAGACTTTTTAATCAGCCTATGGTGCAGGCGCCTTTTTTCCAGGAACAGTTCTCTGGCCTGATTGTCATAAGACACCCTCCAGACTTTTTCAGCTCGTCTACAATCTGCCTTTGTTAACCTCAGCTCACCACTATACCATGGGGCTGATCGATCTTTCCGGGCACCTGTGGATGTGCGGCAGAGTGGAGCTGTCTGGTCAAGCGCTTCAATAATGCGCTGATTCAGGTTAGAGACCGCTGTTTCAATGTCATCGCCACCAGGCTGACCACCCCTACTTAGAGCTTGGTTGAAATCCTCCACTGAGAATTTCGCCCACTTCCTCCTCAGATAGTTAAGGGGTGCCTGACTGGCTTTATTGGATTTTAGGCTCTGTATGGAAAATGCCACCAAAAAGTGGTCTGTCCAGGGGATCGGCTCTATTCCTGACACCTCCACACCTCCCCAGTTAGCATAAACCGGGTCCAGAAGATGTCCCTGGCGGTGCGTGGGGTCCGATAGCTTCAATTCCAGTTGAAGAGCTAACATATCCCGACAGAAGTCCTTAACCCCTGTTTCCTCTGGACAGTTTAAATGCAGGTTCAGGTCTCCTAATAGGAGAAATTTATCCCTGCGTAGGGTAGTCTCCATAAGGCTTTCTAGCAGGCTCTCTCTAAACTTTGTGCATGCCCCAGGCGGCCGATAAACCAGACAGCCTTTGATCGTCGTGCCCCCATTGATTTGAATAGTGAAGACCCCCGTCTCACTCTCCACAATCAGCGTGCGCTCTAGGCAACATCCCAAAGTGTTTCGGAAAATAATAGCAATCCCCCCTCCCACCCCCTCAGGCCTATCCAGCCTAACCCAAGAATAATTCTCCGGCGTGGCCTCGATAATGTCCGAGTCGGAACACTGGTCTAACCAAGTTTCCGTAAGAAACAGTAGGTCGAACTTTTTATCTAGAATCAACTCATAAACATCGAGTCTATGTTTGCGTAGTGACCTTACATTTAGGAGGCCACAGGCAAGTGCTTGCTCCGTGGTGTCCCGCAACAGAGTAGTAAAATGGTAACCGCAATGAGGACATATCCTTTCGCCACTCGTCATGCCATGCATACACAAGGATGCAGTGCGAGGACGGAAGCCAAGGAGTTGATCCTTAGACCAGCGGATCTTATGGCCAGGGGTTGTCGCCCTAGCCCGCTGTCGGCCGCGGACGGGCGCAGACGGGCTCGACTTTGGCGACACTTCGGCGCGCCTTCGTCGCGCCCGCTGCGCTCGTCCGCTGCGCTTCCGGATTGACATCCTCCTTTCAAAGCCCTCAGCCCGTCTGCCTCACCGCGACTAGACCGCTAACCGGTCACTCGCAGGCGGAAGTGGAAGTGACTGTCTCTCACCTCCACGCCCTCCGCTCAACGGTGCTAGCCACCCTGTCGGACCGAGGCGTGGAGGAGGGAAGACGAGACAGGCACCCCAATGCGACTGGTAAGTCGGGGAGTCTGGGGGGGGATTCAAGAAGCCTACGCCCACTAAGGGCTTGACTCCAGCGGAGACACCGCTAACAGTGCAGCCGTTTTCCGTGGAAAAGTACACTTTTAAAATGCAATATGCAGTGCAGCACAGTCCATAAAAACACTACGTGCCCACAATTAAAATCACAGTAACAGTGCGCAAAGCAGCTGTGAGCCCTGCCACTGCTCACTCACCGCCACTCGTCCCACGCTGCTGGATTCCTTTTAAATCCAACAGAAACGGTTCGACTATACCTGATGTTGCTACTGCGACATAAGGCCCACTCTGATCTACTGGAACTGATACTACTCCCTCTCTTTGTCCATGGCTGTCCTAGTACTCCCTTGGCTGAACTTCCTCACTAGCTTCATAGTAATCTTCAACATGATATTGTTGAGACCTATTTTGTTGGGCAGATTGTCCATTTCGTTGGTCGAAATAATTAGAAGGGCGATCACTTGTCTGTGGAGGCATAGCACCTCTTCCTCGACCTCTAGAATTCTGCATATAACCACCACGACCTCTCTGAGCTGCCGCAGTATTATTCTGTGCCCGTACCGGACACTCAGTCTTATAATGGCCTTCCATTTTGCAATAAGCACACTGATTCCATTGGTACTGTGGCCTCTGAGAATTATACTCCGTTCTTTGATATGACCCTTGCTGTGTATTGGTCTGATTGGTGCGAGGCGGATAAGCTTGCTGTAAAAGAACTTTAGTTTTTAAATCTTTTGTCTTTTTATCTGATTTTTCTTTCTCCTCTTTATCCCTATTTTCATAGTACTGGGCAGTCGCAAGTATTTGCGCAGTCGTAGAGACAGCCCACGCACTTTCAGAATTCTTTAATTTACCACTAAGTTCGGGCAACAGATTGTGCACAAATTTATCAACAAATAATCTCTGACCTCCTTCTGTGCTCATATCTTGACCACTATGATCCACGAAAGTCTCCTCGAATCTTGTGAAAAAGTCGGAGACGCTTTCGTCTTTCTTCTGTTTGCACGCGGACAATTTGTCCCAGTTAACGCGTAATGCTGGCATTAGGGTTTTCATTAAATCGATTATTCTACCAGGCAAATTAGCAATTAAGGGTTCAGGTTTAGAACCACCTATTTGTTGACCATCCGCTGCAATTATAGCTGCCCAATCACCACCTAGGGCAACTGGATGATTCTCTTTACGAATTTTAGCCCAAATTGGTTGCGGTACTACATTACCAAATAGCAGATCTATGTCAGCTAGATTTAATACACAAGCGTCAACTGTCTGAGCCAACTCTTTGTAGTATCCTGCAGGATTTTTACGCGGATCTGGCAAGGCCTGTTTCACTGCTAATACTTCAGCTCGCTTCCATGGAATATGTATCCATACTCTCTGGAATTGGGCTGGAGCGGCTGCAATACCAAGGTTTGCATTAGCTTGCACAGCTTCACGCCAAATTGGTGGAACCTCTCTCATTGGGTATTGACGATTTTGTTTCGTACTACGTTTCTCTAACTCCCTCGATGAACGAAGGGATGGGTCATTCCTATAACTTAAAATCAGTTCCATCACTTCTTTTATATTTTGACCAACTATCATACCGGCAGCAAATTCTTTCTGAACATTAATTAATTCTTCTAGATTTGATTCAGGGTCATCCTCTTCCAATTCCTCACGTAGAAGGAAGCACATTTCATCAAACACATATCGTTGTGTCGGTTCGTTCCATTGCATAAATGTATCTAGTACATCTTGTACATTATATCTTCCAACTTTCGAAACCCATCTAAGAGCAGTGGAATCTAATATTCCTCTTTCTTCAGTACTGGGAAGCTGACTACGTCTCTGCACAGAGTCAGAGGTAGGAGTCTTAATCAGAGTTTTATAGAAGGGAGATAGAATATTAGAGACAGAATCAGTGATTCTCCGACGAACAGAAAGCGGAGTCATAATATTAGTAGAAGCAGTAAATAGAGTAGCAGTTGGAACAGATAGATCAGGAACAGTAGGAGTAGCGGGCAAAACACCCTGTGAACTAGCAGATGTGAGCGATATAGGTATAGGTAAAGAAGCCGGCAACCCTGGAGGAGGGGGTGCCGAAGGAACATTAATATTGACCACAGGAGGTACAGGAACTTGATTCAGAGGAGCAGGAACACCAGGTTGTCCAGCAACCGGTACTTGAACATTTGGTATAGGTGAAACCGTAGCACCCTGTGCATACGGTGGGGGTGATCGTAACAAGTAAGACAACAGGGGATCCTTTTCAGGGTCCTCTACTATCTTAGCTGTACTCGATGGCAAAGCAGGATAGCACTTGTCTATCGCTAAATTACGCTCTCTATTGGCCACCTCCATCGCCTAATTTCTCTCTGTTTAGATTCTTTTCGCCAATAACGGAAAGAATCAAACATTGCCGGCCGGGCTTTCTTCTTAAATAATTTCGTTTCTAAATTATCAAGAACTTGAGGTTCGAAACTACCATGCAGTGGCCAACTAAGGACACCATCTTTCTCTGTGTATTGGATCCATACCTCGTTATAAGAGATAGGGCCCACACCAAATTTGCAATATAGATCATAAAGGGGAGTTCCAATCGGAGGAACCGAACACGAGTCCTCCAACTGGGAATCACTGTTGCAACTAAAACAAGACAACATACAATTTTTCCGACTTACCATTTTATAACCCGGAACACAAAACAGACAAAACACAAACCAAAAGAAAGGTGCGTACTCGAACCAAGAACTTAGGCCTACCAGAACAGACAAACGTATCGATACCCGAACTGAACTGAATGATTATCATAACCAGAATAACCAGCGATAATCTTATGAAACCGAACCGAAACCAAGAACTAAAAGGATTATCGAAACAGAAACAACCCTCACGAAGTAATCAACTATCAACCACTTAATACTTAACTGAGGCACTGAAGACGTCACCAAGGAGAAACCCGTCACGTCTCGCCGTACTAAGGACTGCACCTCGGGTCCAAGACAGGGCGACGGTCAAGGCAACGAACCACTGCAGCCGTCTGAACGGGAACCCTCGTGGAAGAGAACGTCGGGCCACTTTTGCGATATGCCGGGATCGATGAAGTGGGGCGCCTCCCTCAGAAATCTTCCCACGAAGCTTCTCGAACTCTTCAGGCTTTTGGACCGGTACCGAATGACGTCGCCCCACGTTGGGCGCCAATTGGAGTTCTGGACTTTTTGGTTCCGTCCAGAGGTGTCAGGGATAACACCCGAAGACCCCGGAGTTCAACCTGCCTCGGTGCACAAACAAACAGAAACACGGGCTTCTCGATGGTGGCGTCAAAGACCAAAGGTTTATTACTGCAGGGACACAGAAGTCACAGAAACTACACATGGGCAGTATCTAGGAGCCTGTTCAATTTGTACAAAGAGGGTTATTCCTTATATACTGAATATTGTGCTTCAGGCAAATTCTCTACATGTTAGAACATTCCAAAACCTTTGTATCTTAAACAATAAATATTTGTCGTTGCACAGGAATCGTCAACAATATCTGATGTCAAAACATTACGAACGAGGGGTTCCCACTAGTCCATCATAATCCCATGTCAACTTTCCATTCAAGACCCGGACCGCCTCATCGTAAATTTCGTTACCTCCCCCTAATAAAGGCCCAGAAGGAAAGGAGCAGAGCCAGGTGCAGAAGATAGAAAAACAGGATAAGAGATGTTTGTGGGTCGTAAATGGGCACGGTTACCGGCTTCGGCCGCCTAATCATGATCAGGCCAACGAACACGGGAACCAGTATAGCAGGACTGGCCTCAGGCTGGGGAGGCAACTTTTGCCGAGTCATGCTGCCACAGCGTTGCTGGCCTAAGGTGCACGTGTCACTAGCAAGGTGAATCGCCGGCTAAAGCCTACGTGTCCTTAAATGAAAAGAGGTCATTGCGTGTCCATTGACTATGTGAGGGCAAGGAATACAAAATGGCTTCCTTGTTCTAAGATGGATGCCAAGGGTAGATCAGAAATGTGTTCATAACGGGAGTGCTCTTGCTCGTAGCATAGCGAAAACACCAGGATATACTAAATGGATCATTTGCGGTTCACTGATACCAAAATTATGTATTTGTGACAATGTTACAAACACGGGTTAAAATCGTCACGGAACCTCAGTACTCTGCTTAAAGTATAACTATTCTTAGAGAACAGAGCTTCTATTTTTAGGAACTCTAGAGACAATATTTTACCTCAGCATCTAGCACATGTACAGCATTTGTATTATTATGTGATGGAATGGTCTCGACCTTCTCTTCTGTATTAAGAGCCATTTCATGTGTAATTTGTTCGCATTTCATTCAGTTGATATATATATGCATTTTTAACTGAATGATACCACTGCTTGAAAAGCGTACAGTACCAATACTCATTTTTCGTGTATTTACCATATACCATTTCAAATACGAATTATGTATTTTGGGGTGGGTTGGAAAACACATGCACCATTATATGTTTACTATTGCTTAGTTTTTAGTAATGAGGGACATTAGATCGTGGAGTGGGTGTTGTGTTTCTATCTAGGACCCTAATTCGATATTCCTGATTTATGCCCTTATGTGGTTATAATAAATAATATCCTTATAAAGGCATAAGAATCATATCCATATTTAGTCGTAGCCCATGCAGTCCAAATTAAGCAAGGCTACTTCCCCAGACTCCTAGAGAGTACAACAAGTTCTTTAAACAAAACAAACCTCCTGCAACCTGGGAAATCCCCATGCTTCTGTTTTGATTTGTCCTAGAACTCCTGTGAGCACTGAAAGAACGGCCCGTTCTCAGTGACATCTTTATTGACGTCTTATGTCCAACCTTACATCAAACCCGGCACCTCTCAGGTATAAATATACCAATGTTGCCTTAAGCAAACACACGGGGGTTTGGAGCAGAGCGGCTATCTACTTGCCCAAGAGCCCAGCTGATGCGAGAGCCCATGGACGCCGCCGCTCCCTTTTGACACACTGAGAAAGACGCTGTCTTTTTCTCCAGCCGAGAAAATCCAGCTCCGGTCTTTCCAGCCGCCCTTGCAGGGTGCTGGATTATCGATTTCTGAGAGAGAGATACCAGACCTCCTGCATTCTCTTACCCAGGTACGGAGCGGACTAAACCCTTAAGAGAATTCTTGATTCAGATTCCTTGGCAAAAAACCAACTTAACTTAAACTGCTACTTACTTACTCCTTCTCACATATTAGGCTTAGGTCAGGTACACCAGGGTAGGCGTAGACTAGAAGCACCAGTTGAGTACGTTAGTCAATGTTTTATGTATATATTTTATCCATTTTAAAGTATCATATGGCTAAGAAACCATATCAATGCTTTTACAGTATTATTTCATAATACTACTTTTACTGTACGCACTTTACTTTATATTAAGTATTGCAATTATGGCAATTCATTTCTCTTGCATGAGAAAGAAGACTGCTCAATAAATAACACCTTTTATTGAAAACGCCCTTCTCTCTATTCTCTGCACTCTGGTGAAACTACGTATGCACGATTGACTGAGTAAAATGGCTGTCTATTGTTTTCACACGACTCTAGAGATATACTCTTTATTCTGAGGGAGCAAAGTTGTCATGTTTATGGTTGTCAGAAGCTAATCCCTTCTTGTCTATCCAGGGAAGTTAAACTTCTCCTTGTTTATTCGAGAAAGTTTCTAGTGACCTCTGAGCTAGCTGGCTAAACTAATTAAGTCTAATATAGTCAGTAGAGACTTAGTCGACCTCAGTCCTACGTCTACACTGCTGTTTATATTATTCCAATGCGCAGAGCCTATTGGGAATATAGGAACTACACTACAAACGGTGATGAATTAAACCCAGATCTGTTGACTGGGTGTGAGTGTTTGATTGGTTCGGATGCTCCGTCCATCACCACCCCCTTTTGTACCACTTTGTTCGCCATAAGTTGGCATGGTATGCTCAGACGTGAGTCCCTTGCTCACTCTGCCACTGGATTCAAGCAAGCCGGGATGAAGACGGCTGAAATGCCAGAAACCGGTCCTCGGAAGCTTGTTTCCGGTCCAGGGAAGGCATGGCTTGGCAGTTCGGACTGGACTGTTCCCATGAGGCACAGGGTCGAACTGATTTGCATATGGCCATGTCTGAACTGGGGTGGCAGAGTGGGCTTAAGAACGGTGATGGATTAAACCCAGATCTGTTGACTGGGTGAGTGTTTGATTGGTTCGGATGCTCTGTCCATCACCACCCCGTTTTGTACCACCCAGATAAAGGCTCAGGTAATGAATATACCTTTCACCTACATTTCCCCTGCCATACACTACATAACGGTTCCTAGTACTGACCTTTTACCTAGTTACGGTAATACCTAAATGACCTGGGGTTTCCTCCAAAAACTAGCCTCATTCATTATGAAATCTTGGAGTTGTGTTGTATTTCAGGAAGAAGTTCCAGAGGTTTGGAGGAACTTTTGGAAAAGCTCTATAAACTGATCGACCTGACGTCGACACTCAAGCCGACTACGTCAAATAGCGACTCGGCCTGGATTTCAGATTCATTCAGCTAAAAGCTCCGGAGCTCAGGACTTCCAGGGTTTCACTGAGGCTGTGAGTAAATCCAAACTACCATCATCGATCCGATTTGTGGCCTGACAAAGTACATCACTTAACAACGAGAGAAAAAGCTCCAGAAAAACAACCAAGTTCGTAGGTAAAAACTTGACTGGGCAGTCCATTGCGGTCAGCCTTAAGCTTTGACTTTGTCCCAGTCAGGCGTGACCAGATGTCCCAAGTTGGTGCTTTTCATTTGTAGGCACCATAAAGCATGTATTCTTTAAAAAATTCATATCCAGGGTTCCCAACATTGGATTTTATTTGTTTTGGAGTAAATGTAATCATAAAAATGCTTCCTATTTTTATACATTGGTTGTATACTGTGTGTAGTGTCTTACTTATTTAATGTATTGGTGCTTTTAAATGCTTTACACCCCTGTCTCCTAAGTTAATCCTGCCTCCCGGCCGCAAGCTACTAAGGTATTGAGACCTTGACTGGGCCTTATATTGTGTTTGTGGCCTTATTGCTAGTGGTAGGTGTTTACATACCTCTACTAACAATCTACCTTCCAACCACCACCCAGAGACACAGCTCCATGCTCCCTCTTGCTGCCCCCCTCAGTTGGGCAAACCCAAACCCCTAAATGGGCTGTGGTCTCCTTTGCCACAGGCACCTCACAGCTGACCCTGTCACCCTGGCTGCGCTGAGTGTGGAGGCTATTGACCTATTACACAGCATTTCTGTAGGCCAGACTGTGATACTGAATGAGATCCAGGAGCTCACCTGCCAAATGCAATAAATGGTTGCATTTCTGAAGGCCGTTCACAGGTCAACGCCTGGCATTCAGAGATTGCGTGCCAAAACAGCAGCCTCCTCAATCACCCAAGCCTCCCAACCAGCCCAACCTTCTGACTCAACTCCTTCAACCCAAACCTAAACTCTCACCCCAATCCCAAGCTCTCTCAATTCACCCACATAAACACAAAAACACAAAGGCTAATAAACAAACATACAAAAAACATACACACACTACTGAAACTACACCCACAAGCACCACAAGTACAACATCCACAACCACCACAGCCATCATCACATACACCACAACCACCACTACATCCACAACTACCATTACACCCACCACCATGTCAACAAGCACAAACACGATAACCACCACTACACATCACAAGTACTACCACCACACCTACTACCACACGCACAAGCACCACAGCCACCACCACACCCACAACTACCACCTCACCCACAACCACACAAACGACCACAATAACACACTCATCAAAACTAACACACTCACACAAAAACACACCTACACACAAAACATCACCAACCAAAAGCAAAAGCACACATTTACCAGAGTATATAAAAACACAGCCAAAGAAATACATTCACAAAAAAACATTCACAACAAACACCAGACCCACAGGCAACTGCCAAACATACAGACACAGCATATCACACACTCCAGCAACCTCTTCCTCTAAAAGTCAATCCTCAACCACTCCTGCCCTTACTCCTCCTTCCAAATTCCAGTCTTATATGTCATTAACCTCTACCAAACCTAAACCCACCCCTCCCAAGTAAAAACGCATGAGGTGCCTGCTCTGTGTCCGATAACTGCCCTTTCTTGAGTAGGTTTCGCTTTGGACTATGTTTAGGAGGCAAGATATGGGCAACAAAGCCACAGGGCATTATTATGGGAACCCCTGTCTCATTTTTTTTCAAATAAAAGTTAATGAGAGAAGTATCTAATTTATAAATGCTTTATTTTTATTTAGGAAAGCTTGTCCTAACATTATTATTTATTACCAGTTCATTGATTATTAACATGTTTAATGATGAACATCTGAAATACACATTCTTACTTACATTTTTGACAGAAATCACTAATGTTTTTTAAAATTACACATTTTTAAAGTACAAACATTAGTAAAAAAATACATAATGACATTAAAACTTTGGTGCAATCATTCATCATGATAATGGACACCTACATCATAAAAAGAATAGCATCTTTTATTTTTAAGTGTTAATACAGGTGTGTTTATTTGAACTTAATAAGTGAAAAAAGAAACACATATGCATTACACCTTAAAAAAAAGACAATTAAAATACAGAAAATGCACCAGATATGGGGAATATTTAAATAAAAAAATAAATACATGAAATGATTTAAATTTAGAACAAAGAATGATTTTACATTTATTTTAAAAACATGTTACCTTATGCAGTGCAAGTACTAAATTATATTAAATTTCAATTATTCAAAAGTTGTGAAACCCCTATGTTTATAAATTGATAGTTTGTGAAAAGTTATTAAACACACCTGTATGAACTAATTATGAATTTTGATTAATGTCAAATTTTGTGCAAGTATCCATTATCATAAAGAAATCTTGCACCAAATTGGAAAAAAAAGAATAAAACGGGTGTGTTTCTTTAAATTTCTTAAACCACAGCATTACACACATGCATTCCTCATTCGAAAAAATTGCTGTAAAAGAAATAAAAAAAAAAAGTCCAGAGCAAATGGAAATAGACAGTTCAAAAGAAAACAAGCAAAAAAAACGTACCTTCAATTCTGGCGACAACAGGGTATATTTGCTTTATAGTCAAGTAGCAGCAGCAAAGGTAGGACTTGAACGATCGGGTTCATGACGGAAAGGGAAGTGGAAAAAGAAAAAAAGATACATTTCTACATTATATCCCTTCATAACTGCCAACTCAAGTGTGGAGGTTTACCCACTACAGTTACATCAAAGGGAAAGCACATTCTGATTGGCCCGGCGGAAATAATTAGCTGAACTCCCTCTGACAGCCTCTTTTGTCTATTGTGCCATTGACATTACACTCTATTTGGCATTTACTTTCACTTACACAAACCTGCTTACACTTACATGCATATTCACACACTGCCTTTCAAATGAATACACTCTCACCCACAAGCAAGCCAATAAATATACATTTTACCTATTTTTTACTTACCTTATCTGCCGTATGAGTTCATATTCCTGGTAATTGTACTCCATATTTTATTACACAAATAAAGAATAATATTATTCACTATTTGTTTAATAATAAAATTGGAAAAAAGACAACAAAGAGGAGCCCCAACTGATGTCCATTAGGATGAGCTGCCCCTGTGCTTCATGCACTAATCATGTCACCTCTGAGGCCAGGTGTTAAAAGGCAGTGCAAGAGGTCACATGGGGCAGTTCAGGGGTCATAGCTGCGACCACTAAAGGACGTCCAGGAAGTCAGATAGAGGCTGGGCAAGGTCCTGCTGAAGCCTCTGGTTGTGATGGGAAAATACAGGGCAGGAGAAATAAAAAATTTTGGCCCAGAGAAGTCCTCTTACCAGCCAGATACTTTTAAAGCCTTCACCTGGTCAGTATTTATACTTTCAGACTTAGGACCTCATTATGATGTCGTGCAGAAACTTTCCGCCGGACTCCGTCTTGGAATTGGAATCGACCAACTTGTGGTCGGCGGTTCTGCTCGACCAAATACAATGCAAATGAACACTGTCCAGTCATATTCCCGTTGACTTCCATAGGAACCTGTGTTCCGTCTGACAACACAGGCTCCTATGGGGAAATGAGGTGTGTGGGGAAAGCCCTGCACCGTGTTGCAGGCACACATTGTGTCTGCCACACAATGCATGGTGTTACAGTGGGGTCCCTTAGGTACCTCCTCGCCCCCAAACCGGGGGCTGCAGAATGAAGGGGACCTGCGAAGGGCCCCCCAAATTCAGTTTCCAACAGCCTTTTCGTGTTGGACAGGTCAACTCAGAAAGACTGTTGGAAACCGGCATCGTAATCGCTCAGTTGGAAATGCTGTCCGCAGAGCTGTACAATGCAGTTCAGACCAACATGAATTCTCCAAGAGCCAGTTGGAACTGATTCAGAAAGACTGTGAGGTTTACAATCCGACCACCAACATCATATACGGTCAGGTGAATTGTAAACTGACCGAGTCGGTCGGAAGGATTTCGACACGCTCTACGGCGATCCGACTGTTGGGCGTAGGCCTTCCGCCCCAACATCGTAAGGAGGCCCTTAGTGTCTTTTTTGGAGCTTGGGACAAGCGGGACAAGTTGGCTGGTTGCATGCAATGATGGGTTCCTCAAAACCAGATACCTTCTTGCAGAGGGTCCACTGAATCAGATTTGCTGCTGCAGAGAAGCTTCAAGCAGAAGAAATCTGTTTTCTTAACAGAGCGAAACCCTGCCTTGGGCCTATTGCCTTTGGTGGTTTATTCAGGTCATCAGGAGGTCTGGAAATCAACCAAGTTTGTGGGTCCCAGCTTTTCTGGGGTGGAAGGAGACATACAGGTGGAAACAGCCCAGGGTCCCAGAACCTTAGGAATAACCCTTTGAGGTCCAGAATCACTCCAGCAGAGGCCAGTGGTAGGGTCCAGGTCAGGTCCAGATGGTACTAGTCAGCTGGGCACTTCAGGTAAAAGGCCTCTTTCAGCTTGTTGTGACCCTGTAGCTACACAGGAGGTCAGCCTTCTGATGCTTAGGGCCTCACTTATGAGGTTTTGGCTCAGCACCGTGCAGCAAGGATTCTTGCTGTGCTGCCGTGCATCAATAAAAAAGGGCAGGAATATGCAGTATCTATGAGATACAGAGCTGTACTGTCCTTTTCCCCTGCCCTGGTGCACAATGGGCTGCCATGTACCGGTGCAGGCACCCTTGCACCATGGTGCAAGGGTGTATGCGTTCTAGAGGTGATTGTGTTGTGAAGGAAGGGACACCTTCCTGCACAGAAACAATCTCAAGAGATGTTTTCCTCCTTCTATGTGTACTGCAGAATGCAGCAGATAGAAATAGGAAAAATTGAGGATAAATAAGGAAATCCTCAGTGCACAAAACACCTCCCCACATCCAAGTCATTTTCTCCACTCTAGGAGCAGTTTTCACACTTCATCAGAGGTAATCCTGGCTGGGCTACTCCTTGAAAGATAGAAATTAGCTTTCATAAGCTTCAAGCACAGACAATGTAACTTTCTAAAAGTTACTTTTTCTTAATATATATTAAAAATCCAACTTCACTATTGAGTTGGGCTATTAATAAATATTGAAAAGAGTGGTTTTACCATGTTTATAGTTGTTAACAACCCAGAGATAACAGAATCATAATTCAACCTTGCTTTCCAGTGTTTTTTTTCTATGGGTCAACCAGAGCCTTCTTACAGTGAAAATAACTATTAGGTCCTTGTCACTGTAGGGATATGGTGACGTTAATTTTCTGCATGTCCAACTTTTAAATACCACTCACCCTACCTTATGGGATAATGGGCATATATGGAGGTTACTCGTTGAAAATGGTTATTTTAACAGGCCGCGATGCAGGTTTTACACTGTTGCCCAGGTCTAATTTCATGTAGCTGTTGAAAAGGAGGAATTAATTTGTAAAGCCTTGAAGGCTTCCTACTTTTATGCTGTAGGGTTGTAATGAGAAAAGAGGAGCTGGATGACATTTATTCTGTCAAGTAAGTAGGATGAGGTCTAAGTGAGAGTGGCAGAGTCTATGCCGGATTCCAGATTTGTGTGTCATGATTGATTGTGTCAAAGGCAGCTGAAAAGTTCAAAAGAAGTAGGGCAGCAACTTCAATCTGGTCTACTGTGTTTTTAAGGCCATCTTAGATGGATTCAGTGCTCACATCTTTGTAGAATCCTGTTTGAAAGTTGAAAGTGTTCTTCAATGAATTGTGACATGTGGGAGAAGTCTGCTCTTTCTATATGTGTGCCTTTGATTGTTCTGTTTGCTATAGGTCTGCACTTGCTATACCTATATAAAAGTGGTAATAGATAGAGAAATTAATCATATTTTTCCATATATTTTTAAAAAGGGTTATGGAGTACTGCAGGACAACTTAGGGAGTACTATGGACCTTAAATAAAAAGAGAAAACACATTAAAAATGTAAAAATAAACATACACTGTACTAAACTATGTACTAAACTATATTTCAGAAATATAATGTACAACAGTGTATTTTAATTTTTTTACATATTTAATTGCTTCGGAAAAATATCAGGCGTACCGCTGTAATACCTACAAATTAGTGTGCTAACTCAATTTTTTTAATTACATTTTTTTTTAATTACAAATACACTGAACTACTCTATTTTCACTAATTTAGAATACCACAGTGCATTTTTGATTTTGGGGATTTTTCTTTGCTTCACTACTTTCTAGGTACTAGTGAGGTACTCCTATATATAGTACCAGTAGGCAGTTATAGTTAAGATGTAGTTTCCACATGAAGAGTGCAAAAAGTGCAAATACCAAACAAATTAAAAAACCTCACAACAATAAAAACTCTAAAACATACATCCTTTAAAATCCACTCATAGTTTCATAATTTCATCATTACCAAGTAAAACAATCCATAAATAAGTTAAAAGAATAGGGGCCTTCGGCTGTCCACTGCCCACAAACAGGAGGCAAGGAAATAACACACATAGGAATATGGAACCATCTTGGGACTCAGATTGAGCTGAGTTCCAGAATTGTTTTCTTTTAAAAGGGGGGCAAGGTAGAAATATCCCGGCCCCCAGGGCCTCCTGGGGAGGGTTCCACAGGGACCCCGCAGGGACAAAAAAGCATGTTCTTTCTCAAATTTTTGGCAGGATCTGCTGTTCTCGCCAAAACGTTTTTTTAAAATGCAGCGCAGACTTCCAAGCTTCATTAAAAATCAGCCCCCGGGTGTGCCAGGTCTCAGGGGCATTTGTAAAAAAAAAAGGAGGGGGCGTATAGACCCCCCCATCTGGGGAATAATAATGCCCCAGGGAACCCCACCTTAAGGGGTCTTTTTGATTTATAGACAGGGGGCCTCCCCCACTTTCCAAGGTCCTCCAGGGGACCAAGACCTCCCTGTGACAACATGTCACAAAATACTGGGGGGGGCTACTTGTACCCTCCCATGCCCCGGGGGCCACCATCCTCCTGAGGTCAACTTATTTTATAAAGATGGGAGGGGCTACGCAGCCCCTCCTTCCAGTTCTCCACCCCGAGGACCGCCACACCTCAGAGCTGCCACCTGCTATTTCCAGGGGTGCCCACCCCTGGAATGTGCTTCTTATAACCTTACAAATTACATCACTCATGACATGGTCAGTGACATCACTGGTGACATCTCAAATGACATAACTGATGACATCAGTCACAGAATCTCTTAGGAACCCACTCACACCCCAATATAACTTTTCATATACCCACTCTAACGTCTACACTAACATTCTCAAAAACATTGACACACCCATATCAGTACTTACACACCCACTCACTCATTCATAGGTCTATACACGCATCTACTCAGTCACCTAAACAGCCACTCATACACCAACTAATACAGCTAATGATATATCTACTCATACACCCATACAGCGACTGACACACTGTCAGTCACCCGTAGAGCTACTCACACATCTACTCACTCACCCATAGAATCAATCACACAGCCACTTACTCACCAATACAGTTATACACACACACCCACGCATTTATTCATACAGATACTAACATGTACCCACTCACCTATACATTCACTGACACAAGCATATACTTACCCATGCAGCCACTCTCATGATCACTCACTCACACAGTCACTCATATACTTCAACATTCACCTATACTGCCTTTCACGTATGCAATTACTCACCCATATACCACTGACACAGGCTTATACACACTCAGTCACCCATATAGCATTTACCCATACAGCCACTTAGACACCAACTGACAGACTGATGAAGACATTCACACAACCCAGTCACTCAACCATACATTCACTGAGACACTTAATAACTCACTTATACAGTCAGTCATGCACCCACTGCATCATCCATACAGGCACTCATACACCCAGTGATTCACCAATACACCTTGGTATATATATTTAACAATCGTTAAAAAAATGTAAACAGTCACAGTCACTGGATCATGTCGTGAGTGAAGCTATTTGAGATGTCATCAGTGATGACTATAACGTCCCTATCTATTATTTATATATAGTGGTAATAGGTAAGGGATAACAATAAAACCTGCTATTTAACTATGTCTAAGGCCCTAACCCAAAACACAGCCATAGCATAGTGTGGCAAAAACAACGACTGCCTTTTACTTTTGTAAAGGCAGTCATTAGCCAGTCATATACTGCATCCCTAAGGGCCAGATTTATCATATAATTGTTTTGCCCTTGCATCACGCATGGTACGACAATGGCAACGCAATACTCAATTCACATTTATCAAGTAACTCAAGCTCACCAAGTGCAGCCCCGTGTTGCTTGGTAATTATGAAGTAATGCAAGGTAGAGCAAGTTGCTGCTTTGCTTCACTCTGCTCTGGGAAGTTTCTCCATGCATGGACCATGAGTGTTCCCATGCCTGGATTTTGGCATATTCCCAGATTTACTAAGACTGATAATCCTTATTCCCACGGATGCTCAATGAGGATAACTACATTATTTCTCCTCGTTGCTTCCTCTTTCTAAGTGTGTTGCATTCTGCAGCAGACTTAGAAACAAAACAAAATCCTATAAGGATTGTTTTTATGCAGAAAGGTCCCTTCCTATACAAATACAATCCCGCATGCAATGCAGGCATACTTTCTACATGGCACCAGGGTGCCTGCATTGGTACTAGGCAGCCACAAGTGCGCAAACACAAGAAAAAAATGAGACTGCACCATACCTTGATAGATATGATGCTTTCATGTCCTCCCTGTCACACAACGCGGACATTTTAATAAAACAGCCCAAGTGACAACATTTTAACACTACTTAACCATGTGACAGCTACTGCAAAAAACTAGCTTTTCTAACTCATATTCTACATTCCTGACAAACTTTCATCTATATCTGTTCAGCAATTTTCACACAATTACAGTTTAAAGTATACTCTATGACATGCCACACCACTCCACTGTACAACATGACACTCCAATCTATGACACACCACTCCACTCTATGATAGTCCACTCAACTGTATGACAGTCCATGCCACTCCACTCTATGACACGAGGCTCCACTTCATGACATGTCAGTCCACTCTAAGACATGCCACTCTACTCTACACTAATACACTCAACACCCCTCAGCTGTATGCCACTCTGCTCTATGCTGTTCCACTGTATGCTACTCCACTCTGTACCATCCCACACTATTCCACTTCACTCTATGCCACTCCACTTTATGCACTCCTCTGTATGGCATTCTACTCCATGTCACTCTGCTCTATGCGAATCCACTCAACGTCACTCCACCTTACGCCACTACACTCTTTGCCACTCCACTGTATGCCACTCCAATTTACCCCACTCCATTCTACGCTATTCCACTTTATGCCACTGTAGTCTATGCCACTCCACTGTACGCTATTCAACTCCACACCGATCCTCTCTATGCTACTTCACTGTATGCCACTCCACTCTATGTCACTCCACTCTAGACCACACCACTGTACACCACTCCACTCTACCCTATACCTATTGCATTGCACTCCACTCTATGCAAATCCACTCGGTGCTATTCCTCTCCACAGCACTCCACTCTACTCTAGGACATGATAATTGACTCTACCCCACTCCAGTCTATGCCACTCTACTGTACACAACTTCACTCTACTCTATGACACGCCACTCCACCACACTCTATGACTCTCCACTGTACTCTACGGCATGCTACTTTACTCCATTCAAGTCAACACCATTCCAGTATACACTATTCAACTGTATGCAACACTACTTCATGCCTCTCCACTCTTTGAAATCCCACTCTACTCCACTCTATGCCACTTTACTGAATGCAATTCTACTCTATGACACTCAAATCTACTTCACTCTACTGTATGCTGGTCAACTCTACACCACTCAACTCAACATTATTCCACTGTACACAACTCCACTCTACGGCCCTTCACTCTATGCCACTTTACTGTATGCCACTGCAATCTATGCTATTCCCCTTCATACCACTCCAATCTATGCCTCTCTACTGTATGTCACTTAACCCTATGCCACTTCTGTCGACGCCACTCCGCTCTACGCTATTCTACTCTATATCACTCCACTCTATGCCCCTCTACTTTATGCCACTCCACTCTATGCCACTCATCTGTATGCCACTCCACTCTATGCTATTCACTCTATGCCACTCCACTCTATGCCACTCTACTCTTTGCCACTTCATTCTATGCTATTCAAATGTACACTACTCTACTCCATGCAACTCTACTGTACAACACTCTACTCCACTCCACACCAGTCTACACACTCTACTGGGCAATACTCCATTCAAAGATACTGCATTCAAAGACAGTCCTCTGAATAGCACACCAATGTATGACACTAAACTGCTTGAGACTCCACTCTACATCAGTCCACTCCACTCCACTCTATGACACTCCACTGTACTCTAAAGCATGCCACTTTACTCTATGCCACTCCGCTCTACAAGACCCCACTCCAGTATAAGCCCCTCAACTCAACAGCAATCAACTCCACTCTTTAGCAGCCTGTGACCTTCTACTCAACAACACTACACTCAATGACACTTCACTCAAAGGCACTCCTATGAATAACACACAACACAATGCTGTACAACAGTTCCATCAATCAATCAATCAATCACTTAGGTCATACTTGTAAAGTGCAGCTTGTCACCCAAGAGAGGATCCAGGTGCTTGCTGCAGGTATTAGTTGATGAGACAGTCTTGAGCCTCTTCCTGAACTGGGACAGCTAGGGTGCTGTGCGAAGGTGGAGAGGGAGGGTGTTCCAGGCTTTGGCTGCAAGATGGGAGATGGAGCATCCTCATGAGCGGCAGAAGCTTGTGTGAGGGTGAGGTGTGCAGAGCAGTGGTTCCTGGAAGGTCAGTGGAAATGCAGAGGTGGTTTATGTAGGCTGGTACTTAGTCGTGGAGGGCTTTGTAGGCATGTGTTAAATTGGCATCTCTTCTGGACCAGGAGCAAGTGGAGGTCCTTTAGGTACTGGGTACTGTGGGTTCTTTCGGCCAGGTTTAAGATCAGTCTTGCAGCTGCTTTCTGGATTGTCTGAAGTCTTTGCATGAGTTCGGTGGGGGCTTTCACCACCCTCTTCCTGGTTCTGATGGGGAGCCACTTGAAAACGTTGCGGAAGATGTGGAATAAGGCTGAGTAGACAGCGTTGACATGAAGCTTCATGGAGAATTCACTGTCAAAGATGATGCAGAGGTTGTGGGCTTGGTCTTTCGGTTTGGGGGTGGGTCTGAGTTCCGACAGCTCCCAGGAGTCATTCCAGGGGGTGGTGTGTCTGCCGAAGATCAGAACTTCAGTTTTGTTTGTGTTGAAATTCAGGCAGTTGTCCTTCATCCAGACTGAAATGTTCTTCATGCAGTTGTGTAGTTGGTCTTCGTGGGGTGAGAGGACAACCTGTGTGTCATCGGCATAGGAGATAATGTTGATGTTGTGCGATCTGATGATGTCTGCAGGTGGTAACATGTAGATCTTGGTGCTTGCCTTGCAAAGTGAAATGAGAGAGGCAGACTCTCTGGGTGCGCTCCATGAGAAAGAATGTCATCCATCTGAGCGCACCATCTGTGATTCTAATCTGGGATAGTCAATACGCGCATCTCTGGTGGGAGATGGGTTTGAATGCTATGAAGAGGTGAAGCAGGATTAGGGCTGCTGATTCTGCCCTGTCGAGTAGGGTGAGTATATCGTCTGGTGCAGCACTCAGAGCTTTCTCTGTGCTGTGATTTGCTCTGAAGCCTGATTGGGAAGGGTCCAGTAGGTTGTTTCTCTCCAAGTGTTCAGTGAGTTGGAGGTTGATGGCCTTCTCCAGGACTTTGGTGGGGATCAGGAGCAGTGAGTAGTTCTGGAGCTCGCTGGGTCTGCATAGGGCTTTTTGAGGAGGGGTCTGACCTCCACATGTTTCCAGGCATCGGAAAAGGTGTTTGTGGTTACAGAGGCATTGAGGGTGGTGGTGAGCTGGCGGCTGATCTTGTTTCTTCCGAGGTTGAGAAGCTGGTGTTGGCATGGGTTGGTGGTGCTCCAGAGTAGATGGAGTTGTTGTGTTCGGCGTGCTGAGTTCTTCCCATGCGGTGAGCGGGTGGTCGTCGGTGGTCAGCAGAGGTGGTCAGTGGGATGCTGAGGAGGTCAGATAGTTGGGATTGAAGTTTCTATAGATGGTTGCTCTCTTTTTTTGGAAGAGGTAAGCAAGTGCATTGTAAAGTTCCTGTGAGGAGGGGATTGAGATTTCAGTGTCTGACAGGCAGGTGAACTCTCTAACGATGTTGAAGAGTGTCTCGACTTGGTCGGCACTTGGCCTCTTTTTTACGTCTTTGATCTGGCAGTGGTAGTCTTTTTGGGCAAATTTGAAGGTGGCTTGGTCGGTGTGGTTCCTGCTGGTGTGCCATCTTCTCTCCAGTTGTTTGCATTTGTGTTTTGATATGCTGAGTTCCCGGGTATACCAGCTGGCTTGTTTGGAGGGTCCAGGAGTTTTGGCATGTTTGGTTGGGGTGACTCGGATCCCAGGGCTGGGGATCCAGTCGTTGAAGTTCTGTACTGACTGATCCAGGTTTGTGGTGACGTTGGGTTGTGTGGTGCAGAGGATGTAGGTCCATTGTTGCTGAGTGACCTTGGTCCGGCTGTAGAAGGGCGTGCTTTGGTGGTTGGGTTGGTGCTAGGGGGTCCAGCAAAGGTGAAGTGTATGATGGAGTACTCTGACCAAGTGAGTTCTGAGGTGTGGCTGTATCTTATTCTTCTTCTGGACGTGAATATGGGGTCCAGCGTATGTCCTTCTTTGTGTGTATGTCTATAACCAGCTGCTGGAGGCCAATGTTGTCCAATCTTTCCAGGTGGATGGTGGAGTTAGTGTCAGTAGAGTCATCCAGGTGGATGTCGATGTCTCAGAGGAAGATGTAGCATTCAGATTCCATGGCCAGCAGGGAGATGAATTGATAGATGGCGTCGCTGAAGCTGGTTTGTGGACCTGCTGGTCTATATGTGAGGGTGACTTAGTTGGTTAGTTGGTGATGTTATCCTCGGTGTGGAGCTGGAAGTTCATGTGTTCCATTATTGAATTGGCTTTGTAATCAGTGATGGTGCAGGTGATTCCTTATGTATTATTGTGATGCCACCTCTGTGTCTATTCGTGTAGTTGCTGTGTTTCATCTTTAGCTGATGGGTATTGCAGTGGCGGTGTTCAGGGTCAATATGGGGGTGAGCCAGGTCTCTGTAATAAAAGTCATTTAGAGGGCGAGGGTGGAGATGTTGTCCAGACTTCAGTGGTATGTTTGCAGAACTATCTGGCATTGATCAGGAGGCAGCTGAGTTGTTCTGGGGAGGTCTCAGCTTCCGCAGCTGGTGTAGTTCTAGTTGCTGCGATGGTAGTTGATACTAGGTGGAGGGGAACCAACAGCATGAAAGGTCACACTGGGAGTGAGGCCATGTGAGGCAGCAGTAGTTGTTGCATCTGGGATCCAGGACGTGTAGTTCTAAGAAGGAGTACCTTTGGGAGTGTGGAGGGCCAGGGTTCCTGGTGCTAGAATGGTCCACTCTATGACAGTCCACTCCTATCTCATTACACTGGACTGTACTCTATCCTACACTCCACGCTACCACACTCCACTGTACTCCGGTCTATGCTAATGCACTCCAGAACACTCTTATCCACTCTATTAAACTACACAACACCCTACTCGATGTCACTTAACTCAACGCCAGTCCACTCCGAAAGCTTAGCACAGTTCACCCGGTCAAAGGCTGTGGTAAAATCCATGAAGCTCAAAGAGAGTGTACCCTTTTTTACCATGGTATACATATGCATTATTAGATACAAGTTCAGGCTCTGGTCGATGGCACTAGGACTAGGGCTGAACCCACACTGTAAATCAGTCTGTGAGTGGTAGGTGAGTGGCTGTGTGATTGTGTGATTGGGTGAGTGAATGGTTTTGTGGGTCTGTGAGTGGGTGTGTGAGTGGTTTTGTGGCTCTGTAAGTGAGTGTCAATACAGATGTGTGAGTGGGTGTGTGTGTCAACATTCTAGGCTACACCACTCACCTAAAGTCCAGGTGGTTCCGATGGTGCAATCCTGAATCCCCTCTCTACCAGAGCACTAACCCCAGCGTAATTTGATAGACTCTGCATTCGCATCAGTACCAGAGGAGAAGGGGGTGAAATGGAATTGATGAGAGAGAGAGACATGGAACATGTTTCATTTCACCTTATCGCGGCACAACTGCATCACCACTGATCACTGCTCATCTGCTTCAGCACCTTAGGATGTTGCACAGACACTATACTGGCCAATGGTGAATGAAAAATCACAATTAACTCTGCCCCCCATGAATGTACTCATGTTGTACATTGGTCTAAAATTGTCTGTATCACAGCCCTAAATGCACAGGGTATCACCTACAAAACAACACGCTGTTCTTAAGATTCATATGCTTGAGGGGTTCATGGAGTATACAACATGCTTTGCAACATATTATTAGGAACATCTGGAGCAGCTGAATTGTCTGCCATATCATAGAACACGTTCTTGAATTATGATCATGAACAAGGAAACATGGGATAATCATGACATCATCACAAGTTGCATAATAATCATGCGAGTCATTTTTCAATGTTTGAAACAGTTCCAAACTTATACAAAAAACCTCTGATCTTCAAAGTGTGTCTTTCTGTAGCATTGGCGACAGTGTTTTTTGTGTGCTTTTATCATGTGAATCTCTGTGAGCTAGCGTAATAATGCCATAAATCGCAAACTGTCTCTTTGTGAGTCTCTGCAGCACCAACAATAGTGCTCTAATTCCAACACAATGCATTTGCGTCATGCGAGTCTCTGAGGCGCTGAGGTTTATGATTATGCAAGCGGTGTGCAGCTCTATGCATTTGCAACAAATCTTGTTAACATAGTATTGTTCTTTGTCCCATTTCTTTTGCAGGAAGCGGAAGGTCATGAAGACTCGGAGGCCGACGGTGCTGCCGATCAAGGAGAGAGGAAGAAGTTATTAAATGGAAATCGCTGACTGAGCCAGGAGCAGGTAAGTGGGGCAAGATATAACAAGACCAAGCACTGCTGTGCATGTGGAAAGGGCTTTTATAGCCATGTCTACACAGGGCAGCCAGAAGCAAATGAGGCAGTTGGAGCAGGTGCTCAAGTTGCTGGGTGTGGTAAGGCAAGGGGGTAAGAACATGCTGGTGTGCGCTTATGCAAGCCACATGTAAACACAATGTGCCTTTCTAAATTGTGCAGAGTTCTGTTTCAGTGCAACCACTGCCATTGGGGATATTTTACAGAAAGAGTGAATCACAAATACATTATTCATTGTAAACCTACCACTGCCAACAGGGAAATTTATGGCAATACAAACTAATGTATAAATCATGAAACCTCAGTGAAGAACTTCACAAACCCCTGGGAGGAGGCCATTCTTTAATAAACCAAGGACCCAGTTGTCCAAGCTTCTTAGTGCACACGTTGCACATTATAGGAGCATATAGTGGTGAGAGTTGGAACCTTGACAGTGTAAGTGGGTTTGTGAGTGTGGGTGTGTAGATGGCTGGGTGAGATTGTGAGTTGGTTTCTAATTGGATGTGTGAGCAGCTCTATAGTGCTGTGAGTGCCTGTATGGATGTGTGAGTGGTTGTGTGGGTGTGTAAGTAGATATGGGAGTGTATGAGTGGGTGTGTGAGTGGCTGTGTTGGTCTGTGAGTGGGTATGTGAATGGTTTTAAAGGTATGTGAGCAGGTGTGTGAGCAGCAGTATGGATATGTGGCTGTGTAAGTGGGTGTGTGAGTGGCTGTCTAGGTCTATGAGTTAGTGTGTGAGTGGTTTTGTGGGTCTGTGAGTGGGTATGTTAGTTACTGTATGGGTGTGTGAGTGAGTATAAGTGTGGTTGTGTGGGTGTGTAAGTGAGTGTTTGAGTGAGTGTCTAAGTAGGTGTGTGGGCCTGTGAGTGGGTGTATGTGATTTTATTGGGGGTTTGAATACACAGACCCCCTGCAGAGCACACAGGGTTTACGCTGAGCACTCTGGTGGATCTGAAGACCCTTGTGCCCTCGCAAAAAAGATGTTTTGGACTATTTCTTGCTCATGAGGGGCCCCTCACTGACCCCTCCATGAGACCCAGCGGGTCAGGGCACATCTATTTACTATCACATTTACATTTTAATTTCTCCCCTTGGAAAGGCACTCTTTCTGGACCAAGATCTAGCTTTCTGCCAAATTTGGTATATTTCCGTTCAGCTGATTGGGCTAAGGTTATTTCTAAAATCCCTACTTTAAACTGCAAAGGGAAAATGGGTTTTGGGACACCCCTTTTTCTCAGCCACCACTTGACAGATCACCCCAAGGAATGGTGCACCTGGGCCAGAAACGGACTGGTGAAGGGGATCTCATTACCCCCTCCCCTAAACAAATATGCTGGACCTCAGAGGATGCGGTTCATGGGGCCAAAATAAGCCGGAACCCAGGGAATCAGGTCCCCGGTACTGAAATTGACCCGGGGAGGGGCTGCATGCCCCCTCCCAATTTGGCTGCCTTTGAGGGGTTGGCCACAGAGTCTGGTAGCAGACCTGGCCTTGTGCAAACCCCCTGCATCACACAGCCGAATGCCATGAGCAACGTGGGCTTGGTTACATGCAGGGGTTGGCCGCAGGTGCCCTAAGGTAACTATAACTCACACCCTCACCCTGTAACCTTCTATTTCCTAACTATAACATACCTGTAACCTTTGTTTTTTTAAGTGAATTTCTCTGTTTTTTTAACAAGTAGTTGTGTTTGAAAAGTGGTGGAGAAATGGGGTGCGGCCTCTGACCAGCTCTCAAGAATCCTACTATGTAAGACTTACTGGAGGTACCAGGAGGGCTTCTTGGCCCCCAAGAATCCTCTGCATCCAAGAGGACTTCATCTCTTAACCAGCAGTGCACCAGGAGGCATGTTTGCAAAGTGGTAGAGAAAGGGGGCATGGCCTCCGAACACCTCTCAACAATTCCGCTGTATGGGACATATTGGAGGTAACAGGAGGGCTTGTTGGCCCTCAAAGACCCACAGAATGCATGGGGACGTTATCCCCCAACCAGCAAGGTGCTAGGAGGCGTGTTTGCAGAGTAGTGGAGAAAGGTGATGTGGTCTTCGAAGACCTTTTTAGCAAACCCAATGTGTGGGACTTAGTGGGGGTAAAAGGAGGGCTTGTTGGCCCCGAGGGACCCTCTGGAGACAAGGAGACATAATCCTTCAACCAGCACAGCATCAGGAGGTTGTTTGCAGAGTGGTGGAGAAAGGGCATGTGACCTCTGAAGTCCTATCAGCAAAAGAGCTCTTTGGTACTTACTGGAGGTAACAGGAGAGCTTGTTGGTTCCCAAGGACACTCTGCATCCAAGGGGACTTCATCCACCAACCAGTTGTGCACCAGGAGGTGCGTTTGCAGATTGGGACACACTGGTGGTAACAGATGAAGTTCTCGGTCCTAAAAGCCCTCAGCATCCAAGGGGACTTCATTATTTAACCTATAGTGCATCAGGAGGCCCCTTCTTAGGGTGGATGAGAAAGGGGGGTCTCTGACAAGGTCTCAGCAAGCTCACTGTGGGAAATAACTTGTGAAAACAATAATAATAAATAAGAAAGAAATTTATAAAGCGCCTGGTTATGCCATAGCGGCGTGTCCCCGCGCTAAGGTGAGTGGAGGAAGCAACGCTGAGAAACCATGTCCAGAACCCCTAACAAATTAACATGAAAACAGTTGGGTTTTATGAGCCTTCCTCAGCTTCAACTCGGAAGTTTTCATCCGGAGGCTCAGAGGAAGTTTATTCCAACTCTGAGCCGCCAGAAGCTGAAAGGACCTGCCTCCCATCCTTGCCTTCTTAACCTTAGGTACTAGCAGAGGCCAGTCCCACTCGATCTAAGGGACCTTGCAGGCATATAGCAGGTGAGATGATTCCTCGAATAGGAAGGGCCCGTGCCCTGGATGATACGGTGGCATATGCAAAGCTTCTTAAACATCACTCTTTTCCTCACTGGGAGCCAGTGCAAAGTGTCCAAAGCTCTTTTGGAGGCAGCCCTCCTTGGTTGCATAAGCACCAGCCGTGCGGCTGCATTCTGCAAAACCTGAAGTCTACTGAAGCATTTAGCTGTGGCGCCCCGATAAAGGATATTACCATAGTCTAGGCAAGATGTAATGAGGGCATGCACCAGCGTCTTCCTAGCCTCTATAGGGAGGAGATCCATAGTTTTCTGCAGGCTTTTAAGGACCCCAAAACACGTCCCCACTACACATCTAGTATGAATTTAATACGAAAGATTGGAGTCCAACCATACACCCAGGTTCTTCACCTGGGTGCATGGTGTAGGAGTCGGACCCGGCTCGAAGGCCACCAAGCTGACGGCAACACCGATGGCGCACCCCCTACCACAAGCTCCTCGGTTTTGTTACCATTAAGTTTCAGGCAGTTCTTAGCCATCCAAGAGGCAAACTCCTGCATGCATGCCCTGAAGTTAGAAGCTGCCAAATCCGCTGCCTGTGATAGGGAGACCACCAGCTGGGTGTCGTCTGCGTATGAGACGACCCTGATTCCAAAACCTTCCGCTATCTCCACCAAAGGGGTTATGTATAGGTTAAACAGGGTAGGACTCAGGGCCGAACCTTGTGGCACACCCTGTTCCAAATTGATGTCCTTGGAGTAATGAGCACCTTGTCTGACCTAAAAGCTGCGCTCTGTCAGAAAGGATTGCAACCATTTTAGGGCTGGGCCTGAGACAGCGCCCTTGTTCAGACACTGCATCAAGGTGTAATGAGCCACAGTGTCAAAGGCGGTGCTCAGGTCCAGCAGAATCAGCGCCATAGTTTGCCCAGCATCTGCCCCATGTCTAATGAACTCCGTGGCAAGGAGTAGTGCAGACTCTGTAGAACGTAGAGCCCGGAAGCCCAATCGGGAAAGGTGCAGAAGGCTGGATTCCTCGACATAAGCCATTAGCTGTTAGCTTACTACCTTCTCTGCCACCTTAGCCAAATAAGGCAGCAGCGAGATGGGTCACAGGTTTTCAAGTTTGTCCGGGCTAATATTCGGCTTCTTCTGAAGTGGAAGGACAGTTGCTTTTTTCCAACTCCTCGGCACCGTGTGTGATCTAAACAAGACCTCCAAGATATGCCTTATATAGGGCTCAAGAATAGCCAGACTCTCACCCAGCAACTTAGGTGAGGCGGGGTCTGGCGCGAGCCAGACTTAATACTCAGACAGATTTTACTGAGTAGCTCAGGGGGGGGACTAATGAAGCTGTCCAGCCTCAAACCCACCCCACCTCCTCCAATCTGTTCCACAAATTCCATACCCATCTTTACGGTCCCAGGAAAAGAGGAATACATTTTCTCCACTTTCTCCGAGAAATAGTTCACAATCCGGTTGCATCACTGAGCCGAGCCCGCTGTAGGCGCGGCGGAAGCTGCAAGGGAGGAAATCTCCTTGTAGATTTAAAAAAGTTATTTTGTAGAGTTTCCCGCAGCCCCAATTCTAGCCCGGTAGTGAGTGGCCTTAGCCCGTCTAATGAGTCCCTGGTATTTTTTCCGTTTTTCAAGGTACTCCAATCTATCCTGGCTCAAAAATCCCTTTCTCCATCGCCTCTCCAGGCGTTTACTTTCAGCTTTAGCCAGGTGCAAAGCAGTGTTATACCAAGGTGCTGATTTAGATGCCCTGCGCGCCGTCTAATTAGGAAGCAGCGGGCTGCACTATTTAGTGCTTCAGTTATACGCCTCTCTAAATTGTCACAGGCATTTCCAATATCCTCCAGGGGCCCACCCAAAGTCAGTTTGTCAAAATTATCCAGCGAGAAACCTGTCCATTTTCTACAGGGGTAGTTACATGCGGATTTTACCTGGACTCTGGGCTCTGGAAACCTCACCACAAAGGGAACCAAGAAGTGATCTGACCAGGGGACAGGGAGGGGGGTGGTTACTCCTACATCCTCCCAATTGGCAAACACAGAATTGAGTAAGTGGTCGTGCTGATGGGTAGGAGCACATGATTTCAGACTAAGGTGGAGCGACAGTAGGTCCTGACGTAAGTCAGCGGCCCCCCTATTCAGGGGATCATTCAGATGGAGATTCAAATCGCCCAACAGTAGAAGTTTATCATGTCTTATGGCCAGATGAGTAATACCCTCAACCAGGCTGGGCAAAAACCGGGTTTGTGGGCCAGGTGGTCTGTAGACCAAGAGCCCCTTCACCGTAAGGTTCGAGCTAACTTTGATTGTGAAGGAGCCCACTTCACTATCAGCAATCGTGAACGGTTCAAGGAAACATTGGAGGGGGAGTTTGAAAATAATCGCTATCCCTCCTTCTCTACCTGTCGCCCTATCAATTCTAGTTAGCGTATAGCCAGGGAGTAGTGTCTCTAGAATTTCCGGCTCAGATTTGAAGTCTAGCCATGTGTCCGTGAGAAACAGAAGATCAAACGTCCCCTCCAAGAGCAAGTCAAAGACTTCCATTTTATGCTTACTTAGAGATCTACAATTCAGTAGACCACAGTTCAGTCCTGAACTCCCTGTCTGCCTCATTCGCTCAGTATTACACTAAAAAGAGCAATGACTACAATCTCCATCCTGGTTGACCATCATGCTATGTCTACACACGCTAGCTATAAGGGGGTGCATCGCATGCAAATCTGCACAGCAAGACCAGTTACTGACAGAAAAGGTGTGTCTTAATGGCCTTTCTAAAAGCCAGAAGATCATTTAGATTCCGGATCTGTAATGGAAGAGTGTTCCAAAGTTTTGCAGCCAGATAGCGGAAGGAACGTCCTCCCGTCAGAGCTAGCTTAACCCGAGGAACCACAGCCAGACACTGTCCCATCAATCTAAGAGCTCTTCGAGGGGAATACCTTGTTATCAAAGGGCAGAGCATAGGGGGAGAGTCCATGTTCAAAATCTTAAAAGCGAGACACAAAGTCTTGAAGTGGATTCTTTTTTCGATAGGAAGCCAGTGTAGCTTTGAGAGCGTATCAGATACTGATTTAAACCGGGGGAGTCCAGTCAAAGCACGGGCTGCTGCGTTTTGGACGCGTTGTAAATGAGCCTTCTCCGTCTGGTTAGTTCCCAGAAGCAGAGAACTTGCGTAGTCCAGTCTTGAAAGGATTGTAGACTGTACCACAAGCTGACGCGTAGGCGGATACATTTTTTTTAGTATTGGCCTCAGATTACGCAAGAGTCCAAAACACATAGCGGCGGTTTTCTTAGTGTGGACCACAAAACTTAGTGAGGAGTCAAACCAAACTCCTAGCTTTTTAACTTCCTTTTTAGGTTCTGGAAGGTTGCCGAGAGTATCTGGCCACCAGTCCTCACTCCAAGCTGCAGCATTTTTTCCGACTACCAACACCTCCGTTTCATCAGCATTAAGCTGAAGATAGTTCGCCGTCAGCCAAGATGTTATTGCAGTAAGGCCCTGTTTGAACTTGTACGCTTTTACCCTGGCTTCGTCACTCAGCAACACCACCAGCTGAGTGTCGTCCGCGTATGAGACTATGGATAGGTCCCACCGTTTGGCGACCTCAGCCAGTGGTTGGACATACAGATTGAAGAGTGTCGGGCTGAGTGCGGAGCCCTGGGGTACTCCTTGCTCAATACTACATTCTTTAGACAGAAAGGGTGGGGTGGAGACCCGAAAAGATCTCCCGGTCAAAAAAGCCTTGAACCATGCCAGGGCTTGTCCCACAATTCCTGACGTTTCCAGTCTATGTAGCAGGACCTCGTGTGACACCGTATCGAAGGCAGCACTGAGATCTAATAAAATCAGTGCTGCCTTCTGCCCGGAGTCCAAAATTGTCCGGAGGTGTTCTGTCACACTGAGAAGGGCGGTTTCCGTGCTGTGTCCAGCACGGACACCGTGCTGGGAAGCATCCAGAATGTTATGCGACTGGAGATGTTGCGTCAAAACATCATTGATGTAGGACTCCGCAATCTTCGCAGGCCATGGAAGCAACGAGATAGGTCTATAATTCTCAGGCCTAATGGGGTCCAAGGTTGGTTTTTTAATTATGGGGGACACCCAGGCCTGCTTCCATCTGGCAGGTATTGTAGATGTAGTAAACAAAGAATTGATCAGAGTTCTTAATGGGTCAAGGACCAATGGGGCAGCCTCTCTAAAATGTTCCGGTTTTAATGGGTCTGCTGGGGAACCAGATTTAACTTTGGAGCAAAGTCTAAGAAATTCCTCACGATCCATCTCCGGTATGGTCCTGAGTTCATGTGCTGGGCGGTTTGTAGGCAGAGTAAGAGTGGGTATGGCAGAGAAACAGCAGTAAGGTGGGAGGCCCCTTTGTGGAGTGGTTGAGAAATGGGGTGGGGCCTCTGATGAGGTCTCAGCAATCCCACTGTAGGGAACTTACTTGTGGCAACAATAGGGATTCTTGGCCCCCAATAACCCTCAGCAGCCCAGGGGGCTTCATCCTCCAACCAATAGTGCACAAGGAGGTCCCTTTGCAGAGTGGATAAGAAAGGGTGAGAGGCCTCCAATGAGGTCTTAGCAATCCTGCTGTGGGGGACTTACTTGTGGCAGCACTGGGGGTGCTTGGCCGCCACTGAACCTCATCAGCCAAGGGGACTTCATCCACCAACCAGTAGTGCACCTGGAGGATGTCTTTGCAGAGTGGTGGACAACGGGGGCAGGGCCTCTGATAAGTTGCTTTAGGATCCTCAGTTCCACAAGGTATCACGCTGATCACTCCGAGGGACCCACGGATTCCTACATGTTGAGAAAAAACATTTATGAGTCTCTCGGGAACCCCAGTAGCACACAAATGGGGTCAAGGGATCTGTACCTTTTCCCCTTGATTCAATTTGCTCAGAGATCTTCAGCCCCGAGGACCTAATCCCGACAAACAAAATGGCATCTGCAACTTTTCTCTGAAGGTGTGGCTAGCCAATAAGGACTTTTCTTTGGCGCGTTAATCCGCGGATAACCGTGAGCGGATCAGCAGATGATTCACATCCCTATATATACAAAATGTTTTCAGTTAGTATCTCTAAAACTTCTGAACGGATTTACACCAAATCACAAAAAGCATTATCTGTAGAACAAAATCCATCTTTCTGACAAATTTTGGGTAATTCCTTCCATTAGCTTGGGCTGCAATCATTCTCAAAACTCCTTTAGGAATTAACCTGAGGAAAATCTGTTTAGAAACCTTCCCTTTTTCTCGGTCCCCACTTCATGGATCACGTTGAAACTTTATAGACTGAACCTGAAGTGAGCGTTGAATTTTTTGGGTGAAATTTCGACAAGCTTTGTCAACTGGTGCCAAAGATGTAGGCAACCAAAAAAAAGCTTCTTAAAAGAAATGATGTCCTAACTTCAGACAGCTACTGGCAACCGCTAGTAGTTAATATGTATATGTATATTACCTACTGGCAGTCGCCAGTAGATAGTTATAGTTTTTGTTTTTCCAATATCTTTGGCACCGTTTGACAATCTTTGTGAAATTTTCAAAGAAGATGGGGTGCTCCAGTCAGCTACTGTACTGAAAGATTTGGGGTGGTTTGTGAAGCGGGGGCCGAGACAAAAGGGGGTCCAAAAATACATTTTCCCCATGTTATTTCCATAGGAATCTTTAGACAAAGCTGCAGCCCGAACTGCTGAATGGAATTACACCAAATTTGACAGAAAGGTAGCTCTTGGTTCAGAAAGAGTCCTTTTCTTAAATGATGTAAATCCTTTCATAAAAAAATGTTTAAAGACAAGAAAAGGAAGCAGGGTAGAAACACCCTGACCCTCTGGGCCTGCTCAGGGGGTCCCACAAGGCCCAAAAAAGCAGCTGGGTGCGCGAATCCTGCCGATAACATTTTAAAAAACGAAGCGCAGGCTACTGCGCTTCGTTATTATTGAGCCCACGGGTGGGTCAAATCCCGGGGGCATGTGCCAAAGAAATAGCAGGTAGCCGCGGGGACCCCCGCAGCCCCAGGGATCGCCACCTACCCAGGGCTTTATTTATGGTTTGCGGGGGCACACAGTCCCCCGCAGCCCCGGGGACCACCACATCCCCGGGCTCTCCTGTTTGAAAAAAATAAATCAATGTGGGGGGCTCAAGCCCCCCCCCACATGTCCTGGGGAGCGCTACCTCCCTGGGGCTTTATTTTACTTTTGTGGGTGGGGGTGCACGCAGCCCCCCCCGCAGCCCCAGGAACCGTCACCTCCCCATGGCTGTTGTTTTTGAAGAAAAAGAACCTATGTGGGGGGCCAAGCCCCCTACACGCCTCGGGGACCAACACCTCCCCGGGGCACTAAGCATGCAAATACAGGGTCTGTAACGGAAACTTACGGACCCTGAGCCCCGGGGACCACCACCTCCCCGGGATTTTGAACACATTGGGAGGGGGGGCCGTGCGGCCCCCCCCCCAGGAGCCCTTGATGGCCCTGGGGACCACTACCCCCCGGTGCCGGCTCCTGCAGTGTCCTGGGGTGCCCACCCCGGGACACTGCTGTTTGCTATGGCAGGGCGGGAGCCGTGCGGCTCCCACCCTGCCATAGAAAACCCGGCTTTGCTTCATCGGGGCTCCCTGTTCTCGCTAGAATGAAGCAAGGCAGAATTTCTTTTCCACAAGGGGAGCTGCATGTCAGCAGCTCTCCTTGTGGAAAAGCAATGCCGGCTCCCACAGGAGGTGGGGAACCAGCGGGAACATGGAGGAATTGGGACTCCCCCCACAGTCCCCCACGGAGAAGCAGGGCCCCGGGGGATCGGGTCCCCGGGGTCAGGATTGGGCTCGGAGGGGGCCATGAGGCCCCCCTCCCACTCAAAAAAATAAATAAATAACAAAAAAGAATTGAAAACAGCAGGCCGGCTCCAGGGGATAGTGTCCCCACGGCCATAATTGGCCTGTGGAGGGGAGCCAAGCTGCCCCCCTCTGAAAAATAAAAATAAAATAGATGGCCAGGCCCTGGGGGATGGGGTCCCCAGGGCCAGGAGTGGCCTGGGAGGGGGGCCACATGGCCCCCATCCCCCTCAAAAAATAAATAAATAACAAAAACAAATTTTAAAAACGGCAGGCCAGACTCAGGGGATGGGGTCCCCAGGGCCATAATTTTCCTTTGGAGGGTGGCCACATGGTCCCCCTCTGCATAATTTAAAAAAAAACAAGGGTGCCAGGCCCTGGGAGATGAGTTCCTCGGGCCAAAGGTGGCCCAGGGATGGGGGGCCAGGAGGCCCCCCTCCCAAATTTTATTTTAAAAAAAGAAACTGGCAAATCGCCAGAGGCCCCGCCCCCTCTCTGCACCATTGTGCAAACGTGCCCCGTGGCGCGTTTTAAGGTGGGGAATTAGTTCCCCTTGAATCCTGAAAGTCCCTGGGGACCAACTAGCCCACCAGGTACCTCCAGTACACGCCACAGGACTCTGTTGCAGAGCGGTGGTCCGAGGCCACTTCCCTTTTTACACCTCTCTGCAACGCAGCTGTGTGGCGCTTACTGGAGGTACCGGGCTGGCTAGTTGGACCCCAGGGACCCTCAGGATTTAAGGGGCTGGTATTGGTGGGTTGATGGTTTCGAAAATAGTAGTCTGTATTTTATACTGGGTGTATCAAAGGTTGTATTAAAGTGTGAGGAGGTGCATCCGATCTTCATGTGGATGATGTCATCAGTGATGTCACTGACCATGCCATGAATGATGTAATATGTGACGTCATCAGCAGTGCATTGAGGGGGCGCGAGTTATAGTAAACTGAACTAACTTTAACGGTGGAATTTCTCTGGTTTTGAACGAGTAAAATGTCCAACTAACTAAAACGCCAATGAAACCTATCTTTTTTTCAGTGAATTCCGAAGGTTTTTTAAATGCTAATTTCCAACTATAAAGTGCCTGAAACCTATGGTTTTTTCAGTGAATACATATATAGATACAGATATAGATACAGATGTAGATGTAGATTTAGACATAGATATATTGCTATAGATATAAATATAAATAAAGACATGGATATAGATGTAGATTACAGAGTGGCACTCGCCACTGGGTAGTTATACTTAGGACCACATGTTGCATAGGAAAATAATTTTTGGGTTTGTTGATAACATTGGAAGCATTTAAAAAATCTCCATTAAACTTTAAAAAAAAAATCCACTCTACCTCCGTTCCTTCCCGTAAAGTTTTGAGATTATCTATCAAGTGGGTGCTGAGAAACCAGGAGGGTCCAAAAACACATTTTCCCCATTCATTTAGACAAAGGAAAATTAGACACATCTACAGCTAAAACAGCTGAAAGCTGGATCTTTCTCCAAAAAGTGAGCTTTTTGTGATTTGGTCTAATTTCATTGAGCAGTTTAAAAAAAATTAATGCTCAAAAGCTTTGCATATTTCACACTGATGAAGATCCGCAGATCCGTTCTCCCAACCCCATGTTGTGATTGGCTGGCCCAAACTGAAGGAGAAGTTTCAGCCACCACATAAGGACTTGGGGACTCAGTCCTTATTCATAAAAAAGAAAAGAAAATATGATATGAAGGGGCAGGGTAGGGGGTATCCTGAACCTCTGTGCCTTTTGGGGAGGTCCCAGTGGAACCCTGGGGTCAAACAAAAAAACACTTTTTTCTGTTGGGCTCCATGTATCTACTGATCAATCGCCATACTCTGGGCAATTCTCCTGGATTCCGCGGTGCACCTAATGCAACGCCACACACGGCATTGGACATCGTACTTTACATTTAAAAAAATATAGAAATTCAATGAAAAAAACAAAGTTTATAGTGACCTTATAGTTAGGAATTGTAATAATATCTTACTAGAAAAATATTTTTAAAAACGTAGAAATTCACTCAAAAAAACAAATGTTAAAGTGACGTTATAGTTAGGAGAAAATGTAAGTTAAAACATGATGAACAAAACCACCCCTCCATATAGTGTTGGTTTCAGGGGCGGTTCCTGCATGAGGGCACAAGGGGTGGAGCCCCACCAATCTTGGAGAAAGGCGAAGGAGATTGAAAGAATGGTCTGAGGCACATATACTGTCCAGTCTAGAATTAGCAGTACAGTACAGCCGTGTACTAACACGCTTCACATGCAAGGTGGACAACGTCAATATCGCCCAAATCCCGCATGTGCAGTGTAAGTCTGTGAGGCAGAGGTAATGGCAATCAAGTAGCAGTTTTTCCAGGGCTTCGGTCGAGTACTCGGCTCGCCCGGAACTGTTATGTAGTTAAGAACATTCTTCTAGGATATCGCTTCTTCTCTGACTGACGCACCCAGGATAGTGTGAGCCTATAGAATAGGGATTTTCATGTATCACTTCCTAATCATTGCTGGAGGATTTTGCTTCCTGTTCTTCCTTCGATCTTGACTCGATCCTCTGCAGCGCAACACCAGTTGAATAGAATTCTAGCATAATTAACAAATGAGCGCATCTAAAATTTCTATTCCTACTTGGGAATAGAAGCTGTGTTCCTGTGATTAATGAGGGTGCTGTGGCTGGCTTAAGTACGATATCAGTTGCACACTGAGTAAACCAAGATGTGAGGATAAACATAGGGCGGGAAGACTATTTTATCTGTGACTCGGGAAGGGAAACAGGTGTTTCTGTGCTTTGTGAGGTTATTGTGAGAGGCTTGCTGAAGTGTTCCATACGCAGGGTGACCGCTGAACACAAAGTGAAGCAACATAAAAAGATAGACAAAGAGCCCGTAGCCAATTTAAGCTGTTTAAGTGTCCCTGCACTTTATCAAGCTTACTTTTAGCTCAGTAAAAAGTTCGATTAAATACAATGCCGGTTGTAAGTGAAGTGCGATGTAATAAACGGAACTAGGGGCCATAAGTATCAAGCCAAATTGACTTCGCAAACGCCAAAATTCGCAGAATTTCGGCGTTTGCAAATGCAATTTGGACTAATGGTATGCATCAAGCAAATCTGCTTGAGAAATAAGGAATCGCAAAATATGCGATTCCTTATCTTGCGATTGCATTTAAGGAGTCGCACATTTTGCGATTCCTTAAATGCAATGTAAGAAGCTAAAAAAATAGCAAATTGGCCTTGAGGAATCGCAAATTACCACCAACTTCTGTTGGTGGTAAGTTGCGAATTCCTTTCAAAATGCATATTTTTTCTTTTTTCAAAGTGCCACGTGACGCACATACATGCCCTTAGGGCATGTATGTGCGCCACATGTGCACCCATGCAGTTTTCAGGGGTGAAACAGGGTGTCCTTGGACGCCCCTGCACCCTTGAAAATATTCACAATTTGCGATTAACAAATTGCGAATCGCACATTTCCCCTTCATTCCTATGGGCCTCCTGGCCCATAGAAATGAATGGGAAATTATTCCTTAATTGCGATTAGCAATTTGCTAATCGCAATTAAGGAATTTTTAGAAATCACTACAAAGAAGCGATTTTCTACATACATACCATTTTGCGATTTCTAAATAGCGATTCCTTAAAAATCGCTATTTAGGAATCGCAAAACGGAATGTTGATACATATGGCCCTAAGTTTGTTGCGCATGTTTTTAAATCAACCTCCCTGATTACTAGAGGTTGACATAATAGTAAACAAAAAGGCTGAACAATCTTTGCCGTCAGTGGGACTTTGATTAAGAGAATCTCTTAAAAAATGCAAACAAACCTCAATGCAGTGAAAGTTCAACACTTCAAATAGCAAAAAGATATCATGAAAATGGCTTGCATGGCAAGCTTGTAAATTGGAAAAATTGTGTACCTTGTGAACGCTGCGCAGTTGTATCAGCGTCACGTATGGAGATATTGCGAACCGCGGGCCGGAGTGGATGCTGCACAGCTGTACTCTGTCACCAGGTGAGCTGCTACAAACTGAGAATGAATCTTCATACAGCTGAGTAGAATCAGTGTCATCCCGAGAGATATTGTAAACCGAGGACCAGCGTGCATGTTGTAAAGTTGATCAGTGCCATGGGGTGAGATATTACAAAGTAAAGATCTGTGTTTATGCAGTTGAGTGGCATCAGGTGAGATACTGAAGACCAGAATGCATGGTGCTACCCGGGAAGCTTATAATGAAGGACATTCTAGAATGAATTCTAGAATGATCCCAAGTGTACAAGCTCTAGCCGTATATTATTATTATTATTATATCTGATTTTGTAGAGCGCTCAGCTACCCGTAGGTTTCCCGGCGCTAAGGGAACAGAAGTAAAAGAGGACAACGGAAGTTTAAGGAATCGGTTACAGAGAAAACAGCCAGGTTTTCACACCTTTGCGGAATTTGATATAGGATGTTTCAGATCGCAGAGGGATGGGAAGCGAATTCCAGAGCGCAGGTGCCAGGTGGGAGAATGAGCGTCCACCGACTCTGGCCCGCTTGAAGCGGGGAACAGAGAATCTGCAGTGAGTGGAAGATCTAAGGGTGCGAGAGGGACAGTATTGCTGGACTAAAGTGGAAAGATATTGGGGGGCTTTTCCAGCTCTGATACGGTGCATGAAGCAAAGTGCTTTAAATTTGGTCCTAGATTCTATGCGCAGCCAGTGAAGGCTACGCAGAGAAGAAGAGACAGAGGTTGTTCTCGGTAGGTTACAAAGTAGACGGGCAGCCATGTTCTGAACTACTTGGAGCTTCCGGGTGACCTCCTTACAGGCACCCAGAAGGAGTACGTTGCCGTAGTCCAGCCGCGATGTCACTAGGGCCTGGACCACTGACTTCTGGGTGTCTGGAGGCAGCATCCATGTGATCTTCCTCAGCCACCTGATGATGGTGGTGCAGGTGGCCGAGACCTTGACCACATGTTGTCTCATGGATAACTGATTATCAAAGAGGACCCCCAGATTGCGTGCTGAAGTTGCTGGGACCGGTAGAGGTCCCATTTGCTGAGGCCAATGTTGCGGGCCCCAGAGAGCGGAATCCGGCCCAAATAGGAGAAGCTCTGTTTTATCGCCGTTTAGCTTTAGCTTGTTAGTCAGCATCCAGTTGGCGATGTCAGTGAGTCCAGAACAGAGAGAAGAAGAAGGAGAGTGCTGATTAGAGGAGAGAGAGAAAATAATTTGGGTATCATCAGCATAAGAAAAAATAGAAAGTCCAGCCTGTTCAGCAAGAAAAGCAAGAGGTCTGACGTAAAGGTTAAAAAATAAAGGACTAAGAATAGAACCCTGGGGAACGCCATACGGGGAGTTGTGAACAGTGGACACAGAAGAAGGGGAGAAAACCTGGAAAGTGCGATGAGAAAGAAAGTCAGAGATCCAGGCGAGGGCGGGGCCGCGGATACCAACAGACTTCAAGGCAGACAAAAGGATGCTATGGGAGACGGTGTCAAAAGCGGCACTCAAATCCAAAAGGATGAGTGCCACTGTCTCCCCTTTGTCTACCTGGCGCCTGACTGTCTCCGAGACTCCCAAAAGGGTGGACTCCGTAGAGAAGCCCGCCCGGAAACCAGACTGAGAAGGGTGGAGAACGTTTGCTGATTCAATGTAGGTGGTGAGGTGACGATTAACATGTTTCTCCAGCACCTTTGAGAGGCAGGGAAGCAGGGAAATGGGCCGGAAGTTGGCTGGGTTGCTGATATCCGCATTAGCTTTCTTCAGCAGTGGAACCACCATCGCATGCTTCCAGATGTTAGGAACCACTGCCTCCGTGAGAGATGCATTCAAAAGAGCCAAGATACAGTCCAGAGGGACAGAGTCTAAATTACAAAGAATCTGGGGAGGCATAGGATCCAGGGGAGAGCCGGATTTAATCTCTGCCAACAATTTCAGGAAAACGGGCATGGAGATACATTCCCATTTATCTAATCGAGGAGGAGAAGGTCGTTCAGGATCGTCCTGTATGGAGAGTTGGTCATGTTGCTGGAATGGTGGCCTGGGTGAAACAGAAGATGAAGTATCAAAGCCCGCGTAGATGTTGTCAATTTTTGATGTAAAAAACTCTGCCAAGGAATTACATTGATTGCTATCCAGGCAGGGGGCTTTGGGGGCACATGACATACCCGATAGTTCCTGAACTGCCTTAAAGAGGGATTTAGGACGATTCTGAGCTTTCAGTATCGTATCGTTAACATGATTAGCCCTGGCAGTGTTACATAGAGTGTGGTATTTCTGTAATGCAAGTTTGTAGTTCTCTTTATCTGCCGACAGGTAGTTGGATCTCCAAATGCGCTCTAGTCTTTTGCAGCGTGACTTTTCCATTTTGAGTTCTTCATTGAACCAAGGGGCAGGAGGGTGCAGGAACTTTTGTTTACATTTACGTGCCGGAAGGCAGGACTCAATAGCAGAAGTAAGCCAGGTGTTAATCTTGCCCACATCATCCGTGGTGATATTAGCAGAAGGGGGGAGGGTTTCTTTTAAGGAATGATTAAGTTGCTCCAGATTCAGTTTTTGCCAGTTCCTTCTTGTTCCAAGGGAATGTGGGCTGCCAAGGGGGCCAGGTGCAACCGTTGTTTTAATGTGAAACTCTACAATGAAATGATCCGACCAAGTAATCGGCTTAGAGGGGAGGCAGGTAACATTATCTAGATTAGCAAAAATTGGATCGAGTAAGTTGCCGCCTTTATGCGTGGGACCAGAGTTTAGAAGACTTAGATTGAGGGCAGCCAGGTCCTGTATAAGATGAGTGCTGGTAGAACATAGGGTGTCATTAAAATGTATGTTTAGATCACCTAATAATAGAAAATTATTAGATTCCAGCAAAAGAGGGGAAATATGTTCTGGAAGGGCAGCAGCCCATGCGCCAGCAGCGCTGGGAGGGCGATATAAAAGGGCACCGGACAGTGTAAAATTCGGAGATAATAGGAGTTTGAAACTGCCAGCTTCGCAATTAGGGATAGCAAGATCATCCCACTTGCAAGAATAGGTCCTTTTAAAAATAATAGCAATGCCTCCTCCATCTTTAAGAGGTCTGTTACGACCCACAAAGGCGTAATCATCAGGGAGGGCAGTAGCGATATCTGGTCCAGAACAGTCTTTTAGCCAAGTTTCGGTAAGAAACAAGGCCGACGGACTATATGAAGTGAGAAGGTCAAATATGTCCCTTTTGTGCTTAGGTAAAGAGCGACAATTTACGCTGATAAAACTAAACACAGGAGATGGGTTAGACAAATGAACCTTCACAGGGAGAGGGGTGTTGATCCAAAAAGGGAATGAGGGAATGCACAGCTCAGAGGGGTAAGACGTGATAGCCAGAGCGCAATCAGGACAGGATAGAGGTGCGTCCTGACAACACATGCAGGAGCAGTACTTACCAGGCAGCGGGCGTAAGCCAAGCAGAGTACAGCGAGAGTAGGTGAGTCTGGGGTAGATGATGCCAGGAGCAGGGGGGGAAGCCCCAGGTCCCAACTGGTCGCGGACGGGCGCTGACGGGCTTAACTCAGGCGCAACTCCGGCGCGCCTACGTCGCGCCCGCTGCGCTCGTCCGCTGCGCTTCCTAGGGAGGGGGACCATTTTGAAGGGCTGAGGGCGGGAGGGGCCGAGCGCTAGTCCGCTCGCGTCCACTCCACTCCAGGCTCCTCACCCAAAATGGCGGCCAAAGTCGGGTCCCGGGCAGTGTTTTAATCGCCTGCTATGGGATGAATCAGGGGCAAGTGCACAAGTGTGCAAAATAAGCTTTTAAAAGTCGCCTGTATAACAACACAGGTTAAAACAGTGTGCAGGGTAAAATACAATTTTTCACAATTCCGTTTTTAAATTCTACACGTCGCCTCTAAAGCAGCCACGGAGCCCGGTCGAGCCTTGGGCATCCGTGAACTTCGTATATCACGAGGTATGATATTCTAAAAATGGTAGACTGCTATTCATGCTGTAGGGCTGAATCATGAGGTGAGATTTCTGGAAACTGAGGACCTGTGTTGCATAGTGCTGCCCAGGAAGCAATGAATGTATGAATTTGAGTATGTAATGTATCTATTATTTTATTTGACTGTTCTATGATGTCTTTTCCTTGCATAAAACAATAAAAGCTTTTAAAAAAAAAAGGAAGCATATGATGAGGGAAAAATCCTAGAATGAGTATAAGTGTGCATAATCAGGATGTCTATAACGAGGTGAGATATTCTGTGAAATTAACACTGGTGTGCATAATTCTGGGGTGTGAATAACTTAATGAGTGAGGGGGTAGTTGTGTGAAAGTACTAGGTGAGTGGTGTGCCTTTGTGAGTGCAGGATGAGTGGTATGCTTTGGTGACTGTAGGGCAAGCGAAGCAGTGTGCATCTGTGAGTGCAGAGTATGCAGAGCAAAGGGAGAGTGATGTGTCTGTGTGAGTTCCGGGTGAGTGATATTTCTGTGTGAGTGCAGCTTGAGTGTAGTGTCTGTGAGAGGGCAGCTTGAATGATGTGTCTGTGAGCTCCGGGTGAGTGGTGTATCCGTGAGCTCTGAGTGAGTGGTGTGTCTGTGAGTTCAGAGTGAGTGGTGTGTGAGTCCAGGGAGAGGGGCGTTTGGATTCAAGCTCGCTCACACTTTATATTTACCACAAAGCCTTCTGTCTCACCACTTTTAAAATGCATGAGCCACCACTGGTTGTCTTGCATGATGTAATTTCAGATGTTGCATTGAGGTTATCAATAATGTCATAGAACATATCAAGAGTGGTGTAATATGTGAAATCATAAGCAGTGCATGACAAGGGTGCAAGTTATAGTCAATTGAGATTGCTATAATTGGTGAGTTTCAGTGGTTTTGTTAATTGAAAACAGTATGATTTAACTGACATTTTCACCTAATTTTAACGTCCCTTTAAGTTTGATTTTTTCAATGGATATAGATATAATATCAAAAGAATGTAATTGGTTACCATGAAGTGTTATTTTATTTCCCTGCCTCCATTGTTTTCTATTGAATTGTGTTGCAGTATCTGTCAGTGGCTATGCGTGGTGCTTGGCTTACTCCAAAGAAGGGATGATATAAATCTACACCTTGTTTGTCTTCCTCTCTAATTCCTTGATATTTCCCCAAACCCCTCCCATTTATTAGTAAGTATTCCCCATTTTTAACCACCGGCCTTTGCCACATATACTGCTGAACAGCACACCTACCTGTGCTGCACTCTGCCACTGAGGTAGAGTTCTCCACACTGAAAAGACAGGAGAGGCGGAGGTCTTTCCCCACACGAGCCTCATTTGTGTGACCTATTTTAAAGGTTGTTTATGTGCACTGCATTTTGGAATATAGCAAAAAAATGCTTTAGCTGGTCTGCGCATAAGACATATATAATTTTTCACAATTCCTTTCTCAAGAATCATAGATACCTGTCAATGTGAATTCAATCACAGCACAATTTCCGAAAAACTATTTTCCTCAGAAAGCCCACCTGTGAGTCAACACAATGGTGATAGCTTACTGTGTATTATGCAGTTGGCCATTCTCATCTAATACCTTTTTAATGCAGTTTTCCCATTCGAAAATACTATTTTTCACCGCCATATGTCCATATGGGTCCAGCACGTATGCTGAAACTTGTTTTGATTGGCATATTTTCAGGCACCATCTCATACATGCTTGCATTTCTGTGTTGTCCTCCTCCGCTTGTTGACTTTCTGATGAAAAACCAGCTTCTTAATAAAATTCATTAAAGGGGCCTCCACACATTTGCTATTACTCGTACCCTTTCCTCCCCTCTGATTTCTTGTACCCCAGAGGTACACTCCTGGCTTCTTTAAATATGTTGTAATTAGTGTATTTGAGGGAAGGTAGCAGCTAACATTTCATTTATAACATCTCCAAACTGAACTTCAATGCATTGCAAGAAATAAAAACATGTTTTATTAGGAATTCTACGTATATTGTATTTTTGTACATGGCGCTTTAATCGACAGTGCATCAACTTAGCAAATGTTGTTCCCTGCACACCGGTGTGCGCTCTTTAAGCCTATATTCTCTTGTTACATTTCAAATACTAAGAGTTAAATGTTCAGCGCGACATAATAGAAACATTATTTTTGTCAAAAATCAGCTACAGCATCTCTAATCATTTTTGTCCAGCATATTATAATTTTAATTAGTCATCTCCCTTATTATTCAGGAAAAATATTCCTGACGGAAACAAATTATATCCGTAACATATTTCACACGGCGTATCAAATATTCTAAAGGTTTTCTTTCATTATTTATAAGATGGTGCGCTGTCTCGCTGCTGAAAATGAGGTAGCCTTCAATGTAAAATGGTGCAAGCAATGCAGAGGAATGAAATAAAATCAGATATTCCCTAATGATACTTAAAAATAGACATTTTTGTTGCTGTTACATACAGCATGTTCCATCTTTTAAGATTTAATAGCTCTCATGTGGTTTAATGGAGAATTACTTTCAGTAATTGATTATTAAAATTTAAAATTGCTAACCATCTTCATTATTAGTTGAGCGAATATGTTATCCTTGTAATTAAAAAAGCTTGAGACTTTCATCCTGTTGACAGAATTGTCAAACAGCCTCCAAATTAATACTCAATGGTTACAAGATGCTTGCATGAAAAATGTAGCTCGCAAGTAATTTGATGATGAAAATGCACATCAGCCACAGGAAATGAGCAGAAACACTGCACATGAATACGCTAATCTGACAGTCGACTTCCATGTTAATTCATCCATTTAGTTTTTACTTCTAAAGCTAGGCTTATTCAGACTTACTCAAAGGAGTTGTAGCTATGTAAGGCGTTTTACATTTTTTATTTTTTTAGTTCTTTAAAGATTTTTATTGTAAGACGTTTTAATTGAAAAACAAAGTGGAGATCATAGTGTTCAGCAGTAGACTGGAAGCAGTTCGAGTGAGCAGACTTACAACGAGCTTAAAAATTATATATTAGGGTTAAACATCCTAGCCTCTCTTACTTCCCAAGCCTGGATTTTTCCTTACTCCCAGGACCTGATTGACAGTGAGATTTCTCAGAGTAGTTGCTCCTAACTCCTATTTTAGAAGTCTAACACTGCAGAATTCCCAGCCCCGATCCACAATGGCAGAAGTAAGGCAGGAGTAAACTTGGCTTACTTTTGAAATTCAGGACCAACCTGGGAGCACTACAATGTAAAATCATTGTGGCAGAGGCCCGTATGTGAAACTTACGAATTTTCATGAGCAATACATAATTATTCGCAGACCTGACTCTGAAAGCCTTTTTTTTCCACAAATAAGCAGGTTGTAGTGCTACAATTTCCTAAGTAAGTCACACCTAGGTTTGGTGTAAGAGCAAATTCCTGCATACAATTTGTTGTGGATTGGTCCTACAAATTCATGAGTAATTCACACTGTAGGGATTGTACATATGCACACGAGCTGTCACGAGCATTCAGGTGTTCAGGATCGCTCGTGACAAGCTCGTGTTAATATAACGTCATGTTGTTATTTGAACCAGTAATGGATGTCGGTTATGCTCGTGATCTGTGATCCGGCATTACCGTCTTGAGACTTGATGCAAGAGGATGGAATAAATATCCAGGAATAATAATTACCTTCTGTGTGATCATTTTGGACTTCCCTACACTGGCGACGATCGGGATCGGATACTCATTATCTACACCTAAGAAAAGAAGGAATTACTTTTTTTTTTTTTTTATTCCTGCAATTCTACATAAAATTGACCAGCGCTTGCAAAATTCAAATAACAGTGTTGGATTACAACGCACAGCGTTAGAGGGAAGACTACGATCTACAGAAGAGCTGTTACTTACTATTTATTTGTGGCGTTTTTTTTGAAAACCACTGACTTCAACTCTGCTCTCGAGCTTTCATTGCCGAGATACGCGTGCAAAGACTCGCGCAAGGGCAAATGAATCAGCACTGAATAACGCGCTGACGTCATCACGCGACCTTCGGAAGCAATAAAGACGGGTTTCCTGAAAACTGTTCTTCCGGTACTACGGACCCAGTCAAGACGCTTCCTGAATTTTAAAACCACAGCGCGCAACAAGTAATGAACAATCATTTAGTGAACTCCACACCTTCAGGAGACATCGCGTTGAAGATCTCACCCATTAAAAGGTTTTCAGTGACACGCACACTGCGTGTCCCACAATTTAATATTTAATAACAATGATAATTAATAATTCAATATACTTAATTTATTTCTTTCCTTTACTACCCTGCTATTTGACTTATACTTAGTGTGCTTAAATTGACTTATACTTAGTGCGCTTAATAGAGAATTAACATGTCAGGCATTGTACCCCCACCTTCATTTTTGTCATCACCTGGTGAACCACCCATGGCTTGGGAGATTTGGGAACCTGTTTTTTTGGCTTATGTTGATGTATTGGAAGAAGGGGAGTGTGAACCAGAAAGAAAACTATCACTCCTAAAACATTGCTTGGGTGGTATAGCTTTGAAAGAATTCAAAACATTGCCAGCCTTAGTAAACCCAGGGAACATTAATGTATATGAATATGCTTCTTTACAGTTAAGTTTAAGATATGGAAAGAAAAAGAATGTGGTCATGGAAAGATTCATATTTTATTCTCGCAAACAGCGAAATGATGAACCTGTAGAGGATTTTGTATCAGCCTTGAGATCCTTGGCTGTCACGTGTGATTTCGAACACATATCATATGAACAAGTGTTAAGAGACCAGATTTTAATGAGAACTAACAACAAAAAAGTACAGGAACGTCTTTGGACAACATCTGATATGTCACTTAATAATGCTATAGATATCGATAAATCTATAGAACATTCAGAGAAATTTGTCAAAGAGATTAGAGGCAATGATAAAGGTGATGTATTTAACATAACTAAAGATGTAGATAAGTCTAAGAAAAGTTTTTTTCAGAGAAACGAATACTCTTCTAGAAATGATAACAAATTCAAGAATCAGAAATATGAAAGGAAAACTTTCAAACTGCTATGTTTTAGATGCGGCAGTGACAGTCATTTAGCAGACTGTAAGAATTGTCCTGCTTTAGGAAAAACATGTTCAAAGTGCAACAAGAAAGGCCATTTCACAAAATGCTGCAGATCAGCACAAGGGAAAATGAACTGTATACATGAATACTGTGATGGTTACCAATCAGATAATGAAGAAAGGTTTCAGGTTAATACTGTTATCAATGTATGTGGGGATGAAGATTGCAAAAAATTCCCATCATGTATTATAAATATTGATGAAGTGAGTTTAGAAATTTTCGTAGATTCATGCGCATGGTATACCATCATTTCCTTAAATGTATTTAGAGACAAATTCCCGAACAAAAAATTACTTGAGTCTGATGTCTCTCCTGGTGGATACACAGGCCACAAAATTGACTTAATTGGTTACTTTATAGCAAAGATACAATTTTCTGACCGACACATATCAGGGAAAATCTATGTGTCAAGATCTGGATTGTCACTCCTAAATTGGCCACACCAATACGAATTAGGAATGAAAATTGATCCCAGGGCCAATCCACCTGTATACGTTGAACAAATATTAAATGTTTCAAGTGTCACTGAGAATAGTTCACTAATGGTAGAGAAATTGCGTGATTCTTTCCCTACAGTTTTTAGTAGTAAGTTAGGCCAGTATAAGGGATTTGAACATGTCATCAAATTAAATGAAAACGCCATCCCTATAAGACATAGAGTAAGGAATGTTCCTTTATCATACAGACTCAAACTTAAAGAAATGCTAAAAGATCTATGTGAGAAAAACATTATTGAACCTATAGAGTCATCACCTTGGGTTTCCCCATTGTAATTTCGGTTAAGTCCAATGGGGAACTCAGATTATGCATTGACCTCCGCAGTGTCAATGCAGCAATTTGGGTTGATTCACATCCTTTGCCCAATCTACATGAGATGGTCTCGACACTGGCTGGCGCACAAGTATTCTCGTGTGTTGATCTAGCCAGTGCATACCATCAAGTAGCACTTGCTGAAGAATCCAAAAACATAACAGCATTTATCACACCTGAAGGATTATACAGGTTCTGTCGCATGCCTTTTGGTCTAGCGAGTGCAGCATCAGTGTTCCAAAGACTAATGAGGGATACTTTAGAGGGTTTAAATGGGGCCATAGCATTTCAAGACGACATCTTAGTATATGGAAAAGATGACGCTGGCATGACAATAATTTAAAATGTGTGATTGCTGCATTAGCAGACAAGGGACTTACACTACGTATTGACAAATGCAAATTTAAACAAAAAGAAGTAGAGTATCTCGGACATACTATAAGTGGAATGGGAATCAAACCTAAGAAAAATCATGTCAAGAGCATCATAAATGCTCCTGTACCCACTTCAAAGGAACAACTTGTAGCATTTTTAGGCCTTATCGAATTTTATGCCAAGTTTATCCCGAATTTTTCTGTAAAAGTTGACCCGTTCAGGTGCCTGCTAAAAAAAAATGTAAAGTTTAATTGGACTGATAAAATGACAAATGCTTTTCAATCTTTAAAAATGTTTATTGTTAATGCACCGTGTCTCAAACCCTTTGTGGTTGGCATGAAATGTATCATCATGGTAGATGCTAGTTCTTCTGGCTTGGGTGGAGTACTTATCCAGAAAGATAATGAGAAAGAATGGGTTGTTGCATATGCGTCGAGGGCTCTGAGGGATGCAGAAAAGAATTATTCTGTCATAGAAAGAGAGTTACTGGCGTGTGTTTGGGGAGCTGAGCACTTTAGACCTTTTTTGTGGGGTACAAGATTCTTAATAAAGACTGATCATAAGCCTTTAGTATATCTCATGGCTCCAGGTGGAGGCAGAACTATGTCGGCACGTCTTGCAAGATTAGCATCAAGATTACAATCTTTTCAGTGCACTATTGAATATGTTCAAGGAAAGGCGAATATACATGCCGATTGCATGTCCAGATTGATTTCTAATTCGGATACCTCTGCAAAAATTAATGAAGAAGAGTGTGAAGTAGCCTTTACTTTTCATGATATAAATTTAGTGTATGGTGAGCAAATGTCATTACAAGAAGAAGTTTGGATGGAAGAGATGAGTAAGGACTTAGAATTGTGCAGTGTCAAGAAGTACCTAGTTCATGGTTGGCCAGAACAGAGGAAGTTATCAGGAAATTTAATGGGTTTTTATAAAATTCAAGAAGAACTTGCAGTAGAGAATGAATTGATTCTTCGAGGCCATAAAATTGTACCACCTTTTACTGTCAGGAACTCTATTCTTAAGATTGCTCATGAGGGACATTTGGGGATATCTTTCACCAGAAGACGTTTGAAGGAGTCCTTTTGGTGGCCGGGCATTGACTCGTGTGTGGACCAATTTGTACGTTCTTGTTCTTATTGCTCAAATAGTGACAAGACAGCTGTCGCTTTACGTCCTGAACCATGTCCCGTTGAATTGCCTTCAGGTCCCTGGCGTAAACTAGGGATAGATATCATCGGACCTTTTAGTTGTTTACCAAGACAAGAGGCTTTTGGCATAGTACTTATAGACTATTTTTCTAAATGGCCAGAGGTCAAGATGGTGAAGGAAGTCACTTCGTATCAGATAATAGAATTCCTAGATGAGATTTTTTGCAGGGAGGGTATTCCTCAGGAGATTGTGACCGATAATGGTCCGCAGTTTGTGAGCAAAGAAATAGAACAATTTTTTGTTAAGTGCGGTATTGTTCATAGAAAAATTGCAGTTTTCCACCCAGAAGCCAATGGCCAGGTTGAAAGGTTCAACCGTGTAATCAAAGAAGCCATACAACTCTCTATCAAGGGCAATTTGAATTGGAGAAATGCATTACAATCCATGTTGTTGGCTTATAGAACATCACCTAATTCAGTGACTTTGGTCACACCTTTTGAGCTTCTAAGAGGACGGAAGCCTAGTACTAAATTGGTTCCATGGTGGTTAAAAGGAAGTTTAGCTGGTACTGAAAACTGTCTGAAAGTAGATTTTGAAGCCGTTAAAAACAGAGTTCAATCGTATAAAGACAAAATGAAACATAATATGGTCAAAAGAATTGGTTCTACATCTTGTCGTTCCATTAAAGTGGGTGATTATGTCCGTGTAAAAAGAAAAGAGGGTGTAAGCAAAGGTTTACCAGTTTGGTCAAGTCCTATGGAAGTTATTGAAGTCTTTAGAAACGCAGTCAGGGTTGATGGTGGTTCAGTGTGGAACTTAAGCAGAATTTCATTGTTTAAAGGACCCAATCAATTAGTAAATGATGTTGACAGCAATGTATTTTTTGATGTTGGAAAACAGAATGACAATGTGGAACATCTCCATGAAGAAAATTGCACTAACAACACTAGAGCGACACGTTGTCATCGTTTACCTGTTCGATTTAATGACTTTGTAATGAACTAGATTAACTTTTATAATTTTTTTGCCAGTGTTTTTTTTTAAAGGGGGGAAGGTGTGTAGGGATTGTACATATGCACACGAGCTGTCACGAGCATTCAGGTGTTCAGGATCGCTCGTGACAAGCTCGTGTTAATATAACGTCATGTTGTTATTTGAACCAGTAATGGATGTCGGTTATGCTCGTGATCTGTGATCCGGCATTACCGTCTTGAGACTTGATGCAAGAGGATGGAATAAATATCCAGGAATAATAATTACCTTCTGTGTGATCATTTTGGACTTCCCTACACACACCCTTAAAGGAGTAAAGCACACCTACTATCAGTAAAATCTTTGTGATTGTGCCTAGAGAGGCCATTTCCAAGACCTTTCCACTTCCTTGCCTTAAAAGTTCTCCTGGTTGGCATACCACCACCGAGGATGGCATCGTCATACAAGTCGTTCATATGTGAATATTCCGAAATGATTAATACCTGTAGGTTGATCTACAGTATCCATTAGTAAGAGAAATTCTCTCTCACCCTGTAATTACAGAGGGCAGTAGCAGGGGTAATTCCATGGGGGGGGGGGGGGAGAATAAACTGAGCAAATACTGGCCACTGTGAATGGGCCTCTAAACTGTAAAGGAAGTGTCCCTTAGAAAGTGAACAGAACAGACAGAACAAGACAGGTAAGGAATTACCGGAATTACACTAGATCGAGTAAAACAATTATTTTAGAACCACTGGGCCTGATTTAAAATTTGTGGATGTGATGGATGTACCTTGCACCGTATTGTAAAGAGTCATAGGATATACTGGACTAGAAATAATGCAGACAGGCTGTCCGTCATGTTTGTAACCTACACTCCAACCTCTAAATCAGGCCCTCTGTCTACAAATCGAGAATACTTTCCTTCCAATCATCCAGTGTCTTAGAACCTTTTGCTTTACCTCACAATTCTTTTCATCTCCCCAACCACTCAAAAGTTATATGTGTCTATACAGGAATGACAAACAAATCCATTGGTGTCTTAGTAATAACCTATATTTATTTTTGTATTTGCTTTTCTATGAGGCTGTACAAACTGGTAAGGCAATAAAATCAAAGAGTGAGTTAACATACCACATAACTATATAAAAAGAAACTCTCTGCCTCAAAAAAAAGAAACCATGCTCTTAGTGGTTGACATTCTCCATAGCTGGAACCCCAATGTTCCTAGCTCAAACTGTTAGAACATACCCTCTAAGAAATAGAGATCTCTGTTGTTGATCCTCAGATCTATCTATTTTATATTAGCATTAACTAATGCATTGATTATGGTACCACACTATTTCATAGATATGCTCCACAAGGCAGTAACATTTGTGTACCACATCTAATGAATATAACTGATCAGACAATCCACATGTATGTTGGACTACAGGAGGGGACTTTGTATTGACTAAACAACGTGCAGCATGTACAGATCCAACTCATTCGTGTACAGCAATCATCTCAAGCAGAGAAGTGAGAAAAAGAAGTGGGTTTGACCTCAAATGGATGAAACATAGGGGTAAATGGTATCAAATGGAGGGAACTTGCCACAGGGGCTCCCAGTCAAATAATTCTGATATTGTTTACATTATGTGGAGGCGAATTAGGGCAGTGCATAATATATGCAATAATAGAAGGTCAGTATTTGCATGGAGGGGGAAAGGATGATTGGCGTATAAATAAGAATGCACTTATGAGGTTTTTTTCATTTCTGCCTATTGGCAGATATTTCAAAATTCAACTGGCTTGGCAAATCAGCTGGACTGGCATCATCATTTGAAATTTGGCATTCAATCGATGTGGCTGTTTGTTTCACAATGGCATTTTCAATCAATTGAGAAAGCCTATTGGAATTTAATGAAGTTGCATTGAAAACTTTCACAACCAGCGAGTGGAAGTCTCTGATTGAAATCTTGGTATGGCAGTATATAAGCATGCAATAAAATAGGAGAATAAGAAATCGTCATTTAAATTACCTAGCAGACATCAAATGAGTTAAAACAAATAAGCTTCAATTTAGACATCATTGGTGAGCCAGCAATATTTTACAGTATACATATTTATATATAGTAGAGAATGGTGAGCTCCAGATCTGTTGGTGATTGGCTTTTCTCCAGGAAAAATAAGATACTCGATGCACAAGGGCAGGCAAATCCATTAGATATTCAATTTCCTGAACCTATAAAGAAAGTAAAATGACAACATCTGGGCAATAATAATAGGATTGCAACAATCAAAAAAGAAAGCAGTTCCATTATGAACCTTAGTAAACTGCAGAAATTAAACCTATGAGTGGACGATCAAAAGAACTCTATTAAAGAAACTGTTAAGATACATTCAAATGAGCTACTGTCAATAAATATCCAAAAATACGTTCTTGATTCTCACTTTGAATCGCTAGAAAATCAGTCACCAAGAAATAATGGGTCATATGTAGGTAGCCAAATACCAGTCGGTAATGGAGAAATTCGGTAAATTTCACCGTTACTGACCGGTAAATAGGCATGCGCGATGTAGGGAACGATTTGGGAAAAAAGAATCAGTAAATACCGATTCCTCATCATCTAATCAGAATCTACCGATTCATAAATACCGAATCGGAAAATACCGATTCGGAAAATACCGAATCGGAAAATATCGATTCGGAAAATAAGAAACGCTAAAAACGATAAAAGAGATGTAGGAAAAAACGTTAATTAAGAAATCCATGAAATTCAGTATTTAAGAGTCGGTAATTACCATGGATTGAAAGCAGGGGGTAACTAGGTGCAGACCATAAAACAGGCCCCAAAATGCAACAGTGTGATCAGAATGGCGGCTTTCTATGTGACAGCAAGGCGGCTACGGCTACAGGCAGCAGGAGTGAGGATCTGGAGATGGGAGGAGCAAGTCTACAGAGATCACACTCTTCCAACCTACTGGGGCAAAGATCCATGAAAGGTATAGGCTACACCACCATACCATCCTGGACTTGATAAGGGACCTGCACCCACTCCTGAGCACCCAACACCAAGGGCGCATGCCATACCACCATATGTGCAAGTGCTCTATAGCCTACACCTACTTGCATCTGGCAGTTACCAGGGGGTGATAGCTATGGTAGGTGGGGTGTCCCAGAGTTGCCTGTCCTGTTTCTTCAGGAAGTTCCTGGAGGCCATGATGCAGAGAATGCATCATTACATCAGCTTCCCTGACACACATGCGGAACTGCTGAAGACCAAGACTGACTTTTACCAAATGGCACAGTTCCCACATGTCATCGGCTGTATTGATGGCACACACATCCCAATCTGCCCACCTGCAGCCACTGAGTACATCTACAGAAAGAGAAAGTCCTCCCACTCCATAAATGTGCAGGTAATCTGTGATGCTGCCAACATAATCCAATCCAAAAATTCTTTATTTCGGCCATTTGAGACCATAAAAGATTCATTAGAAAACATTTAAAACATAAGGCATACAGTTAAAACAAGGCAAGGTGCAACGAACAAATTAATTCAGTTTCCTAGAGGGTCTAATGCAATGAGGACGCAGTTAACTATATTTCATTACAGGTCATTACAAGTTCAGTAGAAGATTAACCTTTTAGTACTTTTCCCCTTATCTGCCACATAGCCATTAAGTACTTGGCAACTGCAAAAACTATATAATGCTGGGTACTTGTCTTCAGGATTCTGTATGAATGTAAATAGTGTCTTATGCCCAAGTTCCTACACAGTGGCGCTAGCCAGTATTTCCTCTGTCTATTGTAGGCCAACATAATCACAGACATCGTGGCCAAATTCCCTGGAAGCACCCACGTCTCTTACATCTTCCAGAACAGTGGGATCTACACACGCCTGGCAGCGGGGGAATTCGGAGAAGGATACCTTCTAGGTAAAACACTGTGACACACCCTGATAGATACTGCAGATGTAGGTGATGTTGTGCATGTGATTAATGGCTCTCTATTTTCCACATAGGCGATAGCCCATATGCCGTCCGCTCATTCATCCTCACTCCCTACCTGAACCCATCAACCCCGAGTGAGAGATGATACAACGTGGCACACAAATCTACACGCAACGTTGTGGAGCGCGCCTTTGGGCTGTTGAAAAGCAGGTTCCACTGCCTCCACAAAAGCGGAGGCGCACGTCAGTACTCACCCCTCATCAGCTGTACAATCATTGCAACTTGCGCAATGCTGCACAACCTTGCCACTAGGAAAGGCACAGCAGTAGAATTTACAGATATTGAGGATGATGATGATGAATTTGCACACCCTGAGCCCAACAGAGCAGGAGTGGCGCCAGCAACAGATGGGAGACAAAGACGGGCAGAGATCACACGCAACTATTTCTAAGTAAGTAAATGTAAATGTAAATGTAGTTGAGCTTATATAGCGCACAGCTACCCGCAAAGCAGGTGTCCCGGCGCTTGCTTAGGGAACCCTTCCTGATATTCCCCTGTGAGATAGCAGGGTATCCACAAGGTGAAAGTCAGGCATCCCGCCACGAGGGGCCGTTGTGGAGATTAAGCAAGCTGTTGCCCAGAGTCGCAGAGTGTGAACCCGTGAGTCGAGGAGGCACCGGGGTGAGAATTATCGAGTCCGTGGAATTTTTAGCCCAAGACCCGCCGGGGCGGGGAATTGAACCCTGGTCCAGGACCGATCTCAGATTCCGGGTCTGCCGCCTCTAACCCCTGAGCCACACTTCTCCACAAGTAAGGGCACACAGCCAGTTGTTGTATGCACAGGACGTAGTTTTAATATCTTGGCACTACGCCAGTACACAAAGGCCCAAATGTGCCAGTCCAATTGTTGCCATCCATTAGGGAAGTCCTGGGTTACTTCACCCATTCCAGTTCAGGGAGTGTGGGCAGCATCAGTGTCTGCGGGGACGCCCACCGGTGCTGGATGCCATTGGCTGGCTGACCTCATTGGCTGTGTGGGCAGTGGCAGCCCCATGCCGCCTGCTGCTCCTCCGGGTGTCAGTAACAGGGGGCTCATGCTGCTCCTACTGGTGGTCTCCTCACTCTCCCCCACATCCAGAGCACCAGTATTTGCCGACTGAGCAGTCAGCAGCACCTCAACTGCACTTGTCACCCTCTCAAGGCCCCTGGAGACTTCACTGCTTTTTAGTGTGCCAGTCCCTCCTGCATGTTGACGCAGCGCCTGCAGAGCAGGGAAGTGGCAGTGGCTAGCCGGTTCACTGCCCTTGTGTGTTGTTCAGACCTCTACCTCTCCCTGCGCCTTGTTGCCCTGTCCTCGTCCAGCTTGATGCACAGCAGCAGCACTGACTGGGACATGTCCCGCATGCCCGCAGCCATCTCTCTCATTCCCTCCGCCATTGAGCTGATGCCCTTATCAATGTTTTTTACATTTTCATTTAGGTGCTTCATCTGTCGTTGGACCGACTGGATGGCCTTCCCCTGCATGCGCTGCACCTTTACCATACTTGCCTCCAGGCCGCAGAAGACACCAGGACCCTCGCAATGTTGGTTTGGACTGCTGTCCCTGGCCCTGCGGCGTCTGGCATCTGTGCCCTGCACTGGTACTCGCCTCCTGTGTGCCTTCCCTCCGGGGTGCACTACCTTCCTTGTCCTTGGGACGCCTGCGAGATGTCTCGCCTGTGCACAGAAAATCGTACATTAGCTCTGTGGTCCTGCAGTCCTGCTTATACAATTTAATTCTCATCTCTGAAACACTGTCGCTATTGCCTCAGCTTGCTCATCACTGTTGTGTGTCACATGCCTTGTTGTTTGGTGTGTTGTCTGACATTTTAGGTGCTTCACTGACTACATCTCCCATAATGCATTGCTGGTGTATACTAAAACCTGTACTGGAGTGGGGTTCAGACTACCACATTGGGGAAGGGGAAAGGAAAGGGGAAGGGGTTGGGGTGATTGCTGTGCATGCTTTTTACCTTTTTTGGTGGCAGCTCGGGCTGAGCTGTCTGCATCCCCAATCCCACAGACGCTGTCTGGCTCTATGGTGGACTCCACGAGCTCCTCAAGCTCAGTCAGGGCAGGTGCCCTGTTCCTCCCTCCTGTCTGCCTCGCTTGTTTCTGGAGCTCAGCCATTTTTCTCTTTGTCACGGTCCGGAGGTCATACCACCTCTTCTTGAGGTCGTGGATGTCCCGTGGGGTCACTCCAATGGCATTCACATTGGTTTGTATAGCCAGCCAAATCTTCCTTTTGGCAGATTCTGCCACCTGCAGGGACTGCTTGCCAAACAGCATGTGGTGTTCCTTCCTACCTCCTCCACATGGACCTGCAGCTCCATGGTGTTGAGTTTCACCTTTATCTTTCTCTCTGCTCCTTCCATTACAGTCTCCTTGCTTGACGTCGTGCTGTTTTCCTGGAGTAAGTATCCCAGAGTCTCAAGGGCTCTGCTCTGCTCTCCCAGCCTCTCCAGCAGCTTCAGATTGAGTCCACCTGCATGGGTGTTGCCACTTCCTGGTTGGGAGGTGGAGTGATTGCACCGGATCTGCTGATTCCTTAATTATTTCTTTTTTTGAATTGCCGATTCGGTATATACCCAATCGGTATTTAGCGAATCGCATTTTACAGATTCTGATTTTACCGATTAGGTTTTTACTGATTGGTGTTGGGGATTCTGTATTTCTTTACCGAATTTTACCGATTCGGTAAATATTACCAAATTTTTTCCTACATCCCAAATACTGAATTCTTATTACCGATTCGGTAAAATTCGGTAATACTCGGTATTTAAGATTCGGTATTTGGGATTTACCTACATATGGCCCAATATTGCTATTAGTAGGATCCCCATTGTAGAAAAATGTTATGAAGTCTTAAAAAATATTTATGGTTATATTTATTAGGGAAAATGTAAAAATAATGCCATCTTCAGTTAACTTGAAAATAAACGGATCACTGACATAATATCGATAACATAAATATAGATGTAGCAAAATATCGAGTACAAAATATAGAATACAAAAATTTTGAACTCCTATCTCCAAACAGGTAAGTGCAAAAATATCGAATCAAAAATATTGTTGTTAAAAATATAGATAGTCAAAATATTGGATTTTTTAAATGTCTTAAAAGTGATTGAAAAATAATAAAATATTAAATATAATTAACTTAAACATACTTAAAATACTTAAATAACCTTAAAATTAATAAATAATTAATTTAAGTTAAAAATAAATAAACATACAATTTAATTTTTAAATACATACATATATTTAAACATAATATTAATAAAAAATATACAATATTTTTACCGTAGGTTAGTGGGACAGTAAAATTTACTATTACCACTCCATTGAGTGCAACAGTAGAGAAAGCGTTGGATAGCGTAGGGGTAAAAATTACTATTCCCACTACAGTGAGTGGAACAGTAGGGAAAGCGTTGGATAGTGGGAGGGTAAAATTTACTATTCCCACTCCAGAGAGTGCAACAGTAGGGAAACCGTTGGATAGCATAGGGGTAAAAATTACTATTCCCACTCCAGAGAGTGCAACAGTAGGGAAACCGTTGGATAGCATAGGGGTAAAAATTACTATTCCCACTCCAGAGAGTGCAACAGTAGGGAAAGCGTTGGATTGCGTAGGGGTAAAAATTACTATTCCCACTCCAGGGAGTCCAACAGTAGGGTAAGCGTTGGTTAGCTTAGAGGTAAAAAATACTATTCCCACTCCAGAGAGTGCAACAGTAGGGAAATTGTTGGATAGTGGGAAGGTAAAAATTACTATTCCCACTTCAAAGAGTGCAACAGTAGGGAAAGCGTTGGATAACATAGGGATCAAAATTACTATTCCCACTCCAGTGAGTGCAACAGTAGGGAAAGCGTTGGATAGTGGAAGGGTAAAAATTACTATTCCCACTCCAGACAGTGCAACAGTAGGGAAAGCGTTGGATAGCGTAGGGGTACAAATTACTATTCCCACTCCAGAGAGTGCAACAGTAGGGAAAGCGTTGGATAGCGGGAGATTAAAAATTACTATTCCCACTCAAAGAGTGCAACAGTAGGGAAAGCGTTGGATAGCGTAGAGGTAAAAATTACTATTCCCACTCCTGCGAGTGCAACAGTACGAAAAGCATTGGATAGGGAGAAGGTAAAAATTACAATTCCCACTCCAGAGAGTGCAACAGTACAGAAAGGATTGGATAGCGTAGGGGTAAAAATTGCTATTCCCACTCCAGAGAGTGCAACTGTAGGGAAAGCGTTGGATAGCGTTGGGGTGAAAATTACTATTCCCACTCCAGGGAGTGCAACAGTAGGGCAAGCGTTGGATTGCGTAGGGGTAAAAATTATTATTCCCACTCCAGAGAGGGCAACAGGAGGGAAAGCATTGGATAGCGGGAGGGTAAAAATTACTATTCCCACTCCAAAGAGTGCAACAGTAGGGTAGGCATTGGATAGCGTAGGGGTAAAATTACTATTCCCACTCCAGTGAGTGCAACAGTAGGGAAAGCGTTGGATAGTGGAAGGGTAAAAATTACTATTCCCACTCCAGACAGTGCAACAGTAGGGAAAGCGTTGGATAGCGTAGGGGTACAAATTACTATTCCCACTCCAGAGAGTGCAACAGTAGGGAAAGCGTTGGATAGCGGGAGATTAAAAATTACTATTCCCACTCAAAGAGTGCATCAGTAGGGAAAGCGTTGGATAGCGTAGAGGTAAAAATTACTATTCCCACTCCTGCGAGTGCAACAGTACGAAAAGCATTGGATAGGGAGAAGGTAAAAATTACTATTCCCACTCCAGAGAGTGCAACAGTACAGAAAGGATTGGATAGCGTAGGGGTAAAAATTGCTATTCCCACTCCAGAGAGTGCAACTGTAGGGAAAGCATTGGATAGCGTTGGGGTGAAAATTACTATTCCCACTCCAGGGAGTGCAACAGTAGGGCAAGCGTTGGATTGCGTAGGGGTAAAAATTACTATTCCCACTCCAGGGAGGGCAACTGTAGGGAAAGCATTGCATAGCAGGAGGGTAAAAATTACTATTCCCACTCCAAGGAGAGCAACAGTAGGGAAAGTAAATAATTCATATATAATTAAAAATGAACTAACTATAAATACCAATTACAAATTAATAAAAATTAATTACCAATTTAATATATTATAATAATTACTCAATATTACCTAATAATACAAATTAATTACCAATAACAATTAATTAATTAACAATTGAAAAATAATTAACAATTAACTTAAAAAATGCCAATTAATAAATAAAAAAAATAATTAATTACAATTGAATTACTTCCCACCCAATTCCCCTTTAAACCAACAACCCATTACAGAAAATAAATTAATACAATGAACATAGTTATCAATTAATCAATTATTAAAATTAATGACTAATTATATTTTAATTAATTACCAAATAAAAATTAATTAACAATTAATTCAAAATAAATACCAATAAATAAATTAAAATATTTAATTAATTATAATTAAATTACTTCCCACCCTATTCCCCTATAAACCCACAACCCACCACAGAAAATAAATAAATACAATTAACATAATTATCAATTAATCAATTAATACAAAGTAATTACCAATTACATTTTAATTAATTACCAATTAAAAATTAATTAACAATTAATTCAAAATAAATACCAATAAATAAATTAAAATATTTAATTAATTATATTTAAATTACTTCCCACCCTATTTCCCTATAAACCCACAACCCGCTCCAGAATTATATTACGCAAAAAGTAAATACCATAAAATTAATTAATTAAAATAAATTATAAAATAAAAATACACTTTTAACACATATACTAACATAAAAAACACTTACATATTATTAAAAATATAAATATTAACTTACTTACCTAAAATTCGATATTTTTGTTGTCTATATTCTGTACATCGATATTTTTGTTGTCTATATTCTGTCCATTCAATATTTTGTCCATTCTATGTTTTGGATTCGATATTACTGCTATTCTGTTTGATATTTTTGTAGTCTATATTCTGTCCATTCGATATTTTTCCCATTCTATATTTTTAACTCGATATTTTGCCCATTCTATATTTTTTACTCGATATTATGACTGTATACCGAAATAAACTTTAGGAGATTCATTGAGATCCATCTTATGATAGACAAAAAGATTGTTCTAAACTAAGATAGATCCAATTAAATATTCAGCCATATACTGTGAAGAATCTGCTATCAGCGAAAAAAGTGATCAAAGACAATGGGATCATTACTTGTATACAAACCATGGGTATAGAACATATTTTTAATTCCCTTCTAGATTGAAGGTTCTGATCAATGCTGCTTCTAAATTTATTTTTTCTAAAGCAGAAACAAGGAAGCTACTCGAAATGCTTTCTATCTAAAAGGAAATGTAGATAAATTAATCAAACTGGAAGATAAAGGTGTAGCTACAGAAACAAATAGGTGTTGCCTGAGGAGGATGAGGATGATAGGTAAAGTCGACTTTTATTGATCAGAGAGGAAAAAGGGTTTAGTAAGGTGCACACGGTTTCACAAATTGGGGAAAAGAGAAAAGATTGAATTCATACAAAATAGTGGGTATATTAAGATGATACGACCTGATGGTAAAAAGGCTAAGGAATGTGGCTAAGTCTTTAATTTAAGTATATAGGCTTGGAATGTCAATGGGTTGCTGAGTGATTAACAAAATCTGTAATTGTACTCCACAGTCTGTGCAATTAAGGAATGAATCTGTTATCACCACAGTGTTGCCTAACCAGGACCAGTGCTATGCTGAAAACACACTTAGAATACAGTAAAAACACCTATATATTTATTTGTTTGTATAGTGCTTGAATCGAACCCTGAAGGGGTATCTCTGCGCTTTGGATGGGCAATACACTAAGGTGCACTTTGCGTTCAGGTACCCCTATGATTGGCATGAACTCCCCTATAAGGCCCTAGTACATAGTAGGGCAGGGGGGTTAAAACTACATTTAAGTCCCTAGTTTATAATAGAGATTGGCAGTTTAGAGGCCAGCAGCCATTTCTGCACTTGCATGTGTGCACTGCTGAGGCCTGAGGTCAGTTTAAAAGCAGCCCTGTGTTGCGGGACTGCTTTCAAAAATGTAACTTATGCCCAAACTCGACTTTGGTGTTTGGGGCACTTAAATATGATGTCCAACATACTTTGACATATTAGGTAACCCCAGGGACTCCCCTAGGTGTCCCAGCGGTGGCGTGTCTGGTACTTATAAGGAGGACCCTTATAAAATAGGTTTTATATGCCCTGGGGGTAGTAAAATGGTCCATTTCACTTCTCTCAATGTAGTAAAGTGCTTCCCAAAATATTTCATGCTAGGAACACCTTGGAGTGAGGATCTGCAATATCTTTACATATTCAGAACCCCTAAAATCTCCCTTTGATGTTCCAGGGGTGGGGGGCCCTGTAGATATATGCAGGGTCAATAAGTTATTAATTATTAACTAACGCTAGGCTTTACGGAAAATATCATTCAAGAACTTGGGAGAATGGTATTGATGAATCCAACAATATGCTGTCGTTTAATTTATCCTAACATGTAAAGAAAATAAATTATAAGACTTTCTTGTCTGTAAGCCAAAATTCAGCCTTTCAGTGGTCTGCTCTGATTGGTCAGAGTTAAGTGGATTAGCCAGGCTGCTTTACTGAAGTGATAAGTGGCACATCTGGTGAGGAGCCATTCTGGGAGGTGAGGGTTCTACTGCATAGGGATGCCAGAGCATGGGGGAAGGGTCATAAACCATGAGCTTTAAAGGCCCAGGGGGACAGGCAAAGAAAGCCAGAGCCATCTATGCCCACCCCCTCAGGACCCAGTCAGATAGCAGGCTTAGGGAAGGAATGTGCAGATGCCAGGGGGAGGGAGACCATAAAGATGAGCCATTCTGGAGGCTGGTTTAGCTAGCTCTTACCTCTCTGCTGAGACTTCAGCCATATTGACTCTTGGAGAAATAGTGCCACACTTTGGAGGAAATGGTCATGCTCAGGGGTGTAGACCTGCACCTCATTGGACAGAGGTGCTCTCCTGTTTGATCCCAGAGAACACAGAGTAGGTATTTGAGAGGTGCAGAGCCTCTTAGATCTGCTGCTTGAAACTACAGAAGAAGGAGTCACTATGCTTGAAGTTTGATTTGCGGCAATCAGGCCCTGCACTCTGGCTCACTGTGCCTGTTTTACAATCTGGAACCAGAGCCCCGTTGATCAAACCTGCTTCCAAAGTACTAAAGAGTGGACTCCCTGCAAGCTACAGGTTAACAGAGTTACCCTGGACTATAACCACAAAGACACCTCAGCCATAGATGCTTCCAGTGGATTTGTAAGGGTTTTGTCCAAGTGGAGTAAGTTTTCAACACTTTGGGACCCTTAATGGAACTTCAGGAAGAAGTTCCAAAAGTTTTTATGAGGTTTGAAGCAACTTTGAAAAAAATCTCAATCAGTGGACCGACTCAATCTGGCCAACCAAGCATGCGACACTCAGCCAGTCTGTCCTCCAGGTCCGTCCTTTTGAAAAGCTCCGAAGGTCTGACTTCCAGGGTTTTACTGGGAGCTGGTCAAACCTAAGTCTGCGAACCCCCATCGAATTCCGCCGGTGAAGAGCATGGAAGGAATCCGCTTGACAAAGCTCCCTAAAAGTTTCTAAGTCCAAAGGTAGAAGAGTTAACTAGGACCAACTGCGAGAGTCAAGCCGCCCACCTTCAACCGTGAGCCTGCCTGGATCTTTGGTTCCTCCTGCTGGAAATCTCCGGTGCTCTGACTTCCATAGGTCTGACCAGGAGCTCATCGCTAGGCAAGCCGGCGAACCCTCAATGAATCTGGACTGGCGAAGAGCTTTGAGGGATCCCGGGAGAAAAAGATCCAGAATAAGTTAAAAACGTACCGAGTCCTACCATGAGGGGTAGCCGCGCGTGTCTCCATCGCAGTTGGCCTGAAACTTTGATACTTATATGATTCGAGGGAGTGGACCAAAGTCATGCAAATATCACTGGGTCAAAAAAGTTCTTGATTCCCAAATTGTTCTTTATTGTTCAAGTGTCCATCACACAATGACGACAGTTCAAAGAATCATTTCCAATACTCCAAGTAAATCCAAGATGATCAAAATAACATCAAACAGCCGACGCGTTTCGTCCAATGAAGGACATCATCAAGGCTGTTGAAAAACAAACCAGATATAAGAGAATATTCATAACATATATGTATTCACATTTTCAGAAATTTCCTACTAGTCTCAGCATTTCGACACCTGCCTATTTCACAATCTAGTGTCTGTTAATTCTACCCCAACCTGTGTTAGGTTTACATCAAACCAAATCATATGAACAAATTTATAAGGCTCACAGAAATTACAAATTTTTTGTCGAAAAGACCTGCATAAACTGAATACATCACAGATACAGTTGATTATCTCTCTATACATCATAAATCCCCATTTTTGCCTACCTTGCAAAAGGCTTTTCTCAGTACTTCCCTATTTCCAGTTTACGTCAAAGTGAATACACCACAGTTTGTCTAAAAAAATATATATCACATAGGTATATAAGATTCATGGTACATATATTCCTATTAGCAATCAATCTATTATCTTTAGGACATCTCAGGTTAAACCCGTAGCCCATGTTCTTAAATCCCATCATCATTGACCTACAATCTCCATCTTAGTTCTACTCCTGACCGTCATTTGAGTTATCTTAACATTCCTAACTTACTATGTCTATTGACCTTATTGGTATTCTTTCCAGTTTTTGCTGCAAATTCTTACCTATATTTCAGGTCTATTCAGGTGCAGGACCTCAACTCCCTTTCCAATGTATCCTATTCTGTGTCATGAGAAAAACACAATATTTTATCTAACCAAAAATCACAGATAGACGCTATTCCCCAACCTCTATCAAGTTATCTTCTTAACAATTCCTCAAAAAACTGCTTACCAATATAACTATCAGCCAATCTTCACACAACAATTCTCACGAAAGCTCAAAATATTTTCTTTAAACTCTGTATCTGTGAACATAAATACGCATAAAAAGATGTATAATAAAAACAAAAATCTGCATTAGGGAGAAGCTTGACCTCCTAGTACTACTACTACCATGCTGCTACCATACCCTCACCTGTTCTCAGTTAACATTCCATCTTCTTAGTTCTGTTCAAACAAAAATATACAAAACATCTATGTCATTAACTATTCTCTCATCAATGTTTTAAAAGCAACTAGTGCATAGACAGAAAATGTCTATCTCCTCCCCTCTTTACCTGAATCAATTCGATTAATTCGTCTACGGGAAGTCCTGATCCATGGCGACGGGCATCTCATCTGGTAACCGTGCACTTAATCTCTTCGGGATGTCGTTATTTAAACTGCTCCTCAGCCAATCACCTCTGCTCCATTTTCCCGCTAAATAAACTTAACCTGCTTCCACTCCGGTCCGCGCTCTACGATTTCCGCCTACATAGCCATCAACCAATCCCCATTCACCTATGCTCAACCAGATAGGTTCCCACTTAGGTCCGCACTACATTCCTCACGCTAAGCCCGTAACCCTATCTCCCGGTAAGTCTGGTGATTTCCGCTTCCTTGCTTGCACCAATCACAAGTAGAGACAGCGCCCTGCATGTTCCGACATAAAAACCTCATTTAAAGGAAGTGTATTTGTCCTCATTCCTATTATATCCGGTCAACATTACTTCCGGTTAATTATCAACCAATAGAATTCCATTACATCAAATATACGCGAAGAATTGCTCAATCTTTCCTTTTTACCGTTCCTGTCAACCAATCAGATAAAGGGAAAGGAATTCTCATATTAACTCACGTCCCCCGTACCAAGTGTTTTGTAAAAACGTATTAAACAAGTCGTGTTTATTGAAATTAAAGTCATGTGCCGCAACCAGCCACCTATCGATCAATATCTAAAAAATATCCATCAATGTGCAACTAATAATATATGTATTACATTTTGTACCTCTGCACTCCAAGTATTCAAAACTTCTGTTCATTAGTTGTCAATGAGTTTATCACATATCCTAATCACTTATATTCAATTACTGTTGTTATATTGATAACCATCTTATTATTAGTGCAGTTTTAAAATACAAGAAACTTGACCATTAATCAGTACACAAATTTCTCTCGAAATCTATCATTATTAACCATTTTATTATTAGTGCTGGCTTGCGATTCATGAAATATAACCATTGATCAGTATACCAATTTTTCCTCGAAATCTTTCATTAATGACCATCTTATTATTAGTGCTGGCTTGCGGTGCATGAGATTTAAACATTAATCTGCAAACAGATTTTCCTGTAATTGCGTATTGTAATTTCAGTGATCATCTCACCTCAGAGTCCTCATCACTGAGAATTTCTGTCCATTACTTACATGTCAAGCTAATCTCCCTTTCCTCTCCTCCATATTAAACTTTATATTAAATCCTGTAAATATTTCTACTTCAGAGACTACGCCTTTTATTTTCCAACAGGGATAATTCAAAGAAAGTAATGTAACTCATGTTCTGTGTTGAGTCCACATCTCACAGCCCTACAGCGACTGATCCTACGCGACTCCTGCTGTCGCAATTGTAAAACCCAATCCCCTCCTCGTTTCGAGATCTTAACTCTTTGCAATCCATGAAATCTGATCCTATTCCTGAATTGATGATGTGTCCTAATGTGTGTATAAATAGGTGACCTTTCATCACAATTCTGAATGGATCTAACATGCTCCTGTATCCTCAATTTGAGCTTTCTCTTCGTGCTCCCAATGTATACTTGATTGCATTCACATAGAATGGCATAAACCACCCCCTCACTGTTACAATTAATGAATTCTTTGATCGTATACACCTACTCTGTATTAAAGCTGAACTTCTTGGTCCTATTCATACCTATGTCACAAACATTGCATGAACCACACGTAAAAAAAACGCAGGAGTCTGGTTTAACCAATCTGTATGTTTCTTCTTGATAGGCTCCAAATAATTACTACTGATCATCTGTTTGACCATTGGACTCCTCCTATAAATTACTTCAGGGTGTTCTCCCAATGAAGATGTTAATTGTGGAACACCCCTCAAAAGATTCCAATTTTTATTCAAAGCCGTATACACATCTTTTCTGTTCTCACAGTATTTGGTAACAAAGGCTACACGACACATCGCACTTTTACTATCCTTTTTCTGTATCAGCGTGGATTTCCTTTCCACTCCCAGTATTCTCTTTCTTGCTTTTCTGAGATCCCCCTGTTCGTACCCTCTCTGAATTAGCCTGTTCTGTAAATGGTCTAATTCTTCCAGAAAGTCTGTCTCCTTACTACAATTTCTCCTAATTCTCACCATCTCTCCATATGGAATCCCTCGAATAACTGCTTTGGAATGGTGACTGTCTGCTCTAAGGATTGAGTTTGTGGCAGTTGGTTTTCTATATAGCCTACTAATGATCTTATCATTTTCCACTCTCAGTTCTACATCCAAGAACACTATATGTGTTCGGCTCTGTTCCAACGTCAAAGTCACATTAAAGTCATTACAGTTCAAGTACTGGAAATACTCTTGTAAATCAATAGCTGATCCTCTCCATATCATCAGGACATCATCTATAAATCGAGTCCAAAATAGGATGTTGTCCATCCACTTGTGCGCCCCTCTGCTCCAGGCGTGCTCCCTCTCGAACCAACCCATAAAAAGGTTCGCGTAAGAGGGAGCGAACCTGGAGCCCATGGCTGTCCCTCTAATCTGATGATACCATGTGTCCTCAAATAGGAAATAGTTATTTGTCAAAATTAATTTGGCCATTTCGACCAACATGTTCGAATGCTCTCTCAGGCTCACATTTCTGCTGCCTAAAAAATACTTCAATCCTGCTACTCCTCTTTCCATGTTGATGCAGGTATATAAACCCACTACATCCATTGTGACTAGGGTGTACCCTTCTTCCCATGCCACATCCTCCAATTTGTTTAGAACATCCATTGTGTCCCTGATGTAAGAGGGAAGATTAAACACCAGTGGTTTTAAGAAAAAATCAACAAACTCTGATAAATGCTCAGTTATACCCCCGATCCCTGACACTATAGGTCTACCCGGAGGATGAGTACTGGATTTGTGCACCTTCGGTAAGATATAAATAAACGGAAAAGAAGGTTTGCTAATGCTCAAATATTTGAATTCTGCTTCATCTAACATTCCTTCCTCTTTCCAGGTATACAGTCTATCATTAATTTCTCGAGCTGCCTCTGCAATGGGATTGGTAGGTACTTTAACATAACAGGTCACATCTTCCAATTGTCGTCTGATTTCTCCACTGTAGTCTGATCTATTCATAATAACAATATTACCCCCCTTATCAGAGGGTTATATCACTATACTTCTGTCTGAACGCAAATCCCTAAGGGCAGTGCGTTCCCCAACCATCAAATTATCCTTAAACTTCCTCCTTTTTTTCCAGTTCATGTCCTGTGTCTTGTGTAACTCTTCTAAGGTCTTGGTTACATACATATCAATTGCCATGAATTGTCTCCCCTGCGGAATGAACTTAGACTTGGGTTTAAGCCCACTGGAACAACTATAGTCAGTGGATACGTTCAACAGCCTTGCCACATCTTCTTCACCCAAATCATCCCCTTCAGTGATGGACATTAGCAAGTGAGTATACCTTAAGTCATTGATGGTCATTTCACAACTTTTATTTGATGTCAAACTAACATTCACAGGTCTATCATGTTCTGCAAAAAAACATTTCAATTTCAATTTCCGTGCAAAATGAAATAAATCAATTTCCAAATCTGTGTAATCACATTTATACATTGGACAAAAGGACAATCCCTTCTTTAGAACTGACAATTCCTGATCATTCAAACGTCTATTGGATAAGTTCTTGACCTGTAATTCACCTTGTTCATCTCTAGATTGTTCTCCCATTATTTTTTCAAAACATTCTGACTTCTTGTACCCATCCTTGTACCTCCTGTGTTTCCGGCTTCTCCTGATACCCCTGGACTTTTCTTTCTTCCTTTTCTGATACGAGTGAGCTTGTCCAAAAAAGACGAACTGGTTGGCTGAGCAGCAGTCGCCGCTCCTCCTCCAGTAAGATCCTCAGTGGACGAGACACTCGAACTACTGCAATTGACTGAGCTCAAATCACTATGACCCCCTGCTACATTCATCGGGCCTTTAGATTTAACCAATTCATCAAAACCCCTAGCAAAGGTGAATATCCTCCCTTGGGCATAGTCTCTCTCGTCCCTTCTAATCTTGGTCATCTTTTTCTCCTTGATTTGCAGTTGGTACTTATTAATGACTTCTTTCAAAATCACAAAGTTCTTTTCTGTGAGCTCTGGCTCATTCATATTCTTTATCTCTAATTCTAAATCTGCAATTTGTTTCTTCAATTTCTCCACCTTTCTTTCCGCATTTTTTATCAAAATATTAATCATAGTAAACGATGAGTTATACAAATTTTCCTCCCACTCTTTCAACAAATCCTCATCGAGGTCATCGAATGTGGGGAATATTAATATACGAAGACCTCTGGGTACCCTTCTAAGATCCAAGTAGTTTTTCAGGGTTACCCCGTCCCACCATTTAGAAAGCTCACTCTTCTCAATCTTTCCAATTTCAAAAATGTATCTCCTAGACTATTGACAGGTGTAGCCCTTTTGCCTGTGTTACCAGGAGTCTTAGCATTACTGAACAGCTCTGCCGCCAATTTTTCTCTGTCATCCTCCATAGTTCAATCACAAATGATAAATAACCACTGTGATTTTTGTGCTCACCACCCTATAAATATAAATCTAATAGAAGCGACGGTAAGGGCCTGAAGACCGTGGCACAGAAAATCACCAGATTTCAATAAATCAGAATGTCCTTTTCTTTATCTGTCCGCTCAAACCCCAAGAGGATCCACCGTCCAAAGATCCAAAAACAGACCAAAGTACTTATATGATTCGAGGGAGTGGACCAAAGTCATGCAAATATCACTGGGTCACAAAAGATCTTGATTCCCAAATTGTTCTTTATTGTTCAAGTGTCCATCACACAATGAAGACAGTTCAAAGAATCATTTCCAATACTCCAAGTAAATCCAAGATGATCAAAATAACATAAAACAGCCGACGCGTTTCGTCCAATGAAGGACATCATCAGGGCTGTTGAAAAACAAACCAGATATAAGAGAATATTCATAACATATATGTAATCACATTTTCAGAAATTTCCTACTAGTCTCAGCATTTCGACACCTGCCTATTTCACAATCTAGTGTCTTTTAATTCTACCCCAACCTGTGTTAGGTTTACATCAAACCAAATCATATGAACACATTTATAAGGCTCACAGAAATTACAAATTCTTTGTCGAAAAGACCTGCATAAACTGAATACATCACAGATACAGTTGATTATCTCTCTATACATCATAAATCCCCATTTTTGCCTACCTTGCAAAAGGCTTTTCTCAGTACTTCCCTCTTTCCAGTTTACGTCAAAGTGAATACACCACAGTTTGTCTAAAAAAATATATATCACATCAAAGCTATGTACTGCTTTTTAAATAGGCCCGGGCAGTGTAATTCCACAGAGTTGCCAACAATTCAGTCAAATCCGCGGAGTTCCCCAAGTGGGCAGAGTATACCAAGCTGCTCTCGCTCATCTCCAATTTTTTGAAAAGGCCCAAGCTAAGGAATAAAGAGATGGAGGTGGGTATCATCTAAAAGCTTAAGTCTGCACCAACATTCACACGCAATCTAACTTGCCATCCTGGTGGATTGGTTTGAAATATACCGGTACAGAGGTGCACACAGGAAGTTGAAGAAAAAGTGTACACACCCAGTGTACGTGAAACCAAACAAGCACAAACAATCAACTGACGGAGACAATAAGAGACCAATATACAGCATTACATTAGGAGCAAAAACTACACAAACAAACACACATAAATGTACTAAAACTCCACTGACGGCACTAACCGTACGTCGCTACTGTCGAATCTGTGCATGGTCTTTGGTCATTTGTTCGCATTGATCTTCTCGGCCAGCTCCGCCCTGCAGCTGTCGCACAGCACAGTGATTGCCAGTCTGATGGCAGCTGCAGAGGTGACCAGAGGGCATGCTGAAGAGCAACAGCTATGCAGGAAACTTACCTGAGCTGGTACTAGTGGAGAACACCTTGGGTAGGCAGCGGGGCTATTTAATTTATTGCCCTAATGCAATAAATGCAAAGTTATTGCTGCTGTGCATAACTGACTAGCTGTGTCTGTAGCCGGGTAGTGTCACCTCTACCGGAGGGCTGGGCAAAGGCCACAGCAGGAAAAAGCTTGTCTGAGTCTCGTGCCAGGGACACAAAGAATGGACAACAAAAAAGATAACAAACGTAAAGCCCCATGCGTGATTGTAAACTTGGTAGCCATCTTAACTTTCAATATCAGCGGGGTCTGCCTCTTCCCACCTCAACCCGACTGCCCCCACCTCCGGGTCACCAGCAGCGACACAACATGTGGGTCTGGGATTAAAGCCCTGGGCACAAGCCCAATCTGCCCCACCACTCCCTGGTGAGAGACTGTGCAGTGCCTCACGAGCACCCAATGGCTCTGTGAAGTGGCTGCAAGGATGGCTTTTTTCCTACTTCACTTTGGAGAAGTTTGATTGGGTCAGGAAAGTTAAGGAAAGGTCCAAATTGATGACATGAAGATGCAAGAAGGTTTCAGTGCATGGAAAGCTTGATCTTAGGGAGGGGGAGTGCTTTGGTGAGTCTAGAAGTGTACGTCAGAAGTGCTAGAATCACATAGTGATGAGGCTGTTCCTCTCCGAACTCCATTGTGAACATGAGCATTCCTGAGCTACACTGCATTTCTAGGCATCACGCTCTCATGGCTCCCAAACTGGTTGTAAAACTGTCATCTTTAAGCCAGGCAGAGGAGCTAATGATATCTGAAATAGAGCAGCGCTCTAAGCAATATAAAATTAGAGATGGGCACTGGTAAACCTAGTCATGCTGTAATTTGCAGAGTGTTTGCTGAACCCCAAACTCCAAGTGGAGCGCAGAGTTGCAAATCTCCACAAACTCTACCAGTGGAGCAGTTTACCACCCACCCCTATTTTTATGTTCTTTAAATTTTTCAATCAGTTATTTTGTTCAAGATGAATTTGCAGCACCCATTTCATTGGATACATTAAACATCCATTAATGGACTAAAGAATGGGATAACATCTAATCATAATGGAATATCAGCAAGCTTTTAAAATACCTAAACAAAAGTATCTGTATACCATTGCAAACACTCTGCAAAGATATTTGTGAGTGTGGGACTATTCCATGCTCATAGAAAGAAGATGTTGTTGGAATTTTTTTAAACTTAAGAAAGATCTGATGTTTGCTTCATGTACACCTGTTTCCTGATTCAAAAGTAAAGTTTAAGTCAATATACTTACAGGAAGATTACAAAATATTCTGGCATCAGTTGGTCACAGAGTTCAACAAAGCTTCATAAAAGTGTGGAGCATTGTAAAGAAAGTTACAGGGGTATTAGCAAATAAAGACTGTGCGGAAGTGGACCATATTGCTACAGTTTAAATTCCAAAAGACTTTGTGAAAGTCTAGTCCAGGTTTTGCATGAATAATGCATTCATTCCTTATAGTTAATGGACAACCGAGTGAATGAATCGCAAAAAATAAAGTGATAAGATCTCTACAAGGTCTCCACTCTTGTTTTCGATTTTTATAGAACCACTTGCTTTGTCATTAGCATATAATCAGGAAATTCCTCAATATTAGTTTACGAAGGAATTTCAAAAGGTTGAATTACATACAGATGGTGTTTTGGTTATAATGTCGCTGATAAAAATATGAAATAATTATGCAGTTTTGGTAAATGTTTTGGCAGAGCTGATGGCCTGGAATATAGATGAAAAGCTAGAAAACAACTTTTTACAATAACAGTACAGAAGAAATGAGATATTGTAGGTACACATTTCACAGAAAACTCAAGACTTTTATCAAATAAACTATTGGAGCAAATGCTCAGAAATCAAGAATCATGATCTCTAATTATCAATAGTGAGTGGAATTACTTTCATGAACATGAATATCTCACCAACATTACTAATTTTAGTTTCAGTATCTTCTAAGTTCAATATATCTTTATTCAGCAGTAAAACAATAAGAAAAGAAAGATAAAACACCACAACACAAAACCACATTATATATATACACATGGGGCCATATTATGGAGAGTGCCCCGGGGGCTCAAAGGGTGTTTAATAGATTTTTATAGAAGTTACAAATCACCATTATTGATTGTTTATATGCAGAAGTGGACACCTTCCTGCACATGAACCAGCATTCCCTGCAATGCAGGCACCCTTGGCACTATGGTGTAAGGGTGCATGCATTCACGCTAGGCAGCTAAATTTAGTACCAGTGCTAGGGAAAACACAATGATGCACTGCTTTCTTGTAAATACAGTGCATCCCTACATTTTGAAACTGTCAGTGCGCTGCAGTAGCAATTTTGGCTTAACCCCGCACTCTGGTAGTTTTCTTGTAAATATGCCCCTATTTCTTGTGCTATGCCTATGTAGGGATGTCCTGGGGCTGAAGCTGAGTGGTAGTAGCATGGAAGAAAGCTTAGGGGCAAGAGAAAAGCCAGGTTTTCCGTTTTTTTGGGAACAAGGTGTGGATTCAATGCTTCTAAGATGTAGAGGCATTGTGCTCCAGTGGAATGGTCCCAGGAAAGAGAGAGCCTTACCTCCCAACCGAGACTTTTTAAAATGGGGGACATTGGCCAACAGAATATTGGAGGAGCGAAGATTTCTACGAGGAGTTTAGAAAAAATCCTACGTTTAAGGTAACCTGGTCTTTCCCTGTATAGGGCTTTCTGTGTGACAAGCAAAGATAAAAAATTTCTTTTTTTCCTTACAGGGAGCCGGCGCAGGCTCCTCAGAATGTGGGACACACTGGCATTTCGCGGGAGCTCAAAGATGGTACGGGCTGCTGCATTCTGGAGAAGCTGAAGCCTGTCCAGCAAAAAGCTAGGCATGCCGAGATAGAGGCCGTTCCCATAATCCAGACTGGATATAATCAGAGCTTGAATCACGTGTTGTCTAGCAGCTCTGGACAGAAAAAACAAAACTTTCCATTGAAGATGCAACAGAGCAAAACAGGTGCCTACTACTGCATTAACTTGAGCATGGAATAGCAGCTGGTTGTCCAATTTAAACCCCAGATTTTTCACCACCAGGCTGTACGCTGAGGGGGCAGGACCGTCTGCTGGCCAGAAGACCTGTGAAGGAGTATCAGCCACCTTGCCTAAAAAGAGTACCTCTGTCTTACCAGCATTACATTTCAACTGGTTAGAGGCCAGCCAACCGAAGACAATTGAGAGGCAAGAACAGAATAATGTACCCGGACAAGGCTCCTTAGCCATATAAATAACAGCTGAATGTTGTCTGCATAGGACACGATTTTGGCCCCCAGTGATTCAGCCACCTTGCCTAAAGGTGTGAGGTAAATGTTAAACAGGATCAGGCTTAAAGCCGAACCCTGTGGAACCCCCACCTTCAGTGAGCACGACAAAGCTGTGAAGGGGTGGCACCAGATCTCCTGCCCCTTACCCTCTAGAAAAGATGCTAGCCATTTCCTAATGCCAAATGCGTGGAGCTGGCTCAGGAGCATCTGGTGCGACACCGTTTCAAAGGCGGCCAACAGATCTAATAAGATCAGCAACGCCTTCTCGCCTGCCTCCTGACTCAGCCACATAGAATCCACCACTTTTAACAGAGCTGTTTCCGTGCTATGGTTAGGACGAAAGCCTGACTGGCTGGGGTGAAGTAGGCCGTTCTTTTCCAGAAAGGACGACAGCTGCTGGTTCACATGTTTTTCCAGAAGCTTCAAAGAGACTGGAAGCAGGGAGATCGGCCTGTAGTTGGCTGGATCATAGGATTAGCCCTGGCCTTTTTTAACAGTGGAACGACCTTAGCCTGTTTTGATTTAGTAGGGACCGTGGCATCTGAGAGGGGGGCATTGAATAGCTGATTCATGTGAAAGTTAATTGGCTCCGCTCCTAATGCAAGAATGGAGGCGGGCCGGATCCAATGGAGAGCCAGATTTGAGGCATTTTAGCACCCTTAAAGAATCTTCCAAAGAGATTGGGTTGAAAGAATTCAGGGGACATACTTCCCTAGTAGAGGGTACAATGTCTTTGAGATTTTCTTGAATATTGGCCCCTTTTAAGGCCAGCCCTGATATACCAAGATCCACTGCAGGTGGAGGGAGGCTGGCCTGGATCGACACAATGTTATCTTGAAAAAAAGAGGCCAGCATTTCACACCATTCCTTAGAGGGAGGCTCCATATTGGAGTCTACTTCTGGTGTAGAAAAGGGCCTCACGATTTTAAAGATCTCCCTTGAACGATTGCCTGCCTTTAGGATTCTGGCCTCGAAAATATTCTTTCTTGCTATTTTAATTTCTTTATAATAGTTACCTAGCTCTGCCTTATAGCCTGCTTTGTCCGCTGGACAGTAGTTTGTCCTCCAGAGCCTCTATTTGCTTTTACATGCCGGGTTAACATTTTTTAAGGATGGGGTGAACCAGGGACAGGGCACATTTGACCGATACTGGTTGGTGCCACTTTTAGCAGTCAGAGAGCGACAAGTGGACTCAATACAGTCCTCAACCAGACCTACATCAATGTTAATCTCACCAGTCAGAGAAGGATAGTGGCATCAAGCTTATTGATCAGTAGGTCTGATTTGAGTTTGCCACAAGCACTGACCGTACGGGGAAGATTATTCTCTTTAAGAGGAATATTACAACATTTTGGGCACCTGAACCTAAGGAGAAATTGATCAGACCAGACGAAAGGCACGGCAGGGTCAACATCAAGGGGGATGGATGTAAATATTTGGTCCAACGTATGTCCGGCCAAATGAGTCAGGCATTAGTGGAAGGCATAAGGCTCATGGCTGCGCAGCTCTCCATCAGTGTATGGCTATCTGTTAGCTGATCACGGTCCATGTGTAAATTCAAATCTTCTTCAGAACCCAATGTCCGTGCATCAGGACCAAAGGGAATACCATTCCACAAAGACCCGAGATGGATCCAGCTGCTGTGCCCGGTGTTCTATATGTGAGACCCCCCCAGATATTGATTGTTTAGAAGAAAAATCTAAGGTAAAACCCAATATCTCTGCCATCTCCAAGTTCACCTGGGGTAGCTGGGTCAGGGTATAGCAGTCTTTAAATATAATAGCTATCCCACCACCCCTGCCCCCATTTCTATCTTTCCATACAATGTTATAGCCCTCACGGATGACTGTCCAAATATCAGGGCCCGAAGACTCGGTAAGCCAGGTCTCTGTTACAAACAGAGCATCCAGAACTTCCTCTCCAAGGAGGTTGTATATATCAATGGCATGCTTAGGAAGAGAGCGTGCATTTATAAGTGCCGCCTTTGGTGACGGAGCCTGCTCTGAGTAGTATCAGGGGTCGATTTTATTATTTTTGGCAAAAAAATTGCATGAGGTACATCGGTTTACAGAGAGATCTAAGGTGTCCATACTCAGGGGTGTACAGCTGGGGATAGCATTGAAGGAATGAATTTGTTGGGATGTATAAGTCTGGCGGTGCTTTCCCAATTTGCACTTTTGGGCATTGTGACTGGTACTGGTCGCTTCCAGAATGCTGGCGGGGGCAGACGGGCTTGCCTTGGCACGCTGGCAGCTTGCATTCTGCATGCCAGTGGCACGCCCACTGCATGTGTCTGTGCAGCGGCCTGGTTTAAATACATTAGCCTGATTAGAAAAGCTAGAGCACGCACTAGCAAGATGGCCCCTCTAGCTGTCCCTGGAGGAGAAATGGCAGCCACCCACCAAACACTTGCGATGGCAGGCAGGAAGACCCCCACCACACTCCTGCATCCAGCTATTGGAAGGTGGGTTGTAAAAGTAAGTGTAACTTAAGAGCAAGTAGTGCAAAAGTACAATTCAGATTCATATTCCGAAATTCCAATTACTATAAAAAACGTACCCCTAATCCCACTGTGGTCAATAACAGTACCAAAGGGAAACACAAGCAAGCAAACTCTTTAAAAGCAAGGTAAAAAAAACAAGAGGTGCAGGTCATAACACACACTGCTAACCTTCCAGCAGCCGAGGCCGTGCAGCGGCCGGTCTTAACGGCATTAGCCTGATTAGAAAAGCTAGAGTGCATACTAGCAAGATGGCCGCTCTAGCTGTCCCTGGAGGAGAAATGGCAGCCACCCACCAAACATTTGAGATGGTAGGAAGGAAGACCCCCACCAAACTTCAGCAACCAGCTCACGTAAGGCAGGCCGCAAAAGTAAGTGTAGCTTGAGCACGAGTAGTACGAGTTTCTGATTTTAAGTAGCCCCAGATACCGGTCTTGTATGAGCCTACAGTTGAACACTTACTTTTATGAATAGTGATTAAATCAATGACTGGTTTGTGTCTCAGTTTTTGTGCAAATCTAAATACTGTATCATTTGTTTTGTTGAAGTGTTAGTCTCTTAACTTAATCATGGGTGACCAGGTCAAGGATGAATTGAATAAAATGCCTAAATAGTTACAAGTATTTGTTCTACCCAACCATTACACCCTCAGCCTATTGTTCCTAATCTTGGTTTTGACTGGGCAGAAGGTCATTACAAAGGTTTTGGTATTCTTGACTTTCAGATCTAAACATTCCATGAAAGAGGAAAAGGAGTTCTATAGGGTTTGAAGGAAGTTTGCAGTTCTTGCAATGAACACCGGTTCATCTGCATGCAATAAAATTGGGACATAGTGGCTACCCATCTTTGGCATATCAGGGCCTGAATCAAGTAGATGTTTTTTGACACTATTACTATATAACAAAAAAAAGAAAGGGTGCCAGAATGCAACCTTGACTCACATCTAATCCAATAAGTTAGCTCCCCTGACAGAGATCCCATAACGGATTAAAACTGAAGTTTCCACATAGAGGCATTTTAACAATAGTAACAAATCTTTGTCTATCCCCATTTATCCATTATATCCCAGAAGTCTGACTTGTTAAACCAGGTTGAATGCACTTGAGAGGTCCATAAATGCTAGGTGGAGCACCACTTCCAAGTTTTATTTCAGACACTTTTGTTAAAAAAATTCAAACTAGCATGGATAATTTCTGGTAAGATAAAGTTCCTAAATTATTCAGAAGAAATGTATATACTGACATAGCAAATCAGGATTTAGCTATGGAGATTTTAAGAGATATTATTGGGCAGCTGAACTGCATACTATCCAATTTTACTGGTATCTTGTTGACACAAAGCAGATAAATCTATTCATTCATATGAGATTAAAATTCCACGCAATGAGTATTAACCAAAATACTTAATGAAAATGTAATTATAGTACAAAATATTGTACAATTATGGTAAGGTTCTTAGAAAGGGATTAGATTGCTTATATTTCATTCCCATGTAACATTAATGGGATGTCACTATTTTCCATCACTAAAAATATCAACAGAATCTTTTATTTTTAGAAATGCGCAATGCATAAAACAATTAGTTGATGAATCTAGAAGAATAAAGAAATGTAAACGGCTCAGATTAGAGTGCAAATAAGTATATTGGTTATTCTATAACAAATAAAAAAACGCATCTAATCAGTGTAAAATACTTGTATTACAAAAATATACTAATCATTTCTTTGTTCTGAATATAGTTCTCATATTGTTGCTAAATTTTATTTGAAGAAGCACATTAGAGCCAGTTGATAATAGAATTTTGGAACAGGAATTAATAAAACATTGTTGTTCAGAAAAACTGAGATTAATAGATCAAGTAAGGACAATGACTATTTTATTTATGTATATGACCTTCACTTGTACAAGATAATATAAAGAGATTTTCATCATGTTTATAATACTCATGATGATTGTCAAAATATATCCACGATCAGCCTACTGTTTAGACGCAGAGTATCTCGATTATTTACATGAATTAGCTAGCTTTTGGTTGAAGAAAAATTACTTTAGAAGATTTGTGCAAAATTATGGTATATCATTGGATCCTTTCATATGTCTGTTTGGTCTGAGGAACGATTACATTATTTTTCAGCATTTATGCATTTTTAAATTATGTATGGCCTCAGAAAAACATAAATAATGATCACAACACATTTAAAAAATTGTGACTAAAGCAGAATAAAATGATAGCCTTAAAGGGAATCTTAGGGCCAGATGTAGGTAATTCATATTTACCGACTCTTAAATACCGAATTTTACCGATTCGGTATTTAAGAGTCGGTAAATATGAAGGGGGAGATGTAGGTATTACAGACTCTGTAAATACCGAATCGTTAAGATTCGGTATTTACCGAATCTGTAAATACCGAATCGGTATTGCCCATTGATTCCTATGGGCCTTGAAGCCCATAGGAATCAATGGGCAATACCGATTCTGTAATTACAGAATCGGTAAATACCGAATTTAGCAAGGGTGCAGGGGGTGTCACTTTGACACCCTCTGGCACCCCAAAAATAGGCATGTGCGCCATGTGGCACACAGGCATGCCCTAAGGGCATGTCTGTCTGTCACATGGCTAGGTGTGCATGCACACATGTGCATGCACACCTGAATTCGGTATTTTAACACCCAATTGGATTGTGTGCTAAAATACCGAATTTGTAGGACCTTTGGGACTCAGAAGAGTCCCACCTACATATGGAAGGTACCGAATCGGTAAAAATACAGATTCGGTATTTTACAGATTCTGTAAATTTACCGATTCGGTAAATATACAGAATCTGTAAAATCTGGCCCCCTACATCTAAAGATGCCAAATACCAGTCGGAAACGGCCAAATTCGGCCGTTTCCGACCGGTATTTGCCACCTACATCGGGCCCTTAGTTGTTAAAAAACAATAATAAGAAAATGATGCTTTGAAAACAGAATAAATCAAAATTAGATTCTGGAGAAGTAGTATGAAAGTTTATTCATCAGACTAATCACTTGCACTAAGTGGATTAAATCTGGGTAAATAAATTGTAATCAGTGAGGCTGTTATGGGAGGCAATGTAGTCATTATGAAAATAACTGATTACAGTAAAGAAATATAGCCAATGTTCAATGTGATGAAAGAATAGTTACAAATCTGACTAAGGACCCGATTACGAGTTTGACGGTCTTCCTGTAGGACCCCCACTGTGGCGGTCCCAGGAAGACCTCTGAATCCCGTGGTGAGTCCACCTGCTGGATTCTGAGTTGAATCAAGGGTGGGTGGGTGGGTGGATGGGTGGTGTGACAGTGATGTCATGCCAGCGGGTATTTTCTAGGCTCATAGGGGAGCCTAAACAGCATACCACCACTGTAACAGTGCCTCCTATTCGTGCACAGTATGGCATGCACTATATTGTGCATGCCATACAGTGCATGCACAACTCTGCCTTTTTGGGGCAGCACACCATATGCCCCCACACGCACACTGATGGGTAGATGTGCCCAGGGTGCCCCTTTACAAACCTTTTCACCAAGCATTTTGTGGCGGGTCCCTGCCCTGAAATGATTGGTGGAAAGGCAGGTCAGAAGCTGCTCAGCCATGCCAGCATCAACACCGCTGCAATTCCCACCTGCTTTCTAAGCTGCCACGGCAATTGGATCCTGGTGGTGGACTTGTGGCGGTCCCACCATCAACATCTTAATATGGCGGTTAGACTGCTAGGGTGGTGGTGATTGGACTGCTACCTGAAGTATAGCCGTTTCAGGACCGTCATACTTGTAATAAGGCCATAAGTCTGTGACAATATTGATAAACTCAAAGTTGGCAGATTGGAAAGAGAGAGATCTCTTACCTGATATGGACTATAGATGTCTCATAGTCCAAGTCTCCTCATTAGCCTTGCATTTGTATTTTACCCAAAATTCACAAAAGCACTCCATTCTCACCAGGAAGACAGACTTATTTCAGAAAATGACTCCCTCATTGAGCACTTACCAGAAAATGTTGATGGTTTTTTGTAACCTTTGGTTAAAAATGATCCAGCATATGTAAGAACCAGTAATGATGTCCTCAACATGGTTGTAGATGTATAATGGGCACAGGACAATATGAGATTTGGACATGAATCAATACAAGACTTTGTATATGTATTCAGAAAAGTTATGCTGTGCTAGCTCTCACACGTTTTTTATTCAGCAGAAAGCATACTATTTTGGAAATACTGAGATGCTATATGATATGGTTGCTATCATCTGGAATAATACTTTTTTTCAAAATAATGGAATCCGGTACAACCAGCTGTGGTAACATAAGCTAGCATAAATTAAAGTAAACCTACATTTGTGATCCACAATGTGTCAATGACTATGAAGCATCACGATGAGGAAATTAATTAATATTAAGATCAAGAGCAGGATACTCAGAAAGGAAGCTACCTGCAATAGCCTTGTACATGCCACAAATGCCCCCCACCTCCTCCATAGGGGTAAACCATACAGTGAGTGGGTGAGAGCCAGAAGAAACTGTAGTAATGGCACAGAACTCTATGATACTAATAGTGAGATCACAAAGAGGTTTCCATTAAGAGGTTATCCTGAAGGCTACCTCCTCAAGGCTGAAAAGAAAGTCAAACTTTAAAAAAGATAATATGCATTGGTGACAAGTAATAAAACAATCACAGGGACTACTTGCATTTATTAATTAATACAATGGTCTTTCTGTACACATTTTTATGTTTCTTAAAAAATATTGCCATTTACTAGCAAAATCCCCAGGCTTGAAAGATGTGTTTGGTAATAAACCCAGGGTCATATATAAGAAAGCCAAGACTTTGAGGGAGCTGTATTGTCCTAGCTATATTTCTTACATTTTGAGGACGGACACTCCACATACATGGTTGCCTGATACACCACTTGGACAGACACTACATATATATGGTTGCCTTATAAAACTTGTTTGCTAATATGCCTGCAATAAGACAAACAATTTATGTAGTACTCCAAGAGAAGTTATAAAAACAAAAACTTTATTAATTGCAACACAACTTATGTTGTATACATAATTGGTTGTCCATGCAGGAAGATATATGCAGGTAGTATGACTTATAATAAGAATTAAAGAACATAATCTGGACATGTAGAATAGTGATACCTATTATCCAGTGGCAATTCATTACAAAGATTACTATTCAGATATATCTGAGATTTGGTCCCATGAGATAGATCAAGTAAAATCTAAGCCCAAGGGAGGGGATGGTGAATTACATCTAATGCAAATGGAGGTTAATTGAATAACTGGATTGTGATCTACTTCCAGGGGAATTAATTGCATTATTCTTTGTAATCAATATACATTGTTACTTTTGTTGACTGCATTGCCATTCAATATATGTCCTCCTTATAGCTGTTATGGACTTCAATATTCAACTACAGAATTATAGAAATATATTTACTATATTTCCCCATTCCTATCAGTTATAAAAAAGGTACTGGCTCTTAACAAAGCAAAGCTCAAAGTAAATTGACCCATAATTGCCACATTTAAAGCCCATAGGTTTTTCTTTGAATATAAAATGTAGCTCTCACAATTTACAGAATGCTGATTGAAGCTGTTAAAACAAACATACTGTTCTATATAGAATAGAAAAGTGTGCGCTAATCTAGGATATGGCAAATCTGGCACATGGACATTAAAGAAATATACCTAGGGCATAATCCATTCTGCTTCTTTTATTTTCCAACTGTTAGATACATGTACTGGATTTTCAATTCAATCAATTCACAATTCAATTCTTTATTATGTTTTTGGAACTCCGAGGAGATCCACATAAAAACCATACACGATACAAGACCCATTCAATGCAAGAAAGACATCTACAATGTTTACAAAAATATAGAGTAATCAGATTCACTTACTACAAAAGCCATCAATAAATAGCTAAAAAACATTTAAAAAAGTTAAAAATGTTAAAACAGAAAATTTCATTTGGGGGATTATACAATGCGAGTAAAAAAGAGTTAGCATTTAAAATACCCAATTGCAAACATACATATCTAAACCACTTACGCCGAAATGGGCGCAATACAGGGCATATGAAGAGAACGTGCAAGCGATCCTGGGTGGACAAGTTGCAAAAATTACAGATTGCAGGAGTACCATACCACTTTGCCAATAGATTGTTTAATGGCAACAAATCCTGTCTTAGAAGAAACCAAAATCGCCGAATACTATGTGGTAGATTCCAGGCGACATAAGGTTGCATAGCTTTCCTAACATACGAGTCAGTAAGATGGTTAGCTCCCTTTTTAAGATAAATAGCCTCCTTGTCCATTTTAAAGCTAAGGTCCCAAGATGCCTCTTTCAAAAGTGATTTTAACTGTGCAGCGGAAACAATAAAAAGTGTGCTCTCTTCCAATTGGAGAAGGGCGTCCGCCTTTCTGAAATTTTTAACAATTTGCGAGTACTCCTTTAAGCTGCCCAACAGTTCAACCTTCATGAGATTTCTTAATGAACCCATTTCTCCTCTAGCCAAACTGGCAACCCACCGTACTACAGCTGCTAGGCCCTGCACCCAACTACTGCGAAGGCCATATTCCAGTCTGCAGGCAGCTGCTGAACAAGCGGTATTAAGAGAGGATATAGATCTTAACAACTTCCCTTCTACAGAATGTAAAAAATCCCATTGCCTTAAATCAACCAATTCCATTCCATACAGAGAGGCATAATCATTCTTGCTCCCTCTATTATATATTCTTATCATGCGATTATCAGCTCTACTACACTACCATCAATCACAGGTAAGGGACTGAGAGCTATGGAAGGTCCAGCACACCCATGCTCCTAACTCTAAGCATTCATACAAATGTAGGGCGGCTGTTCCTAAAGTGAAAAAAGAAGAAGAAAGGGGAGGTTCAAATGACAATTAGTTTTAGGGAGTCTTCCTCTTTGGAAGATATAGCCCTCACACATCTGAAAGGGTGTTATGCTTCTTAATTGGGCTTTGCTCCTCGTGAGGCCGGTGCTGCAATTCCCCAGGGGCCCCACAAGAGGTCTTCATGTCAGAGATCTTTACTGTTTGCTGTATTGATGTGAGCAGTAATTGGAAAATAGGGTAGTGTGTGTAATAGTAAATCAAAACTACCTAATGTGTACTGTGTAATTTTAATAATGTGGCACCTTTAGAAGGGATCAAAATAAGACTGTGAATACCGTCATTAGAAAACACTGTTTATCATACTGAGGTCTACATGATTCATGCCTATGTAGTCCAGATGAGATCCATGATGTTTCTTCATTTGAGGTGTAAACGAGGAACGTTTGGATTCACTATACCTATGTGTATGCTAAATCTCTAACTATATCTCAAAATCCAACCCTTCTGACCTAAAGACATGCACTAAAGGGTAGGTCTTGCACACGAAACAGCGCAGGACAATTTAATACCACAGCTAGGATGTCGACCTCTGCCTTGATTACCTTTTGTGCAGACACCTGGCTATTTATCATCTAAACAACATATAACTTACCTAGCACACAGTGCAAGACACCTCCGGGTAATTTCGTACTTTAAAAAAGTCTTCATAACATAACACACACTAACCCATACAGCACGCATCCCACAAGCTTGCACCTGCACCTGAACTCCGGCTGTGAGTCCACTCTGCCAAGTGGTGCTAAGGTGCTCTATCAGCCACTGTTGATCCAGCAGAACCAAAGCATCTCCTCTGCTACACCTTGCAGAACCAACGCATCACTGTTGATGCATGGATTCAAACCATCGCAAAGACCTAGATTGCCTATGCAACTTCTTCGGATCCCCTGTTGCGTGATGCATCTGTGGTGCAAGTCATCGCATCCCTCAACAACTACATCAGACTCAGTCACCGCAGCCTTGCATTTCCTTGAATCCAACGCTTCACCTTAATGCTAGATTTTGCATTGCATGTCCTCTTCAACGGTATCCTCAATGATGATGCAGGACCTCACATCGCAACCTCAGCACACCTTGGAACCAAGATATGGCTGTGCGATGCATCTTCAATGTGGACCCTCACAACAATCCCCAAACCAGGATTTAGAGTACTTTTTTCAATTGACCTATCTGGGTCCTGTAGCTGGCCATTCCTTCTTTTTTGCGCTATTTTCACTAAGATCTTTAAGATCCTTAAACATGAAAATCTTCTGTAATACTGATTGGTTTCAATCCAGGCAGAATCGCGGTTCGATAACGGTGGCTTGACCCTCGATGAAGGGTCTGTCAACATACGAAGCTTTTTCTGGCAATTCTCCAAACCGCTCCAAACGTCTAGAAGCTCTGAGCTGCTCCTTGGGATTTTGTGACTATGCTTCCCACAATACACCAGACCACATCCTTAAACCTGGATGCCATTCTGCTAAGTTCTTCTTGGTGGAGATAATGCGGGTGGAGCTCTTTTAACCTGGTGCTTTCAGGGAGTCCCCTCCTTCAATTTTCCATGCTTGGCAAAGTCCTTTTTGGGTGGAAGACCAAAGTGTGCAGCAGGTGCTGTTCTTTTGAGTGCAGTCCTCTCTTGTGCAGTCCAAGGGTCCAGCAAGCAGTCCTCCTTCTTCTGGTAGTTTTAAGGCAGGGATCTTAGGTGCTGGGCAGCTCTCCCATATTTTTCCAGTGTTCCTGGGATGCATGCAGGTGGGCACCTCTGACCAATGGTGTACAGGTTGACACCCAGAAGTATGACAACTTCCTCTAATGTGTAACATATTCTTGTCCCAGAAAGCACTATTCCTTTAAAATCCAAAATGGAGAAACTCTCTCCTAGAGGTTAGTATCTGACTAAGCCAACTTACTGTTGTGGCTAAGTTTCCCTAACACTTCCCTTCATGCCCCTCTGCTAATTCTATTACTGGTGCTCCTTTCTAGCTGGGGTGTACGAAGTAGGGGTGAGCCTGTGTCCTTTCCTAGCTGTCATTACCTTTTTGAAGACCAGTTTGAATGCCCAACCCTCTTCCTGCCTTTTGTTTTGCAGCTTGCAGGTCTCCATTCACCAGATGTACTTTGTCTCCAAGTAGGCCATGTCACACTCATCAGAGCAATTTCGTTCAACCTGCCAATGGCTGGCAAACCAGGAGAGGCTGCTGGAACGCTGGATTTTGGCTCATCCGAAAAGCAAGTTCTAAAACTTCTTTTCTATCATAGGTATAATCTAACCTCAGCAAGTTGTTAGATTTATTCTAACTATCATGTTAAGTCTTTGAATTATGTTTTAGATCACTCCTGTCAATATATATACTTTATTGAAGTATTTCAATATTAGCCTATGGAGCCGATGCATTACAATGTGGAACACCGAAATTGGCAGTTTTTCCCTCACCAGAGCATTTAAAACATCTTTTATAATGTCTCTGCTAATGGTTATAAGACACTTTATCCCTGGGGCAGTAAGGGGGGACTTTAAGGGTGACTTATATGTAATAATAAGGCAGTTTAAGACTTTGGAAGTACCTTTAATTCCAAAGTGGAATTTGCATCTAGTAGTCAAAATGAGAGCAAAAGGTAGGGGGGGGCACTGCAAACATCCCTGGTTTCTCACAGAGTGTGTGAGACCATACCCCTCAATTTCTTGAATTGACTCCCAGAGTACACACCATTAGGAAGTACAAAACAAAATATGAATAATACTGATGAAAATTACAAACAAGTATAAACCAAATTATCGTAACATCCCGATTATGAAGGAAACAAGTCCATGTTACTTTTTACAGAACTACTAATTCAATCAATACACTAGGAACACCAATATGAATCTACAGACACACACTGGCATGCCCTAATGTTTTTAACAGTGATTGGGCTCAGATGTACTTATAACCTATAACCAAGTTATACAAATATGCTACATATCACCTTATCAAATACACGTTCACATTTGGAGATACACATGTGACAGTTACTTTACATGAACCTCCGGTATATTGCCATCAATCTGTGACTGAGAACAATTGTACTTTATTGTGACACCACACTTTGCTTTAGTGCTTGCACCTTGAGCCTCTGGCCCTACAGCAGGTTCTACCCCAGCTCTTTCCAAAATGCCTTGTCACCTGGCCTTGGTTTCCGTTGATGTAGTATGTCCTGACCGCAAAGCAGATGGTAGAGTTGTGGTTGACAGATCACTGACGGAATATCGGAAACAGAAATACTGTGTGGACATAATACTGTGTCAAAAACTAATGAGGACCAAAATATCGAGAAGGTAAGTACAAGTAGGTAGGTATAGATTTACTACTCTTATCTCCACGTCTACATACCTTGAAGATATATATATATACAAACACCGCAAAACGTGAAAAAGACGCGATCGTCCCTAGGCCCCGCCCTCTCCTTGCACGACTCTGCAAACACGCCCCTGGTGCATTTGCAGAGGGAGAACAAACTCCCCTTGAAAACTGGGAGTCCCAGGGGGCCAACTAGCCCACCAGGAACCTCCAGTATGCGCCAGGGTGCTGTGAGGCCACGGCCCTTTTTACACCTCTCTACAACACAGCTCTGTGGCGCTTACTGGAGGTACCTGGTGGGCTAGTTGGCCACCAGGGGACCTCAGGATTCAAGGGGACTTAATCCACCAACTTAAAACGTGCCCGGGGGCACGTTTGCACAGGGGTGAAGGTAGGGGGTGGGGCCTGTGGTGATAAGTGTGCAAACATGCCCTGTGGCGTGTTTTAAGTTAGGGAATTAATTCATCTTCAATCCAGAGGTCCCCTGGGGGCCAACTAGCCCACCAGGTATCTCCCCTAAGCGCCAAGGAGCTGTGTTGCAGAGTGTTGTAAAAAAGGGCGAGGCCTCTGAACACCTCTCTGCAACGCTGCTCCCTGGTACATAATGGAGGTGCCTGGTGGGCTAGTTGACCGCCAGGGGACTGCAGGATTCAAGGGGACTTAATCCCCCAGCTTAAAACACGCCACAGGGTGCGTTTGCACAGTGGTGAAGGTAGGGGGCGAGGCCTAAGCTGATATGTGTGCAAACACGCACTGTGGCCTGCTTTAGGTTGGGAAATTAATTCCTCTTCAATCCACAGGTCCCCTTGAATCCTGAGGTCTCCTGGTGGCCAACTAGCCCACCAGGTACCGCCAGTAAGCACCACGGAGCTGTGTTGCAGAGTGTCGTAAAAATGGTCGTGGCCTCTGAATACCTTTCTGCAACGCAGCTCCTTGGCGCATACTGGAGGTACCTGGTGGGCTAGTTGGCCCCCAGGGAACCGCAGCATTGAAGAGGAATTAATTCTCCAACTTAAAACACGCCACAGGGCGTGTTTGCACACATGTCACCTCAGGCCCCGCCCCCTTCCTTCACCATTGTACAAATATTCCTCTAAAATCAGTCAAACTACGAATTCCTATTTACTCACCTGTTATTAGGAGAGAACTCAGTGCTGAATCTTTTAGCCCAGCACAGACCCTGAAAAGTAATTCTAAGCGTACTTACCAGTAACTTGTATTTCCTTCCATAGAAATCCATTGTGCGGTTTTCAACAGAAAAGTTTCTGTGTCGATTTTTTAAATGTACAAATATTCCTCTAAAATCAGCCGAACTACGAATTCCGATTTACTCAACTGTTATCAGGAGAGAACCCAGTGCTGCATCTTTTAGCCCAGCACTGACCCTGAAAAGAAATTCTAGGCGAACTTACCAGTAACTTGTATTTCCTTCCATAGGAATCCATTGTGTGGTTTTCCCCAGAAAAGTTTCTGTGTCGATTTTTTAAACGTATAAATATTCCTCTAAAATCAGCCGAACTATGAATTCCTATTTAATGTTATCAGGCGAGAACCCAGTGCTGCATCTTTTAGCCCAGCACTGACCCTGAAAAGTATTTGTAAGCGTACTTGCCAGTAATTTGTATTTCCTTCCATAGGAATCCATTGTGTGGTTTTCAGAAGAAAAGTTTCTAAGTGTCGATTTTTGAAACGTACAAAAATTCCTATAAAATCAGCAGGACTACGAATTCCTATTTACTCACCTGTTATCAGGAGTAACCTCAGTGCAGCTTCTTTGAGCCCAGTACTGATCCTGGGAAGTAATTCTAACCATACTTACCACTAACTTGTATTTCCTTCTATAGGAATCCATTGTGTCTATTTTCACAAACTAAAAATATTCCTTAAAAATTGCCTGTATGACTTAAACACATTCTTTTGACTGTTTACAGGAGATGCATCCGTGCTGAATCAAGGATCCACCACTGAATAAGAAAAAGTAACGTTAACACTACTTACCTGATAAGTGAATTTCCTCCCATAGGATAACATTGGTGATTCTATGTCCAAAAGTTTTAAGTGTCAACTTTTAAAATACAATAATATTCCTTAAAAATCACTACTGTAACCAAAACATTTTTACTCAACTGTTTACAGGAGATATCCCAGGACTGAATCTAGGATATAGTCTTATGGTTAGAAAAGTAATACAAAAGGTAACTAATTGCATTTAACTAGAAATTCACATTTAGCTCAATGTTGCATTGGGTCTGAAATTGTGTTGCGCATTACAACAACTGAAACTACTGTACTTAAAATTCAATTCCCTATTTGCAAAGTATTGAAACTAAAGTAATTTATTCTGAAAACGTATATTTGGTAATGTAATGTAAATGTAATTATAATGTAATTTAAAAATAAAATATCTAAAAATAAATAGTTTAAAAAATTGTAGTAAATCAGTATCAAAAAATAAATATAAGAATTATTACATTTAAAAATTGTCATTTACAAAACCTTTGAAATTCACTGAAAAAACCATAGGTTTCAGACATGTTAGAGTTAGGAATTAGCATTAAAAAAACCTTTGAAATTCACTGAAAAAACATAGGTTTTAGGGGTGTTATAGTTAGTTGGACATTTCACTCGTACAAAACCATTGAAAATACCCCGTTATAGTTAGTACTAACTATAACTCGCGCGCCTGCAATCCACTGCTGATGATGTCACATATTACATCTTCATGACATGGTCAGTGACATCACTGATGACATCTCAAATGACATCACTGATGACATCATCCAGTGAATGTGGTTTGGTTCGATATTTAAATAAGTATTTTATATATATATATATATATATATGTATATATATATGTATATTACCTACTGGCGGTCGCCAGTAGGTATATATAGTTAGGATTTTTTCTCTATGGGTTTTTTGAAAATTCTATGTCTAATAACTTTGGCGTTTGTGGACGGAATTGGCTGACATTTTCAGGAAAATGGCACATTTTGTTTCTGAGCAGCCCTTGAAAATTTGGGGGGGGTTCGTCCAGTGGGGGCCGAGAAAAAAGGGGGGTCCCAAAACGTGTTTTTAACATTGAGTTTTCCATAGGGCGGTTGGCCTCACTTTTAGCCCGAACGGCTGAATGGATTTGCACGAAACTTGGCAAAATTGTAGGGACTGGTAGCCCGATGTGCCTTTTGTAGGTCTCAATATATGTGCTCCAGTGGATTTTGAGAAATTAACGTTTAAAAAAAGATATATATCTGTAACAGCGGACCGGGCAGCGCACTGGTTCGCGGACTTTTCGCGCAACGGAGCTTTGTGAAGCGAAGCTGATTGGTTCTCCGGCGTCTGTCAACATTCCAAACAGTCCGTAGCGGCCGCCATCTTGTCTCTCGGTAGGATCGAGAGACAAGAGGAGGTCAAAACAAAGGGGGAAATAACTATAAGGGGGCATAGTAGATCCTCGCTGACCCCCTAGGTTTGATGTGGAGGTTTTAAAAGGGCCCCGCGGGGCAAAAAAAAAAAATAATAATAATATTTGAACGGCTGAATGGATTTGCACGAAACTTGGCAAAATATTAGGGACTAGTAGCCCGATGTGCCTTTGCTAGGTCTCAATATATGTGCTCCAGTGGATTTTGAGAAATTAACGTTCAAAAAAGATATATATCTGTAACAGCGCTCCGCTTCGCGTAACGGAGGTTTGCGAAGCTGATTGGTCATTCTGTCACTGGGCTATAGTTGGGCTACATCTGGCTGATATTTGGGCTACATTTGTTTTTTTGTGTGTCTGGCGGCCATCTTTGGGCTACATTGGGCTACATTGGGCTTCATTGGGCTACATTCGGCTAATTAGCAAATAGCTCATCGCAAACTAGGAATGGTAAAGAATCGCTATTTATTCCTTAAAGTTCGCTATTTAGGAAATGCAAATAACTTTGATGATACATATGGCGGTTCATCTCTAACAAGATAAGAAGCATAGGGATACATTTATGATGACTGGCGCATCACCAGGGATGTGTTAGTCATTTTGTGCCGCTGTTCCGTCACCTATGGTGTGCTGCATTTACAATGCGGCGCATCATGGGGCAAAAACAGCACAGATGCGTGATGTATCTGTGCCGTAAAGGTGGCGCATTGCTGGAGTTGTATCGCAAGTGTGATGAAGCTCCAGCAAGGGTCGGGGGTGCCCCTGTCGCAGGGTTTCTGTTCTCACACAGAACTGTGGACAGAGGATTGGAACCTCGGCGAATTAGGGTGTCCCAAAACTCACGTTAGTAATCAAAAACTCCTTAGCAAGCTAGGTACAGTGTCACATTGGATATAACAAACTCTCAATGTTTAGACAATCCAGAATATGAACTTATAGTACCTCAGGATACGTGGAACTCATGAACAGTCGGTTGTTATAGATTTCTTAGAAACCAGAACATGGAGTTAAGAAGAACAGATGTGTATTTGAAATGTTTATTTACTAATGCCGTCTTCTCAGGCGTAGTACCTTAGATAATAAAAGTACACATATTATCAGTAGCAAAATTACCAGCATAGTTACTAGTACATAAAAAGTGAATGGTGATAGTATGTTAACATGCTGTAAATGAATAAGAGTTAGCAACACTTATAAGCAGCCGCGGGCCGTGGAGGGAGTTACGGTGAGGCAGGGAGGCGGGGAGGGGGAGAAGCAGGGTGGAGAATACAAGTACACATATTATCAGTAGCAAAATTACCAGCATAGTTACTAGTACATAAAAAGCGAATGGTGACAGTATGTTAACATGCTGTAAATGAATAAGAGTTAGCAACACTTATAAGCAGCCGCGGGCCGTGGAGGGAGTTACGGTGGGGCAGGGAGGCGGGGAGGGGGAGGGGCAAGGTAGAGAGGGCTCCACCCTGCTTCTCCCCCTCCCCGCCTCCCTGCCCCATCGTAACTCCCTCCACGGCCCGCGGCTGCTTATATCTCACCCTCCCTAATACACATATTATATTATTTGCTAAGAAGGTCTCTTTGTGTTGGTTTAGGGCGTGCCCATACTTTAGTGTCTTAGATTTGAAGGAATCACATCAGCATACACCAGCTCTCTCTTCATGTGAACCGCATCAACTGTTGTGTATGTGTGTTCGGCAAAGCAATATAAAACCCGCCTCATGCCCAGAATTGGCAGAAGTTGCACTTATGTTATGAGTATGAAGTCGTGGAGATCAGACCTCATAACAATTCTGTATCGTGTTGTTCTTGAAACTTTAGCACTCGCTGTACAGATATAGTTTAACAAGTAAAGCAGATAGTAGACCAATAACATATTATTCTCATGTAAACCACGATGAACTACTAGGTGGAAAGCTAAAGCAACAACTAAGTGTCGTGTGCAGAAGTTGCAAAAAAGGAAAAATGGCGTTTAAACCGGTAATGAGCCCATGCTAACTTAACACGGTGTAAAGATATCCAGGACCTAGATGACACCTCCTCATGATCCGGAAACGAACTGAATAAGATAATAGAAGTGCCATCTCATGAGAGCAGATTGCAAGTTTATATGTGGACGGTCCGCAAGGTAAAGCATTAAAAACTAGGAAAATTTAATGCTAAAGAAAAATAAAACAGCCAAGTACTTTATCGAGTCTTAAGCCAATAGGCAAGGTAAATAATAAAAACTTGACAAATAAGTCAATGAATTGTCAATGAAATGCTAGTACTCAGCATATCAAACATGAAAAAGGTCTATGACATAACTGTGTATGCAAAATAAGCTGCAACAGCCTCCAATAGGAAGTCACCGTCTTCATCCGAAAACAGTTCAGCCATCCAATTTAAAAGCGGAAAAGAACATACGTGCTCTCCCAGCACCGGATCCTCTATCACCATCAGAGGACAGCTCGGTGGGTTTTCAAGAAAGCTCTGTTCCAAGAAAGACTGTGCTGCCGCCAGTAAATTCCAGGGACCAAGTAGTCCATGCATCAATGCCACAGCCATAATCCTTTCGCCAGGACAAACCAACTCGTGAGTAATGATAGGAGTCATCAGCTGATTAAAGTCGACGTCAGGAGAAACCGGTCCGCAGAGACACAAATCAATGGCCCAATCGAAATCACAGGTCAGGCAGTGAAATACAGGCTGGACACAGGTGAAGTAGGAGAACCAAAAAGATAATCCATATGCCGTGCTTAATATCGCCAACGGCATTGTGCCATAATATTCTAGCATGCGATTGCGGAACAGTGTCAGCAGCTGCAGGGTCGGAGGTTGCATAGGAGGGACATCCATATTTAAAAATGTAAAAAAGCACAAGAGCGTCCGCTGGTAATGCAAGTAAAAATGCCAATCTACGAACCAGAGTGCAGAAAATACAATGAAAGGAAGCAGGGATGACTCCAAAGATTTTCTCAAATGAAGTCACGAGACCACTGGTAACAACTTTAAAAAAGTGTGCCAGGGACTTTGTGGAGGATGCGTTAAAGATAGTCGGAAACATGTTGCTGAAATTGAAAGGCAAATCTTAATTGAAAAGGGTGTGCACCTCTGTATGGGTGTTCGCTATGTGAAGTATGAAAGTTTCACGGGCCGAACTCAAGGCCACCTCTCTCTGAGACAAAAGAGCTCTTATTCTTGCCATGCCGTTGAAACGTGTCCCAAGGTTGGTATTTGTGGCCAGATTGAAAACTCCCTATGTTCATGTGTGGGAGGAAATAGAACATTTCTGCAGCAAATAACCCGTTCACTTACTGTTACGATAAAAGGAATACTTTTAATTAACTCAGAACAATCTTCATTATTGAGCATCAAATAACTACCATTTTCCAACAACTTGAACGTGGGGATGATAGCAGGAAGTGGCGTGCCTTGCAACCCGCAAGCCATATTTGGTCGGTGTTTGTTGCATGAACCGTGTAACTGTATGTGCCTACACATTAGTGAATGATCTGGCGTCTCAGTGCATTCCTCTCCATTCAGATAAACTTCTTGATCATCTTTGAAACATCTGTATGTGTATGGAAGCGACCAGACCTCATGAAGAAAAGCACTACCTAAAGGTTCATAACGACCTATTGGTATATATTTCATACAATTTGAAAACTTATATAAAGCAAAAGGCAGCGTTATTAAACCGTGGATAAGGCATGTTGCCAAAAAACCCGCAATCCTCTGCTGATGATGTCACTGAGCATGTCATGAATGATGTAATATGTGACATCATCAGCAGTGGATTACGGGTAATGGTATCTCTAGTTTACTCCCTTATAGCTGTGTTTCTTTTAACATAAGTGTCTGTTTCCTTCCCTTATACTTACTGTTTTTGGTTCGCTTCCGGTTCGCGTACCAGCGAGCGAACTAGGAAGCGAACTAAGAGAAATAGAGGTTGGCACAGTTCCAAATATTGTACCAATTTTTTAATAACGGGGAGGTAGTTCTGAAAAGAACTTTTATTTTTATTTTTCTGAACATTTTTTTACTGTTTTTGAATTTTTCGGAACAGTTTTATATTTTTTTGGGTTTTTCTTGGAGGGGGCAATGAAAACGATTCATTGTAAAGGGCTCAACAGGAGCAACAAAACAAAAAAAAGAAGTATTTATTATTTTGGGCGTTTCGGACAAACTTGCATATGATAGTCAATAGCTCTGTTGATCAGAGTGATGCTTTTTTCTCCGTAGGAAATGAATCCATCGCAAAATGCGCAGATGTGTTTTACATCACCAAATCTCATTTGTATATTTGGCACCATCTCCCTGCCCTCTGGTCCCGTTACTTCCGGTACAACAGATCTTCTGGCCATAATAGGGAGATTATCTAGGTCGTTCCGAAACTGTGCAGCACTGTAGTTGTTAGGATGCCACCTAGTCATATGGCGATGCATTGTGTAGTTTCCGAAACTGTATTTTTTGTCGGTCCCTCTGGACAGTCTATCTTGACATATAAGGCAAGTTACGTATCTTGCATTTACTTTTTTCTGACCTTTGGGAATTTAAAAAAATTGCCAAATGAAGTTTTCTTTCCGGTGAGACGTCCTGGGCTGCTCAGGCAAAAACTGCCTCTCTTCGTGCTCGTCCTCCTGTTCCTCTTCTTCTTCTTCTTGTTGAATTACAACTTGAGCAGGTGGTCCACTCTTCCTTGGATGTGGTGGAGGTGGTGGGGAAGCACCAGCTGAAGCTACTAAAGAAGCCATTGCTCAGTGATCACAAAGGGTCTTTCTCTCACAATGATGAAAGTCAGAGTGAGGAAAGAACGAGGGATTTTCATCATTTGGGAAAAACAAGAGTTCTCAACCAATCAAAAGTGTTCATTTTAGATTATATGACCTAGTCTTACATCATTAGGAAACCAAAAGTGAAATGAACCAATGAAAAGTGTTATTACCAAGTCACATGACTTGCTGTGTTTACGTTAAGCGCTTTGCAGGGCCTCCCGGTTTGCTTCCAGAAACCTGCGCTTTGCGACTCGCTTCGCGTACCAGTTCGCTAACGTAGCACGTCATATGACGTATCACGCGACAACGTGAAACGTCATGCGGACGGGAGGCGTCACGATGTTGTTTTCTAACGCGGCACTTGCGGTAAAGAAACGTTTACCGGCTCGCGGTCTATTTCGCGGCATCAAGGTCAGCTAACGGGAAGCTTCCCGATTCGCGAAGCGGGAACGAAGAAAAAAAAATATTAAAAAAAAAAATTATTCATAAACATATAAAATATATTTTTGGATTTAAAGAAGAATACATTTTACAGCTACAGATATTAGCTGTTAAAAAACCAATGAAATTCACAGAAAAAACCATAGGTTATAGACCATATATAGTTAGGAATTAGCATTTACAAAACCTTGAAAATTCACTGAAAAAACCATAGGTTATAGACCATATATAGTTAGGAATTAGCATTTAGAAAACCTTATTTTACTCACACAAAACCATTGAAATTCCATATATAGTTAGTTGCACTAACTATATATTGCGCACCCGCAATCCACTGCTGATGATGTCACATATTACATCATTCATGACATGGTCAGTGACATCACTGATGACATCACTGATGACATCTCAAATGACATCACTGATGACATCACTGATGACGTCTCATTTGGCATCATTCTTGTGCTAATACGATAAACCTCTTCAGACTCTAATATAACCTTAGATACACTCAGTGTATACAGACACTCACACACTGCCACTCATCCATGGAGTTACTCACACACCCAGTCAGTCATGCAAAGAAACAATCTCACCTCCATTTCTTCAACTATACAGTTATACACACCTTACTTATTGAAACATATACTAACACATATTTACTCTCTTATACAATCCCTGATACAAGTTCACAATGATCGATACAACCACTCACTCAGTGGCTCTCATGCACAGTTATTTATATATGCCAACTCTCACATGTACTGTGTTTTACATATGTACTTACTATGACATGTAGCATTGAGATATCCATTCACTCATCAATACACTCATGCACACAGTCAACTGCCCATGTAGCTGTTTCCACATGCACTCTTGAACTCATACACCTAGTGAATAAACTGCTCACACATCTATGCACAGAGTCACACACCTTCCAGCCACCCCCACACAAACTCAATCTCCCATAGAAATACTTGGGCAACCAATTAATAACACATATAGCCTCTCGTATAGCTAATGATCAACACATGCAGCAGTTTACATCACAACAGACATAATGATGCACAAATTAAGACAGTTTAGTCACTAACCCATGCATTCAGTGAGACACATTTAATCACTCACTCATACAGTCAGTCACGCACCTACTAAATCCTTCATCCAGACACTTATACATCCACTCATTCTTCAATATCTAAGACATATTTTAACTTTACAGAAACATACAGTCACTGGATGTTGTCATCAGTGATGTCATTTGAGATGTCATCAGTGATGTCATCAGTGATGTCACTGACCATGTCATGAATGATGTAATATGTGACATCATCAGCAGTGGATTGCGGGTGCGCGATATATAGTTAGTGCAACTAACTATATATGGAATTTCAATGGTTTTGTGTGAGTAAAATACGGTTTTCTAAATGCTAATTCCTAACTATATATGGTCTATAACCTATGGTTTTTTCAGTGAATTTTCAAGGTTTTGTAAATGCTAATTCCTAACTATATATGGTCTATAACCTATGGTTTTTTCTGTGAATATATATATATATCACTGAAAAAACCATAGGTTTCACACCAGTTATAGTTAGCTGGAAATTTTACTCGCATAAAACCATTGAAATTCCCACGTTATAGTTAGTTGGACTCACTATAACTTGCGCGTGCAATGCACTGCTGATGACGTCACATATTACATCACTCATGACATGGTCAGTGACATCACTCATGACATCACTGATGACACCATCCAGTGAATGTGTGTCTTTCTGAAAAATAAATATGTTTTATATATGTATATGTAAAAGTTGATGGAAGAATAAATGTTTAAATAAGTGTTTACATGTTGATTGGTTAACTGGCTTATTAAGTGTATCTTAGTGAATACATATATTAGTGAGTAATGTTTAAATATTTAAATATATGTATTAGTGTTTCACTTTGTGTATAAGTGGCTGCATGGGTTGGTGAGTAGCTACATGTGTATGTATATGGGTTATTACATGTTTTTCTTAGTATCAGTATGAGTGTTTGTATGGTTTGGTGGGGGTATTACCTAGCACATAGATGCATGAATGACTGACTCTCTCTTTGTATGTGTTTTAAAGACAGCATATGTGCAGGAATGTATGGGTGGATGAGTGTGTATATGTGTGTGTTAGTGAGTGAATGAGTGTCTCACTAGTGTCTTTATCAGTAACTACATATGTATTAATCTAGTGTATGTGAATATTAATGTATATAAGTGAGTATATGTGAGAGTAAGAGATTGTAAGAGTTCCTGTTTAAATTAGTATGTGTTTCTATAAGTGATTGTTTAAGAGAGTAAGTATGTGTAGTTTCTTTAGAAGTAAAGTGGTAGTGTGTGTATAGCTGTATATGCAAATAAATGGATGTTTAATAGTTTATTTGCATGTGTGAGTATGTGTCAGAGTATCTTTTAGATGACTGTCGGTGTGTAACAGAATGTATAGGTGTATCACTACATATAATGAGTGAGTATATGTATGAGTGACTATATAGAACTGTTGGTGAATAAGTGGATGTGTATATAGATGGTGGAAATATTGAATTGGTTGTTGTTACTGGTATGGGAATCTCCATTGTTTTTGAAAATGTTAGCTTTTATTATTGAATATGTGTTTCAAGGGTTACATTACAGTGAAAGGAGGTCTGCCACTCTGTCACAAGGATGGTGTCATGAGTGATGTCATGAGTGATGTCACTGACCATGTCATGAGTGATGTAATATGTGACGTCAAACCAATTTTTCCAATTTTAAAATCGTTTGCATATTTTGTGGAGGGACAATATGCTATGGTGAGCAAAGCATTACACTTATCACCCGTGCTTGGGATCACTACAAGTGCCCGAAGAAACATTAATTGTTTCTTGTTTTGTTTTTTTGCTCAAGTTGAGCCATTTACAATTCCCTGTTTTTTGTTTCTCCCCATAAAAAATACAAAAAAAATATACAACTGTTCAGAAAAGCCAAAAAAAGTAAAAAACTTTCAAAAAAGCAATAAAAAAAATATAAAACAACAAAAAGAATAAAAAAAACAGTTCTTTTTAGAACTACCTCTAATTTATAAAAAAATGCTACATTTTTTGGAAACTCTGTCATTCTTTTTTCTCCAGGGTACGCGTATCGAAACGCTCCCCGGTGCGCGTACCGGGGAGCGTACACAAAAAAAATAAAGGAGTGAGCATGAGGGAAAGACACAGAGAGAGTGATGTTAATAGAAAGAGAGCTAGAGGGAGCAACACAGAGGGACTGTGTATTAGATAGTAAGACAGAGAGAAGGTGTAATAGGGTGTAAGTGAGAAAAGGAAAAGGAATAAGGGTGCGAAAGAAGGGAAGAGAGAGGAAGAAGACTAAAACAGAGGAACTGGGAGAATGTGAGTGGGTGATGAAAGTAAAAGGAAGGACAGTAAAGGATGGGGAATGAGGGGTTGTGACGGAACCGGAGTAAATGAACAACGGTGAGGGAGGGTGAGAAAAGAGCAATGAGTGTAAGTAAAGAGGGTGGATAAAAGTGAATGAGGGTAAGACATGGGGAGTGACAGAGAGACAGGACAGAGAGAGTAAAGGAAGGAGTAACTGAAAGGGTCTGAGTGAAGCAGCAAAGAAAGGTAAGTAAGTGAGTGTGGGTGAGTTGTAGGGAGTGAGCATGAGAAAAGAGTAGTGACAGGCTAAGGGGACAGACACAGTGACGGTAAGAGAGACAGAGAGAGGGAACGGAAGTGAGGAACTGTGAGGACAGACGGACTGAGAGAAGAAGTGACAGGAGTGAAGTAAATGATTAAGGGAAAGGGAATGAGTGAGGGAGCAAAGGAAGGGAACAGAGGGTAAGGAAAGTAAAGCAGGGGGACTGAAAGAAGTTGAATGCGGTAGGGGAGTAAGGGAAAGGGGAGTAAACATGGAGGATAAGAATAAGTCAGGGAAGCAGAGTAAGGAAACAGGAGTGAGATAGGGTGAGAGAATAGTAATGAGGTTAAAGCAAAGGGTGATGACAAACTACATTTATTTAGTCACACGTACCATATAATTAATGTAAATTTAATTACATGTTTTTACTACACTTTGTATCTGTGAAAGAGAGAAAAAAAATAAGTTATAATTAGTAAAATATATATTTTAAAAAAGAAGAGACAAGTCAACAGGTTAAAAATCATAAAAGTGTACTAAGAAATAAAGTAAGAGTGAAGGACACCGAAAGGGAAATAAAGTAATGTAGAAGGACAAAAAGAGGGAAAAATAAATAGAAGGAGAGCAAATTACTAAGAGTAAGGCAGATACATTCAGTGACAGAGAGGAAGAGAAGAAGAGAGAAATTAACTGAAGGTAAGAAACATACTAAAACAATGTGAGTTAGCAAAACTAAATCAGGAAACAGGAGTGAGTAAAAAGGGAATGACTGAGAGGGAAAGGAGTCTGATTGAGGATACATTTACAAGAATGAGGAATGGAAGATGACTGAGAATGAGTGAAGGGGAGTCACAGAGTGAAGGGATGAAGGAAGAGAGGATAATATAGAAGGATTGAGGGAAAAGGAGTGAGGAAGTTAGTAGACAGAGGGACTAAGGGAAGGACTGAGTGAAGTGGAATACAATGAGTGAGGAAAGGAAAATGACTAAGGGAGCAAAAGAAGGAAAGAGAGGGCAAGAGGACTAAAGCAGTGGAACAGAGAGAATGTGATTCGGTGATGAAACTAAAGCGAAGGACACTAAAAAATAGGAAATGAGAGGTAGTAATGGAACCAGAGTAAAAGAAAAGGGGATGAAGAACGATGAGAGAGGAGCAGTGAAGTTGTTGTAAGATAAATGATAGAAGGTAGGTAAACACAAGTGAGCATAACACAAGGAGAGTGAGAGACTGAGGACATAGAGGTAGTGAACGAAAAACAGAGAGAAGAGGACAAATGAAAGGAGCAAAGAAAGATAAGTCAGGGAGAGCGGCTGAGAAATAGTTACAGGCTGCGACAAAAGAGGTGAGTGAGTAAAGAGGAATTACTAAAAGAGCAAAAGAGGAAAAGACGGAAAAGGAAAGTAAAGCAGAGAGACTGAAAGCTGAAAAATGGTGCAAGGGAGAGAGGGGATGCAGACAGTTGAAATGGGAATGAGGAGTTGTGAAAGAAGTGGAGTAAAGGAATGGGGTAAAACAGAGTGAGAGAAAGACAGTGTGAGTGAGTAAAGAGAGCTGAAAGAGGGTGGAAAAAAGAAAGTGAGTGTGAGACAATGGGAATACAATTTAAATTACACAATACAAACTATAGAATAACTTGTACAACACGTTACATAGTTTATTTTTGCTGTTGTCAGAATATATTGAATTTCACTAAAAATAGTGAGTTCAAACTACTCATCATATGACAGCGGGAAAAAAAACCACAATCTAAAAGGTTGTGTTTGAAAAAACCCATATAAACTTACAAATCACATATGTACACTAATCTTTGATTCACTTACTTTTCTTTTAAGCCAAATAGTACATCATGAAGGTCCTTTTCTTTGGAAAATACTCTGCTGTTCTGTAAAACTTCCATTTCATCGACTTTCTATAAGAAGAGCTCCAAGAACATGTGAAATATTTCTCAATGTTTTCATTTCCTTCTTGTGTTCAGTCATGACTCTTTCCTTATTCCTTCACTTTTCCATAAGGCCAAATAGTGTCAGATGTATTAGTATGTTTTAAATTAATGAAAATAAACTCTGAAATTACCGTTTTCCCAACGTTCTGAAAGAAAAGCTCCTACAACATTTTCACAATATTTAAAAATTCATATTTCCATCTCTGCCTCACTGATATTCAACATTTCCTATAATACTGATATCACGTATTATGAGATCCATTTTCAGTACCTATATGACAACTACAATTTTTTATATTATCTTGAACACTTTTACTCACAATATAATTTTAAAGAGCAGAGTAACTTTTATTAACTGCTCCTGTCTTCATAGGCCAATTACCTCTACTTAAATTTTGGTTGTAAAAACACTAGGTATGAATTTTTTAAGTCGAAAGGCAAACGTTGTTTGAAAGTCAAATGAGTATCATCGCAGTTAGTCCAACCTCTTTGACATTTTAAATAAATTGTATAATGCCCTGATGTTGTTGAAGGACCGTCATGATAAATAATAGCTACAGTTGCAAAAGTTCTTCCTGAAATTGATAACTGAGAAGCCATGAAATTTTTAATAGAAGTTGTCAATTTACTTCCATCAGGTCTACATCGTTGGAACATTAAAATGACATACTGACCATAATTTTGTATAAATAATGTGGACAGCATTGCAGACTTACATTGGGTACATACCATATTGTGATCAGCTGCTTTAACTAGATTATTAAAAGGCACTGATTTGCAGTCTGGTAAAGTCAAATTTATAAATCTTTCGGTGTCTATTGTAGTACTACTTGATAAATTACAGTTGTCGCAGTCATGCTGCCATTGATAAGAAAGGCTAAAAAGATTTTTTATATCTACACCTTCATCTTCCAATACATCAAACATATACATTAAAAATTCCTGACAATCTTGCTGAATATTCTGTGAAAATTGTTTTTGACCAGAACATATGTCTAAAAGATTTCGAATTTCTGAAACACTTTCTATTTTTGCTCTATCACTGCTACATTTCTCAAACACAGAATTCAATAAACAACAGAATCTTTGATCCCGATTTTCAACAATCTGTTCTTGTAAAGTTTAAAGAAAAAAAACAACATTAACCACTACATTAGCATAGCAGTTGACACCAGAACTGTTTTCAAACTGAAATCCAACAACATCTTCAACAGAATCCTTTTTCTTTCTGCTTACAATTACAGTTTCATCTACTTTTTGTCTTTTTGCTACTACCTCACTGCAATTATTCTCATTTCTTCTTTTTCGGCCTACCACACATTTTCCAAACAGAGGATATTGAGGGAAATGTGGAGCATACTCTCTTCTTAACCTATTGTATTCTTTAACACAATCTAGATCTGCACAAGTCTTTGTTTCATCACACTCAATCAAGTACAATCCTGATAAAGTTCTGACTCGTGATAATGCCACATATGCCATACCCTCTTTAAACACAGAATTTCCAATATTCACCAAAGCACTATCTACACTTAAACCTTGAGATTTATGAATTGTCACTGCATATGCCAAACAAACAGGAAACTGTTTTCGGCGAACATATACGTCTTTCACAAGCAAAAATCTAGCTGAACAACGACAAATTTGTTCTATTTCGTCAATGCCATCAAATTTAATTTTTAAAATTTCAATTCCATCTCTATTTTTGTAATTCACAAAATCAACAACATGACCCATTGCTCCATTTACCAGACCTCTTTCAACATTTAAATTCCTTCTCAAAATGATACGACAATTTAAACACACATTCAGAGTTTTTTCAAAACCAGCAGTTTTAGATATAGTCTTCTCTAATGAATCCAATTTTGATTTCAAATTTTCAGACAAAATAATTGTTGCTCCCATATGCTCTATTTTATCTATAGCTTCCAGTTTCACTATCTCTTCATTTTCTAACTTTAACATTTTGTTGTTGAAGATGGAACATTCTTTCAGAGTTGGCATCAAACATATCCCAGATTTGTTCTCGTTAATTTTCTTAAAAATATTCTCTGGAAGAATGTTTTCAATTGGATACAAATTTGAAATTAATCGTGCATGTAAAGCTTCTTTCCCATGCTCACTTACTTTTCCGATTCTTACATCTTGTAGAATATATTTATAATCTTCATCCTTTGCCTGTCGCATATTTTGAAGTAGTTCTGCATATTTGAAATTTAACCATATATTAACGTTTCCAATGCTTCCTAGGCACTTCCTGGTATCTTCATGCGTGACCATTTTAAACACTGGTTGTCCTTTCACTGGAGTCAACTGCAGTAGATCTCCAAAAACAATAATGTGTTTCCCTCCAAATAACACATCATACTCTGTTCTAAGAATAACTTGCATTCTCAAATGCACGAAAGCAAGCATTAGATTTGAGACCATGCTTACTTCATCAATGATAAGAAGTTTCATTTTCTTCAGGACTCTGGAAACTTCGGAACACGCATCTCCAGATAGCTTGTGGTATTGCAATTTGTTATCATGCTCGACTGGTAGCATCAGTAAACGATGTAAAGTAATCCCTTTAATGTTATGAGCTGCCAGCCCAGTTGGAGCGGTAACAACACAAGACAGCGGTAATTCAGTCCTTTTCTGCAGATAAGTTGCAATTGCTTTAATCAGAAAACTTTTTCCAGTTCCCGCTTCTCCACTCACGTACTTAATACGTGAGTTAGTACAGGCTTAAATGATGTACATGAGCACTCTTTGTTCTCATGACTGAATCCATGTTCAATCTGTTCTGTGACTTTGTCATATATCTGTTTCTGCTCAAGGTTTAGTTGTTTCACCAAATCTTCTAAGTTAACTACATCATCTTGAGCTTGTTCCATAGCTCTTTCCACCTCATCCATGGCAGTGGCAGCTTCATTTTGGATAATTGGTCCTCCAAGTGGATCCTAACTCAATGAAGTAGAACTCTGACTGTCTTGAGAACTGTCTCTAGCAATCTCTACAGCAATTGTGGCTTCTTGCTCTATTTCTTCGTTCAACATTTGCAGATAAATTGGAAAAACAGGACATTCTATGGTATCCTTGGTTGCATTAAAAGAAACTTCGTAACAGAGAAAATCTCCAAGTAGTTCCTCTTCTGTACGCCATGGCTTAAAGAGTTGCAAAAGAGCTAAATAGTAAAATTCCCTTTTCTCTGGATTTTCGCAACTCAATTTTCGATGATTAATCAAATGGCCTTTTCTCTGCTTCACTAGACATCCTTCACACCCAATGACAGCATATATTCCATTATTGATATCTTCTCTGATGTTCCTCTTATAAATATAGTTTTGCAGAACTTCATACAAACAACTGTTCTCAAGATGACTACTTCTATTTGGATAGTATGTATCCAACATGTTTGTCTTCAAAATATCTGTACTGTTTGGTTCTTTCTCCGCCAAATACTCAATTTCTTGTACAGATTTTAAAACTCGGTTTCGTGTTGTAGCAAGACCTAGACTTGCCTAAATAATTATTCTAGACTTGGCGTAGAGACTTGCTGATGATAACCGATCAGAACATTCATATGCTCCAATTTCTCGATGCGACAACATCTTCAGACTGAAACTGTATAATTTTTTACTTATACTCTTTTCATGTGAAATGTCCTCCCACATTTCCTTCAGTTCTGTCTTTTCTTTTTTTGTGATGTAAGACGTCACATATCGAGCCACAGCAATAGAGTTGTCAGCAATGAACTGACTATCCATGTTAGCATTCCACATGGACAAAATCACTGGGTTGTAGTCGTTGGTGTACTTGGACTCTTCATTTCTTTTTAAATTGTATGTATTTTTTGGAGATTTCCTCGTCACAGTATGTCACAGAGAAGACATTACATTATTTACTCTTCCTTTAGAAATCACTGGTCGTGGAAACCCGAAACAACATTTTGTGTAGAACTTGTCCTTGTTTCTGAATTTTGGACGACAGTACTTTCCCCAACGATAGGATTGAAAGCGTAAAACTTGTTGCCTTAAACTGTTTTCTTTGGTAGTTTTCGGAACAGCACATGTTGAATACTCTTCAATGAAGCTCATCACTGTCTCATCCGAATCTGTTCCAAATTTGGGTGCATCTTTAATCCACAACAACATATGTATGTGAGGAGCACCTCTCGCTTGATACTCCTTTCTCCAAAAGAAATCCAAAACCTCTCCAAGGGGAGGATTTTTTTTGTTGGTAATAAAAGACATCATAGCTTCAAATCTATGATTGAAATATCTGCATACATTCACTGGATCCAAAGAACACAGTTCTCCAGGAGTTTTGAATTCTATATTTTGTATATTTGCATTTGCCTCTCGTAGAAATTGAAGTAAGTCGTCCAGTGCATACTCAGCACAGCTAAGAGTGAGGAACCATGTAGGAGTTCCTAAGTTTCTTAGCATACATTTCAATTCCCCATGACGACGGTACCAATACTCGTTTGTACCACGCTGACTTGCCATGAGATTGATTAGATGAGATTCCAAAATATTTTCTTGCAGATTGACTTTCTCCATAAAGTCCCTCGCCGAAACATTTTGCAGATGTGCTCCACTTTTCAGTATATGGTTTACTGCATAAGAAAGCCCAGACAAGTCACTTTCATACAGTAGATGAAACAAATATGGAATGCATTGACGAAACCTTGGATCTTCAGCATATAATCTTAAAGTTCGATATTCAGATGCAGGAATTTGAAGTGGTCGATCATCATATCGTCCACCTCGAACTGTTGGAAATAAATGTGGAAAACAACGAGCTTCCAAACTTTCTTCCCATACACTAATGGGACTTCCTTTTGCTGCTTTCATTTGAAACAAGTCAATTGCATTCCCCATTACTTCTTTGGAATGCAAAGGATGAACAGTATAATGTTCATATATTTCTTCACTTCTAGACACATCAACTTTTTCAATTTGGCCAGCTGAACAATCACTGTCTTCATCTGCAGCTGATTTCTCTGCTCCAACACATACATGTTTGTAGTACTCATTGTTTTTGACCAAATACAACGTTGCCTTTTTGACTTTCCTAACATCCACTAAATCTTGCCAGATTTTCTTACTCTTTGTCGGAACCCCATTAACTAGAATAACCAGAGGTTCCACTTCCACTTTCTCTACACCAATTGTATCAATATTTTTCTTGAAATCTAGAGGCAAATAAACAACTCTTTCCTTTAATCCTCTCTGTAAATCTGAAGGAGGCAATTTCCCTATCTTAGGCTCCATGCGAACAAATGCCTGAAAAGAATGGACACATTGAATCAAAATAGACTCATATGTATTTAAATCCATCAATTCAGGAGGAATGTCTACCAACTCAAGATTATTATGAACAGCTCTAGCAGGCATTCTGTTTTGATTTAATTTATTATAACAATATTTACAAATACGCTGATCAGAACTCAAATCAAAAGAATTCTCCACCCACAAATAAGTTGCAAAATCCTTCCACTCATAATTATTTATCTTTTCACTTTTTACGTATAAATCAACTAATCTAGTTTGATGCTTATAATGAGTTCGTCGACAACACACACAAGTAAAATTAGGCCTTTCACTTGATTTCACCTTAAACCTGGTAATTTCCTGGTCAAAATTTTCTGTACTTGAAATCTGTACATTGTCTTCCACATTAACTTGAATTTCTGTGTCAATTTCTACACTGTCCTCTTTTTCACCAAAATAACAAATCTCAATTTCTTCACAGATCTTCTTCACATATAATTCAGCTCCATGCAAAAGAGCACTGTTTAATTGTTTAAACTTAAGTGCTGGACTTTTTGCATAATACAACCTTCTCACTAATTTCCTAATTTTGTTATGATGCACTGCTAACATCCTAAAATGATGAAAAACACTCTGACAGACTTTTCTAGAAAGACAAGCCAGTGAATGCCCTTGCAAACCTGTGTTTTCTCTCACTCTGCAAGGATCTAAGTCTTGCAACATCTTCATTTTCTGTTTTAGACTTTTCTTACTATATGTACGTAAGAAATTACGAAACAAATCGATTGAATCCTGTCGCACACTACAAATACTACTACACTTCCAAGTGTACACTGGACCCTTAGTACGTCTTCCTAAAACTTCATCAGTTAACACCTCTTCTGCTTCTCTAGGCACAAGTTTCTCTTTTTCAATCGGACAACCGTCTTTCACCTCGCATGCTCGCCCACTGGTGTCAACTGCATGCACTAAATCATTCTCCTGGAAGTAACTCTCCTCATTAAAAAATGGCTCACAACTTGAACTATGCATCCATTCTCCAGAAAAAACTTTACAAAAATTAGTCCGATTATTTACTCTTTTGCATCTACTGTTTGATTTGAAAACATCAATTGTCTTGTTAAGTGTCCTAATTCTATTGATTATTAAAATAAAATAATTTTTTCTTAACTTCAAAAGCCTGATCAACAATCTTCTCTACACTTTTCTTTTTCTTATAAAAAGCAGCTCTCTGTTTACCTTTCCTAATGTTTTATAACAAATTTAAAACCACCCTATTGCGAAACATTCGTTTACGAATGTCCCTAAATTGATTCTGCCTTCTATTCCTATACATATTATTCTCTCCTGCTCCAGTAGTAAGATTTTTGGGGGGCCTCTCCTTCCTTTTCAAATTTGCTCTCTCCTTCTCTTTATGCACATTTTGACCAACATTTTTTTTTTATCTACATATGTTCCATACATATGTAGATAAAAAAAATACTTAGTTGTCTTACCAGGAGCTTTTTTCCTGTTTTTTGAAGTATTTGTTGTAGAGGAGTACTGTAATTCCGTTGCTGTTTTTGATTTTTTCCGCTTGGCATCTTTTCTTCTCCTCAGCCTTGAGGGCATAATTCCTTACTATTGTAATCTTGATTTCAATCTGAGGTAAAGAAAAAAATACCACATTATAGACCACTATTACCAAACAACAAAGCAATGACAATAAGCAAACGATATAAACACTAGTAAATCAGGAAGAGGATGTAAGAGAAAGTATGACTTACAAATTGCTGTAAAAAATAGAGAGAGGGAATACATTAGAGACAGGGTGTAAGAGAATGTAAGTCAAAGAAAGAGTGTAACAGAGTGTAACACAGAGTCAGGATGTAAAAAGGAATAAGTCAGAGAGAGGGTGTTAGAAGGGGACAGGTGGAAAAATAGAGTAAGTCAGGAAGAGAATATAATAGAGACTAATACATTGTTAATAATCCTTGGTAAAGAAATGTTAGTGCATAAAGGAAGTGTATTTTCTAAATGAGTGAGTTTTCAGTAGTGTAATCAAATGCTTATACATATGACCTATGCTCTATTTTGTAAATGTTATTTATAAAAAGATTTCAGGCACATGAATTGGTTTTACATTACTGACAAGGATTAGATAGTATCTGCATGATTAAAAAAATATATTAGCACATTTCACAATCATGTTACCTGTGTTTCCTCAGATTAGTAAGCAGATTGTGCAGATGAGGTGAGGCCTGTCCAGGGGTGCAAAGGAAGTGAGGCTTGTGTCCATGAGTGCAGTGGAGAGAACTGACCTCCTCTGACCCTTGGACAAGCCTTACCTCATCTGTGTCCTCTGGACAGGCCTCAATGTATTGGGTATAATTGATGGTAACTGGGTGCAGATGAGGTGAGGCGTGTCCAGGGGTGTAGATAAGCTGTTGCCTGTCTAAGGATGCAGATGAGTTGAGGTCTATTCAGGGTTGCAGATGAGGTGAGGATTGTCCAGCGGTGCAGAGGAGGTGAGGTCTGTGTTGAAGAGTGTAGTGGAAGAGAGGTCTGTCCAGGGGTACAAAGGAGGTGAGGCCTGTGTCTAAGAGTGCAGTGGGGGATAGGCTTCATGAAGTCTAGTCCACTGCACTCTTAGACACAGGCCTCATCACCTATGCTCCCCAGGAAAGGCCTCTCTCCCACTACAGTCTTGAACACGTCTCACCTCCTCTGTACCTCTGGACATGCCTCACCTCATCTGCACAATCTACTTCCTAATCTGAGGTAACACAGGTGACATCATTGTGAAAGGTTCAAATATATTTATTTAATCATGCAGACACTATTTATTCCTTCTCAAAAATCTAAAAGCCATTGATTTGCCCCAAAATCGTTTTTCAAATAACATTTTAGAAACAGAGCGCAGGTCCTATGTACAAGCATTCAATTTCACTACTGAAACCTCACTATTTCACAAAATACAAATCCTCTATCTTGCAAATGTTGATACCAAGCATTATCAAAAAACATGACACAAACCAACAGCAAAGAAGCTCAATGTGCTTCCTAGTATGAGGTAACACAGGTGACATCATTGTGAAAGGTTCAAATTTATTTCTTTAATCATGCAGACACTATTTATTCCTTCTCAAAAATGTAAAAGCCATTCATTTTCCCCAAAATAGTTTTTCACATCACATTTAAGAAACACAGCACAGGTCCTATGTACAAGCATTCAATTTCACTACTGAAACCTCACTATTTCACAAAATACAAATCCTCTATCTTGCAAATGTTGATACCAAGCATTATCAAAAAACATGACACAAACCAACAGCAAAGACGCTCAATGTGCTTCCTAATCTGAGGTAACACAGGTGACATCATTGTGAAAGGTTCAAATATATTTATTTAATCATGCAGACACTATTTATTCCTTCTCAAAAATCTAAAAACCATTCATTTGCCCCAAAATCGTTTTTTAAATAACATTTTAGAAACAGAGCACATGTCCTATGTACAAGCATTCAATTTTACTACTGAAACCTCACTATTTCACAAAATACAAATCCTCTATCTTGCAAATGTTGATACCAAGCATTATCAAAAAACATGACACAAACCAACAGCAAAGAAGCTCAATGTGCTTCCTAATCTGAGGTAACACAGGTGACATCATTGTGAAAGGTTCAAATATATTTATTTAATCATGCAGACACTATTTATTCCTTCTCAAAAATCTAAAAGCCATTGATTTGCCCCAAAATCGTTTTTTAAATAACATTTTACAAACAGAGCGCAGGTCCTATGTACAAGCATTCAATTTTACTACTGAAACCTCACTCACAAAATACAAAATCTCTATCTTGCAAATGTTGATACCAAGCATTATCAAAAAACATGACACAAACCAACAGCAAAGAAGCTCAATGTGCTTCCTAATCTGAGGTAACACAGGTGACATCATTGTGAAAGGTTCAAATATATTTATTTAATCATGCAGACACTATTTATTCCTTCTCAAAAATCTAAAAGCCATTGATTTGCCCCCAAATCGTTTTTTAAATAACATTTTACAAACAGAGCGCAGGTCCTATGTACAAGCATTCAATTTCACTACTGAAACCTCACTATTTCACAGAATACAAATCCTCTATCTTGCAAATATTGATACCAAGCATTATCAAAAAACATGTCACAAACCAACAGCAAAGAAGCTCAATGTGCTTCCTACTCTGAGTTAACACAGGTAACATCATTGTGAAAGGGTCAACTTTATTTCTTTAATCATGCAGACACTATTTATTCCTTCTCAAAATGTAAAAGCCATTCATTTTCCCCAAAATCGTTTTTCACATCACATTTAAGAAACACAGCACAGGTCCTATGTACAAGCATTCCATATCACTACTGAAACTTCACAATTTTACAAAATACAAATCCTCTATGCAGTAAAAACTTTTTCCCAAGCATTATCAAAAAACATGACACAAAGCAACATTAAAACAACACAATTTGCTTCCAAATCTTCTCCATAGAGTATACAAGTCTCTATCTATATTAAATGAATCATTACTCACCTTTACAAATCCTTTGGGAGATTGAGAACAGTGTCAGACACACACACCAATATTTCTTTAGCAGAGCAAAAGGTATGTACTCCAGGCACTGCAACCATGAATGGCACAGAAAACCTCTAATTCTACACACATATCCCTCGTGTTAACCAATTAAAACTCTTCCCTCTCTATTTTCAAACCAACACCCTTCCCCCCTCAGCCCTTTCTACCTGTTACCATAGCAACTCCCTCCTCACTGAGCTCTTAGGTTTAAAAGTTTATTCTACAATGTTGCAAATGAACTCAGCAAGGATGTTTGACCTCTCAATACACCAGCTTATCCGGTGCAATGTTTCTTTAAATGACTTTTTCTTAACCATTCAAATTACTTCTTTCACAAAACAGAACCATGCACCCTAACTTTCAGTTTTCAACTATCTGAATCCACCAATCATTTCTTCTGATTCAAGAGCACTGAAACTCCACAGTTTTTCTTCTTGCAAACTCCTACTGTTCCAACTGCCATTTCATTCCCACACTTCATCTGACTGCACCAGAACCTCCTCTTACCATGTATTCTGTCTGGATTATTGGACATAGCTACATCCACTGGGCTCAAAGGTATGCAGCTACCAGAAATTTTCACAACCTTGATTTACCAAATGTGGACATCAAGAGAAGTGGCCAGAGAGGATTGAGATGTCATCAATTGATACCATTGGTGAAAACCTTTTTGCATCTGCCACACCCTCACCTCATAATTCTGCACGGTGGTGGAAATGACTTAGGCACTTTGACTGGGGTAGGTCTGGAAATGCTTTTAAAGGACACCTTTGAGCAATTGATGGCACTGTTTCCTCAAACTGCCTTGGTATTTTCCAATATATGCCAAAGACAGAAATGGAAGTGGTCCAACCAATTTTGTCCACAATTTGAGAAAGCACGGAAACATGTGAATAAATCTGTTTCTGCGTACATGCGAGACTATGGAATGGGTTCAATATACAACAATAACTTGCGTTACAACATGCAAGATATCTACAGAGGAGATGGTGTGCACTTCTCAGATGAGGGGAATAGAATATTCCTCCTGAATTTAAGAGTGTGCATTGGAACCTACTTGTAGGTACCTAAATAAGCCACAGAACCCAAAAGCTCTTTTCAGGGCTACCCTACCTCTGATCACTCAAAATGATTACTTTACTTTACTCTAACTTTTTTCACTGTTTTTCACCAAAATACGCTCCCCGGTACGCTCCCCGGTACGCGTACCGGGCGCTCCCCCCGCGAAAAATTATTAATATTTTTTTTTTGCCTATATGGGCCTCCTAAGCCCCCCTCAGAAAACCTAGGGGGTCAGGGGATGTCTACCGTGCCCCCTTTTACCCATTCCCAACGTTGTTTGTCCTCCATCTTGTGTATCAAATCTACCAAAACACAAGATGGAGGACTCCTGTTGCGCCGCCGGTACGCGTACCGGGGCACGCACCGGTAAGCGCTCCCAAAAATTTTTAAAAGTTAATTTACATAAAAACCACTGGAGACACTTTCACCAAATATAGAATGGGCCCTACTACATACCAGTCCCTACCATTTCCCAAATTGGGTGGAATTCCATTGAGCCATTTGAGCTGTAGCACTGTCTAAATATCCTGAGGTAAATTACATGACAAAAACACATATGAAGTGTTAGAATTTACAACAATTAAAATGTTACTTTCATTTTCTACTTTTTTTCCTGACATTTGATTGGTTATGTACATGAATATAAATGAAAAATTTTAGGGAAACACGGCCATTTTGACTACAACTACCTGAGGTACATCTTTAAAGAATTTTCTCCATTTATCTTCATCACCTTTTAATAAGGTAAGTTGTTAATTTGTAAGGGGCACTTTAAGTTAATTTGTAAAAACTTTTTCTGATAGTTATTTACTGTCCCTCTGTTATAGTTATAGATTGAGATAGGCTTCTCTGTTATAGTTATAGATTGAGTTAGGCTTCTCTGGTATAATTATGAAATTACTTAGGCATCTTCACATACACTTTTTTGATATTTCTACTTCCTGCCTGATACCATACACTGCCCAAAGATAACTTCACTGTTAAAAACCCAACACTGCCCTAACTCTACTGATATATTTATTTTTAATGCAATTTACAGCAAGAAAATGGAAGGAGAACCAAAGAAAATTAATATTTCTTTCGAAATTGTTCTGGAGAACAATCCTGAGGAAGACTTTGACTTTATGGATCAGTCTCTGGACGAAGAGTTAGTTAATTGTGTGGAAGAAATGGAATCATGGACTCAAAATGAGGACATTGCTGACGATATAACGTTGGAAGTTCTTTTAAATTTGGAAAAATCACAGCAATAAATTTTTATTTAATAATAAAAAATTGTTCGAGACATTATTCTTTTTTATATGTAATTCATGAAATAGTACCAAAATGAATATAAGTGAGACTTATAGTATACTGTGCAACTTTTTTGTGTTACATAGTAATTTTGTTCATAGTTACTTCCTTTCTCCCACTATATTATCTCCAATGTGTATTTAACATCTCTTTTTCATCTCTTGCCTCCATGTTGTTTCTGCTTTCCTGACAGACTATGGTATGGATTCCATATACCACAATAACTTCTGTAACAACATGGAAATTATCTACAGAGGAGACGGTGTACATTGAATTTAAGACTCTGTATTGGTACCTACATGCTGGTACTTAAGTCACCCACACAACACAACAACTCTATGCAAAGCTACCCTACCTCTAAGCACTTTAAATTATTATTTTACTGTTTCACTGGGTTTTCCCCTTAATACGCTCCCTGGTACGCTCCCCGGTGCGCGTACCGGGCGATCCCCCCACGAAAATCGGAAAAAAAAATATTTTTTTTTGCCCCGCGGGGCCCTTTTATGGTCCCCACATCAAACCTAGGGGGTCAGGGGGGTCTACCCTGCCCCCTTATGGTCATTTCCCCCTTTGTTTTTGCCACCTCTTGTGTCTCGATCCTACAGAGACACAAGATGGCGGCTGCTCCGGACTGTTTGGGATGTTGACAGACACCCGAGAGCCAATCAGCTTTCCGCGTGCGAACTCGCGTTACGCTCCGGGTGCGCTTACCGGGGCGAGCTTATAGATATATATATTTTTTTTAACCTAAATTACTCAAAATCCTCTGGAGCACATATCTTGAGACATAGCAAAGGCACATCGGGCTACCAGTCCCTACAATTTTGCCAATTTTCGTGGGAATCCATTCAGCCGTTCGGGCTAAAAGTGAGTCCAACCGCCCTATGGAAATTAACATGGGGAAAACACGTTTTGGGCCCCCCCTTTTATCTCGGCCCCCGCTTAATGAATCCCCCCCAAATTGTCAGGGAAGTTGCGGAGCGGAGCTGGCCACCTAATTTGAGAAATTCGTGAAAATTCGTCCACCGGCGCCAAAGTTATTCCTAATAGAATGTTGCGGATTTCCTATGGAAACTAGGTCCTAACTATAACTACCTACTGGCAACCGCCAGTAGGTAATATCTGTATATATATATATTGATATATATATATATATATATATAATATATATATATATATATATATATATATATATATATATATATATATATATATATATAGCAATCTGCCTTAAAGTCCGAGTGCATGTATAAGTGTCTGAATGGAGGATTTGATAGCAATGTGATTGACTGTCTGAGTGACGAATTTAAAGTTTCTCACTAAATATATGGGATAGTGATTAAACTTTGTGAATACCTGTATCACTCTATCTCTTGTTGTGTAAACTACTACATACGTTGGTTACTAGCTATGTGAAAGTCTATATTAGTTATTAATTAGTTAAGTGAGTATTTGTATGGGATAGTGAATGAATGTGTGTGTGGTTGGGTGGGAGGTGTGTGACTGTCCAAAGATGTGCAAATAGTTGATTTAGTAGGTAAATAAGGTTAAGACTGTATGTGGAAACAGTTGTTTGGGTGAGTGAATCTCTTTCTCTCAGAGTTACAAAAAAACTCTGGGAAGTTGTGCTGGTATTCCTGCCGCTCTGGTAGAAATTATACCCAAGTGGCATCTCGCAAACCGTTTGCGATCGCGAGCAGGGAGAACACTCCGCTGCACATCGCAAAGCAGTGTTTTCTGCACTCCGCGATCTTTGCGAAGTACAGAGTGCAGAAAACTCTGCAAACTCCGTATTCGGAGCAAAGTTCGGATCACTGACATAATATAGAATGACAAAATATAGACTTACCAAAATATAGTCACCAAAATATAGAATGCCAAAATATCGAATTCCTCTCTACAAACAGGTAAGTACAAAAATATCGAATCCAAAATATAGTCTGTAAAAAATATAGTCAGTCAAAATATCGAATTTTTTTAAATGTCTTAAAAGTAATTTAAAATTAATGAAATAATAAGTATAATTAACTAAAACATACTTAAAAATACTCAAATAACCTTAAAATTAAGATATAATTAATTTAAGTTATTCATAAAAAATTTACAATATTTTACCGTAGGATAGCAGGAGGGTAACATTTAATATTACCACTCCAGTGAGTGCAACAGTAGGGAAAGCGTTGGATAGCGTAGGGGTAAAAAATGCTATTCCCACTCCAGTGAGTGCAACAGTAGGGAAAGTGTTGGATAGCGTAGGGGTAAAAAATACTATTCCCACTCCAGAGAGTGCAACAGTAGGGAAAGCTTTGGATAGCGTAGGGGTAAAAATTACTATTCCCACTACAGAGAGTGCAACAGTAGGGAAAGCGTTGGATAGCGTAGGGGTAAAAAATACTATTCCCACTCCAGTGAGTGCAACAGTAGGGAAAGCGTTGGATAGCGTAAGGGTAAAAATTACTATTCCCACTCCAGAGAGTGCAACAGTAGGGAAAGCGTTGGATAGCGGGAGGGTAAAAAATACTATTCCCACTCCATTGAGTGCAACAGTAGGGAAAGCGCTGGATAGCGTAGGGGTAAAAAATACTATTCCCACTCCAGAGATTGCAACAGTAGGGAAAGCGTTGGATAGCGTAGGGGTAAAAATTACTTTTCCCACTCCAGAGAGTGCAACAGTAGGGAAAGTGTTGGATAGCGTAGGGGTAAAAAATACTATTCCCACTCCAGTGAGTGCAACAGTAGGGAAAGCGTTGGATAGCATAAGGGTAAAAATTACTATTCCCACTCCAGAGAGTGCAACAGTAGGGAAAGCGTTGGATAGCGGAAGGGTAAAAATTACTATTCCAACTCTAGAGCGTGCAACAGTAGGGAAAGCGTTGGATAGTGTAGGGGTAAAAATTACTATTCCCACTCCAGAGAGTGCAATTGTAGGGAAAGCGTTGGATATTGGAAGGGTAAAAATTACTATTTCCACTCCAGAGAGTACAACATTAGGGAAAGCATTGGATAGCGTAGGGGTAAAAATTACTATTCCCATTCCAGAGAGTGCAACAGTAGGGAAAGCGTTGGATAGCGTAGGGTTAAAAAATACTATTCCCACTCCAGAGAGTGCAACAGTAGGGAAAGTAATGATTTAATATATTATTAAAAATAAATTAAATATCAATACCAATAAAACATTAATTGAAATTAATAACTAATTTAATAGTATGTAATAATTAATTAGAAATACAACTACATATTAGTTATTAAACATGAATAACCTATTCATAATTATTTAACAACTAATTAATTTTCAATAACAAAAACTAATTAATAATAAAAATTAATACCAATTAAAAATTAACAGTAAATGAATTATCAATACACAAAAAGTATTTTTAATATGTAATTAATTACAATTACATTACATCCCACCCTATTCCCCTATAAACCCACATCCCACTACAGAAAATACATTAATACAATTATCATAATTTTCAAATATTTAATTAATACAAAATAATTACCAATGAATCAAAATTAATTGCCAATTAATAGAAATTAATTACCAATTAAAAATTAATTAACAATAAATTTAAAATCAATACCAATAAATGAAAAAAAATATTTACTTAATTACAATTAAATTACTTCCCACCCTATTCCCCTATAAACCCACAACCCGCTACAGAAAATAAATTTAGAAAATTAACATAATTAACAATTAATCAATTAATACAAATCAATTGGCAATTAATAAAAATTAATTACCAATTAAAAAATAACAATAAATTCAACATGAGTACCAATAAATAAATAAAAATATTTAATTAATTACAATTAAATTACTTCCCACCCTATTCCCCTATAAACCCACAACCCGCTACAGAACTAGAAAGCAACATTTAATTAAGAATTTATAATAATTGCTAAAAATTAATATTTAATTTTAATATAATTAAATTACTTCCCACCCTATTCCCCTATAAACCCACAACCCGCTACAGAATTAAATTACGCAAAAATTAAATAACATAAAATTCGTTACAAAATTTAATATACACTTTTCACACATATACTAACATACAAAACACTTTAAAAAAATTGATATTATTACAAAATCTATATATTTAATGCCTATATTGTATACTTCGATATTTTGACTTCTATATTTAGAAAATCGATATTACTTACCTTGAATTCGATATTTTTAACCACTATATTGTGTCCATTCGATATTTTGTCCATTCTATATTTTTAGTTCGATATTATGTCCATTCTATATTTTGGAATCGATATTATGACTGTTTACCGCAAAGTTCATTGCCCAGCCCTAATTGCAATGTGTCCCGTAGAAAATATTTACTTGGTTGGAGACAGACGGATACCTTCATATGTATCTACATCCTGTTGTGTTAGATATGCATTCACGAACAGATTAGCACCTCCTTATACCTTGTTTAACCTAAACAAAAACAACTCAGTCCATGGGAAGGTTGAAGCCCCATTTGCACTGTTGACTGATTGCATACTGTCTCATTGTTAACTTGCCATGGGTTTGTAATCAATAAAATCTGTTTTAAAAAAAAATGATAGTTTGGAACATGATATTTCTGTTTCCAATATTATGCCTAAACAACGGGTTGACACGGGAGCCAGGATAAAGGTGGCTCCAGTTGTTGAGGCCGCTCCGGACTGTTTGAAATGTTGACAGACACCCGAGAGCCAATCAGCTTTCCGCGTGCGAACTCGCGTTACGCTCCGGGTGCGCTCCCCGGTGCGCGTACCGGGGCGCGCTTATAGATATATATTTTTTTTTTAACCTAAATTACTCAAAATCCTCTGGAGCACATATCTTGAGACATAGCAAATGCACATCGGGCTACCAGTCCCTACAATTTTGCCAGTTTTTGTGGGAATCCATTCAGCCGTTCGGGCTAAAAGTGAGTCCAACCGCCCTATGGAAATTAACATGGGGTAACCATGTTTTGGGACCCCCCTTTTATCTTGCCCCCCGCTTAACGAATCCCCCCCAAATTTTCAGGGAAGTTGCGGAGCGCAGCTGGCCACCTAATTGCAGAAATTCGCGAATATTCGTCCACCGGCGCCAAAGTTATTCCCAATAGAATGTTGCGGATTTCCTAAGGAAACTAGGTCCTAGCTATAACTACCTACTGGCGACCGCCAGTAGGTAATATCTGTATATATATATATATATTACCTACTGGCGGTCGCCAGTAGGTATATATAGTTAGGATTTTTGAAAATTCTATGTCTAATAACTTTGGCGTTTGTGGATGGAATTGGCTGAAATTTTCAGGAAAATGGCACATTTTGTTTCTGAGCAGCCCTTGAAAATTTGGGGGGGGGGTTTGTCAAGGGGGGGCCGAGAAAAAAGGGGGGTCCCAAAACGTGTTTTTAACATTGAGTTTTCCATAGGGCGGTTGGCCTCACTTTTAGCCCGAAGGGCTGAATGGATTTGCACGAAACTTGGCAAAATTGTAGGGACTGGTAGCCCGATGTGCCTTTTGTAGGTCTCAATATATGTGCTTCAGTGGATTTTGAGAAATTAACGTTCAAAAAAAGATATATATCTGTAACAGCGGACCGGGCAGCGCTCCAGTTCGCGTACTTTTCGCGCAACGGAGCTTTGTGAAGCGAAGCTGATTGGTTCTCCGGCGTCTGTAAACATTCCAAACAGTCCGTAGCGGCCGCCATCTTGTCTCTCGGTAGGATCGAGAGACAAGAGGAGGCCAAAGCGAAGGGGCAAATGACCATAAGGGGGCATAGTAGATTCTCGCTGACCCCCTAGGTTTGATGTGGAGGTTTTAAAAGGGCCCCGCGGGGCAAAAAAAAATAAATAATAATAATAATCGAACGGCTGAATGGATTTGCACGAAACTTGGCAAAATTGTAGGGACTGGTAGCCCGATGTGCCTTTGCTAGGTCTCAATATATGTGCTCCAGTGGATTTTGAGAAATTAACGTTCAAAAAAAGATATATATCTGTAACAGCGCTCCGCTTCGGAGCTTTGCGAAGCTGATTGGTTCTTCGGCGTCTGTAAACATTCCAAACAGTCCGTAGCGGCCGCCATCTTGTCTCTCGGTAGGATCTAGAGACAAGAGGAGGCCAAAGCGAAGGGGCAAATGACCATAAGGGGGCATAGTAGGTCGTCCCTGACCCCCTATGTTTGATGTGGAGGCTTTAAAAGGGTCTCGCAGGGCAAAAAAAATATATATCGTTTTTTTAGTTTTTTTGCGTGGAGTGCGCCCGGTTCGCGAACCGGGAAGCGTTCTGGGGAGCGTACTTTCTTGAAAATTAGTGAGAAAAGTTAGAGTAAAATAATAATTGTGAGTGATCAGATGTAGGGTAGCTCTGAGAAGAGCTTTTGGGTTTATGGTACATTTAGGTACTTATAAGTAGGTACCAATGCACAGTCTTAAATTCAAAATGAAAACTCTGTTGCCCTCATCTGAGAAGTGAACTCCATCTCCTCTGTAGATATCTTGCATGTAGTAACGCAAGTTATTGTTGTACAGGGAGCCCATTCCATGGTCTCTCATGTAAGCTGAAACAGATTTGTTTACATGCTTCCTCGACTTCTCAATTTGTGGACAAAATTGGTTTGACCACCTCCATTTCTGTCTTTGGCATATATTTGAATATACCAAGGCAGTCTGAGGAAAAAGTGCCATCAATTGCTCAAAGGTGTCCTTTAAAAGCATTTCCAGACCTACCCCAGTCAAAGTGCCCAAATCATTACCCCCACAGTGCACAATTAACAGGTCAGGTTTTGGCAAATGCATAAAGGTTTTCACCAATGGTATCAATTGGTGACATTTTAATCCTCTGTGGCCAAACCACTTAATTTCCACATCTTGTAAATTGAGGTTAGGTAAATTCCTGTTCTCAGCATACCTCTGAGCCCAATAGATGTAACTATGTCCAACAATCCAGACAGAAAACATGGTGAGAGAAGGTTCTCCTGCAGTCAGATGAAGTGTGGCAATGAAATGGCAGTTGAAAAAATAAGAGTTTAAAATGAAAAAAACTGTGGAGTTTCTGTGTTAATGAAGCAGTAACAGTGATTGGTGGATTTTGATTGCTGAAAACAGAAAGTTAGGGTGCATGGGTGAGTTGTTTGAAAGATGTATTTTGAGTGGTGAAGAAAAAATCATTAAATGAAAGAATGCACTGGATATGAGGTGCACTGAGAGTTCAGAGTTCAATTGCAACATTGTTGTGTGAACTTGCAAACACCAGAGGTCTTCCAAGACGTGGTTGCCATGCAGAAAAGGCATGAAATGGCAGAGGGGGGAAGGGTTTTCATTTGAAAAAAAGTGAGGTAAGAGTTTTGATTGGGTGACATGAGAGATATGTGTGAAGAATTACAGCATTTCTGTGCTTTTGATAGCTGCAGACTCTGGAGTGCATACCTTTTGCTCTGCTGAAGACAAATTGGTGTGTTTCTGAGACTGTTTTGAAACTCAAAGTATTTGCTAAGGTGAGAAAAGATTTCTTTAATTTAGATAGAAAATAGTGTGCTTTAAGGAGAAAATTATGAAGAAAGTTGTGTTTTTCAAATATTGCTTTGTCTCAAGTGTTTTACAAATAGATTTTGTTTCTTTGAGAAATTGTAATTGGAGAAAATGTGAAGTATTAGTACTGACAGGGTTTTTATGTGCATAGGAGCTGTGGAGTGTTTTCAAATTATGACTTGTAAATCGTTTTTGAGAAAAAGCAATGGTTTTAATATTGATGACAAGGACATAATGGTGTCTGCTTCTTTATAAGGTAATTGAGAGTCTCTGATGTTATTTTTCCCATTTCAATGTAAGAAGTTTGTCTGTGGAGCAAATTGCTTGTAAATATGCTCCCACCTGTGCATGGCAAATTTAGATTTTGAATGTTTGCGTTACATAGGCATGTTAAAGGTGACTGAAACATGCTGCAAAGGCAATCAAAAAACGCTTTTATGTGTCTTAAGGACATTTTAAGTCATTTCCCCATGTGCAGTGTTTTCAAATTATGAGTTGAAAATCGTTTTTGAGGTAAAGGAATGTTTTCAAAATTTATGTGCGCCATATGCCCCCAAATTTCTTTTTCAGGGGTGCAGCAGGGTGTTCTTGAGACACCCCTGCACCCTCGGAAAAATTCGTAATTTGCGATGAGGTAATTGCTAATCGCAAATTGCACCTTCATTCCTATGGGCCTCCTGCTGCATGGAAATGAATGGGTAATTTGTAATTAGCAAATAGCTCATCGCAAACTAGGAATGGTAAAGAATCGCTATTTATTCCTTAAAGTTCGCTATTTAGGAAATGCAAAAAACTTTGATGATACATATGGCGGTTCATCTCTAACAAGATAAGAAGCATAGGGATAGATTTATGATGACTGGCGCATCACCAGGGATGTGTTAGTCATTCTGTGCCGCTGTTCCGTCACCTATGGTGTGCTGCATTTACAATGCGGCGCATCATGGGGCAAAAACAGCAGAGATGCGTGACGTATCTGTGCCGTAAAGGTGGCGCATTGCTGGAGTTGTATCGCAAGTGTGATGAAGCTCCAGCAAGGCTCAGGGGTGTCCCTGTCGCAGGGTTTCTGTTCTCACACAGAACTGTGGACAGAGGATTGGAACCTCGGCGAATTAGGGTGCCCCAAAACTCACCTTAGTAATCAAAAACCCCTTAGCAAGCTAGGTACAGTGTCACATTGGATATAACAAACTCTCAATGTTTAGACAATCCAGAATATGAACTTATAGTACCTCAGGATACGTGGAACTCATGAACAATCGGTCGTTATATATTTCTTAGAAACCAGAACATGGAGTTAAGAAGAACACATGTGTATTTGAAATGTTTATTTACTAATGCCGTCTTCTCAGGCGTAGTATCTTAGATAATAGAAGTACACATATTATCAGTAGCAAAATTACCAGCATAGTTACTAGTACATAAAAAGCGAATGGTGACAGTATGTTAACATGCTGTAAATGAATAAGAGTTAGCAACACTTATAAGCAGCCGCGGGCCGTGGAGGGAGTTACGGTGGGGCAGGGAGGCGGGGAGGGGGAGGGGCAGGGTGGAGAGGGCTCCACCCTGCCCCTCCCCCTCCCCGCCTCCCTGCCTCACCGTAACTCCCTCCACGGCCAGCGGCTGCTTATATCTGACCCTCCCTAATACACATATTATATTATTTGCTAAGAAGGTCTCTTTGTGTTGGTTTAGGGCGTGCCCATACTTTAGTGTCTTAGATTTGAAGGAATCACATCAGCATACACCAGCTCTCTCTTCATGTGAACCGCATCAAGTGTTGTGTATGTGTGTTCGGCAAAGCAATATAAAACCCGCCTCATGCCCAGAATTGGCAGAAGCTGCACTTATGTTATGAGTATGAAGTCGTGGAGATCAGACCTCATAACAATTCTGTATCGTGTTGTTCTTGAAACTTCAGTAGTCGCTGTACAGATATAGTTTAACAAGCAAAGCAGATAGTAGAGCAATAACATATTATTCTCATGTAAACCACGATGAACTACTAGGTTGAAAGCTAAAGCAACAACTAAGTGTCGTGTGCAGAAGTTGCAAAAAAGGAAAAATGGCGTTTAAACCGGTAATGAGCCCATGCTAACTTAACACGGTGTAAAGATATCCAGGATCTAGATGACACTTCCCCATGATCCGGAAACGAACTGAATAAGATAATAGAAGTGGCATCTCATGAGAGCAGATTGCAACTTTATATGTGGACGGTCCGCAAGGTAAAACATTAAAAACTAGGAAAATTTAATGCTAAAGAAAAATAAAACATCCAACTACTTTATCGAGGCTTAAGCCAATAGGCAAGCTAAATAATAAAACCTTGACAAATAAGTCAATGAATTGTCAATGAAATGCTAGTACTCAGCATATCAAACATGAAAAAGGTCTATGACATAACTGTGTATGCAAAATAAGCTGCAACAGCCTCCAATAGGAAGTCACTGTCTTCATCCGAAAAGAGTTCAGCCATCCAATTTAAAAGCGGAAAAGAACATACGTGCTCTCCCAGCACTGGATCCTCTATCACCATCAGAGGACAGCTCGGTGGGTTTTCAAGAAAGCTCTGTTCCAAGAAAGACTGTGTTGCCGCCAGTAAATTCCAGGGACCAATTAGTCCATGCATCAATGCCACAGCCATAATCCTTTCGCCAGGACAAACCAACTCGTGAGTAATGATAGGAGTCATCAGCTGATTAAAGTCGACGTCAGGAGAAACCGGTCCGCAGAGACACAAATCAATGGCCAAATCGAAATCACAGGTCAGGCAGTGAAATACAGGCTGGACACAGGTGAAGTAGGAGAATCGAAAAGATAATCCATATGCCGTGCTTAATATCGCCAACGGCATTGTGCCATAATATTCAAGCATGCGATTGCGGAACAGCGTCAGCAGCTGCAGGGCGGGAGCTTGCACAGGAGGGACATCCATATTTAAAAATGTAAAAAAGCACAAGAGCGTCCGCTGGTAATGCAAGTAAAAATGGGAATCCACCAAGCACAGTGGAAAAAATAGAATGAAAGAAAGCAGGGATGACTCCAAAGATTTTCTCAAATGAAGTCACGAGACCACTGGTAACAACTTTAAAAAAGTGCGCCAGGCCCTTTGTGGAGGACGCGTTAAAGATAGTCCGAACCATCTTGCTGAAATGGAAAGGCAAATCTGTATTTAAAAGGGTCTGCACCTCTGTACGGGTGTTCGCTATGTGAAGCACGAAAGTTTCACGGGCCGAACTCAAGGCCACCTCTCTCTGAGACAAAAGAGTTCTTATTCTTGCCATGCCGTTGAAATCTGTTCCCAAGGTTGGTATTTGTGGCCAGATTGAAAACTCCCTATGTTCATGTGTGGGAGGAAATAGAACATTTCTGCAGCAAATAACCCGTTCACTTACTGTTACGATAAAAGGAATACTTTTAATTAACCCAGAACAATCTTCATTATTGAGCATCAAATAACTACCATTTTCCAACAACTTGAACGTGGGGATGATAGCAGGAACTGGCGTGCCTTGCAACACGCAAGCCATATTTGGTCGGTGTTTGTTGCATGAACCGTGTAACTGTATGTGCCTACACATTAGTGAATGGTCTGGCGTCTCAGTGCATTCCTCTCCATTCAGATAAACTTCTTGATCATCTTTGAAACATCTGTATGTGTATGGAAGCGACCAGACCTCATGAAGAAAACCACTACCTAAAGGTGCATAACGACCTATTGGTATATATTTCATACAATTTGAAAACTTATATAAAGCAAAAGGCAGCGTTATTAAACCGTGGATAAGGCACGTTGCCAAAGCAGCCAACCTTTTGGATTTATACTGGAAATGTTAAAGGAAGAATTATGGAGTAGGGCCTGTAAATCTTTAATGGACAACCGAGTAAAATTACTCCAACCATCATATTCCTCTAACTCCGGGATAGTAGGGGTGTTTAATTTTTTAGAAGTAGCCAATCCAAAGCATTTGGTCTGGGAAATTGTTTCATTCACAAACAACATATGATTTGGGATGAGATATGCACGGTGCAAAGCCTCAGTGCCTTTTACCTGCCAGGTTCGTGAACCCCAAACTGATGTAGATCCTGGATATCTTTACACTGTGTTAAGTTAGCATGGGCTCATTATTGGTTTAAACGCCATTTTTCCTTTTTTGCAACTTCTGCACACGACACTTAGTTGTTGCTTTAGCTTTCACCCTACCTGCGTCAAGATCTATGCCTGCTTCAAGCAGGCGCAGGGTTTTGATGCAGCTTTGTCCTATCTGATTGTAAATGCGGCAGACTGTGGGTGGTAGAGCAGCGGTGCACGTTAACTGGTGCATCTCTGGGGATGTGCTAGTTAATATAAATCTGCCCCTTTCCATACATACTGAGCATGTCATGAATGATGTAATATGTGACATCATCAGCAGTGGATTACGGGTAATAGTATCTCTAGTTTACTCCCCTATAGCTGTCTTTCTTTTAACATAACTGTCTGTTTCCTTCCCTTATACTTACTGTTTTTTCGGTTCGCTTCCGGTTCGCGTACCGGCGAGCGAACTGGGAAGCGAACTAAGAGAAATAGAGGTTGGCACAGTTCCAAATATTGTACCAATTTTTTAATACCGAGGAGGTAGTTCTGAAAATAACTTTTTTTTTATTGTTTTTGTTGTTTTATATTTTTTTAATTATTTTTCTGAACATTTTTTTACTTTTTTTGAATTTTTCTGAACAGTTTTATATTTTTTTTGTTTTTTTTTTGGAGGGGGCAACGAAAACGATTCATTGTAAAGGGCTCAACAGGAGCAACAAAAAAAAAAAAAGAATTTATTGTTTGGGGCGTTTCGGACAAACATGAGCATGATTGTCAATAGCTCTGTTGATCAGAGTGATGCTACTTTCTCCGTAGCAAATGAATCCACTGCAATGTACGCAGACTTGTTTTACTTCACGAAATCTCGTTTGTATATTTGGCACCATCTCCCTGCCCTCTGGTCCCGTTACTTCCGGTACAACAGATCTTCTGGCCATAATAGGGAGATTATCTAGGTCGTTACGAAACTGTGCAGCACTGTAGTTGTTAGGATGCCACCTAGTCATATGGCGATGCATTGTGTAGTTTCCGAAACTGTATTTTTTGTCGGTCCCTCTGGACAGTCTATCTTGACATATAAGGCAAGTTACGTATCTTGCATTTACTTTTTTCTGACCTTTGGGAATTTAAAAAAATTGCCAAATGAAGTTTTCTTTCCGGTGAGACGTCCTGGGCTCCTCAGGCAAAAAGTGCCTCTCTTCGTGCTCTTTGTCCTGTTCCTCTTCTTCCTCTTCTTGCTGAATTATAACTTGAGCAGGTGGTCCACTCTTCCTTGGATGTGGTGGAGGTGGTGGGGAAGCACCAGCTGAAGCTACTAAAGAAGCCATTGCTCACTGGTAACAAAGGGTCTTTCTCTCACAATGATGAAAGTCAGAGTGAGGAAAGAAGGAGGGATTTTCATCATTTGGGAAAAACAATAGTTCTCAACCAATGAAAAGTGTTCATTTTAGATTATATGACCTAGTCTTACATCATTAGGAAACCAAAAGTGAAATGAACCAATGAAAAGTGTTATTACCAAGTCACATGACCTGCTGTGTTTACGTTACGCGCTTTGCAGGGCCTCCCGGTTTGCTTCCAGAAACCTGCGCTTTGCGCCTCGCTTCGCGTACCAGTTCGCTAACGTAGCACGTCATATGACGTATCACGCGACAACGCGAAACGTCATGTGGACGGGAGGCGTCACGATGTTGTTTTCTAATGCGGCAGTTGCGGTAAAGAAACGTTTACCGGCTCGCGGTCTATTTCGCGGCATCAAGGTCAGCTAACGGGAAGTTTCCCGATTCGCGAAGCGGGAACGAAGAAAAAAAAATATTTTAAAAAAAAATTATTAATAAACATATAAAATATATTTTTGGATTTAAAGAAGAATACATTTTACAGCTACAGATATTAGCTGTTAAAAAACCAATGAAATTCACTGAAAAAACCATAGGTTATAGACCATATATAGTTAGGAATTAGCATTTAGAAAACCTTATTTTACTCACACAAAACCATTGAAATTCCATATATTGTTAGTTGCACTAACTATATATCGCGCACCCGCAATCCACTGCTGATGATGTCACATATTACATCATTCATGACATGGTCAGTGACATCACTGATGACATCACTGATGACATCTCAAATGACATCACTGATGACATCACTGATGACATCTCAAATGACATCACTGATGATATCTCATTTGACATCAATGGTCACATCAATGATGATATCATTAATGTGACAATACAATGCATCTCCTCACACTTTAATATAACCTCTGTTACACCCAGTGTTAAATACAGAGTATAATTTTTGAAACCATTGACACACCAATACTAGTTACTACATACGCACTCACTGATTCCTACGTCTACACACACATTCACTCATTCACCCATACAATCATTCATACATACAATCACTCATCTTTACAACACTATCATATGCACTCATACACCTATACAGACACTCACACTCTGCCACTCATCCATGGAGTTACTCACACACCTAGTCAGTCCTGAAAAGAATCAATCACACTTCCATTTTCTCATCTATACAGTTAAACACAGAACACCTTACATTTTTGAAACATATACTAACACATACTTACTCTCTTATAGAATCACTGATACAAGTACACATTGATCTGCACAGAGTCACACACCTCCCAGCCAGCCATACACACACTCAGTCTCACATACAAATACTTGTGCAACCAATCAATAACCCATATAGCTACTTATATAGCTACTGATCAACACATGCAGCAGCTTGCACAACAACAGACATACTGATGCACACTTTCAGACAGTTTAGTCACTAACCCGTGCATTCAGTAAGACGCATTTAATCACTCACTCATACAGTCAATCACGCACCTACTAAAACCTTCATTCAGACACTTATACATCCACTCATTCTTCAATATGTAAAACATATTTAAACTTTACAGAAACACATAATCACTGGATGTTGTCATCAGTGATGTCATCAGTGATGTCACTGACCATGTCATGAATGATGTAATATGTGACATCATCAGCAGTGGATTGCGGGTGCGCGATATATAGTTAGTGCAACTAGCTATATATGGAATTTCAATGGTTTTGTGTGAGTAAAATAAGGTTTTCTAAATGCTAATTCCTAACTATATATGGTCTATAACCTATGGTTTTTTCAGTGAATATATATATAGATATATATATATATCTATATATATATTCATTGAAAAAACCATAGGTTATAGACCATATATAGTTAGGAATTAGCATTTACAAAACCTTGAAAATTCACTGAAAAAAACATAGGTTATAGACCATATATAGTTAGGAATTAGCATTTAAAAAACCTTATTTTACTCACACAAAACCATTGAAATTCCATATATAGTTAGTTGTACTAACTATATATCGCGCACCCGCAATCCACTGCTGATCATGTCACATATTACATCATTCATGACATGGTCAGTGACATCACTGATGACATCACTGATGACATCTCAAATGACATCACTGATGACATCACTGATGACATCTCAAATGACATCACTGATGACAACATCCAGTGACTGTATTTTTCTGTAAAGTTAAAATATGTCTTACATATTTAAGAATGAGTGGATGTATAAATGTCTGGATGAAGGATTTAGTAGGTGCATGACTGACTGTATGAGTGAGTGATTAAATGTGTCTCACTGAGTGCATGGGTTAGTGACTAAACTGTCTTAATTTGTGCATCATTATGTCTGTTGTTCTGTAAACTGCAGCATGTGTTAATCATTAGCAATATGATTAACTATATGGGTTATTGATTGGTTGCCCAAGTATTTGTATGGGAGACTGAGTGTGTGTGTGGGTGGCTGGGAGGTGTATGACTCTGTGCATAGATGTGTGAGCAGTTGATTCACTAGATGTATGGGTTCAAAAGTGCATGTGGAAACAGCTGTATGGGCGGTTGACTGTGTGCATGAGTGTATTGGTGAGTGAATGGATATCTCAGTGCTACATGTCAAAGTAAGTACATATGTAAAACACAGTACATGTGAGAGTTGACATATATAAATAACTGTGCATAAGATCCAGTGAATGTGTGAGTGGCTGTATGGATCATTGTGAACTTGTATCCAGGATTGTATAAGAGAGTAAATATGTGTTAGTATATGTTTGAATAAGTAAGGTGTGTATAACTGTATAGTTGAGAAAATGGAGGTGTGATTGATTCTTTGCATGACTGACTAGGTGTGTGTGTAACTCTATGGATGAGTGACAGTCTGTGAGTGTCTGTTTACACTTACTGTATCTAAGGTTATATTAGAGTCTGAAGAGCTTCATCGTATTATCACATGAATGATGTCATCAGTGATGTGATCAGTAATGTCAAATGAGATGTCATCAGTGATGTCATCAGTGATGTCATTTGAGATGTCATCAGTGATGTCATCAGTGATGTCATTTGAGATGTCATCAGTGATGTCATCAGTGATGTCACTGACCATGTCATGAATGATGTAATATGTGACATGATCAGCAGTGGATTGCGGGTGCGCGATATATAGTTAGTACAACTAACTATATATGGAATTTCAATGGTTTTGTGTGAGTAAAATAAGGTTTTTTAAATGCTAATTCCTAACTATATATGGTCTATAACCTATGGTTTTTTCAGTGAATTTTCAAGGTTTTGTAAATGCTAATTCCTAACTATATATGGTCTATAACCTATGGTTTTTTCAATGAATTTCATTGGTTTTTTAAAAGCTAATATCTATAGCTGTAAAATGTATTCTTCTTTAAATCCAAAAATATATTTTATATGTTTATTAATAATTTTTTTAAATATTTTTTTTGTTTCGCTCCCGGTCCGCGAACCGGGAAGCTTCCCGTTAGCTCAATTTGATTCCGCGATCCGGTCCGCGAACCGGTAAGAAATCAACATAGTGACGGTATCGCGTTGCCGCGTAATGCGTCTTATGACGTACTGCGTTAGCGCACCCGGAAGTGCCCCGGGGCGCGGACCGAGGCGCGAAACGCAACTCCCCGGAAGCGATCCGCGGCGCGAAAGCGCGACGTATCGCGTTGCCGCGAAATGCGTCTTGTGACGTATCGCGTTAGCGCACCCGGAAGTGTCCCGGGGCGCGGACCGAGGCGCGAAGCGCAGCGAACCGGAAGCTAACCGGGGAGCGTTCCGCAGCGCGTAACATGAGCGTTAGAGGTCATGTGACTTGTTAATAAAACTTTTCATTGGTTCATTTCACTTTTAGTTTCATAATTATGGAAGGCTAGGTCAGGTGACCTAAAAATAACACTTTTCATTGGTTGAGAAGTATTGTTTTTTCCAAATGATGAAAACCCCTCCTTCTTTCCTCACTCTGACTTTCATTATTGTGAGAGGAAGACCTATTTTGCTTCTTGGAAGACCTATTTTGGTTGTGTGAAAATGGCTTCATTGATTGCTGCAGCTGGTGCACCCCCACCACCACCTCCACCTCCTCATGGGAAGAGAGGACCACCTCCCCAGGTGGTTACCAACACTGAGGAGGAAGATGAAGAAATGGATGAGGAGGGAGAACAACCACAATTCCTGGAAGAGTTGCCCCGGGTTTCAAGAAAGAAAGCCAGTTTCATCTGGCAGTTTTTTTCCATCCCTCCTGGCCAAAAAAAGGTCAATGCCAGGTACGCAACATGCCTCATATGCAAGGAACAATTGTCCAGAGGGACGGACAAAAAATACAGTTATGGTAATCACACCATGCATAGGCACATGACGAGGAAACATCCCCTAAATTACAGCCGGGCGGAATTAAGGGATATGATGGACAATCCTAGAGCAACTCCTGTGGCGAGATCAACAACATCGGTTTCCTTAACACCAGAGGAGGCACGGAAAACTGTGCCAAATATCCAACCAAATTTTGGGCATATGATACATTTATGTATGCACTGTCGTGCATTATTAGCTTGTGGCAACATGAGCATCAATGCACTGAACCTTGCATATGAACACCATGATTGCCCTAACCGCCCCCAGTAATTTTTTTTTGCTCCTGTTGAGCCCTTTTCAACGCCTGTTTTTTGTTGTTTCCCCCCCCCCAAAAAAAACAAAAAAAATATAAAATCGTTCAAAAAATACAAAAAAACAAAAAATGTTCAAAAAATACAAAAAAAATATAAAACAACAAAAATATAAAAAAAAAGTTCTTTTCAGAACTACCTTCCCTTTCAAAAAAAATTGCTACAATGTTTAGCACTGTGGCAAGCTCTATTTCTTTTGGTTCGCTCCCGGGTTAGCTTCCCGGTACGCGGACCGGGAGCTAACCAAAAAATTTTTTTTTTTTTTTAAAAAAGTGTAAATATAAGGAAAGTAAACAGAGAGTGATGTTAAAAGAAAGACAGCTATAGGGAGTAAAGAAGAGATACTGTTTAATAGATCTATTTACCGAAGAAAAGACAGAAGAGGGTATAATTGTGAAAAACAAAATAGATAACGAAGTGAAAGAAAAACAAGCATTGGCATAGCCAATAGGTCTCGCCTTTGGGACCTTCTAAGTATTTAGTTATGCAGCATAATATCCTTGGTGCAGCAACATCAACTGTTGCATGTCTAAACACGTATAAGGTCCCAAAAGCGAGACCTATTGTCTATGCCAATGCTTGTTTCTTAAGTAGAATTGCAATATGTCTGACTCTTCCATGTGAAAAGATCTTATCTTGTGCTCTAAAGATTGCTAAAGTCTCGACAGAGAACAGGCTAGGCTGTAAGTAGGGTAAATTGCGCTTGGTGATCTGTTTGAGGGAGCGTCTGCTTTGCCTGGTGTCTTTGGAGAGCAATTTTGATTGTTATACTGGACAATATAGCCCTAATGTAAATAACATAGGGGCATATTATCAACATAGGCAATAAAAGTTTTGCAGCTTTTATCGGCAGAAATGTGTCGCTAAAGCTGCTTTTGCGGCAGAAAACTGCCGCTAAAGCTGCTTTTGCACCAGTTTTCTGCCAATAAAAAGAGCAATAATTTTATTGGCTGTATTCATAATATGCCACTTAGTGTGCTTCAACTACGCAGAGAAAGCATTATGAACAAATAGTGATACAGTGATCAGTCAAAGACACTAAGAGTAATAGAGACGGAGTGAGTGAACAAGAGTGAGGAACTATGAGAAGAGAGGGACTGAGAAAAAGAGTGGAAGGAGTTGAGTAAGTAGGTAATAGAGAAAGGAATGAGGGAAGTAGCAAAGGCAGGAAACTGAGGATTAAAGAAATGAAGCAGTGGAACTAATAGTAGTTCAATGTGATAGAAATGTAACGAAAAGAGTACAAAATATTTACCTTATAATTGTCGTTAAATTACTCACTTTTTGTTTTTATACTTTCAATCTGTGAAAGAGAGAACAAACATTAGAAAAATATAAAAACATGTATTAAAAAATTACAAAAGACAAGGGCAAAGATTGAAGGACAAACAGTTTTTCAACAACTTTGACACTTACAGAAGCTACACAGTCCTAAAGATATACATTTTAAACTAACACTATCTTGATGCAGATGAAGTGAGGCCTATCTTAAAACATGGTGCATATTTTGCATTGCTGTTGTTTCAGAAAAGTGTTGCAAGACACTAAAATTTTAAATAATTGCTTCAGGATGCCAATAAGATGTCTACTATCCAGAGTTTTGTTTCAGGTGAGGCCTACTCAGGGTTGCAGATGAAATTTTGAGTTGTTGAAGAGAATAGAGGACATAATACATGTGAAGGTCTACCAATGAAGTGAGTCATGTCCACTGCAATCTTCAACAAAGTCCAAACCTCCTATGTTTCCCTGGACAGACCTAAACTTGATCTGCACAATGTGATTCGTAATGATAGGAAACACAGGTGATGTAATTGAAATACATGCAATTTATTTTGCTCATTTCACAATCACATCACTTGTGTTTCCTTTGCTTAGGTATCTCATTGTGCAGATGTAGTCTAGCATATGAAAGAATACGCAGAAGTGCAGCACTGCATGCAACAACTTTGACACTTACAGAAGCCTCACCTTCTCCATGCCTCCTACACAGTTCTACATATACATCATAAATGCAAACAGTACAGAATTAATTAAACATGTTAAATGGTTTATTTTTGCTGTTCTCAGAATGTATCAAAATTCACTAAAAACAGTGACTTGAAGGTATTCATCATGTAACAGCGGGGAAAAAAAAACACAATCAAAATGATTGTGTTTAAAAAACCCATACAACATCAGAAATCAAAAATCAGAACTCCTTAAAGTTAACTTACTTTCCATGACGTCCAAGGATGTCCTATGAACAGCTTACACTATTTTGTGCTGTTATTACTTTCAGCCCGCCACTTTCTGAAAGAAAATCTCCATCGTTTTTAAAAACATGTTAAATACAATAAATGACTTCTTGCTCTCTACCACAAGATTCCACAAGGCCAAATCTTGTCAGAGCCATGTATAACTCTTGGATTTCTTGTTAGCCAATCCCATCATTTGGCATTTCCGCAACTTTCAGAATTAAAATGTTGAAGATCATTTTCACAATCCTGGAATAGTAATATCTTCCCCTTCTTGCTCAGTCATGTTCTACATTTCCTATGACACTGATACTGCTTAATATGAAGCAGACTTACACTACCTCTATGACTACAACAATTATTTAATTCTCTACATCACTTTTAATCACAAAGCAATGTAAAACAGTAGACAGCATTGCAGACTTACATTCCCTCTACTCCATGTTTTGATTGGCTGCTTCAATTAGCTTATAAAAAGAAACAGTTTTTCTGAACTCATTCAAAGTGCACATATATCTCCATGATGTCCAGTCCTATGATTAGAAGTTATGTCTCTGAAATACACTTATCCTCAAGGCCAAATTGTGTAGGAGCCATTAGAACTTCTTGAAATTCCACAGAGCACATCCCGAGATTATTTCCCTAAAATTTGGGTTTTAAAAACACCAGGTAAGAGTTTTTAAGGTCATACGGCAATTTTTTTTTGAAAATTAAAACAGAATCATTGCAGAATGACCAGCCATTTCTAGACTTTAAATAAGCTGTGTAATGTCCTGATGATATTGAAGGGCCGTCATGATATATAATTGCTGTAGTTACAAAAGTCCTTCCTGATATTGACAACTGCGAAGCTACAACATTTTTTATTAAAGTTGTCAATTTTGTTCCATCAGGCCTACATCGTTGGAACATTAAAATGACGTACTGGCCATATGTTCGTATAAATAATGTGGACATCATTTCAGATTTACATTGGCTACACTCCATGTTGTGATTAGCAGCTTTTACTAGCTTATTAAAGGAGACTGATTTACTGTCTGGCAAAGTTAAATATATAAATCTTTCTGAGTCTACACTAGTAGTACTTGATATCATACAGTTCTCGCAGTCATGCTGCCATTGATAAGAAAGCCCAAACAGCTGATCTACATCTACACCTTCAGCATGTAATACATCAAGCATATACATTAAAAACTCCTGACAATCTTGCTGAATATTTTGAGAGAATTGTGTTTGGCCTGAACATCTGTCTAACAGATTTCGAATTTCAGACACACTTTCTATGTTTCTTCTATCAGTGGTACATTTCTCTAACACAGAATTTAACAAACCGCAAAATCTTTGATCAGAATTGACCACAATCTCTTCTTTTACATTTTTTAGAGAAAACAAAACATTAATTACTACATTAGCATAGCAGTTGACACCAGAACTGTTTTCAAACTGAAAACCAACAACATCTTCAACAGAATCCTTTTTGTTTCTGCTTGTAATTTTAGGTTCATTCACTTTTTGTCTTTTTGCTATAACCTCCCCAGTATTGTTCTCATTTCTTCGTTTCCGGCCTACCAGACGTTTCTCAAACAAAGGAAACTGAGGCAAATGTGGCGCATACTCTCTTCTTAACCTATTGTATTCCTTAACACAATCTAGATCAGCACAAATGTTTGTGACATCACACTCAATCAAGTACAATCCCGATAAAGTTCTAACTCGTGACAATGCCACATATGCCATACCCTCCTTGAACACAGAACTGCCAATATTCACCAATGCACTGTCTACACTTAAACCTTGCGATTTATGGATTGTCACCGCATATGCCAAGCAAACAGGAAACTGCTTACGGCGAACATATAAGTCTTTTACAAGCAAAAATCTAGCAGAACAACGAGCAATTAGCTGTACTTCCTCAATGCAATCAAATTTAATTTTTAAAAATTCAATTCCATCTCTATTTCTGTATTTCACAAAATCAACAACATTACCCATTGATCCATTTACCAGACCTCTTTCAACATGTAAATTCCTTCTTAAAATTATACGGCAGTTCAAGCACACATTCAGAGTCTTTTCAAAACCTGCAGTTTTAGATATACTCTTCTCTAATGAATCCAATTTTGTTTTCAGATTCTCAGACAAAATAATTGTTGATCCCATATGCTCTACTCTATCAATAGCTTCCAGTTTCACAATCTCTTGCTTTTCTAAATGCAACATTTTGTTGTTAAATTTGGCACATTCTGCAAGAGTTGGCATCAAACATATTCCAGATTTCTTTTCAGTAATTTTCTGAAAAATATTCTCAGGCACAACATCTTGTTCTGGATATAAATTTGACAGTAATCGTGCATGTAAAGCTTCTTTCCCATGCTCGGTCACTTTTCCAATTCTAACATCTTGTAGAATAGTCTTGTAAACTTCATCCTTCGCCTGACGCATATTTTCATGCAGTTCAGCATAATTGAAGTTTAACCATATATTGACGTTGCCAATGCTGCCTAGGCACTTCCTGGTATCTTCATGCGTGAGCATTTTGAACACAGGTTGCCCTTTCACTGGTGTCAGCTGCAAAAGATCTCCGAAAACAATGATGTGTTTGCCACCAAATAACACATCATACTCTGTTTTGAGAACTTCTTGCATCCTCAAATGCACAAAGGCAAGCATGACATTGGAAACCATGCTTACTTCGTCAATGATAAGAAGTTTCATTTTCCTCAAGATTCTTGAAACTTCAAAACAAGCATCTCCAGATAGCTTGTGATATTCTAATTTGTTGTCATGCTCCACTGGCAGCATCAGTAAACGATGTAAAGTAATCCCTTTAATATTATGTGCTGCCAGTCCAGTTGGAGCAGTGACAACACAAGACAGCGATGACTCTGTCCTTTCCTGCAAATAGCATGAAATTGCTATAATGAGGAAACTTTTTCCAGTTCCCGCTTCTCCACTCACGTACAGTCGGACAGGCTTCAACGACGTACATGAGCACTCTTTCTTATCATGACTTAATCCATGATCAATTTGCATGGTAACTTCGTCATATATTTTCCTCTGCTCAACGTTGAGTTGCCTTTCCAACTCTTCTAAGTTAACCGCATCCTCTTGAGCATGTGCCATGGCTCTTTCCACTTCATTCATAGCAGTGGCAGCTTCATTTTCGATAAGAGGTCCTCCTAGTGGATCCTGACTCAATGAAGCAGAACTCTGACTGTCCTGAGAACTGTCTCTAGCAATCTCGGCTGCAATCGTTGCTTCCTGCTCAATTTCCGCATTCAACATTTCTACATATTTGGGAAAAGCAGGACATTCTATGGTCTCCTTGGCGGCATTGAAAGAGTCTTCGTAACAGAGGAAATCTCCAAGCAGTTCCTCTTCTGCACGCCAAGGCTTGAAAAGTTGCAAAAGTGCTAAATAGAAAAACTCCTTTTTTTCAGGAGATTCGCCACTCAATTTTCGATGGTTTACCAAGTGGCATTTTCTTTGCTTGACCAGACATCCCTCACTTCCTATTACAGCATACACTCCTTTCTCAGTATCTTCTTTGATGTTCCTCTTGAATATGTAATTTTGCAGAACCTCATACAGACAAACATTCTCGAGGTGACTGCTTCGATTTGGATAATATGTATCCAACATGTTTGTCTTCAAAATGTCGGTACTGTTTGGCTCCTTTTCCGCCAAATACTCAATTTCCCGCACAGGTTTGAGAACTCGATTACGCGTTGCAGCAAGACCAAGACTCGCCCAAACGATACTCCTGGACTTGGCATAGAGACTTGCTGAAGACAACCGGTCAGAACATTCGTACGCTCCGATTTCTCGATGCGACAACATCTTCAGACTGAAACTGTACAACTTCTTGCTGAGGCTCTTTTCATGGGAAATGTCCTCCCACATATCCTTCAATTCTGTCTTCTCTTTTTTGGTGATGTAAGACGTCACATACCGAGCCACAGCCATACAGTTATCAGCCACAAACTGTATATCCATGTTAGCATTCCACATGGACAAAATCACCGGGTTGTAGTCGTTGATGTACTTGGACTCTTCGTTCCTCTTCAAATTGTATGTGTTTTTAGGTGATTTCTTCATCACATTATGTCGCAGCAAAGACATCAAACTGTTTACTCTTCCTTTAGAAATCACCGGTCGTGGAAAACCGAAACGACATTTGGTGTAGAACTTGTCTTTGTTTCGGAATTTACGACGGCAGTACTTTCCACATCGATGGCTTTGGAAACGCAGAACTTTTTCTCTTAGGCTTTTCTTCTCCTTTGCGTTTGGAACAGCACACGTAGAATACTGTTGGATGAAACTCATCACTGAGTCTTCTGGATCCGTTCCAAATTTAGGTGCATCCTTGATCCACAGCAACATATGTATATGAGGAGCACCTCTTGCTTGGTACTCCTTTCTCCAGAAGAAATCCAACACCTCTCCAAGAGGTGGATTCTTCTTATTCATGATGAAAGACATCATAGCTTCAAATCTATGATTGAAGTACCTACATACATTGACTGGATCCAAAGAGCACAGTTCTCCGGGTGTCTTGAATTCGATGTTATCTACGTTAGCATTTGCCTCTCGTAGAAATTGAAGTAAGTCTTCCCAGCCATACTCGGCACAACTCAGAGTGAGGAACCATGTGGGAGTACCTAAGTTCCTCAGCATACATTTTAAATCACCATGACGACGGTACCAGTACTCATTAGTACCACGCTGACACGCCATGAGATTAATCAGGTGAGAATCCAAAATACTATCTTGGACATTGACTTTATCCATAAAATCACTTGCCGAGATGTTTTGCATGTGTATACCACTTTTCAAGATGTGGTTCACTGCATATGACAGTCCAGACAGATCGCTTTCAAACAGGAGATGAAACAAATAAGGAATGCATTGTCGAAACCTAGCATCTCCTGCATACAATCGCAAAGTCCGGTATTCAGAAGCAGGAATTTGATGAGGTCGCTCATCATATCTTCCTCCATGACCTGTTGGAAAAAGCTGTGGGAAACACCGAGCTTCCAAACTTTCCTCCCAAACACTAATGGGACTCCCTTTGGCTTGTTTCATTTGAAACAACTCAATAGCATTCCCCATGACTTCCTTGGAATGCAAAGGATGAACACTATAATGTTCATATATTTCTTCACTAGTAGAGGGTTCTACTTTCTCAATTTGACCAGCACACAAATCGCTATCCTCTTCCTCACTTACTTCCTCTTCTGCAACATATACATTCTTATAGTATTTATTATTTTTTTTCAAATACAATGTTGCCTTTTTAACTTTCCTAACATCTACTAAATCTTGCCATATTTTCTTATTCTTTGTCGGAACCCCATTAACTAAGATAACCAGAGGTTCCTCTTCCACTTTTTCTACTCCAATTGTGTTAATGTTTTTCTTGAAATCTAGAGGCAAATAAACAACTCTTCCCTTGAATCCTCTCTGTAAATCTGATGGAGGCAATTTCCCTGTCTTTGGCTCCATTCTTACAATAGCCTGAAAGGGATGGATACTTTGAATCAAAATAGATTCATAAGTATTTAAGTCCTTCAATTCAGAAGGAATCTCAACCAATTCCAGATTATTATGAACTGCTCTAGCAGGCATCTGGTTTTGTTTTAATTTGTTACAACAATAAGTACACACACGTTGATCCAATCCCAAATCAAAACAATTTTCTACCATCAAGTATGTTGCAAAATCCTTCCATTCACTATTATTTTCCCTTTCACTTTTTGCATATAAATCCACTAACTTAGTCTGATTCTTATAATAAGTGCGTCTACAACACACACAAGTGAAATTAGGCCTCTCACTTGATTTCACGTCAAACGTCGCAATTTCCCTCTGGAAATTATCTGTACTGGAAACCTGTACACTATCTTCCACATGACCCTCTACTTCTTGCTCAATTTCAACATTCTCCTCTTTACTTCCAAAGTAACAAAACTCAATTTCTTCACATATATTCTTCACATCTATTTCAGAACCATGCAAAAGAGCAGCGCATAATTGTTTCAGCATAATTGCTGGACTCTTAGCATAATACAACATTCTAACTAATTTCCTCACTTTGTTATGATGCACTGCTAGCATCCTGAAATGATGAAAAACACTCTGGCATACTCTCCTGGAAAGACAAGCCAGTGAAAGACCATGCAAACCTGTCACTTCTCTTACTCTGCAAGGATCTAATTCTTGCAACAACATCATTTTCTGCTTCAAACTTTTTTTGTTAAATGACCGTACAAAATCACAAAGCAAATTGATGGAATCCTGTCGCACACTGCAAATACTACTACACTTCCAGGTGTACACAGGACCCTTAGGACGTCTTCCTAAAACCTCATTACCTAACACCTCTTCTGCCTCTGTTGTCACAAGTTTTTCTTTTTCAACTGGACAACCATCTTTCACTTCATAAGCTCGACCACTGGTGTCAACTGCATGCACCAAATCATTATCCTGGAAATAACTCTCCTCATTAAAAAATGCCTCACAGCTTGAACTATGCATCCATTCTCCAGAAAAAACTTCACAAAAATTGCTACGATTAACTATTCTCTTCCATCTACTATTTCTTTTGAAATCATAAATTGCCTTGTTTAGCTTCCTAATTCTATTGATTATCAAATTAAATAACTTACGTTTAATTTCAAATGCCTGATCAATAACTTTCTCAACTATTTTTTTTCTCTTATAAAAAAACACTTTCTGTTGACCTTTCTTAATATTTTTTAACAAATTGCCAATTATCCTGTTGCGGAACATTCGTTTACGAATGTCCCTAAACTGTTGTTTCCTTCTACTATCATGCACAGAGTTATCTCTTGCTCTAGCAGTAACATTTTTCATTGGCCTTTCCTTTCCGTTTGATTTGCTTCTCTTTTTCTGGACTGAAACATTTTCTGTAGTAATATTTTTTTTACTACAGATATTTCTTATGAATGTTTTTGTACTCTTACCCGGTGCTTTCTTGGTAACTTGACAAATCTTTTTGTTAGAGGACTGCTGCTTTTTTTCATTGACCTGCTGTCTTTGACGTTTTGCAGCCTTTCTCAGTCTTTCTTTGGTTGGCATGCTGAAATCTTGAAATGATCTGCAGTTGAATCTGTGGTAAAATATATTAAAAAATTTTATTAACCACTATTACCCAACAGTAAATCAATTACAATATTCAAAAACTTAAAACACTACTTGACATTTTTACATAGAAGATTTTTTAGTGCTTGGCAAATTTAGAATACAGAAATAGCAGAAAAGAAATGGTATTTATATTCATTTTACCTGTGCTGTTTTATATGTGAATCTGATCTAATTTTATGAGCATATTTTAATATTTTATTGAAGACACTACACATAACCTGTTTTTGAAGGTGTCTTTATTTTTAAATTAAACGGTTTACATTTTTACTTTTTATTTATTATAAATTTTTAAAATAAATGTTTATAGTTCCATAGGCTCAAGCACGTCAGCTTCCCATCCTATGTCATACAATTCTGACAAATCTGCATCCTCATCACGTTCTTCTTCATCCTCAGGATTTAAATCATCCAAGGGATCGACATCCACTGATGTTTCAATTACGAGTTCAATGATGAGGTCGAAATCAACTGATTGCTGATTGTCGCTCATGTTGATGTTGTCTTTATCTTTAAAGAAAGATAACAACAATGAGATGTTGCAGAGTAAGAGACAAATCTCAGAGATTATAATAGTAAAATTATTTAACAAGAGTAACATTTTGCACCTATTATTTAGCCATGTCCAGCGATGCTGAGGAGGTGAAGCCTATGTCCAATTTTTCAGTGAACAGGACTCATCTCTTCTTAACCTTGGATAAGCCTCACCGACTCTGTCTCCCCTGCACATACTTAAATGTAAAGGGGCAGATTTATGTTAACTGGCACATCCCCAGGGATGCACCAGTTAACGTGCACCGCTGCTCTGCCACCCATGGTGTGCCGCATTTACAATCAGATAGGAAAAAGCTGCGTCAAAACCCTGCACCTGCTTGAAGCAGGCATAGGTCTTGACGCAGCATTGTTGATATGGAGCACCCCTGAGCCTTGCTGGAGCTGCATCGCACTTGCAATACAACTCCAGCAATGCGCCACCTTTACGGCACAGATGCGTGACGCATCTGTGCCGTTTTTGCCCCATGGTGCGCCGCATTGTAAATGCAGCACACCATGGGTGGCGGAACAGCGGCGCAGGATGACTGGCACATCCCTGGTGATGCGCCAGTCATCATAAATCTATCCCTAAGCTTCTTATCTTGTTAGAGATGAACTGCCATATGTATCATCAAACTATTTTGCATTTCCTAAATAGCGAATTTTAAAGAATAAATAGCGATTCTTTACCATTCCTAATTTGCGATGAGCAAATTGCTAATTGCAAATTACCCATTCATTTCCATGGGCCAGGACGCCCATAGGAATGAAGGTGCAATTTGCGATTAGCAATTAGCTCATCGCAAATTAGGAATTTTTCCAAGGGTGCTGGGGTGTCTCAAGAACACCCTGCTGCACCCCTGAAAAAGAAATTTGGGGGCATATGACGCACATACATGCCCTAAGGGCATGTATGGGCGTCATATGGCACCTTTTGTTTTTTGGAAAAAAAGCTTTTTGAAAAGAATTCGCAAATTATCACCAACTAGAAGTTGGTGGTAATTTGCAAATCCTTAATGGCATTTTTTGCATATTTTTTGTTTGATACATTGCATTTAAGGAATTGCAAAATTTGCAAATCCTTAAGTGCAATCGCAAAATAAGGAATAGCAAATTTTGCTATTCCTTATTTTGCATCAAACTTGTTTGATACATACCATTTGTCTAATTAGCATTCACAAAGGCCGAAATTCGCAGAATTTCGGCCTTTGCGAATGCTAATTAGCTTGATACATATGGCCCCAAGTGAGGCCTGTCTTGCAACATGGTGCATCTTTTGCATCACTGCTGCATCGGTTTCATGTGGCACGGTTTTTTTACAGCATAACACATCTGCCTAAATGCATCAATTTGTAATTTTGTCGCCTCATAGCAAATCTTTTGCACCGCCGCTGCATCACAAAAGTGACGCACAGTGGCGCAAAAGAGGCATACACCTATCATAAATCTGTCCCTAGCATTTTAAATGATTAATTCAGGATGACGATAAGGTGTGGCCTATCCAGAGGTTTGTTTAAGGTGAGGCCTACTCAGGATTGCAGATCAAAGTTACGCTTGATGAAGAATACAGAGGACATAATACATGTAAAGGCCTACCAATGAAGTAAGTCATGTCCACTTCATTGCGCCAGTCATCATAAATGTATCCCTAAGCTTCTTATCTTGTTAGAGATGAACCGCCATATGTATCATCAAACTATTTTGCATTTCCTGAATAGCGAATTTTAAGGAATAAATAGCGATTCTTTACCATTCCTAATTTGCGATGAGCAAATTGCTAATTGCAAATTACCCATTCATTTCCATGGGCCAGGAGGCCCATGGAAATGAATGGGTAATTTGCAATTAGCAATTAGCTCATCGCAAATTAGGAATTTTTCCAAGGGTGCAGGGGTGTCTCAAGAACAACCTGCTGCACCCCTGAAAAAGAAATTTGGGGGCATATGGCGCACATAAATTTTAAAAACATTCCTTTACCTCAAAAACGATTTTCAAGTCATAATTTAAAAACACTGCCCACAGGGAAATGACTTAAAATGTCCTTAAGACACATGAAAGTGTTTTTTAAAGCCTTTGCAACTTTTTTGGGTCACTTTTAACATGGCTATGTAACTCAAACAGTCAAAATCTAAATTTACCTTGCACAGGTGGGAGCATATTTACAAGGAATTTGCTCCACGGGGAAAGGTCTCTTTAATTTAATATGGGAAAAATAACATCAGAGACACTGAAATGCCTTATAAAGAAGCATACACCATTATGTCCTTGTCATAAATTTTAAAACCATTCCTTTTCCCCAAAAACGATTTTCAAATCATAATTTGAAAACACTCCACATGGGGAAATGACTTAAAATGTCCTTAAGACACATGAAAGTGTTTTTTGATTGCCTTTGCAGCATGTTTGGGTCACTTTTAACATGGCTATGTAACGCAAACATTCAAAATCTAAATTTGCCATGCACAGGTGGGAGCATATTTACAAGCAATTTGCTCCACAGGGAAAAGTCTTACATTAAAATGGGAAAAATAACATCAGAGACACTCAATTGCCTTATAAAGAAGCATACACCATTATGTCCTTGTCATAAATTTTAAAACCATTCCTTTTCCCCAAAAACGATTTTCAAATCATAATTTGAAAACACTCCACATAGGGAAATGACTTAAAATGTCCTTAAGACACATGAAAGCGTTTTTTGATTGCCTTTGCAGCATGTTTGGGTCACTTTTAACATGGCTATGTAACGCAAACATTCAAAATCTAAATTTGCCATGCACAGGTGGGAGCATATTTACAAGCAATTTGCTCCACAGGGAAAGGTCTTACATTAAAATGGGAAAAATAACATCAGAGACACTCAATTGCCTTATAAAGAAGCATACACCATTATGTCCTTGTCATAAATATTAAAAAAATTCCTTTTCCCCAAAAACGATTTTCAAATCATAATTTGAAAACACTCCACATGGGGAAATGACTTAAAATGTCCTTAAGACACATAAAAGCGTTTTTTGATTACCTTTGCAGCAGGTTTGGGTCACTTTTAACATGGCTATGTAACGCAAACATTCAAAATCTAAATTTGCCATGCACAGGTGGGAGCATATTTACAAGCAATTTGCTCCACAGGGAAAGGTCTTACATTAAAATGGGAAAAATAACATCAGAGACACTCAATTGCCTTATAAAGAAGCATACACCATTATGTCCTTGTCATAAATTTTAAAACCATTCCTTTTCCCCAAAAACGATTTTCAAATCATAATTTGAAAACACTCCACATGGGGGACATTGAGAAAGGCTTTTTTATTATAATTATGGATTGATTTAGGATTCTGTGCTATAATTATGAAATTACTTAGACTTCTTCACAGGCACTTTTTAATAGTACTACTTCACGCCTGAAACCATACAGTGCCCATAGATAACTTCTCTGTTATAAACTCACAAGTACCTGTCTGAACTTAAACCCAACAGTGCCCTATCTCTACTGATATATTTATTTTTTATGCAAATTACAGCAAGAAAATGGAAGGAGAGCAGATTATTTCCTTCAAAATTGTTCTGGAGAACAACACAGAAAAAGATATTGAGGACAATGATGACTCAGATTTCATGGATGAATCACGGGACCATGAATTAGTTCAATGTGTAGATGCAGTAGATTCGCTGATTGAGAATGAGGACATTTCCGACAATTTGTTGTTAAATGTTCTGTTACATTTGGAAAAAGATTCACAAAAATAAAATTATTTAATAATCAAAAATTGTTCGAGACTTTAATCATTTTATATGTAATTCATAAACTAGTACCTAATTGATTATAATGTAAAGTCAGACTTATAGTATACTGTGCAACTTTTTTATGTTACATAGTAATTTTGCTCATAGTTACTTCCTTTCTCCAACTATATTATCTCCAATGTGTATTTAACAACTCTTTTTCATCTCCTGCCTCCATGTTCTTTCTGCTTTCCTGACAGACTATGATATGGATTCCATATTCCACAATAACTTCTGAAACAACATGCAAGATATCTACAAAGGAGACGGTGTATATTAATTTTTTGACTCTGCATTGGTACCTACATATTGCTACTTAAATAAAAAAAAACTAAAAAAAACAACAAAACGAACAATCAATAATAATACAATATTTTAAAAGTCTATCATTCTTTTTTCCTCATAGTACGCTCCCCAGTACGCTTCCCGGTTCGCGAACTGGGCGCTCACCACGCAAAAAACTAAAAATAAATGTATTTATTTTTTGCCCTGCGGGGCCCTTTTAAAGCCTCCACATCAAACCTAGGGGGTCAGGGAGGATCTACTATGCCCCCTTATGGTCATTTCCCCCTTTGTTTTGGCCTCCTCTTGTCTCTCGATCCTACCGAGAGACAAGATGGCGGCCGCTCCGGACTGTTTAGAATGTTGACAGACACCGGAGAGCCAATCAGCTTCTCTTCGCGAAGTTCCGTTACGCGTAAAGTACGCGAACCGGAGCGCTACCCGGAGCGCGCTTACAGATATATATCTTTTTTTAAATGTTAATTTCTCAAAATCCACTGGAGCACATATATTGAGACCTAGCAAAGGCACATCGGGCTAACAGTCCCTACAATTTTGCCAAGTTTCGTGCAAATCCATTCAGCCGTTCGGGCTAAAAGTGAGGCCAACCGCCCTATGGAAATTAACATTGGAAAAACACGTTTTGGGACCCCCCTTTTTTCTCGGCCCCCCCTTGACGAACCCCCCCCAAATTTTCAGGGGCTGCTCAGAAACAAAATGTTCCATTTTCCTGAAAATCCCATAGGGAAAAAATCCTAACTATATATACCTACTGGCGACCGCCAGTAGGTAATATATAAATATATATATAGCAATCTGTCTTAAAGGCCGAGTGCATGTATAAGTGTCTGAATGGAGGATTTGATAACAATGTGATTGACTGTCTGAGTGACGAATTTAAAGTGTCCCACTAAATATATGGGATAGTGATTAAAATTTGTGTATCACTCTATCTCTTGTTGTGTAAACTACTACATACGTTGGTTACTAGCTATGTGAAAGTCTATATTAGTTATTAATTAGTTAAGTGAGTATTTGTATGGGATAGTGAATGAATGTGTGTGTGGTTGGGTGGGAGGTGTGTGACTGTCCAAAGATGTGTAAATAGTTGATTTAGTAGGTAAATAAGGTTAAGACTGTATGTGGAAACAGTTGTTTGGGTGAGTGAATCTCTTTCTCTCAGAGTTAAAAAAAAATTCTGGGAAGTTGTGCTGGTATTCCTGCCGCTCTGGTAGAAATTCTACCCAAGTGGCATCTCGCAAACCGTTTGCGATCGCGAGCAGGGAGAACACTCCGCTGCACATCGCAAAGCAGTGTTTTCTGCACTCCGCGATCTTTGCGAAGTACGGAGTGCAGAAAACTCTGCAAACTCCGTGATCGGAGCAAAGTTCGGATCACTGACATAATATAGAATGACAAAATATAGACTTACCAAAATATAGAATGCCAAAATATCGAATTCCTCTCTACAAACAGGTAAGTACAAAAATATCGAATCCAAAATATAGTCCGTAAAAAATATAGTCAGTCAAAATATCTAATTTTTTTAAATGTCTTAAAAGTAATTTAAAATTAATTAAATAATAAATATAATTAACTAAAACATACTTAAAAAAACTCAAATAACCTTAAAACTAAGATATAATTAATTTAAGTTATTAATAAAAAAATGTACAATATTTTACCGTAGGATAGCAGGAGGGTAACATTTAATATTACCACTCCAGTGAGTGCAACAGTAGGGAAAGCGTTGGATAGCATAAGGGTAAAAATTACTATTCCCACTCCAGAGAGTGCAACAGTAGGGAAAGCGTTGGATAGCGGAAGGGTAAAAATTACTATTCCAACTCCAGAGCGTGCAACAGTAGGGAAAGCGTTGGATAGCGTAGGGGTAAAAATTACTATTCCCACTCCAGAGAGTGCAACTGTAGGGAAAGCGTTGGATATTGGAAGGGTAAAAATTACTATTTCCACTCCAGAGAGTACAACAGTAGGGAAAGCATTGGATAGCGTAGGGGTAAAAATTTCTATTCCCATTCCAGAGAGTGCAACAGTAGGGAAAGCGTTGGATAGCGTAGGGTTAAAAAATACTATTCCCACTCCAGAGAGTGCAACAGTAGGGAAAGTAATGATTTAATATATTATTAAAAATAAATTAAATATCAATACCAATAAAACATTAATTGAAATTAATAACTAATTTAATATTATGTAATAATTAATTAGAAATACAACTACATATTAGTTATTAAACATTAATAACCTATTCATAATTATTTAACAACTAATTAATTTTCAATAACAAAACTAATTAATAATAAAAATTAATACCAATTAAAAATTAACAGTAAATTAATTATCAATACACAAAAAGTATTTTTAATATGTAATTAATTACAATTACATTACTTCCCACCCTATTCCCCTATAAACCCACATCCCACTACAGAAAATACATTAATACAATTATCATAATTTTCAAATATTTAATTAATACAAAATAATTACCAATGAATCAAAATTAATTGCCAATTAATAGAAATTAATTACCAAATAAAAATTAATTAACAATAAATTTAAAATCAATACCAATAAATGAAAAAAATATTTACTTAATTACAATTAAATTACTTCCCACCCTATTCCCCTATAAACTCACAACCCGGTACAGAAAATAAATTTCGAAAATTAACATAATTAACAATTAATCAATTAATACAAATTAATTGGCAATTAATAAAAATTAATTACCAATTAAAAAAATAACAATAAATTCAAAATGAATACCAATAAATAAATACAAATATTTAATTAATTACAATTAAGTTATTACCCACCCTATTCCCCTATAAACCCACAACCCGCTACAGAACTAGAAATCAAAATTTAATTAAAAATGTATAATAATTGCTAAAAATTAATATTTAATTTTAATAAAATTAAATTACTTCCCACCCTATTCCCCTATAAACCCACAACCCGCTACAGAATTAAATTACGCAAAAATTAAATAACATAAAATTTGTTACTTAAAATACAATAAACATACATTACAAAAATTAATATACACTTTTCACACATATACTAACATACAAAACACTTTAAAAAAATTGATATTATTAAAAAATCTATATATTTAATGCCTATATTGTATACTTCGATATTTTGACTTCTATATTTTGAAAATCGATATTACTTAACCTTAAATTCGATATTTTTAACCACTTTATTGTGTCCATTCGATATTTTGTCCATTCTATATTTTTAGTTCGATATTATGTCCATTCTATATTTTGGAATCGATATTATGACTGTTTACCGCAAAGTTCATTGCCCAGCCCTAATTGCAATGTGTCCCGTAGAAAATATTTACTTGGTTGGAGACAGACGGATACCTTCATATGTATCTACATCCTGTTGTGTTAGATATGCATTCACGAAAAGATTAGCACCTCCTTATACCTTGTTTAACCTAAACAAAAACAACTCAGTCCATGGGAAGGTTGAAGCCCCATTTGCACTGTTGACTGATTGCATACTGTCTCATTGTTAACTTGCCATGGGTTTGTAATCAATAAAATCTGTTTTTAAAAAAAATGATAGTTTGGAACATGATATTTCTGTTTCCAATATTATGCCTAAACAACGGGTTGACACGGGAGCCAGGAAAAAGGTGGCTCCAGTTGTTGAGGCCGCTCCGGACTGTTTGGAATGTTGACAGACACCCGAGAGCCAATCAGCTTTCCGCGTGCGAACTCGCGTTACGCTCCGGGTGCGCTCCCCGGTGCGCGTACCGGGGCGCGCCTATAGATATATATATTTTTTTAACCTAAATGACTCAAAATCCTCTGGAGCACATATCTTGAGACATAGCAAATGCACATCGGGCTACCAGTCCCTACAATGTTGCCAATTTTCGTGGGAATCCATTCAGCCATTCGGGCTAAAAGTGAGTCCAACCGCCCTATGGAAATTAACATGGGGAAACCATGTTTTGGGACCCCCCTTTTATCTCGCCCCCCGCTTAACGAATCCCCCCCAAATTTTCAGGGAAGTTGCGGAGCGCAGCTGGCCACCTAATTTTAAATATTCGCGAAAATTCGTCCACCGGCGCCAAAGTTATTTCCAATAGAATGTTGCGGATTTCCTAAGGAAACTAGGTCCTAACTATAACTACCTACTGGCGACCGCCAGTAGGTAATATCTGTATATATATATTTATATATATATATATATAGCAATCTGCCTTAAAGGCCGAGTGCATGTATAAGTGTCTGAATGGAGGATTTGATAGCAATGTGATTGACTGTCTGAGTGACGAATTTAAAGTGTCCCACTAAATATATGGGATAGTGATTAAACTTTGTGAATACCTGTATCACTCTATCTCTTGTTGTGTAAACTACTACATACGTTGGTTACTAGCTATGTGAAAGTCTATATTAGTTATTAATTAGTTAAGTGAGTATTTGTATGGGATAGTGAATGAATGTGTGTGTGGTTGGGTGGGAGGTGTGTGACTGTCCAAAGATGTGTAAATAGTTGATTTAGTAGGTAAATAAGGTTAAGACTGTATGTGGAAACAGTTGTTTGGGTGAGTGAATCTCTTTCTCTCAGAGTTACAAAAAAACTCTGGGAAGTTGTGCTGGTATTCCTGCCGCTCTAGTAGAAATTCTACCCAAGTGGCATCTCGCAAACCGTTTGCGATCGCGAGCAGGGAGAACACTCTGCTGCACATCGCAAAGCAGTGTTTTCTGCACTCCGCGATCTTTGCGAAGTACGGAGTGCAGAAAACTCTGCAAACTCCGTGATCGGAGCAAAGTTCATTGCCCAGCCCTAATTGCAATGTGTCCCGTAGAAAATATTTACTTGGTTGGAGACGGACGGATACCTTCATATGTATCTACATCCTGTTGTGTTAGATATGCATTCACGAAAGGATTAGCACCTCCTTATACCTTGTTTAACCTAAACAAAAACAACACAGTCCATGGGAAGGTTGAAGCCCCATTTGCACTGTTGACTGATTGCATACTGTCTCATTGTTAACTTGCCATGGGTTTGTAATCAATAAAATCTGTTTTAAATAAAAAATGATAGTTTGGAACATGATATTTCTGTTTCCAATATTATGCCTAAACAACGGGTTGACACGGGAGCCAGGATAAAGGTGGCTCCAGTTGTTGAGGGTGTTAGGCCACAGAGGATTTGTAGGGTCAGTGTTGTAGGTATTGGGGACAGGGGTCGGATCTGGCTGGTGTTGTGTTGTGAGGGAGGGGGAGAAACATAGGACATTGGCCACACAAACCGGATGAGCCAGACGTTTTTTTCTAGAAGGTAATCATAGGCAGGAGTTTTAATCCCACGAAGGCTTCAGATCTTCTGTCCTTAAGCAGAGTGGTAATGTAGATGATAATGATTCATATCTGGGGGTTTGACATTTGAGTAAAAAAATACAGGAGCATATTCACAAGGACCGGCAATACCTATCGCAAACGCCAGTTAGCAGCATTTTTTATCACCTCCTAACCCTGAGAACTATCACCATGCGTATTAACAAGCCGGCGCTACATGGCGATACTATCAGGAAACGGCGGTGAAAACTGCTGCTAACATCAGCGTGATGGTGATAGGAAATCCGGCGTTAGTATACGAAAACTACTGACAGGCCCATCTGCGGCAGAAAATCCCACGTTAGTCAGTCCAACGTGAGTTTTTTTTGCTTCTAATGAAAAAAACAGCCTATTAGTCAACATCCAATAGAAAATAGGCATACAAAACTAAAAAAATGCAGAATGGAGCCGCCAGGGCCAAGCGCAGCACCCATCAACAACCCCTATAAGCCACCCAACATCCAGGATGAACAGGATGAGAGCCAGGATGCCTCGCTGGACCTGCGTCTGGAGCCTGCATGTCTCGCTGAACCTGCGTCTGGAGCCTGCATCTCTCGCTGGACCTGCGTCTGGAGCCTGAATGCCTCACTGGACCTGCATCTTGAGCCTGGATGTCTCGCTGGACCTGCGTCTGAAGTCTGGAATGGGATGCGGAGGAGCTGTGGGGTTGATGAGCCATGGTGGTAGACATTGAGCGTGACGATTGCCCGTACCTGGTGGTGAAGTCTGGCAGGTCGCATGGGGACACGTTGCTTACCTGTGTGAGAAGACCTCCTTGCGCACCTTGGAGCTGTTAATAGTAGAGGCACTCCTGCGCCCCAAGGTAGGAAGGTCTGCATCGCATACTACGATCCACCACTATACTGGGCTGCACGGAGGGGATTACCAATGCTGGGCACCGCCTCTACGCATTCCAAGTTTGAAGATGTTGGGCTGACTGGACGCTGTGGAGGGTGAGGCCCCTGAGCTGCACCGAACTTGTGCGATGGGAGCACTGCAACTTCACGCCTAAGGGGGCCCTGCTACATCAACTGCATCGGGAGGTTCACCAGCAGATTTTGTGGTGACTGCTGTACCCGGGCTTGTAAAATCCCACCTGGCTGAGTCTCCAGCTGGCTGAGTCACAGATTTGGAGAGAGTGCAGCGGATTGTGCCACAGTGTCAATGTCCAGGTAAGGAGAAGAGGGGATGCGTAGCGCAGGACGCCCGGGGGTCGAGTCGCCCAGGCCTAGCACATGTAGATGATGCACCCCTACTGACGGCTCATCCGCTATGGTGGAAGAGCGTCGCCCCACTGCTTTCAAACAGTGCAGAAGAGGAACAATCATCACATGATGATAACTTACTGATGTAACCGTGCTATGTTTCCTTTGGTGGTGGGAGGGTGGGTAAGACTGCTCCAAGCACGGGGAAAGGATGGGCAGATTGGCATGCCCACTCAACTGAGCAATGACTGTTTGGTCGGCCCACTCAGGCTGCCCAAACCAGTCATGCACACTTCCCTATTCATAATGCAGGTTGCATTATAGCCTGCTTGGAGAATATGCTCACCCCTCCAGCCCCTGGCTGCATGCCTTGTCATGTTGCCAATTACCGCACCTCAGCGTTGTGATTGGCTCAGGGGAGGGAGTCTGGCTGCCTACTTCATGTTCCTGGAAGCAGACGCAGGAGAGCAGGAGCAATGAAGACCCAGGACCCGGCTTCAAAGTAAGACTTCGCTTGTTGAAATAAACAACCTCTCACCCACACACCCCCATGTCCATGCTCTGTCCAGTGCTCTTTGCGGCATTTACCACCTCCCAGTTAGCCAAACCCCCCCCAGTACTTCTCAAAGGCAGCAGCTGTGCGCCAATGCGCAGCCGGCGTGCCACTTGTGTGCCAAAGGTACATATGTAGTTACGACGCATGCCATTACATGGCATTCCATTCTAATGCATACTAATACTAAGCATATTGCAACAGTAGGGAAGGTGTTGCATAGCGGAGCCGTAAAATAACTATTCCCAATTCAGTGATTGCACCCAAAAACTAACCTTTGTACCCCCAACCAAACCGTGAACCCTAAAATTCCATTTTGAGCCCCCAAAACACACCCCAATTTCCATATTTTACCCCAGAACACACACCAATATTCATATTTCACCCCAAAACACATCCCAATTTTGATATTGGGGTGTGTGACCGGACATCGCCATTGCCATCACTGATGGATGCAGTATCACCTGCAAGGAGCTCCCCAACCATCAAGGAGGAGGCATTGCCATCACCTACCGAAGTTAGCACCACATTTAGCGGTTAGTCAGTGGTATTGTTAATTGCTGGTTACTGTATTTAGTCTTTTGTGTTCAAACAAATAATGTCATGCATTCAGTCTAGTTTCTCTGTAATGGATGATATCAACAGAAGTTAGAGTTAATCTTTAGTGGTGAAGGGTGGGTGTATGTAAGGTCATGCATATTTTCGCTGGCGTTAGATGAGGCAGGGGAGATTAGGTATTGTGAGGTTGCAGGGGTTTGGCTTAAAATAGGGGAGGTGATCTTTGAAATTAGTATTTTCAGAAATACTTTAACAGTGATTAAGGCAAACAGGCATGCATCTTAGAGATGCTTCTGCTCAGAGAGAGGTAGCATGCTGAGGATGGCAGAATAGGACAGTAGACGTGACAATCAGAATTTTAAAGTAAAGGTTCATTCTTCATGTCAGATTTTAGGAATTTAGAGGATGCTCTTTAAGATAGCCTACAATTTGAGGATGCAAGACTTTAGAAAGAAAAAAAACTTGATTTGTATGTGAAGATAGTGCAATGACAGGTATGTTTAATAGGTCAAAGAATCAGGTGAGCTGTTTGTCCACTTCTAGGCTACCAGTAGATAATCTCTTCAACAAGGAGAAATGATCAGCTCGGGGATTGGTAGAGTAAAAATTGTCTGGACAGAAGCTCTGAAGGAGGTTTTGTGCATGTTCATCCTCAAGTTTGACTTACAGTACTCATTACAAACTAAAGAAGGAACCATTGTGGATCCTCTCAGTTGGCATGACACAAGATGAACGGTGTGCACAGCTTCCTTAGACAGTGAAAGTGTACAGCCTTAATTTATGCCGCTAGAGAGTTGAGATACATACACAGAGTTAAGAAGGATAGTATCAAGGCTCCCTTTACAAATTGAATAAAGATCTTGTTAGCAAGGAGCTGCTGACTGACCTTCAGAAGCACTGCTCTTTGGTATGTTGTAAGGCTGAAGGATGGAATTACAAGGTCTGTTGTGCAACATTTAAGGGCATCCTTTAGGTGAGGCCCAGCCTTTTTTTTTATTTATTACACTTTTAGTTGGCATATAAGTGCAGAACCTCTTTGTGTCTCTGTTTTCGGTGCTCCAGGCCAGAGACTAGCCTCCTATGAGGGCATTGCACGAATACTGTGTCTGGAGATTAATTTAAAAAAGACATTTGAAGGAAGAACCATCCTTCTGCAACATATTTGTACGCTAAGTAGTGCGATTCTACATGTAGATGAACTGTCAATAAATACTATATGATTATGGTTCCTGGTATTATGGTATTTTTTCCACATTTCTGTCTGTATTTATCCATATTTATTTGTGTCAACTTTATCAGTATTTATCCATATTTATTATGTGTTTTGTGAAAAAAGAAAGCTGAAACTGGTATATTTCCACATTTATCAAACCAGTAAACTTGCAGTCATGCTAGAATGCCTGGCAGGTTTCAGTGATATAAATACCCACAGAAGATAAATCAACCAATGCACCTGTATGAAAATATGCACCTTTCAGTGTCAGCATCGTGCATATCTACTGCTGTTTAAGCCTCTTTACTAAATCTTTCTTCTTTAACCCCCTTGCCTATCAATCCACATCGATATTGGCCTGAAAGTCATGCCAAAGTGTATTAAGAATCACTCCAAAAGCACCCAATTTCCGTTTTTATCCATATTTAAAAATGATTACAGACAAGAACAAAAATGGTTTTCTGTCTGTATTTATCTGTAAAACCAGTAAAAACGGAAAAAGGAGCCTTATATATGATTCACAAAAAACAAAGAATCAGCAAATTCTGTTAAAGCTTTGCTGATGCTCAATAGAAATAAATGATTGCTGTGAAAGCTACGCATAATCTGTCTTTGTTGCACAGGAATAAATGTTTCTTTGGTGCAAATAGGCTTGTAGACTGCCATCCATACTAATATTATAAAGGGAGAGCACAAACCTTTGAGGCGGGTAATCTCAGTAACCACAGCACCAATCACAACACCCAATACAGCCTTGGAAAGGGCAGTTGCAGCAGAAGGACATAGGTTATGCAGACGGCCACCATCATTTTTTAATTTTTTTTTGTAGAGTTTTATATAGCGCGAACTTGACCCAAACTGAATCAGGTATCAGAGCGCTTTACATAGCACCAGTTACGTTACATGAGGACACACATTCATTTTTGTTAGGCACGGGGAGATTAAGTGATTTGCTCAGAATCACAGGATGTTTGGCGTCATTACCAAGACTCAAACGAAATGAAATGAAATGAAATGAAAAATTGAAATGAAAAATTACATTTGTATAGCGCATAACTACCCTGAGGCCTCGCAGCGCTTGATGATTAAATGGCTTAGCGCAGGCTCAGGGTAGATCAGCAGGATTTAGCAAACAAATGCGTTTTCAAGGCCTTTCTAAAAGACAGGAGGTTACTGTTTCCTCGGATGGTGAAAGGCAGGGCGTTCCAGAGTCTGGCCGCCGAGTGGGAGAAGGAGCGGCCGCCCCAGCGAGCTTTATTAATTTTGAAGGAGGCCGCCAGCTGCAGGGTGCCAGAACGGAGGGAGCGAGCTGGAACATAGGGCGTAACCAGAGAATGCAATATCGCTGGGCCTACTCGGTGAAAGGATTGTGCAAAATGCACAAAGCCTTGAATTGCACTCTGGCAGCCATTGGGAGCCAATGGAGATCTTTCAGTGCCTTCCTGGCCGACTGCCGACGAGGCAGGTTAAACAGTAGGCGGGCCGCGCTGTTTTGTGTGACCTGAAGCTTCTGTAATACCGAGGCCGGGGCTCCCAAATAGAGAACGTTCCCGTAGTCCAGGCGGGAGAGTATCAGGGCCTGGACCATGATCCTCCTCGCCTGGAAAGGGAGCAGAGGGAGTACCCGGCGGAGCATCCTCATTAGTCCAAAGCAAGTGGCAGCAGTCTTGGTGGCCTGGACCGAGAAGTCAAGAGCGGTATCGAGCCAAATCCCGAGGCTCTTTATCTGGGACCTCGGGGCGGGGGGAACGCCCAAACATGGTGGCCAGATGGATGCAAGAGCAGACGGGGGAGGATTGCCGAGAAGAATGATGTCTGTCTTCTCCCCGTTAAGTTTCAGACAGGAAGCTTGCATCCATCTGGCAACAGCCTCTAGACAGGGGCCTAAGGTGTTGGATGATCCATCTGAGTGGTCTAGAGAGACCACCAGCTGTGTATCATTTGCGTAGGTGACAATACGCACGCCAAAGGGATGGACTATCCTGTCCAGAGGTTCCATGTAGGCGTTAAAAAGGGTCGGGCTCAGGGAGGAGCCCTGAGGGACCCCACACCTGAGAGGATGTTTAGGAGAGGCTACCTCACCCTCAAAGACCTGGAAAAAACGCTCGCTCAGGAAGGAGGCAAGCCATTCCAGGGCCGCGCCCGACACGCCCATGCCAGCTAGTCGATGTAATAGCGTGGCATGGTTTACCGTGTCGAACGCGGCGCTAAGGTCTAGTAAAATAATGGCCACCTTTCCTCCCTGATCCAGAACAGCTCTTGCTTCTTCCGTAACCGCTAACAAAGCGGTTTCGGTACCATGTTGAGGACGGAATCCTGTCTGGGAGGCATGCAACAGACCATTGGATTCCAAATAGTCTGTTAAGATGTTATTAACGTGCCTCTCCAGCAGTTTACTCAGCCAGGGGAGTAACGAAATGGGGCGGTAGTTGGACAAGTTACTCTGATCCAGGGTGGGCTTTTTGAGTAGTGCCCTCACCATGGCACATTTCCAGGAAGGTGGGACAGATTTGGAAACAATGGAGGTGTTTAGGGCTTCCAAAATGACAGGACGGATGACGTCCAGGGCCTTAACAAGGATCTGGGGGGGTGCCGGGTCGTTGGGCGACCCGGAAGTGACTTTAGAAATTAATCTGTCCAGACCACAGGCATCAAGAAGCGGAATTGTGTCCAACTTACAGAGAGCCAGGGAGTCAGCTAATTTGTGTGAGACAGAGCTGGCGTTGACCTTGGGATTGCTAAAAGAAGAGTATATGGTCTGGATTTTCTTTGAGATGAAAGCGGCCAACTCATTGCAGCGGTCTTGTGCACCTTCGGCAGTAGGACGCTCAGCAAGAGGTGAAATAAGAGACTTAGCTATCCTGAAGATTTCCCTGGGCGCATTGGCTGCTGCATTAATTTTCCCTTCATAAAAGAGAGCTTGCGCCCTCTTGATCTCTGATTTATAAAGCTTCATTACAGCCCTATAATCCTCTTTCCTAGACTGAGAGTGGTCCTTCCTCCAAGCTCTCTCAAATTTACGACACTCAAGTTTTAACGACCTGAGAGCAGGAGTATACCAAGGTGCGACTTTAGGTCTTCTAATAAATTTACATGGGCGTTTGGGAAGAACCTGGTCAAGGGTGCTGGAAATCCAATGATCAAATTCGTTAGAGGCAGAGGCAGAAGTCATAGCCTTCCTCGGGGGATCTTGGACGAGGACAGCTGTCCAATCAGTGAGGGGGAGTGAGGACCATTTCCTTCCCAGATGCTTGGCGGGAACATAACTGGGAGAAGGAGAATTGGAGAACCAGGTGAAGGGTATCAAAAAATGATCAGTCCAGGGTAGTGGAACAGGGGACTCTACATTGAGGTCAGTGTTGCTATATATGTGATCAAGAAGGTGTCCCTTCTTGTGGGTCGCCTGATAGCCTCTCTGGCAGAGGTCTATCGCTTGCAGGTTGACCCGCAGGTTGTTAGCTGACGATCATGGGGGTCGTCCAAATGGAGGTTAAAATCCCCAAGCAATGTGAAATTAGGCGAGGTCAACACAGCGTTAGCAATGAGGTCCGTGATCTGAGTAATGAAATTATTGAGGGTGCCAGGTGGACGATAAAGTAAAATACCGGAAAAAGTGGTGTTCCGAGGTCGAGCGCCTTAGCCGTTAGGCCAACTCCTCTATACATTTAAAAGGTAAAAGAACTGTGCCAGCAAAGTAGTCCCTTGTGGGCGTGTCTGCGTTGTGCTGTGGGCGTGGGCTGGGGGCGTGACTAACGCTGGGAGCGTATGGTATGGCCATCACATCATGGGCTGGGGGCGTGACAAACGCTGGGGGCGTGTGTCCGCCCTTCATGCCATGTGAGTCATACATAAAAGCGCCAAATACGTTGCTGCGCAGCATCAAGGGGCACGCTGAGGGCATGAGAAACGCTGGGGGGCGTGTGTCTGGCCTTCATGCCATGTGAACGCAATTGTGCCACATCGAGGGGCACGCTGGGGGCGTGAGAAATGCTGGGGGCATGTGCTACGTTCCGCCCTTCATGCCATGTGGGTCGTACATTAATGAGAAGATCGTCTGCTGTCGCCGTGTGCAGGGGGCGTGACAAACGTGTTCACCTGGAGACCTGGTAAGTAACGTTACTGCAGCCTCTCCTGAGCGCTGTTACTGAACTCTCTCATTCAACGAAATTACACGCGCCTGCTACCATCAACCAGGGCTCTAGCCAGGCTCAGGCGGCCAATCAGTATACTAATTACACGCGCCTGATAACATCAACCAGGGCTGCAGCTGGGCCTCAAGCGGGGGAACACACACCTGCTAACATCAAACAGGCCTGCATCTGGGCCTCAAGCGGGGGAACACGCAAATGAGCGTGTCTGCAGGGACAATTAGTGCAGCCTCTCCTACTCGCTGTCACTCAACTCTCTCATTAAACGGATTTACCCGCAGCTGATAACTCTCTCATTCAACGACATTACACGTGCCTGCTAACATCAACGAGGGCTGTGGCCGGGCTCAGGCGGCAGATCACTACACCAATTACACGCGCCTGCTAACATCAACCAGGGCTGCAGCTGGGCCTTCTCCGTCCCTATTCTAATGAAACAAAAAATGTTGTCTACCGCGAGATTTTAAAATAAATTGCCCTTGCCAAATACACACATTACACACATTCTATTTCATACCCGGACAATGTCGGGACGGGCTGCTAGTCTTAAATAAGATAGTACCAGGAATGCCATATCACCCTGTGAATTGTCTGCAGTATTCATCCAAATCTGCTTTCTTGATACAATGAGCAGCGCAGAAAATAAGTGCTGTATGAGAACTCTGCTAATGTATTTGTACCTAGATACTAGAGGACATTCAGGAAAGAATTTCAAGAACATCTTGTGAAGCAATTCTGAGAAATGTGTAGTTGGGAACTGCTTTACTGGAAGGTTGAGGTTGTGATCGGTAGCCCCTCTTGGACAGTGTAGTGCTGTACTTATATATACTAATGTATACATAATAACACTTGTGCAGTTGTTGAGAGCCACTACTGCTCCCATTTTTTTATTTCTGGAATTTTAAGCCCACTTCAGCTGTAAGAGTATGCAATACATACACAATAAATCAAGACAGAAGTATTTTTTGAAAACTCTGTGTTTGCATTGGTACTGGGACAGCATTTCATGGAGTAGTTAAGATGTGCAATGTTTTATCCCTTAATTTTTTCAGGAATGGGCTAGTGCAGATTAGGAAACAGGACATTTGCCTGTATCTCAACAAGGGCACAGCAGAGCATAATTATCAAAGCAGCACAATTCACTTACCTTGTTTGGAAGTACTCTAGACTGGTACATCAATTGTGAATCTCCTGCTGAGTAGTTAAACAGTTGTGATCTGCCCCCATCAATGAACCTAGACAGGCAGCCGCTGATGCAGGGTAGGTGCAACTGACCCGGCACCCAACGTAACCATACTAGGGTGCGGGCCATCAGCTAGGACTAGCAGAGGGACACTATTTCTCCATTTGTGTGGACAGAATACTGTGTCAAAAATATTGAAGACCAAAATATTAAGAAGGTGAGTGCAAATAGGTAAGCATAGATTTACTATTCTAAACTCTACAGTTACGTAGCGTGAGGATATTTATATCTTCAAGCTATGTAGATGTGTAGTTATATATAGATAAACTTTGCTTACCTACAGAAGCATACCTTCACTATATTTTTGTCCTCAATATTCTTGACCCAATAATTTGCTCCATGATATGTTTGTTTCCAATATTCTGTCTCAACACCACTGGAAATATTGCAAACATATGCACACCATATCAATGTTGTTGAAGTTGTATCAGTCGACGGTGGACAGTGGGACCAACAACAAAGGGCTGAAAATCAGCCAATGGTCTTTACTCTGTGATGACAGATGGTGATCCCTCAAGCCAAACTGTAAATACAGTGGATGGAAATCCATCAGTCTGAAGGACAGATAAGTCCTTCAGTGATAGAGAATTGACATCCATCAAACTGCACATCAGACCCTAAGTCAGAAAGTAAAAACCGTGACTATGTGAAGGTCTGAAAAGGTGACTTTGGGCTGTATTCAGCTCTTAGTGGTTGGATTGCTCTGTCACAAAGATGATGGATATACCGTCAACCGAAATATAAATCCCATGGAATAAAATGGGATTTATATTTTGGTGGACAGGATATCCGTCACCGTTGTGAGGAAGTAACCATTCCGCCAAGATCAGGAGCAGGTCCAAAGTCAGAAAGCAAAAATGTGACCGGGATGAAACAGCCCCACTCCATTGAATTAAGCCTGCAATTGCACCTCCATCGGGCTCAACAGTGAGCATGAACTTCTGATTAGCTTATTACTGTTTGTTGGTACATGCCCCCACATGCATCATTGTGACATTTTGCACTTCTTAATTTGCGAAAAATAAGGAATCGCAAATTAAGAAGTGCAAAATGCTATGCATCATTATTTTCGGTATTCATTTGTGATTCGGTAAAAATCGCAATTTTTACCGAATCCCAAATAAATACCGAATTTTTAAGTTAATTTTCGCAATTCCCATTGATTCCTATGGGCCAAAAGGCCCATAGGAGTCAATGCAAATTGCGAGTGGCACTTAGAAAATTTCATGGGTGCAGGGGGGGGTCCAAAGGACCCCCCCCTGCACCCCTGAAATGTATTTTTCGCATCATGTTTCACACACACATGTCCTAAGGACATGTGTGTGTGAAACATGAATGTTGAAAAAAAAACATTTTCAGCTTTTTAAACACTTTTTCCAAATTTACCGAGTGGTTCAACCACTCGGTAAATTTGGCACCCTAATTGCGAATTTACAGTTTTAAATTTAATGATGCATTGCTTTTAAGAAATCGCACATCTGCGACTTCTTAAAAGCACCCGCAATTTTAGAACTCGCAAACATGTTACGAATTCTAAAATTGCTTCATGCATCCCAAAAAGCACTTTTGCATTCGCAAACGGCCGATTTTAAGGAATCGCACCGTTTGCGACTACAAAAATGCTTGATGCATGTGGGGGTTTGTGCCCAAAAACATTTTAAAGAAAAATCCTATCTCCAATCCCTCTTATTTGATTCCAGTCATTTTGTTGTGATTTTTCTTATTAGATATTTGTATTTATTGGTTGTTGAATTTTGATGTGTTGTGTTTTGGCTTTTTTAATTGTGTTGGTACTGCTAAATACTTTACACACTTTCTCTAAGTTAAGGCTATCTGCTAAGTGCCACACCTGCCAGGAGTTGAGCTCACGTTTATTTACTGAGCTTGTACATTGGTCATGATAAGATTTTTGACTTGAGAAGGACTCATATCTTCCTTAACTAAAGGCCAATTTTCTTGCAGGACTCAAACTTAGATGGCAAATAGGTGTGGATATATTATAGTTCAGTAACGGCTTCCTGGATGTATGACGTTATAACGCATACTTTTACTCCGCAGACCATTACAACGCGACTTTTACACCGCATACCGTTACAACGCATAGCGCCTTGGGGCGCTGGATAGTGGTAAGTATAATTTATTATTCTAACTCCAGTCCCCGTGGACCCTAGGGAAGGTGTTGGATAGTAAATTATACTTATTACCTATCCTAGAGCGCCCCCCAGCGCAATGCGTTGTAATGGTATGCGGAGTAATGGTCGCGTTGTAATGGGTCTGCGGAGTAAAAGATCCGTTGTAACGGGTGTATACCCGGCTTCCTTGGTACAGTGTTTCCTCTTTCCATTAGCTAGGAGTTGTGCATTCCGTAAAAATAAAAATGGACTGAAATTCAATATGTATTATATTGAATTTAGAATTCTGTATATTGACTGTTGCTGTGAGAGCATGCACCTGAAAAATTGCCATCAGCTCCATGTGCACTGTAAAGATTCATGCCCTTGTCTTTTTATAGCAATCACAACTAGTTTGTGTCTGTCATCTTAAGTCAGGAAAGAAGACTGTAACTGAGACTTGGCAAAATATCTGTAACCCATTCCTAAATAAGCTAAATAAGCAGATGTGCATTTTCCATGAACCTCCATTCTCCTCATCACCACTAGCTTCTAGCTGTCAACCCACATATATTTTAAATGTCAATGTGACATTACAGTTAATTGAATTCTCAAGAAAAAAAAATAGAATCAATTCTCAAACATACTGCGTGTAACTTGGCCTAACATACTCACCTCTGTAAAAAGGTTTGAGGAACCAATTATAGTGTTTTGGCTTTTGGGAGATTGTCAATATGATCAAACCTTAGTCGCATTTAAAGTATCCATTGCCTGCGCCTTCTAAGTTCTACTTGACTTTTCTGCCCAGAAAAGCCAGTTGCAGTTCATCAATTCACAACCTCACTATGCATTGCTCTGCTCCACAGGGAATACACACAATAGTCAGAAAAAGTAGAGGGCTGGTCTTGTTGCACCGTTTAGAGAAATGGATCACACAGTAGGACGTTTCCAAACCAAGTGACTCTGGTCAGCAAGACTTCATGGTATAGTGACATCAAATGGCGTTTTCTTCCCCTTTGAGGGGCCTCCGTACACCTCGATGGGAAGAAAAACTCTCTAGCTACTATGCTCAACACTGCTTTCTCAAATTGTAGAAAAAATAGCGCTCTAAGTGAATGTTGATGCCTCTAAATGAGGGACTGCATGACTCTGCACATTGGTTTAGAACCACCCACCAATGACGTGCCCTTTTAAGAACCCTAGTTGGCCTGCTGGTACTTCAGAACTTGCTTTGAACAATGAAATGAATATGGGTCTCCTTCATTCTGAAAAAAGCCCAAAAGCCCTGTGCCTGTCTTGCAAGAGATAGGGAGAGATTTTGTTATACCTCTACCTTGTATTTCTGCACCTAGGACGTTTTCCATAACTGGACTCGTGACCTTCCTGGTCTCCTCTACTGGACAATGTGGAATTGTCTCTGCAGGCAAAATGATTTGGTGGAATGAGTTTGCTTCAAGAACCTAAGTGAAGGGGAGCAGCAAAGGACCTGGACACAAAGCAAAAAGGTGAACCAAATGAACTTTGACCCTCGTGGAGTCTGTGCTAAAAATCCGATTCCGAAGATATGCGAGTTTGGATTGAAAGTTTCTATGAAGCAAAAAAGGAGTTCTACTGTTCTGCAATAGCATAACCATTCTACATAGAACTAGGAAAGATGTGGAACTTACCCTGAATCATTTGAAGATCGATAAATCTCTGAAAACATTTCGGTAATCTCTCAACAGAGGAGTGTGTGCGGCAAATCAACGTAATTCATTATGACCCAGGTCTTTTTGGTGAACTATGGCCTTTCACAAGAACAAGGTTGCCAATCTGCAGGCTTCTAACTTTCTCTTATCATCCAAGATGGTCTTTCTAACCCACTGTGGGAAATCAAGTTCTTTAGATACTAAGGGCACTGGCGTAACGAAAAGTGAGGGGTCCTCCCTGCACGGTACTTAGAGGGGCCCCCTCCGGGCTCAATCAGGAGCTCTCCGGCCACAGTGCAGTGCCGAGGGGGCCCCTTGGAACTAGAGACCACCTGCACCGTGGGGGCTGCGGGGGCCTGTGTTACGCCCCTGACTATTGGGCATATTTACAAGGGCAATGTGCTACCGAAGCGTCACTTTTTCTGATTCTGATACTGTGGTGGTGCAATGCCCTGCTCCAGACTTACAAAGTGGCACTAAGCCAATTTGCAGGCTTGATGCCGCTTTATAAATATGGCCCTCCTCACCGCAGAGGGCTGTGCAATGGGTGTTGCAGTGGGCATTCCCACGTAACACCCCATTGCCTTTAGGCACAGCCCGGATTTACAAGGATCTGTAAATCTAATGCAGCAGCAAAAATTAATAGCTTTCAAAAGGAGTCATTAGAGTGGCGCAACGAGGAGAAAAACTTGTATTTTTCCTTGGTTTTTGCTCTGCGGAAGCTATCATTTCTGTCAGACAAAGCAGAGAATGAGAGAAATTCAAATTTGCAGACACCAAAATCCTTGCATTGGGTGGATACCTTTTGCACGGTGACCAACGTCTCATGGACATGGTTTGGGTCTCACTCCAGCAGCTTTGAATTAGTCCCCTCCATTAATATACCTGAACTAAGTGGTTTGAAGTAATGATGAAATACGTTGATAAGTCCTTCCTTTGAAGTAATAATAGGCTTTGATAGATCGAAGTTATTCTGAGGGCTTTGCCACAATGGATTTATAAACAACTGTTAAAAATGATCATAATTTACTGCATTGTACAGTAGGCTAAATTGCCTCTTCGAACATTAATAGACGTTGTGAGGGGATTTGGTACATATTAAGCTTGTTTTGTATATATGTAATGTATGTATCTATGGTTCCGTGCGAGTATGGTTTGAGTATGAAGGTGGCTGAGTGCTGTTGAATGTAAGTTGTGAAATGGGATCTGATTTTGTCTAAAATTCTGCAGTTAGGGTATGTATTTATTAATGCACTGATATTTTTGTTTTGAATGGATATATAATAAAAAACAAAAAATAAAATAATGAATCAAATAATGAGTACACCCTCTTAAATGTTTTATATTTGTGTTAATGGTCCAGCCAGAGTGGCCCACATAATATTTGACGTATAGCATATGTTAAATTGAAATAGGTAGAGTTCATTGTCTGTCAATGTTGGTCTTTTGCCCTGGTCCTCTACCTACATCCTGTTTCAGGGGCCCCCCTTTGTGTTAGTGGTTGTCTCACTCCAGCTGCGCCCACCATCAAGTCCCAATCCAAGTTCAGTTGCTAGTGGTCAGTTGGGCATTTCAGGAATAGGCTTCTTGTGGCTTGTTGTGTGCCTTTAACCACACAGCACAGAACAGGAGGCAGCCAACTGACCCTTGGAGTCCATTTCTGAATCCTAGGCACACATGGGAGCAGGTTGAGCCCTTCAATTCTCCACACAGGTCTCAAAAAGGAGCTCTGGTCCTCTTCTGGTGTTCCATAGGTCCAAAGAGTGTTATGATAAGATGTGTATGGGGGGCCACTTTGTAAAACTACCTAGCCAGGGGGTAAGGGGTGATTCCTAGACACTTTCTGTCGGATGATGTCAATCATGCAACTGGTATTTGCTACGGATTATTGCGCAGCCTCTATAAAATCTTTAAATGGGTCCCACTGTCATCTCGCATGCCACTGGTGCAAGGATTGATCATCAGCCATCTGGATTACGGTAATGCCCTGTTGGCTTCCATAAATGAAGGGTACTTAACAAAACTCCAGGTCCTCCAAAATACGGCAGCGAGATTAGTACTAAACCTACTACCCCATTTCCCCTATGCACCATGTTTGAAAACTCTTCACTGGCTCCTGATTAGAAAACGTATCACTTTCAAGATTACCTGTCTAATGCACAAACTCTCAATGGATATGGCCCTCATTACCTCGCTAATAAACCGAAAATACATCAGCCCTCCAGAACTCTTCGATCAGCTAATAAATACCTTCTGATTCCTCCTAAAATCTGTCCCGCCAGAAATGGCAGAAAATCTTTGCAAGAAAAATCCCCACAACAATCTAGGCAAATAGAGTAAATGTTCATACATTACTTGAGACCAAAACAATAAAAATCCAATCATTAGAGCTGTAGATATCCAAACATAAAGATTTAAATAAAGCGTCAAGTAAGGGTATCTGGTCATTCTGGACTAGGACAAAGTCACAAGTTTTGAGCTAACTGTGATGAAAAGCAGGGCGGGCACATGGCCAGGTTTGGCATGCTGAGTGGTTGATTGGTTGTTAAGGCTTTGCATCAATCTGCGTTGGTTTTAATGAAGCTATACGGTGAGCTTCTGTGGGGCTTCTCGTTGCTTTACGTCAGATATTGTAGAACCTTCCGTTAGGCCAGGAGGAGCTTTCTCTGATGCCAGCCAAGGGCCCAGTACCTGGGGAGGCACTACATTGGGATCAGGAATTCACTCCAAAAGAGGTCAGAAGTGCTGAGGCAGGTCCAGTGCAGTAGGTCACCAGGGCAGTGCAGGGGGTCCTCTGGATCGTGTTGTGTCCTTGTAGCTCAGAACAGGAGGTCTATCAACATACCCTTAGAATCACTACATCCTGGGATGAAGGGTGCAGGTCCAGTCTTCCTTATCAGACAGCAGGACAGGCCTCAAACAGATCATTTTGCAGGCCCAACAAGTTCCAGTGCAGGAGGTCAGTTGGGTATTCCTTCTAAAGTCTCCACAGGTCCATGAGTGTACTAAAGAATGGGTCAGAGGGTCCTATTTTTAAACCTAATGCCAGCTGGGAAGTGGAAAAACAACCAGAATGTTCCCCTATAGAGTGTATGGAATTTCCTGCTTCCCTGCCCTGGTCCCAGTCTGTCTGTGGGCACAATAGGCTAATGTGGAGGTATTTCAAAGTGAGCTGAGGCAGTGGCTTTGAAGTGCAAGCATGACAATGACAGCTCTGCCCCTCAATTCAAGTCAGGATAGCCATCCTGCCAACACCCAGACCTGCTATTGTGTGGCTGTCTGGGAGGAATCCACAAAGTCCACCTGCTAACTCTACTTAGTTATGTGACCCAGCAAATAGGCTGTGGGCCCCAAATAGAACAAAAAATGCCAACTTTTTAAAATTGTCTTTTGCAGAATTGTGACTTAAAGTCCAAATTTACCATTAAGGAGAATTTAAAACTTTGATTTCTTAGAAATCAAACATGACATTTCTACCTGCTCCCAAAGTAACTCCTTATTAAATGAAAAAGTGAACCTGATGTTATCCCATGGGAGAGGTAGGCCCTTATAGTAATGAGAAACACATTTTGGAGTTTTTCACTACAGGACATGTAAAACATAAAAGTATATGTCCTTCTTTTAAAATACAATGGACCCTGTCCTGTGTACTAACATTACTCTTAAAATATATTTTATTCAAGGTTCCTTTAGTTGGCTTCAAAACCAAGTCAGGATAGTGTGTGCAAGGTTAGGATGTGCCCCTATCTGGAGTGTATAATGTAGTGAACTGTCAAAGTTTCATAAATCAGGTTATTGCCTGTTTATGTCCATGCAGTGGGCAGCGCTGACATTCTTTTAAAGAGGTCAAACAGAAACTCCGGGGCCTCAACCTGCAGTACATGCTCCTCTTCCCAGCACGGCTAAAGGTGACACTTATTTATTTGATATTCTGGAACAAGCTTGGGAATGGGTGGCCGAGAGGGGGAGCTTCAACATCCTGATGGCTCCTTGGCGGTGGGGGCTGTCCACGTCTTACCCTCAGGTCGGCCCAAAGGAAATGTGCCAGATCCTACAGGACTCACTAACAACCCCATGGGCCTCGAGACTCCTCTGGCCTGCACAGAGGGAGTATGGAACCTGTGGACACACCAGAACATTTCAGGTCCAGGGATGACGATGACCCTGGTGTTCCTCCATGAGCCTATGTGGGTGATTGGGCTCAATTGGAACTCCTGTGGGTGCTGGTGTGGGATGTGTGGGAGTTTTCTGGGTGTCATTCTTTTGATGCAGGTTCCGCTTTGGTTTTATTTTCCTGCCTTTCCTTGCAGGTTTCATGCAGGACTGTACTTTTTATTGCTGACAAGCACTAGTATTCTATCGATACTGGGAGCCTCTAGGGCTGTTGGGGCTGTCAGGCCTTGTGCTGATTGTTCATGTTATGTGTGGGGTTAAGGCGACAGAGTGACTTGGTCTGGCTCCCAGCAATGGATGTCCTTCAGATCTAGGACACTGAAGTTCTCCCCTTGGGTATTTTGGATTATGCCCCGCTTTGTGCTTCAGATTGGTCTTACTCCTGTGGTGTTGCGGCCCATGTGGCAGATTAGCGCCTGGTATTTAATGCAGCCTGCATTGCCTGACTTCGGTGAGGAGGAGATGCGCTCCTACTTCAAGATCAATGGTGGTATGGTGGTATGGTGGAATCTGCAGGTTCAGTGTGGGACCCTTGTGAGGCTTGGTTAAAGGATTTGTTTATAGCCAAGAGGCCCAAAAGCTGGCAGAGATGACGGCCTTTGAGGCCCAGATTCTTTCTATGGAATGACAGGCACTGTGGCAGCCCTCTACTGAGCTAGACCATTGGCTGGTGCTAGCACGGGCCAGCCTGCATCACATTTCACTGGAGGAGGAGGAGGAGCAGAACTGGAGGGCCTCTACTCACAGGTTCGACAAACATAGTGATAAGTCAGGTAGGCTGCTTTACTGCTGCCCACCAGGAAGGTTGTCTCCAGGATGGTGCCCTCGATTAGGGACACTTGTGCAAAAAAGCCCTTGAAGTTACGCAGGTTTTTGCAGATTACTAGGGTACGCTATATGCAAGTAGATCTCGAGCTCCCAGTGAAATGCTATGCCTGATATTGCAGTATATCTCATTGCCTTCGATTCCCTCATTGTTGGCCGATGACCTTGACTAGCTGCTTATGGTGAAAGACATTTAGGAGATGGCCTTTGAAACGGTAAACTGTTACTTTCTGAAGGTAGTGCCTGAGCGGGTTGGGTAGGGCCCCGTTTTAGTGCCTATGTGGGTCTTTTGTGTGCTTGCCTTGCTGCTTGGATCTGGGCCTATGGCGTTTTTTCGTCTTCCTTCCCGATCCATTAGGGCATCTGTCAGGGTGTTCCCTGCATGCCTTATTCACTCATGCCCATATCCAACAGTGGTCCTAGGACGGTGGCCCTGAGAGCGTATCGCATTGTACGTGGATTATATTTTGGTGTTCCTTGTACACCCCCAGGCCTCCAGCCCACAATGCTTGGGAATCCTGCAGATCTATGGGGAGGCATCTGGCTTCAGGGTCAGTGAGTAAAAATCCCTGTTGGTCCCCACTGTTGGTGATGGAAGTACTTGCACGTGACAGTCTGCGAACCCTTTGTCTCACCTGTCCTTCAGGTGCCTAGGTATTCATGTCTCATGTCTTCCAAACTTTGACTAGAGTCTTAACCTGATGCCCCTGGTTACTAAAATGAAGTGGGACTAGCGACGATGGAGTCGTCTGCCATTGCATATCCTAGGGCGAGTGGTCCTTTTCAAAATGATGGTTGCTACCCCATTTGTTATTGTATTTTCAAAGTATCTGTGTGCAATTGGCCCGGTGTTAGTTCCAGTCTCTTGCCCCGATGATTGGTACCTTCCGCTGGGCTTGTGGCTGCCCCAGAGTTTCCTTTGTGAGCTACTGGCAGTCCCCCCATTGATGGCGCAATGGGCATGGCATATCTTTTCTGCTATTGCCTGGCCTCACAGCTGGTTGTGATTAACGACTGTTTCACCGAGAGGTGTGACAACTTGACTTACCAGGTAGAACAAGCCTCATTAGATGTTGATAGGCTTCTGGGCCTTACTTTGCAGGGACCCGAATCCCTGCTCCCTGCCTGAATGCACCTGGGTGGCTCTGCTGTACTGGATTGCGGTGCATCGTTTTGTGGGTTGGAATTTTCAGTTTACAGTGCCTAACCGCTTGTGGCAGGGAACATAGCTACATCATACTGTAGGGTTGAAGGCTTTGTGCACTGGGACAGGATTGAAATCACTCATCTTGGGGACATCTGGGTGGGCACACATGTGTGGGCATTTCAGGAGCTGTACTATCAGCTTTCCACCATCAAATTCTACAAGTATTTCCCGCATCAACAAGCTCTGTTGGCCACTGTTCTCAGGGACACAGAGCTCCCAGAATCAGGCTGGGGCTATTTCTTTGATCTACTGCTCTTTGATACTGATCTTTGATAGCCAGTGCCCCAGATCACTTCTCCAGCATGCGTCCGCGGTGGAAGGCCTGGGTGGAAGACCTTGATGATGCAGACTGGTGCAAGGCTTGGATGGCACCCCAGGAACTGGCTATATACACACACCGTTGATGGGTCCAACTTAATTACATGCATGCGACCAACATGACTCCCCTGCATCGCCACTGATTAGGCAGGCTTCACAAAGCCAAATATGTTGAATGCTCCTTGCTTACTGTGGACTTCTTTCTCACCAGTGTGGTGTTGGTGGGGTTGCTGGAAGAGGTTGGTGGCTCTAGAATGGAGCGCACTCTCATTGGGGCGGTGATGTAGATGACTAAGTGAGATATCGCCTGTAACTGAAGATTCCAGACCCCTCCCACATTAGTGGAGTGGTTGTGGGGGCTGGACTTAGACTAGTACGCACAACAGAAGCAGCCTGGTGTTGTCCCTGTAAACATGAGAAGATCTGGGGCAGTGGTGGGCTCACCACAGACTGGATGCTGAAACTGGCTGATTAGCATCCTTCTTGTGTATTGCTGACCATTGACTATGTCTTTTGGAATCCTGCTTGGCTTGATGGATTGCTCTCTCCTTTGCCTATTTGGTTGTAAATTGTAAAAAAATCACTAACATTTGGTTATGAAAAGAATCATAGGCAATGTCACATTGCACTCTTTGATATTTAGTGTGAAAGGTCATCTTATGTGAAAATACTGATGTATATGAGCCAGCAAACAATTTATGAGCTTTTCATTTCAGTGGTTTATTCTGCAGCTTAAGTCATATTAACATATACAAAAAGTGATGGATGGAATGCTTGAATTATTGTCAGCCATTGGTAATTACTTGTGCACACAGTGCCACCTCAGTTTAGTCCTTGCTATATGCAAATCAGTCCTGACCCTGATTCAATGGGAACAGTCCAGCCCGAACTGCCAAGCTAGGTCTTCCCCGAACTGGAACACAAGCAACAGGACCAGTTTATCCCACTTATGGGTTCATCAGCCGTGTAGAGCTTGGTTCCAGTGAGACGGTGTGCACAGGATCCACTTCTAAGCATACCCATCCCACTCCAAAGGGAACAGACCATCCCAAACTGAGATGACGTGATGAGTGAAAAATTATGGATTGGGATCAGCCCGAGCAATTGCCAGTGGCTGAGATTAATTGAAGCATTCAAGCCATCGCTTCATTTCCTTCAATGATTTAAGTTGCAGCAGTCACTGATCTTGAATAGCTCTAAAATAAAAAATAAAATAAAATAAAATAACTGATGTCGTAAATGTCAGTTCATGACCAAATATACCTGTTTTAAACCTGCCACAAATTTGTGAATGATTGCAGAGTTCTCTCCACTCATAAATCTCAGTCAAGGAATTGGAAAATCAGCATGTAGTTAGTCTGAATATTTGCAAACGCGTACAAACACTTATATTTGTGGGTGCTCACAAACTACTCTCAATCCCCTTTCCACCCTGGAAATGGTAAGAGATTTACTTCAGGCAAGAGTTGATATAAGTACTTTACAGGATTGGAAAGGTAAATGGATGAATCTAGGATTTGCTGGGTCAGGCGGTAAAGTAGTTTTGCAATGGGGAAAAATATTTTTCCTGTGGTGAAAACAGATATGGGTTTGCACTGGGGATCTTATTCCCACTGTGTAGATATCTTGCCTATAGAGAAAGCTGCACAATAGGAATAGGATCCAGATGGATAAGTTATAAGGCTGTCCCAGAAGTACGTCTAAAGACCATCAACTGGTGCAGCTGTCCAGGCATAATTCTGTAAAGTTGCATGAAGTCCGAGAAGTTGGAAAATATATGTGCAGACCGTGGTGGATATATCCGCCCATAATTTTATCACTTTCTTTTTCAATCGGCCCATTGAGAATAAATATTACAAAGACAATTAAAAACAAGCCATTTCTTTCTGTTATTCAAAATGGGAGAAGTTAAAAGAAAATAGAAAAATCCAGAGATAATCTTAGGGCTAGGTATTTGAAAATACAAATTTTGTCTGCTGTTAAAAGTATAAGTTAAGATCCTGTTTGCATAAAAAATCTTACTTATATATTAAAGTATATTGGAAATGAGTATGTTATGTTTTTTCTATTTGTTATCTTAAAGTGCTCCATATCAAAATGTTGCCACAATCGTTGCACTCAAACTACACATTTTTTATACAACTGCTTAGAAATAATAAAAACTGTTATAATCCTTATGCTCATTTGAAAATGATCGGCTATTTCTAGTAACAACACAATCCTGGAAATTGCATTACCCAAACGTTACTCACAATAATATCACACATTTAGCTCTCAATGGGAAATGATATTCCAACCCAGGCCCATATTTACAAAGGTTTTGCATCCGGTTTGCATTCCTTTTTTAATGGAGACCTGATGCAAAGTTTTTTCTGAGATTTTCAAACCAACACAAATTCATATTTGTGTTGGTTTGTACATAAAAAGTAACACACATCAGCACAGAGTGCTACTTTGCTAAACTTTATGTCAAGGGAATGTTCCATGGGTGGTACATGGGTGTTCCCGTGCTACCACCCATTGTTTTTATGCAAAACTCTATCTACTATATATACTATAATACAAAGGTTTTTGCACCAAAAATTAACGCCATACGAAAACAGGTATTAAAAGGAGAAAAGCTTTTATTCCTCCCTTTTCTGACTTTTCATGTGTGCTGCACTGTGCAGCATACATACAACATAGGAAAAGTTTCAAAGTCAGTCTAAGCATAGTGTTTTGACCAGAAAGGGTGCATATTAAAAAAAAATTCCATGCTTGTTTCACACAGAAGTGGAGAAGTGTGGCTCAATGGTTAGAGCGGCAGACCCTGATGCAGAGGTCTAGCCCGGGACCAGGGTTCAATTCCCCGCCTCGGCGGGTCTTGGGCTCAGAATTCCACGGACCTGATAATTCTCGCCCCGGGGTCCTATTCCAATCATGGAGTCCCACTCTGCAACTCTGGGCAATAGCTTGCTTAATCTCCACAACGGCCCCCACAATGCTAAGGATGCCTGGCCTCCACCTTCGGGGTGGCCAGGAGTGGACACCTCACAGGGAAAGCCAGGATGGGTTCCACAGCGGTATTCGTACAAGCTCCTTGAGACCCTTGCGGGTGAGTAGTGAGCTATACAAGTATCAATTTACATTTACATTTACACAGACATCTTTGGTGTGTGTATGTGTGTGTGTGCCACTCAGCAGCATCATTCTGTGCTGGCACTAGTGAGAAGGGAGGAGAATGCCATACGTCTGTAGATATGTTGCTGTCCTGTCTCTATCTCTCACGCAATGCAGTGCAGCAACTTTGGGTGCTGCGTTATTTTGCATCACAGTTTTGTAAATTTGCCCCACAGAGTTTCCACATTCAACTGACAAGAGTTAGAGCCAGTGTTTCCTAATGCTAACAGGCATGCCATGTTCGTGGGGTGGAATGATCCAGTCAAGTGGAATTACTATATTTTTGGATGCAGTAATTTCTCTTTTCATAAATATAAAAATAATGTCAAATGCATAAAAGTTGGTTTATCACTCAGTTAGCACACCAGTTTATACAAATGAGGGCCATCGACGTTTATAACAAGAAAACCAAACAAACAACATTTTAGTTTTGGAAAACGAAACACTTTGGGGCAAATTCACAAGCCCCTATCGCCACCACAACACCACTTTCAGTGACTTTGTGACGGCGATTCTGGCCTCGCCTTATTCACAAGGCATTGTTAAGCCACTTAACATGGCTTAATGCTGCCTTGTGAATAAGGCCCCCTCTCACGCTGTATTTAGCATGAAAGGGGTGTGCAGTGGGTGTTGCAGGTGGCGTTCCACCACAACATCCATTGATTATGATGCTGCCCCATATTTACAAGGGCAGCGTAAAAAGGAGGGAGCGCCAAAATTAAGACCACGAAAATCCTTGTTTTAAACAGGAGAAACAAGGAGAAAAGCTTTATTACTCCTCGGTTTCGCTTTTCCCATGTCTGCTGCCTAGTGCAGCACACATGGAAAAAGCAAATTGCCACGGTTTGTGTATGTGTAGGAAGGTGTCCCTTCCTGTACATGAACAAACCTTTTTTTTAAATGCCATTCTGTCACTTTCATATGTGCTGCATAAAGCAGCACACATGAAAGTGAGAGAATTGCATTTAGGTTTGTTCATGTGCAGCAAAGGACACCTTCCTACACATACACAATCGTCCCCTGCACATAGACACCCTTGCAGTCCGGTGCAAGGGTGCTGCTTTGGTGCTAAGTTGTTAAACTTAGAGCCATCGCAGGGGGAAACCGCAAGGCTGCACCATATCCTTGTGAATATGGTGCAGTGTTGCGTTTCCAAAGTGGCGGACAGAGGCGTTAAACCAACAAGGCTTACGCTTCTCTCCGCCACTTCCCTGTGCATTTTCCCTATTGTCTATACTCCATGTGATACCTTTAAACAAAGGACATTCGATTGCTGGTGCATCTCTAAGACTATCTTCAAGTAGGTCAGCATGGTCTGTGGAGTCTTACTTGCAAGCTGTCTTTTCCTAGGCAAGAGTAACAACAGCTTTCGTTCATGTGGCAGCTGGTTAGGTGTCCTATATCAAATGCTGGGGAGTATCTTTTGAAGTGATGCTCAGGGGGCAGACACATGGCATTTGAGGGTTAATTAGCTTGAGGCTGACTAGCACATTTGCATATTTTGAATCTTCATATTGAAAGGTTTTGTTTCTTCTTTTCAACGATTTTTCTTAAGTGGGTTTACATGATGAAGTCAATTCTTCATTACAACAGTGTAACGCAAAATGCTGCCCCCACCCTAAGCAAAATTTGGTAAGGGATCTCAGAGACTGCCATAACCTACAAATATTCAAAATCATTACGCCTAATGGGGTCTCATGAATGGAGGAGGTGCCTGCACCGCAGGGGCTTCCGGCACGTGCATTACCCTCCTGCTTCGTTATTGATAAGACTAACTATGACAGAAATAGGAAAAGATTGCAATGCAATAACAGTAAATTCTGAGAATGAATTAAGAGAGCGATAAAGGGGAATAAACCAGACGATGAAACTGACAAAGCAGTAAAGCATTCCAACTGAATTGAGAATTATGCTTGGATCCTATTAGAGTATTATGAGCAGGCACATTGGCACAACTTAAAAAGCACAGACTGAAGACGTAAATATGTTTATGAATATCTCTGAAGTAAAGGAAACTGTGTAAAATGAGCATTAAATTACATTTCAAGGCGAGGGGATAGAACCATACTGTATATAGTATTTAAAAAATGAAATCTTTCATTAACAAAGTTGTAAAGAGTGTTCTGTTGTTGTATGTACGTAAATGTATTGTGTAATCTAAAAATCTGGTGAAAATCTGTTGGTTTTTTTTTAAATAGAAGAGAAAACCATAAGGATGTGATAAGGGAATAGTCGCTGCGGACTGAGAACAGACATGGAAATAAAAATAAGTTTGAAACGAGGAAAATGCCTTCCTTGATGAATTATGTAAAGGAAGTCGGGTGGCCATTAAATTCTCTACATAAATGATTGATAGCCACAAGGAAAGACAACGAGTCTATTGTGAAGCTTGTTATAAATGTGAAGAAAGGAACGATATATCGTTTTTGTTTTAGTTTTAGTTATCTGTGCGTGTTAAGAAGATTCGACTGCACAATATATAAGTCGTTAATTCAGAATCTTCGCTATTCTTGTCCATACTGGTCGAATGTTTGCATTAATCTTTGTCACCTGGAATCGGACGTTAACTGCTGCCTTTAAGTTTTCTAAGAGTAGCACATTTCCTTTATCCACAGGCTTTTCTATACACTATCTTTATATGTTTTACACTAATTTAACCTTTCTTGCTACATCTGTGAAAAAAATGTCACCATAAAAGTGAAAGCAGAACAAGGGCATTCGCTGGTCCTGGAGACATCGCTGAATAGCTTCCAAAGCCTACTGTACAGTGAAACTTTACACATTTTGTATACTGCAAAATAGTAAAAAAAAGTTACCGAAACAGAGGTTGGTTTTTAAAACAAACCAGTAAATTAATGAGTAGGAAGACTCTGAGTCTGCTTAAGGATTCGATAAAAGAGACGCTTATATCATACACTCCTGACTGCCTCCACTCCAGAGAAAGTTATGTGCAATTGGTAAGGTTCTAGTCATTACCAATAGCTGAGATTTTCGAAGAAACCTACCTACAGCAGGCCCGGACGGCACTAGATTAGACAAGTTCAAATAATGTATTGTGTAGTTATTGTATAAGCATATAAAACCATAAGAACACATCAACAGTAGCACAGAATAACAAATTATAAAACATATACATGAAAAAGGGAAAATATATTCTCAGAAGAGTTTATCAACAGTTACTAAAATCAGAGATGTGTCCTGTGGCCTTCATTACAGAAGCTCAAAAGCTAGTTAGTCAAACAGGGCACCCACAATACTATATAGACACTTCCTCGGAGAGCCAACGCTAATTCCTTAAATTTATTGGCGACTGGCCATCCGTTACTCAGAAAATGATGGTTTATCAACATCTATATCAAACAGTACAAATAAAGGGTAGAACAATTTTCCCCATAGGGGCAGTAGCGTGGAAGATGTACCCAAGATCTGGGCTGGGTATCACTTTATAGTAGCATAGCCTACAGGGAATTTCCACTTCACAGCAATATCTGATTAACATAAAACTCAGTCGGAAGAGAAGCAGCTTATATTTAACGTATGCTGAAGCATATAGGTAAGACTGTCTATAGTTTTTTTATAACTGTTAATCACAAGCTAAGCATGGTTTTTCTTACCAAAGACCACCAGATCAATTGTCCCTTAATCACAGATTTTAAGATTGTAAATAGGGAAGGGATGTTCTCCCAGATCTCCAATAAAGATAATATTCCTGTTTGAAGACAGGCACAAAACAACTTCCACCAACAACTTTGAGCTGATGGGCACCCTCAAATGTTCACTTTAATACCAGAGATTTTAGGTTGCCATTTTTTGTGGATCTTATATTATCATTTGATATAAGCCACCACCAATACAAATGACCCTTTGGACATCCTAAATTCTAGTTTCCTCTCTGCTTGAGAGGTTACCCTTGGTAAATTTAGTAGGGCCCTAAAGTTACTTAAGGGCTCTGCTCCATAGGGCGTTGTGGACACCAGTTTTGATTCACTTACAGACAGAAATGGTTCTAGGAGGGATATGGCATTCTCTCAGCCAGGATGCACTGACCATAGTGTAGTGAGTGGGCCTATGTCTTCTCAGCTGCCAAATATTCGTGGAGGATGCTTCTTCCCTCCAGGTATACTATACGGTATTATTAGCATACAACTCGCTCAACCTTTGTACCATTTGGGTTCCTTTTTTCGTACTTGTTCTTGATGTGTTCCCCAGATATTATTATCTAATTTTTGTCTACATTGACAAGCGTTATACTTTTCACAGTACAAGTCCATGGCTTAATACGTTTCTGTAGCCCAATACCTGCTCAGAAGCCCAAGTCAATCAGTATATTTTTACAAGGTTTTTCTTTGATAGCCCACCTTTGTGTAGTGTGAATTTGTATAACTGAGTGAACTATCTAATTCTGCTAAGAACAGAGCGAATAAAGGTGGCGAAAACAAACAGCCCTGCTTCAGACAACAGGTTTTTAGTACAGAGACTCTATGCCTAATTTTATTCTGTAGGGGTATACAAGTTGAATGCCCCTCAAAGGGTGTACAGGTATGTGTCGGGCCAACAACTAGGACCTAGGTAAACTTCTGACTACCATAGCCAATGCTGAGCTAAAGTACAAACCTAGCACATATTGGTGTTTTTGTTTGAATTGCCTCGTCAACTGAAATAGAAAGTGGCAAGATGTTATTCCGAGTGCCTGAAATGGATTGAAAACCTTTCTGATTGAAATTAACACGTTTTTCCAGGAGGTCGTACGCTCTAGTACCACCTTTGCAAAAAAAAACAACTCAGGAGTCAACTAAAGCTAAACGTTTTGGTGTCTGAAAGTAACCCATTTTTAAATGAAGGATGAAGCAATAACCCTTGCCAGGATGTCTGAAATAGACCGTATATGCATACACAGTTGGAGAATACCTTCCCAGATATCTGACTCATGTTTAAAATGGCAATTGGGGAGGCAGGCCATTGAGACCCAGGGGGCTTTTCTCTATTATCTGTTAATGACCTTTACCTCACATGCGACATTAGAATCGAAGTCATCCGCATTAGGGACAATGTGTGCCATCCAATTTTCACAGATACATTATTATTACTGATATTACTACCATTTTTTTTCCTTTTATTAATAATTGCCAACATTTTCCCGTTTTACATTCAAGGTTGTTTGCTTAGCATTCACACCTTATGACCAATGACGAGAACTTCTATATTTTCTATATACGTTTTCAATTTTCCTTCAGTGTTTGCGTATATGAATCGATGAATGGGGGAGTTCTCCTGAATAAAAATTATTCTTTGAAGGTGCAATGCAGCAGTTTAACCGCATTGCTATGTGTTTCCAACTAACAAGACTTTAATTGCATACCTGTCAATCCGTCATGGAGCCTGATATAATAGAAGTTTCCTTTTTGCTCCCTGATTCTCTTCCTCTGTCGAGGCCGACCATACACTCATTCTGAGGGGAAGCCTGACTTACTGTTTGCTTTTGTAATGTTAAACGTTTGAGGAAAATGGTAAATTTCTCAATCTTTGTGAATCTGAAACCCATCTAAATAACCAGATAACTGCAAAGATGCAAAAATATTAGTCCAACAAAATATTTCTATTGATAGTTGTGAGTAGGATATGAATATAATGTAGACTGGGAAATCCTGTTTTTGATATCTTGATGAAGTACAGGCAGATGGTGTTTCTGATCTATGGTGGGTGATGGAACTTGTGCTTGTAGCTGTAAGCTCTGAATGAGACTATTTAGAACTTCTTCAAATATAATCTTCTTCTTCTAACTCATAGTGTTGAAATTCGTCTACAGTGAGGGTGACTTTTACCATTAAAATATATATATAACATGGGTTGTTATATGTGTAATGATAGTGTGAAAGTTGAAGTGGGTGTATGAAAGGTTACACTGGTGTGTGAGCGGGTGTGTCAGAAATTCAGTGGATTATGTGATCAGTGATGTCATTTGAGATGTCATCAGTGATGTCACTGACCATGTAATGAGTGATGTAATATGTGAGGTCATAAGCAGTGCTTTGTGGGGGCGCTAGTTAGCTCATCTAACTGTAACCAAAATCTGAGCTTATTTATAGCGTCCCTGTAACATTTGTTTTTTTCTGAGAATATATATATTCCCTGTAACCATTTGTTTTTATCACCCCAACACTCACCTAAATTGCCTTTCACATATGCAGTTACTCACCCATATACCACTAACACATCCATTCACTCACTGACACAGTCATACACACCGGCCCTCACCCATAGAGCCCTGCACAGACGCACTCACGAGCCTATATAGCCACTGATTCACCCACTCACTCATCCATGTAGGGTGTCACACACTCCCTTATCCACCACACAGACACTCATACACCCATACACCTATACAGGTATTCAGACAACCAATCATTAACTTATATAGCCACCCATGTACCTACTCACCAACCCATGAGCCCCGTACACACCAGCTGACAGACTGATACAGACATTCACACAAATTAGTCACTCACCCATACATTCACTGAGACACATATAATCACTTACTTATACAGTCAGTCATGCACCCACAAAATCGTCCATACAGGCACTCATACTCCCACGGATTCATCAATACACCTTGGTGTATAAATATTTAACACTCATAAAGTTTTTAGAAACACTCACATTCACCAGATGATGTCATCAGTGATGTCATTTGAGATGTCATGAGTGATGTCATCAATGATGTCTTGACCATGTCATCAGTGATGTCACTGACCATGCCATGAGTGGTGTAATATGCGAGGTAATAAGCAGTGCATTGCAGGGGTGCAAGTTATAGTTAGTTCAGCTAATTATAACTACTGAATTTCTCTGGTTTTGTACATGTGACATCTGAGCCTAACTATGACAACCTTGTAACTTTTGTTTTTTTCAGTGAATTTCCATGTGTTTTTATCCTATTTCCTAACTATAACAGCCCTGTAACCTTTAGGTTTTTCATTGAATTTCTAAGGTTTTTTAAATGCTAATTCCTAACTGAAATTTACCTGTAACCTTTGGTTTTCTTCAGTGATTTTCCATGTTTTTTAAGTAGCAATGGTGTTTGCAAAATGGTGTGGAAAGGCGGCTGGCCTCTGACCAGCACTCAGGATTCCAGCTGTGTAGGACCAGTATGGCTTCTTGGTCCCCAAGGACCTTTAGCATTCAAAATAATTTTATTTCCCAACCAGCAGTGAGCCAGGAGATGATTTTGCAGAGTGGTGCAGAAAGGGGGCATGGCCTTTGACGACCTCTTACCAAACTGACTGTGTGGGACTTGCTGGAGGTAACAGGAGGGATAGTTTTCCCCCAAATACCCTCAATAGCCAAGGGGGCTTCATCCTCCAACTATTACTATGCCAGGATGCGCGTTTGCAAGGTGGTAGAGAAAGGGCATCCTTGATCATTCCACAGGTAGTGCCTGTATGATTCTATGAGTGCCATTGCCCAGGACACACTGTGAATACCGGGTGTTTTCAACAAAGTGTAAAACACATATATACACATATTTTACATGAGGTTTCAGTGTAGCTATTTAGTAAGATATTAATGTAATGTTCCGCTTTGTATTCAATTGATGAAATAACTAAATCAAAAAGGCATTATCCTTCTTCACAGCAATACCGGAGGTCACAATGACATCAGTAGTCATGACTACAAATGACAGAGCGTAAAACAGATATACAGTCTTTACACAAAGTTTAAGTCTAGCTGTTTAGTAACATATTGGTATAACTTTATTTAACAACACATTTATAAAAAAGAAAAGTTATAAAAAATAACTCAACATCTGAACTCACTAATAGAACATAACTACAAACACCCATCAAAGTACCCATTGATATCCACACTCATGGGGAATTAAAACCTGCTGCAAAACTATTGCAATGCACAATCTGCAAACATCACATGACCGGAAAAGTAAGGAATATCATTGAATAATGTACTTTCAGTAAAATGAATGCAAATTATACACCCACTCCTCCTTCTTGAATCTTCTTTTCCAGTGCTTTATTGTGAGCAGGTGGTAGATTTTGGCTGTAGACCTTTTTGGACTCATGTCGGATAACGTTCATGCCATATCATCTAAAAACCTATCATAGATAACATCTCCAAATGCTGATCAAGCAGAGGGAAGCTGGAGGACCATCTACATCAGGGCAGCAGCAACAATTCCCAGCCAGAAAGTCCCTTCAGAGGTACAGACTAACAACAGATATGGCTCCAGAGCTTTCAAGAATGGGCAGGTATTGCATGGACTGTAGTGTTGGTATAAGAGCTGAGTAGCAGTGTGTTACAGCTATTTGCAATGCTGCAAAAATCATACTTGCTCATTTTTTTCTCCTTTAAACTTTTTTGCACACTTCTCAGTGCACATTTATCGAATTCCTTCTTTCTCAGTTGCCATGTTTGCAACCATAAAAAAGAACACCATTTTTTTTAAACTTTACAAAACCACAAAAAAACAAAAACAAAACAGAGAGTCACCCAGAAATAGAGGAATGTCATTGAATAATACACTTTTCAACTAAAAGAATCAAAAGAACACACTCATTTTTCTATCTAGAACATTTTTTAAGAAGAGTTCATAGTGAGCAGCAAGAAGGCAATGCAAAGCTGAAAGCAACCTCGACGTTGATAGGAGCAACAGCAAAACTGAAGCAGAGAGTCAATTACAAAGTGCAATCTCAACTTCTATATTTTGCTCCACAGTTTTCCCTGATGCCATCGTACTGCATGGATTGTGGAGTTGTAGTGAGTGCTGGAGAGCAGTCAATAACAGCTCTTCACAATGCTGCAAAGAATAATAAATGTTGATTTGTTTTTGTTTTTGCCCCTTCATAGTTTTTCTATATTAGTAAGCATTTTATTATCATACAAAATGGGTGTCTTATATCTATGTGGCCAATTCACAAAGGTAATCTGAAACAAAAGTCTAACTCTACAACTTTTGGTATTCACAGAGATCATTTACGAGTCATATCTTTAAGTCCGCAGTTAGGCTGGAATCATCGCTGGTGAGCCGTACTCTCCACACCCGGCCATACTCTCCAGCTCGGGCCGTACTCTCTGACTCAGGCTGTGCTCTCCCTTCAGCCGGATGTAGTGTAATCAATGGGACACAATGCAATTTTAACAAATGGGAACATTAGGAATGTGTAATAAATGGTAGCGGAGGTCATGAGAATCAGTATAGGCAGGGAAATGGGTAAGAAAGACACTACATTATATATGTTTAATAGATGACTTTGTCCTCTTACAAGAAGCTCTTTTTTCTTTCAGCACTTTTTCTACATGTTGCCCCCTTTGTCACTCATTTATGAAGATACAGGAGTTGCTTCTGTTGCTTTTTTGTCTGACCTTTTGTATGCATTCTAACTGTGTGTAGTTATGCATATATTGTTCAGTAAAAAAAAAGTATATTTGAATTATGACCCTAGTCAACATACCAACTACTTTACTACTGACATACACATAATACAAAAACTGTTTTTATGGTATGTTGCAGTTTTAAATCTGCAGATGAACCTGGCTATATTACTACATGCACTTACTTCTATATAGCAAACCCAAAGCAAAACACAAAACGTTATTTATTAGTTACCTTTTAACATATTATCACCTTGTCCCACAACAAGATGCACCATATCTCACTTCCAACGTATACATGGTGAAAGACCAGTTTATCCCTTCTGTATTAAATTTTAAAATGAAAGTCAAGGCAAGGAAGTGTATTTACAAGCCCCATGCGACAAAGCATCACTTTTTTTGACACACCAATGCATAGTGTAATGGTCCATGTTTACAAGACCACGTAAAGCCACTCTGCGTATCTTTTTGTGGCCTTGTAAATACAAGCCCCTGCACCACTGCAGCCACCACCAGCAAGACTGCACTGCCCAGAGTGCTGTTCTGCATATCGCGCCCGGATGCGCCGTCATCGCTTTGTGCACCTGGAGGCGCTTAAAAACCCTCGCGGCTCTAGCTCCGCGGGACGCACGCACCACTGCAGCCACCACCAGCAAGACTTCAATGCCCAGAGTGCTGTTCTGCATATCGTGCCCGGAGGAGCCGTCATTGCTTTGGGCGCCCAGAGGCGCTTAAAAACCCTCGCAGCTCCCACTTCGCGGGACCCGCACCCCACTGCAGCCACCCCCAGCAAGACTCCACTGCCCAATGTGCTGTTCTGCCGATCACGCCAGGAGGCACCGTCATTGCTTTGTGCACCCGGAGGCGCTTAAAAACCCTTGCGGCTTCTGCTTCGCGGGACCCGCGCACCACTGCAGCCACCACCAGCAAGACTTCACTGCCCAGAGTGCAATTCTGCCTATCAGGCCTGGAGGCGCCGTCATTGCTTTGTGTGCCCAGAGGTGCTTAAAAACCCTCACACGGGCGCGTCCGGGCCAAGGGCGGGGCCATCCTTGCCCGTCATCGCCCGGAGGAGGCTGGGCTGGGCCAGGGCTCTTGGTCCTGCAACCAGACGTCTGAAAAGCAGTGTGGACAGTGTACATTGCCGGGACAAAATCCCCCAAGTGGGTGAGTACTCCTGTAATTTCCTAAAGACTTTAATTTGTACTGGAACACTGAACTGCTCTTTTTTTTGGACAAACTAAGATTCTTATATCACCTTAGTTACCTTTACAAGAGTTGAATTCAAGCATGGGGAAAAGAAAAATCATGGATGGGTCCGGTGGAGCTGTGGGAGGGGGGCAGAGTGGTAGAGACCGCAAGGGAAAAAGGGTGAGGAAATCACCAAAGTCTAAGAAAAGGGCAAATAGTTGCACCCTGGAAAGGTTTGACCCACTGATAAGTGAATACGAGGATATCCTATCTAGTGAAACATCTACCCAAATTCTTAGTAAAGATGTGTCCCCCGGCTCCCCCTTTGTAGCTAAAAACACCGTAGCCCAACAGATAACAATTCCTGTAATGTTTCATAAACCGAATAGGGGAGATACGTTAGAGCCCCATAAAGAAGTTCAGGTTGGGACAGGCAGTATCATATGGGAAAGTAAGGCTGTTCCCTCAGAGGAAGAGAATATAAGGGTTGTTTACACAAATAGGTTCTCACCCCTTATAGACTTGCAGGAGCATGATTGGGTAGATGAGAATACACTCAATCCAGTAGTGATACCATGTGATACTCCCTCATCACCTTTAACTCATATTACTGTTGAACTGCAGGGGCTACCCATTGTCATAGCTGAGCTCAAAGTGGAAGGTATTTCAATGCGCCAAAAATTAGAAGAACTTTCTTCAAAGGTTGATATTCTATCTTACAGGTCCTCTCCCTGCTCAAGAGTTTGCAGCCACAGAGTAAATTATTTGGAGCAATTTAACCAAAGACCTAGTCCGGGAGGTCAGTCTGCCGCAACTGTTACAGATACTCGGCCTAAGATTCCTACCCCACATCATGCTAGCAGAATCAGTAAAGGAACCAATGGTCCTAGAAAATAACCTATACCATTGGTTGATACCACTTACGCATCTACCCTAAAACCAGGCATATTACAGAACAAAATGAGACATACAACAGCGGGTGCGGCTGCAGGGTTTCCGACAAATACACGTAGGTACTATGACCAAATTACATTCCCGGAACGAGAGCTACATCAGCCCCCAAGGATCTTTATGGTTAATGTCCCCAAAAGTGTTAACGGGAATATAAGAGAAAGCGGGGACTCCCTTACAAATAAGGCAATACATTGGATTCAATATGTCAGGGGATGTCGTTCTGTTGTTAGGGAAGACATACTCAGAGCACGAAGAATCTCTTTTCCAGGGAAGCCTTTTGACTCTATTGAATTAACACTGAAGGATTATGACCTGGTTGACAATCTGTTGGCTCTAGAGTTTCACACATCCTCCCCAAACAATTCCAAAATACAGTTTAGACGTTCCTCTTTTGTCTCTGGCTCTCCTGTGGGGTTAGGTGTTCCATCCTTAGTTGGTACCTCAAACCTTGATTCTAATGACTGACTGCATAAAGAACAACGGAGAGCTATACAACCTGGCATAATTGGCTGTAGCATCCTCTATCAGCCTAGAGAGGACACACCTAATTTGAGCACTTCGCAGGGAATTGATAGTCTATTGCATTCAATGGAAGTCTCTGGGCTAATAAATTTAGATCTTGATAAGTCTATGAGTCCTATTATCCATGAGGTTAGTATAACGGCGTATAAGGGAGTTAGTGGTATACCCAATGGCCCGTTAAATGCTACGCCTGTATTGCCCCCTGGGAGGACATTAATGACCTCCCTGTCCGTGTTGTCATAGAATATAGCTGGTTTGGGTTCTAAGACTAGCTCTCCTGAATGGCAGTCCTTCGTCTCTGAGTATGATGTATGCCTGTTCCGGGAAACCTGGGCAGTGGAACTGATGTTCTGTATAGGCTATTTGGATTTTTATGTATCTGCGATCGCAGGTGGGAAAGGCCGACCATCGGGAGGCCTATTAGTCTGGGTCCACCAAGATATTGGCTTTGTGGTGCAGGGTTTAGAGCTTCATAATAAGGGCATACTAGCAGTTAGATTATCATGGGGTGAGATTCAGAAAAGGGGGTGGTGATGAACAGAGTGCCTGAATTAAGCAGACCACTCTTACCCAGTCCAAAGATCAGGGCTTGATCCATCACCGTTTTTTAGCTCACTGCACCATCCCAGCTCAGAACTTGGCTATATGCAAATTAGTCTGTTCCTGTCCCAGTGCATGATGGGAACAGGGCAAACCAAACTACCAAGCCAATTCTTATACTGGGAAGGAAACAAGCTTCCGGGGACCGGTTTCTGCCATTTCAGGCGTCGTCGGCCCGGCTTGCTTGAATCCTGATGGTGCAATGAGCAAGGGACTCACATCTGAGTATACCCTTCCACGCATATGGTGGACAAAATGATTCAGAAAAGGGGGTGGTGATGAACAGAGTGCCTGAATTAAGCAGACCACTCTTACCCAGTCCAAAGATCAGGGCTTGATCCATCACCGTTTTTTAGCTCACTGCACCATCCCAGCTCAGAACTTGGCTATATGCAAATTAGTCTGTTCCTGTCCCAGTGCATGATGGGAACAGGGCAAACCAAACTACCTAGCCAATTCTTATACTGGGAAGGAAACAAGCTTCCGGGGACCGGTTTCTGCCATTTCAGGCGTCGTCGGCCCGGCTTGCTTGAATCCTGATGGTGCAATGAGCAAGGGACTCACATCTGAGTATACCCTTCCACGCATATGGTGGACAAAATGATTCAGAAAAGGGGGTGGTGATGAACAGAGTGCCTGAATTAAGCAGACCACTCTTACCCAGTCCAAAGATCAGGGCTTGATCCATCACAGTTTTTAGCTCACTGCACCATCCCAGCTCAGAACTTGGCTATATGCAAATTAGTCTGTTCCTGTCCCAGTGCATGATGGGAACAGGGCAAACCAAACTACCAAGCCAATTCTTATACTGGGAAGGAAACAAGCTTCCGGGGACCGGTTTCTGCCATTTCAGGCGTCGTCGGCCCGGCTTGCTTGAATCCTGATGGTGCAATGAGCAAGGGACTCACATCTGAGTATACCCTTCCACGCATATGGTGGACAAAATGATTCAGAAAAGGGGGTGGTGATGAACAGAGTGCCTGAATTAAGCAGACCACTCTTACCCAGTCCAAAGATCAGGGCTTGATCCATCACCGTTTTTTAGCCCACTGCACCATCCCAGCTCAGAACTTGGCTATATGCAAATTAGTCTGTTCCTGTCCCAGTGCATGATGGGAACAGGGCAAACCAAACTACCAAGCCAATTCTTATACTGGGAAGGAAACAAGCTTCCGGGGACCGGTTTCTGCCATTTCAGGCGTCGTCGGCCCGGCTTGCTTGAATCCTGATGCATATGGTGGACAAAATGATTCATCACCACCCCCTTTTCTGAATCATTTTGTCCACCATAAGCGTGGAAGGGTATACTCAGACATGAGTCCCTTGCTCACTGCTCCATCAGGATTCAAGCAAGCCGGGCCGACGACGCCTGGAATGGCAGAAACTGGTCCCCGGAAGCTTGTCTCCTTTCTGGTAAAGAATTGGCTTGGTAGTTTGGTCTGCCCTGTTCCCATGATGCACTGGGCCAGGGACAGACTAATTTGCATATAGCCAGGTTCTGAGCTGGGATGGGGCAGTGAGCTAAATAACGGTGATGGATCAAGCCCTGATCTTTGGACTGGGTAAGAGTGGTCTGCTTAATTCAGACACTCTGTTCATCACCACCCCCTTTTCTGAATCATTTTGTCCACCATAAGCGTGGAAGGGTATACTCAGACATGAGTCCCTTGCTCACTGCTCCATCAGGATTCAAGCAAGCCGGGCCGACGACGCCTGGAATGGCAGAAACCGGTCCCTGGAAGCTTGTCTCCTTTCTGGTGAAGAATTGGCTTGGTAGTTTGGTCTGCCCTGTTCCCATGATGCACTGGGCCAGGGACAGACTAATTTGCATATAGCCAGGTTCTGAGCTGGGATGGGGCAGTGAGCTAAATAACGGTGATGGATCAAGCCCTGATCTTTGGACTGGGTAAGAGTGGTCTGCTTAATTCAGACACTCTGTTCATCCCCACCCCCTTTTCTGAATTATCATGGGGTGAAGGCAAAAAGCTTGACGTGTATAACATCTATGCGAGGAGTACCAGGGGAAAGAAGTCGGATGTGTTGGTAGCCCTAGATTCATTGCTTGATCAGTCTTCCAGGGGTATAAATGTGATATTAGCAGGTGATTTTAACCTGACTTTTGAACCCCTTTTAAACGGGAACTCTAATTTTTATGATGCTGAAGATGAGTTGTAGAGTATCCCGAAATTAGATCTAACTCCAGTAAAAAAAAATGGACTGAAACCGTAATTCAGATGAACTCCCTCTGTATGGAGAAAGGTCTGAGGGCCACAAACGGCAGAACCCAGCCAGATAGAGACGGTGCACCCACTTTTAATAATGGCTCTAGTCCAAGCCGTATTGATTATGTTTTAATTAATTGTGAGTTATGGCACACACTAAGGGACATGAGTGTTGTTGACCATATTAAAAGTGATCACAACCCACTAGCTGTGGTCTTCGAAATTAGAGCAGACAAAGCTACACCCCACCCTGAAGGTGATGTAATAACCCTTGATTTAATCCCATCAAATAATATGAGGTGTCTGAAATGGGCAAACTTGTTAGTTAACCCTGAAGTCCTGGCAATGCTGGCAGAAGATGCAACTACTGCAACTTCAGACTTGGAGAAACTTTTGCATAACAGGGCCTCATCCGAGGAGGTTATTGGATTTCACGTGGAGTTTTTCAGACAGCTTTGCACCTATTTTTTAAGACATTTAAAAATATGGGTACCAACCTGAAGAAGGGAAGTGTCTGGTTTAATAAGGATTGTAAGGAGGCCCGTAGCTCCCTGGGGAAAGCGATAAAGTGTGGCGATATGCCTACGGTTCGGTATGCTAGGCAGAAATATAAGAAAGCCCAGGAAGTGGCAATGAAATCCTGGGATGATAAGAGGTGGCAGGAACTTAAAAGTGCCTGTGAAAATAAAAAACAGAATCTATTCTGGGATGTAGTAAAATTGGGACAGAGGCGGCACCCATGCAGTACCAAACAACTATGTAAGCCAAGACCAATGGGTAAAGCACTTTCAATTACAATATGAGGGCAGTGATGATGAGGAGGACCAATTTTATCCCCCATGTGTCTACTATGACGGTTCTGCATTTAGTAAAGCGTATGTTGATACTGCATTGAACACCCTGCAGGGAGGCAAAGTGCCAGGCCCTGATGGCATCCCAGTTGATATTTTTCTTCATGATAGAACTAGGTGGAGCCGCTACATTTTACTTTTAATGAACTAAATTGCCAATGGTGCGTCGATTCTCGAATCCTGGAAAGGTGCTGTGATCATCCCAATATTCAAAAAGGGGGATAAGTCCAATCCTGGGAACTACAGACCGATAAGTTTCATCGACTCATCTCAAAAAATCATGGGTCGTCTTGTATTAGATAAAATCCAGAATTGGATTATCAAGCAGGACATTCTATCTCCCCTTCAAGCAGGCTTTTGTTCGGGCATAAGCACCATTGATCAGGCATTTCACTTCACTCTTCTCTACTGGAAAATGTTGAACCTGCCTTTGTAGATCTGAGGGTAGCATTTTACCTCGTTTCTGGAAGTAGATTGTGGAGAGTCTTGTCTGATCTAAAGATGCCCCATGATTTACTATCTCTTGTTGCTAGACTCCATGGGGACACCTATGTGAAGATTAGGTGGGGAAGCCAGGAGCAGGTCACTCCCTCATTTAGAGTGGGCAGGGGGGTGAGACAAGGCTGCGTTATGGCCCCAAACATGTTTTCTATTTTTATAAATGGCGTTGCAAAATTCTTGGAGGTTACTCCAACTGACGCACCTAAATTGGCGGGCATAAGAATTCCGATTCTTATGTTTGCCGATGATACCCTCTTAATAGCAAAAACACTGAGTGGTTTACAGCGAGCACTAATACTCTTTGAGGAATTTTGTCACACGCAGGGTTTTGAGATAAATGTCTCAAAAACTAAATATATGACATTCAACCCACAAAGATCCTCAGGAGGAGTAATGCTACTGAATAAGCGCCCTCTGGAGAAGGTGAAAGATTTCACATACCTAGGCGTTATTATTCAGGATAAGATGAACTGGGGTAAACATCTGGACATGGCCACATTAACACATTGCCAGCTAGCAGGTACCATATTATCTGAATTTAATGCATCTTTTACCAAGCCAATGACCTCCCCTCTGACCATCTATAACATGAAAGTTGTCGCTGCAGTCCTATATGGGGCGGAACTTTGGGGGTTTAATAATTTGTCCAAATTAGCTGTAGCGGAGAATAGTTTATTTAGGAAACTTGTGAACCTCCCGCAAAGCACCCTGGTAAGGCCCCTGCTCCATGATCTAGGAAGGGAGGCATTAGCGGATGGTGCTAGACTACGCCCCCTGCTGTATTGGTGGAGAATCTGGACGACTCCAGAACTGGTACAATATGCTGAGGGTTTTAAAGATCTGATACGCTGTGATCGTTTTAAAAAGATTTCTTGGTTACAGCAGGTTAGATCGCTTCTGTTAAATGTTGGTCTTGTGGCCTTGTGGGAGAACCCCAAGAATGCCCAGTTTCCGTCTAGAGAGCAAATGAAGGAAATGTATTGGGGATGGGTGGATGCCAACATATTTAGGAAGAGTGACCCTTTGACACTGATGGGCTAATTCCTCATGGCTAAACCAGTCCAAAATCTAGAACCTTACTGGGACGCTATTACTAAGCATCAAGATAGAAAGCTCCTGTTTCAACTAAGAGTAGGCACGCTTCCAGTCAATTTGTTTTCTGCAAGGTGGGTGGCATCAATGGATACTCTTTGCTCCAGTTGCAATGAAAGCCCTGAGTCTCTGGCTCACTTGCTATTTGCCTGCCCCGCCTATACAGTTCCAAGGTGAATATGGCTGGCCCCCATTTGGCGAGTGCTGGGAACAAGGAAATGTGATGAGGCTTTAAGAATGATTCGTACTGAAGCGTGGGTGCCGCTTAACATCGCCGTAGCCATGTATTTAGGTTGGACATAGATTATAAGAGCTAGAGCAATCATGGCATCATGATCAATGTATATTGTGTATATATTTTTAAATCCTGTAAAGTCCTGTATACATATGAATTTATACACAATCATCGCCAACAAATGATTAATATTGTATTGCTACATTACTATTGCCATTATGAGCTGGGATTTTATAAGTGAGTATTGATTTTAGTTCTGGTGTTTTTATAACTTTTTATATGGATGTTTTATAATTGAGAGACATTACTCATTTTTCTTTTAATCTGTTTTACTGGGTGTTTTACGTATTGGATTATGTTTTTATGACAAAATGTCGAATAAAGCTTTATTATTATAGTTATAGTACAAGCCCTTTTCACGCAGCAATTTGCATCAAAGGAGCATGTCATGGGTGTTGCTGTGGTGTTACCACGCAACATGCATGCATTTTGCCACATTCCCAGATTTACAAAGATTTGTACACCTGGGAATGCATCAGAAATAAATGCCTCCTCAGGAGAGGTGTAGGGAGGCACAAAAAGGAGCAATATTTTTATTTCTTCTCATGTGTTCCAATTTCTATGTGTGCTATGTTCTGCAGCACACATAGAAAGAGGAAAACACCTCTTGTGATTGTAATTGTTCAGGAAGGTGTGCCTTCCTGCACAAAGAAAATTATCCCCGCAACACAGGCACCCTTGCACCAAGGTGCAAGGGTGCCTCCATTGCAGCATGACAACCAGTTGTGCACCACCGCAGGGGAGAGCACAGGGATCCTTCATATTGTTGTAAAATGATGCATCTCTGTGCTTTAAAAGTAATGCAGCACAGCCAAATGGCTTGCATTACCCTGGTGTAGAAGTACATATAGTGTCTCAACACTGTAAATCAAAAAACTCAACAGAAGAGTTTTCTGCATGCCTCTCTACCGCTGTGTCACTGGTGTATTTAGTATCTCAGTCATTTTGTACTTAAATGTATTTGAATTTTGAGAGACGCTTCATATAAAAATCTGCACATTAATCTATATTCAACCATATAGCTTAGTAATACGTCCGAGTACTTGCAAAGAGTGTTTGACAGGTTGCATAAATAATTCCCCACATGGTTCTAAAAGACTACATATTCCTCAGTAAAACCTGTAAATACTAAACTAAAATTGTGGTAACCAGGTTTCTGATAGGGCGCTCTCCCTTAACTATTGGCCTAAAAGTAGAAAACCCACTGTAATAGGTTGTGCTTCAATAAGGGTGGAAAATGGGTTGGTTACCAGACAACCGCACTAAGCCCACCTCGTGGACATTATAAATATTACAAACCAATTCCTCCTGAGCACACTCTAGATCAGTATTTTGCAAATCATTCATATGAAGATATAGTACAAAAGTAAAGATATAATTTGTTAGGCACAGCCTCATACAACAGTATTCTATAGTTGATTACATTTTCTCAAAGTGATTATAATAACATTACAAACATCTCTTTCATCTAAAAAACCAACCTGGTCCTGTCTAAGAGCATTTTGAATTGGTTTGTAAAACCTGTAAATACATGGGTTTGTGGTTGAATACATCAATACTACCTGGATGATTGAATGTAGTGCCTAGGTGATTCCGAGTTGATACAAGTAGTGCCTAGTTGATTCCCTGACTATTTCATAACTCCATGGGCCATTCCATATCTGAATACTAAATGCCAGTGTGTTTGCATGAGTAAACCACTAGTATCTGGGTTTTTGAATGAGTTCTTGAGTAGAGCCTAAATGATTAGACAAGTGTGTGACTAATGCTTCAATAATTTAGTACTTCAATAATAATTCAATACGTGCACAGAAACTGGTGGGATGATTAAATAAGTGCAACTCTGGTGCCTGGATGATTTCAACAGTGCATACCTAGTATATAGGGGATTTATAGAGTGCATGGATAGTGCATGGATAGTGCATATATAATTGTTTGAGTCCATGCATTGCACCTAGCCTATTGGATAAGTGCAGTAATAGTGTTTAAGAGATTGGATGCTGCCCATTTGTTTTTAGTCTAATGAAAGGTAGTGCCTAGAGGTTTAGATAACAGTAGTGCCTGGTTTAATTGAATACGTGCGTCAACAGTGCCTGGCTAATTAGATGAGTGCATGACTAGTGTCTGAGTGAGTTCTTAAGTCCTTTGTGAAAGCTTGAGAGATTGGAAGAAAGTAAGTTACTGCTGGGGTGATTATATTAGTGCAACACTAGCGCAAGACTATTGCCTCAGTAATTAAATAGCTGCATTGGTACTGGATGGGTGATAGGTTTAAAACAATGGAACTCTCCAATTAATTAGATGAGTGCATGAGTAGTGCCTGAGTGTTTCATCAGTGTACACTTGTTCCTCAGTATTTCAATAACTGCTTGGGTTGTAAGTGGGTGCTTAGATGCTGCATAGGTTCTGTGCAAATGTTATAATGATGGCAAATAATTACAGCCTTGTTAATTGTACAAGTGATTAGTTAGTACCTAGGTGATTAGATGAATGTATGCGGAGTGCCTGCATACTTCAATGACTACATAATTTCTGCCTACCTGATTGCACGAGTTCATGTATAGTGTCTGGGTATTTGAATAACTCCTTGGATTCTAAATCACTCATTGGATGAAAACCTGATTAGGTGATTGCATGTGTGCCTGAATATTGCCTGACTGGCAGTGAAAGTACCTTCCATGCAGTTAGATACATAACAGTTGTCACTATATATCTGACTCATTAGTTATCTCCTTTTTGTCAGTATCAGACTACCTGTATACATGCTTTTCTTCTGAGTTATGCAAAGTCTAGGTATCACACTTGGTATATAATTGCATACATGGCTCTCTAGAATCATACATTTCTATATTACTGAATGTGCACATGCATCAGTAAGTTTATAAAAGGAAAACAACATTTTTAAATTTTACAAATCACAAAACATTTTGCGAATGGCATACCTACATCATTTCTCAAATACTTCTTCTGCTTCTAAAGCATATATTCAGCATGTCTCAAACAAAAGTTACACTTGAAATTAAGCTAGCACAAGAACTCTCGAGGCATTTTAAACAAATCTCAATTTTAAACAAACTCCTCAATTTTAAACAAACCATGTTTTAAGAAAAAACACTACCCACACCATATACATGAAATTTTCATCACCCTTACTGAACATAGATCACCATATAAACAGATTTCTTAATAGATGTACACCTTCAAGCCATCTTTCCAAAAACATATACTTTTCTGCATCTTTAGGTAAACTCAAACTTCCCACCGTCTTTATATCTACCATCTGAGCATATGCAAAAGTCATTGAAGTTAAAAACCACATTGACAAACATTTCCCAATACATACCTTACAACGTATTATGTCTTTCTAATTCATATACAAGTGGACAACATGTTCTCATATTTTATTTCTCAATACACCATTCCTGTTTAATAATGTTACTAAAAGTGCTACCACTCCCAGAATTCAAATAACAGATGTATCTATGCTACACATGATGTTAGACATTTAAAACATTCTTAGTTCCTCTTTGAAACTTTCCATAATTCTATACTGTTATTTTTCAATAAAATATACAATGTACAAAAAGGCACCAATTCATTTTTCTCTTAATTGCCAAAATATTCACCACTAACCTCTTAATAGATACAGTTCTTCTCAGATATTTTTTTTCATCACCATGATACTCTTTTTTATGAAACTCCCATATACATCTTCATTTCGGTGGTAGTTAGTTTCAAGGATTAAGAAGTTATGTACAAATCAGTTAATTGCGTTCATAGATTATATTGTTGTTTTAGCTCCCTCTAGGTACTTCTGACACTGTTGGAATTTGTAAAAACTAAGCACGGGAATAAAGTAAAGTCCACATTTGTAAAGCGCACAATCACCCGTAAGGGTCTCGAGGCGCTGGGGGCCGTCGGGAAGATTAAGCGAGCTATTGCCCAGAGTCACATGGTGCTGGGCTAACCTGCCGCCGGAGCCGGGGATCGAACCGTGGTCCCCAGATTCCAGCGTCAGTCGCCCTGGCCGCGGCGCCACACCTCTTCCTCATGGTATGGTACACCACTGTCATAGAAAGCAACTCTAAAATGGCAACCTCTACAACTTTCCACTCTATCATTATAAGAAATCTCCACTTGTGAATGGTTAGCATCATGATCATCACAGAGAAATCACAATAAGAAAATAGGAGTTCAAACCTATATCTAGGTTCATTTTTCTGAAATTTGAATACTACACAACAGTTTATTACATAGTCCTGAGTTGGAAATTAAAACTTGCTGTTACTTAAATTATGTCATCACTGCTAAACTTTAAAAAAAAATGTTCTGTGTGTTTAACACCCTTCCCCAATGCACTCTTAGCTTAGTGTACCTAGCAACCAAGTGGAACCAGTGGGTCATGAGTTCACAGCACATTCTACAAGGAACATGCTGCTTCTAAATAAGATACTGCAGGTGTGCTTCACTCCACAGATTCAAAAGCATATCTCTGTCTAGTTTACATTTGTATTTTTAAACAACAGCCAATAATAAGACTTCTTGGTAAAGCATCCAACACACTACCAAATTCTATTCACTTTCATTCTGGCAGCATCCAATGAAATATATATTTTAAAAAAAAAATCTCCATTTTAACTTTTTCCTTTGAAAAACTACGTCATCCAGATCCAGACTTCTCCTGACTACTATTGCTCCATCATTTCAAAATACTTAGAGTATAAATTGTGGGCCACAGCTATATTTATTGGGCTAACGAGGCTACACAAAAGTGAGGTATTGACAGGGACTTGGGTTTGCCAAATGTGCAGATTACTTGGTTTGGCCTGAGAGGGTTAAAGTTTCATCAGTTGCTGGTTTTCGTTAAATCCATTTTGCATCCCCAAGCTCCTCACCTCATGATTGTGCACTGCACTGGCTATGACCTATGCAGTACAAAAGGGGGTGGTGATGGACGGAGCATCTGAACCAATCAAACACTCACACCCAGTCAAAAGATCTGGGTTTGATCCATCACCGTTCTTTAGCCCACTCTGCCACCCCAGTTCATACATTGCTATATGCAAATCAGTCTGACCCTGTGCCTCATGGGAACAGTACAGCCCGAACTGCCAAGCCATGCCTTGCCTGGACCGGAAACAAGCTTCCGAGGACCGGTTTCTGGCATTACAGCCATCTTCAGCCCGGCTTGCTAGAATCCCGTGGCAAAGTGAGAAAGGGACTCACGTCTGAGCATACCCTGCCACACTTATGGCGGCCAAAGCGGTACAAAAGGGGGTGGTGATGGACGGAGCATCTGAACCAATCAAACACTCACACCCAGTCAAAAGATCTGGGTTTGACCCATCACCGTTCTTTAGCCTACTCTGCCATCCCAGTTCAGACATGGCTATATGCAAATCAGTCTGACCCTGTGCCTCATGGGAACAGTCCAGCCCGAACTGCCAAGCCATGCCTTCCCTGGACCGGAAACAAGCTTCCAAGGACCGGTTTCTGGCATTACAGCCGTCTTCAGCCCGGCTTGCTTGAATCCAGTGGCAAAGTGAGCAAGGGACTCACGTCTGAGCATACCCTGCCCCTTGTTTAAAATCCATCTTTTGTACCTATTTTCCCTGTTTGCGGTTATTCACGAAGTCGTGATGACATTGTTAACAGTGATGATCGCGCCTTTTTTCCATAAAGTGAAAACACATATGTGCACAGTATTTTACACACTAAGGGTTTATTATTGTACACTTCAAACTCATGTTTTTCTAGTGTATTTCTAGAACAACCATCTCTAAAACCTATTTTACGTTTTCACAGTGAGGCCGGAGATTGCGATTATGTCAGTAATCGCGATTCCTGTGGTATGTCGCAAAAGCAGAAAGCAAACACCACATTAAAAAATCATAGTAATATAATTAATTCTAACCATCGCAGTTGATAACTCACTATATAAATAACTGTATAAAAACCTTTATCAAAATCTCAAAATCTCTATAACAATGCATACTATAGATTCACTGATATATTATTTTATATTTCCACCAATATTCACAACATCATCGGTAGTCGCAATCTCCCTGTGACGGTACATGGCTGAGTTGCACTGGCAGTCACGGCGTTGTTGCGAATATCTTGCTCAATGAAAAAAATGTATTTTGGACACGTAACTTGTGTCAAGTAACACGCCCACTTCTCAACCATAGGATTAGAGTATCTCCACGCTGACCACTTATGTGGGCTTTCACACAAATTTTCAGCCCCGGGAACCATTTCTGATAGATAAAATGGCGGCGGTAACTGTCTGTTCAGGTTGCATCCAGCCAATCAGAGCATTCCCGTTGGTGCGTGCATTCGTAAATGCTAACAAAACTGTCACGAAATATCCACGGTTGGCTTACATTTTGCAAAAACAACTGAACAGATTTACACCAAATAGGTAAAAGGCTCTTTCTCGAACCAACATCTACCTCCCTGCCAAATTTGGTGTAAGTCCATTCAACGGTTCGGGCTGTAGGTGTGGCTAAATTATCCTATGGGAATTACCATTACAAACGTAACCTTATATCACGCCCCAAAATTTCGGTCCCCACTGCACGGATCACCTGCAAACTTTCCACGACAACCAGAACCTACATTGATACTTTTTGGGAAAAATGTAATGAAGATTGGTCAAACAATGTCAAGGTAATAGGCAAGTCAAAAAATGCTTTTCCTATGGAAACTAGGTTCTAACTATAACCTACTAGAGACTGCCAGTAGGTAATCTATATATTATATATATATATATATATATATATATATATATATATATATATATATATATTCACTGAAAAAACCATAGGTTATAGACCATATATAGTTAGGAATTTGCATTTACAAAACCTTGAAAATTCACTGAAAAAACCATAGGTTAGAGACCATATATAGTTAGCTGGACATTTTATTGACATAAAACCAATGAAATTCCATATATAGTTAGTTGCACTAACTATATATCGCGCACCCGCAATCCACTGCTGATGATGTCACATATTACATCATTCATGACATGGTCAGTGACATCACTGATGACATCACTGATGACATCTCAAATGACATCACTGATGACATCACTGATGACATCTCAAATGACATCACTGATGACATCATCTAGTGTCTGTGTGTTTTTGTAAAGTTTAAATATGTTTTACATATTAAAGAATGAGTGGATGTATGGAAGACTGAGTGTGTGTGTGGCTGGCTGGGAGGTGTGTGACTCTGTGCATATCAATGTGTACTTTTATCAGTGATTGTATAAGAGAGTAAGTATGTGTTAGTATATGTGTGAAAAGTATGGTGTTCTGTGTTTAACTGTATAGATGAGGAAATCGAAGTGTGATTGATTCTTCACAGGACTGACTAGGTGTATGAGTGCATATGATAGTGTTGTAATAATGAGTGACTGTATGTATGAGTGATTGTATGGGTGAATGAGTGAATGTGTGTGTAGACGTAGGAATCAGTGAGTGCGTATGTAGTAACTGGTATTGGTGTGTCATGATGTCATCAGTGATGTCATTTGAGATGTCATCAGTGATGTCATCAGTGATGTCATTTGAGATGTCATCAGTGATGTCATCAGTGATGTCACTGACCATGTCATGAATGATGTAATATGTGACATCATCAGCAGTGGATTGCGGGTGCGCGATATATAGTTAGTGCAACTAACTATATATGGAATTTCATTGGTTTTATGTCAATAAAATGTCCAGCTAACTATATATGGTCTCTAACCTATGGTTTTTTCAGTGAATTTTCAAGGTTTTGTAAATGCAAATTCCTAACTATATATGGTCTATAACCTATGTTTTTTTCAGTGAATTTCATTGGTTTTTTAAAAGCTAATATCTATAGCTGTAAAATATATTCTTTATTACGTGACGTATCACGTAGCCACGTGAGACGCCTCATGACGCGTCGCATAACCGTGACGTATCGGCTCTGCAGTGGAAACAAAACCCGTAACGTAAGCGTGCCGGAGCACGCTTACAGATATATATATTTTTTTTAACCTTAATTAGACAAAATCCACACGTGCACATATCTTGAGGCCTTGCAAAGGCACATCAAACAAACAGTCCCTACAATTTTGCCAAGTTTGCTGGAAATCTATTCCCTTAATTTTTTTTTTACTGTTTCTCTTGGTTTTCTCCTTGTTACGCTTACCGGGACGCTACCCGGTACGCGAACCGGACGCTCCAAAAACACAAGATGGCGGACTCCCGTTACGCTGCCGGTTAGCTGCCCGGTTCGCGTACCGGGAAGCGCCTCTACCGCGAAAAATCGCGGGGGACTTTAATATCCCCCTTATCAATCCTAGGGGGTCAGGAGGGGTTTACCTTGCCCCCTTTCCTTCATTTCCCCCTTCTTTTTTCACCACATCTTGTCTCTCGAACCTACCGAGAGACAAGATGGCGGCCGCTCCGGACTGTTTAGAATGTTGACAGACACCGGAGAGCCAATCAGCTTCGCTTCGCGAAGTTCCGTTACGCGTCAGGTACACAGACCGGGGCGCTAACCGGAGCGCTGTCACAGATATATATATTTTTTTAAACGTTAATTTCTCAAAATCCACTGGAGCACATATATTGAGACATAGCAAAGGCACGTCGGGCAAACCATATCTACAATTTTGCCAAGTTTCATGTAAATCTATTCAGCCGTTCGAGCTAAAAGTGAGTCCAACCGCCCTATGGAAAAATGAATGGGAAAAACGCGTTTTGGGACCCCCCTTTTTTCTCGGCCCCCCCTTGACGAAACCCCCCCAAATTTTCAGGGGCTGCTCAGAAACACAATGTGCCATTTTCCTGAACATTTCTGCCAATTCAGTCCACAAACGCCAAAGTTATTAGACATAGAATTTTCAGAAATCCCATAGAGAAAAAATCCTAACTATATATACCCACTGGCTATCGCCAGTAGGTAATATACATATATAAACATATATAATCTGCATATCTATATAAATATAATGCATGCATACATATACATATATGCATACATATGCATGTTATTTACATGAAAGTTTTAAAAACACTAATAAAAGCAAAGCTAAAAAGCCACCTCATTACAAACAGAATGGCTTTAACTTAAACGAGGGCGAGATCTATTGCATTTTCAATGCTTGTTTACTTTGGTTCTATCAAGAAGGCATTCAGATGTGTCACACATTTGCCATAAATTCTGAATGTTAGCACTCTAGTTGCTCATTAGATCACTGTAGTAAAGCTAGTGCTCACCAGGGAAGTCTGCTGCTAATCATGGTTTGCAGCCATTTTCCCGCATTTTTTATCCCGCAGACTTTCAGTCCGCATACCATTATCCCGCAACGTCATTGACCTCGCATACCATTATCCCACATTTTTTCAAAACGCATGTGCATTTATCGCGCATGCCTTTACAAAGAATTACGTTTTAAAGGCATGTATGGTAAATGCATTTGCGTTGTGAAAACCACGATGACGAGAGAGGTAAGTGGGGTAGTGTTTTAGGGTTTAGGGTTGTGTTGTAGTGTTTCCGTAGTGTAGGGTCATGCTGGGGCTAGTGTTTTAGGGTTTAGGTTAGTGTTGTAGTGTTTGCGTAGTGTAGGGTCATGCTGGGCGTAGTGTTTTAGGGTTTAGGATAGTGTTCTAGTGTTTGCGTAGTGTAGGGTCATGCTGGGGGTAGTGTTTTAGGGTTTTGGGTAGTGTTGTAGTGTTTGCGTAGTGTAGGGTCATGCTGGGGTGTAGTATTTTAGGGTTTAGGGTAGTGTTGTAGTGTTTGCGTAGTGTAGGGTCATGCTGGGGGTAGTGTTTTAGGGTTTTGGGTAGTGTTGTAGTGTTTGCGTAGTGTAGGGTCATGCTGGGGGTAGTGTTTTAGGGTTTTGGGTAGTGTTGTAGTGTTTGCGTAGTGTAGGGTCATGCTGGGGTGTAGTGTTTTAGGGTTTTGGGTAGTGTTGTAGTGTTTGCGTAGTGTAGGGTCATGCTGGGGGTAGTGTTTTAGGGTTTTGGGTAGTGTTGTAGTGTTTGCGTAGTGTAGGGTCATGCAGGGGGTAGTGTTTTAGGGTTTTGGGTAGTGTTGTAGTGTTTGCGTAGTGTAGGGTCATGCTGGGGGGTAGTGTTTTAGGGTTTTGGGTAGTGTTGTAGTGTTTGCGTAGTGTAGGGTCATGCTGGGGGTAGTGTTTTAGGGTTTTGGGTAGTGTTGTAGTGTTTGCGTAGTGTAGGGTCATGCTGGGGGTAGTGTTTTAGTGTTTAGGGTAGTGTTGTAGTGTTTGCGTAGTGTAGGGTCATGCTGGGGGTAGTGTTTTAGGGTTTAGGGTAGTGTTGTAGTGTTTGCGTAGTGTAGGGTCATGCTGGGGGTAGTGTTTTAGGGTTTAGGGTAGTGTTGTAGTGTTTGCGTAGTGTAGGGTCATGCTGGGGGTAGTGTTTTAGGGTTTAGGGTAGTGTTGTAGTGTTTGCGTAGTGTAGGGTCATGCTGGGGTGTAGTGTTTTAGGGTTTTGGGTAGTGTTGTAGTGTTTGCATAGTGTAGGGTCATGCTGGGGGTAGTGTTTTAGGGTTTAGGGTAGTGTTGTAGTGTTTGCGTAGTGTAGGGTCATGCTGGGGTGTAGTGTTTTAGGGTTTTGTGTAGTGTTGTAGTGTTTGCGTAGTGTAGGGTCATGCTGGGGGTAGTGTTTTAGGGTTTAGGGTAGTGTTGTAGTGTTTGCGTAGTGTAGGGTCATGCTAGGGGTGTGTTTTAGGGTTTAGGGTTGTGTTGTGGTGTTTGCGTAGTGTAGGGTCATGCAGGGGGTAGTGTTTTAGGGTTTAGGGTTGTGTTGTAGTGTTTGTGTAGGTAGGGTCATGCTGGGGGTAGTGTTTTAGGGTTTAGGGTAGTGTTGTAGTGTTTGCGTAGTGTAGGGTCATGCTGGGGTGTAGTGTTTTAGGGTTTTGGGTAGTGTTGTAGTGTTTGCGTAGTGTAGGGTCATGCTGGGGGTAGTGTTTTAGGGTTTAGGGTAGTGTTGTAGTGTTTGTGTAGTGTAGGGTCATGCTGGGGGTAGTGTTTTAGGGTTTAGGGTAGTGTTGTACTGTTTGTGTAGTGTAGGGTCATGCTGGGGGTAGTGTTTTAGGGTTTAGGGTAGTTTAGTTGTTTAGTGTATGCTAAAGGCATATTCGTTCTAAAAGTTTTCGTTATTTTAATTTGCGGCCTAATAGTACATGCGGGATTTTTTTTGCGGACTGATGGTATGCGGGATTTCGTCATATATTCGCTAATCATACTTTCTATGGCAAAATGAACCCCCTCATTTTGTTCCTTTTTAAATTAAATGTTTTAAGAGTTACCACTTTATTCCAATCAAGATGGCTTCAGGTGTGCCATACCTTTGTAATAAGTAGGACTGTTAGCACTCTAGTTGTTCTTTAGAACACTCTGGGACATTCTGTCATTGGGCTATAGTTGGGCTACATCTGGCTGATATTTGGGCTACATTTGTTTTTTTTGTCTCTGGTGGCCATCTTTGGGCTACATTGGGCTACATTGGGCTACATTGGGCTACATTGGGCTACATTTGGGCTCCAACATATATATAGCCCAATGTAGCCCAATATATATTTTTCAAAGTTAATTTTCGTAAAATCCACTGGAGCCTATATCTTGAGACATAGCAAAGGCACATCGGGCTACCAGTCCCTACAATTTTGCCAAGTTTGGTGTAAATCCATTCAGCCGTTCAGGCTAAAAGTGAGGCCAACCGCCCTATGGAAAATTGCATGGGAACAACACGTTTTGGGACCCCCCTTTTTTCTCGGCCCCCCCTTTGACGAAACCCCCCCAAATTTTCAGGGGCTGCTCAGAAACAAAATGTTCCATTTTCCTGAAAATTTCAGCCAATTCTGTCCTCAAACGCCAAAGTTATTCGACATAGAATTTTCAAAAATCCCATAGGAAAAAAATCCTAACTATATATACCTACTGGCTATCGCCAGTAGGTAATATATATATATATATATATATATATATATATATATATATATATATATATATATATATATATATATATATATATATATATTCACTGCACCAGTTATAGTTAGCTGGAAATGTTACTGATATAAAACCAATGAAATTCCACGTTATAGTTAGTTGGACTCACTATAACTTGCGCGTGTAATGCACTGCTGATGACGTCACATATTACATCACTCATGACATCACTGATGACACCATCCAGTGAATGTGTGTCTTTCTGAAAAATAAATATGTGTTATATATGTATATATTATTGAATATCTTAGTGAATACATATATTAGTGAGTAATGCTTAAATATTTAAATATATGTATTAGTGTTTCACTTTGTGTATAAGTGGCTGCATGGGTTGATGAGTAGGTACATGTGTATGTATATAGGTGATTAGATGTTTTTCTTAGTATCAGTGTGAGTGTTTGCATGCTTTGGTGGGAGTATTACTTAGTACATAGATGCAAGAATGACTGAGTCTCTGTTTGTATGTGTTTTGAAGACAGCATATGTGCAGGACTGTATGGGTGGATTCGTGTGCATACGTCTGTGTTAGTGAGTGAATGACTGTCTTATTAGTGTCTTTATCAGTAACTACATATGTTTTAATGTAGTATATTTGAATATTGATGTATATAAGTGACTATATGTGAGAGTGAGGGATTGTAAAAGTTCCTGTTTATATTAGTATGTTTCTAGAAGTGATTTTTTAAGAGAGTAAGTATGTGTAAGTTTCCTTAGAAGTAAAGTGGTAGTGTGTGTATATTTGTTTATGCAAATAAATGTAGGTTCAATAGTTTATTTGCATGTGTGAGTATGTGTGTGAATAACTTTTGGATGACTGTCGGTGTGTAACAGGATGTGTAGGTGTATCACTACATATGATTAGTGAATATATGTATGAGTGACTATATAGAACTGTTGGTGAATTAGTGCATGTGTATATACATGGTGGAATTATTGAATTGGTTGTTGTAACTGGTATGGGTATCTCCATTTTTTTGAACATTTTAGTTTCTATTTTTGAATATGCGTTTCAAGGGTTAGATTACAGTGAAAGGAGGTCTGTCACTGTGTCACAAGGATGGTGTCATCAGTGATGTCATGAGTGATGTAATATGTGACGTCATCAGCAGTGCATTACACGCGCAAGTTATAGTGAGTCCAACTAACTATAACGTGGAATTTCATTGGTTTTATATCAGTAAAATTTCCAGCTAACTATAACTGGTGTCAAACCTATGGTTTTTTCAGTGAATTTCATAGGTTTTGTAAATGCTACTTCCTAACTATAACATGTGTAAAACCTATGGTTTTTTCAGTGAATTTCATAGGTTTTTAAAATGCTAATTCAGAAATATCTCGTGTATACAACCTATAATTTTGCAATAAAGTTCTGGCAATATTTTTTTCAGAAACAAGCCGTTTTCTTCACTGTTCAAGTTGCATAGAGACTCCTTGTAAAGCGATAAAGAATTAGAAAGTCTGTACCTTGCCTTTTTTTCAACGCATTAAAATTAGCCTGTAAATAAAAATAGCCTTTCTAAACTTTCGTGCACGACCCGATGTGCGGACTCTCGGCAACAGTTCTCAATAAAATGGATAGCGCATTTCCAGGCTTTCGTGCACGACCGACTGCGCGCACCCGCCTATATATTTCGTGAAAACTTTGCAATCTGAACTTATTGAATTTCTTCATAGACCCATCAAAGAACTTATAATACGTCAAAGAGACTAAACCTAGGCTTTTTTTTTAATATTATGAAAATTTTCATTAAATGGAGCCGAATGTCTTTTTAAACTTTCGTGTGTGACCGAATGTACACACCTTGGTATTTAAAAAAAAATATAAAAGGTTTTATACTTTAACAATTGTATGCTTGAATCAAGCTCAGAAGATATATTAAATCCGGATATGTTTGGATTTACTCCTTTTCACGTTTTGAAACTTCGCTGAATTAGACCGCTACTTCCAAATGGCGTACGTGACCAGATACTATCACCGCGTACACGTCCTGAGACGCGCATGTGAAGTCATGTGACTTGAAAACAACACTTCCAATTGGTTCTTAGTAGTTTCTATTCTGCAATTTACACGGAGGACTCCACCCACTCCTCTCACTATCTTTTCTACTCTCAAAAGAGAACAACGTTCAACACCCTTCGGAAGACTTTGCTGAAATGGCTGCCGCCCCGCATTCATCTTCCGAATCTGAAGGAAATGAGCGACTACCTTTAAAAAGAAAAAAGGAATCTTTTATTCGGCAATTTTTCACTTATCCTGAAGAACAAAAGAAAGTGAATGCGTCAAAAGTTACCTGCACGATATGCAATTCGGTTCTCTCAAGAGGAAATCCAAGAAAAAAATATTCCTTTTCCATACATACCATGGTGCGGCATGTCAAACAAGTGCACCCTGTGGAATTTGCACAGGCATCGACAAGAGCCCTGGCCACGCTATTACCATCAGAGGTGGTCAGCACATCTTCTGGTGGACGACCTGTATCTCCATCGAGTGCTGTGATGGACTTGAGACCATATCTTGCAAAGGTGCACATGAAATGCAACGAGTGTGGAGAAATTCTTCTGTACGGAGAGCAGAGCCTCATTCTTACTAAACTAAAAATTGAGAGTCATAAATGCCCCGAGAAAAGATAAATTTCTTCATTTCATTTTGATCCTGTGTCACACATGAAAATGTTGTTGCAAGTTAAAAAAAATCAAAAACTGCATGACACTGTTCCTGTCAAGGTAGCATAGCTGGCGGCCTAGGGGTGGAGGACCGTTGTGCAAATACCCCGGGGAGGACTCTGGATATGCTTGGTCCCTGAGATTCTTATATGTCACTGCCTTCCACAAATGGCATAAGTCCTGGATGTTCGGTGCCATACTTGAGGGTTTGACCTAAAGACACGTCCTGCGGTGCCCTGGTCCAAAATCAAACAACATAACACTTGTTTAAAAAAAAAAAAAAAAAGTTCTTTTCAGAACTAACTCATTGTACCAAAAACAGCTCCAGGAGCATATTATAAAGGGGGTTTATCTCCCCTTTTTTGGCTTTCGTTCGTGCGCGACCGTGTGCGCGCACCCGCCTATATATTTTGGGAAAACTTCGCGATTGCAACTTATTAAATTTCTTCATAGACCCATCAAAGAACTTATACTACGTCAAAGACAGTAAACCTAGGCTTCTTTTTTATTATTATGAAAATTTTCATTAAATGGAGCCGAATGTCTTTTTAAACTTTCGTGTGTGACCGAATGTACACACCTTGATATTTAAAAAAAATATATAAAAGGTTTTATACTTTAACAATTGTATGCTTGATTCCAGCTCAGAAGATATATTAAATCCGGATATATTTGGATTTACTCCTTTTCACGTTTTTAAACTTCGCTGAATTAGACCGCTACTTCCAAATGGCGTACCTGACCAGATACTATCACCGCGTACATGTCCTGAGACGCGCATGTGAAGTCATGTGACTTCACAACAACACTTCCAATTGGTTCTTAGTAGTTTCTATTCTGCAATTTACACGAAGCACTCCACCCACTTCTCTCACATCTCTACCCTGTTATCTGCAATTATGAACATCAAAAGGAGCTGCGCTACGCCCCTGTAAGAGGCCTCACTCCCACTGCTGCAACGGCTTGGCAGTCCTCCAGATGCACAGGAACAGCCCCTCCGATCCATTGAAGTTCTCTGTCGTGAGAGGCCTCACTCCCACTGCTGCAACGGCTTGGCAGTCCTCCAGATGCACAGGAACAGCCCCTCCGATCCATTGAAGTTCTGTGTCGGTCTCAATACCACTTACGAAATGAAAATAAGCACTGAAGAATATTTATGCTGTAGCAGGAGGAGTACTACATGCTTGGAGAATGCATTCTATTACCTATTCTATGCCCTCCCCTCCGCCGACTACATCCTCCTGGGGGACCTCAACTTCCACCTGGAGAACAACAGCGACCGCAACACCATCAGCCTGCTCGACAACCTCGCCAACCTCGGACTCAAGCAGCTGGTGTCCACCCCCACCCACCTCGCCGGACACACACTCGACGCCGTCTTCTCATCCAGCAAAGACGTCACCTTCAGCCACGCAACAGGACTCCACTGGACGGACCACAGCTGCGTCCACTTCACCTTCAGAAGAATGACGATCCTCCACCACCAGCAACAGGTTGCCCGAAGAGGCTGGAACAAGATCACAGCCGACCAGCTCACCGCTTCCCTGAGCCAGCACCCTCCCGCCAGCTCAGCGAACCCCAGCCAGGCCGCCGACAACCTCAAGAAGTGGATCAACAACTGCGCGGACGAACTCGCCCCTCTGAGAACCCCACCCAGCAGACCCTGCAGCAGAAAAACACCATGGTTCACAGACGAACTCAAGAGCTCCAAGAAGAACTGTCGAGTCCTCGAGAAAGTCTGGAGAAGGGAACCGACTACGGACAACATGACCACCCTCAAGCTCGCCACCCGGAAACACCACCAACTGATCCGCGCCACCAAGAAAAATACATACAAGGATCGACTGGACAACAACGCACACAACTGCAAGGAACTCTTCAACATCGTGAAAGAGCTCTCCAACCCCAACGCCGGAAACAATGACATCACCCCGTCGCAAGACCTCTGCAACTCCCTCGCGTCCTACTTCCACAACAAGATCACGGACATACACAACAGCTTCAGCAACCAACCAACGCAAGCCACAACCGCAACAACGCCACCCACCACCACCCTCCGCACCTGGACCCCGATCAGCACCGAAGACACCATCCGCACCATGAACTCCATCCATTCCGGATCCCCGACTGACCCCTGCCCTCACCACGTCTTCAACAAGGCCGACGCTGTCATCGCACCCCACCTGCGGGACATCATCAACACCTCCTTCGACACCGCCACCTTCCCTGAGAGCTGGAAGCACGCCGAACTCAGCGCTCTTCTCAAGAAACCCACAGCAGACCCCACCGACCTCAAGAACTACCGTCCCATCTCGCTGCTCCCGTTCCCGGCCAAAGTCATCGAGAAGACCGTCAACAAACAGCTGGCCGCCTTCCTCGAGACGAATGGATCCCTCGACCCCTCACAGTCGGGCTTCCGAGCGAACCACAGCACCGAGACCGCCCTCATCGCTGCCACCGATGACCTGCGAACTCTGATGGACAACGGAGAAACAGCGGCCCTCATCCTCCTGGACCTCTCCGCGGCTTTCGACACTGTCTGCCACCGCACCCTAGTACAGCGCCTCGGCAACATCGGAATCCAGGACAAGGCACTGGAATGGATCACCTCCTTCCTCGACGGAAGAACACAGAGAGTCCGCCTACCACCGTACAAGTCAGAGGCCACCAAAGTCATCTGCGGCGTCCCTCAAGGATCCTCACTGAGCCCCACCCTCTTCAACGTCTACATGAGCCCCCTCGCGGCCATCGCACGCCAACACAACCTCAACATAATCTCCTACGCCGACGACACCCAGCTGATCCTCTCCCTGACCAACGACCCCGCCACCGCCAGAGCCAACCTGCATGAAGGGATGAGAGATGTAGCTGAATGGATGACGACCAGCCGCCTGAAACTGAACTCGGACAAGACGGAGGTCCTCATCCTGGGCTCCTCGCCCTCCGCCTGGGACGACTCCTGGTGGCCCCCCGCCCTGGGCACCGCACCCAAACCGACGGACCACGCACGCAACCTGGGCTTCATCCTGGACTCCTCCCTCTCCATGACCAGACAAGTAAACGCCGTCTCCTCGTCCTGCTTCAACATCCTGCGCATGCTACGTAAGATCTTCCGGTGGATCCCCACCGAGACGCGGCAGACGGTCACCCAGGCCCTCGTCACCAGCCGACTGGACTACGGCAACGCCCTCTACGCCGGAACCACGGCCAAGCTCCAGAAGAGACTCCAGCGGATCCAGAACGCCTCGGCCAGACTCATCCTCGACATCCCCCGACGCAACCACATCTCCGGACACCTGAGAGATCTGCACTGGCTACCGGTCAACAAGAGAATCACCTTCCGTCTCCTCACCCACGCGCACAAAGCCCTACACGACCAAGGCCCGAGCTACCTCAACAACCGGATCAACTTCTACACTCCCAAGCGCCTCCTCAGATCAACCAACCACGCCCTCGCCGCTGTCCCCCGCATCCGAAGAGCGACTACAGGAGGAAGGTCCTTCTCCTACCTGGCCGCCAAGACCTGGAACTCACTCCCGACCGACCTGCGCCTGACCCAAGACCACCTCTCCTTCAGGAAGAAGCTCAAGACCTGGCTGTTCGAGCAGTAACGGCACCCCCCCCCCCCCCACCCAGCGCCTTGAGACCCTACGGGTGAGTAGTGCGCTCTATAAATGACCTGATTGATTGATAAAAAAGTGAAACACCCACGCTACAATCATATAGAATACTTCCTCTAAAGAAGCCTGTGAATAACTTTCGAACATCAGGTTAACCTTTTTTTACTCTGTCATCATTGTTAAAGATAAGTATTTACAATACTATATTAAACAATGCCATGATTTTTCCTTTTTAATTTTAAAAATCTTGCAATCTTTCACAAACCCAATACTCAAGGCTTCTTTTTCGTGACAAAAATCTTGCAATATTACATACCTACATAGAATAACAGAAAAAACATAAAACTACAAAGGCCAAACAGTCTACTAAACGCGGATTTGTAACCTATGGGGCAGATTCATGTTAACTACTTCATACCCAGATATGCACCAGTTAATGTGCACCACAGTATGGTAGTGCTCCGTTACCCATGGTGTGCCACATTTGAAATGTGGCGCACCATGGTACAAAAACACGATACATGCGTAACACATCTGTGCTCAAAAACTAATACATTGCTAGAGTTGCATCGCAACTGTAATGCAGCTCCAGCAAGGCTCACCAATGCACTATATTCACAATGCTACGTCAATACCTACGCCTGCTTCAAGCACATGCACAGTTTTGAAACAGCATGGGCCTGAAAGTCACTGAGTGAAATATCATACATTACAGTCAGCCACTTTCAAGACGCATTCCTTCAGAGGAACACTTACCGGTTATTAGAGGTAGATCGTCCGACTCCACCGGAGGAGACCCCTAATAAAAAAGACATATATAAAATGCGGACTAGCCACTGTATCGTGCTAGCAAACTTTAACTTAAAAATCGTTAGAAAAAACAAAAGGAATCGAGCAAAATCAGTAGGCCACTGATAGGATCTCTTTTTCACCTCGCTAAAATAGAAACATTAGGAACAACCCCTCATGAGAAATATGAAACTAGTGAGAGAAACCGAGCTCGACACCATGATGGCTGCAAGATAGCTCGGCTCCGCCGCCCACTCCGCCCAAAATAACGACAAACCCTATACAAATATTATAAATAAATACAACACACCAGCAAAGTAACAGGGTAAAACGTTTTATTAAATAACTATTTACATGGCAGCCTGCTGCAACATCGATCCAAATGCATGACACTGTTCCTGTCAAGGTAGCATAGCTGGCGGCCTAGGGGTGGAGGACCGTTGTGCAAATACCCCGGGGAAGACTCTGCATATGCTTGGTCCCTGAGATTCTTCGATGTCACTGCCTTCCATAAATGTCATAAGTCCTGGATGTTGGGTGCCATAGTTGAGGGTTTCACCTAAAGACACGTCCTGCGGTGCCCTGGTCCAACCATCACATATACCTGCGCCAGGAGACGGCGTGGGGTGCACTGGAAGGGAGAGGCGGCGCGAACGAGCCTCCCCCACCTCCCCAGGTGGAGGTTTCTCAGCTGCACCCCAGCACTTCACTCGACATAGGCGGCCGGCTCCCAGGGTCCGGCGGAACTTTTAGCCTTTTGGTGACTCTTCCATTCTGGACCTTGTCCCACAATCCGTTTGACCTGAAGACACGTCCTGCGGTGCCCTGGTCCAACCATCACATATACCTGCACCAGGAGACGGCGTGGGGTGCACTGGAAGGGAGAGGCGGCGCGAACGAGCCTCCCCCACCTCCCCAGGTGGAGGTTTCTCAGCTGCACCCCAGCGCTTCACTCGACAAGATGAGTTGCGCCCGCTCCTGCGGCACAGTGCCTCGCTCGGCCAGCTGAATTACGCCTGCTCTTGCTATTACAGCGTCTCATCCGCCATCTGGCTGAATTGCACCCACTCTTCCGGTACAGCGACAGGCGGCTGCCACGGAGCTCAGGAAATGGCGATCGGCTCCACAGACTTGGGCCTGGCCTGCAAGGATGGCTCTGGACAACCCTGGAACTCGGACGCTTGACTGCTACGGCATGGGCCCCATTCCCAAAAGCGTCCCCTCAGCCTTGAAGATACTACAAGAGTCACCGGGGCCCCCGACTCCCGCAGACTTCCGGTGGGCAGCTTCTGCCATGATTGCTCGCAGAATGGCCACGACGTAGCCACGAGGTGCTCTCATGCTGACGCCAGCTTCAGTCTGAAACATCCAGAAACACTGTAGTATCGCGTTGTCGCATAATGCGTCATATGACGCGCCGCGTTAGCGCATCCGGTGCGCGAAGCGCAGCTTCCCGGAAGCTATCCGCGTAACGTAAGCATAACAGGTCATGTGACTTTTTAATAAAACTTTTCATTGGTTCATTTCACTTTTGGTTTCCTAATGATGTAAGGCTAGGTCATGTGACCTAAAAGTAACACTTTTCATTGGTTTAGAACTAAACCACACCTCTTCAGGTGGTGGTTGAGCAAGAGGTGCCCCCCCTCCCCACCTTCATGTTGCCTGATTCGGCCAGCTCAATCGATCGAGCATGAGTCTCTGTTGTGATCTGAAGAACCGCTGCCTGCGGTGCCTCACAGAACCGCTTAATAAAGGCCCCCGAGGGGCGGTGTGGTGGCGCGGACTGGGAGGGGCCGCTTATCTCCTACCCCGTCCCCAAGTCTCGCTTGGCCAGCTGAGTTCCGATCACTCTTGCGGCCTACGACATGGAGAGGCCGAGGCGTTGACTAGGCGGGACCTCCGACCGCATCCACAGCGCCAACGATCGCTGCTGACGGAGGGGAGCCTTGCCGGTGAGAGCCACTGATCTAAAGAACCGCTGCCTGCGACGCCTCCCTGAACAGCTTAACGGAGGCCCCCGAGGGACGGTGTGGTAGATCGGACTGGGATGGGGCGCTTGGCTCCTGCGCCCTCCCCAAGTCTCGCTCGGCCAGCTGAGTTTCGCCCACTATTGCGGCCTACGACATGGAGAGGCCGGGGCGTTATGGATCAGTATGAGCAAATTGATCTCAGTCTTGTTGCCCTGGTGTGGCCTGAGATCGCCCCCGACATAAGCGGCCGGCTCCCGGGGTCCGGCGGAACTTTTAGCCTTTTGGTGACTCTTGTCTTCTGGACCTTGTCCCACAATCCGTTTGACCTGAAGACACGTCCTGCGGTGCCCTCGCAATGCGGCCTGGTCCCTGAATGTGTGCAGGGGGACGGTATTGATTGGATCAAGATGGCGGCTTCACACAAAGCTGACTCAAGTGTTGCTGCTGATGCTATGCAGACAAAAACTGGTTTTCAGTTTGTACATTCTTCAGGCTTTTTCTTCATAAATGTAACAATATGAGACTCACTAGGAGAACGGCCGTTTATCTTTCCTTTCAAAATGCTGCCAACAATATTTTCTGAATGGAAGACACCATCTGAGATCGCCCCGACATAGGCGGCCGGCTCCCGGGGTCCGGCGGGACTTTTAGCCTTTTGGTGACTCTTGTCTTCTGGACCTTGTCCCACAATCCGTTTGACCTGAAGACACGTCCTGCGGTGCCCTCGCAATGCGGCCTGGTCCCTGAATGTGTGCAGGGGGACGGTATTGATTGGATCAAGATGGCGGCTTCACACAAAGCTGACTCAAGTGTTGCTGCTGATGCTATGCAGACAAAAACTGGTTTTCAGTTTGTACATTCTTCAGGCTTTTTCTTCATAAATGTAACAATGTGAGACTCACTAGGAGAACGCCCGTTTATCTTTCCTTTCAAAATGCTGCCAACAATATTTTCTGAATGGAAGACACCATCTGAGATCGCCCCCGACATAGGCGGCCGGCTCCCGGGGTCCGGCGGGACTTTTAGCCTTTTGGTGACTCTTGTCTTCTGGACCTTGTCCCACAATCCGTTTGACCTGAAGACACGTCCTGCGGTGCCCTCGCAATGCGGCCTGGTCCCTGAATGTGTGCAGGGGGACGGTATTGATTGCATCAAGATGGCGGCTTCACACAAAGCTGACTCAAGTGTTGCTGCTGAAGCTATGCAGACAAAAACTGGTTTTCAGTTTGTACATTCTTCAGGCTTTTTCTTCATAAATGTAACAATGTGAGACTCACTAGGAGAACGGCCGTTTATCTTTCCTTTCAAAATGCTGCCAACAATATTTTCTGAATGGAAGACACCATCTTGTAGCATAAAGGGCTGCGTCAAGAGTGGTATTGCCCAGAATGTCTTGTTTTCTAGTGCTCGTAATGACGAAGCCAGAACTGCCGAAAGGGATTCTGGTCCTGCCGCTACTTATTGGACACATTGAACTATACTCTGGTCCTGCCTGACCTCGACCAAAATGGCGCCAGTATGGGAGCGAATTGCAACTCCTTATGACGTTCTAGTTACTTAGCCTTGACGTTATGGGGGGATGTATGTGGTCTTTATGCACATTGCGGGCGGGGAAGGGTACTGACTAGGAATACGGGCAACCCTATTGATGTCGATTTTTCATTATTGATTATTGTATTAATAAAGCTTCAAAATAATGTTACCCATGATACTCGCCCATGGTATGCGTATTGACGATTTTATTGTAACTGATCCTGTTATACTTTCAATTAAAAAATCAACCTTCACTGATCCTGCAACCGTTTGTCACGTTTAGTTTTTTCAATTAAATGGCTCGCTTGTTACATACTCCTATACCCCTGGCTTTTGAAAGACACCATCTTGTAGAATAAAAGGCTGCGTCACGGATGGTATTGCCCAGAATGTCTTGTTTTCTAGTGCTCGTAATAACGAAGCCAGAACTGCCTTGGTATATTCCAATATATGCCAAAGACAGAAATGGAATTAGTCCAATCAACATTGTGCACAAATTGAGAAAGCAAGGAGACATGTTAATAAATCTGTTTCTGCTTTCCTCAGAGATTATAGCATGGGTTCTATTTACCACAACAACTTGCGTTACCACATGCAAGACATCTATATGACAGATGGTGTTCATTTCACGGATGAGGGAAACAGAATCTTCCTCTGCAACATCAGACTCTGCATCGGTACTTACTTATAAATGCAGAAAAAACTCAATTAACACAAGGGCTCTTTTCAGAGCCACCTTATATCAAAGCACTCAAACTTCTGATTTATCTCCATTTTCACACTCTTGTAAATAGGTGTGCGCGCCCGGGTGCGTGCACCCCGCAACTTTAAAAAAAATATATATATATATTTTCGCGTTTAAGGGCCTTACTGCACACCCTGAGAGAACCTACGCAGCAAAACAATCTCTACCTTCTCCCCTTTCCATGTTCCAACGCTTTGAAATGACAATATATTTACTCGCAGTGACAAAATGGCGGTCAACACTTCCTGATTTCCTTCGAATCGTACGTTAACAGACGTCACGCAGCAAAAAAAAAATTCCGCTCGCGCGCAGCCGCTTGAGTGCGCGCACCCGTGCACGCTTATAGATATATAATTGACTTTAAGTTTAATTTTCTCAGCAACTACTGAACAGATTTTCACCATTCCAAAAAAAGCGTAATCTGCGAGCCGGACTCTACAGTTTTCCCAAATTTCTTATAAATCCATTCAGCCGTTCGACCTGTAGCCGTGTCTAAACGTCCTATGGAAAATAACATGGAGAAAACACGTTTTGGGACCCCCCTTTTATCTCAGCCCCCACTTCACCAATCCCCCCCAAACTTTCAGGGAAGGAGCGCAGCGGACCGAGCCATCTTCTTTGAGAAATTCGCAAAGATTCATCCACCAGGGCCAAAGTTAATCCAAATAGAATGTTGAGGATTTCCTATGGAAACTAGGTCCTAACTATACTATACTATAACCGCCAGTAGGTAATATATATATATATATATATATATCTTTCACATATGCAGTTACTCACTCATACACCACTGACACATCCAATCACTCACCAACACAGCCATACACACACCCAGTCACCTATGCAGCCCTTCTCTTACACACTCTCTAACTCATACGCCCACTGACTCGCCCACTCATGCATCCATGTAGGCACTCACACACCCTCTCACCCACCCACACAGACACTTATATACCCATCCAGGTACTCAGATAACCAATCAATCACCCATAAAGCCACTCATGTACCCACTCACCAAACCATACAGCCACTTAGACAACCAACTAACAGACTGATACAGACATTCATAAAACCTAGTCACTCAGCTATACATTCACTGAGACACCTAATCACTGAGTTATATAGTTAGTCACCCACCCACTGGATCGTCCATACAGGCACTCATACACCTACTGATTCATCAATACACCTTGGTATATATATTTAACAAAGCAAACACAAGGAAATATGGTCTTTTCAGACACTCACACCCAGTCACAGATCTGGATTGAATCCATCATCATTCTTAAGCTCACTTCGGCACTCCAGTCTAGACACAGCTATATGCAAATCAGCCTTGTCCCTGTGCCTCATGAGAACAGCTTAGACCGAACTGCCAAGACCGTACATAGCACAGTTTTGCCGAACCGAGTTTATTCAAAACACATATACATTCTGACATCAATTATGTTGTGTATAGTGAGCTAGAAAGTGGTAGCAGACCCCCAAGTGTTTAGTCTGCCAAGACAAAAGAAAAATTGAAGGAAGTGAAAAAAATGGAAATAAGCTAAAGAAGTGATTGACTGATACACATGTGAGACAGCAAATTCAGGTACAAACAGTCATGGATAGAAAAGTGCAATAAATACTAAAAGCAAGAAACTTTGTCAGTCTCTATACTCATGTTGACTGCGTTTTGACCCTTTAGAATAACAGGGTCTCACAAGGACTGAAGATAACTAGGGTCTAGGGAAAAAAGAACTGACTATTAAATATTTGTGGATTTATTTATTCTATTGAAAACCTGAATGGTAATTACAAAGTACATACTGGCTTCATGGAATGTCTCTGGCAATAAGTGGGTTGGGGGACATCAAATGAATGTAGCATCCCTAAAAACGAGAGTGAAAAGCTTTGATAAAAAAGAAAGAGAGGGAAAGTTATGGTCAGTGGGGAATTCCAATATTTGACACTCACCTCAAGCGACTGGAATGCAGACCAAACATTGCTGGTGAAACAGATAAGGAGGAGCCCTAGAAAGTACCTATGTCTGTAGAAGTGCTCAATCTGCAATGATACCTTTTGGAGCCCCAATGCTCTAATGGCACATCCAATGCAGCTTAATGCTGTATCAGAGGCTATCTGCAAGTGCCAAAGATAAGGATTCAGACTGGACGCCACAACTCGTCCTGGTGGAGGGGCGTATTGTGGGGCATGCCAGTAACCGCTGTGAAACCTTTCGCAAGCAGGAAGCCTGCAGAGACACCTGTGATCTTGTCAAAAATGTGGAAAAGGATACTTCCAGCCAATGAGTAAAATATATTCTAAAAATTTTGAAAATATTTTCGCAGCGGCAGGGATTGAAACTTCTATGGTGAAAACATACTAACAGTTGCGGAAAACCTCATTGCTAATGCGCGGGTCAAAGGAGAAGGCCAGCTGTAAGCTACTTGAGCATGTACCTTGACGTAGATTGTTAAAATGCAGAAGGGAATAGGAACATCTAAAGAATACCGGTAGAGATGCAAGGTGTGGGCATCTGCTAGTAAAGGGAATCTATATGTGGTGGCGGATTCCATGAAGGAAGGCCTATGGACTAGTGTTATAGCGATATTATTGATGCAGGTGCTGGGATCAAACCAATGTTGGTAATTTCATAGTAACAGTGTGGAAAACCACAGTGCTGATGCACAAGTCGGTGGTGAAGGCCAACGATTAGCTACTTGAGCATATACCATGGCAGAGATCATAACAATGAAGGGAGGAACAGGTACACCTCATATATCCCGGTGGATGAAGGCTGTGAGCAGCCACCAATAAAGGCAATTTGTCTACGGGGGCGAATCGCAAACAGGCCTGTGCACTGGAGTTGCGCAGATTGAAACTGGAAGATGGGAAGTCTGCAAGTGCAAAGCAGGCAAACTGATTGCCCTGGGGGAGTCATCGTAGAGCCTAGAATGGAGAAAAAAACTCCTCTAGGCTAAATAATACATGCAAATGAAGGGTCAGCTGAGAAAACAAATGCAGACTATCTCAATATATACAAAAATGATTATTCAAAACACAGCAAGACACAAAAATAGATATTAAGTTCATTGAGTATAGAGTTACATAAGACATGTACGAGGCTGTAGGCAAACATTGGTCTAGTTCATCAATGAAATGAAAGAATGCCATTCATCATAGGTGTTAAGTCCATTTCTTATTGTATCGAAAGTGTCTATCCATTTGCACTCAAGTCTTTGGAGGAGATAATTCATGTCACCTCCTCTTGCTGGCAACATAGCTTGTTCAAGACAATGTCATTTGAAGTAATCTGGGCTATTTTTCTTCTGTACAAAGTGCGGGACCATTGGCGCGGTGAGGACCGCGCCACGAATTTTACTCCTATGTTGCGCGATCCTTGTTTTGATTTATTGTGTATTCTGTCCAACGTGCAGTAGACCACAGAGACACACTATACAGTAAACCACATTACTTGAAGAACAGTTGGTATGGTGTTGTAAGGTAGTTGTTATTCCCTCATGTGGGAATGTATATGTATTTGAAGTAAAATCACATGCGGTTCAGCTGCCACATTTGTAGTGGCCTGTGATGGGCTATAAACCGCATCTAGTCAATATGGTATTGTCCCTTTGGATTCTTTCTTTATTGGCATAGGCAAGTGCCTGTTTTATTTTTCTACCTTTTCCGTATGTAAAGAAGGGAAGTTCCCTAAATGTGTCCATTGTTTTATGCCGCGGCCAATGCTTTTTAATGATTTTCACAATATTGTTTGTGTCAGGACAGAATGTAGTGCCACAAATGTTTTTGTTAATTTTAGTTTAGTCTGTGTTTAAGGATCTGTTCCCTTGGGCTAAACCAAGCCCTTTTCATTGAATTTATGATCAAGAGCTTAAGGTAACCTCTCCAATGTAGATAAATGCTCAAGATGGTCCCTTCTCTAAAGCAGTCCTGTTTAAGGCAACAATTCCTACGTAGACTGAGGAATTGATCAAACAGGAGACCATCCTGGAAACGTTTATATTGTAATAAGGTGTTTCTTTCGGTTAGCTTCCTGTAGAGTGACACAATGAGCTGGCTTTCCAGACATTTGGTATTCAAATCGAAGAATAGGATATTGTTACTATAGTGATTGGATGTGAATTTGAGAAAGGGTAGGCATTTGTCATAGAAGCTGGACGTGTATTGAGTATGTTCTTCACCTCAAGAGGTAAAATCACCCTCTTGTCGTGGGATGTGTGTATAAGAAGATTCAATGACCAGGTCACTAAAATTTCTTGGAGGGGGTCAAAGGGAGAGCCTTCTATGAGGTTAATCATAAAGGTGCTGTCTCTTACATATGTTTCAAGAGCTGGTACAAAATCTTTGATAAAGACATTTAAATACTCGCCCAATGATTCCAAAATAAAATCGCAGCCAGATAAAATTGGCCTTCCAGGTGGTGAGTGCACATCTTTGTGTATTTTAGGAAGAGTATACAGAACAGGAGTTTGAGGAGATTTTTTGTTTAAAAATTCAAACTCTAGTTAGGTCAAAAAATCCAGAGTCATGGGCACGCATTGTAGAATCGAATATTCTTGCTCTGATCCATTGTATGGAGTTGGAAGAGAGTAGTTTATAAAGGTTTTTGTTGGATAGTTGCCTCTGTATTTCTGCATCATACTTATCTCTATCTTGTATCACAATACCAACACCTTTATCGCCTGGTTTGATAATCATGTCATCTTCTTTTCTCCATTGATTGAGTGCCTTCCTTTCTTGTAGTAATTTGTAATTTGTGATTGTAATTTGAAATAGCCTGCTTTCTCTGTCCGGGCAAAAGAAATACCTTTACTGAGAAGGAAGACTGCTTCTGAACTTAATGTTTGGTCTGAAAGGTTAAAGACAGGAATGCAGTGGGGGTTGCGGTTGCCCTATGTGGTGTAAGCTATCTGACGTATGGCTTCTTGTGGCTCTGTAGTATTCATGTTTACCACTATTGGCCGTCTGGACCTCATTTGTAATAACGTCTCCGTGTTTGGCGGTCTCCGGAATATTGATTCCAGCTTCTCGCGCTGTACCTCTCACCTATTGTTTTTTAATTTGCCCCAAGTAGCTTGGCTGCGCGGCTGTTGTGTTTGAGTGTAAAAATCATCTAACAAGTATGGATATGTTTTCTCCTTACTAACATTTTGTATGTATTTCTAGACTTTGTCTGCTTTTTTCTGTAATTCTATGAAGTTGAACTCAGCAATAGATTTATTCAATGTATCCAGTGCAGATTTAGATTCTTCCAGAATGTTGCATCCAAGCAACTCCTTTTCCAATTCAGCAATTTCTCTGAGCTCGATTGCACTGTGTTCTAAGGCAGTTTCCACCCCTATAACCATCCAATGCCTAGAGCATGTTGTAGAAATATGACCAAAGTATTCTTTGAACTTTTTGTCTTCTCTGAATATGACTGGAACATTGCGGACCTGAAGACCTTGAGGAATGAATCCTGCTTTGAGATATTCAGTCAACATATGGGCATGTAGTTCAGTTCTAACATGCTTCTCTTTGTCGTTTTTTTATTTATCCAACACTATTCTCTTTGTACTTAGTGAGGTTGTAGTGGTGTTAGAGGAAAACAGGGATGGGCCACTAATGATCTTTGCAATATAGTCCTCTGTATAGAGTGGTGCTTCTCTATCAGTCATGATATGTGATGTACCCACTGGTGTGTGAAGCAATGAACCCAGACAGTATCACATGTGACTAATACATATACATATAACAGAACAATCTTCAGAGAAAGGGAGAGCAACGTAACAACAGCTCTTGCGGTGGTAACCACACTAGTAATGTTTAAACAAACCAACAAGAGCAACCCTTATTTCCATGCGAACAGGGGTATAAAGTATTCCTTGATAGAAAACGTTCACATGGAACTCATTTTAAACATCAATACATAGGACTCACAGATATTTCTGTGCGGACTAAATCAAAAAACATCAATGCAATATTTCAAACAATTAGAAGCAGAAATAATAACTAAACCAGTATGTAGCACGGTTCAGCTGAACCAAGTTTCTTCAAAACACATATAAATTCTAACATCAATTACGTTGTGTATAATGAGAGAGAAAGTGGTAGCAGACCCCAAGTGTGTAGTCAGCCAAGACGAAGGAAAAATTTAAGAGAGTGAAAAAATGGAAATAAGCTAAAGAAGTGATGGGCTGATATACATGTGAGACAGCAGATTCAGGTGCAAACAGTCAATGATACAATAGTGCAATAATTGTATATTCAAAAGCAAGAAATTTTGTCAGTCTCTATACTCGTGTTGATTGCATTTGGACCCTTTTAGAATAATACGGTATCATCAGGACAGAAGATAACAGGGGTCTAGGGAAAAAAGATCAGTGTGAGGGAGCATTTCTGAGAGTGAAAGGGACAACGAGCTTGGTGAGGAGAGCAAGAAGCAGCAAAATTACAAAGACCATCACATTAGATCAATTGGAAATTAGGGAAGAACTGATAAGGTGATGAAAATAGTGTTTGTGTGTAAATGCAAATTTTGATTTCCAAACAAAGTAAAGCTTGTGTGACATACCCTTGAGATTGAAAGATCTTTTTCATTTAGAGTTGATACAGCTCAGCTCCATTAAAGCCTGCGGTCCTCATTGTCTTTCAAAACTTTTAGAAAACAGAGATTTCTCTTCAATCTCAGTTGCTTCACTTAAAGCGTAACTCCACTCCATGAAAGTCTATAGATACCATTGTGGTTCAGTGCTATCACCACACAGGGTATGCTTCCAAAAACAGCCGTTAATTATTAGGGGTGGGAATAACTTGTATAATTCTGTGCAGCATAATCTTGCAGATTTGCCGAAGAAATCTGCGCTATTATGCTTCAATTTCACAAGAAGAGTAACTCTGCGTTTAATGCTATTTCTCAACAAACAATGCCCCTTCGTGCCCATTGTGGGCTAAGAAATAGTGCTAAACAGAACAGAACACAAATTGTGAGTGTGAGCAGCCTCTTGCGTTCGCTAAATGTGGTCTGGGACTGGATCTCCTCAAAATTACTACCTCTATTTAGCGCTACTTTCTTAGTGTAAAACATACACTAGCGTCCAAAATGGATGGAATTGTGCATTTTGCGATAGGAAACATTGCAGAACACAAAATTTAGTATGAGCAGTCGCTCGCACTCGCTACATTTTCTCTGGTGATAAACATTTTTCCCCCAAATTACTCTTTATTACACAAGCAGGAGTAATCTTATTGGTATTTCCATGTCAAAGGATAACATTGAATTACTGAAATTATTCTGATTACTCCAGCATAATCCAAATTCTGCCCAGTACAACTAATCATTGGGCTTCAACTATGGTAGTTTTTCCAATTAACATTACCGTCATGTGTGAGTTACTACCAAGACAAGCTCCTTTCATGTAGACTTGACTCAACTTCATAAAGTCCATTGCCGTTCTGTAAGAGCCACATTTAGTAGGATAAAGGGCGATATGGTTCATTACATATAACTAAAGAGCAGTAAACTTGATACCAATTCACTGGGAATCACAGGTCTTCTAGACCATTTATAATGCTGGCCTAGAGACATGAACATCACTCTCAACTTCTATCCACAAGTCTCTGATTCAGGCAATGATCAGCAGGTTCTCAATCCTGCAGAATCTTGGTAAATTACTTCAGCATCAATAGGAATTCCACTATCATATTACTGGCCTTGTATCTATCTGCTCATGGAATGAAAATGCCAAATTCACACATAGATGTCAAATTCAATGTCATTCAAAATCTCTAAATGTATGGGTGATGAAATAAAATGTATAGTGTAAAATTAAAATCAGTAAACAATATTACAGATTAGAAAATACATGATATGAAAATGTAGACATCCATCAGCAAAACATATTTAAACTCATCGGGGAGAATTCACAAATATATTTATAAGTATATGAAATAGCCCTACCAGAGTACTGTTTCAATTACTCATAAATATCTTTGCATATAAAAGCTGAAACTGTGAAGTATCTGTTAAGTGTTACCGCTTAGTTAGATTTATGATTCTGCCATAAAAATTAAGAATTCTTTGAATTACAACATTCAAGGAGGTCATCATCAAACCTATTTATCTTCTTCCCTCCATCATAACCAGCATGATGTAGGATTCAGCATCAGTTCGAAATTGATTAAATATGTTAAAATACCACTGTTTGATACCACCACTACACTGTTCATGCCACTCTGACTATAAAATTGTCTATGCTCTGAATAGGATATGAGGTGCAGTCTCTGAGGGTCGTTTTGCCTTGTTTGTGCAAGTGCTGGTGCCTTGTCTTAGTCTTTTGGGATATAGTGCTCATTTGTGGTGAAGTGCGGACGTGAACAGATGGGGGCAAGTCCTGTGTTTGGATAAAACCTCACCATCAGTTCATAAACAATCTTTCACTTTTTATGAACAGGCAGACATGCTTGTCAGTTAAAGTAAGAATTACTACTTGGGATCTGTAGGATTGATAATGTTATTACCACTTAGGGACTGATTACGATGTCAGTCAGAAAGCCTCAGACCGCTGGTCAGAGGCTTTCGGACAGACATGGAAGGTTTGAAGTCTGACCACCTTATTATGATGATGGTGATCAGAATTTAAACCGTCTGTGGACTCCGACGTGGTTTTTGAGCCGTTGGCCAGTCCAAAAGGCATCGTAATCCCTTAAGGACGGCGTTTTAGCCGTCAGGATTATGGTGGCGATTTCTGGAAGCCAATCCATATCAGCCTTTCCGACATGGATTGGCTGTCGGAAACTGACTTTGGGGACCCCTAGCAGGGTCCCCTACCCCACTGGCCCTCCGCATTTGGCCCTGGGGGCACTATTTCACTGCACTGTGTGCAGGCACTATGAGGTGCCTGCCACACAGTGCAGGGATGTTTAAACACTTCAGTTTTTCAATGGGAGCTTATGCTGTGGGCGGATCAGCTCCCGCACAAGCTACCATTGAAAATTGGAAGTTTGCAACCGCATCATGTGCGGTCGCATCCTGCTTGCGCGGTCGGAAACTCTGACCTTTCCCAGTTCCTTCCACGAAATGATGTTGGTCGGAGGCAACTACGACTTACATAATAATTAGAGCCTTAGACTATATCTTTCAGTTCTTTTTGTGAACTGTCCATGCAAACGAAAATATGGGTGTGAAGGAGGGTAACCTAACAAGAACTCTAACCGTGCTTACTGCTTTCTTGCCGTACAAGTAAAAAGAGACAATCTCATTTTTGAACCAGAAAAGGATCTAAAGTTAGTTTCTGAGAAATGTGGAAAAAAAAACATTACTATGTTATTGTATTCAAATTATAGAGTGCCAAATAGGAGTAACTACAGGTACAGACTTCACAATATTGTGGTAATTGATATTTGGCCACAATAATTTGTCAGGTCGATATTAAGAGCTTGATATTCTTGATATTGTGGTAGAAAACCTCTAGCAGTAAATACTAAGTGGAATTTTACTAATTGAAAGGTGAACAGAGAAGTATTTACATTTGTCCTATTTATGTTACACAGGATATACAATAGGGTGGAACATTCTTATGTTACTGCAGAAAAGGTGGAAGTAAAAAAGGAAGAAATGGCAGGTCTGAATTTTGAGAACAAGTGTTGTGGATAAAACAATATTAAATAACGATACAAGAATGGTCGAAAATGGTACGGTAAGACTGATACAAAGAGAGCAATACCATAATATTTGAAGTAATCTGATTTGCAGCAATTCAGAAATCGTATAAAGATTGGAAACAAACAGTTCATGTCCTTAACAGCGAGCAAATGATCACTGCAATTTAATCAGTGGATCCCAATTAAATCCGGAGTTCGTATTCAGTGCTACAAATGATAAAGACGAATATTAGATGCTCAATTATTTCCATTTGAAAAATGGGAAAGAATAATTCCCCTACATGGCCATGAGTTAGATAGAATACAGATAAATAACTTGAGACAAATGCGTATTTATCAACAATTTAACGACATCTAAAACTGTAGGCCTGAATAACTGGGTGAATATAACATACATATTAATACTCTTGGTTGGTCTAATTTCTGAGGCCATGTGGAAGGTGTTCATGAAGAATTGCAACTGTGTCACAAAAAAGGACCTTTATTCACAAAAGGGTGAGCAAGAAAACCATTGCCCTTTCAGGCTGATTTTATAACAGAGAATTACTGGCAACCCCCCCAAGCATGACTTTCAATACAAGCTTGTCTCTCCTAAAAAGTATTTCAAACTATTTTCAACCACACCCATCATTTCTGTCACAATATGTTTTATTTTTTTGCTTGAAGGACCCTTTCATTTCCCAGGCACATGAAAAAGTAATTTCACTGCTTATACCAATTGCCTCCAAAGGGGCAGATGTTTCAAAGGGGGTTACCCATTCTGTGTGTACGGGAAAATGCTGTAGAACATATGGTGCTAAGTTATTTGCATTGAAGCAAACTCCACTTGCCTACCCTTTTCAATTCCTCTAAAGGGACAAACCTCCCTGTCAAGCAATTTAGGGCCAGATGTAGGTCACCAAATACCGGTCGGTAAGGGCCGATTTCGGCCGTTACCGACCGGTATTTGGTTTGTGACCTGTAGGGGGCCTAAAATGTACCGATTCGGTAAAATACAGAATCGGTAAATTTACCGAATCGATAAATCTAGATGTAGGTGGCACTGAAAACAGTGCCACAGGCCCTTAAGAATTCGTTATTTACCATCAAATACTATTTGATGGTAAATAACGAATTCCTGTGTACATGCACATCTGTGCATGTACACCTGTGCCATGTGGCACACATACTTGCCCTAAGGGCATGTATGTGTGTCACATGGCACACAAGCCTGAATCAGGGGTGCAACAGGGTGCCACAGTAACACCCTGACCCCCTTGTCAATTCGGTAATTTTACCGAATCAAGGCCCATAGGAATCAATGGCAATTACCGAATCGGTAAATACCGATTCAGTAATTACCGAATATTACCGATTCGTTAATTTATTCGGTAAAAATACCTACATAGCATTTACCGATTTGTAAATACCGAATCGGTAAAATTCGGTATTTACGAATCGGTAAATACTAATTACCTCCATCGGGCCCCAAGTGTACTACCAGAAGATGTACATCGTGAACTGAAAAGCTCTTAGACACTTGCGATATCGCTATTCTTTAAGCACTGACAGCATAAAATGTAGCATTGCCACTACAAACATCGATAAGGGGTAGCTAATTTTGCTGTTCTTGGCCTCTGAAAGCATTGTTCATTGGTCATTAGGATGATTCTGGAAGTTGTCCCCCAGGAAAATTATTTTTGTGAAAAGTGGTTTAAGGGTCCTTAAAACATTTGAGCCTAGGAATCTATGCAAGTAGCCATGCAATGACCATTGCATATCATGGACATACGCATCCACTCGGAAATGAAATCAATAAATATGTTTCCTCTCCTGTTCTAATCATCCTCATAGTCATTCTTGACACACATTTTTTTACATTAGGGTTCCAATGCCTGTTTCACACTGAATGCGCTTTAAATTGTGAGTGAGCTGTAAATAAATGCAAATTTAGAGAGACCTTACATATTCGAAAACACTTGGGGAGAAAAGTGTCAGTTCAAGTCATAGTTTATGGCCTTCTTCAGAAAAAGCTGGGCATTTATTACATCTCCATAACATTGGCACAGAGGCAAGCAACATCATATTTTCAATAATATTAGTTTGCCATAACATTGTAAACAAAGGTGTGCATAGTTCAACGAGCTATGTGTCTGCTTGTTTTTGGATCACTGTGTGTGGTTTATGTATTGTTATGTTATCTCTTTGGTGTGTCACCTTAAAAAGATGGTGCAGTGTTTGAAGATGTTTCTATTGGGATCCCTCTAAAAACTCTCAGATGGATGAGCTGGATGATGCAGAACGTTGGCTGAAGCAAACTCTCAAGTCTTACTTCAAGCATTGTGGATAGATCCTGTGTACAGTTATTGAGCAGAACACAAAAAACTAAATGAGTAGTTACTATACCTTCTGGTTTAATTAAACAATTGTGGGAAAACAGGTTATTAACTTACTCGGGTGTAAGCCCTGGTCAAGCAACATCCACAGTCCCTGACAGCATGAACTAGAAAAGTCAGTAAACTAACCTGTGCTTAACCCTGGGTAACTTGGCACAAAATGCAGACAGTTTAAGATAGAGGCAATGTGTGAAGTGCAGCACACAAAGAGTAATAAAGTGAAAAGACAACACAAGAAAACTCCCACACCAATTTTGAAAAATTGGGTAAACTTAAATAAATGATTTGACACCACAATGATAAAAATCCAATAAGTAAAACAATAGTTATACATTTTTTGACTTTTTTTATAAAAAATAGCGCTTAAAGCAGGTCAAAGGCCAAAAATATGGCCTACCCCGATGGAGTGAGGTTGGATCCCTTCAGCTCCTACCTTCTGATGTGGAGTAAGTTTCAAGAAAAATGTTCTGAGAAGGTAAAATTGAACAGAGCAAGTCTGCAGGCAGTGTTCAAGGAGGAGGCATTGTTGTCAAGCAGCCTTAGGTTAAACCTGTGTTAAAGATTTCTACATCAACAATCTCCAGCAGTACAAGGCAGGAGACTGTAGCCAAAGACAGTTCCAGAGGCTCAGATACCTCCTTCGTGAAGGAACAATGACCAGGAATTTTTGATGCGGAGAAGAACAGAGTGGTAGTAGCTTTGAAATTAGTCAGGCCGGCGATGCACCTTAGATGGATAGACAAGCTGGTTGGTTCAGGACTCTATTCGGTTCTCGGAGCAGTTTTTAGCCAACAACTTTCTAAGTCCTCATTTTATTTTGGCTATCTGGGCACCTTCAGTACCACAACCAAGGATCCAGGGGCCAGTTGCGATTCCCCAAATGCGAATCTCAAGGGCTCTCAATCGGGAAATCGTGGAATGCAACTAGTGAAGGTGTACAGTACACCTTTTGCGATTCCTAGGGGGTCGCAAATGACCTACCTCATGAATATTAATGAGGTAGGTAGTAATTTGCGACCCCCTAGGAATTGCTAACATCACAGGATTGGTGCCCTGCTGAGATCAGCAGACCACCATGTCCGTGATTGCTTTTCAATAAAGCAAACTTTTTTTTTTGTAAAGCAGCCCATTTTCCTTAAAGGTAAACAATATGCCTTACAAAATCAAAAATGAAAAGTTTTCTTTTCATTTTTTAAGAGCAGGCAGTTAAGAGCAGGCAGTGGTCCGTCGGACCACTGCCTGCTCTTAAAAATGTTTTTACAAACATTCACAAAGGGGAAGGGGCCCCTTGCGGACCACTTCTCATTTGTGAATGGGTTACCACCTACTTGAAGTGGGTGGTAAAATGCGAATGTTTTGCGACAGCAATTGTAGTCACAAAACATTCATACATACCAATGTGATTCTGTATTAGGAAGGAATGCCCTAAACACGCCCCTGCCTAATACCAAATCGCAAACCCATTTTGCGATTCAGTTACATGTTATCGAATCACAAAATTCGGTTTACTGCATCGGAAAAGCAATTTTTGCAAAAAAAGCCTGATGCATCTGCCCCCAGGAGTTCAGGACTCATTCACACTGGTTCTAGTTGCGGGTTTAATATGGTGGGAGCCTGTGACTCTGAACAGTTGGGCAGTAAACTAGCCCTTGCAGTCACTCTGGTAGTCCTGGGTTCAGGTGAAGATGGAGGGCTTAACTGCAGGGCTGGTCTCTGGGCGTGCAAGGCAGGCTCCAGGCAGCAAAGTAGTCCTTGCACGTACAGCAAGGCAGTCTTGCGGAGTGCACAGCAGGGCATAGCAGCAGGCAGCCCTTGAAAGTCATACTACAGGTCCAGAAAGTAAACTGAAGAGTGGGTCTGAGGGCTCTACTTTTATACCCACTGCCTCCATTGCAGTTGAGAAATATTTCTAGAGGTTTCTCTTTGAAGTGCTTTGAATTTCCCAACTTCCCTGTCCTGGCTCCAATCTGGCTGCAGTAACAATGTGGAGGTGATAAGCCCTTTGTGTGAAGGCAGAGCACAGCCTATTCCATTGCAAATGGGGCTGTGCCCAGCTCTGTCCTCACATCCTGCCATCAGATGGCCCATTTAGGCACACCTAATACCTCTATAGTTTGACTGTTTGGGAGGAATTCACAAAGTCTGTCAGCTACACCCAATCAAGTGTAGAACATTATGACTTTCTGAGTATGGTACACCACTATACAAGGGACTTCTAAGTAAATATATTAAATGGGCCAATCAGGAGTAAATCACTTTGACCATGCTTAGGGAAGTGACCACAAGCACTTTAGCACTGGTTAGCAGTGGTAAAGTGCACAGAGTCGCATGGCCAACAACAATTAAGTGGGGGCAGAAGCAAAACGATTCCCCCATTTGCATGGGGCCAACCCTCAAATGCAAATGAGAGAATACCCTCACAAGATTGCCCTGGCACTACATGAGTGGAGATGCTTACGGTTTTACAAAATGGGCTGCACAACCGTCTACAGCTCCTTCTGGGATAGTAAATTACTTCAGCAGTGCACAATGTAGGTGCACAAGCCCGTTGCACCCCCGGGGCACTGATAGCCCCAGGTGAGCCACTTTGACCAGTATTGAGTTGCAGGAGGTCTTACGTGAATTTGTAGAAGTATTGTGATACTTGTGAAGCACTGATGATCCCAATGTGTTCTTCAGAGCTTCTTCAATGTATACAAAACAGTGTATTGCTCTTGCAATTTCGGCACATATTTCCATGTCACACGCACACTTCAATGGTTCTGCATGCATAGCTTACTTTTCACTTTATGGTACAATTCCACACATTGTTCTTGCTTGATAGTAGAAATGATATTTCAAGTTGCTGTCCATCTTCAAACCTCATTATACATATTTACGGGGTCACAGTTAATTGGCAAATGTGTAATTTCATTTTCATTTGCACTACTTCATTTTATACAAATCTTAAGTCTTTAAGGCACTGTAATGTTTAATAGAAATATCTGGTACTAGAAATGGTGTTCCTATAGCTCTCTTAATAGCTGATTTCATGTGAATCTACAGGATGATTTTCAGCAATTATTAATCATTTACCAGATTTCCATTTTAGTCTTCAACTCGACTTCATAGCACATCTTTAAACTGTCACCTTAATTGGTGAAAGGCAAATAAATAATATATCTGTCAAGTAAAAGAGGCAGGATTTTCAAAGGTGTGTTAAAAAAAATAAGAGGCATGTATAATGTGGCTATGTCTGATAACAAAGAATTACTCTATTAATACCATGGTTCAATGCTGACACCCAGAGGCCATAATTTACAAGGATGAAATAAATCGTATTTGCATTCAAAAGACCATTTGTTCTCTATCACATTAACAAAAACAAAGCATATCATTTTAAACGGTATTTAAAATGTACATACTCATAATCAATGTACTCTCTATATTGGTCAGTCTCTGTGCAGCAAAATTAATTTAATGCATTTAATAATTATGGATGTAATATAAATCGAATCCATAATAAGTTGTTGTAATGGTGAAAATATGGAAATGTTGACGAAATTATGATACAAAATCGAATAAAGACAGAGCACAAGGGTACCGGCGCCCTTACTGGCAACTGATTAATATGGAAATGTACTGTTTAAAGCATGGTTGTCTTTCAAAAGATATGAAGCATGGATACAATTTGTATAAGGTTTGTGTGTTCTTGTCCATTACACCTTCTTTGGGGTTCAAGAATTCTTAATGGAGTATTTAGATATTAATAGGCTCAGTACACTCCAAACCCCTCACCAAAATTAAAAAGGCAAAAATGAGCAAATAGAAATGGGTTTGGGAAGTAAGAGTGACAGAATGAACCAACAAAGCACTGCACTGAGTTTCCATATAATATTTCAGCATCCCTTTTGGGCGTTGACATATAGGGAGCACTCAGAAACTCATTAGGTTTGCCTGTGTGGTATAGTCCATGCAGACATATGCACACGCAGTGTGCATATGTGCAGACACAGAACACCTCACCAACACAACCAAAGACCTTTTTGCAAAATCTACATAGATATAGGCTTCGATGCACGCAAACAAACATACAGGCATTACTGAAAATAGAAAGTCAGCATAAAGTTGTACAGAAGGGAGCACATTATGATGTACATTGAAAAACATGAATTGTTGGGTAACGCGGGTACGAAGGATGATGTTTAGCATGGGAGCACAGAGTGATGTTCACCAGAGGAGCGAAGGGTGATATGCATTAGGAGAGCACTTCTTGTTGCGCCAATCTAACACCTGGTTTTGAATAGAGTTAGATTTCAGCGCTGCCTCAGATTTATAGATCCTTGTAAAGGGGTCCCATGGGCCCCCAGACATCCCCTTCAAGGCAGGTGCAGTCAATAACTGCCCCGCTTGCAAGGGGATCTCTAATCCTCTTTATAAGTGCAGGCGGGTTGCCGCCTGCACTGTGAAAACATGGAGCGGCTTCAAAGCAGCTGCTCGGTTTTTCACATGAATGAGCACGAATTTGTGGCTGCCCTCAGGGCAGTGCAGTCATCATAATATGGCACATTTTCCTTCATTGCTCTGGGTGCACCTTTTAAAAGGTGCGCTCAGCGCAATGAAACAAATTGTGCCGCATGTATAATACCTATTGGTGGCTGGTATTCAATGTCCCACAATCCACCTGCACAGTCCAGGAAAAATCCAGCTGCAACTGGTCAGCTGGGGAGATCCTCTCTTTGGCTTTGTAACCAACTTCTTCCAGGTATGTTGTACCTGTTGCTGATCAGGGAGTTCACTCCAGCACTTCTAAGTGCAAGCCTTTTATGGTGCATTCCAAGGGTCCAGCAGGGCAGTCTCTCTTCATCATTTTTCCAAGCAGTGTTCTGAGAACTCCCTACAGCTCGCCCATATTTAGCCTTCATTTCGGCTGGCAAGAAGAGGAGGACACCCCAACCAATAGGGTAAATTTACCTCTCTCTGTTGTGACCACGTTCTGCAAATTGTGGCATATATTTGACTCAGAATACACTGTTTTCATAAAAATCTAAATGGAGAAAGTCTCTGGTTGGTATGTGTGTCTGTGTAACCCAACCCAAAGGCCTGGCCAGCAACTCAATACACACCTCTTCCAGCCCCTCTCCTAATCTTATTAGGAGGGCTCCTATCTGGCTGGGGATCAAGGAAGTGGGAGCTAGCCTGTGTCCTGTGACATTTATTCACCTGTCTTTGAAGTCCAGCTTATCTCCCCAGCCCCCTTCCTTTCCCTGACTTCTCCAGGAAGAAAATCTCTTCCCACCAATGGCTGTATTGTTTCAGCCCCAGGCCTCTTCACACCTGCTCAGGGAGCAGATTGGCTCACGTTGTCAAAGGCTGACTAATCAGAAGAGGCTTCTGAAAGGAGTTCTGTAGGTAACTTTAGGATAATAAGTTCTAAAACTATGTTTCTGTAATAGTTGTCATACCTCTGACCTTGGCAAGTTTTGGATTTATTGTAACCATTATTTACTTTAAATGAAATTGCTAGCTAAATCCCAGGCAAAGATATAGCCTATGGGACTAGAAACACTACGATAGGGAAAAGCAACTTTAGATATTTCTCCCTACAATCGCATACAAAACATATTTTATATTGTACCTGCTTTTTGTAACAATGCGGCCTACCCTAGGGAGACCTAGGGCTCACCTTAGGGGTGACATATTAGTAATAAAAAGGTAGTTTTGAACTTTGGAACTACTTTTGAAATTTCAAATTTCAAATTAGAAATGTCAAATTTAGAAATATTTTATTTTAAAACTAGCCTGCAAGGTCGGCCTGGCTTTAAAATGTTACCAGATACCTCCCCAGTTCACACTTTTGTGCATAAAGTCCGCTGAGGTCCCTTAATAGCCATCCCCTACCATATACTAGAGACTTACAGGTAGGTTGTCTTTGCCAATTGGAATTATACCAATTTCTATATACCTTTAGAAGACAAACCACTGGCCCTTGGCGTGGTTAGCAGAGCCTAGTGCACTTTCAGAGACAATAACCACCAGCATCAGTCAAAGAAATGTGGGTGATCAAGGCAAACTGGATGACTTTCCTACAATTTTGAGGAGATTGCTCAAGAACTTTAGCACTGGTTAGGATGGTAAAGCACACAGTGCCAACAAAAAGAGAACATCAAAGTAAGGGAATGAAAGCAAAGACTTTGGAGGAGTGCCACACCAAAGATGTCAGATCAAATATGGGACACATGTTGGAATAGGAAAATATGATGGCAATGAATACTATGAAATGTGCAGGCCCAACAACAGCAATACTAATGAATGCAATGTCAATGTATCCCATAACATGTGCCCACATAGCCATGGCAATGCCCATCAACGCAATGTCAATGTATGCCATAACCTGTGCCACCACAACAGTGTTGATACTGGCAGTAACTACGTCAATGTTTGCCATAATCCATGCACGGATGATATTGTTGTTACCAGTAGAAACAATGTTGATTTCCGCTATGACCTAGGCAAGCATGACAGTTAATATCAGTGAAGACAATGTTGAAGTATGCTATGACAACTATGCGCACAATGTTGAGAAGGTCAATAAATATGTTCCGAGTAATTGCCATTTTATTTTCAGAAGTTCCAATAAACTTGTATCATTGCTGATGGATTCACCCAAGTTGACCTCCCCATCAACCCTGAGTCAGAGATACATGGCCAGGCAGGTCCTGCAACCTACACCCACTCCTATAGAATGACAGGTCAAAGGTGGGGGTCTGTCTTAACCCAAAGACAAACGCGCACCCAGGGAAAACCCTGATCCATTCAACAGATAGATATTTCCGTGGAAATTGACCCCAATAAAACACAGTTGGTCAAGGGCTTGCAATCCCCCAAAATAGTGCAAAGCTAGAGGCAACATGTAGAAAGGAAAAGTCAGCCAATCAGGACATGACATGCACACCACACACAGAGATCACATGCTCCTCATGCCGTACATCTGGACACATACACACTGGGCAACACTAGCTCTCGCTGAGTTCGAGAGCCATCTGTGTCCCTATCTGATACCCACACTTGTTAATTTATGATTGACATGCATTTCAGGAATGCAGAAATTACTTTATTGTACCTCACAACATGTATATAATGTCAGCCAAATCTTTGTACATGGAGAGACTTTCCTCAAAAACATTCTGTCGAGACTCTCCCAGCTGCTGCGTTTAATTAATACAACTTTTGCTAAACACCTCTTGCCTTTTCACACCTTTTGGCAAGCCAGCCAGGAGAGATTGCTTTATCTAGTCCAACTGCTGCCGATGGACAACGACCCTGTCTGAACGGATTCACATCTGTGTAAACAAGATCAGTGATCAGACATCACAATTGATTAGAAGTTCTGCAGAATCCGCAGGGCGGATATCAATCTGGAGTAAACCGTGACAAGATTAAGAGACTACATCTGATCTAAAGTCCCAGCATGTGGTGTATGGCACAAGCGCTTAGAACAGGTTTTCCCTAGTCAGCACGCTAGAGAAGGCAAAATAAGTTCAGCTTTTTGAGCTTGAACAGTTTGGCTTGACACAACAGTACACCTCTGACCTTTGGTGTGTTATATTGGGTTGGTTTTTAGCTTGAACAGTTGGACGTGACACAACATTACACCCCCTGATCCTTGGTGTGTTATATAGGGTCACCACCTCAATCTTATTTTTTTAGTCCAATTGGTTTCTTAGAGAATTTGGGGTTTCTTAACACTGGGGGGATTTAAAAGAAGTGAAAAGATGGATTTTGGCACTTGGACCGCTTGGCGTCGGGCAGTTGAAAGATACTACCCCTTGGTGTGACATAGGGTGTAATTAAATAAAATTGGGCAAAAAGTCAGACTCAAGTGAAATAAGGTGTAGCTTGTGTCTGGCCACAGAGCACCGATAGTTGTCAGGTTATTCCTTTCTCCACACAAAGTGCTGCTACCTTTTTCCGCTGTGGCTAATAGTGATAGACTAACAGGCTCACTTAGCTCTGCATAGTACACAGAGCATCCCCACTCCTTGGGCTGTAGGAGTTAGAAGGGGGCTAAGGTTTTTGGACAAAGTGATAATATTTTCTGTCAACACTTTTCTCTCTTAGTCTCTTTTAGATTTTCGATTTTAAGCATTCATTGATGTTGCAATGCTGTTATATTTTGCAATATGCTGCATGTTTGAATATTATGTCATGATAGTAAGTCAATGCTGTATAAAATAATAACCAATTTTTTCCAGATCAGAATTTCACGTTTGCTAGTTTACTGCTACAAATTAACTCCTACTGCTCTGAACTAACAATTGCATTGTGTTACAGGTTGTTTTTTTTTTTTTTTTTTTTTTTTTAAACCTTTATTAGCGTCAAAAGGATATACAAGTCTAGGCCTACAACCAAATCGGCCGGCCTCAATACGTAAAACAATCAGAAGTTCCAAGGCAAACATTACAGAATCAAGCAGCAAGAAGCAGAGGCAATACAATCGTAAAAAGGGAGAATATACCTAGGAACCAGAGGGCCAAGACACAGGAGCAAAAAAGGTTAATTTTATAATATGGGGATAAGGCATATGACAGGCTCACTTTCAATGTAGAGACGGCCCAAGTCCCAAAACCAGCCTCAGCGACAATAAGGGGGTATGGGGCCACAATACAGAAGAGGCAACACAATTCACACAGGAAGATCGGGATAATTTAGACATAATCGACACTTGAACAGTATCATCGTTACATGCCCACCACCCAAACCACAGCTAAGCCAGAACAGAGGGACCGGAGAAACATTACATCAAAACTAACCCGTCATAGTGACCTCTAGGAAAATGGAGGGAGGGGGACGGGGGCGAAGAAAGTAGGGGGAAGGGGGGGGGGGGGGGTGGGGGAAGAGGGGGAGGGGAGGAGAACAAAACGGAACAATGAGAAAAAGAAATGAAATACAAAAACGAAAGAAAGAAGACACGCCGACACAGGCGTCCCGTGGCGGGAGTACAGGAGAAAACAGGAGTATCAGCACCAGTGAGGGTACAGCAATCGAGAAGAAATGCAACCGAACCATAAAAGGAGGGTTAACGACGCCACACACCTCACCCCGAACACACCACGGGAGGCAGGGACAGACGCGACATTACTATAAAGAGATACAAAAGGGCCATAGAACCATAAAACAAACAACAAATAGAACCCAACCCACCCAACCCACCCTGCACCCCTGTAGAAGGCTATGGCCTACCCTTCAGACAGCATGCCTGTCGCCCTAAACCAGAACCCGAAATATAGCAAGAAAGAAAGAGAGAAGAACGAGACAAAAAGAAACAGAAACAAAAATAAAGAAAACAGGAGGGAGGAACATAAGAACAGAAATCAATATGGTCGGCCGCCGCCCTCCGCCCAACCAGACAATCGCAACAAAAACAGACTAGGACGACACCCCATCAAGCGCCATAAAACTTACAGAGGAGGGGACTACCCACCGCTCTATGGGTACAAACAACTGCGCCACTAAGTCGTATACCAATAATCAACCAGGAGTCGTGCATATCACCCCCATCCCTTCCGAACCACAAATCCCACCCACCACATGACAGTGTAGAATGAGATATTCAATACAAAACCAGCACACAATCGAAAAAAATGGGGAGTAAATCAGTCCGCAAGTGAGCAAAAGTTCGAGCAGAGAGTTTAAATGCATCAGCGATCGCAGCACGGGTGATGAAGAACAGGAGTTCAGTTTCGCCGCTTGGGAAGGCGAGGGGGTCTCCGTAGTAAACAAAGGCGAAGCCATCGGAGCAGGTGCAGGCGGCAGTCCACCAATATTTCTAGGCATCCGAGCCGAACAGGGCCGCGGCACAATGTCCAAGTCCCCGGGGTCAGAACCTCGAAAAACAGGGAGCTCCAAAGTCACCGGCACACAAAATTATCTTCGATCAGCGGCAGCAACACTTGCGACCATAGAGGGGGGCGAGGCAATGGAGTCACTGAAACAAGGGGGCGGCAAGAAGAAACGGCTGCTCAAAATGGCGGCAGATCGTGGCGGACTCACAGGGATATCGGGGGTCAGGGATGCGCGCAGGGCTCTCAGAGCTTCCAGGATATCTCTGACCGTAAGCTCACGCTCACTAGACCGGACCGCCGCGCAATTAGGCAACCCAAGCCCGCCGCCACAAGGCGATTCATGTTTCAGAGGGTCGGCCGCCATTTCGCGAAGTCAGCCCAGTCGCCGCCCTCCGCGACCCCCAAAAAACAGTTAAAAAATGTAGGACTTCACAGAGCTCCGGGGGGTTCCCAGCAATGGCAGCCTTGGTGCCGAAAGGATGTCCGCCCAATGCGGGTCTACGCCTACACCAGCACCGGCGCCCCCAACAAGCAGAGTCCGGGCGCAGAGGTCCAGGGCCGCCGGTCAAAGCAGCGGCGGGGGGAGGACCCCTTCACAGAATCAGTCCCCGGTGCATCTCACCCACATCAGCCGCGCGGTCACCAGGGCAGGCCCGGATCAGGATCGCCGGGATTTTCGCACAACGGCTCTCATCATTGGTTCACTCTCCCGACCGGGGCCGACAGTCGTCGGACCCCACAGGCTAGGTCCCGGTCTAGGTTCCACGGAGGCCCCGGTCTTGCGGAGGGCACTGCACGTCGAGACCTCCGGGCCAAATGGTGAGTACCAGCGAGGTGTTCCGTTTCCGATTGTCCGATAATGTGTCGTCTCCGGACAGGATATTATACAGGATACATGATCAGGCCGGAGGGCTGCGGGAGCCGAGCTAAAAGGCGACCATTACGCTCGCGAGCTTGGCTCCTCCTCGTGTTACAGGTTGTTACTATTTCATTGCATATGTCTTTTGTTTAGTGTTAAATGTCCTTTTACTCATGCATTGTTTTTTTTATTTAGCTTGAAACCAGCAGATTATTTTTGGTACCACCACGTGCTCACTGTTCCCCAAAATTAGAGTAGGATTTAATTAGAGTACAATTCAGAAATATTTAAATATTCTTGAGACAATCCAAATGTGCTAAATTCTAAAAATAAGTTCCCTAATCCATCATAGAGACTACACTAAGCCACATGTAAGCAAAATTCCCCAACCAGACTAGAGAGGCACTGCCATGAGTGGCACAATCATACCAAAGACTATGAATTTCCCTTGCCTGAGGGGGGAACATTCAATGCTAACATCATAGAAAGTACCAAAACTTACATTCAGGCCTGACATGTGGGCCATAAAACCATTTGGAAATATCCTCTACACACCACACATACAATCCCAGGGCTAGCACCACGAGGAAGGAAGGCTCTTTTTCTTCGAACTCCAATAGTGAGGATGAAAGCATAGGCTGGGGCCCGCACATACAGAGGAAAGGCAGGGAGTGCACACCAAGGATCACCCAGGAACTTAAAGACACACTCACTCCACTGACAACCCAGGACAACCCTGAGGAGTGCCCTTAGTCACAATGCTAATAAGTGAGAGACCATACTACTTCTTGGAGGATACAGGTGTAGCAAGGTCATGCTTACGGGAAGGAGCAGACCCTATATCCAAGATCACAATCCAGGTGCAGGGAATCTCAAAGGCTTTACCCAAGGATCCCCATACAGAACCCCTCAAGCTGGAAGTAGGAGGGAATAAGATTCGGGAGCAGTTTTTGTACTATTCATCCTCCACCAACTAACATATTGGAGTGGGGCCTATTGTCCAAACTAAGGATGTCCATCCAGTTTACTGAATATGGAACTATAGCATGTTCTTCCCCTGGAGCCTCCCCTCTAGGGCACACACCAGCAACTTCCTCCGACACCAAGGGAACGCCAGCCAAAGTGAACCTGGACCGTCGAGCGCCTGTCAAGAGGGTAGTTCTGGACAATACAGGAAACCTCTAAGAGTTATATAAACTAGCTCAGCAGTGGACTAGCCGTGCACACCACCTCTTTCTAGAAGTGGGCAAAAGAGTAGCAGGTAGCATGCACAGGGAACAGGAAACCCATGATCGCAACAACCACAGGCCCACTACACCCAGAGGATAAGTGGAAATTGGGGTAGCAACCAGACCATGCCTGAGCCTACCCGATCCAGACTTTGTCACTGCCCTGGCACCTTCTCAAGGGAGGAATTGGTACAAGCCATGTGGCACCGTTACAAAGGGTATGTTACCCACACTCGCAGCCCCCTCCCTGTCACCAAGCATAGCACCCAGGCGAGTGACCGCAGTAAGAAATATGGCATCCTCGACTAGCAGAGTGACATCCCAAGGAGATTTCCCCACCTACCACATGGGAAAATGGCCTGGTCTAGGATAGACAGGCTGCTGACCACTTTACCTATGCCTGGGCCCACTTGGGCAAACTGGCTAAAGTCCCCCGAAAGGGACCGACGCAATCACATACATTCAAGGGGTGTCCAGCTGGGTAAGGACTCAACCACAGGCTCCCGGAGGGATCCAACTGAGTACTTGTACCAGAAAGCCAAAAGGCTGGCAAACACCAAATGTTTAAGAATGCCACTATTGTCACTGCAGAAATCACAAGGCTGACTACTGTTACTTGGAAATGTACCACAAACAAAACAGAATATTACTAAGGTAGTTCTCACAGAATACCTAACCACCGAAAAAACCCTAGAACAAGCCAAGTACGCAGTGAATCCAAAACTTCAGCACAGCACCGCTCCATACCCACCCCAGAATGCTCACTATAACAATAATGACTAATGATAAAACAGTAGGAAAACTCAAGCCTTTACTTACACACAAGGAAACCTCAGGGTGGCCGTACTATGTGGACTTGGAATCCACACTGGAGTTCACCATCCGGATGCCCGCCAGGGCCCAGGGCCCCCACTGCTGTTGATCCCTCGGGGAGGGATTGGTTGACCACACCCCATTATGAGGACTTTCTGTCAAGGGATCATGGCAGCCCCCCAGCTGGTACATTGAAGCAGGCCCACAGGTCTCTTTGTCCAATTCACTAGTGCATGCCCCAATTTAAAGGACTTCAGGGCATATTACCAAGCAATAGCGATAATTATCGCTATTGCTTGGTTAGAGACAACATTTTACCGCTGAGCTGCGGTGATTTTTATCGCAAATAAACCTTGGTATTACCAAGGTTTATCGCAAATGCGATAAAAAACGGCCGCAATGCATGAATATCGCTGAAAAGTCCGCGATATTCATGCATTACTGAGCTAATGCTCTTAGCCATGTTATCCACCTCCCATTGGATAACATGGCTAAGAACTGCTCAGGGCAGGTGTTAGCTTTTGGAGATATTCGCGCTTAGCGCGAATATCTCCAAAAGTTGGTAATAGGAGATAGCGATGTTAGCGACTGTTTCCAGTCGCTAACATCTTGGCACGCCCACTTTGCATGTCATTAGTGATAAATATCACTGACATGCAAAGTGGGGCCCAAGATGGTCGCTATCTCCTACTAGCTGTCGCTAACTGGTGTTAGCGACAGCTAGGTAATAGGGAGATAATTTTATCTCCGCTTTCTTGGCTTTTAAAGCCAAAAAAGCAGAGATAAACCCCTTGATAATATGCCCCTTCATTCTTTAATACCTTTTCAGGCCCCCTCTAAAATCGAGGCCCTCCTAGAGTTCCAAAATGAGGCGGAAGCTCCAGTAATGAAAGCCAGGGTTTCCACAAACTTGGAAGAAGGGGGTTGAGAAGACCAAAGAGCCCCATTAGCTATGCCCAAAACTGACCCCTAGTCAATAGACAAATCCACCTGGGAAATCTGCCAGTTCAGTTCACTTACTCCCAGCACGCCCCAGCTGCACACCTGACCCCGTGGGTGCCAAGCATTCTGCCTCCTCCTCATCTCCCCAGATATTTTCAAATATCCAAAAGGTCTGCTTATTGGAATATGCCCCTTCAATGCAGGAGAAGTAGTGTACCATCAGATAAGAAGCCCCTGATTCCTTCCAAGTGCAACAGCTCCTAAATATCCCAGATTTCGGAAAGACGGTCTCCATCGAAAGCCCTTGCAGCCCACTCACCGGTGCCGGAATAGACTCACCAACTGGGACCCGGCTGGTCAAATGTTATTCCCAGGGCCTCATGAAAGTAAGAGGCCCTATCCCATTCATAGTTGCATCCAGGTCACAGGAGCAACAGAATGGCTTCCCAGCAACCACAAGACCCTATTCCATCAAATTAATTAATGTCACCTCCATCAGTCCCAACGAGATACCTACCCCTTGCCAAAAAATAAAAACCTGCAGACAAAAAGCAGTTACAGCGATTTTCCATAGGTCCCTATAGGGGTCCACACACATCCTTCCAACCACCTCTAGTATCCTTTGTTAAAATTAGCAACAGCCAAAAACACAGGTAACTGCTGACCAGGACCCGCACAAAACAGCCCAAATATGATTGATTTTTCTAGAAGGAGTGTGTAACTCAGTAACTCTGCCTAATTAGAGAAAATCCTTGTTCAAAGCCATGTGCAGAGACCCAAGGGATGACCACGTGGGAACGAAAACAATAGCCTAAAATCCAAACATCCACTTCCCTTTACAGTTGCATGCAGCACATCAAGATAGAAAAGACACCCCTGCCCTGATCTAAACATAACACCTTTAAATGGAGCTGCCCACAGGAAATGAGTAATTTCCCCAACACAGCTAGGAGAGAGGGGAACCTAAAAATACAAAGAGCAGTAAAATTGTTTAAAACGCACCATTTACCCTAAAAATGTAGCACTTTTCAGTACCCCGTTCGGAAAACGTAGCTCACAGTTGAACCATTGAGAGCATCAGTAAAATGTTAATGCTGATATTTTTCAGACAACTGCCTAATGATGTATTTGTTCCAAACTAACATACATCCCAAGGCTCTTAACCTACAGGTCTGTGATCGAGCTGAAAGTGCACCAATACTTTGCGGGCCCGCCGTTCCCACAATCAAAGCTTTCAAAAGGACTTTCTTTCACAAAGTCAATCACTCAAGTAAGATACATTGAATTTTGCAACACCCTTTGAGCATTATGGTTTGAAATGCACCAAGACAAGACACCTCTGGGCATCCAGAAGACAGACACCTCACCCGAAGACGACCCCACAGGCTACAAATGCTTTTTAAGTTGTGTGTTGTTGTATTGCTGTACACGCTCTATTTAGCCGGAGTGCTCTTGAGCTCCTCCAGAGCTAGATGATGCCTTATCCTATAAACTCTACTTTCTTGCAACACATGCACAGTGACCTCTCTCACCTCACATACACCTGCACTGAAACAAACACTAGTATTCCTCACACACTACACAGCACACTCCTACACAACAACTGGTACTAATAAATGGCTGCCGTAGGCACTCAAACTACAAACTGGTCATGTTATATATGATCACTTATACCCTACACCGTAGGTACTGACAGCCTTACCTACCCCAGGAGATAGCCCCTGAAAGAGCAAAATGCCTCTTCCATCTGTACCTATATAGGATCAGAGCAAAGATCCAACCCAACAGATTAGAACCCTGTAGGACACTAGTAAACATCACCTGGTATGAGACCAACCCCACTGCACTGTATCTCTTCACCGAGCCTAGTGACAACCAATCTGAAGTAGACAGGATGAGCAGAAAGGGCACCACAGAGCAGGATACTGTTTGGCCCGGGACTTCTTAGAAAAGAAGATCCTGGAGTTACCAAGACCATCACACCAGTGCACAAATACATCCACTCCTGCCTCTGTCTGCAGTCCCAGGGTGGCCGTTAACATCTTTGAAGCCACCTTCTTTAAAGACAAATGGGCCCCAGACATGGAATTCCAGTGCAGGGCTGCTCATCTCAATCATGTGGGGGAAATGAGTTCCATGGGAGGGGGTACAATGCTAGCAAAGACACCCCATTCCAGCAAATCTGGAATAGGGAGATTAATTATATAGTTACAAATTGTTGGGGGGAAAAAGGGGCAACCCCTAATTGTTTGGGAAATTACACTAAACTCTTTATATTTCAGAGGCAAAGCAACCATAACATTGAGCAATAACGAGAACTGTGGAGTGATACTACACATACCGGACCCGCAATGGGGCATCTCCACGTTAATGGATTTCTACTGGCAATGTAGCGACCTTCCCTACACCCAGATCCTCCCTGACGGTGTGGCCTCTTAACCCTAATCACCATACACACCCCAACCCCGGTCATCCATGGAGAAGTTCTTTCTGAGGTATCTTAACATCAGTTACAGAAGAAAAAAACTCTTTTGCATCTGGCTCAAAGGAGAACCACTGATTGTTTTGGCTGAGATCAGTACAAGGGCACTTCAGAAAAATGTTGACTGTTCACAGAGACTCAAGTATAAGCCGGACGGTCAATACCCTTCTTCACCATGCAAAAGCTCGCTGGTTACAGATAACCAAGTAGATGATGAAGATGATCAACACTACTGAGCTTGCCCTAAGTGCTGTCAAGGAAGAACTGAGAGCCGTCCACTTTATGTTGATGCACCATCGGTACATGTTGGACTTGATGACCACAATGGAGGGTGGGATGTGTGCCAAGATTGTTGCTTTCTGTTGTACTTTATTTCCTGTAAAAATGATATGGATAATGGGAAATTACCTTGTGTCATCCAAGAACTCCATTTTCTGGAAGCCACCATGAAGAAGGAGGGAAGTGCCCCAGAGCGGGACTGGTTTGCATAGTATCTTTTCGTGGATCTCTCTATGAGTGTCCAAGCTATTCATGTCACTAATGCCAGATTTCATTGCTGTACATCTGGTATGTGATTTCCTACAAGTGGGGGTTTTGTGCTATAAAAATGCAATCCTAAACATTTGGTAGTATGGACATGGCTAAGGAAAAAGTAAAAGACACTAAGGAGAAAAGAACCTTAGCAAGTGTACAACATTCAAACTATATACAGGCAAACCAATAATTACACATTGCAGATAAATAATTAAAACATTTAATATATTTTCTAATATCAAAATATACAAGTGTGTTTTTGAATAGTGGGAAGGATGGCAGATTTATCTGCAGTATGTAATTATTGGTTTGCCAGTATATAGTATGAATGTTGTACACTTGCTAAGGTTCTTTTCCCCTTTGTGCTAGTTAATCCTTATGCTTGGCGAGTATATCTTGCATGTAGGTGCCCCTTCTTTCAAAAAAAGTTAAAGACACTACAGACATACACACACTTTCAAATAATATAACTTTCATGACATACAAGGAAGATAGAGTAGTTGAGAAAACAACAAGAGGGAGGAGTGTTAGAATGGGTAAATATGATGTCAATGAATACCATGATATGTGTAGACCCAACAATGGCAATACCAAGAAAAGCTACGTCAACGTATGCCATAAACTATGCCGCATAACCATGTCAATGCCCATAAATGCAATGTCAATATATGCCATAACCTGTGCCTGCACAACAATGTTGATACTGACAGTAGGGATTTCAATGTATGCCATAATCCATGCATGAATGACAATGCTGTTACCAGTAGAAACAATGTTGATGAACGCTATGACCTAGGCAAGCACAATGGTGTCAATATCAGTAAAGACAATATTGATGTATGCTATTACAACTGTATGCACAATGTTGAGAAGGTCGATAAAAATTATACCAGTGATTGCCATATTATTTTCAGGAGTTCCAATGAACTCCTATCTTGTTGTCAGATTCACTCAAGGTGATCTCCACTTCGACCCCAAGTCAGAGATATGTGATCAGTCAGGTCCCTCGACTCACACTCACGCCTATCAAAACACAGGGTCTCTCTTAACCCAAAGACAAACGCACACCCAGATAGTTGCACCACAAACAGGTCAGGGGAAATTGGCCCCAATGAAGCATGTAGATAGGAACACTCAGACAATCAGGACAGGACATGCACACCACACGTGATCATGCGCTCTTCATGCCGGACATCTGGACACATACACACTGACCGACACCAGCTCTCGCCAAGGTCAAAGGCTATCTCTGCTCTTATCTGATGCCCACACTTGTTAATTTATGGCTGAGATGCTTTTCAAGAATACAGAAATAACTTTACTGTACCCCACAAAATGTATATAATGTCAGCCAAAACTTTGTACACAGAGATACTATCCTCAAAAGCATTCTGTCGAGACTCACCTGGCTGCTGCGTTCATTTAAACCAACTTGTTCCTGTTTTGCCAAGCACCTCTTGTCGTTTCATTTCTTTTAAGTACATTCATATCAGAGGAACAACTATGACCATTATAGAAATAATATGGTGATGTCTGCTGTGAGAAGCTGGCCTGATATATGATGTCCACTTATGTAAGTGTGCACCTTGCACCAGTCCAGACAACCTTTATGGTGATTTAAGAGGTCTTAGACAACCTTAGAAAGCTCTCTAAGTGGTAGCTGTGGAGAGCAGCCTTCAGGCTTAGTCCAGAAAGAGTGTAAAGCAGCCTGTTTTACCAGAATGCAATCTTATAGTATAGATCAAGTGAAAAGAACCACACCAAGGGGCCCATTAGGATGGCAGGCGGATTGCCCCCGCCAGGCCAGCGGTGGTCACCGCCGGCCTGGCGGGGGCAATTCGCCCGCCATCTGCTCCGGAATGACCCCCCGCCATATTAATATGGCTGGGGGGTCCGCGGCGGACGGAAAGACCGTCCGCGCTTTTCTGCCCCGTCGCCTTGCGAACAGGGCGGAAAAGGGTTTATATGGTGGCGGTGTCTATCAGACACCGCCAGCCATATTAGCACGGGCTTGAAACAATGCCTTTCCGTGGCGGCACACCACAAAAAGGCATGCAGAGACTCCCTGCAGGGTCCCGTTGCGTACCCCCAGGGACTCCGGGGAGGTGGGGGGTGCACATGGGGGGTACCTATGGTACCCCCCAGAAGTTCCATGCACAGCATGGCAGGCCCCGCGAGGGGCCTGCCATGCTGTGCATGGAAGTGCACAGCATGCCTTCCTGCCATTGTGGTGGGTGGTGCTGAGTGCACCGCCCGCCACAATGGTAGGAATGCAGGATGCGTCCGCCACTGTGGTGGGCGCATCCTAATGCTGCCCACGGGACCCCCGCCCTTATGGCGGGTGGTCCCTTTCACCGACAGGATGGCGGGCGGGCAAAGTCTGCCCGGCATCCTAATGGGCCCTTAAGCCTTTATAAATATATGTATTTATTATATAATAATCTCTAGTACGTTCAAATATCTCCAACATGGAGATAAACACAATGCACATAATACATTAGCAAGAAACACAATAAATAGCACAGTATACACAGTGGGCCTGGGGGGACCAAACCATATATTAAGAAAGTGATATAAGAACCACAACTCGAGTCAGGATAATGTTGAGAGGATGTAGAATTGCTGGGGACCCACAGAACCACCCAAAGTAAGTAGATAGAGGCCCCACAGAGAGCATGTGCAGTGTAGAAACACAACCACGTGCTCCATACAAGTCTATGTGCAAGTCGCAGTTGGATTTTTAAAGATTAATGACCCTTCCCAGCGGACCCTGAAGAAACACCGTTAAAGACAGAAGGTTGGAGAGCCACCCTACCCATGGATGCCCTAGTACCCATGCTACATACTCCACGGAAGCCGGGTGCATATGTGTGAAGTCAAACCCAATGGAGGACTTCAGGAATGTGCCACTGTGGAAGAAGGTAGAAGTGTCCGGTGGAATCTGAGCATGGATTCTTGATGAGAGGTCCCTGCAAGCAGATGCGACAGAGTCTATGTCACTCAGGAGGACCAGGACACTTGGAATGCCCTCCGATGTCTGGTTTTTCAGGATGCATGATGAGGACCTTTAATCTGCAGCTGTGAGGACCAGGTGATGCTGAGTAGGACCAGGAGCCATGCATGAGCTGTCCCATGAAGGAAGACGAGGACTGAGGGGCAAGTGGCCATCAGGAGCACCAACACGCCTTGGCAAATGCAATCAAAATGCAGGAAGAGAAGGAGGAGCAACATTGGGATCAGCAAGGTCCAGGGGACTCGCCAACTGCAGGGGAGTCATGGCAGGCCCAGGCAATCAGGGGAGCCTAAAAGAAACAAGTGTGACCCTCAATTGGACCCACAGGCCAGAGGCACTGGAGTTGCGAGAGGACCTCAAGCAGCTCACCAAAATATGCAGTCCACGATGCACATGATGTGGTGTGGCTGAAGATTCAGGTCACTGGAGATGCTTGAGGTTGGGGCTACTTGTAGCGCAAGGATCTCCTTGGAAGGAAGCAAAACAAGCCTTTGCAACTGCAAGTTGGACGCAGGACATAGGGGTTTGGTTATTGCAACCCCCACAAGGGATAGCGGCCTCAAACTTTGTGAGAGGGCAGGGCAGACATCGGGAGCTGTGGAAAACTACCACCTGTGTTTCATAACATTACAGAGTCCGGAGGAGCTCAGGATTAGCAGACCAGTCGTCTTAGTTGCGGTGCCTGCGAATGCAGGGGAGTGACCCCTTCACTCCAAGAAGGATTCCTTCAAGTGACTTTAATGCTTCACAGGCTTTAGAAGGTTCCTGTATGATGCACAGGCACAGACGATGCAGCAGACTAGAAGGGAGATGAAGTCAGGCGCAAACAAAGTCCAGCGAAGTCCAGTGTGCCCAGACGGTAGAAGAAGTGGTGCCTGATCTGAATCTCATCCCATGATAAATCTAGGGACCTACATCCAGGTAAGTCATTAAGTACCCTTGGGAAATGGTTGGGAAGACTCAGGGGACCCTCCCAGGGGAGGTTCTGGGCAGAGGGGGAGGTTACCCTCATGTCCTTTGTCTAGTTTCACACCAGACCGGGAGCCAGCGGATTCCAGAAGTGGTTTGAACTGGACTATGCACGGAGACACCAAATGTGCCCCTCATGCAGACTTTCTGGCACTGGCAAGTGCACCCACATGGTCCCGCTACACTAATTCCTGCCTGGGAGGTGATCACACCTCCCTGTGACAGGATGCCTATTGTTCCACCATCCTCTGCTCGAGCTTGGCTCAGCAGCAGGAGGGCAGAATTGTGTCTCTGGTTGGCAGCAACCATTTTGTACTCTCCGCCTCTAGAAGGATGGCACTGGGAACACTTAGAGCCTAATGGAGGGCTCTTCTAGTGCTTCAAATCATACCTCCCACACCGTTTACTGTGTGGGGTTTGATTCCAACATGTTTGATACCAAACATGATAGGATTTGTTGCAGCCAGTTTTGAGATGGTCATTGCGTAATACACAATGCCCCTCTATATAGTATATGGCTGCTTCACTTACAATCCAGGAGAATGGACTCCGTAGGCTGTAGGGGTGTCCTGCTCATGCAGGGACACACTCTCACTAAGAACCAAGCCTCCTGCCTTCAGGATTGCAAAGGGCTGCTATCGGGGTGACTATTAGGTTTTAAGTTCAGTGACCCTTAGATATAGGAAACCTATACCGTTAGTAAGTGGTGCAAGCAACAACCTACACAGGCTGCAATGGCAAGACTGTAGTTCCATTTTGCATGGTCTCTCATGGGTGGCATAATACATGCTTCAGCCCATGGGAGACCTCCGAGGCACCTAGGCCCTGAGTACCTTAGTACCATATACTAGGGACTGATAAGTTTATCCCAGTTTCCAATCTGGAATGTACCTAAGTACTGAACACAAACATTTAGGGAGAAAGCAGATAGACTGGGTTCCTGATTAGCCGGATCCTTGTCAGACTAATAATAAACAGCATCATGTCAAGAAAAAAGTTGGGGTAACCATAGAAGCAGAACCTACTTTCCTTCATGCGCACCTAGTGGCATACATTAATTGTAACAAATGGTTGTGCACATCTCCTTAGTGACGCATGGGTTTTGTACAATATCATTTTGTATTGTGGAAATTATAAATCTACAATTGAAATGGCAAAACCACAAGTCCCCAAATGCAAAGTTCAGCTTGTTGACAAGTCAGTCCTGTGTGGCACGTGTAATTTCCCTACGGTGCTATTTTCTTCAATAATTATAAATAAAAAAGAATCCAAATTTCCTCATGATCATCAACTAAAATTGACCCGTTTTCAATTTGATGCTTTTGAGTGTCCCTGCTTTCGAAGTGCCCCTCATTCAGAAAACAAAGTGTGCATTAACAATTTCACAGCTGACTGTGAAAAGTCTAAGAATCAAATTCGATCAGGCGTTGTCCTTGAAGGGTCACGTCTCCACAGTCTGTGGCACTTACTTTTCTACATTGTGACTACTGCGGAAAGACTTTCCTCTGGTTACCATCTGCTGCAAGGAAAACATTGGCCAAAGCCGTACTTACATGTCAACTTGACTATGGTAATGTGTTGCATACCACCACTAATAACACCTTATTGGTGAAACTATAGATAGTACAGAATACGGTCTATCTACTTTGAGATCCTTGCACTGGCTTCCAATCAGAATGCGTATCATTTTCAAGACCTGTTGCTTTACTTACAAGGCTCTAATCAGTGCTTAATTTGAACTGGGGCTTTCTGGTTCTAAGCACCAGCTCTTAATTGGTTTCCAGTGCTCAGCACAGGCACCTAATTGTCAACACCATACTTAGAACAGTCCACCACATAGTGGCACTGTTCATCTAATTTAGAGATGACCAGAACAATGGTAGTTTAGGAATACAAAATACATTAAAATTGCTAATACCTGCCTCCTCAGCCATTCCTTTAACTTTGGGAACCTGGAATAATCTGAACTGTCGCATTTACAAGCGAGAGAGATGGTTAGTAGTTGTTTTGGCATTGACGACAAGGGAGATAGGTGGTGAAAGCTGCATTGGCCTCCTGGTCAGAGCCCTGGCACTTTATATTTTACAAATTAAGCACTGGCTCTAATGGGTGCTGCTCCCTTTACCTAAAGGACAAACTGATTTACTACCATCCTGCAAGAATGTTTAGACCAAGTGATAAGGTGTTCTTGACTGTTACCCACTTCTGCGCCACCAGACTGGGTGGAAGAGCTTTCTTCTTCTTGCCCCTTTGGCCTGGAACTAACTTCTCTACCATCTGCGTTGCTGTCTGGACCTTGCCAAGTTTAAAAAACTTTTGAAAACTTTGTTGTTTTAGGTGCTATTGAGATTCTTTGCTGGCTCATCGATGAAATATACCTCCGGGTACGATTTGTTGTGCTATGCTAAGTAGAAAGAACATAACATAACACAATACAACATAATATAATATATCATCGCATGACATAATATAACAATACATAATATAACATAACATAACAACATAAATGAGTATTTCTTTCAAACCATGATGATGAGTGCTTGATTCTCCTAAGGCAATCTATGTCTTATTCTACTCCATGCACTTTCCAATATATGAGCTCCTTTCACTCGCGGGAATGCACTCTGTACATAAGCAGCTATTGCCGTTCTCTGAAGAATTTTTTTCACCAGGATCTTACTTCTGCTGTTACCTTCTGCTCTCACGTGGTGTCCGATTCCACTAGGGCTCATAGTATGTTTCATTTGCATCTGAAAAATTATTTCTTGTGCTTAATTGGTCTTTACTGGCCAGGTGCTTTTGAAATTCTAATTTGATCTATGGCTCGGTTGGTGGAAATCTGTCACCAGACGTTTTGGATTTAGGCCTCCAATATTTTGCAACTTCTTTTAGCTTGTTTATTTGATGCTATCCCCGGATGAGGGTGAGTTCCTTCCTTCCAGTTTAGCACCCAACCTGATTTTGTCAGACTGAGGTAAATCTCCTGACCCCAGATGCCCCCTTTCAGCAGCCCAGAGCTGAAAATAGCCCAGGGATCCTCTTAATTCTGTGCCCTGGTGTCTTCCTTCAGCAGCAGTCCATGGCCATCAAAGAAGGTTGCATTGCTTGCCTGCACTTGTCAAGCCTAACACCTGCTAACCACTTGGAGGACACCTATGCTTCAGACTGCATTTGAGGGGTGCTCACCACAGGATGATCCATAGAACTTCTATATGAGCCTTCTTTCTAGTATCCCCAGCAGGTCGTTCTACTGAGCCCCAAGAGAGTATGGAGGCTAATGCCACTGCAATCAAAGCAAGTCCGGGGGGGGGGGTTCCTTAGCTTACTTGTCTGTCTGTGTTCTTCTCTAGGTTTCAGTTCTACTCAAAATTCTCCCTGTGTGTATTGGTCTAAAAATTGAGGTGAAAAGTTCAAAAAGGTTGGCATCTCAGCCATATGTCATATCATTTTACCACCCCAATCCATCCGGCTGTATGGCAATCCTGGGATTTTGCAACATGATGAAATCAAGCTTTAGTCAATCACAACTCTTCCAGAGATTGTATTCCCTTCACTCACTAACACAGCAAACTGGTTCATTCTTTAAAAAATTTCAAAAGGTAGCCTCTCATGTGAAAGGTGCCCGAGGTCTAGCTGTCTTCCTTTGTTTATGAGAGAAATTGCATGCTCAGTTGTCTGTAAATATGAGTTAATTAGCCAAAGCAGAATCCTCTCACCCCTTTGTGATCTCCCAGGAGAAGCCTAACCCCCTCAAAGGGGTATATTGTTTGGAGAAGGCTTTGGTCCACCTGCTGGTTAGCAGAGTAGTTAACTTGACACAACAGGATAGTTCAAAGTCTGAATTTCATTAGAGGACTACTGTGGAAAATACTGCAAAACACATGGTATATGAAGAAGAACATGTGTCAAATTAACAATATTTGCACAAATGACCATTTTGAACATAAAATAGAGACTTTAACCTTTTCTGTATGTTGAGTTAATGTGAAGTTAATATCTTAATCAGTGATGTACGAAATTCACACATTTGCTTTCACACAACAGTGTGAAATTTCTACACATTACAAACACGTATGCGTAATTCTCTGAAGTGCGCATCTGTGAATTAATGCTTGGTATTAGCATGAACTGCATCCTCACATCAATTTTTTAATGCGAGGCTGCATTTTGAACTAAGAAAATGTGCATAAAATGAAGTCGTAGCGAACAACTGGCACTTGAATTGTATTATTCCTGAGCATTCACTGTAACTTTTGACCGTGAATGGTGCATTCACAGTACATTTTACTGCAAATGCTGCATAGTGCGTCGCATAGTATAATGGTGCCATTATGAGAATTTTTCTTAATAACCATAAGAGAATTTTCTCTAAATTGTACAAATCACACCAGTGTAATTTCAGTTTCACTCAGGTCTAATTTTGATGTCGCTTTTATCTACAATGTGAAAACATGAAAGTACTACAGGCTTACAGTGAAGCAATACAGACTCACGCTAAAGTAAACAAAAATAGGGACATTTCATTTTTGATGACTTGGAGATGCCAGGAAAGGTTTCTCCTTTTTAGTCCCAAAACCCTCACAAACAGCCTAGCTACAGTCACTAAGAGTAATGGGGTAACCCAGTAACCCTCAAAACCTGGGTCGATTAACTGAATGAGAACAGTGGTTCTGTTGGGAAATTCATTTGCATTGAAGAATATATTGAATATATAGTTGTGGAAAAAGACTTTCATGTGAATAATCTACCAAGAAAATGAATTTTAAGGAAAACACAAACTGACCATAAGAAGGGTACAAAGGCTAATCTTTTATATTTGACCTTTCCGTCGGTTTGATTCTCAATGTTTTTAAGAAGCTGTCCGAAGCCAACAGTACATAAACTAAATGTACAAGTGGTAAGTGAGTTGTGACTGGTGACTGGGTGCTCAACAAAACATTTTTAAACAATACACATACTGATAAGCATACATATAGAGACAATATTTTAATCAATAGTGTCCACTTTGAATCACATTTGTTTCAAACGAATATATTATTTATTTTGTTTGCTTGAAACTATGTGTGGACTGATACAAAGGCAGAATGTTGACGTTTCGACCCTAGACGGATGCGCTGACTTTTGTGCATCTAAAGGCGGGTCTTCCTCAAGACTGCAAGAAAGATGGACAGCCTATAAGGTAAAATTAATAAGGTCAGTGTCAGGTGTGTGTCAGTGTTTGAATTAATGTCAATCTCGCTGCCTAGGGCGGCTTACCTTGTAAAAAGGTGGATGTATCGACAATGATGGCTTCTGATGTAGGTGGAGAATGTCAGCCGACAAACTCCAATTCGTTTGAGGCACGAATTCCTCTAGGAAGAATTAAACACGGTGAATTATTAGGTCGCCACCTCAGATGGTAAAACATTTGTCATGTGAGCTAATGTGGTCAGGGCTAAGCACACCTTTTAGAATAATTTCGGTCTTGAACACTAGCCGGTGGGAAGATCCGTATAGTTCTGTGCCCCCGTGGCGATCACCTGCAAAGGTAGAGGTCCACTCTTAATCCTGAGTAAGGGCATGTATCCTGGGTAGTCAGGTTAAAAGTGACCCATATGGCTTAAAACCGACCCACAGTGTCAGGAAGTGAGCATACATGTAATTATATTGATTTTTCAAACAAACGGCTGTGATTTGATATTTTTATTAAGGTGTCTATTAAATGAGCATGCTGTTGCTGCGGTGCACGGATGTGAAGGCATCGGTATGAACCAGACGAGTTTCTCTTGTGCTTAGAAGAACGATATTGAAAGCAAAACACCGATACCCTGTGGTTATTTAAAAAGGGCTCGGGGCACGGGTCTGGCACTTTAGATGGCCCGGTATTTAGATTCCAACTATTTTAACAACGGCAGTGATTAGAACATGTTTTTTTTAAAAAAGACTCGGAGCACAGGTCTGACCCCTTCGTTGAGCAAGGAAAAGAACCATCAGCCTGATTCATGTACGGGCCGTTTTGCGTGTCCCTAATAGCGATTAATAGCGACTCGCTATTGAGGAAACGCAAAACGGCATTCATGTACTTTTCGGGGAAAAAATAGCGACTCGCACGCGGGCGCTAAAGCCGTTAGCGACCTACAAAAAACGCAGAAAAATCGCTATTTCCGGCTACCTGCGATCGGGATTGCGACTCGCAATCCCGATCGCACGGGATTGCGACTCGCAATCCCGATCGCACGGGATTGCGACTCGCAATTCCGTGCGATCGGGATTGCGAGTCGCATTCTCGCGGGATCTGGAAAACGGGAAGACGCATTCCGAGCACCGTGATGACATCACAACCAGGAAGCAGCCAAATCACAGCCCCAAACACCACAGTGACGCTATCATTCGAGTGTTCACGACGGAAAGCTGCCGCTAAACCTCCGTTAGCGACTCCCGAACCGGCCGAAATAGCAACCGCCATGTCCGACGAACCTCTCCCTGGCCCCAGCACCAGCGCTGGCCGCAAGCGCAAACTAAAGTTCTCCGAGCAGGAGCTGGAGAACCTTATAGAAGGGGTGGTGGCCAACCACGACCAGCTCTTTGGAGCCAACTCAAGGAGGGTCCCAGAGCAGGAGAAGCGGAGGATCTGGGTGGGGATTGCCTCCAGCGTCAACTCTGTGGGCGTTGCGGACAGGTCGTTGGAGGAGCTGAAAAAGCGCTGGTACGACCTCCGAGGGCGTGCCAAGGAGAGGGTGGCGGAGCGCCTTGGTGAGGCATCAGGCACTGGAGGTGGTGGACCGACTGTCCCACCCAACACCCCCCTGGAGGACCAGGTAGAGGACACCTTGGAGAGGGAGGCGTGTGTTGGCGTGACCCCTCTGGACTCCTCCCGCCCCACCCAAGACACCCAAGGTAAGTGGCATGCACCTGCGACCCTGTCCCCTATGACCGTCCCTGACCAAATAGGCTCACTCATTGGCCCTTAGTCATGCCTATGTTGTGCATCAGGAAATGCCCTGAAGCATTGTGGGAGACGTAGTATGTCCACAATGTAGTAGTACCACAATGCGGCCAGAAAGGTTCCAAAGTGCGCAAATCCACAGCCATCCAGGGAATGACACCCAGCATGCATGTAACATCTGCACGTCTGACAGTCACATGCACCTAATGAGTATCCACTTACCCTCACAGGTGCGGATGATAGCAGTGACAGCGAGAGGCTGCTGATCGATGAGGAGGCCCAGGAGGAGGAATCCCTACCCGATACCCAGCCACCAGCCCCTGCCGCTGCGCAAACACCAGCAGCCAGGCCCCCCACCTTACCTGCTGCAACATCTGCAGGCCCACCGGCTGCCAAGACCAGAGCCCCCACCTTACCTGCTGCAACATCTGCAGGCCCACCGGCTGCCAAGACCAGAGCCCCCACCGTACCTGCTGCAACATCTGCAGGCCCACCGGCTGCCAGAGCCAGTCACCCCACCAATGTGCCTCCAGTGCCTGCCGCACCTGCAACACCAGCTGCTACACCACCTGCAGCTCGTCCAACCAGATCTGGGCCAGCCACATCCGCAACACAGCGGCCGCACAGCAGGAGGGGCAATGGGCATCTCCATGCCTGCATGAGCGTGGAGCGCCGCATGCTCCGAATACACCAGCGCCAGTCGCAGCAGCAAGGAGCCATCCAGCTCCAGCTGCATAGGATTGGCCGCAATGTGGCGGGAGTCGGCGAGCGGATGGACCGCATGACGGCGGCCATGGACCGCATGACGGCGGCAATGGAGGACAATACTGCAGCGCTGGTGAAGCACCGCAGTGTTGCAAGCAGGCGCCACCACCAGCTGTTGAGCCGGCTGTCCACCTATAGTCGCTCAAATTATGTGGCAGCAAATGCCACCACCCAGCTGTCGCGGCGCTCGTTGACCCAGCAGCACCAACTGGTCCAGTGCTGCGAGGACATTACCCGGGTGCTGGAGCACTTGACCACCGCCGTTACCGCACTGCATACACCTGTGCTACCGGCCATTGTGGGGGGAGACGATGCGAGTGAGGGTGCCTCCAGTGTGAGCAGCCACTCTGCCACGCAGGCCCCCCCACCTAGGCGCAGCACCAGGGCTACGCCTGGTACAGCTGCCCAGGATGAGGAAGAGCCTCACAGGCGCCTGGGAATTGTGCGCCGGAGGCGCCAATGACATTGTGTCAGGGACACAGGCGCAGGCTGAAGCTAAGCCTGCCATGAACCTTCACATGCAGTATGCAGGAATACTGCATTTTGTAAATAGTTGTTACCATGACCCTTTTTTCTTGTGAATCAAACAAATACATTTATTTTGCTGCACACATTCGCCTTGTGTAATCATTACATTTTGCATGCAATTGTGATATGTGGGGTGGGGGAAGGGGGTGGGCTAGAAATTGTTAGCTGTGATGTGGTTGCGACGTCTGTGGCCTTCAGCTGGGTTCTCCCCGCGTGCATGGTGCGCATGTGCTGGTGGCCGGTCGTCCCCCTCAGATTCACTGCCTGAGATGTCAACTGGTATCCGGCGCTTGGTTGCAATGTTATGAAGCATTGCACAGACAGCCACAATGCGGCAGCACGCTGCAGGACTGTAATACATGGCCCCACCTGTCTTGTGCAGTATACGGAACCTGCTCTTGAGCAGGCCAAATGTCCTTTCAATACAGTTCCTTGTCCGGATGTGCGCAACATTGTAGCGCCGTTGCTGAGGTGTGGCAGGGTTGAGGTAAGGGGTCAGGAGGTATTCCCGTAGGGCGTAGCCACTGTCACCTGAATGAGAGGAGCAGATGTTGATTGCCTGTGCAGCGCAGTTACTTCATAGCAATGTGACATTGTCGACAAAGTGTACTTACCAAGTAGGTGTCCTTCCCCAAACTCTCCCCTGATCAGTCGTGTGTGGAGTCCGCTGTGCCTGAAGATAAAGGAGTCATGGGTACTCCCTGGGTACTGGGCCACAATGTCAGTGATGATGGTCTTGGCATTGCAGACCATCTGTATGTTGAGGGAGTGGTAGGACTTCCTGTTGCGGTACATATACTCCGTGCCAGCTGGTGGGCAGATGGCGACGTGGGTACAGTCTATGCAGCCGAGGACATGGGGAAAATGGGCAACATTATAAAATTGGAGTTTTGTCAGGTCCAATTCCTGTTGGCTCGTGGGAAATGTGATGTGCCGATGGAGCTGGCTGAGCATGGCGTCAACAAAAGTGTGGAGGCAGCGTGACATGGTGGGCTGGGATATCCCCCCAGCAGCGGCTACTATGCCCTGGAAACTGCCGGAGGCCAGGAGGTGCAGGCTGCACAATACCTGCACATGTGTGGGCACAGAATTGTTTCGCCTTGTTGGGTGCTGCATGATGGGGTCGAGTTCTTGTATCAGCCAGGTGATCATTTCCCCATTCAGCCTGTATTTTGCATAAATCTGTTCTCTGGTTTGGCCCAGCAAGGTGACCCGCTGCCGGTAAATCCTTGCCTGCCTCATACGTCTCCTCCGTGCTGCTCGCTGTAGCCTTCGCCGCCTCACCACCATGTACATCCCAGGCATTGTGGATCGCCTAATGCTGCTGCTGAATGTCCTTATGTGTGATTGGTCAGGCCTGGACCTGTTGGTGATTGGCTAACAGTTTTTCAAATTTTGGTTAATCATGGCTTTTATGGTTACCACCTGCTTTGAGTTGTCCTTAAATTGCGGCGCGCAAACGTGCGATTTAGCGCTTTTTCGCTAATGTATTTCTTTCATGAATGCCGATTGAGACAATATTGCGTTTCGCTATTCATTTCGCAGATTCCGTGGTTGGTCGCTATTTCCGTATCGCTAATGCTCGACTTCCCGGAGTCTGCGACTATTACAGCGTAATCGCTATTCCGATCGCTATTATTTTTTAGCGATTTCGCTATTTCGTACTTGAATGCCGATTCCGTGTTTTGCACCCGCAATTGCGTTTTCGCAGCCATTGCGGGCGCTATTTCGCTTCATGAATCAGGCTGCATGTTTTTAACCTGGCAAGTGGTAGGGGAGCTCATCTAAATAGGGTAGTGGCTATGGAGTTGAATTCTGCTATCTTCAAATAGAGTTTCCTTTGTAAATTTACACTAAGGCAAAGAGGAAGTGCTGTAAAAGGAGGTCTTAGGATTATGAGACAATAGTCAGGATTGGTTGTTATATTATCTCCAATCACATGCTTGTGCACAGGATATAACTGACATCTCACAAAACATCTCTTCAGAATTTTCATGGACCTAGGAATACTCCACATGACGAAGAAGGCCCAGTTGGAAGAAAACTCCTGACTCCTGCTGGAAGAAAGGCCTCATACAAGGGCAAAGGACTCATGAATCCTGCTGCCACCAAAGAAATAGAATTAGTTTCTGATGATGAATAGCTTTATTTCGATATCTTTACATATCATAAAAGCATTACAGTACAACAATAATAAAAATGCATAAAAAATCTGACACTACACATTGTATAAAATTTACAAAACGATAGTAATCCATAAACTGCACTATTAACTTGCATAAAATCAGTTTGTGTACAAAATCCATCAAGACATTCTACTGGAGCAAAAGTTTCTTAGCAGTTCGCAACCGGCAGGCCCAACCCAAGAATTTAGCCAGACAGCAGGCAAACAAAGGACGAGCATCCGAACGTAATATACGTAGAGCCTCCAGATGAGATCTAGTGCCGAGGCTCCTACATAATGGTTTCAGCCATCTGGACCTGGGAGCTACGTATGCCGGACACTCAAACAGCAAGTGGGCCAAGGATTCAACCTTCAGTTCACAAAATGGGCAAAATGGTATGGTTTGCAAGGGTGGTTTCCAACTAGAGGTTAGCTGCCCTAATGGAAGAACTCCCACCCTAAATCTAAAATACAGTGATCTGTCCCATGGATTATTGATCAAGTCCAGGTAGGGTTCTCTGAGAGGGAGCTCCTTAATTACTAGAAACTCTACAGCAGATCTACATAGATTGGAGTTGCTCATTCTCACATTAGTCACCCATGCCCAATATAATTTCTTAAGCAGCTGTTTTGGGGGGGCTGTTCTGTTTACCCAGGCATCACCTAGGCCCATTTCATAGAGAAGCCCCTTAACTTCCCTAAGCCAACCAACCTTGTGCCAACCAGGTAGGGCAATGAGTTCTCTTAGGGCGTCCGCATAGCTGCTTAATTCTGGAACATTCCATATCCGGGCCCATAATAAGAGGGGTCGTAGCCTTGCTTGCTCATTTATTGGTCGTGTGCCTGCATCAAGCAACAAAGGGAGTGTGGGGGTACTGTGTGGCAATTTCATAAGATCCTTATGAAAGTTGTTTTCGAGGCATGTTAGGGTGTTAACTCTCTGCACTCCCCACAATTCCGCACCATACAATGCAGCGCTCACCACCCTTGCCCTGTATATATCTAGTAGCGCCCCAATAGGTTTGAAGGATGAGGCGCGTTGCTCTTTAAGCAGGGCCCCTGTGGCCCTCTTATGAATCAGAATTTTTTTTTGGTGATGGGCCTTCCAGTTCATCGTGTCGCAGATTCTTATGCCCAAGTAATCAAACTCCTTAACCCTGTCAAGGGGCACAGAATCTAGGACAGGAGGGAAAACAGATTTCCTGGGAGGATTCAGAACAAGGAATTTGGTCTTGCTTATGTTAATAGATAGTCCCCTGGTGTCACAAAAGTCCTTAAAGCTGGAAAGCAACTTTTGGATGCCAGCAGGAGTCTTAGAGATTAGGAGGGTGTCGTCTGCAAATAGGAGCGTAGGAATTTTCCTGCCAGCCAGGGAGGGTGCATCTGTTGGCTGTTGAAGAAGATGCTCAACCACTCCGTTAACGTAGAGTGAAAACAGAGTGGGAGCTAGGACACAACCCTGGCGGACACCCTTATCTACAGGAATTCGAGATGTTTTTTGCCCCTGATCACCCCACCTAATCTGAGCATAATTTCGCTCATGGAGCTTAATAAGCAAGGCCAACAGGTAAGGGGGAATACCTAACCCTTCCAGGACATTCCACAATTGGGCTCGTGGGACCAGGTCAAAGGCAGTTCGTAAGTCGATGAAAATTAATTACAAGCTACCCTTGCCCAATACGACCACTTTCCAATACAACATTAACAAGCGAAATGTCTGCTCGATAGTACGTGTTCCTGATCTAAATCCTGCCTGGAAATCTGATAATATCTGATTGTCTTCAACCCACTGTAGGATTCTGCCCAAAATTACTTTGCCTGCTACCTTTTGTGTTGAATCGAGCAGACTGATTGGACGGTAATTCGCTGGGTCGTCCCGACAGCCTTTCTTAAAAATCGGGACGACCTCAGCGCCCCTCCAAGAGTCAGGTAGACAGCCTCCCAAAACAGCCTCATTCAGTAGTGAAGAGATTAGTCTGCTCCACTCATGTATGTTTACCTTCAACAGATCGCCGGGGATGCCATCCGGGCCAGCAGCTTTATTTGTAACAAGGGACCTAATTGCCCCTTCTACTTTGTTGGCACAAAAGGGGTAATCAATAGTTGCAGTGGCAGCCGGCAATCTAGGTGGAGATTCCGTGCTAGATTGTATAACTAGGGGGATAGAATAAAGCTTCGAGAAGTGGACAAACCAAGCCTCCCCTGAGATGTTACAGGTCAATTGTACATCATTGGGCTTATCCCTGGCTCTCAGCAAATCCCAAAACCCCTTAGAGTCTTTCTTAGCACTCGCCTTCATTAAGTCGCTCCAAAAGATAGAATCATGGGCTTCCTTGGCCAAGACTATAGTTTTATTATAGAATTTCCTGGCAAGTCTAATTTTCCCAGAGTCTTTGGATTTCACAGCAAGAATGAGATCCGTCTTGGCGGCCCGACAATCTGCCGAGTACCATTTGTCTCTCGCCTTAGAGACACTTCTCGACCCGACCCTTACCCTTTTTTGCGGGATAATAAACAACTCACTAAGGGCCGAGATAGTTTCAGTAAAAGACGCTAGGGCAGTATGGTCGGAGTTTACCTGAGCATCTAAGCTCGACTTCATAGCTGCCACTATAATCTTTGCTTGTTCCATTCTTCCCACATCTGCTACTACTTTGGCCCATTTTAGTCGCCTGCCACAATTGGAGGGAACAAGTTCATGGGAAGATTTCCATGCCTGGGTGACCTTAACCTGGTTCCCGACTTGCCACGGCGGAAGCATAGTTAGAGACAAGGGGTTATGATCGCTATCACAAGAAGAGATAACTTCCATATCTCGGTGGAATGGCCATAAGTTGTAATTTAACATAATATAGTCTATTCTGGAAGTATGTCCCAGCCTATTATAGGTATGTGCTCCCCCTAGGTCTGAGTTGGAGCGCCCATTTGTTGCTCTCAGGGTGTGTTCCATGCAAAGAGAATTAATGTCAATTACACTCTGCGTCCATTTTTGGATTGGATCTAGGGAGAGCGTAGGGATACCTCTCCTTGTGTCATCATCCCAAATATCTAATATATCCTCACTTGCCAACGGCTCATAGCAGCAGTTGAAGTCACCTGCAAGGATTACATAAGAATCAATCTTGCAGGATTCAAGTTCACTATTTAAACCTGATGATGCTAACATTGATGCCCCTCCTTTGGCCCCCCTTAGGTAGAGGTTGAACACTTCTAACTTCCTACCCCCCTGGCACTGTATGGTTAGTCTCTGCAGATCTGGGGATTGGGTGAGTTTGTAATTAACACTAAGACCTAGAGCAATACTGACCCAGATAAGGCCTCATACGAGGGCAAAGGACTCATGAATCCTGCTGCCACCAAAGAAATAGAATTGGTTTCTAGTCTCAAGTAGTTGGCCTCCTCTTCACCTGCTTCAGGGACAACAAAAGGAGAAAAAACCCTGACTCCAAAACAGTCCAGCTGACCACAGTGGTCTAGGTCCTGCAGGAGACCTGACTGGGGAGAGAGAATTATTGAGGAGTTAGAGGCTGTTGGATTATCCAAGATGTATTGGGAAATGTTTTCATCATCCAGGGGACAGGGACAAGGTGATAAGGCTTGCTCAGTGATGTAACTATCAAGGTGGAGAAGAATATCATGTGTGTGCTGCTTGGAGATTTTTGTTGTGCTCACAACTGGTTCCGTGTATCCTCTTTGTAAAGATTTCTGGCCTCGGGGGGCATGGCCAACTGCCGAGTAACATGGCCACTCTCTGAGGGAGCTCCGCCCGAGCGCACCCGTTTCCAGCATCTATCCATTTAAAATCCAAAGGTGAAGAGGCACGAATGGCAGTCTTGTGTGCCTGAAGCCAGCGCTATTCATTTGTGCCACGGCACGGCCGTTTTCGGTGAGCTTACGCTGAGATCGTCTTGACGTCGCACTCAGCCCGGGATATCGGCCCTGGCAGTGGAAGAGGGGCGTGCAGGCCCGGATGTCATCCGTGGCTCTTTTCCTCAGCGAGGAACTCTGCTGGGTATTGCTAAGCCTGCACCCTCCCGAAGCCTTGGATCTCTGGAGCGGGCCGTATGTATGTGCCTCGATGACCCGGCAGGAGCCGCAATACCGCTGGGGGGGTACAAAGTCAACATGTGGCCCAGGGGCTGACTGGCTTCAACACGGAGGTGAGGAGTAAAGGCCGCACTTCAGGAGCCTCGTTTACCAGCGGGAGCGGGGCACGTATTCTTGTTGCTAGGCCCGGCTTTATATCCCGAGCCAAAATCATTACCTTGGTGTGCACCTTCTCCCCTTGGGCGCTCCCCCCGCAGTGGACGCAAGGCCATCCTGAAGGAGTGAAGGAGGTGGCCGTGGCAATTTCGGCCCTACCCAGCGGCCTGGCACAGATTGTAGGGCTGCACCCCGCAGTGTGCCACAGATCCTCATTCTCTGCACCGACCCGGCTGTGGGAGCGGTGAGGTAGCGGCCCATATCATCTGCAGCGATCAGAGCTGTCCAGTTGGCGGAGTTATAGCAGATCGGCTCAATAGTTCGGCGAGCGGCGAAGTGCGGTGTGTAGTGCCATTGAGTTGCCGCACCCCACGGCTTCCACGTGCCAGAGTCTGCAGCACAGCCCACACCCCATTGAAAGCAGTGACTCTGTGGTAAATGCTTACTATATCTTTTCCCCTCTACCACTGCATCAGAATGTCCTGTGACATCATAGAATGTTTAAGTGCCTGACTCTAGCTAGAGAGTCAGTTGGTCATCTCAGGCTGAGGAGCTGGAAGCTCTCTCCTGGTGGGGTTTTCTCCTAGTATCTTTCTATCCTGTAACCTGCCACCTATCTACTTGCTAATAAAGAGGAATCTACTACTACACCTGGACTATGCATTTATGTTTGTGTACCACAATTTGGCGACGATTTGAAGCTGATGAATCTACATGTGTCAACTAAAGACAAGTGTCTACTAAAGAACCAAGAAGGAACCTAAACAAACTAAAAGGTAACGCCCAGCTAACCCCACCAGTGTCCTTTTCAACTTGGACAGCCTGCACCCTGGGCGTCTGTGTTGTGAGTGAGCTAACTGCCTTTTCGCTGTCATCTGGAGTCTGTCTGTTTCCAGCTACAAGAGCCACTGTCTCAGCGGGCCTGATCACCCTGTTGTGCCTTCTGGTTTTCTTGTATTCTTTGACAGTTCGCTGTGGATTCAGTGTATATTCACACAGTGTGGGCACTTCTCCTACTACAAGCGCTTGTTGTATTTGTTCTTCTGGAGGTGCCCCGGCGCTAGCAGTACCCTCACTCTCACAACACTGTTGTGTCTCTACCTTCTCCATCACAGGAGCCACCCATCATCTGTTTTGTCAAACTCTATGTAGCCTTTCTGCATTGGGTGTGTACTCCCACAGTGTGGTGTTTCCTCTGCCTTCACAACTTCAAGCCATTCAGCGTATGGAAGCAGCGTGTGGAAAATTGGAAGCCTATTTGTATTTTTGCGGTGAGAGGGGAACATTTTTGAGACGTTTTGTGTACTTTTCCAATGCGATTTACTTTGAGGCGGTTGAACCTTCACATCATGCGCAAACCAACTGCCATAGCGCGCACGCAATCTTACCCGCCTCGTAGAGCCTGCATCTTGCCCTGTGTGACGTCTGCCTCTCCGTCACTGCTTTCTCCCTTGCCAGTCCGGTATGCACATCTTCGCCGTGAGCCATCCAGCACCGACGTGAAGACTTGCCTCCATTTTGGTTGTTCTTGCTGCGCAAGTCTCCGCAGTGTGTACGAGTCCGTCCGTTGTTGCCACTGTTTTAAGAGTTTGAAGGTTTGTCCCTTGGTCCGCTCCAGCTTTTCTTGCGGTCCTAGTCTCTTAACTGTTTCAGTGGATAGTGGAACATGAGGAATGAGGAGTGTATGCCTACGGCGTTCTAAGGAGAAAAGTGCTTTCAAGCTTTCTCTACATTACTGTCTGCAATCGAGATTTGCCTTTTCCAAGAGGAGGTTCTCTCAGGAACTCGGGTGAGAGATTCATTTCGTGACTCTTATTACGTTTCTAAACATCTGCATTTCGATGCTTTCAAGCTTCCTCTACATCACTGGTTGTATTCAAGTCTTGCCATTTCCAAGAGGAGGTGACTGTGAATGTCCCATCTTTAGACTAACTCTTGGTTGAAGGTTGCCTGCTTATCACCCCATATTTCCTGTTGTGCAGTCACTCATCGGAATTTATGGACAATCCTAGCCAAGAAGTCCTCGGGTGAGAAATCGCTCACCGGAGCTCAAGTTTTTTTTTATTTTTGTGTGGGGGTTGCATTGATAATGTATATTTATGTGTAATTTCATTTTCCTTAACAGTGGTGGGTGTCAGTTTTTTTTGTTTCCTAAGGCAACATGTTTACTCTATGGTGTACCCTTACTTTGAGGAGGTTGTGGTGTCAGTCTGTACCAACTTTTGCTTCCTAGAGTCATGTTACCTCTTGGTGTACCCTATACATTCATAGGGGATGTTGCTGTCTGGGTTTTACAGGGTGTGTTTCCTGTGTTTAATTCTGATTGGTCAGCTAGGTTGTTTGTATTTAATTAATGCCCCATTTATGTACTAAGGGTTAGTACTCTACGGTGTACCCTTACTTAGGGGAGGTTGTGGGGAGGTTGTAGTGCTAGTCAGTGCCTACATTTTGTTTCCTAGGGTCTTGTTGTTACCCTCTGGAGAAGTTACGTTGCACACTTTTAAAGTGGTGTACCCTTTTATTAGGGGAGGTTGTCTGTGTGGTAAATGCTTACTATATCTTTTCCCCTCTACCACTGCATCAGAATGTCCTGTGACATCATAGAATGTTTAAGTGCCTGACTCTAGCTAGAGAGTCAGTTGGTCATCTTTCTATCCTGTAACCTGCCACCTATCTACTTGCTAATAAAGAGGAATCTACTACTACACCTGGACTACGCATTATTGTTTGTGTACCACAGACTCCATCTATCCTTTGTACTATTCCTTGACTTACCTGTGGGCGTCTCCTTAACAGACTTGCCTAACCCACACTCAGCCCCACAGCGAGAGCACCTACCAACAGTGCTGTAATACGCGCCACGCAGGCCCGGCCGCTCTGCCCTTTCCTACTGTCCATACCTCTGGTGAAACCTGGTCATGGCTGTGGGCCGCAACATTGCAGGCCAAATTGGAGAAATACACCTGGGACAAGGTCCCTGGCCCTGCCAACTAGGATGGCGATGCCCCGTCGGAGAAGCAGAGGAAGGGGCAAATTAACTGACCCTACAGGACATCCTCACAGCCATAACAATGGTCCAGACATCGTTGGAGTCCAGCATTGACTCTGTGTCCACAGAAGGTTCGCTCATCAGAGCTGATATGCGCTCCATGAACACCAGACTAAAGGAAGTAGAATCCATTGCAAGCTCTCTGGTCACCGATACTACTGCCCTACAGCGGGGGGTGGATGACCTCCAGACCCTGACTGTGAGACTAGAGGTGCAACTGGATGAGTATGAGGGGCACTCCAGGTGCAATATTGTCTGCATACTGGAGGTCCCGGAGAGAGCAGAAGAACCGTCGGCGGAATTGTTTGTAGAGGACCTAGTCACCACTTACCTCAAACCGACGAGACTGTCCAACTTCTTCTCAGTCAATAGGGCGCACAGGGTGCCCGGGGGCAGACGAAAACCTAGAGCCCCCCCTCCAGACATATAGTCGCTAGGATTAGGGACAGGGACGTTATCCTGCAGGCAGCTCGGGTAGCACCCCCACTCGAATACCAGAACAGCAAAGTGGTTTTCTTCCCAGACTTCACCCTCAAGGTGCAGCGACACAGTTTTCTAGAAGTAAAAAGGGCGCACGAGACAAAAATGTCAAATATGCCATGCTCTTTCTGGCCAAACTGTGGGTGGAATCGGAGGGCAAGGCTTGGTTCTTTGTCGCCCCTGAAGCTGCGTGGGACTGGCTGGATGGCTAGCAACCGGCGAGGCACAAAGGTTATCGAATGCAGCAGAGTGGCCGAGAAAAGGCCCAGAGCAACCCGGAGAGAGGATCCCCGCCGGGAGGGTGAGAAGAATCAACAAGAGGCGACTAAGAACTGGTCTGTATGCAATGTTGTAATATGTGATGGCCCTGACCTTATCTCTCGATGGGTCTGGGCAGTGGTTGGGTTATGTTGATTAACAAACACGTAACCAGGCCGCGCTCCAGTGACTGTTTCATGTTCAAAAGACTGCCATCAGTTTTATATACAAAATGAGTGTGGGTATCTTGTTTTATTGATTCACTGTTTGCTTTTATTGTCCGCACGGGTACCCAGTTGGCCACACGCACCACAAAGTTTTAGGGGTGGACGATAGGCACTCTGCAATTTTGGGGTGGTGGGAGGTTCTGATTCTGCCAGGTAGGGAGGAGGGATGTGTTCTCTTTGTTGGGGGGGTGGGACCCTGTGCACAAAGTCTCTCCGTCATGATCCACAGCCGTATTGCTGCTTACAGCTCTCATCCTTGTGCCCGGAGGAGAGGGAGGGGAAGTATGTTTCCGTTTAGTTTTGTTATAGATGGGTATGTCATGTTAGACACTTTGAGGGACATAGCAACAAGCATGCTTCATGTTGTGACTTCACTGCACCTTGGGGAGGGTCGGAAAGTGGGCATAGTGTACTCTGACGATGCTGCTGGGGGGCTTCCCTCACGACTCTACACTCACACCTCAGACAATGACTGGTATCGCAGTTAGGCAAAGGCTCAAATTGCTGGCCTGGGGGACAAGATCAAAAGGGGCATAGTGCTCCAATTCTTGAAGCAGCACTCCCCCAACGTAATTCTGTTACAGGAAACGCATCTTCTCGGGAATGCCTGTAAGGCCATGTCAAGATAGGGGTTTAAATTGGTGGCACACTCAGCATTTGCGTACGGTTCCAGGGGAGTGGGAATAATGTTGCATAAATCGATCCCCATGACAATCGACCATATCTGGACTGATAGCCTAGGTAGATTTGGTGCGACTTCTGGGACCTGGGAGGGGGGCACAATTAATCTATGTGCCGCCTGGCTTGCAGATCCAGGCATTTGTGGACACTGGTAGTCTTCTCTTAGAGTTGCCAGGGGGCAGATTACTGATCGGGGTGACTTTAATTTCATTGTCTCTGATTCCCTGGATAGCTGGCTACAGAGGGTCCTGCCCCCCTCCCGAATTCAGATTCATAGCTTTCTGGGGGCACACGGCCTCATAGATTTCTGGAGGAGATTATGTCCGGTTGAGCAGCAGTACACTTTATATTCAGGGGCACACTGTAGCATGTCCCGGATTGACTACATCCTGACATTAGCGCATCAGATGGATTGTATTAAAAAAATACACCACCTGGCCAGGGGAATTTCTGACCACTCGCCTATCTTGTGTCGTTTGGAGGTGGGTGAGACCTCCATGGGCAGGATGGCCCAATTAACCCTTAGTATCCTAAGGTCCCCCAGATCAGTGACAAGATCATGAGTGACTCTGATCTTTATTTCCACGAAAACGAGGGATCAGTATATTCACCTGTGACGTTGTGGTGGCCTATCAGGCTGTCATTCGGGGGTGGCCCTGGCTCAAATTGCGGGTCTACGGAAGGAAAAGCATGCGGGCATGACCCGCCTCTCGTCAGTGGCCTTAAGTGGACCTCAGATTGGGAGGACCGCATTTCGCCATATGTGGATGATATTTTACTCTACCCGGCATTCCCGGCGGCCCGCTCAACAGGGTATTGAACATATTCTTGGTGTTCGGCAGATTCACTGGCTACAAAATAAATTGGACCAAGTCAGTGCTCTATGTCCTGCATGGGGCATCTCCCTCGCTTCCCGGGGATTCTGGGTAGCAGAAGCGATAGACGGCTTTAAATATTTGGGGATATGGGTCTCTAAGAACCCATTCCGTTTTTATGAGCGTAACCTTCAGCCACCCCTACTACGTCTTAACAGCAACGTCCGACACTGGAAATCTCTCATTCTGTCCCTCCTAGGGTGTGCAGCCCCATTCAAAATGATGTCCCTCCCTAGATTCTTGAACTTTTTGCAAAACGCTCCACATCACATAGACTTCGTATATTTCAAGGAACTCTACAGCATTCTTCGGGATCTGCTTTGGGAGGGAAAGCCACCCTGAATTACCACTCATAAGGTCACACTGGGGTGGTTTGATGGGGTAATCGGTCTACCTGACATCAAAAATTATTACTGAGCATCCCATCTTGCAGCAATCAATCCGTGCACTTACAGACCACAGGGTGACCATGCTTTGCAGATTGACAGGTGGCTCCTACTGGGTGGGAGCTTTGAGGGGGCAATATACTCAGTTAGGCCAGCCCTCGCTGGACCCACTGGGATGCCGTACAGGTGTGGAGGGCGGCCACAAAAAGTCTGGGATGGGAAGATAGGATTATGCTGGTGACACAACTCTGGCACAGTGAGCGTCTGGGTAAGTTGATCCCCTCGAAGGGTTTTGACCGCTGAGAACTGATCAGAATATCGAAAGTGGGGGACTTGTGGAAGGCAGGTGACATAGTCCCCTTTACCCAGCTACAGATAGACTAAGAGTTGGTGCAAACCAAATACTTCACATATATACAAATTAGGCACGCTTTGCTCGATGTATTGGCCAGAGGGGAGTCCATTTCTGAGTCCTCCCCTCTTGAGGACAGAGTCTTAGATGGAGACCTAACGGAGAAGGCCATATCACTTATTTACAAAAATTTGATTAACAATACTGCAGACCGGTTAGTCCGGCTACAGGCAAAATGGGACCATGACGTAGCGGGGCTTGATGACAAGGAGTGGCTTGCGGTGATAGAGCAAGGTTTGCAAATAAGCAACTTGCTCGGATGTAATCCTCTCATATAACCTCGTTATAAATTACTAATAACCATTGTAATACTAATTTACATGACATTTTAACATTAGAAAAGAGGGTAGCTTGCCTAGGTGTTTTACTAATAAATAACCAGAGTGCAAATAAAGATGGCTGCTAACCCGGGAAAAAGCATTGCGCATGCGTGAACTGCATGACATCTTAACGCTTGGAGGGAAAGTTTTGCTTCTGCGCAATGACAGGTAAAATGGCCGCTTAACAATTCACATGCTAAGCATCTACTCTGCTGAAACTAAATCGCATTATATATCAAGTACTAATGCATAAATAGTCTTTATTATTAAATGGGATTAGAGTAGAGATAAGTGGTATGCAGTAAAAGAATTTTATTTGAATCTAACATCTTGTCTTTTTGACTTCTCTGTTAGTTCGTATTTGGGCCTTAAAGAGAGCTAAGGGCTGACAATCATGTGACACTCATCCGCATGCGTGGTAGAGACAACTTCGGAGTCATGAGCTCAAGTCTTGTAACCCGATTAAGGACAGCCATTCTACATGTCCTGGGAACCAGCTGTACATCCTGATGACTTCATGGACAGCTGTACAAACAGTATACATTGTTGATAACGCATTATGAAAATGGGCGGGAATAAAGCTTGGGAGAAACAAATTAATGGGTGGGAACATAAGACAAAGGTCTTAAGAAAAAGTATTAAATTTAGAATGGTGTGATGATCATACCCTCGGCTTGTCCAATCTGAATTAGGAATTTAATAAGGTTGGTAAACATTTATGGGTGGTAAATGCCACTAAAAAGGTATAATTGGGGGAGTTAGGTAGATTAGTTAGCCCAATCGCTGCTCAATTGCTGCCAGAACCCTGAGAGATAGAGATGCTGTCCGATTGCTGATCAAAGATTACCTTAAGAAGCAGACTTGGAAAATGTCAAACAAATAGAATTAGGAAGGAGATCGTGGAAGAATTGAGGAGGTAATAGAATTAGAAAGGAGATCGCAGAAGAATCAAGGAGGAAAACAGTATCAGAGAGGGGTGAGACGCAGGCGTCGAATCCAGAAGGGGCTGCCTGTTCTGTCCTATTCCTGTCCTGAAAATATCACCCGAATTTTCCAAGGGATCCATAACTCTTTGCCAGAGGAGTCCGTTCGTGCCCCATCCTTGGTAACTATAAATCTGTGTATTCTGTCAATGTGCCTTTTCTCTCTATCCTCTCTTCCTGAGGTACTTGTCATTGAAATTTATAGTTAATTTCAGACAAATTGAGTCTTACCTCTTCAGAATGATGGAATTAACACTGTAATTTGTCTTTGATTTTCATGAAAATTCAGATAAACCTTTAAACAGTCAGTCAGTCAGAATATCTTTATTCGACTTATTACAAGTCATACAAAGAAACAAAACAATAAAACCCTGAGAAGCAATATATACATAAATAACCCTTCAATGACCTAAAAACATCAAACTAAGTACATATTATACTATAAATACTATATACAAGAATAAATAGATAATGCATTATACAATACATCAAAGTAAAGAAAAACATAACAACTTTAAAAAAGTTTAAAAAAAGTTTAAGGCGACACCTGACCCCCCCTTTTTGCCCTTACAGCGGCCACTAAAAAGTTGGCAATACAAAAAGTTGTGCGGGGATTTGTCAGGAGTTGTAAATAAAGCAACGCCGGACGCACCTGAGTAAAGCCTGCTTCTTTCAGGATGGGGAGCAAATATTTTCTTCTCTGCTCATGGTATAGGCTACAAAACATAATAAAATGCATTGTGTCCTGAACAGAAAAATGGTCACAACTGCATGGGGGGGCTAAGTCTGGCTTCTGCCAAGATGTAAAAGAACCTAAATAAAAATGTAACAGGTTAAACCTAAATTTAGTCAGTAAAAACCTGTGGTAAGGGACTGTAACAAAAATGAGATAAGATGCAAGGGAAGATTCGCTCACCAAGAGATTGTGAGCCCTAACTGCTGGCTTCTGCATTTCAGCTTCCTCACGACGCATTTCCTTCATAACCCTGAATGACTGTTTTATAAGGTCTATGTCCAGAGCTCTAATTTTATCTGGGCTTAGAAAGAGTTCTGGGTGGCCCAAATCAGTAAATGATTTAATTAAGTGGGCCAACCATGGAATGCTACTATGTTTATCAAGTAATAAACATCCTTCAATATTATGTGGTTCAAAGGAAGATCTTCGTTCAACCACATTTTTAGCCATAGAGTTAGAGGTGCTAAACTCAATGAGTCTGACAGGTAGGGTAAACCCACCTCTTTATGTATGGAAAAAGTCGGAGTTGACTGGGGGATAGAGAGAAGCGACCTTATAAATCTATTTTCTGCCCTTTGGATGGGATCAAGATTCACGTACCCCCACAAAGGGGATCCATATAGGGCAATAGCAACAGGCTTGCACTTATAGATCTTTAAAAGGGCTTCCATGGGCCTGGCTCCCAGCTTACCAGCAAAGCCCAAGAGCGCTGAGGAAGATCTTATAACCGCCAGCCTCTTTGCTCTAATCTGTGGCCCCCACGTTCCGTTCTGGTCAAACAAAACACCCAAGTAGGGAAATGTGGTTACCTTGGCAACCAGGGCCCCTCTGCAGAAGAATGATTTATGTTTCTTTTTGAAACGTTCGCGGCCCATAACCATAGTATGTGATTTAGAGACATTAACCCTAAGGTCTAGGTTATCCATGAAGGAGCCAAAAGCGTCCAAAAGACGCTGAAGACCTACGCCAGTGCGAGCAATCAACACGGCGTCATCCGCGTACAGGAGTGCCGGAATGTGGACATCTCCTGCACGTGGCACGTCCGCGTCCTGGTCTCGCAGATAGTCCCCCAGGCCGTTGATGTAGATGGTAAAAAGCGTGGGCGCTAAGATGCAGCCTTGCCGAACCCCTTTTAAAGATTTAAAAAGCGGGGTACATCTGCCGTTGTTTGACACTCGGACAGCTGCAAAAAGCTCCTGATGCATGGTGGCCATGCACGTTACCAAAGCTTCATCAATACCCATCTCCAAAAGAATTGTCCAAAGTTTTGCCCTATTAACGAGGTCAAAGGCCGAGGATAGGTCCATAAATGCCAAAAACACCGAACCCTCCTTGGCCACCGTATACTTTGAGATGAGTAAATGCAGATTAATACATTGTTCGATGGTCCCTTTTCTCTCCCTAAAACCATATTGTAGGTCAGACAACCCGCCACAGCCCTCAACATTCTCCCTCAGTCTAGATAAAAGGACTCTGCCCAGAATTTTTATCGTTGAGTCCAAGAGGGATATGGGCCTATAGAACGCGGGGTCGTCCCGCTGACCTTTGTTTTTAAAAATGGGGACGATGGTAGATCTGGCCCACGAGGCGGGAGCTGGGTTACAATTAACTGCATTAAACACATTTGACATAACCTCAGCCCACAGTTTAGGAGAGTACATAAAAAAGTCAGCAGGGACTCCATCGGGGCCAGGTGCCTTATGTTTGGTGGTAGCCAAGATAGCTTTCTCCACTTCTTGGGGATTAAAGATGATGGGATGAAGGTCCACGTTTATTAATGGAACATCTTTACAACCGACTTCATCACCCCCATAAACATTTTTAAAGAAACACAACCATTTTTCATCTGTGATCACGCAGTCCATAGGTGCATTGCTGTCATCAGAGAATATGGGCTGTTTGATAATCTCCCAAAATCTCCTACTGTCCTTCAGCACTGCTGCCAAGAGAAGATTATCCCATGTTTCGCTTTTAATGGTATCTTTGCGTTTCTTGACGGCTGACTTATAGTTTTTCCTTAATCTCCAGATTACATCTTTATCCCTTGGAGTGTTTTTTAAAGCTGCCAACAGTTCTCTATGGGCTTTTGAGCATGCAGAATCAAACCATCGCTTATGTCCTTGTACACCCTGGAATGGTTTTGATAAAAGATCCTTGGATACCTGATTACAGATTGCCTCATAGGCCGCTACTATGTGAATACCTTGCGTGCCCGGATTTTTACAGATCTCCACATTGTCTTTGATTTTAGGAAAACATTTTCCATAAAAATTCTCCGGAATCACTTTAGCCCACTTCACTCGTCGGTCTTGATCAGTGGTCCTCAGGGGATGTGCTGGTTTTAGTTTCATTGGAGGCGCCCCCATCTGGGCACCCCAGGCCACTTCGAGTAAAACTGGGTTATGGTCACTATAGTGTGTAGCAACTGTGCGATATGCCATGGTCCGATTTAAGATCCCTGGTGAGACAAAAATGTAATCGATCACTGTACCATTTTGGGCGCCGGTAAAAGTTGGCAATCTCAGGCCACTGTCCGGTTCATACAAGTCGTAATTAGCCAACAGATCTTCAAGCTCCTGGCCCTCTGCAGAATGTTCGAAATGAGGGCCCTGTAAGGCTGCGTCATCAAACTCATTTGTACTTCTTCCCTTACATGATAGGTTACATAAATGAATGTTAAAATCGCCTAATAAAATAAACTCAAAAGCTAACTCGGTATTCTGTACTGCTGTATTTAAAATATTATCCAAACTGGAGATATTGCGACCGCTATATTCAGAATTCCCTGAATTGTAGAAATTTACATATAAAATCCTACATGTTTTATTAATCACCCTTTCAATCATTAGGATATTGTCAGAGTCAGTACTAATCTGCCTATAGCTGCCCACTAAATCTAATGCAAACAAAATCACCAAGCCACCTTTGGCTCTGCCCGCCCTGCTAGCCACTGCTGGTTTAGTAAAACAGGTGAACCCATCCCACCAAAGATTGCTGGATGTGTCCCATGTTTCTTGCAAGGCGATTATATGGTGCTTAGTGACAAAGCTCAACCAGGAATTATCCTGGCGTTTTGCAGCTAAGCCTGCTACATTCCAACTAATAATCCTGCATGAATCAGTGGGTAACCTTAGTTCATTTGCAACCTCTAAATCACCCTCAGCTACTAGTTGCAATAATGGGCCTTGGCTGTTGTCAACTAGACACGGGCTCTGTATGCCCTCTCCCCCCGTGCTCGAGTTTACCGCAGCCACAGTACAAGATGCAAGCAGTTGCTGTGCAGATTTCATTAACACTTGAGACTCTGATGCTACATTGGGGACAAAATTATTCGGGTACTCAAAAGTATTCAAATCTCCACATTTTACTATTGGGTTGTTCAACACCTCCCTATCCGTGTCAAATCCTGGAACGAGTCAATCGCAAGTATTCAGGTCAGATAGAGGGCCAAACCTATTTCCTGTGGCAAAGCCCCACTCAAAAGGAGTAGCCACCTGACCCTGTCCATATAAAGCTGGGTTCCACATAGATTGTGGGGTATTTGGGCGTGTAAGAAAATGGTCGTTTCTCAACCAGTGTGAGGGCCTAAATCCCTGCGCGCTATGTTCATGGCCCATAAGGCCAGAACCCCAGCCATTAAACCTTGAATCATGTGCAAGGGCTTGCCTGTTAGTTAACTCTTTCTGGTAGTTAAATCTTCCTGGCTCACGATATGCTGGGCGCTTGAACCAGTCATTAAAATGTTGAGATATGGTACCCCCACCCCAGCTACTGGGGTTAACGTGTCTTTTGTAACTGGGAATAATGGGTATAGTAGCAAACTGAGTCTCATCATAAAAGAACTTTAGAGTAAGAGGAACTATAGAGCCGCTACGACGTTGGGGTGGGAAAACATTATTCAAAATTTCTGGGAGGACCTCGGCATTGGCAAAGTTTAGAATGACACAGTCCCCCTGGAACTTTTTGGGCTTACTGCCAATCCAGGAGACCCTCCTAGTCATAACGATATCCCCTGCCAGTTTATCAAGCCCTTGTTGTGCCATATACATATTGTTAGAGAGCCAATGTAATGCTTTATCTTTTAGATCTTGATTGGACTCTTTTTTCCCTTGTGATAGAGCCGGGACATTCGCCAGCACCAGCACTACTGGCGAAGCTTCCCCTACAAATTGGGCTGAAACATCCTCTTGTTGTATAACCGCTGTAGAACCAGTGGTGCTGTTTCGGCCATCTCCATTGTCTACGACAAAATCCTGAACCTTGAAAGCTCCTGAGGCGGAAAGCCGGGAGACGAAGCACTTTTTAAAAATTGTTTATGTGTCACAATTTGCCGAAATACTCTGCATTTTAAAACTTCACTCACCCGTTTACCTCTCTGGAGCGGGCTCAGAATCACCTAAACAGCGACCCCTTCGCTGCAACGCTAAACCACCTAACAAACTTCTCTGACGCCATTCTCGGCGAGGGAGAGAGGCCACGCCCACTTTAAGGCCACGCCCACCCGCCGCCCACGGTACTTAAACGCTGCCTTCAGCACGACCAATTCAGAACCTTGAAAGCTCCTGAGGCGGAAAGCCGGGAGACGAAGCACTTTTTAAAAATTGTTTATGTGTCACAATCTGCCGAAATACTCTGCATTTTAAAACTTCACTCACCCGTTTACCTCTCTGGAGCGGGCTCAGAATCACCTAACAGCGACCCCTTCGCTGCAACGCTAAACCACCTAACAAACTTCTCTGACGCCATTCTCGGCGAGGGAGAGAGGCCACGCCCACTTTAAGGCCACGCCCACCCGCCGCCCACGGTACTTAAACGCTGCCTTCAGCGCGACAAATTCAGAACCTTGAAAGCTCCTGAGGCGGAAAGCCGGGAGACGAAGCACTTTTTTAAAATTGTTTATGTGTCACAATTTGCCGAAATACTCTGCATTTTAAAACTTCACTCACCCGTTTACCTCTCTGGAGCGGGCTCAGAATCACCTAAACAGCGACCCCTTCGCTGCAACGCTAAACCACCTAACAAACTTCTCTGACGCCATTCTCGGCGAGGGAGAGAGGCCGCGCCCACTTTAAGGCCACGCCCACCCGCCGCCCACGGTATTTAAACGCTGCCTTCAGCGCGACAAATTCAGAACCTTGAAAGCTCCTGAGGCGGAAAGCCGGGAGACGAAGCACTTTTTAAAAATTGTTTATGTGTCACAATTTGCCGAAATACTCTGCATTTTAAAACTTCACTCACCCGTTCACCTCTCTGGAGCGGGCTCAGAATCACCTAAACAGCGACCCCTTCGCTGCAACGCTAAACCACCTAACAAACTTCTCTGACGCCATTCTCGGCGAGGGAGAGAGGCCACGCCCACTTTAAGGCCACGCCCACCCGCCCTTTTTCCTACACATTTAAGATGTGCAACTACCGGACGCGCAGCGGACGGGCGCAGCGGGCGCGCCGTCAGCGCGCCGAAGGCGCGCCAAAGGCAAGCCCGTCTGGGCCCGTCCGGGCCCAGAAGGCCCTAGGCCCCGTCACTATGTCGGGTACTCCTCAGGCTCGTGTAATGTACACAGCGGATACTTTACACGACTTACGACCTAAGAACATCCTAGCCTGCCACCACTCATTTACTGCAGGTAAGGCATTCTCGACCTGTCCACAATGCAATCCGACTCCTATCCTGAAATCACCCACCCTTGCTTTGAAACTAGGACTTCTTAACTGCCGCTCCCTCCCCAAACATGCCACCGAAATGAACCTCCTGATCCAGAACCAGGAGCTTGACCTACTGTTCATAACGGAAACATGGCTCACTGACAACACCGACTCGGATGTTGTCACGGCCCTCCCCACCGGGTATATCTGCCAAGCCCTTAATAGACCTAGAGGGAGAGGAGCCGGGGTAGCTATAATCCACAGGGAACAATTTACCTGCCGGATGACCAACGCTGGTATTGAGGATTGCGAGAGCGGTCAATTCTCCATCCAAATCTCCCCAGCTCTTACCCTGGCAGGGCTTCTAATTTACCGCCCCCCAGGGGCCCCGGGTAATTTTATCAACGCTGTATTCGAATCCGTTTCACAACTAGCTTCTTCCACCCCCAACTTCCTTATATTAGGTGACTTGAACGTCCATTTTCTGGACCCCACGGATCAAGCAGCATCGGACATTAGACACGACTTAACTTCTTTAGATATTCGTCTAGTGAATAACGAGCCTACCCATGACAAGGGCCATCTACTGGATCCGATCCTCACCAACATAGCAACAATGACCACTAACCTACCGGTGACCTTACCTTGGACGGACCACTTTCTGGTCCCCTTTTTCTGGGAAATCCCCACACCCACTTACTCAATCCCTAAAACCCAAGTTACCGACCGACAATGGCGCAAACTATCACCTGAGATATGGGCTGACTCTCTTGCAGAGTCCATCCCTGCGCTCTCTTCTGACCCCGATACAGCTGACAAACAATTCAGCGATTGGATCACTTCCTCCCTGGATACGCTGCTTCCGAAAACTACCACCTTCAAACAACCTAAAAGAATACCCCCCGCTTTGTGGTACACCCCAGAGCTCAAAGTTCTGCGTCAAGAGTGTAAAAAAACCGAACGCTCCTGGAGGCGCGACAAAACAACAACCAATAAGAACATCTACTCTATTTCTCTTCTGACCTATAAAACTGCTATTCATAAAACCAAAAGCATGTTTTTTCAGGAGAGAATAGAGAAAGCAGGAAGCTCCAGTAAGGAAGCGTATGCCATCCTTAAAGAGCTGTCAAAACCCCAAGGACAAGGACTAGGACCTACTTCCGATCCTAAAGTCGACCTGGAGAAATGCCAGCAACTGGCCAACTTCTTCCACGACAAAATCCGACGAATTCTGGAATCTATCCCCCCCTCCAGTCCTGAGGAAGAAATCGCTCTCCCACACACCTCCACCTGTCTGTCCACGTGGGGCCAGGTCACGGTAGACGAGGTGAGAAATACGTTCAACTCCATGAAGAGCGGTTCCCCTAGTGACCCTGCTCCTCTCCGCATTCTTAAAGAGGTAGCCCCTACTATCATCCCCTCCCTTACCCATCTAATTAATACCTCACTCCAACAAGGAGTTGTACCCTCAAGCTGGAAGAAGGCGGTGGTAAAAGCCCTACTGAAGAAACCTACGCTCGACCCCGAGAACCTGGCTAATTACAGGCCCATCTCCCTACTGCCTGGAGTGAGCAAGGTCGCAGAAAAATTGGTCAACAGGAAACTCTCGCAGTTCCTAGAGGCCAATAACAAATTAAAAAGCTCCCAGACGGGCTTCCGACCTGGACAGGGCACGGACATCGCCCTCCTGGCTGCGGTAGAGGAGGCCAGAGCGCTATTGGATGGGGGAGGATCAGTGGCAGTGATCCTCCTCGACCTTAGCGCAGCGTTCGATACCGTAGACCACCAACTCCTCATCGAAAGATTGGCTAGAGTTGGAGTGGAAGGTACAGCCCTATCCTGGCTTTCTTCTTTCCTGGCCCAACGGTCTTACCAGATTTGGGAAAAGAACGCCCGCTCCTCCGAAATGCCCCTCCAATGTGGTGTTCCTCAGGGCTCTTCCCTGAGCCCTACTTTATTTAATATCTATATGTCCACATTGGAGGAGGTTATCACCCCTTTCGGAGTGAGCGTCGTCAGCTACGCCGACGACACACAACTAGTGGTGTCTCTGTCCCATCCCAAGCAACAGAAAGCTGATCTCTTCAACTGCCTTACGCAGGTCCATCATTGGATGAACAGATCAGCCCTAAAGCTTAATGGGACAAAAACTGAGGTCCTTATACTTGGCCCGAAAGGAACCTCACTTCCCCTGGACAGCTGGCCAGCTTGCTTGGGTCCGCCCCCTGACCCAAAAACAGAGGTGAAAAGTCTAGGTGTGTGGATCGATTCCGATCTCTCTTTCACTTCACAAGCTAAGAAGGTGGCGGGGACCTGCTTTGGTCTCTTAAAATCTCTGAGGAAAGTCCTGCCCCTTCTCCCCCCTAAATCCCAAAAACTATTAGTCCAAGGTCTCATAATATCGAGGCTGGACTATAGTAATGTGATTTACCTGGGCGCTCCCGAAGCGACCCTTACTAAACTGCAGACAATTCAGAACACGGCCGCCCGGATCATCACTAACACCTCGGCCAGATCATCTGCTAAACCCGCTCTCAAACTCCTCCACTGGCTCCCCATAAGGGAGAGAGTCAAATTTAAGGCCCTATGTCTCGTCCACAAAACGCTGCACAACCAAGGCCCTCCTGTCCTCAGTAATTCTGTCACCCCCTACAGAAATTCTAGATCCCTCCGTTCCAATGCAGAAAACTTTATCAACACCCCAAGATTCAGGAAAACCCGAACAGGAGGAAGACGTTTTTCGGTACAAGCCTCCCGCCTTTGGAATTCTCTTCCTCGTAACCTACGAATGGAACCTCAATACCTGCGCTTCAGGAAGCTGTTAAAAACCCATCTCTTTCCCTAACCTGTGCACCCCCCCCCCCCCCTGTCTCTGATCTTTCATTCTCCCTTTTTTCCTATCTCAGTTTCTTGCCCCGCTGACTGGTGAATTCAGGGTTCCTCAGCGCTGGGATACCTCCGGGTGACTATCGCGCTTTATAAAAATAAATAATAATAATAATAATAATAATAAGGAATAGGTACAGAAGGCAACGCTGGCAAAAGCAGCGGACCTTGTTGCATGGGTTGTAAATTACTTTCGGTTGGGGTAGCCTCCACAACTGTGGGTGTTAGATTTGTAACGAGAGAGGATAGATTCTCTACCTCATCTACTAATTTAATATGTACCCCACCCAGTTTTTTAACCTCAGATGTTAATTTATCTAATTTCCCGATAAGGGGCTTAATTATTGTCCTGATCTTGATGTCTATCATTTCTTGAATCCTATTGAAAAGATCATCATCGATAGTGCGTTTGGACTCTATATCAATGTCGGGCTCTACATATCTCCCCCCCAGCCTAGTGGGTGGTGTGGCGGGTTTTTTCCTTCCTAATTGTTTCCCGCCCCTCTTTGCTGGGAGTCTTCTGCAGGCTCTAACAGCCCGTGTTGAAGGCTGCAGGGATTGTGGGTCTTCCTCCGGGACAGCTGGCTGTTGGTTCACATCAATAAAAACACTATCTGATAGATCTATTAAATCAGTTCTATCTATTGGCAAGTCAACGTCAGCGTCAGCAGCTACCTCAATGCTGTTATTTTGAGGATCTTGTTCTGCGGAAACTGACAGCGGTTTTTCAATGAGTGAATCCGATGTCGCTGTACTTAAGATGCTTGTAGAGGGGCTATCTGTATGCAAAATAGGTGATTGACTTAGCCCGAGAGATTGCCTTCTCTTATTGTTAATATTACTGACTACTTGTACCAAATATGAGTCGATAGTATTCACTGCCTCAACCGGGGCAGGAATCAACTTTTTCCCCATGATTGAAAAGGTAATTTTTTGATGATCTTCAAGGCACAAATCTGGTGAGTACAAACAATGTTGACAACGATGTACCGTGCAGGTCAGTCAAACATCCAGTAATGGAATAGGAGGCCGATGCCTCTTAATCAAATATAAACAAATATGAACTAAGCTGGAGACAGTACCTTATAGAATATGTGGGAGGTGTCAGGGGGGTGGCCTAGCCTGGCCTCCTCGTGCCGATGAGGGCCGTAGAGGGCCCGCCCTTGAGGGCCGTAGAGGGCCCGCCCTTTGCCCGGGCTTCGCCCCGGGCGTCCCGCTCGCGTCCCACGACGCGGGTCTATGTCACCCTTTATTGGCCTCCTTGCGCACTGCTGGCGCGTTTCGCGTCACTTCCACGCGCCGCCGCGATGCCTGCCGGGAGTTGTAGTCCCTCCCGGAGCGGCGGCGCGGTTTCTATGGCCAGGTATGACTCTCTTGGCGGTGGCGGCTTGTGCGTCAGCTACTGCGCTTGCTCTGGCGCCCGTTTGCAGCCCTGGAATGACTCTCGGCGGTGGCGGCAGGTAAGTGGTCTCCCCCGCTCTGCCGGTCTCTGTCTCCCTTTATTGGCCTCCTTGCGCACTGCTGGCGCGTTTCGCGTCACTTCCATGCGCCGCCGCGATGCCTGCCGGGAGTTGTAGTCCCTCCCGGAGCGGCGGCGCGGTTTCTATGGCCAGGTATGACTCTCTTGGCGGTGGCGGCTTGTGCGTCAGCTACTGCGCTTGCTCTGGCGCCCGTTTGCAGCCCTGGAATGACTCTCGGCGGTGGCGGCAGGTAAGTGGTCTCCTTTAAACCTTATCCGAGTCTGTGGTTATTAATGAACTGAACAGGTAAAAGCATAAATGGTTATAATTACCATCATAATCAACTAATATAGATTCATTTGTAAAGAAAAGGGCTTAGTATTAAATAGGCTCAAAGCTGAGAGGTAAACAGACTTATATATATATATATTTAGCCTTAAAATTGATCCCCAGCGGGGTTTCATTGACCAGATTGTGTGTGTGTGTGTGGTTCATGGGCCCGAATGCGTATTTAGTGATAATTGTTCGCAGGTTGGTGTCCCGCTGGATCAGCGGCGTTGGCCTCTTCTCAAGAAGTGGCCATTTCCTCTAGGCTCCGATTAGTACAGTTAAAGCTTCTTCACAGATCCCACTTGTCTGTACTGCTACTGGTTTGGATGGGCTATTGTACAAAGGGTGGCTGCCCTAGGCACTGTGGGCAGGAGGGCACCTTCATCCATACTCTCTGGGGTTGTCCGTTTGTCCACTGGGCGGCTGTGGTGGGATGCATGGAAGAAGTGTTGGTGCAGAAGATAGACTGCAATATTAGGCTGGCTATCATGAGCGCCTGGGGCCTAACAAACCTGAACTCCAAGGAGCATATATGGGTAACTTTGTGATTGATGGTGGCTAAGCAAAATATTGTGCGACTCTGGAGGGCAGATGACCCGCCATGACTAGTTGAATGGGGCAAAGACATGGACTGGTGCATGATCACTGAAAAGACTGTATATGAAGGCAGAGGGTGTCCCACCAAGTGGACGCAGATCTGAGAGAACTGGAATGACTATAGGGAGGGTTATGTGAGCCCCGCACATGAGGCACGCTGCTTTTGCATGAGGTCTGAACACGATGGAACTGTGATTATTCTATCATATTTTGTACTTACTGTGTTTAATGTCTATCTCGCCTCATGAGTATGTTGCTATCATCTATGTATGTTATTCTTCTTGATTGTCATACCTTGATTTCAATAAAAAGAGTTATTTAAGAAAACAAAAAAATAGATTTCTGGCCTTTTGGAGCACTGGCCAGCCACGGCTTCCAACCTTGCACCACTGGTGAATTTTGATTTGGACCAGAGCAAGGTACCACAGCTATTCAACCTGCAAACTGACAGTGGCAGCTATTAAATTCAGATTTGTCCACTTCTGAGCTTTTAGTGCCAAAACAGGTTCAGCAGCAGGAGCTTGACTACATATCCATCTTTACGAGATCCTGACCAACTACACTTTTGGAATTTACCCAATAGAAGAAAGTTTCAGAATCTAAGTCCAAAAGTTAAATCTTTAACCAGGATGACCCACTTGGTGTATCCAACAACCGATCCATTGCAGTCAGATGAAATCACACCTAGGCTCTGGTCAATCATGACATATATTTTGACTTTTGAGTTGCATTTTACATTTTCTTGTATTTTTCCCAAATATTTCAAATAAATCATATCTTAGGGTCCCCAATCTATTTTAATTATCTTGGTGTCCTTTTGCTCATTAAACCTTTCTCTATTTTTTAAACTGGTTCTTCACTTTAAAATGATTGGTACTGTACTATGGTGAATTAACTTTTCCTGCAGTTCTCTTGTGTTTGCCTGTTGCTTGTGCCATAGTTACCAGAGAGTCAGTAAAGATGCTTTCAAAACTGTGTTTTGATCTTACCATAGTAGGTTTATTGCGTAGGTTAGTGTACCCCATCCTAATTTAATAACCCCTTTCCTGATTGCAGGCCCTAAATAATGTATTTAATGTCCCATCAGTCAAAGGCTACCTCTGCTCAGATACTGTAATGAGATAGACAATATTCCTACATACTTAATAGGCACATGCGTGCACTTGAATGTGCCCATTGTTCACACTGAACCAGTGCATGCAACCTTATTTTAGAAGGCGGGCGCTGGTGGTCAACACTCAAAGGCATTTTAGTAGAACTTGCAGATACATAACTTTAATTGCTACAGCTGTATTTCCGCTCACTGCTAACCATGCCTTCAAGTTGTGCCCATATCTGCCATGCAAAGCCTTGTTCTCGTTCTCACCTTTGTTCTGTATGAGGTAGAGGGTTGTTGCACATTCTGCCAAGATTGTAGATCTTGCACTTGTGAAGCACCATTATTTCGGTCTCATTCCATGATTTCCTTTGGTGCCCTTTGTATGAATACATAACATTTATGTATTTTCTCATTTTGGATAGTTGCATGCTTATTGGGGGGTGAGGGTATATTTTTGTTGCCTGATACTGTGAGTCCCAGCTTAACATTCGCAGAGTTTGAATTGGCATGTGAAAAGACATGGCGTGTTTGGCTGGGAAGTACCTATGCTTGACAAGAAGCAGGGAGCGCATCTAGAGAGGACTACACACAATTGCCCCAGGTGTCAGAGATAAGGAAGACATATCTCTGCTGCGCAGCTTGGTTGGAAGACGGTCTAGATTTTAACAAACTATTTAAGTTTTACACTTCTAATGCACTTTCAACATTCATGAACTGTGAAATCTGATTGAGTTTATCCCTTCGCTGCAGCGGCAATTCCGCCGCAGCGCAAGGGGGTGGGGCAGCCGCGCAGCGCTCACTTGCTCGTCACGGAACCGCTACATCAGGAGCCTCAGGTGCGCTGTGCTAATGATGGAGCGGTTCCGTCACGGCCCCGACCACTCAATGGAACATCCAGCGCAGGTGCGGAATCCGAACCACGCAGGGGTTTATTAGAATTTTGAGACAGGTGACAGTGCCTCCCGTAACTCCCTGATCTGAAGCCCCGTCTTGAACACTGCTTCTTTGGTTCCCAGTGTTCAGGATGTGAAACCATAAAATGCAAAACCACATGACACGTTCTCTGCAATTTTTCATTTCGCCAAGCCCTATATTGATCTCACTCATGCATCAATACCCAAATGTGATCCTGTTTTTTTATGTTGATGGTGCTTCCCTAAGAAATGACTGTGGCTCACTAATGACTGGATCCAAATGCACCATATGCACTTTGCATGAAGTAGTTAAGAATCAATGTTTTCCTCAATGCACTCTGATCAAGTGACTGAATTTACTGCTTTCACACATGCTTGCCTTCTCCCTGCCCAAACAATTGTTACCATTGTTTTTGAGTATGCTTTTGGAGCAACCCGTGATTTTGAATCCCTGAAAACAACTTGGTTTCCTTACTTCTGCTGAGATCCCTATCAAGAACAGTGCATAGGTTCAAGGATTACTTGGTGTATTTTTCTTGCCCTCTTTGCTTTGCAAACTGTTCAAAGATGAGGTATTTAGAGTGAATGTTTTTGCTGATAAACTGCTAATAAATGGTGCACTGTGTATGATCTTCAAAGTGTATGTTTCTCCACCTTTTGAGTCTGTTAATCCTACCTTAAAAGATTTGCCTGCATTTCTGAAATGTGCGTCTGAGAAGTAGGCTTCAATAAAACAAGACTTTGAAAGATATCCTGATGGAGAGTAGAAGGATAGCACCAGGAGAACGGTTACCCCACAATTCCTCCACCGTAATCTCACCCGACTGAATGACGAAATTGTCCACATAAGTAGGAATGGCATGATTCTTACCCAATGATTTGCATAATTTTTTTTCATCCGGTGCCCAACAACATTGACACTTGTGTCACTTGCCAAGCTCACAACATTAAGACGAGAGGCAAAACCTCTCCCTCTGTCCACAGACCTTCAAGTGGCCCTTTTTTCCACAGTCACATGTACTTCATCCAAATGCCCAAATGATGTACATACTTGTTTATGCCTGTATGCTGTCTGGATGGATTAGAAGCATCCCTATATGCCCATGCTGATGTGACTGTAGTTGCAAAAAAGCGCATAAGGGATTTAATTCCTAGGTTTGGGGTTCCCTTTCATGTAGGAAAGGATACCCATACTGTGTCTGCTTTTGTATAAGGACCGTGCAAAGCTTTAGGAATTAGAGCATACAAAAAGTGATGGATGAAATGCTTGAAATAATCTCAGCCACTTTTTTTTTTTAATTACTCGGGCCGCATCACAGTCCATTATTATTTTACACTCCAAGCTACCTTAGTTTGGACCCAGCCATATGCAAATCAACCTTGACCCTGCTCCAGGCTACGTTGTGCCAGAATACCTGTGTTACTCTCATTATTTATTTATTTTTATTTATTTTTTGAGCTTATAGAGCGCGACAGCTACCCAAAAAGGGTTTCCCGGCGCTGGAGGGTCAGAGAACTGGAATCTAAGTACAACAGATAAACAGAAATTATTAGTTGAATAGCCACATCTTAATGGCTCTGCGGAAAAGTGTGTAAGTAGTTTCTTTGAGGATATCAAGGGGGAGAGAATTCCACAGAGTGGGGCAGAGGTAGGAGAATGAACTGCCCCCCATCCTAGTGAGTTTTACTCTAGGTACAGTGAAGTTACCATAAAATGAGGATCGGAGGGGGCGAGAAGGAGTATAGGGACGTACAAGGGATTGGAGATATTGTGGGGCTGTGCCCTGGTTGATTTTAAACATATAACTCAGGGTCTTGAATTTGATGCGATTCTCAACCCTGAGCCAATGTAGGTCGCGCAGATATCCCGAACTGTGAGTATATCTGGGAATATTGTAGAGAAGTCTTGCGGCCGAATTTTGCACCAATTGCAAACGTCTCTTCACTGCCTTGTTAGCTCCTAAGTAAAGGACGTTACCGTAGTCCAGCCGGGATGTTATAAGGGCATGGACCACCGTTTTTATGGTTCATCGTTCAGTGTAGCTTGGTTCCAGTATGCACATCCCATCCCATACCCATCCCACTTAGGACGTCACACTGAAATATACAAAAAAAGTGATGGATGAACTGCTTGAATTAATCTTTTCCACTGATAATTACTCAGGACTGCATCCCAGTCCATCATTATTTTGCACACCATGCCACCTCAGTTTGAACCCAGCCATGTGCAAATCAGTCTTGACACTGCTGCAAAAGGAGCATTTCAGCCTCTACTGCCAGGCCAGGTACTCCCTGAGCCAGAACACAAGCAACCCAAGACAGTCTTCACACTTCATAGGACTCATTAGTTGGGTACAGTTTGGTTCCAGTAGCACAGTGTACACAGGACCGACATTGGGCATACCTTTCCCACTTAGGGCGTCACACGGAAGTTTTCAAAACAGTGATGGATAGAATGCTTGAATTAATCTAAGCCACTGGCAATTACTAGGGTCGCATTTCAGTTTATCGCTATTTTGCACATCATGCCACCTCAGTTTGGACCCACCCATATGCAAATCAGTTTTGACCCTGCTTCAATTGGAATTGTCCAGTCCAAACTGCCATGCCAGGTCCTCCCTGAACCATAACAAAAGCTACACAAGCCCAAGTTTGCTCTTATTAGGGCTCATCAGGCAGGTATAGCTTGGTTCCAGTGTCACATTGTGCACAGGAAACACATCTGGGCAGACCCATCCCACGTAGGGTGTCCCGCTGACGTATACAAGACAGTATATGCAAGACAGAGAAAAAATCTTCGACATTGTTTTGCTATTTGGATATCATCAATGAGATACAAATTGAGATTTTAGACACTCAATCAATCAATCAATCATATCACTTGTATAGCGCACTACTCACCCGGGAGGGTCTCAAGGCGCTTGGGGGAGGGGGTCCGTTACTGCTCGAACAGCCAGGTCTTGAGTTGTCTCCTAAAGGCAAGATGGTCCTGGGTCAGCCGAAGGTGGATGGGGAGGGAGTTCCATGTCTTGGCCGCCAGGTAGGAGAAGGATCTGCCTCCGGCGGTGGCTCTTCGGATGCGTGGCACGGCGGCGAGGGCGAGGCTAGTAGATCGTAGCTGGCGGGTGGGCGTGTAGAATGTCAGGCGGTCGTTGAGGTACTTGGGGCCCAGGTCGTGGAGAGACTTGTGTGCGTGGGTGAGGAGCCTGAACGTGATCCTCTTGTTGATGGGGAGCCAGTGCAGGTCCCTCAGGTGGTCGGAGATGTGGCTGCGTCTGGGGATGTCCAGGATGAGTCGGGCGGAGGCGTTCTGGATGCGTTGGAGTCTTTTCTGTAGCTTGGCTGTGGTTCTGACATAGAGGGTGTTTCCGTAGTCCAGTCGGCTGGTGACGAGTGCTTGGGTGACCGTCTTCCTGGTTTCAGTCGGGATCCATCGGAAGATCTTGCGGAGCATGCGCAGGGTGTGAAAGCATGATGAGGAGACGGCGTTGACTTGTCTGGTCGTGCGTGGTCTGTTGGCTTGGGTGCGCTGCCTAGGGCGGGGGGCCACTAGGAGTCATCCCAGGCGGAGGGCGATGGTCCCAGGATGAGGACTTCCATCTTGTCCGAATTCAGTTTCAGGCGGCTGTTCTTCATCCACTCGGCGACGTCTTTCATCCCTTCGTGTAGGCTGGTTCTGGCGGTGTTGGGGTCTCTGGTGAGGGGGAGGATCAGCTGGGTGTCGTCAGCGTAGGTGATGATGTTGAGGTTGTGTTGGCATGCGATGGTTGCAAGAGGTCTCATGTAGACGTTGAAGAGGGTGGGGCTGAGTGATGATCCTTGCGGAACGCCGCAGATGACTTCGGTGGCCTCGGATCGAAACGGGGGGAGGCGGACTCTTTGTGTTCTTCCGGCGAGGAACGAGATGATCCACTCCAGTGCCTTCTCTTGGATGCCGATGTTGTTGAGGCGTTGAACTAGGGTGTGGTGGGAGACAGTGTCGAACGCTGCAGAGACGTCCAGGAGGATGAGTGCCGCTGTTTCCCCGTTGTCGAGCAGGGCTCGGATGTCGTCGGTGGCTGTGATGAGGGCGGTCTCGGTGCTGTGGTTGGCTCTGAAACCGGACTGTGAGGGGTTGAGGGATCCGTTCGTCTCGAGGAAGGTGGCAAGCTGTCTGTTGACGATCTTCTCGATGACTTTAGCAGGGAACGGGAGGAGCGAGATGGGGCGGAAGTTCTTGAGGTCGGTGGGGTCCGCTGTTGGTTTCTTCAGTAGGGCGCTGAGCTCGGCATGCTTCCAGCTCTCCGGGAAGGTGGCGGTGTTGAAGGAGTTGTTGATGATGTTCCGGAGTCGGGGTGCGATGGTGGAGTCAGCCTTGTTGAAGACGTGGTGGGGGCAGGGGTCGGTTGGAGATCCGGAGTGGATGGTGTTCATCGTGCGGGCTGTGTCTTCGGTGGTCACCGTGGTTCAGGTGCGGAGGGTGCCGGTGGGGGGCATAGGTTCTGCGGTTGGGTGCGTGGACGGTGCGCCGAAGCTGTTGTGAATGTCGGCTATCTTGCGGAGGAAGAACGAGGCGAGAGAGTCGCAGAGATCTTGTGAAGGAGCGATGTCGTTGTTGCCGGTGCTGGGGTTGGAGAACTCCTTGACGATGCTGAAGAGTTCCTTGCTGTCGTGGGCGTTGTTGTCCAGTCGTTCCTTCAGTGATTTCTTCTTGGTGGTGCGGATAAGCTGGTGGTGCTTGCGGGTGGCGTGTTTGAGGGCGGTCATGTTGTCGGTGGTCTGGTCGAGGAGCCAGGCTTTCTCGAGGGTGCGGCAGGTCTTCTTGGAATCCTTGAGTTCGTTGGTGAACCAGGAGGCCTTCTTGCTTCTGGGTCTGCTGGGAGGGTTCTTCAGTGGCGCGAGGTCGTCGGCGCAGGAGGTCAACCACTGCGTGAAGTTGCGGGCTGCTTCATTGGGGTCCGTTGTGCTGGCGGGTGGGTTCTGGCTGAGGGAGGTGGTGAGCTGGTCGGCGGTGATCTTGCTCCAGCTCCTGTGAGGAACCTGTTGCGGGTGGTGGTGGGTCGTGGTTCTTCTGAAGCTGAAGTGGACGCAGCTGTGGTCGGTCCAATGGAGTCCGGTGGAGTGGCTGAAGGTGATGTGCTTGCTGGATGAGAAGACGGGATCAAGTGTGTGGCCGGGAGACTCAGTAGATATTACCAATTTGTAATGAAGGTGTAGAATGCAACAGTTCTAAAACACCAATATTCTTCTGTTGTCTATTCATTATTACATTATTTTTTTTAATTTGGCTGCACCATTACATACTGATCTGCACCATATTTAAATGGGTCCAATCTCACTCTAACTAATGAAGCTAGTTCAATGTCCCTCTGAAAGATAAAACAAGGAACATCTTGCATGTAGTTCTACCTAACTGAGCTGTATCCTTCATCTTCAGTATCCAGACTTGTTGAGGAAGTACAGTTGCATAGTTACAACTAACTCTAGGATGTGCATATTGGCTGGTAGTGTAATCATCTGTATAGCCAATCCTTCATTATTAACATGCTAAGGGACAATGGGCCATTCATAGGTGCTGAAGCAATGCCACCCTCCCCCTTCCCAACAATGTTGTCCTGCTCTCTCTTTTTTCCACTTGCGAATCAAACAATCTGTTAGTCTACTTGAAGTATTCTTTGATTTTTGCTTCCACGCGTGAGATAAAATCCAATACTTTGCTGCACATGGGGTGCATTTCGAATGAACCACAGTCATGTTCAAGTACCAATACTTATCCATCAAATCAAGCAATTCTGATTGTAGACTGAAGGAATGAACCTTTTTATTATATCTGTTCAACAGAAATGTTTCCCAGACAATGCATAAAATGAAGTGCATGCCCCCTTACCTCCTACCTGGTCTGCAGAGTGCCGGGCTCTACAGGTAGTGTGCTACACCATGTACGTACCCTTACACTCTGTGACGGGTGAATAGTTTACACAGAGGACAGGGTGAAGGTCTAGCTCTAGCTAATGCTTCCTCTGAAGCTTATCCTTTTCCTCCGCTAATATGTGGCAACCTGAATGTGCATTAAAGCTGGGCACCCAACCTTCAATATATTGAGATGTTTAGTGGGCTGGAGTATCTAAATCTTCTGCATAACATACAGGGTTCAGTTTCCTTTTCGCATTCCTGCAAGGTGCTGAGTACTGCTCAACACTGAAGGCCTTCCCCTAGCTGATACCATCTTCTACCCATGAAAAATCATGGAATGATACACCCTGCTCTCAAAGTAATAGTTTTGACATCTTAAAGCTAGCTCACCTTTTAGTTGGGCCTCAATTATCACAAGTGCATTGGATCCTGAAAATATGTTGATTGTGAACTCCCAACTGCTGGATCCTTACTGATTTTGTTAATCAACCACCAATATTTTTTGTCAGAATTTTAAGCGTTTAGCTGGACACGTACCCATACAGGCTTAGACTCAGTTGTTGTGACCTGAACCAGGGTCAACAAGAAAGTAGGAAAAATGGCAAACATCTCAAAGCAAGCTTGATTTATTACACACTTGTCTGCCACACCTCTTCACCATCGGCTGCTTACTGCAAATAAACTTAATTGAATACCTGAGAGCCTACAAAGGTTTTTGAAGACACATGAAACCCTTTCTGTTAAACTTAAAATAGGTCCCCTCCATCCTTTTAATTTAATGGTGATCACAGAACAGGCGAGGTCCCTGGGGATAGTCAGGTACATTGACTGGATGACAGAGCAGCAATTTGTATAGACAAGCGACATTAATGCAAATTGATGAAGCTGTGACTTTGCTGAGTACACTCCTACTCTTGTCATTTATCCAAGCCAATACATAGGAACAAACAGACACCTTTGAAACCAAGTTCACTGTTTCATTAATTCTCTTTAATCTTCACAAAAGATAGTTGTGCGGATAAGGCAAAATACTGAATTACACAAATGCAATTTATGCTGTAATTATACACAGTATTAAGACACACACACACAGCATATCTCAAATTTAATTAATTGGTAGAGGGGAACAACGTTGAGTAGATCTGTGATTTAACTGTGAGTTATTGCTATAAATTTCTTTTATTTTGAGTGCAGCAATGACCAATTTAGGTTTAAGCAGGCCAAATCCATGCCAAGGACATAGATGTCAGCGGTGTAGCCAGTGCCGAGATTATGGCACCCAGACGGTGGGGTGTGGGTCCAGCCATCTCTATACTGGCTGCAGCTAAATTACAGGTCCCCCACTCTGGATAAATTAAAAAACACAGATGCCCGGGCACAGTTTACTCTTGTGGGAGGGGTGCCGCTTGGAGGGATTGGGTAGGAAAGATTAGAGGATATGCGGGACATGGAAAAGAGAGAGGAAATGTATGAATGGAAAGGAAAGGTTAAAATTAGGAAGTGAGTGATAAGGATGAGCAAATGAGACTGAAAAGAGTAAGAGAAACGGGCAAGAAATAAGGTGCTCAGGAAAAGAACAGAAGGAAAGAGAAGGACGATAGCAAGAGGAGAGAAGAGAAATGACAGAGAAGGAGATCTAGAACACAGGTAGATTAAGCAGGGGATGCAGGAGAGAAGGGTAGGATGCTAATTGTAGAGAGAGGAAACAAGAAAATTGAAGGAGAGAGGAATCGGAAGTTAGAAGAGAGGTCTTAAGGGGAGTAAGAATAGATAAGAGAGAGAAAGGGAGGAGCAGAGAAGGGCGATCTCGAGGCAGGAATGGAAGAATGAGGGAAGAAATGAAATATGCAGGAGAGAGGGAAAAGCAATTGGAATGTAGAACTTGAAGACATGTCGCTATCATTAGTGCAATAGGTGTCCACTACAATCCAATTATAGTTGTCCCAAGGGTGCAGGGGTCTGAATTTACATTTGCATGTTACCCTTGCTGGGCAGCACGCAACATAATAAAGATTTTTGAATACTTAGAACATAGATGGGAATATTTACATTGCTACTGGTTTTACCTTGAAAATCTTACGCGGATTCTTTTGTTATGAACCTAAGAAGGGCACATCTGATTTACTGTTTCACAACAGATTTCTGAAGCTGATCAGTAAAGGTAATACTTGACTCTAAAAGACCTTTTCAGTGCAGGATGTGATGCAAACACATTCCATTTGTGGTCCTCCAAAGCTGGCGTCACAGTTACTAACTAAAATATATGTAACGTTTCCTAGGACTTTAATAATATTTTGGGATGTTCGTCACTAGTTTAGGGGAAAATGCATTTTGGTTAAAATGTTGTCCGAGAACAGTGATGTTTTAACTTGCAAGGCAACACTCCCTTGTTGAGCTGATAGAATTCCACAAGCTGGATGAGATCAGAAAATCTTGTGTGGCCGTCGTCCAGTGTGTATAGCCGTTCACCAGCGTCATCCAGCTATCATTGAGAAAGAAGGCAATGGTGAATAATATGTTGATAATACTGCAAACAGCTTAATTAAGCATTTCTTATGATTAAGAGGCAATTTAGAAAAGATAAAAACATTGTTATCTTTAAATTCAAGCTCTTTTTACAGTTAAAAAACATGAATTTTGGGCACAGAAATTAAATTTTTATAAGTAAATTTCCCCATACTACATACCATGGAGGGGAACACAACATTACCATGAGACAGAAATAGTAAGATACTGATCCACAATGGTTTGTCTGTGTGTAGGTAAGACTTCCTCCATAAATATCGGTCCCTTCTTTCTGAGTTAAATGAAGAAACCCACAGAAACATGAAAATAAGCTTGATGGGCTTGGCCACGAAGGCTATATGTCATATTTCACTGTTTGACGACTGATCAAACTGAAGAAGAATGTATCGTATAAATGTATGATGGTCAATCGTGAATAAGGGTTTGTTTAAGCCAAAATGCCTAGATGTGTTCACTTTTGGAGTCAAAATATATTAAATGAATGCAGACCGTTTCTGGAGTCACAGTACATCTTGCATGGAAGAGCGAGGGGTTTAGAAGATTTTATGCGGTGAAGGCAGTCCCATTACTTACAGGGTACCAACAAAGGTTTGGAATCAGCTGGTAACTGCTGATTGGTCCCAAAACTATTGTTGGTGCTGCACTCCTACCCCCTTAAAATGTGACGTGGCCCTGGGGAATGGGGGCCAGAGCCTTCCGCAGGCCACACACCCCTCCCTGAAACAATATATTGCAGGATCCCTATGGGCACTGGACCACCCCAAGGGGGCTTTAAAAAAGGGTGACAGCCTAATTTTCTTTTCAAAAAAGGTTCCACTGATCTACAGAATGTCTGCAAATTCACTGCAAAATCTTTTTAGAAATAAATCTTTTTGGCTACAGGGCTATCCCTACCCTTACACCATATATATGTTTATACTCATTATCAGGACAAGGTCCTGAGTTCCCCCGAGTCCTAAAATGGCTGCCATCATATTTTTTTCATGTGGTGGTAGCCCATCTAATCTTATCTCTAGATCTGTCAGCTCCTCGAAACCTCAGTGGCGTGGTATATATATATATTTGGAACCTTAATTTCTCAAAAAATATGAAACAGATTTGCACCAAATAAAAAAGCATGCTTTCTGGACTAAGATGTAGCTTTATGTCAAATTTGGTATCATTCTGTTGAGTTGTTTTGGCTGTGTCAGTGTCTAATTGTCCAATGGAAAAATGAATGGATGAAAAGCCGTTTTGAGAACCCCCTTTTTCTTGGTCTTGCTTGCCCACCCACCCGAAAACTTTCCAGGAAGGAGTAGAGATGGATGAACATTTTTGAAAAATAAATTTTCTGTCATTGTTGCACACTTTTTATATTCATTGTTTATCCGCTTTTTTAATCAGTCTTGAAAAATTGCGTATTTGGCCAAATGTGTGTTGGTTGTAAAAAAGGCAGTCGAAGAGGATGAATCTGGAATTTGGATATTTTTAATGCAGATGTATTACGCAGCATCTCCTCGTGTTTATCTTTTTGATGAACTGAGTTATTTTGATAGTACATATATGCAATGATAATATATATTGTATTCCTCATCACCTTCCAAACTATAAATATTTGTGGTCCAATCATATAGGTGCCATAGAGGGTGAGTGGGGTTTACAGTGATGTAGTTCCATGCAGTTTTTCTTGGTCTACATTCTTACATACACACACATATTTGTGCATGTCTTCACACGGGGCAAGATGTCATCCAGGCTAGCAAAAACATCTTTCACAAAATATCCACCTCCTTGGTAGAAAAAAGTTGACACTCTAGAAGGACATTTTCGCCAATCTTATTTATTGTGGCCCACAAATCAAAATTTACGAACAAGAAACTTGTGAGTGTGTTAGAAGCTTCTAAACCTTGTGACAGGTGACACAACATAGATAGTACACGAATTATTGAGCACAGTTGGGTTATGTAGAAGTATCGCCGAGATTACAGCCCAACAAAATGAATAATGGATAGTTGACACCAGGTTGTTACTTGTGGAAAGAGGATGTTTCAGGGTTCTGAATAGACCTTTACATTTCTTTTGAGCCACATGTGCAGATATTGACTATATCATTATGAAAGACTTACAACAAAATATCAAGTAGAATACTATATTTGTCTTTTTAGAGAACATTAAGTTAGACGTGGGGAGGGAAAGTAGAGCACCAGACATAAATGTTCTACTTACTTCCTTCTTAGAGCGGTGCCTCCTTTATCCTGAGCCGCTGCCAGGTGGGGTGAGGTTTTTCCCTCAAACATTGGAGGTAAGAAATAATGATGATTACCCAAAAGTTTGGAGAAATGACAAAATTGGCAATGGAATTGTCGTAATGGTTATATATTTGGTACGCGACGGTCTTTGCCTAAGGTTTTCAGCTTGCCGTTATATGTACTTTCCTATATTTCTTCCAGAATCATCAAGAGATATGAATACCGGTTTGAGGATGAAATATATACAGTAGGAAACAGGTGACGAGGTTGTATTGTTTCCAACTAAGACATATATTTGGACACACTAATTACTATTTTCTTTTCTTTTCTTCTTTTTTTCACGATTGCAGTAGCTTAAATACTTGGAAAGGTCCTGAAGAAAGCACGGGGTACAGTTTTGCCTATGGGTGCTGAAACATGTTGACCATCTAATTATTAGAAACAGCTATCTGTTGAAACTGTTTCTTTGCACTGTTTTTAATTTGGACCGTGGCAAACAGGAATAAAATTGTGGTTTTTGCCGCGCTCTAATTTTAACTTCCACTTTCACTATTGCACTGCACTATCTTCCCATACACTATACTTAAATCGTTTTTGCTCACATCTGTCTAGAGTCATAACACATCCTGGGGATCCTCTATCAATATGGTAGAGTTGTAGCCCTGATTGTCAGTAGTCTATCTAAGGAGACCCAGATGATGAAACATGTTACCTGGTCAGGTGACTGATGGGAATCCGAACATGTATTTAATATTTTTTCAGGATTGTTTATAGAAAAAGCCTTATGGTGGAATACTAGGCGCATACCTACAGTTGCACAGACCTAGGGATATATTTGTATGAGTCAAAAAATACCAACAAAAGGTCACTAGTGATACACGCACGCAAGAGCATCCAAACAAAAGGCAAAACATTCAAGGTTTACTCTTCTATGAAAATCTAATAGATTGAATTTTAGAAAGAAAAGTCAAATGTCTTATTATACATTCCCACCTTGACCTATGAAAATACAGAGACAAGGCAAAATCTCATTCGGGAACCACAAGAAGAATGCAAAATAGTAACTAACTTGATGTTCAGATAAATTGATGTCTGAGTAGAAGGATCTTCTTACCTATTTACTACTAAAATACTAAAGGAGCAAAAAAACAAACTAGAATATTAAAAGAACGTTTTACCTTAAGGTGACATTACAGTCTATGAGAATGAGAAAGTGTTCCAGATAATGACAGAAGGTTCAGGGGTGACCTCAGCAGGTGAAGACTCTGGACCGAATCAGGTTTTGGCATTAGATAAATGGAAACTGAGATTCATTTAAATGTAATTCTTCATAAGTAGAAAAGTTCTTATGCAATTCCTATGTGGATTTTACACTTTCTCATTGCATTCACTGGTGAAAAGGAGTCACAGTCTACAATATCTTACTGATTTGTGGCACTCATGGATATATTTCTAAAAATATATTGTTCACTTACAAGTTGCACTAATTCTTGCTATTGGCTTCTTGGAGACCCATGAGACGAAATGATTAAAGCCCTGGCACTAACCACATAATGATTAGAGGACAGAACCCAAACATGGCTTTATTCTTTGTGGTAACCGAGTAAGGGAACAGCCTGATTCTAGAAATAATAATGTAATCCTGAAAAGCTCTTGTAGGCAACAAAGCACTTGGCACGCAAAGTTGCATGTTAAATAAAACAATGGCCGACAGTGGTGTCCCTCAGTTGACTTTTTTATCCAAAAATCTGGCTATGTGCCTTTTATCTGCTTTCATGATTCTCTCTGGTTTAGAAATATTTTTCAAAAAGTTCAAATTAGAATCATGTGCTGTACTCTAATTCCAAAAGGTACGCAACCTTTTGTACAAATTCATTAATGCCACTGGCAATTAAGAAATCATAAGATTAATATGTTTTTTGGCTTTTACGAGGGTCTTTGAGCACTGGCTTAGTTCACAGAGGTATTAGCTAGCAGAGTGTCACTATTATTTCCTTTGAGAACATGCTATGTTTCATCCTATAACAGGGTTTGTCAGTTCCTAGGCCCTCCATCTTTGATGACAGGCTAAACCGAGTCATCTTCTAACAAAAATATACAGGATAAAGGTTCAGTTTTACTCGGGCAGAATCGAAACTGAGAACTGACCGGTGGATAATGAATACAGGAAAACTGTGAAAAGTAGTTTGACTATACCAATCTTTTTACTGCTAATGAGATACGAATAAGAGGTGAAATATTCATGCAGGCACAATTTTCAATAAGAACATCCTCAACTGTTGTATTAGGCATGATGCAAAGCCAGCATTCCAATGAGGGGACAGAGCACGCCTCTTGCCAAATATCATTCTTGCAGTGACATTTGGAAAAACCATATTACCCTGTTTGCAAAATGGGCTGAGTAAAAAAGATACCTCTATAATATATGTTATAGGTATCAGCGGTTTTATACATTTTAAGAGTGCTTTTCATATTGCATGATATCAGAGCCTTTCCTGGAAATAGATATAATGAGAATCTCCAACGGTCTTATAAAAGTGTTTATTGATTAACAATCAAGGGCATGGATTATAGCGAAGGGTTAGCTCACCTCAAAGATACTTGTAGAAGCAGCCTAAATGACACAGCTTACTCCCTCTCTGTCGTTCTCCAACTTTTTCAGTGCAGTCAGTGCTTAATTTGTGCCAGTGGTTGCCGGTCGGCACATATATTAGGGGCCTGATTTATAAAAAGTGACGCATTGCTGCGTGAAAACAGCGATGCGTCACTTTTCACTGCGCCCTCCTTGCGAGACCAATGATGCGTCATATTTACAGTATGACGCATCATGGCGCAAGGAGTTACAGATACGTCAGTATTTCTGACGTATCTGTAATCGCAAAAGTCACGCATTGCTGGAGTGTGTCACAAAAGTGACAGCAATGCGTCCTTTCACATGGGGAAAGCCCCATGTGAAAGGGCTTGCATTAGTCTTACGCCTGCTGTGAGGCAGGCACAAGATTTTGACGCAACAGCGTCCTAAAAGTAACGCAGTGAAATCTCATAGATTTCACTGCGTCACTATTACGAGGCTTTTTGCGGGGGAACGCCCCCTCTGCATACATTATACCTGATGCAGGTATAATGTAGCGCAGGGGTTTACAAAGTGACGCATCTGCTTAGATGCGTCACTTTGTAAATAGTGCGCAACAGGAGGCATGTTTTACGCCGCCGACGCGTCACAAAAAGTGACGCATCGGAAGCGCAAAACTGACGCAAGGCCTCATAAATGAGGCCCTAGGACCTTGCAGGTTTTATTGTGGGTGCAGTACTCTTTGTTTTCTGTACCCCGCTGCAGCTCTGGGTGCCTGAGGTGCCATGCGGCTCTGTGTGCTTTTACAAAACTAGAGTTAAGTGTTGTCACTTTATTGTTTTTTCCTGAGTAACTCCTTAGTTGTTTATGAAGTAAGTTGTGGGGTATAGGAGTGCCTACTCTTACCCTTCCTCTCCTGTTGTTTCTTAGCTCTGTGTGCTTGACCACTTTGCTGCACTCCACCCAGAAAGATCAGTTTTTGGCTGTGTCTGCTGACCACGTCTGGTCCCAGAACTAATAGAGAACAAGAAGCGCAAATATGAGGTAGAGAAGGTAAAGAAAAGGAAAGGCAGGAGCAGAAAAGCGAAAGTATGTAGGAAAGAGAAGGAATGCAAGAGGGATCTGTCATATCCATGGAGGCTCCACATCCCTAGATATACATAGATCTTTTTTCTTCAATAACTCCAAAACCTTTGAACAGACTTGCACAAACTTACAAAAGACAACTTTCTGCATCAAGCTTTCAGCCACATTTGGTCTAATTCTGGTCAGTGGGTGTAGTCAAGTTCAAAATCCCTATGGGAAATTGGATAGAGAAAATGCTTTTTAGGACCCTCACTTTTTCTCAGACCCCACTTGATGAATCACCTCAAAGCTTACCAAACAGCAGCTGAAGCAAGTGGTAAACTAGTTTTGAAAATTTCGTAAAGATTTGTCAAATGGCGTCAAAGTTATTAGCAAAGCAAAAAAACTTTCATTATGTTAACATGGTCCTAACCTTAACTAACTACTGGCAATCACCAGTAGGTAGTTATAGTTAGAACCATGTTCGTATAGAAACAGTGTTTTTGACTTGCCTGTATCTTTGGTGTCATTTGATGAATCTTCACCAAATGTTCAGAAAAAAGTGTCATAGTGAGCCTTGTTGTGCATGGAAAGTTTCAGGGTCATCCGTCAAGTGGGGGGCTGAGAAAAAGGGAGGTAAACAAAAATATGGGTTACCATTAATTCCCATAGGAGTTATGAACATGACTACATCTCATACCATGGGACGGAATTACACCAAATTTGGTTCAAAGTTACATTTTGGTTTGCAGATCACTCTTCCAGTTATTTATTCATTCAGTAGTTGTTGAGAAATTTAAGGGAAAGCATTTAAGGATGACTGGGTGAAGCCTAAGTACAGATCTCATGGTGATATCTGCACTTCAACCAGAAAGTGCTGGCAAACATCTTGGGACAAATATACATGATAGCTCCCCATTGAAATACATTGTAGTGATTGTCAGGTTTTGAGGGTCACAAAAAGGATAAATAATGTATTGCTGTACCATACTAATTTCAGGAATTGTGGTGTGTTCCAAGGTGTTTATGCACTGTGAAAAAGCCTTCTGCTTAGAGTACATCAATCATGTTTAGGAGAAAACTGTTTTCTCATGATTTTCCGATAGAGGTTATAGAAGGTACCAGAAAAGCTAAAGTTAGTGCATAGCTACATAATAAATAAGTCTCCCAAGATGGCCACCAGAGAGAAAGGAGCTGAAATGTATTCAAATATCACCCACATATAGCCCAATGTCAGAAGTGTACAAAACACCTACTCATATTGGGGTCCATCATAAAAGTGCATGAAAAAAGTTACTAAGGGGCAGATTTGCAAACCCCTTGCGCCACTTTTGTGTCATTTTTAACAAGGGAAAAATGACACAAAAGTGGCGCAAGGAGCTCCTAAATCTGCCCCCAACAATTCAGGAATGGAGTGACAAAATAAAAAAATTAATGATATGTGTTTATTTGCTGTCTTCCATGCTATCAGAGAGAACAACGTTGAAAATGTTGCCCTTAATGGTTGCTTTGTGTGAGAGTGGTGTGCCATTATTATGCTTAGTTTTTACATTTCCTGACAGTATTGTATCTATCTGATAAGACCAAAAAATAATATTTGTTCAACGAGCTCAATTTTCAGGTATGTGAATTACATTTAATTTGGAGAAAAAAATGATTGAAAAGATGTATGTGTATGTGAGAATGTAATAAGAGAGTATCAAATATTATTGAGAAAATATTGGAACTATATGAGGTACTGTATGAGTGATGTTATGAGTGGCGTTGTATGTTGAATAACAGGTGAGTAAGACTCTTTATGAGTGTATGAGAATATACAGTTTTTCTGATTTGCAGACTAGATGTGTGAGAAGTTGGTTCACAATCTGTTACTTTGAATTAGTATGTTGTACACTTGCTGTTTACTACATGGTGTATTTGGTAGTGAGAAAACTGTAGATTAAGAGTTCAATTTTTAGTTATGAACTCATTAGATGTGAAAATATTTACATGTGTTTATATGCCGTGTTGTTCTCAAAGAGTGTTTTTCTTTGAAATCTCTCTAGTGTGGTTCTGTTACACTGCTCTGTCAGACATCTACAGAAACAAATATGCATGCAGTCACCTACCCAGAAACTACCTGTGCATGCAGCAAGTTCAAACATAGTTGCAGTCACATCTATATTGCTCTCTTTTCTGTAACACAGGCACTGAGGTATTTGTTTATAGCCACTTCCATAGATATGTAGCGAGCCACAGAGATACTAAAATAGACAGTCACATACCACCACATTTACTTAAAGGTCTCATGGCACTGCTTCAGGTGTACTCCTAAAATTCCTCAGATATGTTGGCAAGTACTGGCACAACCTTCTCATTCATTTAGAGAATTACTCTCCCAAACATGGCCGATGCTTGGTAGTACAGGTCCTTTGTGTGCACTTTCATATGTAGCTTAATTTGCCATGAAAAAGCTGTTTGTCAAGTCTTATTTCCCAGTTTCTGCATGATAGTTTGTGCTTAAAAGATGGAAGATGTTCTTTTCAGTTCACTAAGTTACTTGCCCCTTTGCTAAGTAGTACATAGAGGAGGCTGTCTCTAAAGCAACTGATATACATGTTCAGAAAACAATAAAGCCTCTGCTTCAGCTTTTGAGACAGCTGTAGAAGCACATATAGATTCAGTCACTAACCAGAAACTATTAATACGTGCACCAGACTCAAAGGTAGTTGCAATCACACCTACGTAGCTCTGTATTGCCTAACACAGGCACAGAGGTATTTCTGCAGCCACTTACATGCACATTTATACAGCCATAACAGTATTATAACAGGTAGTTACATACCATCACATTCAAGTAAACATTGATGGAACTTATAGAGGTGTACTTGTACATTCCCTCAGATATGTAGGCAAGTACCGACATAATCTTCTCAACCATGCAAAGAAATGGTATTTCAAAATCAGTGATTGCTACTAGTACAGGCCCAATCTGTGCACTATCACTGAAAGCTTCATTTGGCACATTATAGGTGTTTCTGAAGTGTTAAACCCACGTTTTAGTACACTTCTAAGATATGCTGTACATATGCCATAAAGGACGCTGTTTTGTGCTGAAGAGATTGACAGATGTCCTTTGAGTTTAATATTGTTACTTGAGCACTTGTATGCCCCTATGCGAAGTACTACAGAGTGTGGCATCCCTAGAACAATTGATATAGATGTTCACAAAAGCATAGAGCCTCTTTTTCTGTTTCAGAGACTGCTACAGAAGCACGTATGCATTCAGTCACTCAACAGAAATTATTTTTGCATGCTGCAGACTCCAAGGTAGTTGCAGTGACACCTACATATCTATCTATTGCCTAACACAGGCACTTAAGTATTTGTGGAGCCACGTACTTACACATTTAGGCAGTCATAGACGTTTTATAGCAGGTAGTTACATACCAGCACATTTACTTAAAAATCTCATGTCACTGATCAAGTTGTACTACTACTCTCTTTTAAATATGTAGGTAGGTACTGACAACATAACCTTCTCATCCATGTTCAGAAATAGTCCCTCAAACATGGGTGTTGGCTACTAGTGCAGACCCTGGCTGTACGCTCTAACTGCAAGCTTCATCTGGCATGGTAAAGGTCGTTCTCAGCCCTTTCAAAACCCCATGTACCCATTCACTGACCCACTTAGACACTCATGCACCCACTTAGCCATCTACCTAAATAGTCAGAGACTCACTCAAACAGTGATGCACCCAATCACACACCCAGTGAGGCAATCACACACTCACTTAAACACTAATTTTCAATGTGTTACACGTAGGAAATAGAATTTTTTTTAAAACTTAGAAACCAAAGGATACAGGGCTGTTATAGTTACGAAATGGAATTTAAAAACCTTAGAAATTGACTGAAAAAAGCAAAGGTTAAAGGGACATTATAGTTAGGAAATTGAATTTAAAAAAACGTATGAATTCACCCAAAAAACAAAGGTTACAGGGAAGTTATATTTAGGCACACATTTCTCTCATACAAAACCAGTAAATTACAGCTGTTATAGTTAAATGACTTAACTATGACTTACGTCCCCATAATGCACTGCATATGACCTCACATATTACATCACTCATGACATGGTCATTGACTTCACTGATGACATCTCAAATTACATCATCCAGTAACTGTTAAATATATATACCTTACTATATATTATATACAAAGATACTACAAAACTTATAGTATGTGCCTTACTAAAGATTAATGCTATTTGTAACACATATTATGCAAGTGGCTGTGTGACTATGTGTATCTATGTGTTAGTAGGTGTCAGAGTGGCTCTATGGGTGTGTGAGTGGTTGTATGAGTGAGTGAGTGGCTGAGTAGATGGCTGTAAGGATGAGTGAGTGAGTGACTGTGTTTATGGCTTTGGGGGTGAGTGATTGGGTGTGTCAGTTGTGTATGGCTGAGTAAGTGAGTATTGGAGAGGCTATATAGGTGAGTGATAGGATGGGTGAGTAGATGTATGAATAAGTGAGTGGGTGCATAAGTGGTATATGGATGAGTGTGTGGGTGTGCGAGTGACTGTATGAGTGAGTGAGTAAATATGAGATTAGCTGTATGGGTGAGTGTGTGCTTGTGTCAGTGACTGTATAGGTGAGTGAGGACATGTGTTAGTATCTGTATGAGAAAGTGAATGGGTGTGTGAGTTACGGTATGGGTGAGTGAGTAGCTGCATGAGTGACTGTATGGGTGAGTGAGTAGGTATGTGAATAGCTGCATGGGTGACTTACTCAGTGTGTGAGTGGCATTGTGGGTGACTGAGTGAGTGTGTTATTGTCCGTATGACTTTATGGCTGGGTGTGAGTGAGTGGGTGCATGAGTGGCTGTGTTTGTGAGTTAGTTGTTGAGCTGAACATGCAGCTCCCTGGATCTCAAAGCAATTTGTCTGTTTTCTTGCTCCCTTCACAAAGAGCAGTGAAACAGACACATGCTTCGCTTTCAGCAAGCAAGAGCATTTTCTGCTCTCACTTGCTAAATGTGGGCCAGTGTGGACCGATGTTTGCTAGGGCTTGGCAGGAATGGTGCTCCCACTAAACCATAGCAAACTGCAATGTCCTGGGGGTAGGTACCTTGGGACATTGCTGGAGCCGGCCCGGGGGGGGGGGGGGGCTGCTCCAAGGGCTACCTAGGGCTCCGTGCGGCACCCCTCCTTTCTTTCATGATACCCACGGAGGGGGTGGTACCCAGGGCCTTGGGTCCACAACAGACCCCCTTAATTACTGTGAAACCAAAGGGGATGATGGACGGAGTGTTAAACAATGAAAGCACTGACCCCAGTCAACTGATCTGGGTTTAATCCATCATCATTCTTTAGCTCACTCCGCCACCTCAGTTCAGACATGGCCATATGCAAATCAGTCTGAACCTGTGCCTCATGGGAACAGTCCAGCCCAAACTGCCAAGCCATGTCTTCCCTGGACTGGAAACAAGCATCCTGGGACCGGTTCCTGGCTAATCAGCTGTCATCAGCCAGGCTAGCTTGAATCCAGTGGCAAAGTGAGAAAGGGATCCACGTCTGGGCATACCCTGCCAACTTAGGGCGAACAAAGCAAAACCAAAGGGGATGATGGAAGGAGTGTTTAACATTGCAAGCACTCACCCCCAGTCAACTGATCTGGGTTTAATCCATCATCATTCTTTAGCTCACTCCGCCACCCCAGTTCAGACATGGCCATATGCACATCAGTCTGACCCAGTGCCTCAAGGGAACAGTTCAGCACGTGCTCGCCATACCACCGGAATTAAGCTATCTGAAGAGGGGTGAAACCCCGAAACTGGTCTTAGGATGCTTGTTTCCAGCCCAGAAAGGACCTGGCTTGGCAGTTCAGGCTGGACTGTTCCCATTGGGCGCAGGGTCAAGAATGATTTGCATATGGCTGGGTCCAAACTGGAATAGCATGGTGAGCAAAAAAACGATGGATTTAGGCCCAGATCTCTGTACTAGGGTGAATATATGATATTGTTCTGCACTCTGTCCATCAACTGTTGTTTTTTCCCTTAATTATTGTATTTGTGCACTGAGGCGGTGGTCCCTGGGGCTGTGGGAGAGATCATGGGCCTCCCGCACATTTTGTTTTAATAATGTATGTGCCCAGGGAGGTAGCGCTCCTTAGCGCAGCAGGGATGGTTGGAGGGCTTTCCCCACATTTCTTTTAAAAGAATCAGTGTGCCCCAGGGACATGACAGTCCCCGGGGTAGCTGGGATCTGGGTGGGCCACACCGCATTCCTATTCTTAAGTGCCCTAGTGATGAGGCAGGCCCCAGGGCAGCCGGGGTGGCCAAGTGGGCCCTCCACATTTCTAGTATTTACTGCCCTGGGGATGTGGCGGTCCATGGGGCTTGGTTTAAGCCTAGGAGGGGGCCCCATGAGCCCCTTCCTTAATTTCTTTCATGCCCCCGGGATTTGGTCCACCAAGGGGCTGTAAAAAAAGCTGTGAGTCCACCTGTAAATTTACAGCAAAATTGACATTAAAAAAAAATACTTTTTCCCCCACCATATCTGGGTTGTCAAGGTATTCCTACCAATCCCCCCTTTTCATAAGTTTTAACTTGTTTTAGAATTTGTAAGATGACGGTCAACACTTCCTGGTTGAAGTGTTTGCAGCCAATTAAATTTTAGAAAGACCTGCAAGTCCACTGCAAAGATATCCATATTGGCAAAACAACAAAAAACACTTTTTTCGATGGAAACTTTAGTCCTAACTATAACTGTGAATAGATTAACTGATGTAGGAGGTGAACCGCGCGGCCCCCTAGTTGAGCCCTACATGGCCCTGGGGACTGCCATCACCCAGGGCTGGCTCCAGCAATGTCCCGGGATACCCCCCCGGGACATTGCAATTTGCTATGGCTTACCAAGAGCACAGCTCCCACCAAGCCACAGCAAACTCTGCTCTACTTCATGGAAGTAAGACCAGTAAAAATGCTCTCACTTCCATGAAATGGAGCAAAATTGCTTTTGGACAGAGGGAGCTGCATGTTTGCAGCCCCCTCTGTCCAAAAGCAATGCTGGCTCCAGCAGGATGTGGGGAGCCAGCAGGGACCAAGGGGGCCTTGAGGCTCCCTACGGTCCCCAACGAGCTGGCCCTGCTCCAGTCTTGGGGTCCTGGGACAATATCAGCTAGGGGTGGGGGCCACACAGGTCCACCTTCCCTTTTTAACAAAAATGATGAAGGCCTTGCCCTGGGGGATTGGGTCCCCATAGCTAAAACAGGCCACGGGCGGCCTCCCATGTAAAAAATAAATAAATACATAAAGGACAGGATCCAGGGGATGGGGAACACAGTGCCAATATTGGCCCAGGGAGGGGCAGCCACGTGGTCCCCCTTCCTTTATACATATATATATATTGTTCCTTCTGGCTGCCCATGGTCCCACGGGAATTGGCGCACACTCCGGCGGAGCACGCCAGTACTCAATCTCCGTAAGAATGTTTTCCAAAATATCGTGCGCTCTCAGAGAAAGATTCGCCAACAAGTTATCGATTCCAAGGGTGTTTATTCAAAACTACATGTTTCGGCTTACACAGAAGCCTTGCTCACGTGAGCAAGCAATTGCACTGAGCGTAAAGTAGATCGGAAAAGAAGTGTGGACTTGTATAATAAATTTCTTTTTGCCCACTGGGGCGATAATCTGATCGAGTGTTGAAAGAATTTGGGGCGTTTGTACAGGATGTTACAACACTGCCATTCAACAGAGCTGCTACCAGCACATATTGTTTGCTGCTCGAACTTTTAAGGACATCAATTGGGCAATGATTTGAATTCTAATCTCATTGTTGTGGCTTAAAGTTTAATTCATGTATGCCGTTCATTTATGCCTTCATGCTATTTAATTTAATTTGTTCCAATATTGTGTCGTTTGAGAAACAGCCATGAGTCTGTCTTTTAGCTCCTATTGTAAAGCACTAACGGGAGTCTGTCGTTTATGTTCACCAAGGGTGAGAGTCAAATGATTTGTATATATACCTTTATTCAACCCCACACTCGCACACGTGATAAAGGAGACTAGATCTCTAAAACGCGTCGAGTTGGATGCTAAATAATATATAATATATATATTACCTACTGGCGGTCGCCAGTAGGTATATATAGTTAGGATTTTTTCTCTATGGGATTTTTGAAAATTCTATGTCTAATAACTTTGGCGTTTGTGGACGGAATTGGCTGAAATTTTCAGGAAAATGGCACATTTTGTTTCTGAGCAGCCCCTGAAAATTTTGGGGGGGTTCGTCAAGGGGGGGGCCGAGAAAAAAGGGGGGTCCCAAAACGCGTTTTTCCCATGTTAATTTCCATAGGGCGGTTGGCCTCACTTTTAGCCCGAACGGCTGAATGGATTTGCACGAAACTTGGCAAAATTGTAGGGACTGGTAGCCCGATGTGCCTTTTGTAGGTCTCAATATATGTGCTACAGTGGATTTTGAGAAATTAACGTTTAAAAAAAGATATATATCTGTAACAGCGGACTGGGCAGCGTCCCAGGACGCGTACTTTTCGCGCAACGGAGCTTTGTGAAGCGAAGCTGATTGGTTCTCCGGCGTCTGTCAACATTCCAAACAGTCCGTAGCGGCCGCCATCTTGTCTCTCAGTAGGATCGAGAGACAAGAGGAGGCCAAAGCGAAGGGGCAAATGACCATAAGGGGGAATAGTAGATCCTCGCTGACCCACTACGTTTGATGTGGAGGTTTTAAAAGGGCCCCGCGGGGCAAAAAAAAAACAAAATAATAATAATCGAACGGCTGAATGGATTTGCACGAAACTTGGCAAAATATTAGGGACTGGTAGCCCGATGTGCCTTTGCTAGGTCTCAATATATGTGCTCCAGTGGATTTTGAGAAATTAACGTTAAAAAAAAGATATATATCTGTAACAGTGCTCCGCTTCGCGTACTTTTCGCGTTACGGAGCTTTGCGAAGCTGATTGGTTCTCCGGCGTCTGTCAACATTCCAAACAGTCCGTAGCGGCCGCCATCTTGTCTCTCGGTAGGATTGAGAGACAAGAGGAGGCCAAAGCGAAGGGGGAAATGACCATAAGGGGGCATAGTAGATCCTTCCTGACCTCTTAGGTTTGATGTACCATTTTGCCAAGTTTGGTGTAATTCCGTTCAGCCATTCAGGCTGTAGACGTATGTAAATGTCCTATGGAAAATTGCATGGGGAAAACACATTTGAAAGTGTTGAAATTTAGAACCAATTAAAATGTTACTTTGGTTTTGTATTTGTGTGTGATGAAAGTTAATTGGTTATGTATATATGTCAAATGAGAGGAAACCACAGCCATTTTGTGATACTACTGTCTGAGGTACATTTGTGAGGAATTTTTGGTGGTGAATTTCTGGTGTTTGATTTACACAGTACTAACACTTCTGCTACTTTTAAAAAGGTGAGTTGTTAATTTGTAAGGGGAACTATGTTGTACACTTGAAGATAATTTGAAAAATGTTTTCTGTTATTTATTTGCAGTCCTTCTGTTATACTAAATACTTGATAAAGTTAGTTTTATATTATGTATTACTAAAAACGATAAATGAAAGTGATTATTTTTTTCTGCAATTTACAGCAAGCAATTTCAAAATAAAATGGCTCACAATGAAGAGACCGTGGCAATTTCTTTTGAATTGTCCACTACATTGATTGAAATTGAGAGCACCAATAATGAAATATTGTCACAAGGAGGACATGACTTGTATGATTCCATTAGATTGATTGAAATGGACAGCACCAAGAATGAAATATTGTCACAAGGAGATGACTTGAATGATTCCACTACATTGATTGAAATTGAGAGCACCAATAATGAAATATTGTCACAAGGAGGAGATGACTTGTATGATTCCATTAGATTGATTGAAATGGACAGCACCAATAATGAAATATTGTCACAAGGAGGAGATGACTTGAATGATTCCACTACATTGATTGAAATTGACAGCACCAATAATGAAATATTGTCACAAGGAGGAGATGACTTGAATGATTTTTTTGATCAATCTCTTGATGGCGAATTTATCGAGTGTTTGGAGACCATAGAGTTACAAGAATCATCATTGGAGACTTTTAATGAGGACATTGCTGATGAGGACATGTTACTAGTTCTTTCAAATTTAGAAAATTCTGAAGAATACATTTATATTTAGAAATCAAAAATTGTTTGAGACATTATTCATTTTTATTTTTAATTTATGAGGTTGTAGCGAAGTGATTGTAGTATAAAATGAGACTTATAGTATAGAGTGCAACATTTTTATGTTACATGGTAAGTTTACTCATATTTACTTCCCTTCTGCCACTATATTATCTCCAATGTGTATTTGACATCTCTTCTTCATCTCCGGCCTCCTTTCTTTCACTGTGTGTCTCTGATGCATCTTATCGCTGCTATTTTGTGTAATTACAGAAGAGAGTAAAATAAAATAGTTCGGAACGTGAAAAGGGGGCAAAGTAGAGTACTCCTCACCCCCTAGGCCTTTTTAGGCGGTCCCAAAAGGATCAGTTTCTGCTTTCCTGAGAGATTATGGTATGAGTTCCATATACCACAATAACTTGCATTACAACATGCAAGATATCTATCTCCTATTACCAACTTTTGGAGATATTCGCGCTAAGCGCGAATATCTCCAAAAAGTAACACCTGCCCTGAGCAGTTCTTAGCCATGTTATCCAATGGGAGGTGGATAACATGGCTAAGAGCATTAGCTCGGTAATGCATGAATATCGCTGAGTTTTTAGCGATATTCATGCATTGCGGCCGTTTATTATCGCATTTGCGATAAACCTTGATAATAGCAAGGTTTATCTTCGATAATTTCTGACGATGCTTAGTGGTAAAAAATTGGTTAGTAAGCATCGTTAGCGATAAATATCGCTTAACTTTGGTAATATGCCCCAACGTCTGTTAACGTTCGATTCGAAGGAAATGAGGAAGTGTTGAAAAACATTGTCTGCGCCATCTTGCCTTTTTTGAAATGCCACACTTTTGTCGTGCACGGCAGCCATTTTAGATGTCTTGACCAGACCCACTCTCTGCACGCTGTCGATTCGTAGCATGGCTCCTCACCCACGCAAGCATCTTCCCTAGGCACTGGTCACCACCGCTCTCTGTCTTATGCATGGGCAATAAACCTCCCCCCATCTGCGCTGCTCTTCCCTGAGAATCACACTCTGTGCCCGCCCGACACCTCCCTTTCGCCCTATTCACTACCGCACCCTCTGACACTCCTCTTTCTCTGTGTCCGATTGTCCAGGCTATCAGCTAGCCCTGCAGATGTAGTTTATGGCCCCAGCTGTAAAGAATCACCCCTCTTCAAAGGAGTTATAGTAGATCAAGGCCCACACCCGATGAGATCCGTCACACCACACGTGTTCCTACTATCTGAAAACCATCCTGTATTGTGATTGGGGAGGGGACCGAGCCTGAAGCGGAAGATTCCAGGAATGACTCTTTGTACATCAAAGTTTTTACAATTATGTGTCACATTAAAAATATATAGCACTCCAACAAAGTAGTAGGAATATAAAACTTTAATAACATATAAATATATACAAGAAAACAAAAACAGTAAAAACATTTAAACAACGAAGAGACCGTGGCAATTTCTTTTGAATTATCCAATAGATTTATTGAAATTGACAGCACCAATAATGAAATATTCTTGTCAGTAGCGGTCTGTTGTGCGAATAGTTCCAAGGCAGCAGAACGCGCTGAAATCTAGATGGCACGAAAGTGATGTCTAGTAAGTTGCCGCCCAGCAAAAAACGGCGTGGGGCGCCGCGGGGGTGAGTGAGTCCAGTAGGCACCACAGCTATTCTTACCGGCATTGCAGAATTACTGCTGGGGACAATGCCTGTGCTGTAGCAGGGTCACAGCAGAAACAAAAAGGATTCTGTTGAAGATGTTGTTGGTTTTCAATTTGAAAACAGTTCTGGTGTCAACTGCTATGCTAATGTAGTGGTTAATGTTTTGTTTTCTCTAGAAAATGTAAAAGAGGCGGAGGCAGTCCAAAGTTCCGTTAAAAGGGCAAAGGAAAGGATCGGTGGTTTGAACTATCAGTCAAAAAGGGGAGGGGGTGCAATAATTTTTCCTACCGGGTCACACTGTGCTTTCACCGGAAGTGAGGTCTGCAGGATTCTAGTAATTCAAAGTGAGGCTGGCGCCAGCATGGGAGCGCCGACGTCCCGCGGATACAGTTTCGTCACTCCACGGGCGATCATGGCAGTCATTCCCCATCGGGGGTCGGAGACTCCCGCGGCTCCTCTAGAATCTTCAAGGTCGTGGAGGACTACGGTGGTGGAGTCAACCAGTGACCGGGCCATTTCTTTATGCTGGGCCCGCTCTTGCCAGGTCGACCGCCATTTTGAGAGTTCGGCAGCTACCGGCGATCGCGGGGTCACATGAGCGGACGGGCTCCACCCTGCCGGGCGAGACGTTGCAGCATGGCCACAGTGGAAGAACCCTTTTCCGGGCGCCTGGAGCGCTGAGGGTGCAGCTGGGAAGCCTCCACCTGGGGAGGCGGGAGAGGCCTGTTCGCACCGTCTCTCCCTCCCAGTGCACCCCACGGCGTCTCGCTTGAGATTTGTTATGGCCGGACCAGGCGATGAGGACGAGGGGGGGGGGGTCGGAGGCATGTGCAAGACATCCCCCCCCAGGGTTGTTGCAGCAATTATACAAGAAAGAAGAAGTGTCCCGTCCGTCTTCGGGCCGGGCTTCCGGTAGATGTCGGCCGGACGCCCCTGGCTCTGGTCCCATGAACGGGTTTCTTGGTTTATCGGCTGCAGCCGGATCCCGTCGGCCTCAGCCCCCCGACCGTTGGTGGTCGGACCGGAAGAGCATGTGGCGGGACTACCTGCAACTCTCAAGGGCCACCGCGGCCGGACTGGGAGAGAGAGGGGAGGGTCGAGGAGACATTCCCCCCCCCTGCAACTGTTCAGCGTTGTAAAGGCAATCCCCTGGCCGGGTCCCGCTGGCCTCGGCCTCTCCTCCGGCTACACCCTACGTTAGGATCTCCTGGCCGAGGCGTGGCAGCAGGACCTGCCTTATATGGGCTGCTCCCGGCTGGGCGTAGCCGGAACCCTGCCCCACCTTGGAAGTTTCCAGAGTGGGGGTGGATGTTCTACTGACTTGCATTTTCCCTAGTCTATCGATTTTTTTGGCGTGGCAGGCGGTGGGACAGCGAGGGGTGATTTGGTTTCTCTTACTGTTTTTCTGGTCTCTCACCACTGGCATATTTTAACGTTTTCTTGTTTCTAGGACATTAATAGGTTTTATCATTACGTTATGTTATCGTTTCTTTGTTCGTTGTTTAGTAAAAGTTCATGTTCATCAGTGGCCTACTGATTTTCGTTTTCCTATTTTTTTCTTTCCAGGTTGTTTCATGGTAAAGTTTCTGTTAACAGGATACAGTGATCACTTCATTATTATTGCATATGTCCTTTTCACTAGGGGTGCTCTCTGGTCGGGCCAGATGACGTATCTCTAGTAAATGGTCCGGGTGAAAAAGGTGCATCAATCAGTGGGGAGTAGATAGGCATGACAGATTACAACGGGGGAGAAAGGTCCGCATTACGTACCCTTTCACTACTTGCAAAGATTTTCCTACGTTTATTTGCAAACAGGGAATACCTCCAAAAAGAACTAATTCCCAAACAGTCAATGTTCGGACAATCAATCAATCAATGAGGAATGACATAGGTACGACGTGTTAAAGGCTTGCGTTATCTACCCTTCACTATCTGCAAAGGGAGAGAGAATATTCCTATTCTTCCTCGTTTGCAGGTAGAGAAGATCCTTAAGAGTATTAACTTCGAACAATTCAATGCTCGATTGAAACAATCAACAAGGGGTACTGTGAACACAAATGAACGCCGCTTATATACATACGCATTGCTATTTTCAACAGGTTGTTCCTAATGTTTCTATTTTAGCGAGGTCAAAAAGAGATCCCATTAGTGGCCTACTGATTTTGCTCGATTCCTTTTGTTTTTTTACACGATTTTTCGCTATCTGCAAAGACTAAACAGAGTATTGCGACTCTGTGCTTGTTTGTAAATAGAGAATGAACCAAAGAGAACAATCAATCAAATGGAGAGAGAAGCAGGCACGACGGATTACAAAGGGGGCAAAGGGCTGCGTTAACTACCCTTCACTATCTGCAAAGAGAGAGTACTCCTAATAGAAATGAGGGGTGGGGGGCAGCATTCAAAGCAGATCAGTGTGCATAAACACGAAAATGTTTTTACTTACCACGTACTTGACATTCGACAGCTTATGATATTTGCTATTAAAAAACCATTGAAATTCACTGAAAAAACCATAGGTTATAGACCATATATAGTTAGGAATTAGCATTTAAAAAACCTTATTTTACTCACACAAAACCATTGAAATTCCATATATAGTTAGTTGCACTAACTATATATCGCGCACCCGCAATCCACTGCTGATCATGTCACATATTACATCATTCATGACATGGTCAGTGACATCACTGATGACATCACTGATGACATCTCAAATGACATCACTGATGACATCACTGATGACATCATCCAGTGACTGTGTGTTTCTATAAAGTTTAAATATGTTTTACATATTGAAGAATGAGTAGATGTATAACTGTCTGGACGAAGGATTTAGTAGGTGCATGACTGAATGTATGAGTGAGTGATTAAATGTGTCTCACTGAGTGCATGGGTTAGTGACTAAACTGTCTTAATTTGTGCATCATTATGTTTGTTGTTCTGTAAACTGCTGCATGTGTTGATCAGTAGCTATATGATTAACTATATGGGTTATTGATTGATTGTCCAAGTATTTGTATGGGAGACTGACTGTGTGTGTGGCTGGCTGGGAGGTGTGTGACTCTGTGCAGATCAATGTGTACTTGTATCAATGATTCTATAAGAAAGTAAGTATGTGTTAGTATATGTTTGAAAATGTAAGGTGCTCTATGTTTAACTGTATAGACAAGAAAATGGAAGTGTGATTGATTCTTTACAGGACTGACTAGGTGTGTGAGTAACTCCATGGATGAGTGGCAGAGTGTGAGTGTCTGTATAGATGTATGAGTGCATATGATAGTGTTGTAAAGATGAGTGATTGTATGTATGAATGATTGTATGGGTGATTGAGTGAATGTGTGTGTAGACGTAGGAATCAGTGAGTACGTATGTAGTAACTAGTATTGGTGTGTCAATGGTTTCAAAAATTATACTCTGTTTTTAACACTGGGTGAAACAGAGGTTATATTAAAATGTGAGGAGATGCATTGTATTGTCACATGAATGATATCATCAGTGATGTGGTCATTGATGTCAAATGAGATGTCATCAGTGATGTCATCAGTGATGTCATTTGAGATGTCATCAGTGATGTCATCAGTGATGTCATTTGAGATGTCATCAGTGATGTCATCAGTGATGTCACTGACCATGTCATGAATGATGTAATATGTGACATGATCAGCAGTGGATTGCGGGTGCGCGATATATAGTTAGTGCAACTAACTATATATGGAATTTCAATGGTTTTGTGTGAGTAAAATAAGGTTTTTTAAATGCTAATTCCTAACTATATATGGTCTATAACCTATGGTTTTTTCAGTGAATATATATATATATATATATATATGTATTTTAAACCGAAAAGGCTGGGCCCGGGGGATGAGTGCCTGAGGCCATAATCGGTCAAGGGGAGGGAAATCACGCAGCCCCTCCCCATTTAAAAAAAAGACTGGCCCAGGGGTATGGGGTCTCCGTGGCTGAAATTGGCTTAGGTAAGGCCTAAAACAAATTCTTTAATTAAAAAAAAATCTGGCAAGTCGCTGGAGGCCACACCTCCTTCACATCTCTGCAAACGCGCCTCCTGGTGCAATGGTAGTTGGAGAATAAAATCCCCATGAATGCTGAGGTTCTTAGGGTGCCACAAGCACTCTTGTTACCTCAGGTAAGTCTAAGACAGCAGGATTGCAGAGAGGGCTTAAAGGGTGAGTGAATGGTTGTGTGAGGGGTGTATGAGTGAGGGAGTGGGTGTGTGAGTGGCTCAATGGAGGACTGAGTGGGTGTATGAGTACTGTGTACATCTGTGAATGGGTATGTCAGTGGTTGTATGGGTGTGTGAATGGGCATACAAGAGGTTGTATGGGGGTGTATGTAGGTGTGTGAGTGGTTCTGTGGATGATGTCATCAGTAATGTCACTGACCATGTTATGAGTTATTTAATATGTGAGGTCATAAGCAGTGCATTGTGGTGGCGTGAGTTATAGTTAACTCTCTAACTATAACCGCTAACTTTCACTGGTTTTGTACTAGGGAAACCTGAGGCTAACTATAACGTCCTTGTAACCTTTGATGTTTTCAGTGAATTTCTAAGTTTTTTAAAATTCCATTTCCTAACAATTACATCCCTGTAACCTTTGGTTTTTTAAGTGAATTTCTAAGGTTTTTTTAAGTAGTAATTGCCTTTGCAGAGAGGTGATGAGAGAGGCCTGGGTTTCCGGCCAGCTCTCAGGAATCCTGCTGTGTAGGACTTACAGGAGGGACCAGGAGGGCTTCTTGGACCCCAAGGTCCCTCAGTAGTAAAGTGCACTTCATTCCCCAACCAGTAGTGCACCACAAGAAAGGGGGCATGGCCTCCAAAAACCTCTTAGCAGCCCCACTGTGTTGGACTTACCGGAGGTTACAGGAGGGGTAGTTGGCACTCAAGGACGTCCTTGGGGGTCAAATACCCCTCCCGTCACCTCCAGGAAGTCCCACACATCAGGATTGCTGAGCGGTTGTCAGAGGCCACGCCCCCTTTCTCCACCACTGTGCAAACATGCCTCCTGGTTCACTGCTAGTAGGGGGATGAAGTCCCTTTTTCAGAGGATCTTTGGGGACCAACTACCCCTCCTGCTAACTCCAGCAAGTCACACACAGTGGGTTTACTGAGAGATGTTCAGTAGCCATGCCCTATTTTCCACCTCTCTACAAACACACCTCCTTGCACACTACAAGTTGGGGGATGAAGTTCCCTTGGCTCTTGAGGGTCCTAAGGCGCCAACTACCCCTCCTGCTACCTCCAGTAAAACTCACATAGCTGTATTGTTGAGAGATTGTCAGAGCCGCGTCCCCTTTCACCACCACTCTGACGAACCTGGTTGGGGAAAGTAGTCCACTACAGCCCTGAGGCCCTCAGGAGTAAAGTGGAATTCTTTGCCCAACCAGAAGCACACCAGGAGGCGCGTTTGCAGTGTTGTAGAGAAAGGGGGCGTGGCCTATAAGTTGTCTTAGCAATCCCACCATTTGGGACTTACTGGAGATAATAAGAGGGGTTGTTGGCTTCCAAAGACCCTCTGCATTGAAGGGGATTTCATTCCCGAACCACCACTGTGCCAGGAGGCGCGTTTGCAGAGAGGTGGTAAAGGGGGTGTTGCCACCGGCGAATTAAAATAGTTTTTTTTTATTTGTACTTTTTAGGAAAGCGGCTACCCCCTTTCCCTCAGCCGATTTTGGCCTCGGGGACCCCACCCCCCAGGGCCAGTCTTTTTTTTAAAGGGGAGGGGGGCCATGCGGCCTCCCTCACCGAGCCAATTACAGCCCCAGGGATTCCAGCCCCAGGGGCCCAGCCTTTTCCTTTTTTTTTCTTTTTAAATGAACGAAAGGGGGCCGCATAGCCCCCAATCCCTGGGCTGATTTTGGTACTGGGGGCCCCATCTCACAGAGCCTGTGCCACCCCTCTCCCTGGGCTGATATTGCCCCAGGGCATGGTTTCTCTTTGGGGCTGATTGGGGAGCCTCAAGGCCCCCGTGGTCCCTGACGGCCCCCCTCTTGCAGGAGCCAGCATTGCTTTCGGACAAAGGGAGCTGCAAACATGCATCTTCCTATGTCCAAAAGCAATTCTGCTCTGTTTCATGGAAGTGAGAACATTTTCAATGCTCTTGCTTCCATGAAGCAGAGCAGTGTTTTCTATGGCTTGAAGGGAGTTGTGTTCCCACCAAGCTATAGAAAACGGCATCCTCCCGGGGTGGGGACCCGGGACATTGCTAGAGCTAGCCTGGGGCGGTCCCCAGGGTCATGTATGGCTCCAGGAGGGGGGCTGCCACATCCATTAAGCCCCAGGGGGTGGTGGTCCCCAGAGCTGCGGTGGCCTTGTGGCCCCGGCATTTTGTGTTAATAAACCCCTGGGAGCTGTTGGTTCCATGGGTTTCGTGGGTGGAGCCCCCCACACATAGTTTCTTTAACATAGCCGCGGGGAGATGGTAGTCCCTGGGACTGTGGGGAGGGTCACATGACCCCATGCATTTGTGTGAATGAGCCCCGGGGAGTTAGCGGTACCCGGGGCTCTGTGGGGGGGCTAGAACACCCACACACATTATTTTTTTACTAAGCCCTGGAAGGTGGTGGTCCCCCGAACTGCGGGGTGCCCATGTAGGCCCCCATCATAATTTTAATAATGCTCTTAGGACTTGTCCCACCCAGGGGCCTAAATTAAATGAATCCCGGGAGCCTGTGCTTCATTGTTTTTTTCATTTTGGGCGTGAGTTGTGACTCCAATGCGGCTCCAGCTGAAATTATTTTAAATTGCTTTTTTGGCACCGGGGGGGTCCCTGTGGGGCCCCCTAGAGGCCTAGGTGGTCACAGTGTTTCTACCCTGCCCCCTTTTTTCTGTGACTCGGTTGAACCGTGTCGCAAAATGGCCCGCTAACACTTCCTGGTTAAAGTGTTGGCAGCAAATCAGAGCAGTGCATTTCATTGCACGAGCACGTCTTTGTTTGCGAAGGCTTCACAATCTGAGAAATCACTATAATGTTGGCCTTAAATTTCTCAAAAACTACTGAACCGATTTACACCAAATAGGCCAAAGGTGCTTCCTTGAATTAACGTCAGCCTCCCTGCCAAATCTGGTGTAAGTCCATTCAGCTGTTCGGGCTGTAGCTGTGGCTAAAGGTTCCTAGGGGAATTAACATTACAAACACAGCCTTAATTCTTGCCCAAAATTCCTGCACGGATCGCCCCAAAATTTCCATGACAACCAGAACCTACCTTGACATATTGTTTTTCGAAAACTTCATGAAGATTTGACAAAAAATGCTTTTCCTATGGACTGCCACTAGGTAATATATACATATTATTTACTTAGCTATTCATATTTACCTTCACAGTATTCTGGGAGTTTATATTTTTGCCACAATATTTTGGCAAGTTGTTATTTTTCACCTGGATATTTTGACATGCACACCCCCTAAGTTTCAGATGGTTACATAACTAGAGGCATATGATTGTTTTTTCCTACTGAGATTTTTTTCAGTCCTGCCAATAAAGAGAAGGATATTACACATATTAGGAAAGAAAGATGGTTAAAGAATAAGGGTGTTCTAAAGACTTCACTAAGTTGCTCTTTTTTTAAAATGTGATATGTTTTAGAATCCTGCTTATACACAGAACCAGCAAAATCAGCATATATATAGTATGCCAATATCTGCTGAGGTGTGGGTTATCTGTTACTTGTATATTTTTTAAATTCACTGCCACTTACCACAACAACCTGAAAATGCTTTATCTTCTTCCCATGGCACAGAGAAAGTACAAAGTGTTTTGGATTGCTCTGGCTGTCTCTTAAGAGAAATACACTAAACAAAAGGGGAACAATTAATGGAAGAAAAATTCAATAAATTATTCAGTGCATCCAGAGAATGTCTTAGCTAATAAATAAATCATAAAAATGAATGTTCTAAAATGAAAAGCAATAAATCCACCAGATACAAAATAATTATGAACACATTACGAATTATTAAACATGTTTTACATGTTTATTATCAGATTAATGGTACCTCAATGAAGTACCAAACTTAACAAGTTTAAAAGATTCATCCACATGATGATGTTGTTTCCCAAGGAAGGGACTGCCTTTAAATGGAAAACTGTAAGTGACTTCAAAGAAAGACCAAAAACCCAAATTCTAGTTGTACATGAGAAATAGTAGCTGATAACTGTACACTATAAGGGGATTATAAGACAATGAGATGTGGCCATTGAGCACCATGAGATGAACTGTGATATGCTGCTAATGTGTTTTTTTTCCTTATTTTTAAAAGGCATTTTGAAAGGCAGGAACCACCACTCTGGTCAGGGTAAGTCAGATACACACTAAAAGATAACCTGTGCTCACCCTCTGAAAGCTTGGCATAGAGCAGCCAAGCTTATCTAAAGAAGCAATGTGTAAAGTACACACACACAGTAACACAATAAATGCACCACAAAAAGACTCCACACAGGTTTAGAAAAATAGGATTACATTCTGAACAAAGCAAGACCAAAGCGACAAAAATCCAATGTACAGAAGTTGAGATATTGTATTTTAAAAGAATAAATGCAGTAAAGTGCTGAGAAGCAAGTAAAGCTAAAAAGGTTACTTTAGGTCACTCTGGATCAGGCCAACCATAATGGAGTGTTGGCTGGCCAGCTACAGGATCCATGGAGGTCCCGGTAAACAAAGTACCTTTCCCGGTCGCAAACAGCAAGATGTGTTGGTTGATGTCGAAGCTCGCAGGTGTATGTTGAGTCGATCTTCTACACACAGTGTAGGCGATGCGTCAGTTCTAAAGAGGCATGAAGCAATGCACTGGATTTAACCATGCTGTCAAGGAGATGCATTGGTCTTACCAAGCTGCAGCAGTGGCAATACGCTCTCCGATGTGTCGATCTCTGCCAGCAAAGCGCTGGTTTTCAGGAAATGTACCAATTTTACTCCACAACCTGGTCTACGCACCAGTTCCGCTACACATGGTCAGGAGATGCATTAAATCTATGTTGCATCTATCTGGGCCACTTCCAGTGAGCCAGGCATAGGAGCAAGGGTAGATACTTTGATATCCCTTAGTCTAGAACAACAGGAGGAGCCAACAAACCCTTGTAGATCACTTGGATTGAAGGCAGAGTACAGCTCTTTTTCAGTAGAGTCATAGAGTCGCAGGCAGTAGGGCAACACAAATAAAAACAGTCCCTCCACATCAGAAGTCCAGTTGAGTTCTTTAAGCACAGCAGTTCATCTAGAGAGCTTCAGTTAAAAGTCCAGTAATGTCTGATTATAGGGGTCAGAGACGCAGTACTTATACCCAAAAGTGCATTTGATGTGGGGTTGACTTTAAAGCAGCTCACTGAAGTGTGCAAGTATGCCTTTCAATGAAGGCTTGTCTGCCAGGCTATCTATGGGGGGTAATTAGTCCTTTGTGTGGGAAAAAGACAGCCTTTTTAAGTGAAGTGTTATCCCCTCTCTTCTATCCTGGCCAGGCAAGGCCATCAGAAGGATGTAAATTGGTACTGAGACACACCTATCCTTACTGTGTTGTGGCTGTATATAGGGACTGTACTAAGTGTGGCTGTCACCCACCCCAGACATGTATTGGAGACAGACTGTCAGGCACACAGAGCAGTAAGTACAGAGAAGTGTTTACTCTCTTAAAGTGGTACAAAAGGGGGTGATGATGGAGCATCTGAACTGGATTCAAGCAAGCATGGCCAAAGACGGCTGAAATGCCAGAAACCGGTCCTAGGAAGCTTGATTCCGGTCCAGGGAAGGCATGGCTTGGCAGTTCGGGCTGGACTGTTCCCATGAGGCACAGGTTCAGACTGATTTGCATATGGCCATGTCTGAACTGGGGTGGCAGAGTGGGCTAAAGAACGGTGATGGATTAAACCCAGATCTGTTGACTGGGTGTGAGTGTTTGATTGGTTCAGATGCCCCGTCGATCACCACCCCCTTTTGTACCACTTTGTTCGCCATAAGTTGGCAGGGTATGCTCAGACGGGAGTCCCTTGCTCACTTTGCCACTGGATTCAAGCAAGCCTGGCCAAAGATGGATGAAATGCCAGAAATCGGTCCTAGGAGGCTTGATTCTGGTCCAGGGAAGGCATGGCTTGGCAGTTCGGGCTGGACTGTTCCCATGAGGCACAGGTTCAGACTGATTTGCATATGGCCATGTCTGAACTGGGGTGGCAGAGAGGGCTAAAGAACGGTGATGGATTAAACCCAGATCTGCTGACTGGGTGTGAGTGTTTGATTGGTTCAGATGCTCCGTCCATCACCACCCCCTTTTGTACCGCTTTGTTCGCCATAAGTTGGCAGGGTATGCTCAGACGTGAGTCCCTTGCTCACTTTGCCACTGGATTCAAGCAAGCCTGGCCGAAGACGGCTGAAATGCCAGAAACCGGTCCTAGGAAGCTTGATTCCAGTCCAGGGACGTCATGGCTTGGCAGTTCGGGCTGGACTGTTCCCATGAGGCACAGGTTCAGATTGATTTGCATATGGCCATGTCTGAACTGGGGTGGCAGAGTGGGCTAAAGAACGGTGATGGATTAAACCCAGATCTGTTGACTGGGTATGAGTGTTTGATTGGTTCAGATGCTCCGTCCATCACCACCCCCTTTTGTACGGCTACTCTCTAAAAGTGGCATTTCTAAAACAGTAATGTTAAATCTAACTTCACATGTAAGGAGGAGTTATCATTACCATTTAAAAGTTATGAAACATGAAAAAGCTACTTCTCGCTGATCAGAAATTACAGCTTAAATGTGTACGAAGGAATTCCCCATGTTAGCCTATGAGAGGGGTAGGCCTCACTGTAGTGTAAACAAATTTGGGTGTTTGTCTCTACCAGGACAAGTGGAGATTACATACACATTTTCTACCTTTTATTGACATGGCACCCTCTGTGTAGGGTTACTTAGGACCTACATTAAGGGTAATTCATCTATAATAAAAGGGTGGTTTAAAGCTTGGCAAGTTGTTTTAAATGCCAAGTCGAAGTGGCAGTACTGCACAGACCCGCCCTGCAATGGCAGGCCTGAGACAGGGTCTTGCTCGAAATGATTCTTGTTTTCAACTGCTGTTAGTTTTGTGGTTCTGCATTTATTATGGAAGATAGTGTGCTGATCCTGTAAATACGTCTCTATGTTCAGGCTAAATTACAAGACTTTTAATATCTCTGTCCATCTGTTGTACAGAGAGTCCACTTGGGGGACCACTCAACATCTTTTGTAGCCTAGCAATGCTGTCATATGCCACAATCCCTGCAAGGAAATATTTCCCCATCTGCATCCTGACTTGATCGAAAAAGAAAGCCATATATGGGATGCAATGTACCCCTGTAACTGTATGCCTCCTGCCAAGGATTTGTGCTAGCTCTGACCTTATTTCTTTTCTTTATTAATGGCTCCATATGTTTCAGCTGTGAACATTATGCTCTCATTATGCTCCCAGGCTGGCAGGGAAGAGGTTACCAGCCTTACTTATTGCTGATGACAACTTGCTCATTTTAAAAGGCCTGAAAGGACTAGGAGGTTCTCTGTTTTCTGTTATATGCACAGGCTAAAAGTTAATGCACAGAAGCCCAAATTCATCATGGATGTCACGAATCACAAAGAGATGCCCTTCTTATAAAGCAGAGAGTCTTAGCCATCCATAGGTTTGCCAATGGCATCTCTGCACATCCCATTTCCCCGTAATAGAAATTTACAAAGTTCTAGCAATTAACGCTGCTCTTTATAGTGCTGAACTTTGGTGTCACTGTTATATATCAAATTTGGGGAAGGCAGAGAATCAATGTATGAGGTCTTTGATGAATCTTGACCAGAGTACCCCTCTGCTTTCTGTGCAATTAGATCTTGCATTAAAATTTATTGTAGAATTCACCGAACTGAGGCCTATATCATACTGGATTCATGCTTGGACCACTACCGTGCTCAATCCCTTCAAGAATGCATTGCAAGATACTACTACTCTATCTCAATTTTCAAAGAACCTTTGGTTAAGCTAAATTAAGAAAACCATGGTAGATCGCACCAGAGAGGATATTGGCAAAATCATTCTTCCATCAGCCTAAATGCAGAGAGTAGAAGCCAGATACTGGGAATACTTATGGAGAGGTGGGAATCATCTGCAGCACTAGGTACTTCATTGCAAGCATTCTTGCAAATAAAGCTTTGTTTATGTACGAGGACATTTTAGATTATGTTAATTCCCTTCCTAGTTTCTTGTACCTGAAATTTAGATATGGTGTTTTGCCCGTAGCCAAATTTACATAATCATAGCCTTTGACTTTGTGAGAAATTGGGTTGTTGGTTGGCTGGGGTGTGAGCCTTCATCAAGCAACAGCCACAGTCCCTTGCAGGGTGAAATACAAGAAAGACACTAAATGAACCAGTGCTAAACCCTGGGTAGATTGGTACAAAAAGCAGTCTGGCTTAACTTAGAGGCAATGTGTAAAGTATGTATGCTGTACACAAAAAGCAATAACGTAAAAACATCACACAAGAAAAATCCCAGACCAATTTAAATAATAAGGTAAATTATAAATAATTATTTTTACACCAAAATGACAAAAATCCAATTAGTAGAGCCGCAGTTATTCATTTTAAAAGATTTTAGTGAAAATAGCTCCAAAGGGCACAATTCACCAATTACGGATATCTAGTCATGTTGGACTGGGTCTAAATAACAAGTTCAGGCCAACTGTGATCAAGCACCGGTCAGCTATAGTCACCAGATTAGTCCTGCTGAAAGTTTTACCTTCTCATATCAGCACCAAGAGTCCCATTCACAATGGAGGGGCCACTAAGAGCTGGGAGAGTGTCAGAGTAGCGCAAAGAGAAGGCCAGAAATCCCGAATGGTTGTTGCTGAAGCGCAAAAATCCTGTATTATTGTGCATGGGCATTGCTGGAGCCTAGCGCTGGTGGTCCCCACAAACAGTAATGCTGTGGTGCAAAGAGGTGACTGACATGCCGGAACTTCATGTTTAATGGCAATGAGGGTGGCACGAACAGGCCTGCTTGCAGTCGCGAAGAGCCCAAAAACTTCAATACAGCTATCTGATGCCGCACTAAAAGTCCAGGGCCTGATGGGGTACCACACAGGGATCAGGAACTCACTGCAGCTGGGTCCAGGAGCTGGTGCAAGATGATGATGAGCCTTTTATGTCCCTAAGGCTCAGACCAGGAAGCGAGCAGAATAGCTCTTTATGTCACTTTGACAACCCTGTGTTCAAGATAAAGTTGCAGACCCAGTTCTCCTCTCTCAGGCCAGCAGGGCAGCAGTCCAGAAGAGTGGCAGTCCTTTCAGCAGTGCAGGAGTCCTTCTTCTTGGGTCCTAAAGTGTACCGATAGTTGGTGTCTGAGGTCTTTTATTTATACCTTGGTGGGAGAAGTTTCTAGACAATGACTTTGAAGTGCATGGAATTTCCTGACTCCCCTGCCCTGGATCCAAGCTGGCTGCAGGGACAATTTAGAGGTGCTAGGTCCTTTGTGTGAGGGCGATCTACTCCCTATTCAGTTGCAAGTGTGGCTGTGCTCAGCTCCGTCTCCGCATCCTGCCAGTCAATGGCCCATCCAGGCACACCTAATCCCTCTATTGTGTGATCGTCTGGGAGTAATTCACAAAGTCTAACAATCACACCGAGTCATGTGACACAGGCCAGGGCACAAGTACAAAAGGGCTGAGGGCAGAAAATGTTAACTTTATAAAAAGCGGAATTTTCAAAAATGTATAAAAAATGAACTTTACCATTAAATAGAGTTTTTCCTTATAATTCCAAAGACACAAAACACATCATTGCTACCTGCTCCCAATCAGAATAATTTCCAGCTTATTAAATGTGATAAGGAACCCTCAATGTTATCCTAAGGTAGGGGTAGGCCTCACAATAAATGGCCTAGTTATAGGTCATTTTGTACCTGTGTAGCGGCATTAGATTGAGTTTTTGAGATTTTGGACTTCTGTTAATGTTCCCTATACTTCTGCCAACAGGCAATGCAACCATTGGCTCACCATTTATAGAGAAGTCAACTTCCTTAGTTCATCCACAAGGGATCCTAAAATATTTGGGAATTCAGAAACATTGTCCAAAATATGCGAGTGTGCACTTTTGAGCAGAGTGAACATTGGTCCTCGCCATCTTACCTTCTCTATTTACCTTCTCTACACTGACATTACTGCTTCCATCTGTGTGGCAGATTCGTCCTCACAGAAATTTTCCATCGGGCGGGGCACTCGCCAAGAATGTCCCCTCTCTCCTTACCCTTGTGAACTGGCTATGGAACTGCTTGCAGCTTGGGTGAGGATAGAAGCACAATTCTGTGGTTTTGAGTGATCACATGAATTCTCGGATTGATGCCCTTGTCCTCCTTACACACCCTAAAAGATCGGGTCCGAGACTCCTTAGGATAATGCTGATTTTTGTAGAGACCTCCAGATTATATACGCTTGTAAGTCCTTCCTATGGCCATTACTGGGTGGAAGCCTATTGGGCGAATGGAAACGTGAGGTGACAGTGGTCACGGATGGGTTTAAGTACCTTGGGGTGTTTCTATCAGCCTCTCAGCCTGCTGCATGGGAAAAGAATCTAGCACCATTATAATTACAGATCAATGAGCAGGTGCGCTCTTGGTTGCACTCACGGCTTTCCCTAATTGACAGATCCGCCATTTTTAAGTTGGTCTCCCTGCCCCACCTTCTCTATCAACTTCAAAACCACTCCTATCCAATATTGCCCATCTGGTTCTGACAACTGAACGCAACTCTTAGTCACATCCTATGGGATGGGAGCTTGGTGTGGGTGGCCCTGAGAACGTGTTTTCAGTCTACAACCTGCAGTGGTATGGCGTCGCCTGATATCCAGACATATCATGCTGTCTCACACCTTCTTATCCTGAACGACTGGTGGTACGGCGACAGATGGGATCCCATGTATGTGGTCGAATGCTGGTTGATGGACACTATGTCACTAAACGTGATCCTTTATTCAGGTCCGACGCTCCAAATTTTACAGCCAGCAAATAAGACGGTGTTTGTGATTTGGAAGCAATCACTGCGTCAGATTAGGTGGTGGAGCAGATTGACGATGGAGTCTCCCCTCTGGCACAACAACCTTTTACCTCAGCTATCAATGCTGTCTGGTTTTGGGGGCTGGGAGCCATCGACATATCTAGGGTGGGAAATGTCCTTCATGGTCAGACTCTAAAGTTATTCCAAGAGTTCCAAAAAGAATATGATATGCCCCGTTCGCTGTTTTATAAATACCTCAAATTCCAAAATGCCTTTTCCCCTTATATCACTCACTTAGAAGAGGTACCCAAATGTAATTCTATATAGGCCAATGTCTTCATGGGAGAACTAGGTGATCACAAGCTAACCAAGATATACTGAACACTCACGACTAATAGTCCCACCTCACTCGACACAACACGCGAGGCCTGGCAAAAAGACTTTGGCCCTATTGATGATGACGACTGGACCGAGGCGCTGGAGTCTCCACGTGGGTTGGCTATCTTGGCACGCTTAAGACTCATACAATTCCAATACCTCAATAGGGTCTATTTCACTAGGTACAGGCGATGGCGGGCTGGACTACTTGACTCTTCTCTCTGCCTACGCTGTAAAATCATAAATGGCTCTCGTATACACATTGTGTGGCAATGCACAGCACCCTCGAAGTTCTGGCGGGTGTGATCACATGCCTTTCGGAAGTATTGGGTTGGGATATCCCATATTCACCATGATTAGCCTTTCTCCATATCACAGACGGTATCAGGGGCAATGTATATGAGCGCCATCTATTACTTCTTGACCTTACACTGGCAAAATGCGATATTGCTAGGGCATGGAAAGTGGAGTCCCCGCCATTAGTAGGGGTTTAGAAGAGGGGACTTGATTTCTGCATGGGGCTGGAGATACCAGTATTAAAGGGAAGGAGGTGCCCTCAGAAACATCCTAAGATTTGGAGGAGGTGGGCGGAATATCATGGGTTATATCTAGAGCCCATTCCGGATGTATCAACAAGTGTGTAATTTTTGTGATGGCAAGCTGATAACTGACAAATCCTGTTGTAAATGTATAGTCATTAGATCTGGGTGGATGAGAACTGCATGCGTTGAATTATATATTATTGGTATGGCACTGCTGTTTACTGTTGGGGTACTAAGTCTGATTCTAGCCCTGATCTGCTGATCCTAAGCGAGACATGGTTGTCTGAAGCATCCAATCCTATGATTGCCAGTGCAATCCCCCCTGGTTATCTTATTCTGAGGAAAGACCGAGATGAAGGTAGAGGAGGGGGGTGGCCCTGATCTACCAGAGCTCCTTTAACTGTGTTGTGTTACCCACTCTGAATTTAGTATGAGCGGAGAGTTTGGGCTTCCTTCTAACTATCTCGGCTCAACAGTCTATTGCTGGTCTTGTCATCTATCGTCCTCCGGGGCCAGCTGGACATTTTTTAGAATCACTCAGCCATGTTATACCCCCCCATAGCAGCTAAATATAGCCATTGCTTAGTTCTGGGGAATTTCAATATACACATGGATAATATTTTAGATCCAGAGTCAGTAAGGTTGTATGAATGTATGACTATACTGAATATGACCCCGTATGTCTATCTATCTACTCATGATAAGGGGCATACGTTAAATCTGAATTTTTCATCTAAAGAAATCGAAATTGACGCTCCCCTTCCCTTAGTGTGGTCGAACCAATGCTTGTTAGGTTTTAGAGTTTCCAGAGAGCCTAACAAGCATCTTTCTATAGGCCAGGCCCGTGCTAATAATTACAGACCTTTCCACTTGTTTTCTCCAGAGGCTATGCAGGAAGCACTAAGTCACTATCCTAATCCTCTGAGTGGGAATCTAGAGGGCGATGTGCTCGCCTTAGAGCATTGGCTCCAACAACACGCTTAGGAAATTACTCCCCCTACTATGTGGCCAACTATAACTAACCGAGTCTCCGCCCCCTGGTTCTCGGTGGCCCTGAAGGCAAGTAAAAGTGAGTGCAAACGCCTTAAAAGGAAATGATGGGCGATTTACAATCCCATAGACATAGGCATTTATAAGCAGGCCTTAAGAGAGCATTATAGAAATGTTCATGAGGGAAAGAAACTTTTCTTCTTAACTAATATCGATGAGGCTAGTAATAAAAGCAGAGAACTTTTTAACATTGTAAAAAGTTTTGTATCTCCTAAGTCCACCGGCAGCCGGTATACGGCGACGAACAAATGGACTAATCTGCTGGCATGTTTCTTCCATGCTAAAATCAAAATTATCCTAGACTCTTTTGACACAGAGCTGCCAGCACCCGTTGCTGCCACTGTTTTAGCGCCTGTTGCTAGGCGCCGCATTGACCCATCTTGGTCGCAGTTCCCTGCTATTTTTCTGGAAAAATCCGCCTCAATTATGAAGGCTCTCAAATCTGGCTCACCCTCTGACCCCTGTCTGGTACATAATCCTGCAGTAAATTTTATTCTTAATACCGCTCTCCGAGAGGGCCTTATGCCACAGTCCTGGAAGCACGCCAAAATATTCCCGCTGCTGAAAAAACCATCGGCCGACCCTAGTGCAGCTTGTAATTACAGGCCCATCTCTTTATTGCCTTTTTTCTCCAAGGCCTTGGAGAAATATGTCAATATGATCACCACAGAGTATGTGGAGGCCAATCATCTGCTTCATTCTAGCCAGTCCGGTTTTAGGGCTAACTTCAGCATGGAAACTGCATTACTAGAAGTTGCTGAAGCTATTAAAACCCAATTGGATAAAGGAGGCAATGCAGCACTGGTGTTGTTGGACCTCTCTGCTGCCTTCGACACCGTACCCCATAACAGACTGCTGAGCAGACTTGAGGAGTGCAGTGTCGGAGGTACCGTATTGAGATGGTTCACCTCCTTCCTTAATAACCGTAAACAAATGATTTGGTCGCCTCCTTTTACCCCACATATACTGCCTATGAACGTCGGAGTTCCTCAGGGCTCAATTTTGAGCCCTACTCTGTTCAATCTGTATATGGCCCCTCTCCCACTCACAGCCGAGTAGCATAGTGCGAAAATAATTTCGTATGCGGACGATACTCAATTGTTCACATGTGAGAAGGGGGCTGAGTGCTGAATGCTATTTAAAATTGTTTATCCGAGGTTTTTTCCAGGTTCAGAATTAACCAACTGAAATGTAACTCAGACAAATCAGAAATTATTTTCTTTGGCTCCAGCCCTTGCGATACTTAGCTTAACTGCTGGCAAGATATGTCTCCCCCTTCAGCACCAGTGACTACGGTAAAAAATTTAGGGGTTAAACTGGATGATACCCTCTCAATGAAGGCCCAGATACAATCAGTGGCTGGAAACTGTTTTGGGGTGTTGAGAATGTTGCGAAAATTTCTCCCACTACTTCCTGTCTCGCATAGAAAGACGGTTGTGCAGGCTTTGGTGATCTCTAAGCTGGATTACGTCAACTCTCTTTACCCTTGCATTCCGGCGTATCTGGTTGGCCGTCTTCAAATGATCCAGAACGCTGTAGCTAGAGCCATTTTTCCTGCAGGTCCTAGTACACATACAACCCCTTTGCTGGTTTCCCTACACTGGCTTCCAGTTCAGAAATGTATTCATTTAAAATCATTGGTGCTGGTCTTTAAAGCCTTTCATAAGATTGGGGCTCCTTACCGCAATGAAAGATTTCAACATTACATTCCCCAACGCACTGTGAGGTCTTCCGCTCAGCTTCCGACCTCCACTTCTAAGGTCAGGCTGTCTAGGATCAGGGGCAGATCCTTCCAAGTGGCAGCTTCTCATTTATGGAACACTCGGCCTCTTGGTCTCAGACCGACTTCCTCACGTTTAGGCGGAAATTAAAGACCTGGCTGTTTCAGCTGTAAGTCTTCCGACTACTATTCGCAAGTGGGGTTTCTCTTTCTGTTGGCTGTTACGTGGTCTTTGTTTCAGCGCCGGGACACTCCTGGGAGTACCTGCACGCTTTATAAGTTCCATATAACATAACATAACATAACATAACATTCTCAGATTCTGCAAAGTTTTATTTTGCAATAGTAAAAGTCAGCATTACTACTGCTATGATGTACACTCTATTATGGAAAACCCTGGCTGCTCCAGGGCCGTTACGGCTGTTGACAATAAAATCTGTGATGAAAAAGAAAAATATGCAAGCATGTGCACTTTATTAGTTGGTTGTTGATATCTGATTGAGCTCTTATTACCAGATTAGTTAAATTATCCAATTTGGAATCTATCCCAACAACATGCAGGACTAGGGTATTTAATAGATCCACCTGACTATCCAATTCATTTGAATGAAGATTTAACGCTGTTGGTATAGCATCAATTTTTCCCACAAATTCCTCCATGCACTATTATCAGCTATTTTTTGATGTTTGGGCAATCTTATATCCACAGAATTATGTACATCATACTTATCCCAAAAAGAGAGATCAGCAGAGTTTAATGGGTTGTCCATTTGGACATCTGTCGTAGGATATTGACTCGACTCAATAAGTTTAATTTTTTTAAGGAGTTAGTATTGGTTGTGAAGCTGAAATATTGCAGCTCCTCACCGGAACATGACTAAACGGATCCAAACCTGTCTTCAATTTCAGTGACTGATCAATGTACCCATCTGAGCCCAAATTTTAATGGAAAATGTTATTCTCTACTACGTTTAAAGTTGATGTCAGCAACATCAACTCTTGAGGCACTTTTTTGTTTCGAAGCTTAATATTATCACTAAGACTAGGATCAAATTTGAGATTCTGTAGACCCTGGGGACTTTAATAGATTTAGATCTGGTGGTTCATTGTCTGGACATAAAGGTGAAATCACAGTCTTATTTACTTTCTTAGAGAACTTTGAAGCCTTGAGAAAACTTTGATTTATTTGGGTATCATTGAGACACATAATAGAATAGCCTTTATTCCCTCACTAGATCTAAGTAACTTAGATTGTTTTCGATTTAATTGGATATCTCCCAGATAATAGAATCATCACATTAATTCAAGTAGTTATGCTGTTTTAATCAGATTGGCACTGCATCATCCATTTTATGTAAACAGCTTTGTTGGGCTGGTATCTTTGTTAAACCTGAATATACATTACCTACATGACCTACACATCCTGGAGATGGCGCTGTCTGTCAGCTTAGTAAATTCAGTCTAGTGTACCCTATAGGCATAACAGGATTGAGTTTTGTGAACCAAAAGCCAGGATCTTTGGCCCCAGGCCGCGGACGGGCACAGACGGGCTTGTTTTTGGCCCGTCTTTGGCGCGTTGACTGCGCTACCGCTGTGCGGTCGCTGAGGCATGAGGGCTAAATAGCCCCTCTCTGCCTCCAACTAGAGCGCTAACCGCTCCAATGCGGAAGTACCTGGCTCTCCCTGTCCCGCCCTCCGCACAACGGTACTAGCTACCGCGTCAGACCGGGGCGGGCAGGAGCAGACACTGAGCCCAGGCTTCCTCAATACGTAAGTGCCAGCTGCCCGCTTTAAATTCCCAGTGAGACACAATTGAATATTTAAAACTCAGTATTGTGAAACAGGAAATGCTACCAGTGAAAGCACAAGTTGAATGTTTAAAAGCTCAGTAACATAAAACCGGGAATGCTGCCACAAACTGCCGTACCGCAAAACGGATCGGGAGAGACACTGCCACCGTCCTCCCTACCGCAGCGCGGCCGCAGATGCACTCCACCTAAATAGCCCCTCTCTGCCTCCAACTAGAGCGCTAACCACTCCAATGCGGAAGTACCTGGCTCTCCCTGTCCCGCCCTCTGCGCAACAGTACTAGCTACCGCGTCGGACCGGGGCGGCCAGGAGCAGACACTTACTTGGAATGTAAGGGGCCTAAATAGCCCCTCTCCGCCTCCAACTAGAGCGCTAAACGCTCAGATGCGGAAGTACCTGGTTCTCCCTGTCCCGCCAACTGTGCAACGGTACTAGCTACCGCGTCGGGCGGGCAGGAGCAGACACTGAGCCCAGGCTTCCTCAATATGTAAGTGCCAGCCGCCGCCTTTAAGATTCCCACTGAGACACAATTGAATATTTAAAACTCAGTAGCGTGAAACAGGAAATGCTACCAGTGAAAGCACAAGTTGAATGTTTAAAAGCTCAGTAACATAAAACCGGGAATGCTGCCACAAACTGCCGTACCGCAAAACGGATTGGGAGAGACACTGCCACCGTCCTCCCTACCGCAGCGCGGCCGCAGATGCACTCCACCTAAATAGCCCCTCTCTGCCTCCAACTAGAGCGCTAACCACTCCAATGCGGAAGTACCTGGCTCTCCCTGTCCCGCCCTCTGCGCAACAGTACTAGCTACCGCGTCGGACCGGGGCGGCCAGGAGCAGACACTTACTTGGAATGTAAGGGGGCTCAACAACGCTCGTAAATGCAGGTTAGTGGCTAACTATATACAGCGCCACCAGTTTGATGTTGTGCATAGCTATTATGCTGGATACACTTTGTACACTAGGGGGGTAGCAATACTAATACATAGGAGAGTACCATTCAGGGAGCTAGAGGAGGGCCATGATCCTGGGGGTCGCTACATTCTACTCAAGGGATTCACTGCTGGAGCACTCCGTATTGTTTGTGAATGTGTATGCACCAAATGTTGATGACCCAGAGTTTTTTTAAACCATCCCTACACACATACTGCACATGGGGGTTGACCTGATTTGTATGGGAGGAGATTTCAACATATTGCTTAACCCAGTGCAGGACAGCACTTCCTCCACAGCAGACATGAAGCTGGGGGCAAGGAAGGCATTGTCAGACATTATTGATAGTTATGGGCTGGTGGATGCATGGAGGTACCGTAATAGCGTACAGGATGGATGCACTCATTATTCTGAACCCCACAACACGTGGATCTGACTAGATTACTGGTTCCTGTCACCCAGTATGACACTTTGGGTGACGGAAATGTTGACCCCTCCACATACCCTGTCTGATCACTTGCCAGTGGTGGCGAATATGCATGTGCTCTGTGTGGGGGTGTGGAGTGCCCATGGCGATTGCCTGACATGGCATTGAAGGATGCGGTATTTGTCACGGAATTAGGAGCCGCAATCAATGAATACTTCACACTGAATGAGGGCTCTGTATCGTTTAAGGCCACGCTATTGGAGGCATTTAAACATACACTAGAGGTTAGTGCATATCCAGGAATGCGGGGATCCAGCAAGACCTCCGACGCACTCTTGCCCACATTGAATCTCATTTGGCCAATTTAGATCAGCAAGACGGTTGTTCTATAAACCCTTCTAGTTTACAGCAATGGGTGACATTTGTGGCAGAGTTCAATCGGCAGAACGGGAGGCGCATTTCCTTGGTAAATACACAACCGCAAGGGGATATGGTGAAGGTGGATGTCCTGGATGGACACTTGCCAATATCCTAAAGCATTCTCGTAATCCACATATATTGCAGAATTAGTGGGCAGAGATCACCAGAATATAGTTGGTACGGTGGGTATATTAGAGGAAGTGCTTGCATATTACAAGGCACTCTGCACCACTAGAGAGGCTGAGCAGTTAGGGACCTTCGCGGACTATCTTCACAAGGTAACTATGGTTTGGCTGGAAAAATCTCATCAGGAGTTTCTCGCTGAACCTTTTTCGGGGGAGGAAGTGACTGAGGCTATCAATGCGCTGGATGGCACAAAGGCTCCGGGCCTAGACATTTTTACTGGCTGCTTGTACAAGCAGTTTAAGGATATACTTGTGCCTTACTTAATGGATGTATACCAGGAGGCCAAGGACGCAAGGGTGCTTCCACCCACTCTAAGAGAAGCAGTCATAATTTTATTTCCAAAGCCGGGTAAGGATACCTTGCGAAATTTCTCCTTGAACGCGGCACCAGACAGGGATGTCTTGTGTCCCCACTGTTGTTCGTTCTGGCCTTGGATCCATTGATGCATCACCCACTGGAGTGATATTCCCATGGGGGTTTACAATTTAATACTGACCAGCTGTTACTTACACTATATGTCCAGCACCCTGATGATAATTTAACGCCGATACTGGCTGAGGTCACCAGGTATGGAGGGCTCTCCGGGTTGTGAAACCAGAGGTGTTCCAGCTCATAATGGCACCTTGTCGTAAATATTGTGAATACCCCCTGCTCTGGAATGATCACTCTGTTAGGGACCTTGGAATCCAGATTCATAGGGGAATTTTCTGCAATTAAAACTGTGGTCCAGTGCTTGAGCGGCTAGGGCAGAATATAGCGAGATGGTTGGCCTTGCCCTTGTCCATGGTGGGTAGAATAGCAATTAAATGGTAGTTCTCCACCAGTTCCTGTACTTATTTACTAACATCCCAATTCCACTGTATAATAGCTTTTTTTCCAATCTTCGCACCCTACTGATACGGTTGGTGTGGGGAGGTAAACATCCCCACATTAGCTGGGATGTCCTTATGCTGCCTTATGAAAGGGGGGGTTTTGGGTGCCTAATTTCCAGGTGTTTTACCTGGTGATGCAGACCAGTTTAGCTCGCCTCTGGTATCATGTGGCTATTTTCTTATACCCTATCATCATCCGGAAGCTGATTTAGCAATCCCCGCATCCCTCGGATCCCTGCTGCCTGTGGGAAATCCACAGGACCCTAATGATATTCAAACTCTGTCTACCACTAGTTGGGCATGGCATAAGATAGTGAAACTGACTGGCTTTCGGATTTTGTATTCTTCCGCATTGCCAGTGGCGAGTAATGGTTGGAGCCCTATCCTGCAGGAGGTGCTAGTGAAGTGCACATTGGGCACGTTTCATCTGGCGTTCTTCGGTGACCTTTTCCCAGAGGGGCATGTATTCTCCTGTTCTGAGGACCCTCGTTGTCGGGATGCAACGGTTATGGATTACTTCATACTTCAGAGATTACAGGGTGCCTTGAGGGCAATCATATACAGCTACCCGTTGGAACCACCAGTGTTCCCACTATTGACTGGTCTTATCAAGGATGGGGCTGTCACACAATTGGTGACTAGATTAGATAAGGTCTCAGTGGTATATTGCCTTCCCGTGGTGCAGGAGTGCGTAGGGCATGTGAGAATGATCTTGGGTACCCCATTACTGATACACAGTGGGGTAGGTGCTGTGCGCAAATTTGTCGAGTCTCATCAAATCAAAGGCATACATTATTGCATTTTAAGTTTTTGTGGAGTGAATACAAATCCCCAATGTGCTACACCATATTGACCCATCTAGACCACATCTATGTCCGAAATGTCAATCTCCAGATGCAGACCGCACATCTTACTTCGACTTGTGTGAAGATTGGGAGGTTCTGGTTAGCTGTGTTTGTGGAACTTTCCAAGATGCTAGATTTTACAGTTCCACCCTTGCCCCTAATGACGCTTCTTGGGTATGTTCACGACCTTCCTAGATCCAAGCGGTGATTCGCGGCCATTGCATTGCTTCTTGCTAAGAGTGAGGTGGCCATAAACTGGGGTAGTAAGCGTACACCTACGATCAAGTCGTGGCTGCCTAGTATGACATACTGTAGCTGTAACAGCGACACTTAATCCCAATTTCAACCACCTGCGGCAAGACCCTTGGATATATGGCAACGGTTATAACTGTATCTTCAGGATATATCGGATACCACAACTACACCAGCAAACACACAACCCACGAATGTACCTCTTGTGAATGGAATGGTTGACCCGGAGGGGGATATGGTATGATACCCATTGTAAAGTCGGTACAGTGTTCTGCTCTGCCTGCCTCTTGTGGTGGCATTGATCTCACTTTATTATGATCTGTATGTACCTGCACGTTGTATAGTGATCAACATGAGACTTAATGTATGTTGCACTGTAACTGTTCTTATTTTTGCTATAAAATTAATAAACAAGGTTTTTTAAAAACCTGTGGAAATGGTTGTGAAACCGCCAGGAAACTTAATTGCTGCATATCTTCTATCAAAATACAGACAATACATCTATGTAGGAGGCCATTTATTTACCGCCAACAAACAAGGGTACTTCAACCCTGTCTTCCACTAATGTTGAAACCTTTGCAACATCTTAAAAGTGTATGTTTTTCTGGCATTTCCTCAATCTATATAATATCTATATATCCTTGATATTAACCACCTATTTTCAGAGCTGTGAAGGGCTATGGATTTGGTGATGGGGTTTATCTCACAGCTTTTGAAATGCTTTCATTCAAGCCTTAAACATTGACCTTCTGCCTTTTGGAATTCTACCTTTATCTGCCTCCCAATATGGACTCTCCAAATCCTATTCTTCACGAAAATACATGCCTTAATTCAATCTCCAGAAAAAGAATCCAGATTGTTTCAGCTTTAAATTGCACCAGATGCACGAGTTTCTCTCAGAATCCAGGATAAGGTATGTGTCTAATTGGCAGAGGTATTTGTTCACATAACCCTGTAAACTTGGCTGACCTACTCAGCAATTTTGAAGACATGGAAAACTAGGAAGCAATACACTCTGGTACTGAAATTTCCTAATTTCAAAATAGCTGTGCTCTCAATTACTTTGGGTTCCCCCGCCTCTTGGAATAGCTATTAAATAAATTGCTGGACTGCACAATGTCCTACACTAGTTATATCTTATTGACTGAAGTCTCGAATGATGATGCATTTCAAAATTTCTTGTCTGTAACACTAACTGCTAAGATAAGAAATTCCTACAGTTTAATCGCCTGGGCCATCACCTGAGGTTGCTGTTTTATATTCAACAAGAGCTGAGTGGATGGAATTTTGAATTCTTCTTTAAATGTGTGCTGGAATGTGGGTTATTAACATAAGGCTTCCAATTGAGTTTGCCTCCTGCAGCATTATATTTCACTTACCCCTCAACATTCTTCAATAAGCAAAGTTTCCTTACAGAAAAAAAATATGAAACAGGGATTAGAGGGAAATTATTACTTTTTTCAGTTGTTAACTTTTAGGTGAATGAGGCACCAAAGATTATGAAATATCAATAATTTATTGACAATAAAAAATGAATTAACAAAAATATCAGTTGAAAAATGAAACCTGGATACCATAAGGTTGATTACAACAAAAGGGTCAATGCCTTCCAATAAATATCTTAAAATTGGTGATCTCTGAAGACAGAACAACGCTAGGTACTGATATGTCAGAATAACATGTTTGTTTCCATTGAGATCACATTGTAATCGGATCAAGAGTGATTAAGTTCTGAGGTGTGTGCCCAAGAGACAAAAACAAAAAGATAAAAAAGTGTTGTTGTATTTCTGTGTTTTGGAGTCTGATCTTGCAGTGGCATTCCTCTATCTGAATCATCTTCTCTTGTCCCTCCACAATGGGTCCAATCATGCTGCCTGACTTAGGTTTTTGAACCAGTGCGGGAGGGCTCTTCCCATTCCTAAGATTGTATATGAGTGGATGTTGGGTTCCATTTTGGAGCTACTCTTGAAATTTTAATAATTTAGTAGGTTAATATTTTGTGCTGTCTGAAGAGGGGGGTCATATGGAGTGATTCTAAAGCTACTAGTTTGGTCACATTAGTAACATCCTCTCCTGCAGTCCAGTGAGCATGAGTTCACGGAAAAAGATCACCTTGCATATTGGCAGCCATTTTTTTTCACCATGGCCGGATGAAAGATTACACACAAAGGTGGAAAATTAGGAGACGCCAAGTGCCTCTGCTACACTGTTGCTGAGCACAGCTAATCCCTTATTAACACAGCCCCCTCTATACATGCAAAGTGACGCTCAAGAGGAGTTCTTTTCAGATATGGAATCCTAGACAATGCATAGCAAAACATTTAAGGAAATATTGATGCTACATGACCAGAAGTTAAAATTGATGGTCAAGCAGAATCAAAAGGGGATCAGGAGGCGTCCCCTAAGTCTAAAACATCCATCTGAAGTAGGAAAGAAAACTTACACAAAACTTAAAAACAGAAACAGGACATACTAGCTATTACTGAGTAAAAGCTAGCTGAATGCTATTTTCTGTGGGAACAGACAGGGTAAAATCAGGAAGGTCTAGCCTCAACAGAAAAAAGAAAAGACGTTTCTTAATGACGCTGGGGGAAGAACAAGGGACAGAGCAGATACTACAAGCAGAAAATAATTAATTAAAAATGTAGGAACAAATAAAGGAAAACACCACTCTGTCAGTTGAACATCTAGTCAATCAGAGTGAAATATACACTGTCCCACCCCAAATGTAGAGGCAATAACAGAGACATACATGTATAAATCACCAGAACATATACTCTGTTCACAAGGGCTTGATCTATGAATATCTTTGGAAAACAAAGAGAAAAAGAAATAAAAAATCAGAGCCAAAGCTGCACCCCTATTAAAAAATACCTGGAGAATTACAGATACCAAAATCAGATTTTAAAAATCCCAAAATATTCATCCCAAGAAGAGTTTTCTTTTGTAAAAAATTTCTGAATAGAAGTAGTACCCTACTGTTGATGGCCAATAAAAACTACGATGACCTTCAATGAAAATAAAAAACTAAGGGGCCGATTATGATGGAGGATTTTCCGCATCCTCCGGGCTTGCGGATGCCACCGCCGGCCTGGAGGATGCGGAAAATCCTCTGCGGAGCCACAGAGGATCCACCGCCATATTAGGATGGCGGTGGGCCTAGAAATCTGTCCGCAGCTTTTCCGCCGCGGTTGGCTTACAATCGCGGCGGAAAAGCTCTAATATGGTGACGGTGTCTCTCAGACACCGTCAGCCAGATTAGGATGGGCTGAAATAAATGCTTTTCCGTGGCGGGTTTTCCGCCGTGGAAAAGCATGTGTAACTTCACTGCGGGGGCTCGTTGCGGGCCCCCGGGGTGAAGGGGGGGTGGGTGGTGCACATGCGGGGTACCTATGGTACCCCCCTGCATTTGTATGCAGAAATCGGCAGGCCCCGCACTGTGCCTGCCGCTTTCTGCATACAAATGCAATGTATGCATTTTTGCCATTGCGGTGGATGCAGCTTGAAGCCGCACCCGCCGCAATGGTAAAAATAGAGGATGTGACCGCCAGGGTGGCGGTCACATCCTAATTGCACAGGAGGGAACCCCGCAGGCCATGCGGAGGTTCCCTCCTACTCTATGGTGGCGGATGGACTCAGGTCCGTCCGCCATCATAATCGGCCCCTATATGTGTATGAGATCCCCAAATTATCCCAAGCCCAAAAACTGTACAAACAGCAGCAGTGGGTTAGGTAGCCAATAGAAATTTTTTTTTTAATAACTCTTTTCATTAAACATCACTTGTCAGACAGTGAATAGAGTACTTGAAGCAATCATTCAGTATACACTTTCATCAGAGTAGACTGCATCAAGAATAAGCATTGTTATACATTTAAAATGCAGTCTTCATGGACTTCACAATTTTAGCAAAAGACACACAGAAGAATGACGGAATGCAGAGCACATCAAACATTCTCCCCAATCAATAGATTTGGGTTAAATCCATCGTTCTTTTGCTCACCATGCCACCCCAGTTTATACCCAGTTGTATGCAAATCAGTCTTAACCCTGTGCCTCCTGGGCACAGTCCAGACCAAACTGCCAAGCCAGGTCCTCCCTGGACCAGAAACAAGTATCCAGTGACCAGTTTTGGGACAATGCCCCTCATCAGCCAGACTAGCTTGAATCCAGTGGCACAGTGAGTCCGGGACCCACGTCTGGGCATTCCCGGCTCACTTAGTGTGCGAAAGAAAAAGACACACAGATGATGGATGGAATGCAGAACAAATCAAACATTCTTCCCCAGTCAATAGATCTGGGTTAAATTTATTGTTCTTTTACTCAACATGCCACCCTAGTTTAGACTCAGCCATATGCAAATCAGTTTTTACCCTCTGCCTCATTGGAACAGTCCAGCCCGAACTGCCAAGTCAGGTCTTCCCTGAACCAGGAATAAGCATCCTGGGTACGGTTTCAGGATAACACCCCTCATCAGCCAGGCTAGCTTGAATCCAGTTATAAAGTAAGCAAGGGACCCACGTCTGGGCATACCCTGCCAACTAAGGGTGAAAAAAGTAAACACAAGGAGACGATGGATGGATAGCTGAAACTTTTCAGACACTCACCCCAGTCATAGATCTGGGTTAAATCCATCATCATTCTTTAGCTCATTTTGCCACCTCAATTCAGACCCAGCCATCTGCAAATCAGTCTGGACCCTGTGCCTCATGGGAACAGTCAAGCCGAATTGCCAAGCCAGGTCTTCCCTGAACCGGTAACAAGCATCTTGGGACCGGTTTTGGGGTAACACCCCTCATCAGCCAGGCTAGCTTGAATACAGTGACAAAGTGAGCAAGGGACCCATGTCTGGGCATACCATGCCAACTTAGGGTGAACAAAGCAAACATAAGAAGATGATGGATGGAGCACTGATACTTTTCAGACACTCACCCCCAGTCACAGGTCTGAGTTAAATCCATCATCGTTCTTTAGTTCACTTTGCCACCTCAGTTCAGACCCAGGCATAGGCAAATCAGTCTTTACCCTGTGCCTCATGGGAACAGTCAAGCCCGAATTGCCAAGCGAGGTCTTCCCGGAACCAGAAACAAGCATCTTGGGACCGGTTTCGGGGTAACACCCCCTCATCAGCCAGGCTAGCTTGAATCCAGTGACAAAGTGAGCAAGGGACCCACGTCTGGGCATACCCTGCCAACTTAGGGTGAACAGAGCAAACACAAGAAGATGATGGATGGAGCACTGAAACTTTTCAGACACTCACCCCCAGTCACAGGTCTGAGTTAAATCCATCATCGTTCTTTAGCTCACTTTGCCACCTCAGTTCAGACCCAGGCATAGGCAAATCAGTCTTTACCCTGTGCCTCATGGGAACAGTCAAGCCTGAACTGCCAAGCTAGGTCTTTCCTGAACCCTAAACAAGCATTTGACTCCCCTGAAGTCAGCAGTGTAGCCAGCATGTACAGCCAAATCTGTCTAGGGCTTTGTAATGGTTACCTCAGAGAGGGGTTTCCTGTAGTAACACGAGGTCCGATTCATACCAGATTAGGTACTGGAGTTTTATACCATGATTAAATGTACTACCCTGTCCATTTAGATTACATTTCATGTCAATAATCTCGCTCACTGTATCATTGTCCCAAAAGGTGTATTAGTGGAGAATATGTCTGCCTCTATACCCCGGGCTTTCAAGATTCAGAGATAACAGACATTAAACAGCAATTGAAATCAGTAACTTACACAGCAGAAATACCTATGGTAACTATACCTGGGGGTTTAGATCAGCAGGGTAACTTGGCTGTAAGGCCCTCCACCAGTAAGCTCCCTTAGACTGTTGGCTGCAATGTGAGAAATAAGTAACCCTGGGCGTAGTACTATGCTACTCTCACGGAGAGTGCGTAGTTTGCACTACTATGCGAATTGCACGTAGCACAGTGCAAAAACGCGTAGTGTAGAGAGCATTTTTTGCTTGCTCGCGGTCCTCAATATCAAGTTGGCGACCACGAGCGAGCAAAATCAACATCCCGGTGAGACTTTTTCCTCATTAGCGATCAGCAACACCAAGTTGCCGATCACGAGCGTGGAAAATAAACCTCCTGGCGAGATTCTCGGCCGGGAGGTCAGGTTTCCTATTGCGAGTGGTCGCGTATGCTGGCAACAGCTCGCGATGAGAAACTACCAGTCCGCGTTGCGAAAGCTGCCGCTCGAGTACAAATCTACTTGAGCGGCAGAAAACCACCACATTCACTGTGCAAGATGCCGTTTGCAATGATTGCACAGTGCAGACAAGCATCCGGCACTGTGCAATCAGTGCGAACAGCATTTCCCTCCCGCACAACGCAGTTCGCATAGCTACGCGTAGAGTGCAAAGTGCACTTCACGTAGCTACGTGTAGCGCTACTACGCAAACTACGCCCAGGGTTAGAAATAAGCACCAAATACTCTCAAACAGAAATTCCGGGCTTAGTGAGACTGAAATATCTCACATTCCAGTGTCAGTTTTACCTGCTGTGCCTGTTCAGTTTACGAAAAGACAGCATAAGAGGATTTTGAAATCCCACAGTAAAAAAGCTGCTACTGGCTCAGGTAAATTGCATTCTGAACAGTCTGATTAAGTCTATTCCATTTTAAGACCGCCTGTCAATAGAGCAAGTTGGGTGCTCAGTAGATGAAGTGGAGTCAAAGATAAGGCCAGTGCCACTCCTAAAGAAGCTATTATAGAAATAGATTAAATAGATCTAAACCGCAATTCGCTTCAAACTCTCAGATTGGTAACCCTCCCCCACAGAGGGTGCAACAAAAGAGGATCCCAGCAGTTTGTGACCGGAATACAGGAGGTGTTACAACAAACAACCAGGCCTTAATCACAACCAGTCTTGGAGATACTCAAGCCAATCTCTGTGATCAAAATTCCTATTTGGGGGGAGAATTTCGTCCTATTAAGCAGATGACAAATATTCAGTATAATAGTCACAAGGAAATTTAGGTTTCAATACAACAGTCTGTGTATACACCCTCTCCAATAATTAATAATGAAGTAAGGCCTAACTCTTAGCAATATGCAAATCAGCCTTGACCCTGTACCTCATGGGAACAATCCAGCCCGAACTGCCAGGTCAGGTCCCCCATGCACCAGAAACAGACATCCCGGGACTGGTTTCATAGTTTCACCCCTTATAAGCCAGGCTAGCTTGAATCCAGTGGCACAGCTAGCAAGGGACCCCGTCTGGGCATACCCTTGGTCACTTAGGGCAAACATAACAAACACAACAAGATGATGGACAGAGTGCTGACATTTTTCAAGCACTCACCCCCAGTCAAGAGATCTGGGTTTAATCCATCATTCTTTTGCTCAATATGCAAGCCCAGTTTGCACCCAGCCATATGCAGATCAGTCTTGACCCTGTTCCTCCTGGTACAGTCCAGCCCAAACTGTCAGGCCATGTCCTCCCAGGACTGTAAACAAGCATCCTGGGAATGGTTTCGGGGTTTCACCCCTCATCAACCAAGCTCGCTTGAATCCAGTGGCACAGCGAGCAAGGGGCCCACGTCTGAGAATACCCTTGGCTATGTAGCGGGAACATAGCAAACAGAACAAGATGATGGAATGAGTGCTGAAATTTTCAACCACTCACTAACAGACAACAGATCTGGGTTTAATCCATTGTTCTTTTGCTCACTATGCCATCTCAGTGTGGACCCAGACATATCAAATCAGTCTTGACCATGTTCTTCATTGAAACAGTCCATCCCAAACTGCCAGGCCAGGTCCTACCTGGACCTGAAACAAGTATCCTGGGACCTGTTTCAGGGTTTCACCCCTCATCAGCCACGTTAGCTTGAATCCAGTGGCACAGCGAGCAAGAGTCCCACGTCTGGGCATACCCTTGTTTGACAAATGATATGGAAAAGTGAGCTATTCAGCATGATTATTAAGGGTTTTATCTTTAAACTTGAATGTAACAGTTAAGTATGACTGACCACGCTAAATCAGGACGTTTTTTCTTGCAGTTCTGCTATCATAAGAAAAGTTTGAATATGAAGTAAGAATTTTAGTGAAGGCATGTAGCACTTTGTTCTGACTACTTTGCACAATTAGACTTTCATGAGTTAACATTTCCTGTCGGGATATTTTAAATATAATTATATTAAATGGGACCAATAAGGCTCCTGTTCCATATTATTTGAACATTAAAACACTTTTTCTCAAAACCTTAACTGGGCTAAATTAGCAGGATTATATTCCATTGTGGATGAATTAATGTTGAAAAGCGTTATGATGTACATATGATTTAAGCTATTGGTTTTTCTTTTGAGTTTTAATGAAGTGACGTATTGTATTCCAAATGATTAAAAATGGATTTTATAATGTGACTTATTGATGATATTTTATCTTGTGATCATGTTGTGATGTATTGTAAGTTTTAATTAACTGAGCAATAATGTCTTACTTACGACTGGGTCCCTGTTTGGTCATGGTCTTAGCCGAAAACGAAGAACCAAGCTTGAGCTGATTCGAAGGCTGATCCAGAGACCTTTTAAGGCATGGGCAAAGTGGGCTCCGACCCAGGGCCCCAACATTTCAGGGGGCCCACTGATAGAGCCAGCTCTTTTCTGCAGAGTATTATCCTGATTACCGTAAATAATGCTTAAACAGATAGTTTTAAATACCGTTTTCCTTTATTTTAAATGTTGGTGTGGAGTCTATTACAGACATTTTGCAGAGAAATGTTGTGTTTGTGTTTCATGTAACGTCCAAACAAAAAGATTTTTTTTAATCAAAATAGGTGCTCACAAATGAGGAATGGGAGGGGGGGTTATAGAGATTATTCTATTATTATTAGTGAGCTACTGTTGTGCAACAACATTGATAAACACACGCCACTGTCCCTGAATAGTATTTGTAAACACATTTACAATTTGGATGACTGAGCCTATGCATTGTCAGTGACCTAGTCAACTGGGCATTAACAAGGTGAAATTGGATCATAAATTCTAAGTGTTCTGAGGACAGTTCCCTAAAATATCTTTTGCCCAGAGCCCCCAAAATCCTTAAGATGTGCCTGGGCTGATCAGCCAGGCACTTAGATTCCCAAAGGGCTGCCATGTTGAGCAGGGGGGGATAGTTATTATTGCGCGCTGAGTGGAGAAAATGATTGCCAGACAAGATAACCTTTCCCTACATATTTTGGCCTACAGCCATTGTCATATGCCTTGCATTTCTCAAACAAGGGTGACAAGTATGCCAAAAACTGGATCAGAAAGGTACATAGGAGGACTGACACCACAACTTGTTTCATGATTAGTTGATGCCTCACCGCTTATCAGAGTGAGTGTTTGTTGGATACTCTGTTGTTACATAAGCTGTCACGAGCATGTGGTAGTTCTTGTCACAGCTCGTGACAGTCTCGTGTCCTATGTTATCTTTCAAAGTGGGGAAGCTCGGGGATTGGTATGACTGTTAAATGTATGGCATTCTGAATGTGGACTTGACATGAGAAGGAGTGACAAATAAACCTTCGTCACTTTCTACCTGTTTCCTGTCATCTTTACCATCTTCCTACACTGGCGACGAGGATGGGATTGAATTTACCCCGTGACTGAAATTTTGCTGAAGATTTTAAAGGAAGATTGAATTATTTGGAAGCAGGGATTCGTTGGACGAAACTGAAGTTCGCCAAGAAACGTCACTGCATAAATAACTTTGCTTCACTATCTTACCGCTTCGGAGGTTTCCTCTTTGTTGTTCAGCTTAACCATTGCTGAAACTGGTATTGAAGTGTGTGAAAAGTTATTATGTGATCGCTGGCGCAGGGAAGTCACGGTGACGCAGGGAAGTTCCGAGCTCACACGTTGGTGTGTTGTTTATGCTCGATCTCCTCACGAAACATCACGCACACCACATGTGACGCGCTGCTACAACAAGGCCTATTTTCTCCGGAAAGAGCGTGTGAACAACGTGATGACCATTTTCTAATTATTTACAACCCAGTGAAGGAAATTTATCGTTTGAAAAGCCATTGGAACTACCTTGCACCAAGTAAACTCAGTGAAGTATTCTTGTTTTTGTTGTCCATTCATTCAACGTTTTGAAGATTATCTTCAGTTCCTTCAGTTGAACATTGACTTCTACATTTTCTACATCAAGTGAATCTGTTTAATTATTCATTTATTATCTATCTTTTTAGAATATGTCTGGCATTGTTCCTCCTCCTGCTTTCCTTTCATCCCCAGATGAACCACCTATGTCTTGGGAAATATGGGAACCTGTGTTTTTAGCGTATGTAGATGTACTAGAGGAGGGTGAGTGTGAGGCTGAGCGAAAATTAGCTTTATTAAAACACTGTTTGGGTGGTATTGCGTTGTAAGAATATAAAACTCTTCCACCTCTAGTTAATCCAGGAAATTTAAATGTTTATGAGTATACTGCGTCGCAATTGAATTTGCGTTATGGTAAAAAAGAAAAATATTGTTATGAAGAGGTTCATTTTCTATTCACGAAAGCAACGTGCTAATGAACCGGTTGAAGATTTTGTTTCAGCTTTACGCTCATTAGCTGTTACATGTGATTTTGAACACATTTCTTATGAACAAGTCTTAAGGGACCAAATTTTAATGAGAACAAATAACAAAAAAGTACAAGAACGTCTTTGGACCACATCTGATTTGTCCTTAAACAATGCCATAGACATTGCCAAGTCTATTGAACATTCAGAAAAAATTTGTGAGAGAAATAAGAGGCAATGATAAGAACGATGTTTTTAATGTGTCTAAAGATTCTGATAAATTTTATAAAAACTATTCGCAAAAGAGTGATGTTCTCTTTAAAGGAGATGGCAAGTTCAGGAATCAAAGGCAAGAAAGGAAAAACTCGAAACCACTTTGTTTCATGTGTGGAAGTGATGGTCACTTAGCAGATTGTAGAAATTGTCCAGCCGTGGGAAAAATGTGTTCGAAATGTGGTAAAAAAGGACATTTTACTAGGTTATGTAAATCTTTACCAAGGAAAGTAAACTGCGTACATGATTGTTGTGATAGTGATACCTTAGAGGATGATGGCGAATTTCAAGTCAACACTGTTATTAATGTATGTGGGGAGGGTGAGTGTACCAAGTTTCCATCATGTCTAGTAAGGATTGACAATGTTGATATTGAATTTTTGGTGGATTCATGTGCTTGGTTTACCATTATTTCATTGGACGTTTTTCATAAAAAATTACCTAACAAAACCTTGATTTCACCTGATGTATCACCTGGTGGCTACACAGGTCACAAAATTGATCTAATGGGTTATTTTGAAGCTGATTTGCAATATTTTGGCCGCCATACTCATGGGAAAATTTATGTATCAAGATCGGGTTTGTCTCTTCTGGGGTGGCCTCATCAATATTTGTTGGAAATGAAAATTGATCCCAGAGCCAATCCTCCTGTTTATGCTGTAGAACCACACAATGTATCTAGTATTCATTTGCCAAATACCCAATTAGTAAATGATTTAAAGAAATCATTTCCTAATGTTTTTAGTGGTACTTTAGGACGGTATCAAGGTTTTGAGCATGTCATTAAACTACATGATAATGTTATTCCAGTTCGACATAGAGTGAGGAATGTGCTCTTATCTGTTAGAAGCAAATTGAAGGATATGCTTAAAGATTTGTGTCAAAAGAACATCATTGAACCAATTGAATCATCCCGTTGGGTTTCGCCTATCGTGATTTCCATCAAATCTCCCGGTGGACTTAGGTTGTGTGTGGACCTTCGTAGTGTCAATGAGGCAATTTGGGTTGATTCTCATCCTCTACCTAATCTTCATGAAATGCTTTCCACTTTAGCGGGGGCACACGTTTTTTCATGTATTGATTTAGCCAGTGCGTACCATCAGGTAGTTTTAGCTGAGGAATCAAAAAACATGACCGCTTTCATTACCCCAGAGGGACTTTACAGATTTTGCCGTATGCCATTTGGTTTGGCGAGTGCTGCCTCAGTGTTTCAAAGGCTTATGAGAGATACTTTGGAAGGGTTAAATGGTGCCGTGGCATTTCAAGATGACATACTTGTCTTTGGCAAGGACAATGAGGAACATGATAAAAGTTTTCGGAGTGTGATTGCTGCCTTGTCAAAGAAGGGACTTACTTTACGTCTCGATAAGTGCAAGTTTGGGAAAAAAGAAGTCGAGTATTTAGGGCATACCATTAGTGGCATCGGGATTAAGCCTAAACGTAATCATGTCGAGAGCATTGTTAAAGCTCCTGTGCCTTCCTCCAGAGAACAGCTTGTGGCGTTTCTGGGTCTCATTGAATTTTATGCAAAATTCATACCAAATTTTGCCTCAAAAGTGGATCCGTTCAGATGTTTGTTGAAGAAGAATGCTAAGTTTGTCTGGACCGAGGAGATGACTGAGACTTTTGGAAAATTAAAAAAGTTTATTGTGAATGCACCTTGTCTCAAGCCTTTTGTGGGTGGTGCCAAATGCATAGTCATGGTGGACGCTAGCAGTTCTGGTTTGGGAGGTGTACTTTTGCAGAGGGATAATGAGAAAGAATGGATTGTTGCTTACGCATCAAGAGCCTTGAGGGACGCAGAAAAAAACTATTCTGTCATAGAGAGGGAATTATTGGCGTGTGTGTGGGGAGCTGAGCATTTCAGACTGTTTCTGTGGGGTACAAGGTTTGTCATAAAAACTGATCACAAGCCTTTAATTTTTCTCATGTCTCCTGGCGGTGGCAGGACAATGTCAGCGCGCCTTGCAAGACTAGCATCTAGACTACAATCCTTTCAATATCAAATTGAATATGTTCAGGGTAAAGCAAATGTACACGCAGATTGCATGTCCAGACTAATTTCATCTTGTGAGTTTCCTTGTGAAGTCTTAGAAGATGATTGTGAAGTAGCTTTTACTTTTGATGATGTCAAATTGGGGAATAAAGATCAATCATTTTTACAAGAAGAAAGTTGGGTAATGGAAATGAGTAAAGATGAGGAGTTGTGTAATGTCAAAAAGTATCTAGTACAAGGTTGGCCTGAACCAAGGAAGTTGTCTGGAGATATGATGGGTTTTCATAAAGTTCAAGAGGAGCTTGCAGAGGAGAATGGTTTGATTTTAAGGGGAAACAAAGTTGTTCCACCTTTTTCTCTTAGAGATATTATTCTCAAAATTGCTCATGAGGGGCATTTGGGGATATATTTTACCAGAAGACGAGTCAAAGAAACATTTTGGTGGCCAGGCATTGATTCTTGTGTGGATCATTTTGTACGTTCTTGTATTTACTGTTCACACAGTGACAAAATAGCTGTAGCTTTGCGTCCAGAACCACAACCTGTTGATTATCCCAGTGGTCCTTGGCGTAAGCTGGGCTTAGACATCATTGGTCCTTTTAGTTGTTTATCTAAGCAAGAGACTTTTGGAATTGTCCTGATTGATTACTATTCTAAATGGCCGGAGGTTAAGATGGTTAAGGATGTTACTTCTCAGAAGGTGATTGAGTTCTTGGATGAAGTTTTTTGCAGAGAAGGGATTCCCCAAGAAGTTGTAACTGATAATGGTCCTCAATTTGTAAGCAAGGAAATGGAAAGTTTTATGATTAAGTGTGGTATTGTTCATAGGAGAATTGCAGTTTTCCATCCTGAAGCCAATGGCCAGGTTGAACGCTTCAACCGTGTGATCAAAGAAGCCATCCAACTATCTGTCAAAGGTGGGTTGAATTGGAAGATTGCGTTGCAATCCATGCTTTTGGCATATAGGACTTCCCCTAATTCTGTAACTTTGATTAGTCCTTTTGAGCTATTAAGAGGACGTAAGCCTAGTACCAAATTAGCGCCTTGGTGGTTGAAGAAGAATATGAGTGGTTCCAATGAGTTTTTGAAAGTTTATTTTGAAGCTGTTCGCCGCAGAGTTGAGTTATATAAAGAGAAAATGAGACTGTCAATGGAAAGGAGGGTTGGCTCTACTTCCAAGGATTTGATAAAGGTGGGCGACTACGTCCGAAAAAAAAAAAAAAGGAGGGTGTTAGTAAAGGTTTTCCTGTGTGGTCAAATCCTAAAAAGGTGATTGAAGTTTTCAAGAATGCCGTTAGGGTTGATGGTGGTTCAGTCTGGAATTTCAATAGGGTGTCAGTTTTTTCTGGGCCAACTTCGTTTCAAAATGATTGTGACAGTAATGTGTTTTTGGAAGTCGGGGAACACACGGAACATACCAATAATACTGGAGTTGACACCAATTCTGGTAATTCTAGAAGTGTTCGTTCGCATCGTCTCCCTTCTAGGTTTAGAGATTTTGTGATGAACTAGTTCTACGATGCTAATATGCGTATGTATTTTTTTATTGTTTTTTTTTCTTTCCTTTTGTTTTTAGGGGAAAGGTGTGTTGGATACTCTGTTGTTACATAAGCTGTCACGAGCATGTGGTGGTTCTTGTCACAGCTCGTGACAGTCTCGTGTCCTATGTTATCTTTCAAAGTGGGGAAGCTCGGGGATTGGTATGACTGTTAAATGTATGGCATTCTGAATGTGGACTTGACATGAGAAGGAGTGACAAATAAACCTTCGTCACTTTCTACCTGTTTCCTGTCATCTTTACCATCTTCCTACAGTGTTTATATCCGACTTTCACAAGACACATTCAGCAATAAATCGACTATTTTTATTAATTTTCCGTGCAATGAATAATCTAAACTGTCAACTCTTATTGTTTTCTTGTTTCCTTCCTTTCACTTGATTGAAAGAAAAAAAACAACACTATGACTTACCCATCTACAAGTCCTTGCTGTGATATCAATCTCTGGGCTTCATCCCTTGAAATTCTGTGGTGAAACCAAGGTTGTGATATGTGTATAGCTATAAAAAGTAAACAAACACATGTCAATATCTCTCATTTACAATAATCATTTTCTTTAGCTACATCTCAATTAATCTGTATATTTCATTTTAGTGTTCTGTGCCACAGATTGGGAAATACGTAGAAGTATTTTGTGCAAGTATTAACTTTTTATTAGGCAGTGCTCAGTGAGAGTGAAATTTATATTTTGAAGCATAGCAAAATGACAATGACAATCATAGTTCTCAATACAATAATCCAAATTGGAATATACATTTTGCTTAATAATATGTATTCATCAGTATATTGTCAACTGTGCTAGCCAAAACATCTCCAACAACTTGGGGGCTAAAGGGGATGTGATATGTGATAACACCTGCCTATACATGGACAATACCAAGCAAATTATGTGTCCATTTAACGCTGATAATCTCATGTTAATTATAAAACAATGCACAAAATATCTCAATAGTATGCCCCTAAAAGGTGGACTGAACATCAATAACGAAATGTTGACTCTTACTTTCAAAGCAGTGAAATGGTGTGAGTGCAGCAGAAAAGGATATGGTTTGACTGCCCTTGAATTATTCTGACTTGTGAGAAATTGGGTTGTTGGTTGGCTGGGGTGTGAACCCTAGTCAAGCAACAGCCACAACTCCTTGCAGGGTGAACCACAAAAAGTCACTATATTGTGCTTAAACCTAGGTAGCTTGGCGACAAGCAGTCAGGCTTAACTTAGAGGCAATTAGTAAAGCATTTATTCAGCACACAAACAGTAATGAAGTGAAAACACAACACAAGAAAATTCCCAAACCAATTTGTAAAAATAGATTATATTTCAATAAATTATTCGACACACAAACAACAACACTTCAATGAGTTATACCCTAGATATTGATTTTGAAAGTTTTAAGTGAAAATACCACCAAAAAGCTCTAAGCACCATCAAGAGATAGTTGGTTGCGATGGATCAGGACGAAGTCAAAAGTTCCGGTCAACTGCAATGGAGTGCAGGCTGGTTACAGGGACTAGATTGGGCCTCTGAGCAAAAGTACCTTAGTCTGGGTTGAGTCAACGTTGAGGATCCTGTCGACGGAGAGGACGCAGAGTGCATTGATGGTGATTCACCATTGTCAATCTACTGGTAATCGGCGGTTTGCTGGTCTTGGTTGTGTAACAGTGGCAATGCATTGGCTCCAATGAGCGGGTTGCTGCAAAGTGGAGTTTCAGCTTCGTCATCAATGCTGTCATCAACGGAGATGCAAGGACTTTACTTTAGAAGAGCGTAGCATAGTGGTGGTTCTGAAGGCTAAATGGTGTCTCTGAACCATGCAAAAGAAGCTATGCACCAGTTCTGGTTCTCGCAACAGGGGCAATGTGGCAGTTCTGATCCACACAGTGATGAAGATGCATCAGTGCTGACAATGCAGTGATGGCGATGCACCAGTTCTTTCCCTGCAGTGGTGATGATGTGTTGGTTCTGCTGAGCAAGCACCTTACACCCACTTCCTAGGGTCCAGTACTGGAGTGGGACCACTTGGCAGCGTAGAATTACAGATGGTAGAGTCCATGTGCAGCTGCAGAATAGTTGGAAGTAGTTTATGTCCCTGAGACTTCAGATCAGTAGTACCAGCCTACTAGCCCTTGGAGTTTCTCTGGGTTCGAGGGGTCAAATGATGCAGGTCCAGTCCTTCACACCCAGACCAGAAGGGCAGCAGGTCCTTTAGCAAGAAAGCGATTATTACAGAGCAGCAGTCCAGCAGAGTGGCAGTCCTTCAGCAGCACATCAGTCCTTCATCCTGGTAGATTAGCCACAGGTCCAGAAGTGCACCGAAGAGATGGGGGTCTGTGGAACAGTTATTATACCCAGTGGGGCCTTTGAAGTTGGGGAGACTTCAAAGAAGGGCCTTTGAAGTGCAGAGAGGTCCCTCCTTCCTGCCCTGGCTCTAGACTCACTACAGGAAGGGATGCAGCCCTTAATATGGGCACAGGACAGTCTATTCAGGTGTAAGTGTGAGGCTGTGCCCAGCTCCTCCTTCCCATCCTCTCAGGATGGCCCATTACGTCACATTTAACCTCCCATTGAGTGTGACTGTCTAGGGGGACTACACTCAGCCCAGCTGTCACCCACCCCAGATATATGATCAGAGACAGGCTGCAGGCACATAGTGCTAAGAGCAGAAAAATGCCAATTTTCTAAAAATGGCATTTTAAATATTTTAATAAAAAATCTGACTTTACCAGTAAAGAGGATTTTAATTTCAATTCCATAGGTACCAAACAAGACAGACCCACCTTCTTTAAATTAGGAACTAGATCCTATTAAATGTGATATTATCCTAGAAGATGTTATCCTATAAGAGGGGCAGTCCACACAGCAGTGAAACATGAATTTGGGAGCTTTTCACTACCAGGACATGTAGAAGTTAAAAGCCTTTACTTACAAAGCACTGTGCCCTATTGGCTACGAAGTGCCTCTGTAGAAGTGATTCATGTGTAATAAAACAGGAGCTTACGGCTTGGCAAGTGGGTTTAAATGCCAAGTCGACAAGGCAGTGAGACATTGCATTCAGGCTACAATGGCTGGCCTGAGACACGTTTTAGAGTGCTGCTTAGGTGGGTGGAACAATGAGTGCTGCAGGCCCACTAGTGCATTTAATTTACAGGCCCTGGGTATATTGTATATCACTCTACAAGGGGCTTACAGGTAAATTAAATAGGCCAATTAGGAATATGTCAATTAAACTATGTTTTAGGGGAGTGAGCATAAGCACCTTAGCACTGGATAAAAGTGGTAAAGTGCACTGAGTTCTAAAGCCAACAAAAATGAATTCAGAAAAAAAGGGGAGGAGGAAGGCTAAAAGTTTGGGAGTGACCTTGCAGAAAGGGCCATTTACCAACACTTGTCCAACTTCTGCAGGATGACTTAAAGGTTTTTCAGCATACATCTGGGCTGAGCTATGAAGGGACAACCATTTGTTTAACAAGACTTCTTCCTCCGTGAAAATAATAGGATGGTTGATGCTTCCTATTGTCATAAAAAATATGTGATCCTAGTATTGGAGGATAGATTTATCTTATTCTATTGAATTTATGGGCCAAGAAAGCCCTTAATATAGAAGCTGATGTGTGGGCAGGTATGTGCAAGCTGCAGCCAAAAGGTGGCTCAGAGCATTGTAAAACAAAACACATTAAAGCATGACATAACATGTACTAGGTTTGTCTATACAGTAATTGGGTATAGTAGACAAGGTGCACACTGGTGCGCACATGGGATTCATTGCAATTTATGCAGATTTGTCACAAGATACTCTGCCCCTCTTCCCATATTTTTCTAACAAAGGGTCAGGCATCTCCATTCTGAATTCCCAGTGATTACAAATAGGACCCTCAGGTTTCAATGAGAGCTGAGGAAAAACCACAAGAAAAGTAAGTGTAGTGCTCGACTGCACTTGAATCATTTGCTCCAGGAGAATGGGGATTTGCCATGCCGATGTTTTAGTCAACGTTTTTGCATTTCAGGATTATATTTAAAGCTGATATATATGGAATAATTGATACAGTGCTCTGAAGGAACATGACATTATGTGTTAGTTTAGGACATTTACTGATATGACTATAGTTTCATGTCTTAAGAAGGCATTTTATCATTTACATTGGAATAACCTCATGATAGCAATACTGTTTTCTGGGTCCTGAGCATGAAGGATTGTTATATCTTGTCTGCATTTTGATCCTGTGAGATAGCGCAGCCTACTGTGGCAGCATGTAGGATTTGTGACAGGATATGTTACCTGAATATGATTCGTTCCATCATGCCTCATCCAAGTCGATTCTTAGTCTTAAAGTGTAGTTGAGAATCTACTTGAAGTGTAAGGATAAAAAATAAAACGAAGAGATGTGGCATATTTAGCCTGAAAAAAGACAGGCATTGTCTGGTTGCATAATCCATGTTTAACTGATTTTAATACCTATAGCTCTTTCACTTTGTTTTGCTATAAAGTGGGATGAAAACACACTCTTTTGACACTTTTTTGTTTAAAGATTCCTTTGGGACAGTAAGCACCATTAACCCCTGCGAATAGTAAGGCTTGTCTAGATTCTCACATTATTTTTTGGGAAATATCTTATTTCTGTCCACCCAGAACCTCCGTAGTTTTAACCACTCAGTGGTGTAAAATTCCTCATTTGCCCATGTTTTCTTCAAAATGTTATAGAGGGGGGATCTCTAAACGCCACAATAAATTCAATCTTGCTCTTTCACAAAGATGTATTTAAGGCAGATTTTTAGGCCACATCACTTTAAATGTTCACAAGCCTAAACTGAATTTTGTTACAGAGGTAGCATATACCCCATTACATTCCATCTCTGATTTTGATCAAGGAATGTCTTCAACTGGTAATCAGATACAGAATTTGATGGAAAAGCATGGGACTTACAGATATTTGGTTAATTCTAACAAGGTCTAAAGCAATTTCTGGGTGGTCTGAGTTCATCATTCCTGAAGCCCATCACACCACGGGTGGGTTTATGAAGCCCTCCTTGTTATATTGGGTTTGTCAGTGCCCTTTGGGGTGCAAGTTGAAAGGGTGTTGTTTCTAGTTTGTTCTAACAGAGAAATGTAGGATGAAATACATTTGGTGTGCCTAATGTCAAATGCATAACCATGGGGAGAAGCAGAGAGTGTGAATACACACATGCAGGAAATTACCAACTTTAGCATGGACAGTATCTAATGAAGACCCTGTTGTTACCGTCCATTGGTTGGATCCACCATGGCGTTGTGGTAGACAGCTTTTGTAGTCCTGAGGAGATCCACACAAATTACTGGGTAGGTCAAAACATCGACACCAAAGAAGGGAGCATCTACAACAAATGTCTTTTTCAACGCAAGGGAGGTTACATTGGACTGTGTAGTATCCAACAATGGGTCATCTCTTCAAGTTACATTGTATATATGTGTATCATAACGTCACTAGTTTCACTTTGCACTTTGGAGCACTGCACTGTCGACACCAATGTACAGCACAATACCATTCAAGAGTACATACATGATTATATCTACTTGAATTGTACGTGGAATTTATACACATATGAAACAATGTTTTAAAATAAGATCGATTGAACCTTTGTTGTTGTTGCATTCTTTTACACAATAGATGTAGAATGCTTAATGAGCCGTCAGTGCATATACAGTGTGCAGACTGGTCCAATGTATCTCGTTATGTTGAAGATAATTGTAACTTTGAAGGATGCGAGAGAAGCACCATTTTGTAAAATTGTGAGAAAATAATGAGCTTGGATTTTCTGTAAACCACAACCTAATTGGAGTATTTTGTGGGGACCATGTGTAGGTGTAGCAAATGTTAAAACTGTGTGATTTAAGCAGAGCAGATTTTTCCAGAATGCTTAGATCCATGGTTTTGTCCACTTCGAGACAACTTAGAGTAGAGTAAGGGCAGAACTAGTTTACTTAAATATTCATTTGAGACAACTTTATAATAGTTTATCTTATTTCATATATTACTTTTATTGATTTAAACATTATATGATTACTGATTACTGATTAATACTAACTTGATGAGTTTTGTAAGAAATTGGGTTGTTGATTGGGCTGTTGATTGACTGGGGTGTGAGCCTTGGCCAAGCAACAACCAGGGATAGGATGCAGCCTTAGGACTAGAGAGTCGACCTCAAAGCTCGGGAATTGGGTCCAAGTCTCGGCAACGATGTTCCACATCCTGTGAATCTAGGCAAATCACTTAATCTCCCTGTGCCTAACAAAAATCAATGTGTTCATTTGTAATGAAACTGGTGCTCGTGTAAAGCGCTCTGATACCTGATACCCTTGAGTCTAGTTTGCGATATATAAAACTCTTTAAAAAACCACAAAAATAACAATCCTTGTTATGGCGAGGGCCAAGTCAACCCTAAATTAATGTGTGCTCAACCCTCTGGTAGCTTGGCAATGATCCATTGCCAAGTTAGGAGAATAGTGTTATTCTTAATAAATAAAACAAGGCCAAAACAACAAAAATCCAATCAGTAGAACCAAAGGCGTGCAGGTATAAAGATTCCAGTAAAAATAGTGCTAAAAAGCACAAAGCTCAAACTGTAGATATCTGGTAGCGCAGGACAGGGACACAGTCACAAGTTCAGGCGGACTGCAGTGGAGCGTGGACTGACTACAGTGACCTAGTTAGGTCCACTACACAAAGTACCTTATGTCCTAGTTGCAGAGTGTTGTGAGGTTTCACACTGAGGATGCGTTGCACAGTCAATGTGATGAGTCAGTTCCGATATGCCGCGAAGGTGTGATATGAGGACCTGCATCCTAGTAGAGGATCCGGTTAATGAGGACTTACTAGACGAAGTCCAGCATCAAAGATGCATCTTGCAGTTGAGGTGTTGTGTCAGTTCTAAGGAGCTGTGAGGCTTTGATGTGAGAGCCAGCAGCATCATTGAGGCTGACTTCCACAAGAAATGCAAGGTTCTGCATTGGGAAAGCTTTGCACAGGCTGTGCTGTTTTCGTTCTTGTCATGGATCAGATGAGAAGCTTTGGTTCTGCTTGATCCACAGATGGGCTGGCAGAGCACCTTCAGCCCCACTTCCAAGGGTCAAGGACTGGGATGGCACCACTTGGCAGAGTTTACTCATAGATGGCAGAGTCCAGGTGCTGGGTGCAAGGTTTTTGGAGCCTTCTGTCCATGAGGCTTTAGTCAGGAGGCCAGCCTTCTAGCCCTTTGTCAGACATGGGTTTCTGGTTGTCAGAATATGCACCCTGAGCAAGCGGGAACCACCACTCTAGTCTGAGTAAGCTAGATACACACTTAACGATAACCTGTGCTCAATCTCTGGTAGCTTGGCATAGATCAGTCAGGCTTATCTAAAGAGACAATGTGTAAAGTATTTGTGCAACGCCCACACACAGTAACACAATAAAAACACCACAAAAATGGTCCACACAGGGTTAGAAAAATAGAATATACTTCTATGAGTAAAATAAGACCAAAATGACAAATATCCAATATGTAGAACCAGAATTATGAATTTGTAAAGATTAAATCAAAATCTAGGGCTTAGAGTCAAATAGTTCTTAGGGATACTTGAGGTCACACTGGACCGGTGCACATCCAGACTTCAGGCCGACCACTATGAAGGGCAGGCCAGCACCAGGGCTCATTCAGGTCCTGCTGAAAAAGTACCTTGGATGGAGCAGGTGTCAGTGTCAAAGACTCGATACATCGGTACCGATCCACTCAGGCAATGAAGGCTTTGTCGACGAATCCCTTTACGATGCAGGCACTGCATTGCGGTTGTTAGAATAGAAACTGTTTATGCTTATGCAGTGCTCCATGTAAGTTAGCATTTGCTGTGCTATTTTCATTTCCTGCGCCATTACAGGCTGCTGGAAACTGATCTCATCCAATTCCGTGAAATGGTCCCCATCTGAGTTTTGTTTCTTCACTTAGGTTTTGTTTCAGTAATGAGTGCACTGTTCATATTAGCGCATACCTTTCCCTCTAGTTATAGGGCACTCTCCCACTTGTCTGGTGGCGGGCCCAGGATGGAATGACCTTGGATTATGTTAGTTTGTGTCAGATACAAGAAGTTTAAACCTTTTTTTGTTATTCACTGTTAAGTTACACCTGCTTGGAAAATTCCACTGTAGGCGTGTTTCTGCTTGACTATGAAATGTACATACTGTATCTTTATGCTTGTTGATTTCAGTTCCCTCTGTAGCACTCCTAGCAACTGGGCAGATGGGGCTCCACTCTCAGTGTATATGAATAAACAGATTTTAGGTTGTATTTTTTACTGTCTGCCCGACTCTTCAATTAGTACAGAAGGCTGAGAGGTGGCAATTAGTGACCCTTGTGGCTCTAAACAGGTTACTTCCTTCAGTTGGCGCCGGAAAAGGGACTCCTTTGGGTGATTGATCCATCCCCTTTCCGCAGACGGGGGGAGGTCGAGGACACCGTAGGGTCAGACTGACGGCTCAGGGATCCCTCCAAGAAGAGTGTCTATTACGCGCAGCTGCTCCTTCCATCCTGCCAGACGGTGCCCCACCCAGTAGTCATCCTGACTGGAGTCCTGAATGGCAAAACCCTTGAATCTGACCGTTTGGTCTGAAGAGTCGGCAGTGGAGAACCAGTTCGTTTGTACTACTGATATCAGGTGAGTTTGTTTTGGTTCTCTGTGGATATGGTACCATTGTGGTTTGAGTTTGTTATGATTGAAGGATTGTCTTGGTAAAAAGTGTTTGCAAACACTTTGCCAGGTAAAACATCAACTTTTTTTTCCGTAATGCCTGGTCTAAGTAAGTTTGGGAATTTGTGTTTTCGTTGTGTTCTGCAGTTGCTCGATTGGAAGAAGCTTAACCCGCGCCTCCTAAAGGCAGCCATAATTTTGTGTATGTGAAACATGGTCTTGGCCCTATTATGTTTAGCACATTATGGTACAAATTTATAAGGGAAAATGGCGAGTTGCAGGGGCCTTTGGCAGGTTCTTTTCATGAGCAAAAAATTGTGTTTTTACAAGAACAGTTGTTTAAGAGACGAAGTACACAGTCGATGTTTGATTCTATTTGAATTTGGCAGAAAGAGGCTAAACAAAGGCGATTAAAAATGAAGAAAGACGCACGGAAAGGCAGGATGCAGAATGCGCAGAGAGGAGATTTTGGTTGCAAATTGATAAGTTCTATGTGGCCAAAGAGGATGATCATACCTTTTTAGAGGAGTTGTTAGATACTCAACCCACACCTCCTTATGCCCCGCAGAGGATATACCCTGTTGTCTCTTTGAAGACACAGCAGCCTGTCTCGTCTGCTGAAGTTGCTCCTGTATCTACGATTATTGTACCTTCAGCTCCAGTTACCATGCCTCTTTCTTTCCCTTTGCCATCTTTTACGACTGTGACCTCTATTACATCCACCTCCCATACTCTGATGCCCACTGTTCTTTCTCCTCTGGTACAAGCATTGACTATAGTTCTGCCTACTACTTCCATCATCCCTCCTCCTGCAGTTATACATCTCCCGACGTTTTTGGATACTGATACCCCTGTACGAGGGTTTGATGGCAGGAATTTTGTGAGATTTAGGGAACACATGGGTCCATTGAAGCGGACTGAAATAGGGGAGGAAGAAAAGAGGCCGATAGTGAGTCAGGCCATGCAGTGGGCTCATAATGCAATTGATAGTGTGGAGGTTATTTGGCGGGTTAGAAGTGATTTTGAGCCCTTTTTACACCAGCATGCTCTTCATCATATGTCTGCTACCTTGATGGATATGTGGCATACATACATTGGGTTTGAGGCTCCCCAAATACTATTTGATAATAGAGATCATGTGTATGTGTCTGATATGGAACCGGGACAAGTGTTCGGTAATGTTACTACCATAATTTCTTATAGAGGTCGGTTGTATGATGAAGAGTCCTACTCAAATAACACAGTTCCCTATGCGTGAAGTCCACCCAATGTATCATCCAGAAATACCAGCATTGATGGATCAGCACAGTGCGACCACTATGCCGACCATGGCTGCCCGCTTTCAGAAACATTGGGTTTACACTCCATGGAAAAGAAGTAAGGTTTTAGCATTTAAGACTACTTTGCCCGATCCCAGGAAAAATCCCACTGACTATTATAAGGAATTAACAGAGGTTGCTTCTTCTACTGTAATGACTCTTGCAGATATTGACATGTTTTTTGGTATTCTGGTTCTGGTTCATACTTGGAGACAGGTGCATACTAAAGATCATGTAACAGAATTAGGCGGTACGTGGGATGTGATTAAAGGATGGGATCAGGAAAGGAAGCCTGGTGATAACCCCGTGCTGAGATACTTGCTTTGCCTAGTCATATTATTACATATATGCACACACTTATTCCACCTAAGAAGGTGAGTTCAGACAGATCGACGGCTTGTCAACAGAAGAAGGATGAGAGTTTGTCCGATTTCTTCACCCAGTTTGAGAACACATTTTTGGAATATAGTGGACAGGATATGTCTACTGAGGGAGGAGTTTGTAAAGTTTGTTGATAGGTTTGTTACTAATCTTCTTCCTGAAATAATGACTTGTGTGCAGGCATCTGAGAGTACTTTGTCTACATCTTCTCCCTCTGTTATTTTGATTATGGCCCAATATTATGAACATTGAGATTAGGAGGAAAAGGATAACACTGATAAGAAGCACAAGGATCTAAAGATGAAGATGTTGTTCCAGCAAGCATTTAGTGGAAATATTAGGGGGCGAGGAGGTCCTTCTTGACAACTGCCACATACTAGGCAGCCTTCCATGATACCTTTGGGGCAGAATCAGTATGCGTATTGTAAGGAAGAAAGACATTGACGCAGCCAGTGCCCTGTGCTTTTAAATACGGGTGTGTCCTCTAGAGGATGGGGTACTGGTGGAGGGGGTTGTGGAACCAACAGACATCAGAATGCTGCACCACCTGGGGGCCATTCTGATAATATTTATTTTAATGACCCCAGAGATGGACAGCACTATCATGATGATTATGATGTGGATGATGTGACAGATATATCATATAGCTAGGACAGCCAGGGACAGGGTGAGGGACCAGTTCAGATACCTGTTGACCAGCGTGGTCCTATGTACCACCCACACTATGGGCCGCAGGTGATACAGATGTGAGTCTGTTGCATATATTAGGGGGCGAGGAGGTCCTTCTTGACAACTGCCACATACTAGGCAGCCTTCCATGATACCTTTGGGGCAGAATCAGTATGCGTATTGTAAGGAAGAAAGACATTGACGCAGCCAGTGCCCTGTGCTTTTAAATACGGGTGTGTCCTCTAGAGGATGGGGTACTGGTGGAGGGGGTTGTGGAACCAACAGACATCAGAATGCTGCAGCACCTGGGGGCCATTCTGATAATATTTATTTTAATGACCCCAGAGATGGACAGCACTATCATGATGATTATGATGTGGATGATGTGACAGATATATCATATAGCTAGGACAGCCAGGGACAGGGTGAGGGACCAGTTCAGATACCTGTTGACCAGCGTGGTCCTATGTCACAGCGGATTTGCAGGGTTCGACCAAGGAATTTTGGTGGACACAGGTGCGACAAAGAGTTCTGTTTCAGGTGTACCGGTTGTAAGACCAATTTCACTACCCTTGCATTGACCGTTGGTCCTTTCACTGTGGAATCTCCGTTTTTGTTAACATCTAATTATGGTGAAAATTTGATGTGTTTTGATCTGTTATAGAAATTGCATGCTACTATTTGCAGGTGTTTATATTACTATGGGTCCAGATGTGAGTACTAAGCAGTGTTTGTCTCAGAATGCGTCCCTTCAAGCTGAATTTGCTCAGGTACCACCCACACTATGGGCCGCAGGTGATACAGATGTGAGTCTGTTGCATATACCACAAGTTTCTATACAAGTTAAAGATAATTCTGTCCTACCAAGCATTCCTCATTATAGGATACCACAGACAGGATAACGGGCCCTTCTTCAGATTATTCAGGATTTTATATGAAAGGGAGTATTCGAAGAAACGTCTGCCAACATTTTGTAACAGTCCTATTCTTCCAGTCCTTAAGAGGACGCCTTCGAGTTCCCCTGATGCTGTTGATGATGTTTACTGCTTTGTGATTGATTTGCAAGAAGTGAATAAATTGTGTTTCTGCTGGTTCCTGATTTCACTATGCTTTTAATGATGATTCCAACTACTGCTAAGTTCTTTTCTGTCATTGATCTGAAAAACAAATGTTTTAGTATTCCTATCGACCCAGACAGTAGGTAGTTGTTTAGATTTACACTAGCCGGTAGAAGCTTTATATTATGTCGTGCTCCTCAAGGCTATATGGAGAGTCCTAGTATTTATAGTCAGACATTAAAAATCCAGTTGGATTCCCTCTCGCTTCCTCCAAGTAATGTATTAGTGCAGTATGTTGATGATCTGCTAATTGCTTCTGATACAGAACAAGGTTATAGAGACTGTACAGTCAAATTGCTGTTGAGTTTGGCACATCATGGACATAGGGTTTCTCTTTCAAAATGTCAGTATTGTCGACAGGAGGTCATCAATTTAGGTCACCTACTGTCGAAGGAGGGTAGGAGGTTGATCTTGAGTGTATCAGTACTCTTGCTAAAATTCCCATTCCTCAAGCTCAGAAAACTTTACTTCCTTTTATAGGTATTATTTCCTACTGTCACCAGTGGATCCTAAACTACTTTTTACTAATCAAACCTTTGATTGCATTAACAACAAAAGCAGTGCATGAGCCTTTCCCTTGGACGCCAGAATGTCAGCAGTCTTTTGAGCAATTAAAAAATGCACATTGCTTGGCTCTGGTGCTTGGCACACCAAATCATAACAACCATTTGTGCTCTATGTTCATGAGATGGCTGGTTGCGCACTTTCTATTTTAGCACAAAAGTTTGGGGACAAAAAGAGGCCCTGTGCTTATTTTTCTGCTGTACTTGACCCTGTTGCTAGAACCCACCCGAATTGTCTGAGAGTGGTGTGGATGTGGCCACTTAAATTAGGCAATCAGCTGGACTTGATAATGACCTCACAGTTATGGTACCCCTTGCTGTGGATACGCTTTTGAATAGAACAAAGTCACATCACCTCACCAGTGCACGTCTTAATGGCTATGAATTGACAATGTTTGCTGCGCATATTACAATCAAAAGATGTGCCACTCTAAACCCAGGCACGTTACTACCCCTCCCTTCTGAGAATGATACAGTCGAAAAACATACCTGTATTTTCCGGAGTGGAAGAAGAAACAAAGGGATGTGTAGACCTGACTGATCTTCCATTATCTAACCCTCAAGGGGAACTATATGTTGATGGCTTCTGTTGTAAATTATCAGATTGCACCACCACTGCAGCTTACGCTATCACTACGTTGCATACGGTGGTAGAGACATCATGGGTCCCTTACCAGTAAGCTCAAGCTTCTGAGCTAGCTGCCCTTATTCGAGCTTGTGAATTGAGTGAAAGGTTGGTAGTCAATATTTATACTGACACCAGTATGCATTCGGGGGTCGCCCATAATTTTGGGCGACTCTGGGCAGAGCAAGGGTTTCTTACCTCCCATGGTACCAAGATTTAGCATGGGCACCTTATATTGTAGCTTTTGTGTGCTTTAACGCTCCCCAAGAAATTGGCAATAATTAAGTGCAGTGCCCATAGATAGGTTTTTGATGATGTTGGTAGAGGAAATGCGTTTGCAGATCAGGTAACTAAGGAAACAGCCTGAAGTAAAGTGAAACGTATGTTTGTCGCAGTTCCAGCTAGGTGGGTTCCCGAGAGTGTTATGCTTGAAAATACCTTTGAGAGTGTAAAGGAGATACAAAGTGAAGCCACAATAGAAGAATTAGCTAAATGGCAGGAGAGTACAGCACAGTTGAATGAGGAAGGGTGCTGAATTGATAAATCTGGAAAACAGAAATGGATGTTGCTGGATGCATACGTTCTTCCCGTGGTTACTATAGCACATGGTCCAGCTCATATTAGTGCAAAAGGCATTTGTAAATTGTTAGCCCCTGTATGGCAAATTGATAACATCTCCAAGACAGCTGCGTATTTGGTGAAGTACTGTATGGTCTGTATGATGCATAATCCAGGGAAGGGTACCCCTACACCACCTGGTAATTTTGCACCACCTGCATTTCCTTTTGAAGTCCTCCAAATGGACTATTTTGAATTAGAGAGATGTAATAATCTTAAGCATGTTTTGGTGGTTGCATGTGCATTTATTAATGGCCTACCCCACTAAGGTACTCCTTAAAGAGTATGTTCCTCATTTTGGCTTTCCCCAAACTATCTGGAGTGACAACAGAAGTCATTTAATTGGAAAGTGATTAAATTGATTTGTGAAGGTTTGCAAGTCAAACAGAAATTTCATACTGACAATCATCGACAGTCAGCAGGTTTGGTTGAGAAGTACAATGGTACTTTCAAACTCAACTTAGCAAAAATTCAGGAGACAAAAGGGTTGAAATGGCCAGATGCTCTACCATTAGCTCTCTGTCAACAAGAGCCACAGCTCATTCTAAAACAGAATTGTCACCTTATGAGGTCATGTTCGGATGTCCGGCAAATGTTTGGGGTGTCCCACGTCCTTGTGAATACTCAGATATTGAATATCCTGCATTGCTTGATTATCTTGGCCATTTAACAGAAAGTGTACGTTCTTTTCACCAATAGGTGCGGGAGTCCCTACCTTCTGTACCAGAGGGGCCCGGCCACGACATTCAGCTCCTGAGATTTTATTTTAATCAGGAACTTTCAGCGGAAGAAAAGTTTGAAGCCGCGCTGAAAGGATCCTGAGCAGGTTCTGTTGGTGACACGGACGGCTATAAAGGTTGCAGGTCGAAGGAACCAGGTGCACACTACCCACTGCCGGAGGATTCTTTTTTCATTGCCATATGACCAGTGGATCAAGGAGCACACTGGTGACACCGAGTGTGAACATGTGCACAGGTTTGTTCCTTTTGGTGATTCCAAGTAGACTTGAACACAGACAGATAAGGAGAACGAAGATGTTTTGAACTAAGCTGTTCTCTCAGAAATGCGAGCTATTCAGGAGCCTTTGTTCATTGATCACACAGTGCCTGGGGGTGCCAGATACAATTTGCGCCCTCAGCTGAGGGACACTGAGTCCAAGGAGAAGAAAGATTAGGGATGAGACAGGTAGTGCTGAGTAACAGTACCAACGGAATTAATTTAAATTAGTGGAAAATGTTGCGCTTACTTTGCCTTTGTTGTTTGAACATTAGCTAGGGAGAACAGAAATATACATTACAGGTATACCATCTTTATCAATGTGGGATAGATTAAAAGAGTTTGGACAGAGCAAGCTCTGCCACCGGTGCTCAAGAACGCCAACTTAATGATGGACAGTAGGAGCCTGTATCAGTGAGGTGCTGACGGACACTGAGAACTTGCATATTTTCCTGAATTTTTCTTTTTTGTTTTGATTCATTATGCAACCTTTTGGTAAGAAGGTTGCTGAAGAGAAACAGCCAGTGGTTCTTGTTGTACAGTATAATATGATGTGGACCTGGAAAAAAAATATGTGTTGTTTTTCTGATTCTGCTGATGATAATATTGTGTGGGGTATCATGGGTTCCGTAAAATTATCAAAGTGTGCCTTTAAACAGCAAGGGTAAGGTTATTTACCCAAAAAGAAATAAAAGAACTGCTCTGAGTAATGTATTTTTGGAAACACACAAGAGGTTCTTCAGAAAAGGAACCGCTTGTTACCCCACTGAATCTGTACTAGCTTGTGAACTGCATAGCCACTGTCACTCGTAAATTATACATATACTCAGCCACCTCAATTTACAGAAGATAAAGGAACGTTTGTTTTTTGTTATCCGGGACCATCTCTATACCATAGAAAGAAACTTGGAATGGATTATTCAGTTAGTGATAACAATACATATTGTGGCAATTTTTGTGTGGAACAAAAGAATATCACATTGGTGGGTTGGCATTACAAGGAATTGATAGTTACCAGAGAGGATAGTTATTACCTTGCCTGTTGCCCTATTGTGGATAGCACTGATACTTCACTATATATAAATTGCTTGGGAATAGGGTTGTATAAAAATAAGATCCCCATGGTAAATGACGAGGATCCAAATACTTTCGGAATGAACTCCAGGTATGCAGAAGTGGATTATGAGTGACAGATTTATGCACACCCAGGGCCCGATTCACAGAAATTATCTGAGACTACATTCCAAACTTACTACTTTTGGTATTCACAGAAGGCATTTAGTAGTAGTAGAGTTAGGATTTTGTCTTAAGTATGTCTTAAGTCTGTCCTACGTTTGTCTTAAGTCTGTCCTAAGTCTGTCTCAAGTCAAACTTAAGACAAAATGCTAACTTTACTATTACTAATTGCCTTCTGTGAATACCAAAAGTAGTAAGTTTAGGATTTTGTCTCAGATTAGTTCTGTAAATCGACCCCCCAGAGTTTTTCTTTTTGTCTAATGGGACGCATTCTAATGTTCATAATGGTACAGATATGATGTAGCCCTTGAAATGGTATTACTCATTGTGTGTAACTTTTAAATATGCCAAGCCTAACATACGACGGGTTAAAAGGACCCTGACTAAAAAATTCTGTGAGGGAGTGACTGATATAGAGGTCAATAATCACAGTAATGGGATCACTTTTGGATACATCCTTTCTTCTATTTTCACCTTGGGTGGTACTTCCAAGGCCAGGGGTGAAAAGACTAGAGAATATTTTGGGTGTAAGCTATACATTTTATCTAATACCACAGAAGCAGGTTTGTGTGGCATCACTACTCAGTTGGAGAGTATGAGAATATATTCGGAACAGACCAGATATGCAGTCGATTTTATTCTAGCTAAGAGTGGTGGTCTATGCGCAGTAGGAGGTGATCAGTGTGAAATCAGGATCAATAATATGGAAAAGAATATTACCAAACACATTTTAGAAATCCTTGAAAACGTCAAAGGAATACAGAGTGGAAATTGGAGTTCGTCTTTCTTTGCCAGCTGGGGCTGCAATCTTGAAAAAGTGATTTATCTGATTGTGGTATTGGTGCTCTGATGTGCTCCTATTCAGTGTCTTCCCTTCTACTGCTCCTACTGTCCCACTATACACCTAACAGAAGATGTTAATTCATGACACAAATGCCGCTATAATGATTCAAAAGGATAGTGAGGATCTGATGAATATCGATGAGGAAATATTCAAGAATTCCTCCCTCCTTGCTGTTTCATTTTCTGATGCTGATGGTGGATTATTGTTGTTGTTTGTAGTTTGGTTTTCTTTTGTTGCCGTTGGAAAATGTTAGCTCTTGCTAAAAGGAGGGTCTGTTAAAATAGAAACTGTTTATGCTTACGCAATGTAAGTTAGTGTCCGCTGCACCATTTTCTTTTCAGTCGCCATTTCAGGATGCTCAAAACTGATCTTGTCCAATTCCAAGAAAAGCTACCCTCTGAGTTCTGTTTCTTCACTTAGGTTTTGTTTCAGTAATGAGTGCACAGTTCATATTAGCACATACTTTTCCCTCTAGACAGAGGCCCTCTCCCACTTGTCTGGTGGTGGCCGCAGGATGGAACGACTTTGGGTTGTGTTAGTTTGTGTCAGATACGAGAAGTTGAAACCTTTTTTTTTGTATTTCACTGTTTATCATCTGCTTGGAAAATTCCACTGTGGACGTGTTTCTGCATGATATGAAACGTACATAATGTATCTTTATGACTGTCAATTTCAGTTCCCTTTGTAGCACTCTTAGTGACTGAGCAGATAGGGCTCCACTCTGAGTATATATGAATAAACAGTTTTTGGTTTGTATTCTCTCCTGTCTGACCGACTCTTCATTTAGTACGGAAGGCTGAGTGGCGGTTATTAGTGACCCGGTGGCCCTAAATAGGTTACTTCCTTCACAGTCGATCCACACAGTCTGTCAAAGTGATGTCGCTGATCGGCCACTGTGTCAGCGGCGAAGGCAATGCATCGTTTTCAATCAGCTCAAAGCCATCACTGAGTCGATGTTAATGGTTCTGGACAGCTGAAATCACCTTTCAAGGGCCCAGGACTGGATTGGCACCACTTGGCAGTGCAGTAATCCCAGATGGCAGAGTCTTGGTGCTATTGCGGGGTTGAAAGAACTCTTTGATGACCCTAAGACTTCAGAACAGGGGGCAAGCCAGCAAGCCCTTGAAGTCCCTCTGAGTTCATGTGAGAAGGGTCCAGTCCTTGCAACAGGGCAGAGATCAGCAGACAACCGTTCAGACCAGCAAAGCAGAAAAAAACAGTTCTTCCAGAGCAGCAGTCAAGCAGAGTGACAATCCTTGTAGCACAGCAGTCTTAACTCCTGTCAGAGTTCTTCATGGACCCAATAGTGTACTGTCTTTGTAGGGTAAGTGCCCCAGTTGTTACTCCCAGTTGTGCCTTTGAAGTGGAGGTTACTTCAAAGCAGATCCTTGAAGTGCACAGGTCCTGCTTTCTTCCTAGCCCTGGCTCCAGACTACCAGCAGGCGGTAAACAGCCATTTGTGTAGGAAACATGACACTGCCTATTCAGGTTTAAGGGTCAGCTCCCCTCTCTCATCCTGCCCAGGAAGAGCTATGCAAGTGAATGAACACGTTTTCTGTCACACCCACCCTTATGGTGTTTGGTGCTGTCTAGAGAGAATGCGCCAAATGTAGCTGTCACCCACCCCAAACTTGTACTGCAGACAGGCTACAAGGCACACAGAGCAGTAAGAGCAGAAAAAATGTGACTTTCTAAAAGTGGCATTTTTAAAACAGTAATGTTAAATCCAACTTTACCAGTGAAGAGCATTTATCATTACCATTCCAAAGTTATAAACTATGATGCAGCTCTCCTTTCTAATTGGGAATTACAGTTAAAAAATATATTAAGGAATTCCCAATTCTGCCCTGTGAAAAGGTATAGGCTCAAAGTAGTGAAAAACAAATGTGGGTGTTTGTCACTACCAGGACACGTAAAACTTGAAAGTACATGCACTAAATTTTACTTACAGAGCACCATCCCTGTGGACTACCTAGGGCCTACCTTAGGGGTGACTTATGTATAATAAAAGGGAAGATTTAGGCTTGGCAAGTTATTTTAGCTGTCATATTGTATTGGCAGTAATCTCCACATACAGGCCTTGCAATGGCGATCTTGAGACATGTTTGAAAGCTACTTGTGTGAGTGGCACCACTATTGCAGCAGGCCCACTTTAGATTACAGGCCCTGGGTTTATGGTATACCACTTCACAAGGGACATATAAGTAAACTAAATATGCCAATTGTGTGCACACAGATGTTTAATGGTTAGGGGAGAAGCACAGGCACTGGTTAGCAGTAGCAAAGTGTTCAGAGTCCTAAGGCCACCAAAATGATACAGCAGAAAGAGAAGGTAAGCCTGCAAAATGTTCGGGAGAAGACCACCCTAAGGATGACAGATCTAACACCCTTGAAGTCACTTTGGGGTCTTAGGTACAACAGATACAAGCCCTGTCCTTCTTATCCAGACAAGAGGGAAGCAGAAGCCGATGAACACAGCAGGGCAGCAGCCCTTCAGAGCAGCAGTTCTTTCAGCAGCTCAGCAATCCTCCTATCCACAGATCCAGAGTATACTGAAAAGTCGGTGTCTAAGATCCAATATTTATACCTAGTTGTGCCTTTGAAGTGAGAAGAAGTTTCTAGAATCAGGTCTTTGACGTGCACAGGTGCCCTACCTTTCTTGCCCTGGCTCCATACTAACTACAAATAATATGTTGCCCTTTGTGTGGAGGCAGGACACAACCTATTCATGTGCCCAACTCCTTCCTCCAATTCTGCCAGTGATGGCTCATCTAGGCACACCTAAGCTTCCTATTGTTTGAGGCTGTCTGGGAGAAACACATAAAGCCCAACTGTCAACTATACCCAGTCATGTGACCCTGAGACAGGCTCCAGGCACCAAATAGGTAAGGCAGGAAAATGCCAATTTTCTAAAGTGGCATTTTCGAAATTGTAATTTAAAATCTGACTTCATTAAGTTTAGGGTTTCTTATTACCAATCCAAAGACACCAAACATGAACTGGTTACCTGTTCCCATTTGGAAATTACAGTGTATTAAATGTAATGCCGTAACTCCAATGTTATCCTACGGGAGACGTAGACCTTACAGTAATGAAATATGAATATGAGAGTTATTCATCACCTGGACATGTAAAGCTTTGTAAAGCTTAAAAGTGCACGTCTAACATTTTAAATACAATGAACCCTGCCATCTGGGCTATCCAGGGCCTATGTGTATTAAAAAGGATTTTTTGGGCCTGGCAAAAGGTTTATTATGCCAAGTCAACACGGCAGTTTTAAATTAACCAAACCGGCTGCAATGGTAGGCCTAAGACATGTTTAAAGTACTATCTAAGTGGGTTGCACAATCAGTGCTGCATGCCTAATAGCAGCATTTAATTTACAAGAGCTAGGCATAGGTAGTGCCACTTTACTATGGACCCGCAAGTAAATTTAAATGGGGCAATTGGGTATAAGCCAATTCGTCCATGTTCTAAGGAAAGAGCACAAGCACTTTAGCTCTCATTAGCAGTTGTAAAGTACACAGAGTCCTAAAGCCAGAAAAAACAATGTCAACAAATAGGAGGTCTGTGGGACAAACGTTAGGGAATAAACCACACCTAGGATGCCAGGTCTAAAAGATTTTACTTTGTAAACTTTTACTCTTTTAATAACCTTAACAAGCCGAAAACTAAATCACTCTCTGTCTCCCTGTGAAACCAAATGGGTTTCACTTATGTAAATGTATTGATTTGATGATTAGCCTCAGTCATGGATTTTGATTAATCAGACAGCGCCTTAATGGGTTAATTTCGTTCAAAGAAAAGGACTACAACAGGTGTATCCAGTGTGATATAAAAAGGTTAAATATTTTGTGATCTAGTCATAAAGCTCTAAAATGTTAGTGGTGGAGAATAATATATATGTGTGTGTGTGTGTGTGTGTATGTGTGTGAGTGTGTGTGCGTGTGTGTGTGTGCTTTTTTTACCAATCCTTCAATCCCTAGCCTTGTAACCAACAGTATTTTGCATTTAACAACTATGTCCAACAATAATGTATAATGATTAGTAATGATAACTTTTTTGTTTCCAAATCATTGTAATTTCATGAAATCTTCTTTATGGGATGTACTGTACCAATGTTTGTTGTTGAACTTTGAGGTGTTGCTGGGATACCATGCATATTTAGACGTGTGCAGCTTTTCCTCTATAAAAGAAAATACATTTAATGGTTCTGTGTTCCACAAAATAAAACAAAGGAAAATAATAAAGAAATAAAAATAAACATAAAACGAAGATTACCCGCCACAATAAACCTTCTTGGACTGCAACAGAAAGCGCTTCAGATGGATTTTCTATCACCCGACTTCTTTTACCAGAAAAATCCATTGCAACAAGGGAATTTTCTGAGCTGCTTCTCTGGAAAAAAGGGGCTGCATTAGAATATGCACAAATTGTTCTGCTCTTTTTTTGTTCCAGAAGCAAACAATCTAGTTTTTTGTGTTTTTCTGTGATTCCTAATTAAAACTTATTATAATAAATATGAAAACGTATCTATTCTTTCTGAAACAATGTATATTGTACAAATGATTCTTTAAGTGACAAAATGTGTTTTAACCAACATCAGGGCTGGCACCATGGAGGTGCAATTGGTGACACCTCGCCATGCGCTGACTTTAGGGGGTGGGGGCACAGTGTTTTCAAATACAATATGGTTTTAAAAGCACCTGCTGCCACGTTCCTTGACTCCATCTATTATAAGGAAACCATAAAAATGTCAAGAGAATTCTGGTGATTAATAGACCTGCTGCAGGCAGATCGCAGTTGTGTCTAGTGGAAGTTTTGACTCATCATAAAGTAGCGCAGGGGGTTCAAAGGCCTGCTGCAAAGCAGGTGTACCATGCACATTACAAAGTGCATACAATGTAATTTGGTCAGTGTGTTACTGCTTCTGTCAGAGAGCTCCTTTTGTTACCTGCAGTTTATAAGTCTACATCCTTAATATAGAACAATGAACTATCAACTGTCATCAAAGATCTCCATGCAAACTGCAAGGTATAGATTAGAGCGTTTTGATTTTTTCCCCAAGTCTTTCATTATCCTAATGTTGCAAACAGGGTTCACTTGGGTAGAAATCAATTCTTATTAGTAAAGCCAACCATGGTGATACATTTTAAATTCTGAGTTTCTGCTTCGCTAGACCAAGCACTCCTAAACTGTAGTCTACGAACAGGATGACTTGTGACACCTACACCTTGTAGTCCTCTCTCAGATGTAACATTTCCTATACACTGATTTACACACTTATGATTTATTGTCTCTGTGTAATGTGTATGTGATGTAAAGTGCTTTGGCACCTTAAACTAGTACGAGTGGCGCTATAAAGCAAAAGAAATGGACGAGAGAAAGAGTGGTTAAGGAGAATTGAAGGGCACTGTTAAAGTGTACTATTGAGAGAATATGTGAAGAGTGTCATTGGGGGGTGCCAACAAACACTGTCACACCGGGCACCACGCCACCAGAGATAAAGCTGGCCCTGACCAAATTTTTTCAGATATGCTCTAAACTATCTGGACTATAAAACATTTTTACATTCATCAAATTGAAATTACACAGAGATACATAGTAATGAAATGTGTTTGTTGCGAGCAAAGACAAGTCCTTATTTCTAATGCAGTTCCTAATAAAAGTATTTTTGTGTACTCAAATTCGTAAAGTAGGTAGGAGTGTCCAAACTGGAACTTATTTTTCAAATTTTGCAAAGATCTTTAGTTTGCAATTTTATTGCTTTGCCACGTCTGTGCAAACTCAAGACTTTGCCATGACGTGTGTTGCACATGCATTTATTTAATTCTAACAAAGATGCTCTGAATAACAAATACTTAGTAGGAAAAATGAGGACTTGATTCTCAAATATATTTGCATTTGTAGGTCAGACTTATACAAGCAATAGCTTTATTTCAGAGTGTGAAATAACTCTTCCACTTCAGATAAGTTGTTTTGCAGCCGTAAATCAATTTATCCTTATGAAAAATGTAATGGTAGTAAGTGAATGAGCAAGAAGTAGAGTGTGCAGGGAGTGGCTGTTAAGAATGGAGAAAAGACCTGTGAACTTGAACATGGCAACAATCATAAGAACGTAGGTACACAAATTGGTCTCGTTCTCTTCCCACCGTGCAAAATATGTCAGATGTGGAAAATGGTATGAAACAGACACAAACGGGAGTAGGGGGAATGGATACAATTTCTCGACATTGAAAACATATTTTCCTGGAGAAGAATAAATGAAAAGAAAGCAATTATTAGCAAATACATTTGTACTAGTACTGACAATTTTCTCGTGAAAAAAATTACATTAGGATAATTTCTAATGAGAAAATCTAATTCACTAAGTTTTTCCAAGCAAACACCTGGACAAATGTTTCCAGATGTAACCTGACAAATATTTTCCAGTAAAGAAATGTTGGCCATCTGTACCCTTATGAGTCCAGAAATCTGAAGTTTCAGACTTCTCACCTTTGGTAAATAAGGATATGAGTGTTTTTCTCCTGTTCCATGCCACTGAGCACAGACAAACTCCACTAAATGCAAAGATAAAGAGAAACATTATTCATACATATTTCAGCTTTGTTTTAGTCAATTCGACTGAAAAGTACACCTTCTGTGCAGAGAAACATTTCTTGCAATGCAGAGAAAAGTTGATTAAAATAAACTGGAAAATTTCACAGGTGTCACAAAGGACAAAAATTAGGTACTTCATAAAACGTTACAGAAAGAAAGTACATACTCTTAGTAGTAGATGCAAGCAAATGAATAATTTCCCGATTATGTGCCAGTAGTCTTCATTACTACTAGTCCTACATATCCACCTCAGTCATTACGTATGAGGTGAATGTCTCTTCCTTGAGACAAGGACACTCCAGGAAACGAATATACGAAGCCTAGAAAAAAGGCTGAATTGTCATGCGACGGTGGGTGGGTCTTAATGACTCAGGCACAGAGGAGTCAGACTGGGAGTAAAGAAGATGGCAGAAACTATTCAAGACATTATCCTCACCCCAGACGTTACATATGAGGAATACCAAAGCAACAACATACTCCATTTCAAAGAAACACACAACAGCAAATATCACTGCAAGCCAATTTACTTTAATAAGATGAATCATTTAAGAAATTCATAACAGGATTCAACTAAGCACGCCAAATCCAATGTTACTGCCATCCTTCTCTAAACTTTAGATCCTATAATGATGAGCAAAATTGTAAGGTGTCAGGTATGAATCATCTTCTGATACTAAGGATTAACCTTAAAGGGAAGTGGTGGAAGTTCTTTACTTCCGCAGAAGTATGGGGACTTCAGGCATGTAGCACTTGGTTTGACACCCAAGTCGGAGAGGAGTGTCTGCCAAAGAATATGCCATATCAAAAGTAAATTCAAGCGTCTATTTGTTGTCAAGGAGAAAACCTACATTGAACTGCTGCTCCAAAAGCTACAAATAAATGATCAGTCTAGTGGAGGAAACATGAAAGGTCTGAGACTAAAAGAACTATTCTAATAATCAAAGCATGAAGAAGCCTCCAGTAGAAGAAGAGGACTGAAAGAATACCTGAAGACCAACATCATGATTGTTATGGAGATTTTTGGGAAGAAGTACCTAAGAAGAGAAGGAAATGAAAGACAAACCAACAAAGCACCCAGTTAGTTATGTAAACTAATGTACTCATAAAGGCAATCTTGAGAGAAATTAAATGGCCTCCACAAATGAAAGCTGACTGTGAGAAAACAAGATCTGTTTGCATTGTCCCCCAACTCTCTGCTCCCATTTTTACTACTTCATGCTGGTTTTCTTACTCTGACTGTGCCCTGGGCTCTACTAACCAAACCCGGGGTCTGTACTCTGTGGTAAAGTGCATGGCAATTAGGTATAATTACAATTGGTACAGTCAGCCTAGCTGTATGTACGTAGTACATGGTAGGGCATGTAGGTCTAGAGGCCCAGTTCATTTAATGCACTTATGTGTGCGCTACTGTGGTGCCTGATGTCATTTAAAAGTCAACCCTGCCTTGCGTCTACTTTTAATTTGAAATTATATGCAAATTCAACTTTGGAATCAAACGTAGTTCCAAAGTCTCAAACTACCTTACTGTTACATACAAGTCACCCTTGAGGCCTCCAATTGGTGCTGGAGAAGTAACTACAAGCAGGGACAGTATGAAATATGTTTGATAAGCCATGGTGAGAGAAAAACTGCCAATTTCCTTTTTCGCCATTGTAGGAAACTAGCTCCATAGGCTTACGTGGAAATATTTTATTTAAGTTTTGTAGTGTCATTCAAAGACTCAAAAGAATAGTTAGAATATATACAAAAGCTTGCCTGCCACTGTTAGATTTGTAATAACTATTACAGAAAAGAAGTTATAAAATGTTCTTTTCTGTCAGCCAAAATCCAGCCTTAAAACTGCCCTCTCCTGATTTGCCAGCCTCTGCCAGGCTGTTGTAATGAGGTGTGAAGTGTCCTGCTAGAGGGACAAAGGATTTCTTGTGGGTGGAGAACTAAAGGCTGCAGAAACAAAAGGGAGTAGGGGTTTGAAGTGGCCAAAACAATTTTCAAAGGGAGAATTACACTTTAGGATTGTACAGGCTCATTCCATTGGTAAGGGGTGCCACTTTGCTTGACACCCAAGAACACTGAATGAATATGGGAGGGTTGCCAAGCAACTCAGATCTGCTGAAACAGCAGGGAGAAGGACCGCCCTGCAGGAATGCACCCAATGGACTGCAGTCTGAAGGGCTGCACTTGCTGCATATTTTTGGTGTAAAGGATTTTGCCTGGTTTCCATGGATTAAGGAGTAGTCTCCCTGAAAGCTACTGGTTAACAGAGCACATCTGCACCAGCACCACCAAGAAGTCCCCATGCTTGAGTGTGTCTCGTGGACTTTTAAGGACTTGTCTAGGTACATTGTGGAAATTATAGTCCTTACATTACAAGGGCCATCTCAGAGCTTGTAGGCCCTTGGATTGGTGTTTTAGACACTTTGAACCCACAAGAGGAACCTCGGAAAGATGGTCCAGAAGTTTGGGGAAAGTTGGAGCAACGTTTGCAAAAAGCTCTATAAGATGACCAGGTGCATTCTGGGAGTTGTAGTCCCAGATCCCAAGAGTCAAAATAGCACATCTAAACCCTTGGTTGTTGCTGTGGACCACTTTCCGGTATCAAGAAAAACTTCAGGAAGTAAGTGTAAAAAGGCTTCATCGTGGGTGACCTGAACTCTGTACTTTGCCCTGGTCCAGCGCAACCTTTTTTAACCCTTTGAACACTATTTGCTTCTAAGCGCTAGTTTTACTTTTAATCTTTAAAAATTCCTATCTCTGGTTCCCTATATTGGATTGTTGTCATCTTTGTCTATTTCTTCATAAACATATAACCTATGCATATAAATTAATGTTGGATTTTATTGTGTGTTATGTATTACATATTTAATGCATTGGTGTTTTAAATGCTTTGTTGATCTATCTCCTATGGTAATCTTGCCTGCTGGTTGCCAGCTACCAAGTGTTGGGCAAGGGAATAATTTGAGTCCCTGACTGAACCTTTTATTGTGTTTGTGGCATTTTTACTAGTGGTAGGTCTGTACTTATAACTACTAATAAAGCACTTTCCAGCACTGACTTTGAAGCTTTTTTGACCAATGTCAAATTCCAAAGAGAAGAAAGAACAAACAAAGGACTTGCAAAAAAAACCTTTTCAAAAGTCATTAAGGCAACTTTCCTCATCCCCCAAGGAGCATCAAGGCCCTCTCAAAGTAAGTTATGATGGCTGCTCACTGTTCATTCGGAGAGAGTAGAGATGCAATGGTTTAGACTCAATCTATCCCAAATAAATAGGAGATTAGCTAGAACCTCACACTCCAAAGTAGAAACGCCATGAGCATCACATTGGTTCTGAAAAATTTCAATGATGGGAATATGATTTAAAGGTGAAAGTCCTTTAAAAAATGTGAATGGCTTTGGCCAGGTGAGAGAGAAGGCCCATGTATCTGCAAACCCTCCCCTCAAATTCCATGCCAAAAATAACAACCTCTGTGGAAATGGTAACCCTATTGGATAAAGATGGAAAAGAGTTTACAGGAGTTTCTTTAGAGGGCACAAAGATAGAGTAGAGGAGTGGGACTGATGACCGCAAGGTCAAGTATGGAACAGCTACAATTACATTCCTTTGCTCGCATACAATCCTGGTTAGCAATTTGGGAATGGCAGGGAAAGGAGGGAAAGCACAAACGAATTCCTGAAGCCATTCCAAAAGTAACACATCCATCCCTCAAGCTCCAACTATGTGCTGTCAGATGCCAAAAAGAGGAACTTGAGCATTCTCTTGAGGTGCAAAAAATTGATGAATAGGTTCCTGAACCCCCTGTAGATTTCCTGAAAGGTGAAGGAGGACAAGACTATATTCTGGGAAGCAGGGAAACTCCTGCCCATAAGATCTACTTGTAAGTTTTCACATCCAAGACTTCAGCATATATGTCCCTTGGTGATTTTGTGTGGCACTGTCACTATATTATAAAACCTCACTAACACATAGTATTCAGAAAGTGAGTCTGGATATACAATGCAGGTTTTAGGACTGCTGACAACACTCTCAATTGAAGAATGCTTAGTCTCCATCGGTGATCAGCAACCGTGAGTTCACGTTATCAAGGGAAACTCCTCAACCTAGAAAACTGGCAACTATCATTATCTTTCAAGGACTTGGATGCTAGAAAGACTTTTTGAAGATGTAAAGAACCTAGCAAACAACTAAGAGATGCTCTGAAGTTTAGTGGTAATAGACTCCCAGTTCTTAATACCAATTGAGAGCCAAAATACATCTTTTTCAGGGCATGGATTGTCTGACAAAGAGGTTCTTCCCACAAACCTGCTTGCCATTTAGTCTTGATGTTGTCTGGGACCTTTCACTTTTACTTTTCACAAAAAACAAGAATGAAAGGGAAAGACTGATTGTGGAGAGCACTGAAACAAGTGTTGCAAAGTTATAGCAAAGCCTTCAAAAAAGTACCAGGTTCTTCAATTGTGAGAAAGCCTATATTTTATTTTCCATGCTTCAAAATCCTGGGAAGAAGATCTTTCCCATTACACTTGCCCTACAAATCAGAAGCAGAAGTTTTGTTGTCATGACATTCCCATCTTTGAATGGAATAATCATTACTGGGGACCCTAAGGACATGATTAGGGGGACTTTAAGCATCATAAGTCAACGTAAAGGGGTGACGGAGGAGTCAATGGTCAACCTTTACTTCAGCACAATATAGAGTCCTTTAACTTCTCCAACTGTTTGGGTGGTATGGGTCCAGCCAGTGGAATTGAGAGGGTGGAAGAGGAGAAGTTAACCCCTGACCTCGTGATCTATGAAGCTCTTCTGCTTTTCCTGCCTCTGAACCCTAAAAATATAGCCAGGGGGACTGCAAACCTCATAAGTCAACGCAAGTGGGCAGAGGAGGAGATGTTGACCCCTAAGATCTGTGTGATATAACGCTCTTTGGTTTTTCCCACCATGTGGAACCCTAGGAACATGGCCAGGGGGACTGCAAGCCCCATAAGTCATCAACACGAGGGTCAACCTTGATCTCTTCATGCTATTAAGTGGTTTGGCTTCTCCTGCTGCATCAGACTAGTGGGCCATGCCAAGCCCAGGCCAAGGGTGTGCCCGTCGTCGCCCATCATTATCTGGAGGAGGCTGGGTTGGGCCACCCTTCTTTGTCTGCTGATTTGGTGACCTCGTTGCTCTGACTATTGCTATGGAAAACCAGAGATAACTGTTATACTTCCCATAAGATGAATAGGTGTTTATGTATTCCATTCTTTCACTCTTGATCCAATTAAAATCTTAGTGATTAACTGGGACCTATTTCCTACCCTTTAATTAGTGGCAACAATTATGGGGGAAATTAAGGTGGTTTCTAGTTTGCACGGACCCCAAAACAGGAATAAGCTTAAAAAAACATGCCACTGAGAACTGTGTGAAGGATGAGACTGATGATTTGAGTGAGGAGATTGAGTCGATGTTGGGCAAAAACCGCCCGTCCACAACCTACCAAAAATGCAAAAAAGATGGCAAAAATTTTGCAAATAAGAAGACATGTTTACAAGGACCAACTGCTACCCTTTTAATCTCAAAACCAGACAGTTTCAATAATCCAGATGCATCCAATGTTCTTCATTTAGAAGCTCCTTTGCATGTGTTATCCAAATTAACAAGTTCTAAGAAGTATGATGCACTCAAATGGCAGGAAACTGGAGATAGCCTGGAGACAAGGGGGTATAGATGATACTATGCAGACAGAATCACAATTAGGCTTATTGGAGAAGTTGAATTGCCCTTTGACTTTATGACGTTTAGAAAATGTGCAAGACAAACATTATTATCTAATGGCCATACTATCCTTCCCTCTGAACTGGAATTTGAAGAATTATATGTACTATTCTTGAGCATGTTGTTGAACTATTCCTGTGTGTAATTTGTGAACTGATGCCAATTCTCAAAACTTGCAAATGTGGGAATGTTTGGTGTAGCCTTTATCTTGCCCAGGCTGAGGTAGTGTGTTTGTTGCATAGTTTTGTTCAGAAAAATAATTTACCTTGGTACAAGACACACTCTAAAAAAAAGCCTTAAACTTTCCAGTCTTTTGTGCTCAAACAGATTTTAAGCGATACAAAAGGGGATGATGGACGGAGCGTTTGAGCAAATCAAACACTCACCCCCAGTCAACTGATCTGGGTTTAATCCATCACCATTCTTTAGCCCACTCAGCCACCCCATTTCAGACATGGCTATATGCAAATCAGTCTGACCCTGTGCCTCATGGGAACAGTCCAGCCCGAACTGCCAAGCCATGCCTTCCCTGGAACGGAAACAAGCTTCCGAGTACCGGTTTCTGGCATTACAGCCGTCTTCAGCCCAGCTTGTTTGAATCCAGTGGCAAAGTGAGCAAGGGACTCACGCTGAGCATACCCTGCCACACTTATGGCGGCCAAAAGCGGTACAAAAGGGGGTGGTGATGGACGGAGCATCAGAGCCAATCAAACACTCACACCCAGTCAAAAGATCTGGGTTTGATCCATCACCGTTCTTTAGCCCACTCTGCCACCCCAGTTCAGACATGGCTATATGCAAATCAGTCTGACCATGTGCCTCATGGGAACAGTCCAGCCCGAACTGCCAAGCCATGTCTTCCCTGGACCGGAAACAAGCATCCTGGGACCGGTTTCGGATTCATAATCCTCATCAGTCAGGCTATCTTGAATCCAGTGGCCAAGTGAGCAAGGGACTCACATCTGAGCATACCCTGCCACACTTAGGGCGAACAAAGCGATACAAAAGGGGATGATGGACGGAGTGTTTGAGCAAATCAAACACTCACCCCCAGTCAACTGATCAGGGTTTAATCCATCACCATTCTTTAGCTCACTCAGCCACCCCAGTTCAGACATGGCTATATGCAAATCAGTCTGACCCTGTGCCTCATGGGAACAGTCCAGCCCGAACTGCCAAGCCATGTGTTCCCTGGACCGGAAACAAGCATCCTGGGACCGGTTTCGGATTCATAATCCTCATCAGCCAGGCTATCTTGAATCCAGTGGCCAAGTGAGCAAGGGACTCACGTCTGAGCATACCCTGCCACACTTAGGGCGAACAAAGCGATACAAAAGGGGATGATGGACGGAGCGTTTGAGCAAATCAAACACTCACCCCCAGTCAACTGATCTGGGTTTAATCCATCACCATTCTTTAGCTCACTCAGCCACCCCAGTTCAGACATGGCTATATGCAAATCAGTCTGACCCTGTGCCTCATGCGAACAGTCCAGCCCGAACTGCCAAGCCATGTCTTCCCTGGACCGGAAACAAGCATCCTGGGACCGGTTTCGGATTCATAATCCTCATCAGCCAGGCTATCTTGAACCCAGTGGCCAATTGAGCAAGGGACTCACATCTGAGCATACCCTGCCACACTTAGGGCGAACAAAGCGATACAAAAGGGGATGATGGACAGAGCGTTTAAGCAAATCAAACACTCACCCCCAGTCAACTGATCAGGGTTTAATCCATCACCATTCTTTAGCTCACTCAGCCACCCCAGTTCAGACATGGCTATATGCAAATCAGTCTGACCCTGTGTCTCATGGGAACAGTCCAGCCCGAACTGCCAAGCCATGTCTTCCCTGGACCGGAAACAAACATCCTGGGACCGGTTTCGGATTCATAATCCTCATCAGCCAGGCTATCTTGAATCCAGTGGCCAAGTGAGCAAGGGACTCACATCTGAGCATACCCTGCCACACTTAGGGCGAACAAAGCGATACAAAAGGGGATGATGGACGGAGCGTTTGAGCAAATCAAACACTCACCCCCAGTCAACTGATCAGGGTTTAATCCATCACCATTCTTTAGCTCACTCAGCCACCCCAGTTCAGACATGGCTATATGCAAATCAGTCTGACCCTGTGTCTCATGGGAACAGTCCAGCCCGAACTGCCAAGCCATGTCTTCCCTGGACCGGAAACAAGCTTCCTGGGACCGGTTTTGGATTCATAATCCTCATCAGCCAGGCTATCTTGAATCCAGTGGCCAAGTGAGCAAGGGACTCACGTCTGAGCATACCCTGCCACACTTAGGGCGAACAAATCGATACAAAAGGGGATGATGGACGGAGCGTTTGAGCAAATCAAACACTCACCCCCAGTCAACTGATCTGGGTTTAATCCATCACCATTCTTTAGCTCACTCAGCCACCACAGTTCAGACATGGCTATATGCAAATCAGTCTGACCCAGTGCCTCATGGGAACAGTCCATCCCGAACTGCCAAGCCATGTCTTCCCTGGACCGGAAACAAGCATCCTGGGACCGGTTTCGGATTCATAATCCTCATCAGCCAGGCTATCTTGAATCCAGTGGTCAAGTGAGCAAGGGACTCACGTCTGAGCATACCCTGCCACACTTAGGGCGAACAAAGCGATACAAAAGGGGATGATGGACGAGGCGTTTGAGCAAATCAAACACTCACCCCCAGTCAACTGATCTGGGTTTAATCCATCACCATTCTTTAGCTCACTCAGCCACCCCAGTTCAGACATGGCTATATGCAAATCAGTCTGACCCTGTGCCTCATGGGAACAGTCCAGCCCGAACTGCCAAGCCATGTGTTCCCTGGACCGGAAACAAGCATCCTGGGACCGGTTTCGGATTCATAATCCTCATCAGCCAGGCTATCTTGAATCCAGTGGCCAAGTGAGCAAGGGACTCACGTCTGAGCATACCTTGCCACACTGTATGAGGCACAGGTTCAGACTGATTTGCATACGGACATGTCTGAACCGGTCCTCGGAAGCTTGTTTCCGGTCCAGGGAAGGCATGGCCTGGCAGTTCGGGCTGGACTGTTCCCATGAGGCACAGGGTCAGACTGATTTGCATATGGACATGTCTGAACTGGGGTGGCAGAGTGGGCTAAAGAACGGCGATGAATTAAACCCAGATCTTTTGACTGGGTGTGAGTATTTGATTGGTTCAGATGTTCCGTCCATCACCACCCCCTTTTGTACCGCAAACAGATTTTAAATCACGATTGCTCTTCTAAAATCCAAACAATTGTATAAACACCTGGGAAATAAAGTAGGCAAAACAGATTACGTTTGTGTCGGTCAGCATACTTTTCTTTACTGGGGAAGGAAAAAGTTTCTAATAATAGGACTCTGGGTCTATAGTTTTTTGTCAGAAAAATATGCAAACATCTGTGTGAATGTTTTGGAGCTACACAAAAGTGGTGTAAGTAAATGTTCCCATTGTGTATAATTAAATATTGCATGTTGAGTACTAGCTCTGTGTAAGTAATAGTGCACATAGTGGTGAAAAACAAACTTTTCATCACAATTAGATGTCCCACTACACATATCTTCACTTTCAGGTACAGCATACTTTTCTAGACTCACATACAAGGAAGAACTGAAGTAACCTCAACCTAAATTGGGCTGCTCAGAGAAAGAAAAGGAAGCAGAAAGGAACATTTAATTCCCTAACGGCAACCCATACAATTGTTAAGATTGCCCTCACCCACTGATAGTAGCAGGCTTCATAATTGGGCTGCTACTACACCATGAAGCAAACCAATGCTCCTGGTGCAGCGCTATTGTTTCAAGAAACTGTTGTTTCTTTAAAAGGGATCTCTACTACTGCCAAAGTTGAGTATTGAAACTATCTAAGTAGGTACCCTTGTTTCTTTATTATGGGTCCCACTTGGCAGGATTAAAATAAAAGCAGTTATGGTAGAGTGTCCATGTCTCTTTTACCTAATTACTTTGTTATCAACATGTTTCAGCATATCCATCTGCCACTATGGGTCACACGGCCTTCATCAGTATACAGATCTCTTGTACTCAAATCCCTCTTAATCAATCATTAAAAGGAAGGAAAAAATGTGGCAATACTCACCCTCTGTAGATACCCTCTGGTTCAGGCCTGTGTTTCCCTAGTAATTCTCCAAACATGGGATGAGAGTAGGGACATCGCCCTATAGTCACACTTCTCTCAAGGTGCAATGTGTCCTGAATTAGCCTCTCTTCATCCTCCAAAGGTTTTCTAGCTCATCAAGCAGTTATTTGACTGAGTTATTATCCCAATCATCCGTGATGCTTCCAGGGGTAATAATGTCATTCAGTGATAATGTTAACACATATAGTATCTGTAAAAGTTCTGTCTGTCCATAAATATCATATGGTACCTTACTTCAAACAATTCCATCAATTACTGGAACCAGCAAACTTTTCACAAGGGACAGCTCTCTTTGCACTTTGTGTGGTGAAGAATGAGGCTTCACTACCTCAGTTACCAGTTCTGGGAGATAGTGTGCATTCAGAAGCAAAAAGATTACTGTCACAAAACCAATCTAAAGGAAAAGCAATGAAATGGAAATACAAATATAATTCCAAGCTGGAATAAAATATGTATTTTTAAGCCAAATTATAAATGCATGAGTTTCATGTAGTGGTGGGTCTCATGAATCTGATGAAAAGTCATCAATGTTGACAAAATAGCCATAGGCAGTTTGTGCAAAGACAATGCCCTCAATAGATTGTGTAGACGTAGTAGATAACTCCAATGGTGTATCATAATTTACAACTTTTTTGCTGGCATGTGGTGTTAAAACCTATGAATTTGCATATGGGGATTGTATGATGTTGGTAGATGTAGCTGGAAGTAGCAAGATGTGAAGTACAATGGAGGCAGGAAGATACTGAAGATTATCTTCTTTATTGTAAGCTCCATAATCAGTAACGTCCTATCCACAGGGCACACAACAGTAACTGACTCCTGAACATTCAGCTCGGAGTTTCAAGAATCAACATTCTATATTACATAAGTGCTCTACATGGAACTAGCTGGCTGACCCACAGCAGTATGTCAGGCAATTACCACACAAGACTTTAGTGTCAAATATCCCCAGCCAGGGAGCAGACACCTCAGTGTTGGTTAAAGCTTGTAATGGGATTTATTGTATGGCAGTGAGAGGAGGTAGGTAACTAACCAGGATCCCTCATTGCCTACTGTGCAGGACTGGTGACAGAGTGTGGTTTGATTAGGTCAATCAGCACAAATCGTATGCATTTACAACCAGCAAGGGGCAGTAAAAGTACAGTTCTGGTGCTTTTAACAGCCCAGACTGGCACAAGCTTTCTGTAAGATGGGCCAAACTTGTTCTTGTCCACAATCTTCTCTCGAACCAGGTCCCTGATCTTTGGAATCCAGCCATGAGTTAGTGGCTGTCCCTCACTTTGCCAGTGGCAAAATATTTATTGAGATCATTGCTTTGCTCATCCCAGACGTCTTTCACTTCCTGTAAGACAGCCAAACATTCAATGATATCAAAAGGCGTTTCCGCCACCACTGTACTAGGATTGTCAAGTTCTGGAACCCTCATCTTGAACTCAAACAGCACACCATAGGGAGTCCAACCAGACAAGGATCTTCTTGGCAGATTGTTTAAGGCTCTCTGTACCCCATACAGGTGGTGGACCCAACTGCAACCTAAATCTAAAACTCTAGCTGTTAAGACTGCTTTAAGTCATGACTTTTCTACTCCACTATTGAATTTACCCCAGGATGATAGGTGGAGGAGTAGTGCGCAGTCATACCTCATGTTCCCTTGGTATCCCGGGGAGCCTTAGAGACAAACTTTGAGTCCTGGTCCCAATGGAATGCAAGTACTGCATATGTGCTGATGAAGACTTGCAAATCTTTCATAACAGTTCAAGCATCAGCTGATCGCTGTAGCCATATCCATAGTAATCGAGAACAGGAATCCATTACTAACAGAATGTATTTAAAAGAGCCATCAGTATGTTGTGGACCAGATAAACACAGGCCATAAGCATGTTTGAAATTCAGTGGACATGCTGTGGCAAAGACTTTTATTTATTAACAAATGTCACATTAAAGACATAGGGCAAAATTACATACCTGACGGTCAGAGCACCAGGCCCGGCAGAATACTGACTGCCATATATAATGACATGGGCACCACAACCACGGGGATCTGTCAGACGTGGCATGCTCAAGCTCACTATGTGAGGCTGAAGGCTATGCCGCTGCCACGCTGCGCCTGAAAGTTGTGCGTGCACTGTTGCCATGCACCATGTAGTGCTTGGCACACAGCGCATGCAGAGGGGGGCTCAACATGTGCCCCATTCACTGCCACCCTGGGCAAAATCACCCAGGGGGCCTATTTGGGGCCCCCTCTTCACTTTTCCAACATCCTTTATTTAGTGGGTTCACCACCATGTTAAGGATGTCAGAAATGCAGATTGTAATTTGCATGGTGCAGCCTTACTCTGCACCGCCGCCATTCCCCTCAACAATTCCCACCGCCACACTGTAGGGATCCATTACCTTGGAGGAGGTGGCGGTGTGTCATTGGGTTGATGTCGGTACATCCGCTGTACCCCTGATCCAGCATTCAGACTGACTGAGGAGCCCAAAAACTCGTGTCTTGAACTTACCACTGCGTCCGTGTCCGTGCTGCCAGGAGAACAGAGGTCTGGGGAGCGAGACTAGCAGCAGGAGCCGAGTCCCTCCCGCCGCCGCTTTCTTCCATCAGAAAAGGGGGTGGTGATGAACAGAGTGCCTGAATTAAGCGGACCACTCTTACCCAGTCCAAAGATCAGGGCTTGATCCATCACCGTTTTTTAGCTCACTGCACCATCCCAGCTCAGAACTTGGCTATATGCAAATTAGTCTGTTCCTGTCCCAGTGCATGATGGGAACAGGGCAAACCAAACTACCAAGCCAATTCTTGTACTGGGAAGGAAACAAGCTTCCGGGGACCGGTTTCTGCCATTTCAGGCATCGTCGGCCCGGCTTGCTTGAATCCTGATGGTGCAATGAGCAAGGGACTCACATCTGAGTATACCCTTCCACGCTTATGGTGGACAAAATGATTCAGAAAAGGGGGTGGTGATGAACAGAGTGCCTGAATTAAGCAGACCACTCTTACCCAGTCCAAAGATCAGGGCTTGATCCATCACCGTTTTTTAGCTCACTGCACCATCCCAGCTCAGAACTTGGCTATATGCAAATTAGTCTGTTCCTGTCCCAGTGCATGATGGGAACAGGGCAAACCAAACTACCAAGCCAATTCTTGTACTGGGAAGGAAACAAGCTTCCGGGGACCGGTTTCTGCCATTTCAGGCGTCGTCGGCCCGGCTTGCTTGAATCCTGATGGTGCAATGAGCAAGGGACTCACATCTGAGTATACCCTTCCACGCTTATGGTGGACAAAATGATTCAGAAAAGGGGGTGGTGATGAACAGAGTGCCTGAATTAAGCAGATCACTCTTACCCAGTCCAAAGATCAGGGCTTGATCCATCACCGTTTTTTAGCTCACTGCGCCATCCCAGCTCAGAACTTGGCTATATGCAAATTAGTCTGTTCCTGTCCCAGTGCATGATGGGAACAGGGCAAACCAAACTACCAAGCCAATTCTTGTACTGGGAAGGACACAAGCTTCCGGGGACCGGTTTCTGCCATTTCAGGCGTCGTCGGCCCGGCTTGCTTGAATCCTGATGGTGCAATGAGCAAGGGACTCACATCTGAGTATACCCTTCCACGCTTATGGTGGACAAAATGATTCAGAAAAGGGGGTGGTGATGAACAGAGTGCCTGAATTAAGCAGACCACTCTTACCCAGTCCAAAGATCAGGGCTTGATCCATCACCGTTTTTTAGCTCACTGCACCATGAAGAATTGGCTTGGTAGTTTGGTCTGCCCTGTTCCCATGATGCACTGGGCCAGGGACAGACTAATTTGCATATAGCCAGGTTCTGAGCTGGGATGGGGCAGTGAGCTAAATAACGGTGATCGATCAAGCCCTGATCTTTGGACTGGGTAAGAGTGGTCTGCTTAATTCAGACACTCTGTTCATCACCACCCCCTTTTCTGAATCGTTCTTCCATCAGAGCGGCCGCAGAGCGGGGGGACTTCAACCCCCAGGAGCCTTTGCAGGGGTGCTTCTAGTGACGCTGCAACAGGCGCCCGGAGGCGCATAAAACACCAACGCCCCCTCCGCGTAGCGGGACGCGAGCGGGACAGAGCGCGGGGCTAAGCCCGGGCAAAGGGCGGGCCCTCTGTGGCCCTCAGAGGCCTTAAGAGCCTGGACTGGGCTACAGACCCTGCTCAAATTACATCAACCCACTGACAGGTGGACACCTGAACTGTAAGCATAGGCGCAATATCCTGAAGTTTACGTGCAATATTAATAGGGATGTGTATATCTATTCATTGCCTGTCTTTGTTGGTTGCTTTAAAATCTAATGCCCAAGGGTGATAACATTGTGTTTGTATACGCGATAGCTATTTTAGTTTTCAGGGCTAGGTATTGACATGGATTGTCGAGAGACTAGAAGTAAGACTGCAGGGGGGGCAAAAAAGTTGACCGGCACCCTGGACGATTTCATAGTTTGCACCAATTCATTGATTGATGAAGGGATAGTATTAATGAGCAGAAGGGTATCCCAAGATCTAGCCTCGGCTAAAAGATCTTCATTAGGCCCTATTGCCCAGGCATGCTATGTTAAATAACGATGAGGGTCATAATGCATTAAGTTCCGAACAGGGCCCTGATACTCCCCCTCATTCCAACTCTCTGTCAGAGGGCCGTCTGGATAGTGATCTGGTTGCTACGAAGGCGAATAACCAACCGACGAGCGCTGACATTAACCAGAGAGGGCTGAAAGAGGGGGTAATTCCCAAACATAGGTCTAGTAAACCGACCTCCCACAAAGCCAGAAAAGCTAAAATGAACCCTAACCAGTCTACAACCAGCTTACAGTCCGCGGCTGTGAGCGGGGATCTGGCCGTAAGTGTTGAAGATATAGGGGAAGTACAACCAGTTACTATTGGTCTATCATCGAGTCTCCTTGATGACACGATTGTAGACAGTAGTCTGGAGGAAATTCCGGAAGTAAGTAGGGAAGAGGATAATTTGGCTGATACTCGTCAGGAAGGAGGTGGGGTAAGTCTGACGAGTAGTGATATCTTAGAAACTCTAAAAACCCTTCTTGAACCCATAGAGGCAAGGCTACGCTGCTTAGAAACAGTGCTGAAAAATATTCACAAGGATATAAGTGCCCCTAGTTTTAATCAGAATAACATGGCCTGCCATGTGACGACTATAGCACGCAAACAACCACTGGCCCCTAAAAATGTAGTTCTGGGCAAAAACACCGTGCCAAAGAATCCCACCAATACTTCAAACTCAGGAGGTGCAAAAGTTAAGACCCCTGACCCTAAAAAAACACCCACTCCTGCCAAGCCTAAAATAACCCCTCAAGTTAAATCTAAAGATCCTGTACCTTTAAACCCAAATCTGGATTCAGCCCCTAGAGAAAAGGTGGAGTTTCGAAGAAATATTCACCTTCCCCCAGACGCCGGCCCTTATGTAGTGGTCCTGACCGGGGTCACGGAACAAACACCACCTTATGTGGAACCCTATCAAGCATTGAAGAATAAGGTGTGTCACTGGTTATCCAATAATCATCCCCTACCTATGAATATCCCCAGTAACATATTAATGGTGGAGAGAACCCCCTGGGTGGGAGGAAATAGAAAAAATTTACAAGGGGATTGTATTGTGGTAACCTTTGATAACCTACAGGTGGTTGAACATATCTGTAGAGGAACCTCTCGTTACCAAGCTAGCACTGTCACTGCTAGGCCACTCTCTTATTTCTATTTGCCCGTGGAGCATGTGGATAAAAGATGGAGCTGGCTAAGGGATTCGAATGATCAAAAGGGTAGGCGGAGGTTTAACTCCCCATGGGATGTGCAACCCTATGGATGGGGTGAGGGAGGAGAGGATGGTTGGAACCTTGTGCAGAGAAGAAGAGGCAGATCTACCCAAGGCGGGCATGGTGCAGGGATACAGAATGGCCTTTTTCACAGTTATCCCCAGACTGTTAATGGTCACGAAAACTATTTTAACATTCCAATGGGCAATCGCTATGACTGTTTGTCTAACTTAGGTTGGGTTGATTGACAAACACAGGGCCAATCGCTTAGTTTGATGGAAAACATCCCCCCAACCCCACCACAAAAGGCAAACAGTCTTCAGAGTGCGCAGGAGTCTAATATAGATCTGGGACCGTCAATCCCAATTATGATCTGGGGTGTTGAAGGTGGTGACTTAGTACCTGGAAAAGAGGATAAAGTAACAGGGCAGGGCGAGTTAATTGTGGCTACATGGAACATCGCTGGCCTTAGGAGTAAAGTTGATGACCCCATATGGAGGGACTTTATAGGTGCTATGGATATAATAGGTATACAGGAAACCTGGGACACACAAAATATACTTACAGTAGATGGTTTTACCACTTTTTTCCTCCCAGCTGTCACCTCTACACGGGGGCGAGCGCGGGGGGGTTTGGTTACCCTGGTATCTGCTAAAATTGCTGGCACATATAAAGAAATAGTCACTGGTTGTCCCTACTGTCTTGCAGTCCAAATAATCCGCAAGGGCCACCATAATGTCCTGGTAGTGAATTTTTATAATTCTTTTGATAGGGCTTATCCAACTAGCAATCTGATAATGTTAAACTCTTTTCTCCTAAAATTTAAAGAGTCGTTGGAGTCTGAATGTACCATTATGTTAATGGGGGACTTCAATATTCATGGTTGTCAGGATAAATGCCCACCAAATGTTCTATTTGGTCCTCCGGATCAAGAGGACACTCACTTTGAGCACTCAGACCAGGGCATTCTATTGGAAACCATGTTGGCCGAAAATGGGTTAATGTTACCAACTGGGGGTGGTGAGGACATTGCCACATTTAAAGGACACGGCAGTGGGTCTGTAATAGATTTTATATTTTTAAGTAGTAGCTGCGGTAGTCATATCATCAGTTAATCCGCTGTGCGGTCTCATTTCAGCGATCACAATCCAGTATTGTTAAGGGTAAAGCATGTAATCGTAATCACGGAGAGTAGGTTGAATTTGGTGGATAAATGTGACATACGGTTGACTGACCAAGCCCGCAGAATTAAATGGTGCAAGCTAGTCCCAGAGGAGTTCTTTTTAAATCTCTGCAGCAGTAGCCGGGAGGAACTCAAGCTCTGCATGGATGTTCAGGCAGGGGACAAAGAAGTAGTGGAGGCATACCAAAAGGTTTGTCTCGATATTGTCTCCAATCTGACACATCATGGCAAAGGTAAAGCACAGGGGAAGGTAGGCTGGTTTGATAAGAACTGCTCAGTGGCCAATCAAAAACTTAAAGCGGCCCTTAAACGCAAACCAGTGGACAGATCGCTTGTGGCTACCCTTAGTAAAGAATATAAGACAGTCGTTGAAAGAAGGCGGCGAGATATTAGAGAGAACGCTTGGGCAGAGTTAACGTCAATTGACGTGCTGAAAAGCAGCGCCAAGTTCTGGGCTGTGGTCAATCAATCCTATTTTACTGACTCCCGTAACAATGAACTGGACTGTGGAATACAAGAAGATAAATGGCACCTGCACTTTAAGTCAGTTTATGAACAGGAGAATTCGGGGGCTGAGGCTTCGACCTCCTTTTCCAGATTGCCGTTTACTTTAGTTGTAAATGAGGGTGAGGTGGCCGAAGCTATTGGCAAAATGACCAGCATTAAGGCTCCTGGGCCGGATGGAGTTCCCTCCGACTTTTTTAAAGCTAATATAGCATTTTGGTCCAATGCCTTAGCAAATGTTTTTAATAGAATTTCAAAAACAGGCATTCCGGAGACATGGTCCCAGTCGGTGATTGTCCCTATTTATAAAAAAGGTGATAGAGGGGACCCTGGCAATTACCGCCCAATTTCACTTATCGACTCAGCTGTAAAGGTCCTAAGGAGAGTGGTTTTATGCAAACTTACTGATTGGCTCGAGGACACAAACACTCTCTCGGCCCTACAGTATGGTTTTAGAAAGGGGCGAAGTACTATCGATCAAAGCCTAAATCTGCAACTGCTCATTGGGAAATATACAATAGCGAAGCCAGGAACCCTGTACATTGCATTTATGGACCTATCCTCGGCATTTGACCGAGTAAATAGGTCCAAGTTATGGGGCCAGCTTCTTAGAATTGGAATAGATCCCAACATTGTGTACTTCTTAGCAGACCTCCACAGGGATCTTACAGCCACGGTGCAATATTATAGAAAAGGTATTTGCACGGGTAGGATTAGCATCACTAATGGGGTAAGGCAAGGATGCATTTTAGCGCCCTTGCTCTTTACATTATATATCAACGACTTGGGCGGTGTTCTTGGAGCAGCTTGCAAGGACATACTGAGGGCAGGGAAGTTCTTGTTGCCTGCATTATTATATGCGGATGACGCTGCCCTTTTAGCTCGTACTGCAGTGGGTCTCCAATGTCTGTTAAATTCATTTTATGTTTTTATGTCATCTCTTGATCTGGGTGTCAATTATGGTAAATCTCATGTTATGGTGGTGGGCCAAAAAGGCAGGGCCCAGAAAAATGTAATGGTACTGCAATGTAAAGGGCATAAATTGACAAGAGTCTCCAGATTTCCTTATTTGGGGGTTGTATTTGATGATTGTTCAACCTGGTACCCCCAACTGCTGGAGAAAAAAAATGCCCTGGCGCGTTCTATTTCGGCAGTTCTAGGCTTCTCGCGCAAACTAGGAGTTAAACCCTTGGAGGCGGTATTGAAGATATATGTTGAAAAATGTATTGCTATCGCCATGTACGGCGCAGACTTGTGGGGTTTTAGGCCAGTTAAGATGCTCCAGGTAACGGAGGACAATTTCCTTAAAACGATTCTCTCCTTGCCAAGATCCACGGCTGGCTTTATAGCACACCAGGAATGCGGCGTAGCCTATTTGGAGGATCGAATCGCCATGGCCCCCCTACTAAAATGGATCTCAGTCTGGCTCAACCCGGAATTGGAAGTGAACCACGAAATTTTTAAGGACTGCCTTATCCTAGATCATTGGGATCGGATTCCTTGGTTGAAATATGTCCAACAATTATCTATAAAGTTAGGCCGGCCAGAATTGTTTAACAAGCCATCTAATTTAGTGAAGGGTGACATAAAGTGGGTCAAAAATACCTTCTTGTCTAACAGAGGAATGGATAGAGAAGGATTGGAGTTGTCAAAGCCATCCGTGGGAACTCACCAATTGATTGTATCCTCAGGGTGTGAACTGGAACTATATCTAAAGGTTGTTAACAATTCAAATCACAGATACCTTTTAACTAAGTTCCGGTTAGACAAAATTCACCTTCTGATTTCTGGCCGCCCTGGTTGGACTAAGCCCCTTGATCTGGATTTGTGTAAATGTGACGGTTGTTCGATTATGGACACTGCTCACTTTCTGTTTTTCTGTGGTTACTTCACAGATATAAGGAAGAAGTTTATTATACCCTTGTTAAAGGGGAAAGGGTTTAGGCAAGTAAAGCCAACCATATTGTACCTCCAATTACTGTCTAATATATGGGAAATTTGTAACGTAGCTAGATTTTTAACCATAGCGGTGAGACTCAGCAAAAAGATTAATTGGACTTAGATGAATTATTGCAAATGTTAATTTCTGCTTTTTGAATCAAGTTTTAAACGTTTTTATCCCTTTTCTTATCCATGGAATGTTGTATATATCTTCCGTTTTAAAATTTGACACCATGTTTTTGCATTTTTAAACATTTTTTAATTGGGTACTCCCTCTTTTTTAAATTGTATTTCTATGTCATCATGCCGCCTGGTGTCTTTTGGACCTTCTTGTTTGTTTTTGTAATTTTGTGGTTTTGAAATGAACCGAATAAAGTATTTCTTGACTGACTGACTGCCGGCACTCAGACCGCCATCAACAGGCTGGCAGCAGTCCGTCCGTTAAAGTCATATTAAGGCCACTCGTCCTTAGTCTGTGTAAAACACTCAGCCACCAGTAGCATTACTGGAATATTGAAACTCTAGCCATATCTCCAGTGTGGGCAGATGCTTGACCCTCATGTGTTCCCATAATTAATTCTGGCCCGAGGTCTAAATTTGGAATTACCCTATCCCTCTCTCCGGAAAGTTGAGCAAATACAATGTTTTACACAGTTAGCTGGTAGAAGTATTTTGCTGGAAAATATGTTGGTATGGGGTCGCCCCAGCACAAAGCTGTGACTAGGCCTGGGGGATACTCGGAAAAAATATCGAGTTAAAATATGGAGTTGCAGAAATTTCAAATTTTTTATATCATGACACAGAAATATCGGGTTAAAAAATATTGATGATAAAAATATCAAATTTTTAAGGTAAGAATTATCGTTTTTTAAGTTTCTTTATGTTTTTTAAAATTATAATTTATTGTGTTTTATATTGTTTGTGTAATTGTTGATAATGTTTTTAAATATAGTCTGCAATTCAAATGTAAAATAGTACTCTATAGTGTTGTAGTGGGTTGTGAGATTGGTATTGGTACAGGGTAGGAAGAAAATTAAGTATAATTGACAAAAAATGTATTTAATATTCAATTGATTTTTAAGTAAGTCAATTGTGTAAATATTATTTTTGTAAAGTTATATTTTTAGGTACAGGATGCTGGGTTTTATTGGGGTATAGGGTGGGAAGATAATTAAATAATAATTGATGAATTATTGATACATTATTAATTAATTAATTGTTAATTAATTATGTAAATTGTGTCATTATTATAATTTTTTATTCATATGTTATGAGTGGGTTGTTGGGTTTGTAGGGGTAAAGGGTGGAAAGCTAATTAATTCAGTTGTTCCTGCACCCAGCATCATTATATAGCCTATGCACCACGATCTCAGAATGGAGTCATTCACACGAAGCAGACAGGCCCACACCACGCTAAAAATGTTGCCATCCAATGGAAAACCTGTGTATCTCCATTGAAGGTCCCCCATATTCCATATTTTAACAACTTCAGGCCCAGGTAGTTGATAGGAAGGCAAACACTACAATACTATCACTGTCTGGATAGTGTGAGCTCTGATTCAGAGTGAGGAATTTGAGTTTAATATGGAAGGCCTTTTCCAATAGTGACACAATTTGAAGGACAAGTCTCCTGTTTATTCCCCATCAAGTCTACCAGCTAAAACAATCATCCAAATTTATAGGCAGAATTTAAATTATTGAGGGTATTTCCCTGCACTTTTAATTGGTACTTGAGTAGGTTTCAAGTCAAATTGATTAATCACATTCTAAACTAGAAATAAATCAACAAAATTGATTAATCACATTCTAAACTAGAAATAAATCACCAAAATGTGATACCTTCCTGACATTTTACAAAATATATATATATACATATATTTTGTAAAATGTCAGGAAGGTATCACATTTTGTTGATTTATTTCTACTTTAGAATGTGATTAATCAATATGCATATATCTTCTATATATAAATAAAAATGTTAATGTTCGTTTGTTCAAAATCGCAAATCTCTGAAAGTTCTTCACCGATTGCTTTGAAATTTTGACACACCGTTGGATTCGAATACGTGCATGTTTTTATATACACAACGTTAGATTCCAATACGCGTGTGTCGAATACGCGCTTGTTTTTTATCGAAAGGCTGAACAGACCCTATTGATTTGGTTGCTGCGCAACAACTACAAGGGACGCATAGAGACAATAGTCTACATACATTAGGATGGACAGTTGGTGTCAGGATGGCAGACCGGGAAGTGGGTGGAGGGAGGGGGGAGGAGTTGGTTCACTTTGCAACATTAAGAAAGGACACATAGAGACAATAGTCTACATATATTAGGATGTTTGTTTGTTCAAAATCACAAATCTCCGTAAGTTCTTCACAGATTGCTTTGAAATTTTGACACAACGTTAGATTCAAATGTGCGCATGTTTTTATATACACAACGTTGGATTCCAAAACGTGCGTGTCGAATAAGTGCATGTTTTCAATCGAAAGCACAAACAGACACATACAAATGACAATGTTTGTTTGTTCAAAATCGTAAATCTCCGAAAGTTATTCACCGATTTCTTTGAAATTTTGACACAACGTTGGATTCGATTCAGCGCTTGTTTAAGTATACACAACGTTGGATTCGAATACGCGTGTGTTTTTAATCGAAAGGCCGAACAGACCCTATCGATTAGGTTGCCGCGCAAAACTACAATGGACGCATAGAGACAAAAGTCGACATATATTAGGATGGACAGTTGGTGTCAGGATGGCAGACCGGGAAGTGGGTGGAAGGAGGGGGGAGGAGTTGGTTCACTTTGCACATTAGCGCGTGTTTATATATACACAACATTGGATTTGAATACTCGCGTGTCCAATACGCGCGTGTTTTTAATCGAAAGGCCGAACAGACCCTATCGATTAGGTTGCTGCGCAACAAATACAAGGGACGCATAAAGACAATAGTCTACATATATTAAGATGGACAGTTGGTGTCAGGATGGCAGACCGGGAAGTAGGTGGAGGGAAGGGGGAGGAGTTGGTTCACTTTGCAACATTAAGAAAGGACGCATAGAGACAATAGTCTACATATATTAGGATGGACAATTTGTGTCAGGATGGCAGACCGGGAAGTGGGTGGAGGGAGGGGGGGGGAGTTGGTTCACTTTGAAACATTAGCGCATGATTATATATACACAACGTTGGATTCGAATACGCGCGTGTCCAATACGTGCATATTTTTAATCGAAAGGCTGAACAGACCCTATCAATTTGCTCTCTGCGCAACAACTAGAAGGGACGCATAGAGACAATAGTCACAACAACATATTGCATACCCACAAGCATTGAGAAATTAAACATATTAGAAACGTGCGCTTACTCTTTTCCTTTGCTTCCATTTAACCAGACTGAGCCACAGCTAAGCGTGGCCGGGTACAGCTAGTATATATATATAAATATATAAAGATAAAAAATATAACCATATAAGAACAGACAGACTATTCTATTGCAAAGTGGTCGAAAATGATCTGCATATATACTGCTCTGTGACAGTGTTATTGGAATTGTCAGCAAATCTAACTTCATAACTCGCAATATATGATTACGGAAGACCTCCTATGAAATAGAGACACAGGTATAACTGAAAAGGTAGGTAGTATTGTGCATATTTGTCAAATGCCAGTCCTTCATATGTGGGATACAGGAACATTTGAATATACGGCATAATACAATTATTCACTCACTTCTGTCTGATTATCAGTGAGGTCGTCATCTATTTAAAAAGTGCAGTATTAACAACTGCTGATACTAAGCCTATTTAAAAGAGATATTGTAACTGAGGCCCATGTTCCGCTAAGATAGCAAAAGATAAACCATGCAATCAAAACATATCATACAGACAGGCAATGGCAAGTGGATTGGTCTCGGGGATGTTCAGAAAGGGATTCAAATGCTGAACATTGTTAATACAGTAAGTAAATGCAGCTCTTTGGCCTATGTCCTCCATTAATTGGCTCCGAATATATTTTACTGCAATTGCTGAAACTGACAAACCAGGTCCAGAATCATATACTCGGTTTAAAATAGTGGGCCTTTTCTTTTCAGAATTACCAGCTATCTATGAGCATGTCCATCCGCCTCCAATTACTTGGGAGCTATGAGTAAATGAAATATATCCAACATTTCTAAAATATACAATGTTGCTGTAAATTCCATGTTTTTACAGGGGACTCTGCTTCATGGCTTATATCCTACTACAGGAAATGGCAAGTGGACTTTTAGTTTTTTTTATTAAACATTTTATTAAAAAATATTATAGAAGGCATCTTCGGTGGTTCGATGCCAGCCTAGAATGTTTTGGTGCGTCTTCAGACACATCCCTACTTTCTTTCTTTCTTTTTTTATGTAACTTGTAATGCACACAAGTTCCCAGAAGGGTTTCCCGGCACAGGGCAGGTGTTCTTTTTTTCTTAGTTGTTTTGATCATTGGCAATTTGTTGCACGTATGCCACAAGCATTTCCTACGAGGTAAAGACATTGCTGCCCAATCCGAGCAAGCAAGAGTTGACCAAGGATTCTCTAAGATACTAGTTTGTGATTGCTGTCACAAACGTGGTGGATATCTTGTCTGGCTTCTTACGACTGCATTATATCGTACAGCACTTGTAATAAGACGAATGGAATATTTGTCATGTTTGTGATGAAGAAACCTGTCTGCCAAACTCTAAATGAAGCTCTTAATTCTTTCACACACAGATGTTCCAATATTGCTTTCTCAAGACCACAAATTAATTGTTGAAGTGACATTAGAGATCCAAAATAAATCCTATTGAAACATTTATCCATCATGTTCTTGATACAAAGGGGCATATTTACAAGCCCCAATCACCATCACAACGTCACTTTCAGTGACTTTTTGATGGTGAGAGGGGCTTAGCCTTATTTACAAGGCAGTGTTAAGCCACTTAGGGCCATATGTATGAAGCAAATTCGCATTCGCAAAGGCCTAAATTCACAGAATTTCGGCCTTTGCGAATGCAACTTAGCAAAATGATATGTATGAAGTAAAATCTGGTGCAAAATACGGAATCGCAAAATTTGCGATTCCTTATTTTGCAATTGCATTTAAGGAATCACAAATTTTGCGAGTCCTTAAATGCAATGTATGAAGCCAAAAAAATTAGCAAAATGCCCTTAAGGAATCGCAAATTACCACCAACTTCTAGTTGGTGGTAAGTTGCGATTTCTTTGAAAAATGCACATTTAAGCAATTTTCAAAGTGCCATGTGACGCACATACATGCCCTTAGGGCGTGTATGTGCGCCACATGTGCACCCATGCATATTTCAGGGGTGCAACAGGGTGTCCTTTGGACACCCCTGCACACTTGAAATTATTCTCAATTTGCGATTTTCAAATTGCGAATCGCAAAATTGAGAATACCTTCCCATTCATTCCTATGGGCCCCCTGGTCCATAGAAATGAATGGGAAAGTATTCCTTAATTGCGATTCGCAATTTGCTAATCGCAATTAAGGAATACTAAGAATTCGCTAAAAAAAGCGAATTTGTACATACATACTAATTTGCGATTCTGCAATAGAGATTTCTTAAAAATCGCTATTGCAGAATCACAAATAGCGATTTCTTAAAAATCGCTATTTCAGCAAATCAGTACCTTCATACATATGGCCCTTAATGTGGCTTAACGCTGCCTTGTAAATAAGGCACCCTTTCACGATGTAGTTAGCGTGAAACTGGACGGCAATGAGTGTGGCAGTGGGCGTTCCACCGCAACACCCATTGATTTTGATGCTGCCTCCTATTTACAAGGGAGATTAACACTTTTCTAAAACATAATGTATAGGCAAAAACATTTAGGCTCTCTTGTTTAACTTGCATAGAAAAGAGTTTGTCTGGTAGAACAATATGTTGGCTGTAATCTACCCTCTGACATTATGTGCGTATTATTAAAAAACCTTAGTTAGCAGTTAGAATCCACTGCATCCAGAGTTAATAAAAATGCTGTTTGTTTAATGGCGGACGCGCTGTCAATATCATGCGGGAGGTGAAAAACAAGCAACAGAAGTTTTACAGAATTAGAATTTGCAGTTGAGCTCCACTGCATACAGAGTTCTAAACCACATAACCTTGGCGGTGGCAGACGCGCTGTCAACATTTCACGAAGGCTAAAATCAAACCGCTACAATCGTATTGCCCTTACCTGTCCGCCGTTGCCTCCAGGAGGAAACTGTAGTTTACAATTGGCATTGCATATTGACGCCTTACTAGTGCTATATTAATGTGCTTTCTCTCTTGCATTTCATTTTGTATGTCCCGCACATCTAAATCGGCCGATGCACGTAAAAAAAGCCATTTATCTAAATACAGCGCTATTCTAAATAGTCTATTGCAGACTTCAGAATGACATCACGGACACTGGGAACTGTAGTTCTCAAAGCGAATCTGTCTCATTTACTATATTTGCGATGCTCTAGTATTGTTACTGGAAAAAAGATCTTGTCTTTATCTATATGCTATACTTCTTGAGCACACATATCCATCTCATCTGGTGTATAATGAGGATAACAGTGTTTATGTACATCTGCTCACAGAGTCATGGTGTTATAAACTACAAAATATCGCATTATCACTGGAATTTGCAGTTTTCTGGTGGTGGACTATCAATCTACGTTTCGGTGATGTTCAAAGAAGGAGTGGGGGCATCTACCCTTATCACAGAGAGGACCTCTCACAGTGGAGTTTACATAATATCGTCACTACTGGTCTTATCTACGATTAATACCAATCTGCATGCGTCAACTAGTCTAGGCCATCCAACAATTCAGGATAAAGCATCGAGATTGGTTATATGACAACGCAGATTTATACCTATTCCAGTGAGACTAGTTTACTGTATTTACTAGATAGCGACACCCATTGTATTGTATCATTGAGACCTGAAATGTCACTCAACAATTTAAAAACCCATCTTTGTTCTCTTATGAAGAGAAAACTGGAAATGTCACTTATGTGTGGAGGAATGTGTGGTTTCTCCAGAACTGTCCAGTGGAAATTTTCTGCTTGGTAGTTTTTTTCTACAAAGTGTCTAGTTAATCTCTTCGTGCTCTTTTTGCACCTGAAGATGTTCTTATGTTCCAACATTCGTAGCCTGACTTTCCTCCTTGTCATACCAACGTATTTATAATGACATGGGCATGTGATCAAGTATATTAAATGATCACTATTACAATTCGTGAAACTGCGTTGAATCCATAGTTTTGGAGTACCAATGTCTATAGATTTTGATTGTTTTGTCTGAGGTAAAATGGCGCATGAACCACAAGGGTAATGTCCTTGGACTTGAGGTAAATCCTACAATGTAGTCTCTTGTTGCTGTTTCTGACAAAAGGGTCTAGTGTCGACCAACTTGCCCTTTATGTTCATACTTCTTTTTACCGAGAATAGTTGTAGTGGTATCTTATCGCTGTCACAGTTCAAAATGCGCCAATGCTTCCTGATACTTTTCTGCAAGCCATTTTTTAGAGAACTGTAAGTATTTACACAGGTAATATGGCCAAGAGGAGGTTTCTGTACTGGGGGTTCCAAAAGCGCCTCTCGATTGTTATTGGTGGCTCTCTGGTAAGCACGTTTGATGATCCTCTTGGGATATTTTTTCTCTTCTGGTTGATTCATGAGATTCTTTGCTCATTCATCATACTTGTCCTTATTAGAGCAGTTTCTCCGAATCCGGAGAAACTGCCCATAGGGCAAGTTCTCCCGGAGAGACTTAGGGTGTTGGCTATCAAAGCGCAACAATGAGTTCCGTGCCATCTTGAGGTATTCACGTGTATAGAGACTCCACGTCAAATGACACCAGGTAGTCCTGTTCCGGGTCAAATACAATCTCAGGTAGAAAGCGGAGAACATCCTTTGTATTCTGTAGGTATGTCGGCATGGTCTTAACAATTGGTCATAAGAAATGGTCCACAAAAGTTAAGAGTGCCTCGAGCAAAGAACCAATGCAAGATATTATCGGTCTTCCTGGCGGTGGTCGTTGGTGTTTGTGTACCTTCGGGAGGCTAGTTTGTAAGAAGGCAGCTTCTTTATCTGTAATCCATTGCTGAGTTTTTTCCTGTTTTTTCCATCTTGAGGTCATCCAAACACTGGCTGTTTATTCTGTATTTCGAATCTGATTTCTATCTTAGCCTTTCTGTTTATCTTTTGTGCTCTAGTTTTCAACTACTTGAGATTTGGAGTGTCCATACATTTAGGAACACTCCTTCTTATAGACTTCGGACTACTTGGCGGTTAACAAATTGAAGTAGGGAATTTAGTCCGGGAGTCTTTAATTGATCCCTGTGGCCCTCCTTTTTGTGCTTTTGTTCTTGTACGGCCTTCTGGCCGCGGGCTTCTATATACATCTTTATAGGTGTTGTTGGTATCACTTACCTAGGATATTTTTACAGGTGAGATTATAACCACTTCTGTGTGTTTTTTCTTTGACCTTTTGAAACATGGCAGAGTTTAGCGGTTTGGCATAGGACGATACAGCGTATCAGTCTATTTTAGACAATACACCGAGTATTATTGATAGTTTGACTAACACGACATTAACATCTGAAGACGAATGGAGCAAAGTTCTGTTTCTTAAAAAGTCTCAATCACGCACCCTGATTAAAGGAGCGATAATGGCAGAATACCTTAGAGCAGGCTGCGCCCCCTTAGGCTTTAATGTGACAAACAACCCACGCCTTTTTCTACAAGATAAAACTTTTTAAAAAGATTAGTCTCTAATAGCATGGCACTGCAAGCTTGACTGGCTTATTTTAATAATTAGCACAGCCAAACATATAGCAGACGCAATGCTTATGGAAATACAGGTAATAGAAGGACGGATTAAAACTACGATTAGTAGTACCATATTCAAGAAACATCAGGAAGAGTCCAATAAAAAGAATAAAGAATACCAGGATAACATCTTAGCAACAAAATCAAAAAAATCAAAAAATATCTGGTGCGTTTCAAGCATGATGTGGTTCATCCATATACCAGTGAGAACTACTCCCCTCCAGAGTTTAATACAAAAGGAAGACGCTATGGCTCCTCTTATTCGAGTTCTAACTCATCTACCAGTTCGAATGAAGGAGAAATGACTACTAACTGCAATAATCAGTACAGAGGCAGGGGCCGGGGAAGGTACCAAAGAGGGCATTGGCAAGGTGGACCACCAACATCACAGTTCCAACAGTGGTGGTCACCATCACCGTGGGGTTTTCCTAACCCTCAGTTTCAGCCACCTATGCCCCATTGTCAACCACAGCAACAGAAGTTTGGTAACCAGCCTTTTTTAGGGGCTGGCCCAGTGAGACCAAGAGGCAGACGGAGGAATGCTGCCTTCCAAGTACACTGGAATCAGCCAACAACTTCGTACATGGGAACCAGGAGCAAAACAAAGACAAGCGGACAAGTGGACACCAATGTGGAGAAAGCTTGATAGTCAATTTAAGCCAGAAACAATTGACAGATGATGAGACTTCAGTTCTCAATCGAGGACTTGGCTTTGTTCAAACGAATCCTGGAGATGCCTTTCAGGTGAATTGTGAACTGGCACAGTTCTTTCGAAAATTCCAACTTTATTATTTTTTCCGCAGTAAAGAAGTCAGATTGGCGGACACTGATGACAAAAACACAGGTCTTAGAAAACGCTTAACTTTCAATTCACTCACTACAACTGTTCCCCCGAAAGTATTAGCTTTAGAAAAGGCTGTCCAAGAAGAGATAACAGTTTTATGTCAAAATAGGATGAAATCCTTCTGTAATTTAAAGAAACTGGAACAATTGGCGATAAAAACCCTCTCTGATCATCGCACGATAACTATCAAGCCCGCTGACAAGGGCTGTGCAGTAGTGATTCAGGATACTTGCACCTATAGGGAAGAATGCATACGCCAATTATCAGACACAAAGTTTTACCATTTGCTAAAGGAAGATCCAACAGAACGACTAAAGAAACAGATTTCAGATTTGGTGGCTGAAGGCTTATCAGAAAAATGGATTACAGATGAAGAAGCTGCCTGCTTACAAACTAGCCATCCTATTATACCGTACTTCTACTGCCTCCCGAAGGTACACAAACACCAACGACCACCGCCAGGAAGACCGATATTATCTGGCATTGGTTCTTTGCTCAAGCCACTCTCAACTTTTCTGGACCATTTCTTAAGACCAATTGTTAAGACCATGCCGATATACTTACAGTATACGAAGGATGTTTTCCACTTTCTACCTGAGATTGTATTTGACCCGGAACAAGACTACCTGGTGTCATTTGATGTGGAGTCTCTATACACGTCAGTACCTCAAGATGAGACTCTGGAGACCATTTCTCAGATTCTATTGAACACTACGTTAGTATCAATAACACCTGTACCCATCATAATGTCTTTAGCTCGAATGGCAATGAAAGAAAACTTTTTCAAACATGAAGATAACATCTACCTTCAAATATCAGGTATGAGTATGGGCAGCGTTTTTGCGCCAAGTTTGGCGCACCTCTATGTCCATACGTTCGAACAACAACACGTCTTAACACCAACAAATCCATTCTTTGAGTTTATACGCGTTTGGAAACGCTATATCGATGACGTGTTAGTTATATGGCGGGCCAACCTTGAATCTATCACTGATTTTCGCAATTGGCTGAATACAATAAATGACTTTTTAAGGTTTACAGTAGAGGCAAATAAAGAAAAGATTGCGTTCTTGGATCTATCAATCTTCCACACACTGGATGGGTTACAGAGTAAACTCTATCGTAAGCCTATGGCACGGAACTCATTGTTGCGCTTTGATAGCCAACACCCTAAGTCTCTCCGGGAGAACTTGCCCTATGGGCAGTTTCTCCGGATTCGGAGAAACTGCTCTAATAAGTGCAAGTATGATGAACAATCAAAGAATCTCATGAGTCAACCAGAAGAGAAAAAATATCCCAAGAGGATCATCAAACGTGCTTACAAGAGAGCCGCCAATAACAGTCGAGAGGCGCATTTGGAACCCCAGTACAGAAACCTCCTCTTGGCAGTCTTACCTGTGTAAATATTTACAGTTCTCTAACAAATGGCTTGCCGAAAATTATCAGGAAGCATTGGCGCATTTTGAACTGTGACAGCGATAAGATACCACTACCACTATTCTCGTTAAAAAGAAGTATGAACATAAAGGACAAGTTGGTCCACACTAGACCCTTTTGTCAGAAACAGCAACAAGAGACTACATTGTAGGATTTACCTCAAGTCCAAGGACATTACCCTTGTGGTTCATGCGCCATTTTACCTCAGACAAAACAATCAAAATCTATAGACATTGGTACTCCAAAACTATGGATTCAACGCAGTTTCACGAATTGTAATAGTGATCATTTAATATACTTGATCACATGCCCATGTCATTATAAATACGTTGGTATGACAAGGAGGAAAGTCAGGCTGCGAATGTTGGAACATAAGAACACATTCAGGTGCAAAAAGAGCACGAAGAGATTAACTAGACACTTTGTAGAAAAAAAACACCAGGCAGAAGATTTCCACTGGACAGTTCTGGAGAAACCACAAATTCCTCCACACATAAGTAACATTTCCAATTATCTCTTCATAGGAGAACAAAGATGGGTTTTTAAATTGTTGAGGGACATTTCAGGTCTCAATGATACAATACCATGGGTGTTGCTATCTAGTAAATTAAGTAAACTAGTCTCACTGGAATAGGTATAAATCTGCGTTGTCATATAACCAATCTTGATGCTTTATCCTGAACGGTTGGATGGCCTAGACTAGTTGACACATGCAGATTGGTATTAATCGTAGATAGGACCAGTAGTGACGATATTATGTAAACTCCACTGTGAGAGGTCCACTCTGTTATAAGGGTAGATGCCCCCACTCCTTCTTTGAACATCACCGAAACGTAGATTGAAAGTCCACCACTAGAAAACTCCAAATTCCATGATAATGCGATATTTTGTAGTTTATAACGCCATGACTCTGTGAGCAGGTGTACATAAACACTGTTATCCTCATTATACACCAGATGAGATGAGATGGATATGTGTGCTCAAGAATTATGGCATATAGATGAAGACAATATATTTTCCAGTAGCAATACAAGAGCATCGCAAATATAGTAAATGAGACGGATTCACTTCGAGAACTACAGTTCCCAGTGTCCATGATGTCATTCTGTAGTCTGCAATAGACTATTTAGAATAGCGCTGTATTTAGATAAATGTTTTTTTCGGCGTACATCGGCTGATTTAGATGTGCGGGACATACAACATGAAAACAATAGAGAAAGCACATTAATATAGCACTAGTAAGGTTATCAATATGCAATGCCTTTTGTAAACTACAGTTTCCAACGTCCAGGACGTCATTCTGCAGTTCGCGGTACACCCGTCAAAGAGGTATTTTTCAATTTCACAAATAGTGTATATTATCATATATTGGTTGACTTAGAAAAGCTAAATTCAATGACCATGTTGAGGTACAATATAAAAAATACACTAGTGTGACTGTTACGGACTGGGAGTAGACTAACAACCAACAAATCCCACCATTAATGACGCAATTCAGTAGTTTATTATGAGGCAATCGTTATGCGCCGTAAATAACTAATTAGTGAGACACTAACGAACATAAAGAGAGACCAAGTAAAGGTCCGTTACCTCCATCCCAGCATTGTCCCTGCTGGAGGCAACATCGCACAGGTAAGGGCAATGCGATTGTAGCGGTTTGATTTTAGCCTTCGTGAAATGTTGACAGCTCGTCTGCCACCGCCAAGGTTATGTGGTTTAGAACTCTGTATGCAGTGGAGCTCAACTGCTACTTCGAATTCCGTAAAACCGCTGTTACTAGTTTTTCAGCTCCCGCATGATATTGACAGCGCGTCCGCTATTAGACAAACAGGGTTTTTTTTTAGCTCTGAATGCAGTGGATTCTAACTGCTATCTAAGGTTTTTATAATAATACACACATAATGCTACAGGGTATATTACAGCCAAAATATTGTTCTACCAGACGAACTCTTTTCTATGCAAGTGAAACAAGAGAGCCTAAATGTTTTTGCCTATACATTATGTTTTAGAATAGTGTTAATCTCAGGCATAAGACATAGGCTATATCTATAAATTGTCATGGTTGACCTTATGAGTCTCGTTTGTTCATGATAAATAAACAAATACTGGACTTTTTTATATGCTATACCGCTAACCGGCCATGTGTTGGGTTGGGAATATTTACGCACTATTGAAAAACAGTTTGAAGTAACCCCTGACATCAGACATGTATGGGTTACAGACATTACTGTTAAAAACAATGGTTTCTTCTTTGTGATAATTACATGCACTCTCGCTGCATTTTGGACTATTTTTTCCACAGAGCGGGGCCTCTTTGACATACGTTGGTGCCAAGAGAGGTGAGGCCGTGGTGCATGGTAAGTTTACCATTGCTAAAAATATTCAAAGAATGTGTTTTGTAGTTTGTTAGACAAGATATGCAGTTTGTCTCCTTTTTTCCTCATTTTTTTCAGATGTCAGATACATCATGTCCACATGGAGGATTTGAAAATGGATCATTCAATTTGTGACTTTAACAAACAGTATGTATAAGATATGATTTGGTGGCAGTGACATAGCCTCTTTGAAGCATTAAGTTCCTGAAGAAAGCTAGGGAGTTTTTTCCCCAGAAGCTTAACCATGTCTACCATAAGAGCAGTGCTATATTTCAACTGCTCTTGATCTATTCCTTTCACTGTTTTTAGATAGGAGGACATCTGGGAGATTATACTTGTCAGAGTCATTGACACTCTGTGTCTTCGTTGTGTATCCTTTTTAATTCACATTCTGTTGTTTCTTGCACTGCACTATCCACTTAAGAGAGTCCTGTCCTCCTGCACTATTCTCTTGTATAGAACTCTACAAAGAGGATACAACAATTTTTCTTCTATCCACCTCCTGGATGGAGGTAAGGCGAAGTATAGTTGTTTGGCATCCCAGATAATGACACTGGACACATAATGTGTAATGATGGGACACCAATGATCCCTTGAGGAGTTTTTTCCTGTTTTTTCCTTCTTGAGGTCATCCAAACACTGGCTTTTCATTCTGTATTTCGAATCTGATTTCTATCTTAACCTTTCTGTTTATCTTTTGTACTCTAGTTTTCAAGTACTTGAGATTTGGAGTGTCTATACATTTAGGAACACTCCTTCTTATATACTTCGGACTACTTGGTGGTTAACCAATTAGAGGCACCAATCTTCTCACAAGAAACTTAAACAGCAATTGAAGGAATGGTGAGGTTGAAGACACTGGGAACTGATTGCCTGCTGGTTGAATTCTACCTTGATTACTCTGACTAGCTTGCACCTCACCTGACTAAATTGTTTGCAACAGTGAATGACTCCGGTATGCAGTCCCCAGCAATAAGAGCTTCTTGCAGCTTCCTTGCTGAAGCCACATTGGAATGTATTGGACTGGACATCTTATAGACCATTGTCCCTGTTAACCACTGATTGTTAACAACTGAGCAGAGTGTTCGCAAACAGAGACCTACCATTGATGGACTCCTTGATATACATGGATAAAACAAGGTTCATACCTGTTTGCAACACATCTCCAAACATAAGGAGCCTTTTTAAAATAATGGTAGAGGTGCCTTTAGCAAACTGATGTGGAAGTTTTTACAGTTAGTCATTAAACAGATGGGCATGGGTGGGGGCGGGATCTAATGGATATGACGACTGTACAAAAAACCTATAACAAGAGCTGGAACTGGTCAGTTGATCTCACTGACATATAACATTTAAAGAGATAGTAAGCAGAGGATGCCCAATTGTTAGGATGGGCAAGTGAATGATGTTAACAGACAGGAAGCCTTCTATCACATTGCATGCAGATGATACGCTCCTCTTCTTTAGGGACGACCAAAGGGGTCCTACTGACTCAATACAATTGTTAGAGGAATTCCTCAGTCTTTCCCAACTTAACTCAAACTGGGTCAAAACATACACGTTTCCATTTGATGCAGAGGCTGGAACTGGTGGACTGAAGTGACAGACACTTATCCTGGCATGGTCACACATTCTGATAACTGGAGCTTAATACATATCAGAAGTTATTTGATGATAATATGAGAGCAGCAATTAGGGCCCTGAAGGGCAAAGTGCTGTTTTGGCAGATGCTGGCCCTTATTGCCCTGCTTAAAATGGTAACACTTCCTAGGTTGCTATATTATTTTGTGAATCCCCCTGTCTGAAATAGCCCCACTGGTTCTGGCATTACATATTAGAATAAAAGATTTTATTTGGGGTGCCAGAAAAATAAAGGAAATGTGGTCAATTGGAAACTGCTTGATGCCCTAATTAGGAACTAAATTATTTAGCTGCCCTGGTACAGTGGTTGTCACGATGGTTAGATGCAAATAATCTTTTGGAGACCACAGGAAGTCAGGGTCCTGAGGTAGACCGATAGTTAATAACCATGATACTACAAAAGAAAGCACATTTGAGCCCATTAACCCGGCTGGTGCAAGTAGCAAGGAGATACTGACACAGATAGTTGTATAAGACCAAAGACATGCTATTATATGAAACTATTATATGACCTATATATGAGCTGCTTTGACTGAGAGGTAGCGTGACATTTGAGCAAGCATTCAGTTGCGAAGATGTAGGATTCCGAATATAGGTGATTACTCTAGGGAGAGGAGGCTATTGATCTTTGAAGACAGGGCTTCCTGCACGGCAGTTTTTGGTGTATGGAAGAATGATGGGAGTTTTTAGCAAAATCTGAGGTCTGGATACATAAGAGCCTTCCACACCTGCAATTCTGCAGTTACTCTTCACAATAGAGGCTGGGAGATGGTTATTGTTATAGTTTTACAAATTGCAGAATACAAACTCTAAACCTCCACTACAAAGGCTGCGGCTAAATTGAAGATGAATATCAATAATAAACTCACTGATATCGAATGGGCAAGACCCTTGGAATATACTCAACAGGTGTTCAGAAATGCACAGCTAAAATATACACAATTTACACCATAACATCTCAACAGATAATTAGGAATGGACAAGCAAAAATGCTCAACCTGTGATCCCCTTGAGGGTCATTTTCCTTACATGGCGTGTGTAAGAAAGGACCCTTTCTGCAGGGTTACCCGCAGACCCTTTGCCTTCCTCCTCCCCTTTTTGCTGCATTCATTTTTGTTGCCATTTATTGTTGGCCTAAGTGTGCAGTTTTAAGCTGTAATGTTGACCTACCAAGTTAAGTAGGACATATAATTGTAAGTGTTATATGCCCTAATAGTTAAAAACACTTTAATTTGTGTTTCTCTATTGCAAGGCCTATCGCTCCTATAGGATAATATTGTTAATGTTAATGTTAATGTTAAGAATAATTTATAGAGCGCACGTACACCAGAAGATTTCGAGGCGCTGTGATAGGGTGCCATCCATTACTTGCGGAAAAGTCAGTTGTAGGCTTGTGCAAAGAGCCAAGTTTTGAGTAACCTTCCAAATTTCAGGAGGAGAGTGCAAGTGCGAATCTCCGGGGGAAAGAAGTTCCACAGTTTGGGGACAAGAGCTGCAAATCTGCAGCCTCCCAGCCATTTCCGTTTGAACTTGTGGGTCAAGAGAAGCCGGAGGTGAGCTGAACAGAGGTTGCGGGATGGTGTGTGCTTGAGTATCAAGTTGTTGATGAATATGGGATTTTGACCGTGCAAGGATTTGAAAATCAAGTATCCAGTTTTAAAGGTGCAGCGTTGGAGGATGGGGAGCCAGTGCAGTTTCCTAAGGAGTGGAGTCGCTGGTTGCCACTTGGGTTGTTGAAGGATCAGTCTGGCAGCCTGATTCTGGACCATCTGTAGCCGTTTAAACAGGTACAGTGGCATGCCCAGGTAGATGGAGTTTGCGTAGTCCAGGTGCGACAGGACCGTGGCTATCAATACCTGGGTCAGGGCATCCTGTGTGAATAAGAGGCGGATCTTCCTGATCTTTTGCAGTTGGAAAAAGCATTTAGATATGACTGACCCGACCTGAGTTTTTAGTGAGAGGTCGCTGCTAAGTGTGAGTCCGAGTGTTTTAACCGAGGAGGAGGGAGAGGGCCATCGCCCTAGCTCTGACGGACAATGGTGTGGTCCCCAGAACTTGTGGCTGTCTCCAGTAAGGACTAGCTCTGTCTTACCCAGGTTAAGCTTAAGGTGGTTGTGATCCATCCACTGTTGGATGTGCAGCATGGTGGCATGGAATTCGGTGACAGAGCTGTGGGAGTTGTCGATCGTGAAGACTAGCTGCGGGTCGTCTCCGTGGTTGAAAACGGTGACCTTTCTGTCTTTGATGGACTGAATCAAGGGGAGGATGTAGAGATTGAACAGGTGAGGGGAGAGTGAGGAGCCTTGTGGAACACCACACATAGTTCTTTGTTTGGGGGCTGTGAAGAGGCCTGCGCGAACAGCCTGGGACCAGTCCTCCAGGAACGAGCTGAGCCAATCGGCGGCAACGACCTGAATACCTGCTTGCCTGACACGGCCTGCCAGTATGGTATGGTCAACCTTGTCGAAGGCGGCGGAAAGGTCAAGCAGTACTAGTGCCCGAGAGGAGCTTCTATCCGCGTTGTCGCGGAGTGTGCAGGGCAGAAGCCCGCCTGATGTGGGTCAAGGTATTTTGAATATTCCATGAAGTTTGACAGACATTTTGCTACATAGGCCTCCAGTACTTTCCCCAGAAAAGGTAGCAAGGAAATGGGGCAATAGTTAGACAATATAGTGGGGTCGGCTCCAGGTTTTTTCAGAAGAGGGACCACTACGGCTTCTTTAAACGTATGAGGAACGTGACCAACCGCGAGTGAGTCATTCAGGGTGAGGGCAGGGCCCGGGAATGTTGAGAAGGAGTCTTTTAGTATGTGAGGGGGACAGCAGTCCGTGGGGGATCCTGACTTGACTCTTGCCAGGAGGTCCTGGAAGGTTTCGGTGCTGATGGTTGGGAAGCAGCTGAGTATGCAGTAGTTACTCGGCGAGGCGAAAGGGGACACGGTGGGAAGGTGTTTAGCGATACTAGCTTTGATGACAGTGATCTTATCAATGAAATAGTGATTCAATGAGTGATTCAATGAGTCGCACAGAGCTTGGGTAGGGGTGGTCCTATTTAGAATTCTGTCCGGGTTGGACAACTCATTCAAGATTGAGAAGATTGAGAATACATGAGGAGAAGTGAGCGGCTTTGGCCGAGAGAATGGCATTCATGTATTCTTTCCGTGCTATAGTGTACAGGAGTTTTTTGTCACAGGAATAACTATGTCGCCATTGACTTCCTAAATGGCGCAGAGACAGTTTCTGGGATTTGAGTTCTGGGGAGAACCATCTCTGGGCGTTGGCGCGGCAGGCAAGTTTATCTTTTTTTAGATGAACGTGCTTATCGCTAGCTGCGAGAAGCCAGCGTGTGAGCATAGCTTCAGCTATATTGATATCTGAGTCAGGTGTCAGAGAAGTGCTGACCAGTGTATCGAGGAATTCCTTTTTGTTAATGGAGTTCCATTTTCTCGCCAGCCCGCCAGTGACTGTGGGGAAGTTGCCAAGGGAAAATTTTGAAAGATGGTGTTCGGACCAGATGCAGGGGAGGGTAGAAAGGGCAGAAGTTACCAAGCCAATTAGTCCAGACATGATCCAGAATGTGCCCTTTGAGCTGAGTGGGTGAAGAGGCCTGTTGGGTGAAGTTCATATCAGTGAAGAGATCAGTTAGTTCAGCCGACTGAGGTCCTTCGAGAGGGTCATTATACCAATAGTTGAAATTGCCCACCAGGGGGATTTTAACATGGTTGATGACAGTAATCTGTTCACTTAGTGAGAGGGGGAAGAGGGGCATCTGGTGTGGGGGCCTGTAGATAAGCACGCAGATGAAAGAATCAGAGGCAGATTCAAGTTTCATTACTATGTTCTCCACCTCAGGGAGGCAGAGAGATGCAAGAGTGCTGAACTTGAATTTAGTGTTAATGATGGCTGTAACCCCGCCCACTGGTTTACCAGACAGGCGGTTGGCATGGATGAAGTAGTAATCAGAGGGTAGCGCCGCCAGCATGTTAGGGGAGGAGTTGAGTGTCAGCTGTGTCTCAGTAAACAGAAGGATGTCAGTTTGGTCGTTGTTCAGAAGGAGAAAGATGTCGAGCTGATGTTGGACGAGGGAACGGATGTTGAGGTAGTAGATCAGCAAGGGCAAGGGTTTCAGGTTGTTGGTTACCTGGGGGAGGGGGGTGGAGGTGGTAGATGTCAGGATTTCAGGGAACGAGTTCCTTTCACAAAATAATTCTTTTCCTGTCAGTACGGAAAGCGTTTTAGGGGGAATGGCAAGATGTATAAAATGCATCCTTTTCAGGGTCTCTGAAGAAAATGAGGTGGTACGAGCATAGTGCCTGGACCCTGGCCTCAGGCGGATGGGGACGGGCGCAGAAGGGCTTGGCTTTGGCGCGCCTTTATTGCGCCGCCAACGTACACGCTGCGCTTCCGCACTGTGTGCACTAGTGGAGAAGCGTGGCTCAGTGGTTAGAGGCGGCAGACCCGGAAGCTGAGATCAACCGTGGACCAGGGTTCGATTCCCCGCCTCGGCGGGTCTTGGGCTCAAAATTCCACGGACTCGACAATTCTCGCTCTGGTGCCTACTCAACTCACGGGGTCACACTCTGCGACTCTGGGCAATAGCTTGCTTAATCTCCACTACGGCCCCTTGCGGCGGGATGCCTGGCTTTCACCTTGTGGACATCCTGCTGGGGTTTCTCACAGGGGAATACCAGGACGGGTTCCCTAAGCAAGCGCCAGGACGCTTACGGGCAGCTGTGCGCTTTACAAGTCCACACATTTACATTTGATCCTGCCCCTGGCTCTTCCCTCTCTTAGCGCGATTGGCTTAGTCCGAGGGTAGTGAGCGGGAGCAGTTGGGTTGCCGGTGCAGCCTCTCAGACGCACCGTGACCAATTTTAAAAAGGAGCAAGTAGATTCAATTTTTAAAACAAGTGGAATCAGAAGTATACAATTTTAAATTCAATTCTAAGAGCAGCAGTAGCGTTGGGATTACCTTACTAGATTTTATAAGTGTAATATCCAATTGGGAAGAGATTGTACACCCACGTTTGATGTCTCTGGATCACAATTTAACATCACAACTCATTGTGAAGTTAGATTTTAAATTTGAATTCTGAATATGACTTTTAGAAAGTTCTGTGTGAATTGGGGGGTGTGGCCTTTACCTACAACCACGTTGGGCCTTAGACAATTGTATACACAAAACAACATCAGGTGGTTGTAAGATTTAAACACATCTTTACTTATGCATGAGGTACATTTTACTCAAGTCAAGTCAAAACCATCTTTATTCGGTTTCCGTGATACATAGAAAACCATTAAAGCACAGATAAAAAACATATTTTAAAAGGACGGTTATAGAATAGCATGATTCAATACATACATGATACCAACAATTAGTTAAGATTAAGATTGTCACGATGACGTACACAAAATTTCAAAAAACAAGCAACAGGTTTAGCATGTAGTTCATTGTCTAAAAATGTAAGTGCTAAAAATGCTGGGCGGCAGGCTCGAAGTCTCATTGATCTTAATATGGGAACTATTCAGCGTTTGCGAGGAATTAAAAAATATATGCAAAACAATAAGGTATGAATTGAAGATTGTGGAGCCATAGAATCACACTGACAGGGTACTAGATTCCTTGTCCAATCATTTTGGTGGGGAAAAGAAATCAACCGATGAAAGCTATCAAATCTTAATCTCGTTAGCAAAAACTTTTCATACTGGTTCAAAGTAAACATCAAATAGGGCTGCATAGAGAGAGTGGTTTGTATTGCTAGTGAGTGTTGAACTGAGGGTTTCCCTATTTCTTGGGAGAGTCGTAATTCGCCTAGATGGGACAGGCACAGTTTTTTCAGTTCTTTCCTTGGCACTTCTGAGATACTGGATGGGTTTATAAAATATCTTTGGAGGCCTAAGTCCTCCAAAAAAAGCCTTACGTATGCTAACCATCCTATTTTCTCCCTATTATCCAGTGCCATACATTCCTGGATGAGGATGCACGTCAGTTCGCACTGCTGTGTGGTCAAAATGCGCCTCCGTAGCATAACTGGTTGGGTCTTTAGGATGTCAGAAATGTAATCCAGCCCTAGTTCTACGTGGCAACCATATGTAGTGGTGCTTTGTGTATATGCAAGTAAATAGCGCAAAAAGGAATTTTCCACTCTCTGGATGTCATCCGTATTAATATGCCCCCACAGCCCTGAACCATAACTCGCAACACTGGTACACTTTGCCTGGTAGATTTTTAAAATTTCTTGTGGTGGTCTCTTGCCTAGCTTCTGTGCAAATGCCACCAATGCAGAAGTGGCCCTAAGGAACTGTAATTTCCTAGCCTGTATTGCCGCCACCCAATTGAGCTTATAATCTATTAGAATCCCTAGGTATGGGTATGTAGTTGTACACTCTAAACTACTGTTATTTACGAAAATCTCTCTGGTTTTCTTTGGTTTAGGACCGGCATGCATGACAAATGTCTTTTTTATGTTTATTCTTAGGTTCAGGGAGTTCATAAAATTACAGTACTTGTTCAATGACCGCTGGAGCTGGACCGGCGTCCTTGCCAAAATTACAGCGTCGTCAGCGTAAAGTAACGCCAGGATCGGCCGACGACGTATTGTTGGCATATCCTGGCTTCCCTTCACCATCTCCATTTCCAAGCCGTTGGTTTACAAAGTAAATAGGAAGGGGGCCAGAACACAACCTTGTCTGACCCCCCTCTCTATCCCAAAGGACTCAGTGAGTTCTCCCCCTTTTCCGAACCTCACTCTCGTCGTTGCCTCTAAATAAAGTTCCCTCAGAAAGTTCACCAGCGGGAGATCTACTCCCATATCCATTAAAATTGCCCACAGTTTGGAGTGACCGACGCAGTCTAAGGCTGCAGCCAGGTCAACGTAGACCATGTGTAGGGACCCTTTATTGCTGAGGCATACTTCCCCATGAGAAGGGAAAGATTCAGTGCGGTAGGGAGACGGTGGCAGTATCTCCCGGACCCGCTGCTGCATACGTGAGTTAACAACAGAGTGTGTACATTGCCAGTGGTTGGGCTGCGAGAAGCAACAAATAATATATTATAGCGCACTGATTTTAATAGTCGCTTGCTTTTTACCTTAGGCAGATTAACGTGTCTTTTTAAACACTTGCATTCTCTCCCATCTACTGTTACACCTGGGCTCGATATTTCAGCCTGCTCGCCTCGGTCCGACTCGGCAAGCAGTGCCGTTGTGCGGAGGGCGGACAGGCAAGAGCCAGGCTGCACTTCCGGTTTCGCCCGAGCTGAGGTTAGCGCTCTAGTGGCTACCTCACTCGGGGCTATTTAGACCGCCCTGACCCTCGGGTGCACGCGGTAGGGAGACGGTGGCAGTATCTCCCGGACCCGCTGCTGCATACGTGAGTTAACAACAGAGTGTGTACATTGCCAGTGGTTGGGCTGCGAGAAGCAACAAATAATATATTATAGCGCACTGATTTTAATAGTCGCTTGCTTTTTACCTTAGGCAGATTAACGTGTCTTTTTAAACACTTGCATTCTCTCCCATCTACTGTTACACCTGGGCTCGATATTTCAGCCTGCCCGCCTCGGTCCGACTCGGGAAGCAGTGCCGTTGTGCGGAGGGCGGACAGGCAAGAGCCAGGCTGCACTTCCGGTTTCGCCCGAGCTGAGGTTAGCGCTCTAGTGGCTACCTCACTCGGGGCTATTTAGACCGCCCTGACCCTCGGGTGCACGCGGTAGGGAGACGGTGGCAGTATCTCCCGGACCCGCTGCTGCATACGTGAGTTAACAACAGAGTGTGTACATTGCCAGTGGTTGGGCTGCGAGAAGCAACAAATAATATATTATAGCGCACTGATTTTAATAGTCGCTTGCTTTTTACCTTAGGCAGATTAACGTGTCTTTTTAAACACTTGCATTCTCTCCCATCTACTGTTACACCTGGGCTCGATATTTCAGCCTGCCCGCCTCGGTCCGACTCGGCAAGCAGTGCCGTTGTGCGGAGGGCGGACAGGCAAGAGCCAGGCTGCACTTCCGGTTTCGCCCGAGCTGAGGTTAGCGCTCTAGTGGCTACCTCACTCGGGGCTATTTAGCCACGCCCCTCCTTCAAGCGCGCAGCGGTTGCGCACAGGGGGCGCCTTCGAGCGCGCCTAAGAAGCGCCGAAGAAAAGCCCGTCTGCGCCCGTCCTCGACAGGACGGGCGAGGGGCGATGGACCCCGGTCCCTCTACACGAGCTTGTACTGGTAAGGGCAACCAATCTCTCTCCTACTCCGCTCTTACACTACGTAGCCTTAGACCACCTACATGCTGCAGTACAGTCATACCCTGGCACTGTATTGAGGATGCCTATTCCTGTCCTCAGTGTCTGCGCCTTTCTAACGTCATTGCGCCCTCTCCCGATTCCTACACTTCAATTAAGGGTTTGAAGAGTTTTTTGCTAAATGTACGCTCCCTACCCAAACATCAACATCAGGTTTGGGACGCAATACATTCCATTCAACCAGACATATGTTTCCTTGTGGAAACCTGGTTAAAACCCCATACAATTACAGCCATTGCAATGGGGATTCCCTCTGGCTATAAAATTAAATACCTAGACAGGGACATCAAAACGGGAGGTGGATTGGCTATTATATATAGGGACCATATTCAACTTACTATTATTGAACAACACTCAAACTCGCAGCTAGAAATACTACTTTTTAAAATTCACCTTACTAATCTTTTCACCTGGAAGGGTGCCTTGGTCTATCGCCCCCCAGGAGAAAACCCTAATTTTGCACTTACTCTTCAAGAAATACTAGCCCCGCACATAAAATCCAAAGAAGACTTTTTACTTCTAGGTGATTTTAATATACATGCAGACAAGCCTATGCTGACCGAATCCATGACTCTAATTACAGATCTATCGAACCTGGGCCTAGAAATGAAAAATCATAGGCCTACTCATGTAGGAGGACATATGCTGGATTTAATTTTCTTAAATTCTACTAAAATATTCTGCTTACCGGCTAAAAGCATATCCTGGACAGATCACTCTTTGTTGGAATTCACACTAACAACCCCTGTAAGACCCACAAAGAATGCTCCCTCCCCCCCCCTCTTGGAGACGTCAATGGCATAAAGTTAATTTTAATACAGCTCAAGAAGCATGGACAGACCCCAATTTTCTGGAATCCGACACAGTAGACATAGCTCTAGCCAAGCTGAATGAGTCTATCAAAAAAGCCATTGACACTATAGCTCCTCTAAAAAGACATAAACAACCCCCAGTGTCAAAACAAGAAAAATGGTATACGAAGGAACTGAGAGCAGAGAAACAAAAATGCCGACGAGCTGAGAAAGCTTGGCGGAAAACAAAATCCGAGGATAGTCGGAAATTTTTTCTAAATGCTCAAGCAGAGTACTATAAAAACATAAAGCTGGCCAGAAAACAACAATTAACACAACAAATAGCTGAAGCAGGCAACAGCTCTAAGGAACTTTTTCATATTCTGCAAAACTTTATAAAGCCCACGGCATGTGAAAGTTCTGACGACTTCTCACAGGATTTGTGTGACAAAATCTCTCTATATTTTGAAGATAAAATTAACATCATCTATGAGAGAATAGTAGTAGCTAATAACATCAGCAAAAATAACACCAAAACTTGTTCAATTACAACCCCCTCCACATATAATGAACCTTTTCTGACGTCTTTCCCTTCTATTGATCACACAGAGCTCCTTACTCTTTGCAACCACATAAAAACAGGTTCCCCTAATGACCTAGTTCCAGCTAAAATGGTTGGTTCCCTGATCCCTTTATTAGGCCCTCATATACTTGAAGTGGTCAACATCTCCCTCAGGACAGGCCAGGTCCCGGCAGATTGGAAAAAGGCAGTGGTGAACCCGATAAGGAAAAAGACATCATCTCCCTGGACAGACCTTTCCAACCTACGTCCTATCTCTCTCCTACCTTACCTGGGCAAGATCACGGAGAAGCACGTGAACACCTATCTCTCTCAACATCTTGAAGCGACGGAAGGCCTGGACTATTCTCAATCTGGGTTCAGGCCGAACCACAGCACAGAATCAGCACTTCAAACAGTGACCAACAACATCAAAATGGCACTGGATGATGGTTGCTCTATGATTCTGGTGCTGTTGGATCTTTCCGCCGCTTTTGATACGGTGTCTCACAAGGTGCTTCTCCATCGCCTAAGGGAGGTAGGAATAGAAGGAGAGGCTCTGGCGTGGTTGGAGAGTTTTCTGTCCGGGCGTTCCCAAGAGGTTAGGCTGGGCTCCCATAAATCCACCTACAGGGAGCTCAATAAGGGGGTGCCACAGGGCTCTTGTCTGAGCCCCACACTCTTCAATATATATGTGGCCCCCCTAGCCAACCTAGCAAGATCTTTCGGGTTCACCCCCGTGTCGTACGCTGACGACACCCAACTCCTTTTTCCTTTTAAAAATCTTACACCTGCAATAAAAAAATCTTTTGCAGATGGCATGAGTGCCATTGCAGACTGGATGTCATCAAACTGTCTGCAGTGTAATGTCGGGAAAACCGAAGTTATGTTGTTCGGTCAAGCGACGGCACTTTGGTCATCGGATTGGTGGCCCCAAGAACTAGGTCCTGTCCCCACCCCCAATAGCAAGGCCAAAAACTTAGGAGTACTATTTGACCAACAACTCACTTTCAAGGATCACATCAATCAAGTAGCTGGTACCTGCTTCCGGGCTATCGGGATGCTAAGGCGTGTTTTCCCCTATCTACCAGACCACTACAGAAAAACACTGGTCCAGGCTCTTGTTATCAGTAGGGTAGACTACTGCAATGGTTTGCTCCTTGGAGCTAACGAGGAGCAAATCAAGAAACTACAGGTTATACAAAACACTGCAGCAAGGATTGTCATGAATGCCCCACCTAGGACACCTTCCGGCCCCCTACTGACTCATTTACACTGGCTTCCTGTGAAGAAGCGAGTTCAGTTCAAGACCTTATGTACTATACATAAGAGCCTAATAGGGATGGGCCCCAAATATTTCATTGACATCTTTCAGCCCTATATCCCAGGACGCTCTCTGCGATCCAGCAATCAGCAATTGCTGAAGGTGCCCAGAGTTAAGAAAGCCAGGCAGGGTGGCCGTGCATTGGCTCATACCGGACCCACACTCTGGAACACACTGCCGCTGGACCTAAGGTCCATTACCAACCATATGAACTTTAGAAGAAATCTAAAAACTTACCTGTTCCCTACCAACTAATGATCATATTACATCTGGCTACACCTCTCATTCTCACTCACATCTGCAGTTATAGCGCGGAGATACCCCTTCGGGAGTCTAGTCTGGCGCTTTATAAGCATATAAAATAAAATAAAATAAAGTGCCTGATCCACTGTACTAAGACCCTATCGGAACCCGAATTGAATATTGGAAATTATACTGCTCTCACTTGCCCAATCCTCCAGACGTTCTAACAGTATTCGTCCAGCGATTTTTCCGAGAGAGTCTAGTAACAACATAGGTCTGTAGCAAATGGGTCCCTTGCGGTCACCCTTTTTAAAAATCGGGACCAAAATTGATGTGGACCACGAATTAACCAGACCTACCTTCCTTGCGTCTTCCAAAACTATAAGTAAGATTGGAGACCATAGATCTGATTTATATTTAAAAAAGGTCTACTGGAACCCCATCAGGTCCTCTGGCTTTGCCTGACTTTGATGTTTTTAAGGCGTAAGTTACCTCCTTGTGTTCAAACATTAGCTGGATGGGATAGCTTGTTTGCAGTACAGCCTCCCCTCGGGCCGGTACATCATCCTCTGCTTGTTTGAAAATTTCCGTAAAGTGGTGTACCCAAGTTTGGGAATCCACTGCTACATCCAATTTTGGAGAATCGTTAGCTTCAGAAAAAAAAGGAGATTTAACGGTTCTCCAAAAAGTGCTCATATCCTTTTTCTTACACAACAGTGATGGACAGAATGTGGATCAATGTCACACATTCACCCCAGTCCAAAGATCTGGGCCCAAATCCATCGTTTTTCCACTCCACACCACCCTGGGTTAGACAATGGCGATATGCAAATCAGCGCTTACCCTGTGTCCCATGGGAACAGTCCAGTCCGAACTACAAAAGCCATGTCCTTCCCAGAACGGAAACAAGCATCCGAGGACCGGCCCGGTTTCGAGGTAACACCACTCATCAGCCCGGCTAGCTTGATTCCAGTGGTGTGGAGTGCCTGGGACTCACGTCTGAGCATCCCCAGTACACTTAGAGCGGTAATTGCAAACACAACAGTGATGGACAGAATGTGGATCAATGTCACACATTCACCCCAGTCCAAAGATCTGGGCCCAAATCCATCGTTTTTCCACTCCACACCACCCTGGGTTAGATAATGGCGATATGCAAATCAGCGCTGACCCTGTGCCCCATGGGAACAGTCCAGTCCGAACTACAAAAGCCATGTCCTTCCGAGAACGGAAACAAGCATCCGAGGACCGGCCCGGTTTCGAGGTAACACCTCTCATCAGCCCGGCTAGCAGTTACCGCTCTAAGTGTACTGGGGATGCTCAGACGTGAGTCCCAGGCACTCCACACCACTGGAATCAAGCTAGCCGGGCTGAAGAGAGGTGTTACCTCGAAACCGGGCCGGTCCTCGGATGCTTGTTTCCGTTCTGGGAAGGACATGGCTTTTGTAGTTCGGACTGGACTGTTCCCATGGGGCACAGGGTCAGCGCTGATTTGCATATCGCCATTGTCTAACCCAGGGTGGTGTGGAGTGGAAAAACGATGGATTTGGGCCCAGATCTTTGGACTGGGGTGAATGTGTGACATTGATCCACATTCTTTCCATCATTGTTGTGTTTGCAGTTACCGCTCTAAGTGTACTGGGGATGCTCAGACGTGAGTCTCAGGCACTCCACACCACTGGAATCAAGCTAGCCGGGCTGAAGAGAGGTGTTACCTCGAAACCGGGCCGGTTCTCGGATGCTTGTTTCCGTTCTGGGAAGGACATGGCTTTTGTAGTTCGGACTGGACTGTTCCCATGGGGCACAGGGTCATCGCTGATTTGCATATTGCCATTGTCTAACCCAGGGTGGTGTGGAGTGGAAAAACGATGGATTTGGGCCCAGATCTTTGGACTGGGGTGAATGTGTGACATTGATCCACATTCTGTCCATCATTGTTGTGTTTGCAGTTACCGCTCTAAGTGTACTGGGGATGCTCAGACGTGAGTCCCAGGCACTCCACACCACTGGAATCAAGCTAGCCGGGCTGAAGAGAGGTGTTACCTCGAAACCGGGCCGGTCCTTGGATGCTTGTTTCCGTTCTGGGAAGGACATGGCTTTTGTAGTTCGGACTGGACTGTTCCCATGGGGCACAGGGTCAGCGCTGATTTGCATATCGCCATTGTCTAACCCAGGGTGGTGTGGAGTGGAAAAACGATGGATTTGGGCCTAGATCTATGGACTGGGGTGAATGTGTGACATTGATCCACATTCTGTCCATCATTGTTGTGTTTGCAGTTACCGCTCTAAGTGTACTGGGGATTCTCAGACGTGAGTCCCAGGCACTCCACACCACTGGAATCAAGCTAGCCGGGCTGAAGAGAGGTGTTACCTCGAAACCGGGCCGGTCCTCGGATGCTTGTTTCCGTTCTGGGAAGGACATGGCTTTTGTAGTTCGGACTGGACTGTTCCCATGGGGCACAGGGTCAGCGCTGATTTGCATATCGCCATTGTCTAACCCAGGGTGGTGTGGAGTGGAAAAACGATGGATTTGGGCCCAGATCTTTGGACTGGGGTGAATGTGTGACATTGATCCACATTCTGTCCATCATTGTTGTGTTTGCAGTTACCGCTCTAAGTGTACTGGGGATGCTCAGACGTGAGTCCCAGGCACTCCACACCACTGGAATCAAGCTAGCCGGGCTGAAGAGAGGTGTTACCTCGAAACCGGGCCGGTCCTCGGTTGCTTGTTTCCGTTCTGGGAAGGACATGGCTTTTGTAGTTCGGACTGGACTGTTCCCATGGGGCACAGGGTCAGCGCTGATTTGCATATCGCCATTGTCTAACCCAGGGTGGTGTGGAGTGGAAAAACGATGGATTTGGGCCCAGATCTTTGGACTGGGGTGAATGTGTGACATTGATCCACATTCTGTCCATCATTGTTGTGTTTGCAGTTACCGCTCTAAGTGTACTGGGGATGCTCAGACGTGAGTCCCAGGCACTCCACACCACTGGAATCAAGCTAGCCGGGCTGAAGAGAGGTGTTACCTCGAAACCGGGCCGGTCCTCGGATGCTTGTTTCCGTTCTGGGAAGGACATGGCTTTTGTAGTTCGGACTGGACTGTTCCCATGGGGCACAGGGTCAGCGCTGATTTGCATATCGCCATTGTCTAACCCAGGGTGGTGTGGAGTGGAAAAACAATGGATTTGGGCCCAGATCTTTGGACTGGGGTGAATGTGTGACATTGATCCACATTCTGTCCATCATTGTTGTGTTTGCAGTTACCGCTCTAAGTGTACTGGGGATGCTCAGACGTGAGTCCCAGGCACTCCACACCACTGGAATCAAGCTAGCCGGGCTGAAGAGAGGTGTTACCTCGAAACCGGGCCGGTCCTCGGATGCTTGTTTCCGTTCTGGGAAGGACATGGCTTTTGTAGTTCGGACTGGACTGTTCCCATGGGGCACAGGGTCAGCGCTGATTTGCATATCGCCATTGTCTAACCCAGGGTGGTGTGGAGTGGAAAAACAATGGATTTGGGCCCAGATCTTTGGACTGGGGTGAATGTGTGACATTGATCCACATTCTGTCCATCATTGTTGTGTTTGCAGTTACCGCTCTAAGTGTACTGGGGATGCTCAGACGTGAGTCCCAGGCACTCCACACCACTGGAATCAAGCTAGCCGGGCTGAAGAGAGGTGTTACCTCGAAACCGGGCCGGTCCTCGGATGCTTGTTTCCGTTCTGGGAAGGACATGGCTTTTGTAGTTCGGACTGGACTGTTCCCATGGGGCACAGGGTCAGCGTTGATTTGCATATCGCCATTGTCTAACCCAGGGTGGTGTGGAGTGGAAAAACGATGGATTTGGGCCCAGATCTTTGGACTGGGGTGAATGTGTGACATTGATCCACATTCTGTCCATCATTGTTGTGTTTGCAGTTACCGCTCTAAGTGTACTGGGGATGCTCAGACGTGAGTCCCAGGCACTCCACACCACTGGAATCAAGCTAGCCGGGCTGAAGAGAGGTGTTACCTCGAAACCGGGACGGTCCTCGGATGCTTGTTTCCGTTCTGGGAAGGACATGGCTTTTGTAGTTCGGACTGTCGGACTGGACTGTTCCCATGGGGCACAGGGTCAGCGCTGATTTGCATATCGCCATTGTCTAACCCAGGGTGGTGTGGAGTGGAAAAACGATGGATTTGGGCCCAGATCTTTGGACTGGGGTGAACGTGTGACATTGATCCACATTCTGTCCATCATTGTTGTGTTTGCATATCCTTTTTCTGGCAGCTTTCGTGCAATTTATTCCATAAATTATTTTTAATCTGAGATTTACGTTTTTTCTGTGCAGCATTGTAAGCTCTCCTAAGTATGACAATTTCGTTCTTGTCCCTATTTCCTTTACTTAATATCATTTTTAGTTCCTTATGAGATTTTGTACATTTGGAGTTGAACCATCCTTTCCTAGTACTTCCTTCCGGTTTCCTTACCTTAGTTAGTTCTTGTTTAATAATTTCGATAATGGTCGTGTAACTAAGAAAAATGTATTCGTAAGTGGAATCAGGGTCTAGGCAGATAAAGAGTGATGGCAAAACTCTCTTTACTACCCTAGCCGTAACTTGCTCTTGAACGACCTTGCCCCATTTTAGGAAAAAGCCATTAAGCCTATCAAGGTTCAGATATCGTTGATCCAAGTGACTCCAATAATCCGCATCAACTGAATGTAAGGGACTGCTTACAGTCATGCTGTTAGGGAAGTGATCACTTATGGGGATAATAATTGTCTCAAAGTTTAGGAGTGTTGGTGGACTGCAATGGGAGATGAGTATATAATCACTTAGGGTTGTAGCTCCTCACCCATTGAAGGTTGGGGCGAAGGGAACTAGGGGATTAACTAATTCATTAGCAAACCCCAGGTCCAGGGAGATCATAAGTTCGTTCATTCGGTCTCCTATACTCGTATGTGAAAAGTGTGTTAAATTGTCCCCAACCTCGTCCTGAATTCCAAGGTGTTTGTATTGCTTTTTTTGCATAGGGACAAATTAAAATCGCCACCCCATATCAATACTACCAGTTTCTCAGAGTTCTTCAATCTTAATCCTTGAATTAAAAATGAGACCTTGTTTAAAATAGCAATTAACTCGATTGAATTTACATTATTATAAAAATGTATCAGAAAGTAAACAGACATCTTAATTACAAACATTAAAATTACCTGGTAATTACTTTCTAGCACCGCCACCTCAATTTTTTCCACAGGCAGAACATTAGATATATACATTAATAACCCCCCTTTTGGCCTTCCAGCCGCTGATTGTATAGCTGCTGAGAAGGTTTTGTAGCCTAATAGATGGACGGGGGTGCAGAGCCAAGTTTCCTGCAACCCTATAATGTTATGCTTCTTCACTAGTGACAGCCAATTTTCATTTGCGATTTTGGGGCGCAGACCTGCTATGTTCCAGAAAACTATGTCCAATTTTGAATCTTTTATCTTGGGGGGTGAGAGCCTTTTCTGTGTATGGGATTCCCTCTGCATGAGGTTGAGGGTGCAGTTAATATTTTTGGGGAGCATGTTCCGGACCGGTCGCCTGAATCATAAGATGCTGATTTCAGAGCCTCACCATTTATAAGTTGAATGCTCAAGATGTCTAGTGGTGAAACTGCTTGTGTGGGCCCAGAGTTTACAGGGTCCTGACTGAGTGGGGCCTCTATGATACTCCCGGATGCTTCCCCTGCCACCACCGAGCCCAGTCACTCATTATCATCCAACCCTGATAAGGCGCTGAATCTATTATAAGTGGAAATCGCTGTTGAGGCTAAGCATGGGCGGATTTTGCGAATTGGCAATCCGCGAACTTGCGTATTTACGGATTCGCAATCCGCAAAATCCGCGAACTCTCGCGAATTTGCAGATTGTTTGGTTTTTTTTGTGTTCGCAAGGATTTCTGCCAGTTCGCGAGGGTTGTGTACCAGTTCGCAATTGCGAACTTACTTGTCGGCTCGCAACGGCCGCGACTATGTTATTTCTACGTCTGGTTCATCATCACAGGTTCACAGCACCCTCTGTTTCACCACTGCCACCCTCTGGTACACCCATGCCACCCTCTGGTACATCACTGCCACTCTCTGGTTGGTTTATCACTGTAGATTATGGGGGTGAAAAAAAGCAAGCACACCTGCCCTGCTTCAACTGACATGAATTAATTTGGGGTTGATTAATGTGTCACTGAATTTAAACTTCCAGTCTGGCTGGCACCTGCTTCCTTATCTGTAATTTGCTTTCTGTTGCAGTGCAATTTTTTTTCACAGGACCTTTGTGGCCTACTTATAGCTATTCTCTGAGCCTGCTGTGAGGGTCGGAGCAGGGTCATAGAATAGTTGCAAGTAGGCAACTGAACTCTGAGGGGGCCCCTCAGGAAGCACTACAGGGAATGGTTACTAATGATAAGATTGAACTTTTGCACCTGCTGAGTGCTTTCAGTTTTGTCTGTAATTGCTTTCTGTTGCAGTGTATTTTTTTTAACAGGACCTTTGTTGTATACTTGTAGCTATTCTCTGAGCCTGCTGTGAGGGTCAGAGCAGGGTCATAGAATAGTTGCAAGTAGGCAAATAAACTCTGAAGGGGCCCCTCAGGAAGCACTACAGGGAATGGTTACTAATGATAAGATTGAACTTTTGCACCTGCTGAGTGCTTTCAGTTTAGCAAAAATCCAAATATCCAGCAGCATCCACAAAAAGTAATCCTTCCAGGTCAAGATCCAAATCAAAGTGACCAGCACATGAAGAAAGCACTGGGAGGAGCCTGCTGGACAGGAACAGGAAGTTGGAGACTGTGGGACACTTCCTTCACCCCCCCCCAAATGGACTCCTTGCAAAGAAAAAGTGCAGGCAAATGTCACCCTGAGGAGTTATTCTGAAAAAAATCATAATTTTCAAGGTTTATGCTGCCTGCTGGTGGATTTCTTGTGCGAAATTGCAAATTTTGCAATCTCGCAATTGCGAGATTGTCGCTGCCCGCCGCATCTACGTGTTCGCAAGTGTTTACTCCCGCGAAATTGTATAGTATTCTAGTTGGCAAGTGCGACCAAGCAAAAAATCCGCTTCGCACGGATTTTACGAATTTTCGGCAAGTTCGCGAGAGTTCGCGGATTGCGAATTTGCCGAAAATCCGCAAAATCCGCGAGCGGAACGGATTTTACGCCCATGCTTAGTTGAGGCCACTGTGGTATGTAGGGATTTCTCATGTCTAAAAAGGGGAAATTTTAATTTTTTGGAGGGTACAAAAAACCCAACGGCAAGATGTTTATTCCTGCGATATTTGCAACGTGGCTCCTCCCCATGTTTACCAGTCGGGGGAGATAAATGTCATCACTACGCAGTTCCCCGGCATGACCTTTTCCCTTGCCCCCACCCATTGGACTCGCCTAACCAACTTAAACTCTTGAAAAAGATGACTGTGCAGTACAACCCTTCTACCCAACCAATGGAGCGACTTATTTTTAAGGGCTGTCCAGGTTTCCTCGCTAGGGGATTGGTTGGGGGGTACATTGCCTAAAATGTTTACATAGGGGGTAGCTTCCGGTGGAAGATCTATGTGAGGGTCTGCTGCCCTCGGTTCGGCCTGACGGTAAGTGGAGGGCTTATTTTGGGTTAAGTTTTGGGGGGGAGGGGCCTGTGCACAGGCTATAATTGCCTGTAAAGATGGATTAATAGGTCCATTAATGTGCATTGATGTTAATTGCGTTGCCCCCAAACCAGTCTGGATGTTATAGGTCTTTTTTTCCTGGGTGGATGCCTCAGGGAATGCCTTTTTTGTTCTTAATCCATCATTTCCCTGGATATTTTGGTTCACGGGTTGGTATTTAAAGTCATACTTAGGCCTGGTTCAATAGTTGTGGATGGATTCGCTGAGCTGAATTTGGTCTGTAGAACGATTTCTACATTGGTCATTCTTGTGGTCATCTGATCTAGCCTAACTCTAATATATGAGTCAAGTCTTTCCACTAAGGCTGTCAATTTCAATAGATGGGCCTGTGTAGTGATAGTACCACGGCGATAACTTCTCTTTTGTGATTGTGTCTTGGACTGTGCTATGTACTTCCTCTTTAATGGGGCAGTTTTCTCTTGCTGGGCGTATTAGGAGGAGGATTAATAACAACTGGGCCTACTTCATTGTAGATGCTGTTACTACTAGCGTCTGTTTTTCTTGAGTTGTGCTTAGACTTTTTTGTGGTGGTTGGGTGTGTGATTCACTACTAATTAGCTGGATGCTGTCTGAAGGCAATTGAATACAGCCGTTTTGAGCTGTAAGAGCCTTCCTCCCTAGGTATGGGGAAGTTGATGATTTTTCAGTGGGGGGTAAGTCCTGGGTTAAGCCAGATGATGACCCCGCAATTGACTCTTCTACTGTATGGATTTGCTTATCTAGGACGTCAACCGCTCCAGTTAGATAGCTCAGGAGAGTCTGATGGGTGTCAGTATTACGCCTAGTTCCACCTGGACTAGCTAATTTCCTTTTACCCATTATACAATACTAATCTCCCATGTGGTCAATACTTGAAATTTACTTGGGGAGAATAAAAGATAGGAAAGAACAGCAACAGTAATTACAAATGAAAGAGGTACTAAATACACAGTTAAGATCAAGGTTATCAGCCAAGAGAATGGGCCCAGCCCGGCCTCTTCCAGCCAATGACGGGCAAGGACTGGCCCTCCCTTGGCCCGGGTGTGGCCCACGGCGCGGGGGCCCGCGCTGAATTTAAAGGTCCCAGGGGGGGGGCTGCTACTGAGCACCTCACGCGAGACCGCGCTGCCCTCTGGATGTCGTAGTTGGGCAGCGCGCGGTCGCGGATGTCAGGAGGCACGTCAGCAAGGCAGGCTCACTGGCAAAGAGAAGTCAGTCCCTCGGCAAAAGCAAGTTGGCAGGCGGCAGGACAGGTACTTATTGTGGCAGAATGTCAGTTTCCAATTCTAGTTAATTTGCCCCCTGTTCTCTGACAGATCACTGCCCCTCTCTGGCAGAAATAGTGTGGCACAGTCTAGCCACATCCAACCGCTCTGCCCCGCGAGCTCTCACCGCCCGCAGTCTGTGGGCCAAAGCTCCGAGGATGCCGGGGGTGATGTCCGCAGGTAGAAGGCAGGCTGGCCGCGGGTAGCAAGGTGGCGGCAGCGGCTGCCACGGAGAGAAGAGTGCGGGTGCAGACCCAAAAAAGCCAAACGAGTTACTCCGCTCAGCTGCGGACTCCGGGCGTCGGCAGGAACCACGTGTAGCCGGTCAATTTTTACATTTTACATTTGGTGCGATGAAAGAAAGGACAATCCACATTCAACTCGATGGATATACAGTGAAAAATATTTGAAAATGTGTGAAATATGGAAAGATAAATCAAATATACATTGTTAATAATGCAAAATATACACATGAACTAGGTTAAAATTGCATCTTCACCAATCCAAGATTTTACAAGACCAGAGCATTACATTCACAGAAAGTGCTCTTAGTACTGGAATGTATAAAGGGTCCAAAGGGGATCCTAGTTCAACCAGTATCAATATGGAGGTATACATTTATTTGTCTAAAGAAACTATTGGAAGCCCATGTTAGATACCTTTGGACCCTTTATACGTTCCAGTACTGCTGAACGGAATTTCACCAAATTTGGCAAAGAGGTAGTCCTTAGTTCAGACTCATGCCTTTTGCTTAAATGGTGTAAATCCCGTTCAGTAGTTCCTGAGAAAATGACATTTAAAAGCACATATATATCTATGGCCTCGCAGGATCCGTGCATCCTGAGCGCAGCCTAAGGGCACCGTCCCGATCGCGCGCTGAATGCTAATTGGCTGTCAAGTGGTTGTCAGTATTCGACACCAAGAAGTGTTGGCAGTCATTTTATGCCTCGGTATATGGCTGAGGCTGAAGAAGTTAGTGGAATAAGGGTGCAAAATGTATAAAGGGGGCAGGGTAGAAATACCCTGACCCTCTAGACCTGCTAAAGGGGTCCCACAAGGACTCCTAGGGCCCAAACAAAATTATTAATAATATATTTTTTTAAATGGCAAAGTACGCGCAGAGTGCGTGGATCCTGCCGTAAGAAAAATAACCAAATCCCTGGGGGAAATTATTAAAATTTATGGGGGGCCCAAAGGGGCGCCCCATCCCCAGGGACCGCCTCCCCCCTGGGCTGCAAAATAAATGGTTGGGGGGGCTCCAAGACCCCCCAGCAAAATACGTGGTTGGGGGACCACCACCCCCGGGGCTTTGTATATTATTGGAGGGGGCCGTGTGGTTTGGATTTTGAAAGGTTTCCCTGCTCTCTCTTTCAAAATCCAAACTAGATTGCTTTTCCACATGGGGATCTGCATGTTAGCAGCTCCGCATGTGGAAAAGCAATGCCGACTCCCGAAGGACGCGGGGAGCCGGCTGGGACCGTGGGGGCATTGGGGCTCCCCCCACGGTCCCCAACGTTTTATATAAGCCCCAGGGGATGGGGTTCCCGGGGATAATAGAAATTAGTGATAGGGGCAAATTCTTTTTTTTTACCCAGCGTGGCGCTCGGCACGGCTCCCTGGTGCGCACGCGTTGGGTACACGACTCCTAACGTGTAGGGTGCGTGACTCCAGTGTGTTTGGTGCACGACTTCTACGCGTTGGGGCACGACTTTGATGAGTTGGGTACCCGACTCCAAGTAAAAAATAATAATATTGTTCAGATATACATCAAGCTTTTGTGTTTAGATCTTGGGTGGCTCTAAAAAGATCCCTTGTGTTAATTGAGAGATTTTGGTACTTACAAGTAAGTACCTATGCAGAGTCTAAAGTTCAAGAGGAAGACTCTGTTACCCTCATCAGTAAAATGTACACCATCTCTTCTATAGATGCCATCCATATTGAAACGCAGATTGTTGTGGTAAATGGACCCCATCTTATCATCTTGGAGAAAAGCAGAAACAGATTTATTGACATGTTTCCTAGCTTTTTCAATCTGTGGACAAAATTGATTGGACCAGTTCCATTTCTGCCTTTGGCATATGTTAGAATAGAAAAAGGCAGTTTGGGGGAAAAGTGACATCAATTCTGTAAAGGTGTCCTTTATAAGAATTTCCAGACCTACCCCAGTCGAAGTGCCTAAGTCATTGCCACCGCAGTGCACAATTATGAGGTCAGGGTGTTGGAGATGCAAAAGGATTTAACCAATAGCATCAATTGGTGCCACTTTAACCCTCTCTGTCCAATCCATTTAATGTCTACATTTGGCAAAGCTTGGTCTTTGTCAATGCCTCTGTTTTCTGCATACCTTTGGTTCCAGAAAATATAGCCGTGTCCCACAATCCACACTCTAGGCATCTTGAAGGGAGGTCTGGATGTACTCAGATGGTCTCTGTATGTGAAATGGCAGTTTGAGAAGTGAGATTTTTCTAAAATGGTGAATAAGATGTAGTTTTGAAAAAAGAAAAGGAATGATTAGCTGTTTCAGATCATTCTAGTCTGAAAAGTAGGTTGCATGTTTTTGTTCTTTAAAAGCATGTTTTTATTGGTTAAGAAAACGTATTTGAATGGAACATTAGATAGGATAAGCTGATATTTTGAAAAGTCAAGCACACTTGCTGTTTGGATTAGCAACATTGTGTCCTGAACTTGTGACCTATGAGTTTAGTTGATTGTTCCATGAACTGTTTCTATGGTAACAGGCAGTGAGCAGATTGGGGGTAGGGTTCAAATGTATGTCATTTGGAAAGGGCTGAAATGTGTAACCACAGAAATGTGTGTTAGCTTTTGAATTAATGTGGGAAGCAATGTGATTTGATATTTACATGTATATGTGTGCAGAATGAGAGGAAAAGCTTGCCATTTTTTGGTTTTGCTAAGAGCTGCACAGTACAGAGATTCTGTATAAGAACATCTGGTGTGTGACTGACATACTTCTTAATCTACAAATCAGTTTGAAAGGTAAAGTATTCTTTTGTGAGAGGTGGCAAATGGTGTGTTTGTTTTTAATAAGATTAATGTGTTTCTCTTGGTAAAGTCCAGGGAGTAGTCTTGCTTGTCTAGATTCACTTTGTGAGACTCTGTTCTAAAATATGTGGAATGTGTGCAGTCATCTCACCTGTTCCAGACTATTACATATTTTTTACTATAGAGAAAGGGAAACTGTTATTTGTCTAGAATCACACTGTGAGTCAATGTGCATTTGGGAAAATTGTGAGAGAAGCATTTGGTTGTTTGATGTGTTTGCAGACACATAAGTGCTTAAAAACCTTTCTTGTTAAGTTTTAGTTGTGTTAGAAAATAGTCATTGCTTATACATTAACAAAATGAGTTAGACTTTAACACTAAAATGCAATAATGAAATATGTGGAATGTGTGCAGTCACCTTAGTTTTTGTAGATCAGTCAATGTGTTTTGATGAAGTCCAAGGGATAGTCTTGGTTGTCTAGAATCACACTGTGAGTCTGTGTACATTTGGGAACTGTTGTGATAGAAGCCTGTGGGTATTTCATGTGCTTGCAGATATATAACTGGTTAAAAACCCATGCGGTTGCCAAGTTTTGGTAGAACTTGAAAGCAGTCGTTGCTTCTCTATTTGCAAAATGAGTAAGGCTTCCACAGTACAGTGCAGTTCTAAAATATGTGGAATGTGTGCAGTCGTGTCACCTGTTCCAGACTAGTAAATGTTTTTTGCTAAAGTGCAAGGGATATTGTTATTTCTCTAAAATCACACTGTGAGCCAGAGTGCACTTGAGAACATTGTGAGAGAAGCATGTGGTTGCTTGATGTGTTTGGAGACACATAAGTGCTTAAAAAACATTCTTTTTGTTAAGTTTTGGTAGAATTAGAAAATAGTCATTGCTTATGTATTTGCAAAATGAGTTAGACTTTAACACTGAAATGCAGTAATGAAATATGTGGAATGTGTGCTGGTGCTGTCACCTTAGTTTTTGTAGATCAGTCAATGTGTTTTGATAAAGTCCAAGGGATAGTCTTGGTTGTCTAGAATCACACTGTGAGTCTGTGTACATTTGGGAACTGTCATGAAAGAAGCCTGTGGGTACTTTATGTGCTTGCAGATACATAACTGGTTAAAAACATATGCTGTAGCCAAGTTTTTGTAGAATTTTAAAGCAATCATTGATTTTGTATTTTAAAATGTGTCAGGCTTGTACTCTCAAAAGTAGTAATGAAATATGTGAAATGTGTGCAGTCATCTTATCTCTTCTAGACTAGTAAATAGTATTGCTTCTCTAGAATCACACTGTGAGTGTGTGTTGATTTGTAAAGCATTGTGAGAGAAGCATTTGGTAACTTTATGTGTGGATTAGTACTATAATCATTCAGTCATTATCCAAGTACTTATGCAGCGATTCAGAGTCTTAGCACATGTACTGCTTCAAACTCCTATGGACTATGCATGTAGTGATCTAACCACCTTCACACTTGTGTTTCAGGCCTACAATTCCCCAGTTAGTATCATCATCATCATCATCATTGATAACTTTATTTCGGTCATCACAGACCATAAAAGTGCAGATAAAATACATACATACAAGCACAGAGTAAATAGAACAATAAATAGTATTTCCAATAAAATTGAAGCCTAAAAATCGATGAAACCTTTGTAGTTATCAAGATATACATAATAAAATATGTAAATAAACAATGATATTATAAGAAACTTTTCCTTCTGCGCCACATACCAAATAAAAACCGTGAGACAGCAAAAACAATATGGGGGTGGGTGTCATACCTTAGGACCCTACAAGCTTGGGCACATTGACTGAAGCCTAAGTTCTTACAAAGTGGGATCAACCAGTATTAAGCAGGGCAAAAAAACAAAATGTGGGATACACCTTCTTGCTTATAATTACATGCCGAGCACATAATATTCTCTGTATTAGCCCATTTAGAGGTAAATGCCCTAAGTGGGAGGCTACCAATCCTAAACTGCATGTAGAGTTTCCTCACAAGTGGGGGATAAATTACATCCAAAAAATCCTCCATTCTAGATTCAGTTTTCACTTGGAGGAACTCTACCGTCAGTCTTCCCATAGTAGTGCACCTCTGTAAGGATAATAGGTTCTGGTACCTAAAATGGCGTAACAGCTCTGCTTTAGTAATCCCTGGGCAACTTTCTTTGGGATTATCCCACAACTCAGGTAGGCCAATCCGATTGCTAAGTGGCCTGATGTGTAGAAGCCACGGGCTGTTCTTGGTTTTTAAAGAAGCCCACACCTCTATGAGTTCTTCTTTGTTGGTAGCCAATTCAGGCACTGACCATAATATTTTCCAATAAAGCATTGGCCGTACTGCTACTGCCTCTTCTATACAATCTAATCCCAGATCCATACGTAGGGAAATGAGCGGTGTGCTGGCTGGTAGACCCAGTAAATTCCTCATAAAACCGTGTTGTACCATCGTGTGCCTGGTTACCCGTTGGTGTCCCCATAATTCAGCCCCGTAAATAGAAGCCATTCTGGCCTGAAGTCTATAAATGTCTACAACCGGAGCCGCTGGCTTTAAATCTGAGAGTCTGTGGACTTTACCAATCCCGCCCACCACTTGGGATAACCTAAGGGCTGCCTTTGCTATCTGAAATCCCCAGTCAAGATTTTCCGTTAGAGTAATACCTAGGTACTTAAATGTCATAACTCTTTCCAGAGGAGTACCATTCAAAAGTGGGTTTGGACGGGTCTGTTTGAGAGGATTAAAAATCATAAACTTTGTTTTATCTAAGTTTATCTCGAACCCACGCAGTACACAAAATGCTGCGAAACCGTCCAGGGTGCGTTGGATGCCCGTTGATGTTTTGGACAACAACAAAGTGTCATCCGCAAACATCAGAGTGGGCACCGGCCCGGACGATAGCCTTGGGGCATCGTTATCTTTTACTCTAAGGGATGGTCTACTAGCTAATTTATGTAAAGATAAAATAAGGTTGGGGCCAGGACGCACCGCTGGCGTACCCCCTTCTTCACAGGGAAACGAGCCGACAGTTCACCATGTCTCCCACACCTAACTTGGGCATAATTACCCGTGTGGAGTCTAATCAAGACATTCAGCAAATAGGTGGGTAGGCCCAGATCTATTACTTCTCTCCACAGCTTTTCCCTCAGCACTAAATCGAATGCGGCCCGCAGGTCAACAAAGATGAGGTAGAGGCTGCCACCCTCCACTCTCACCGTTTTCCAAAATAGTACCTGGAGACTAAATATTTGATCTAAGGTAGAAATACCCATCCTGAACCCAGCCTGGAGTGTAGCCAATATCTCCTTTTCCTCTATCCAGCCCTGAATTCTGTCCACGATGATCCTGCCCATCAGTTTTTGTGTAGTGTCTATCAAGCTGATGGGCCTATAGTTAGACAGAGTTAGGGGGCAGCCTTTTTTGTGGACAGGGATTATCTCTGCTCCAAGCCAGGTATCTGGCGGGTCCATCCCCTTGAGTATCACATTAAATAAAACAACCAAATATGGTGCCCAAATCTTTGGTTGAGACCGAAATAAATACCCAGGCAGCTTGTCTAAGCCAGGCGCCTTGTTAGGTAAAAGTTTGGCTATTGCGGTTTCAACCTCAGTAAGCGTGATATACAAGGGCCCACCCAGTTGATACTCATGGGGGATTCCTGATATGGCGCGCAAGGGGGCCACTACAACCTTACCCAGCGCAGAATCCAAAGGCCTCTCCAATCGATGCTCATGGAGGGGTCCTGGGGTAAAGAGCAAGTGGGTATCTTCAGCCTCACCCATCATAATATCCAATGGCCCCTTCAATCAATACTCATGGAGGGATCCGGGGGTAGGGATCAAGAAGGCCTCTTCAGCGGAATTAGCCTAAAGGGCTCCGAAATGGGCTTCCCAGACCACAGGTGCTATGTTCGATACCGGCGCTAATCCACCATCACGCACCTCAGAGCTAACAATGGCCCAAAATGACTTGGAATCCTTGCGTGAGAGTGCTGATCTTAGTTCTTCCCATCTATCTGCCTCCCAGTCTTTCTTTTCCCTACTAATAACCTGCTTAATGCAGGTTCTATCCTTTTCTTTTATTGCGGTTAGTAAATCTTTTTTTGCTTTCCGACAGGATGCTACATACCAAGGATGGGTTAGAACTGGGGTTGCCTTCTTACTGGCATATGGGTAGAACACTTCAGAGAGTTTGGCTACCAACTGCTTATGAATTTCCAAAGTTCTTGTCTGAGAATCTCAGTCGGGATCCTTTTCTCACATCTCCCCCATTTCTATCAGCTGCGGTAATGCCAGCTGGTATATTCCTGCAAGTTTGGTCGGAGAGCCCTGAAGGTATGACCATTTGACACTCCGTCTATTGTTAGATAGCAGGAGGGGCGGTTGAGCAGCATAAGGTTCAGGGGCGGCGTTGGACAGCCCAAAACTACCAGGTTTCAATGTCAGGACCAGAGCATTATGGTCACTGTCGTTCCTCGGATAGACCCTGAAATCTAAGACCGCATCCCAATGTCTGGTTTCAAGCACTATGTAATCAATAATGGAAATTTGCCCTATTTTATTGAAGGTTGATGAGCCCGGTCTATCTGGTTCTACCCTCCCATTACACGCCCGCAGGGACGCTGTAAGGGAAAATGATTTAATTTAGAGAAGGAGCGGGGTCCATGCTCTGGCAGGTGGTATCTGCGGTTCTGGAATACGCCAATGCTGATCCTCATCAGCTAGTCCACCCGTGTCTAGGTTACTAAGAGGTTCAAATTGGCAATTAAAATCTCCGCCAACTAATAGGGCTACTGTTGGATCGAGGGTCAGGATAAACTGCCTTAGTATGTCGATAGTGCCAGATTCTTGCCCACTCTGCGTAGGCCTGGAATAGATGTTAAGTAGGGCAATCTGGGAGAGTTAGAAGGACACATTGGACATCGGGTGAGTTAGTTGGAATATGAGCTACTTTGGCACCCAAATGCGTGCCCACCCATATGGTGAGGCCACCCGAGGGTCTGCCCCTACCCTGTGTTATAGCCAAAATATTAAAAGTGGCAAAACCGGCCCTCTCAGTCTCTTCCAACGCCCACGTTTCCTGCATCAAGCAAATATCGTGTTTTTCTATAAAAGAACCCCACTCAGGCAAAGATAATTTTTTTCTAATCCCTGCCAGGTTCCAGGACAGGATTTTAATACTACCATCCATTGCCCTGGTGCTAGTTGGACCTAAACCTTTCATTGGGCTATATTGATCACTTTCTACCCCACTGACACACGTTGGCCTCTCGATCTCTTGCATTCTTTCTTTGTCCTCATCTATTAACAGCTGATCAGTAGTTCCACATGCCTCCTCCTGTAACTCAAGAGATAGGGCACCTAAGTCCACAGTTGAGTGATCCCTCCCCTTGATCTGCCCAACATTAGCCCCAATTACCGCCCTACCCCCTGCACCCTCTTGTTGGGGAATAAATAAAGCGTAGGGAGTGTTAACATCAACATTACTCCCCACTATCTCTACTTGGGGGCCTGGATCATTAGCTTTTGAGGGTAGGGACTACTGGCTCTCAGGCATCAATCCACTTGATCTAAGATACTAAACCTGTTAGTTTGAGGAATCAATGAAAGTAAAGGGATAGGTGAATACGGACCCTTCCAATTTATTGCCCCCTCTTGGTCTCTGTGCGGTAGCATATTTCGAGCCCCCCAAGACTGCCCGCCTCTATATCGTTTGAGACCCAACTGGGGAGCAGGATAAAAATAAGATAGATGTAAGGGTTAGATTTGTGTTTTAGGCCGAACTGAAGCCCCATTAGAGATGTAGTCAACAGCACGGTAATTCCTAAAGTTAATTATTACACAGTTACCCGCAATGGTTTTTGGTCAAGTCCCTACCCAGTCAACTCGTCTTGCAAACATTATTTCACCAGAGACCTGTGGGGGAAGAGGCCTGTTAAGGTTGAGCGAATGTATGCATTTATTTTTAAGTTCAGTGTATTCCTCATTTTTCCCCTTAATTAACATTGGAACCCCTGCAAGCACCACCACATATGGTAATGACTCTGGGGGGAGATCAATGCAGGGTAGGGCTTTTACAAGCCCATCCTCAGGAGTGTTTCTGCTGGCTTGAAATTGTTGGTCTACACGACCTATCACTCCCCCAGATACCCCCCTCTAGGTTGAGCTTCGCTGTTATCTATATTGCTTTCCCTTAATGGTGGCGGGATAACATTGGGGGGAGGATTGTTGTTTACCACCAAAGAAAATGCAGCAAGTGTGTTGTTGCTAATAGGCAGATTATTAAAGTTGCCTTCTCCGTTACCATTTTGCTGCACCCGTCACAAGTACCATCACCCCCTATGTCGTCTGGGTCTACCCGTGCCTGGGCGGAATCAAACCGTGACTCTAAATGCAAAAGTCTAATTTCAATCAGGGTGAGTCTGTCGTATAAGGGAAGACAAGTCTTTGTAAAAATAAGTTCCAATTTAATCCAGAATGCAGTTCCCAGCTCTGTAGGGCCCACATCACTGAAGTTCATTACAGCAGTAGCCGATTGAATAGTCTTTGGGCTTGTTACTGGGGTATTCAAGGGTCTTGTGCTTGGTCCCTCGCCCTCAATATTCCTTTTTTGAGTCTTCACTTTCTTGTTTATAAGTTGTGCACCCCCCTGTTTCCTTTTCACAGCTGGATCTGCTACCACCTTTAGGGCCTCAGTTTTAGAGTTCGGTTTGGATCTCGTTTTTGACCTTAAGTTTAACTGGCCCAAATCTTCGTGATTAGGGTCAAGCGTGCTTGGGCAGGCTGGTGCAACGTTCGTAATGTCTAATAGGGTACACAAATCTTCACTGCCTTGTAGTGGATTTCCCACATCACTGCTAGCTCCTATTGGACCAATATTAGTCCCAGGTTGATGGTTTGGGGACACTGCATAGGACAGCGGACCCAAAGATGACCGTTTATCAAAAACAGAATCCAATGACAGCCTTTTTTCGGTTAATTCAATTTCCCGAGAGAGCACAGATGATGCCCTAGTGATAAAATGATCCAGGGTACCCATAAGAGAGCCACCTTTATTGGACTTCCTCCCCTTTGGTTCCTTAATGATAGCCATAGCAGGGTCTAAAAGAAAAAGTGGCTTTTCTAGGTAGTTGGTAATCAGATTGCCACTCCAACGAGGTTCAAGATGGTATTTAGGTGCACTAACCTTAATTTGCAGGCAAAAAGAGGGCGCTCCTGTCCCGTCCTCTTCCGGGCTTAAACGGGCCCGCCCTTGGCCCGGGCTTGGCCCGGGCAGCTCCCGCACTCGTCCCGCGCTCGTCCCGCACTCGTCCCGCGCCGCAGTAGCCCAAGCGTCCCTTTATGCGCCTCCTGGCGCGCTGACTGCATGCGCGGCATGCGCGGCTTGTGTGGTGCAGGGGATGCTGGAAGTTGTAGTTTAACTCCCCTCCGGCGTCTCCCTGCTCAAGGATGGCCCCCAATGACTCCTGGCGGTGGCGGCAAGACCACAAACTGCTCCGGAATGCCCCCAAAGGTGAGACCGCTGTGACTCCTGGCGGTGGCGGCAAAACACAGGTGAGCTCCCTGTATTCAGGGATGTACAAATCCTCTGCAGATTACGGATGGCTGATGGCATCCACTTCCTGCCCCAAGGAGGAAAACGCTACCAGTATTTAAAACACTTGTGCATGAAGACACCAGAAAGTCTCTGGGTAGTGTTGGAAATGTTAACATTTGATCATATTTTGAATACAAAGAACTCATTACAAATATGCGACAGGCAAATGATGTTGATTATGGAACTATTCTTCAAGATATAAGAATTGGTCTACTGACAGAACATGGCAAACAAGCTTTGCAGAGTCGGTTACTTTACAATTTGTTTCCAAATGAAAATATAGTTCCTGAGAAAATATACATGAAAATTGCAAAAAACAAATTTGTAATCTGCGTAATGCCAGCACTGTGAGAGTGTTCTATATTCAATTAACAACTTTTTGAGGCTCTCCTGAACAAAGTAAGCTCGGGCTCTCCTCATGATTGCTGTCCTCCTCAGATACTTAAGGAGGTCTTTCTTGCCTGTCCGGACCCTCCGCTCTCCTTGCTTAACAATTCCTTAGCAACTGGCATAGTTCCAGACTCGTTCAAATGTGCGGTAGTGGTCCCCATTCTAAAAAAGCCCAATGCCGACCCTTTAATCCTAAGTAACTTCCGCCCTATCTCGTTACTCCCGTATCTTGGGAAGATTCTGGAGGCCCATGTCACTCATTGCCTAAGATTATTCATTGAAAACTCTCAGTTCCTTGACCCTCAGCAGGCGGGCTTTAGGCCAGCCCATTCCACCGAGGCTGTCATCGTGGCTGTGATTGACGAGCTTAGGAAGGGCGCTGATAATAACATCTTCCAGGCTCTGGTGTTACTGGATTTATCGGCGGCCTTCGACACGGTCGATCATGAACTCCTGATCGACCGTGACAACAATGCTGCCGTCGAAGGCCTGGCGCTGAAGTGGATTAGATCTTTTCTGCATCAGCGCTCCCAGGCGGTTCACCTTTCCTCCTTCGCGGCATCCCACTCCAATCTTACCTGCGGAGTCCCTCAGGGCTCTGCTTTATCGCCCCTCTTGTTCAATCTTTACATGCACCCCCTGATAACCTCCCTCTGTAATAGCCCGGTCTCCGTCTTTAATTATGCCGACGACCTCCAGCTGGTCTTCAAACTTGACTCCACCTTAGCATCCCGCACTAACTTTCAAACCACCATGCTGTCTATTAGCGACTGGATGTATCATAGCCAGTTGAAGCTTAACCCCGAGAAGACGGAGCTCGTTCTAACTGGAGGGCATGCCAACCCTTGGAATGCTAGCTTTTGGCCTTCCCCTTTGGGTTCTCCCCCCACCCTGCGGACTCGGTTAAGAGTCTTGGCGTTATCATTTGCAAAGATCTTTCTATGAAATCTCAGATTAATGCTGTTACCTCTTCCTGCTTTTTTCATCTTCGCAGAATTCGAAAAATCTGTAGGTTTCTGACCACGGAGGCTCTTATTCTTGTCATCATGGCCTTAATCACCTCTCGTATTGATTACGCCAACGCTCTTTATGTCGGCATTCCTGCTTACCAGCTTCATCGTCTGCAGCTGGTGCAAAATCAAGCTGCCAGGCTTGTTTTCCGCCAATCTAAACATCAACATGTCTCTCCACTACTGAGGAACCTTCATTGGCTCCCGGTGGCCAACCGCTCCATCTTTAAACTCGGGTGTACTATTTTTAAGGCTCTCTCTGATCAGGGCCCTGCCTTCATTGCCTCCAGAATACATCGCTATGCCCCTTCTCGTGCCCTTCGTTCCTCCCACCATAACCTGCTTGTTATTCCTTCATATAAGCGGAAAAAACATGGTGGCCTTAGATTCTCTTTTTTGGCTCCCAGGCTATGGAATTCATTTCCGAGTGAACTTAGACTCTCCCCCAGTTACGTCTCCTTCAGGACACTTCTTAAAACGCATCTGTTTCGGCAAGCCTACAAGTAATTCACATGTCCATTATTACCTCTTCGTCACTAGCGCCATGAAACCGCCTGGTGTCCGTGCGCTGTATAAATGCTTTTAACATAACATAACATAACATAACATAACTTTTGAAGCTGGAAAATGAAGAAATAATAAAAATGGAAGCCATCAATAAAATAGAGCATGAAGGAATCAGTATTATTTTGACAGAAAAATTGAAGACAAAATTGGATTCTTTAGAAAAATCGATATCTAAAACTGCTGGTTTAGAAAAGAATCTATATGCATGTAGAAACTGTCGGGTAATTTTAAGGTGTAATTTGGATGCAGAAAAAGGTTTCGTTAATAGAGCAATGGGCAAAGTTGTGGATTTTGTTAATTATGCGAATAAAGATGGTATTGAATTTTAAAAATTGAAATTTGATCAGATTGAAGATATGAACCAAATTGGTAGTTGTTCACTTCATTTTCTGCTTGTTAAAGATTTATATGTCCGTAGAAAACAGCTAATAGGACGTTAGAATTATCGCAGCTTTTCGGCCAAAACGGCCGCAAAAGCGGCGATAATTTTTTAAAGCCCCCTTGTTGATATGCCCCAAAATTCCTTAACTTAAAACCCATCACAGAGTGGGTTTGCACATGTCACATTAGGCCTATCCCTTCCCTTCACTAATCTATAAACATGTTCTATTAGTTTGCCAAAACATAAGTACTTATACATTTATCTTGTTCTCTATTTGCAGTACTGAAATTATTCTACTAATTACTCATATAGTTAATGATTAGACTAGCCATTAACCCTAGTATAAATTAATGTCTTTATATACATTGCATGTATATTATACTTATAGCACAAGACACTCTTTCATATTTACAACAAGAGGAAAAGGCAGTCTGTGTACCTTTTCTTCTCCATGTAAATACAACCTCATCATACATACCACTTTGCATTGAAAGGGCAGGGCGTTCTATGGGTGCTGCTGTGCGTGTTTACACAGAACACTCATAGAACAAGAAACATGTCCAGATTGATCAGAAATCATATTTCTGGACATGTTTGTGAATGCTACACCATCCTCCAATTGGTGTAGCAAGGCACATCAAGGAGAATTGTTTTCATTTCTCCTCATTTTTTCTCTTTCAATATATGCTACATTGTACAGCATACATTGAAGGAGAAAAATGCCTTCACTGATTGTTTTTGTGCAGGAAGGTGTGTCTTCTTGCACAAAAACAAACTGCACACGACACAGATATCCTTGCACCCTGGTGCAAGGGTGCCTGTGCCACCACATGGCTACAGTTTGAGCAGCAGTGCAGAGAGAAGCATAGACTTGCAACATATTTATGTACATATGTGCTTCGGAAGTACCACAGCACACTGCAACTAAAGAGCTTACAGTGTCATGCTGGAGCACTTCTTTATAGTTCTGCAATTATACATTCACCATACATCACAAATGCATTCTTTCAGTCAATTATTCACTACACATATATTCGTCTAAACGTTCACACACTATCATACAAGTAACTCTTTTTTTAACCAGAGAAGTTAGTTTTGAAAATAACATTTTTCTTTTTGTTTTATATTTTGTTGTACTTTTTTTGAACGATTTTTTGATTTTTTCGGGGTTTTTTTAAAAGGAAAAAAAAGACATCTGGAGGAACAAAACAAACTTCAGGGGAAAAAAATCTATCACTGATGATTCTCTAGTGTTCGACAAACCAAATCAACAGACTGCTCTCCATAGCAGAGCAATCTATTACACTTAATGCAGTGTATTTTGGTGTTGGCAAATTGAGGACGAATGTCCAGACGTTCAGAAGACATAGCAGCAGAGGTGCTAGGAACTGTAGACAGAGGGATTGTTTTGTGGCGTTTAGGCTCAATTACATTTTCCCGAGACATGCCGTTATATAGGTTCAATTCACATTGCCTTTAAATAGGCATATAAATCAAGCCCTTATTTAGGCATAGCTCATGCTACCCAAATAAAGGCATGGCTACTTCCATCCGTTCACCAAACATCACAACGATTTCTTGGAAAACCAGCTTAAGCTGTTAGGGAACTTCCCCTTGCTTGAATATTGATTTCTCCAAGAACTCAGTTACTTTACAATGAACAACTATTCTCCATGGTTTCATTTATGACGTTCATATGCCCGACTTTACATCAAAATATGGCATTCCTAAACACCTTCAAGGTATACATATACCTTCACTTGCTATAGCAAGATACGGTGGTTGGGAGCAGTTCGAAGACCTACTTGCCCGATGCAGCTCGCTACAACAAGAGCCGAAGGAAGCCGACTCTCCAGCTGATACACTGATCAGGAAGCTGCCTTTCTCCTGCCTAGAATCTAGCTCCAGTGTTTCCGGCTCCCCTTGCAGGGTGTTGGGAAATCAAGCCCCCGAGAAAGAGATACCAGACCTCCTTCATTCTGAGGTATGGAGCTGATTAGAACCTAGAGAAACCTTTGCTAGATTCTTGGCAAAAACTAAACCTATGCTAAACAATTCCTACTTCTTCCCTCGTACTAGACTTAGGTTAGGTACGTTGGAGTTAGGCGTATTTCAGAAGCAGCAGTTGAGTATTTTAGTCTATGTTATTTATGTATGTATTTATATATGGCTTAGAAACCATACAATGCTCTTACAGTATTATTTCATATTACTGTTTACGCTGTACGCATTATACTTTGCCGTCTGCCTAACGATTGTAGCAGTTCACTTCTCTTGCATGAGAAAGAAGACTGTTCAATAAACCCTTTTTATTGAAAACACCCGTCTCACTATTTCTCTGCAACTCTGTAGAAAAGAAGCATGCATGTTTGACTGAGTGAACTAGTTATCTATTGTTTCCACGACTCTGAGAGATATATTCTTATTCTTGGGAAACAAAGCTGTCATATTTATGCGGTTGTCAGAAACTAATCCCTGCTTGTTTATTCAAGAAAGTTTCTAGTGACCTCTGAGTTAGCTGGCACACAGACAATTAAGTTTAGTGTATTTGATGGAGACCTATTGACATAAGTCCTGTGTCAAATGTATAGGATATATTATTCCAATGTGCAGAGCCTATTAGGAATATAGGAACTACACTACAGGGTTTGAGCCAATTTTCTACATTCCTCCCTTGCCAAGTTCACAGGATGCTGTGTTTTTAGATGTTTCATCATACTCGCGGTCCCGCAAGAGTATTTCTTCACGGGGTCACCTCTTGACAACACCCTTTTGCAGATTCACCTTCACAGCATTGACTATCTTCTGTCCCTCCGTTATAGAAAAAAACTTCCACACAACTGAGGTGTACCTCTCAGGAGGTGGAGGTTCATGAACAAATTCCTAATCTGAAGAGTTGTCTGAATCAGGTAGTGGCTGCTGTCCTGAAGCCATTGTAACTAATAATAGTTGTCCAATTTGACAAAAAAGGTTCTTCCCAGCAGAGAGATGTTCCTCCCAAGAAAGTCTAAGAAGAATGATTGAAATGGATGGGGTCCTTTAATAGTTAGAATAGGCAGTGCTATGAGCCAATCAAATGTCTTTTTTTGAAGTCACATGGGGTACGCGCACCGTGCACACAGGCAGCATGCACCCAACGTGACATCGCAAAATTGCATTTAAAAGTAATGTAACTTTATTGAAAGTTAATGAATATTATTTTTATGATTAGCTCAGATAATGTCTTGTCTTAATATTTATAATAAATATATATATATATATATATTTTGGGACATTTCGCTGGAGTAGCGTACCCACCGCGTCCAACATGCGTATGACATCATGCGGAGCCGCGTGACCGTCGTGTTGCCTAATACGTATATGTCACATATGCGCCACAAGTAGCGTACCAGTCGCATAGCAATCGCGTAGGAAAATTCGTACCCGTCGCACATCCTACGCGGATCCTACACAACAATCCTAAAATGGAGGCTAAGTTGAGCGCAGTGAACGAGAAAGGTGCATTTTGGGTGCGCGACTCCAAAAACAAAAATGAAAAAAAAAACAATAAAGAAAATAATATAAATATATTTAAAAGAATATAAAATAATAAAAAATATATATGTTTCTTAATTTAAAAATTATATTTGTATTAAATTTGTGTAATGTAATTTAAAAAATAAGATATCTAAAACTAAATAGATAAAAAAATGCAGTACAACAATATGAAAAAAAATATAATAAATACATTAAAAAAAACATAGGTTTTAGACATGTTATAGTTAGGAATTAGCATTTAAAAAATCTTTGACATTCACTGAAAAAACCATAGGTTTCAGTCTTAGTATAGTTAGGGATTAGCATTTAAAAAACCTTAGAAATTCACAAAAAAACTGTAGGTTTTACGGGGGTTATAGTTAGCTGGACATTTCACTCGTACAAAACCATTGAAATTCCTCCGTTATAGTTAGTTGTACTTACTATGACTCGCGCGCCCGCAATCCACTGCTGATGATGTCACATATTACATCATTCATGACATGGTCAGTGACATCACTGATTACATCACTGATGACATCTCAAATTACATCACTGAAGACATCACTGATGACATCATCCATGTGACAATCAGATACACCTCATCATACAGTAGTATATCCTTTCAACACTCATTATAAAATATGAAGTACCATATTTGAAACCATTGACACACCAATACAAGTTTCTAAAAACCCACTCACTGATTCTTAGATCTACACACACATCGAAACACTTACCTATAGATTCACTCACTCATGCTGTCAATGATCAATAGAACACTATCAAATATACTTATACATCTATATCGACATTACACACCAGCACACATCCTATTCACTTATGCATTCATCCTACTCACTTATGCAAACAATGGATCATACTTACATTTACTCAGCTACACACTTATACAAACACCACTTCATTTATTCATATATATAGTAACTCATACTTAGTGTGTTATAAAATCACTATTACAAGTATACACTTATTCATACAGTGAGTCATACAATCATCGAGTCTTATGTATACTTATTTTTATACAACAACTGACACATACAATGCCTTTTATTTTTCTACTTTGTTGGACATGTACCATTGAGAGATATATTTGCTCACCCTTAAAGATATTCACTCACCCAAACAACTGTTATAACATGTATTCTTAACCTCATATACCTACTGAATCAATTATTCACACATCTTTGAGCAGTCACACACCACACCAAACTACACACACATTCACTCTCCCATACAAATACTCAGTTAACTAATCAATAACTAATATAGACTTTAACATAGCTAGTAACAAACTGGTGCAGCAGTTTACACAACAACTGACAAAGTGATACAGATATTCACACACTTCACTCACTATCCAATATATTTAGTGAGACATTATAAATTAGTCAAGTAAACAGTCAATGACACAGCTACTATATCCTCCATCCAGATATTTATATTTATATATCCACTCATTCTTCAAAGCGTATTGCTACATATATAATACCTATTTAAATAACAAACCAAACCACATTCACTGAATGATGTCATCAGTGATGTCATCGGTGATATCATTTGAGATGTCATCAGTGATGTCATCAGTGGTGTCACTGACCATGTCCTGAATGATGTAATATGTGACATCATCAGCAGTGTATTGCGGGCGCGCGAGTTATAGTTAGTACAACGAACTATAAGGGAGGAATTTCAATGGTTTTGTACGAGTGAAATGTCAAGCTAACTATAACACCCCTAAAACCTATAGTTTTTTCAGTGAATATATATATATATAGAGAGAGTCTGGAGAGAGTAAAACTATCTCATGGTGGGCTGAATGTCAGTTGTATTCTGGTACCCACAGTGGATAGTTTTAAAAACAGAAGGAGTTTGGAAAATATTCGCCCTTTACAACATCAACATTTTTCTGCCCTAGAGTGACCCAGCTCAGGGTTTAGTGCAATCTTCAGGACCGGTTGGTATAGTCCAGGTGTTACTAACTTTTTCTTTAGTGAGAGCTACTTCTGATCTCTGAAAATCATTGTGAGTTGCTGAAGGCCTACCAACTTCTGCATTGTTACCACACACCCTCATGACTAATTCCAATGTAAACATAATGTCCATAAACCCAGATATTATTGTTTGAATCAAATCCTTTGACTAAGTGGAATATGGCTGGACTCCCATCTGTGTCAGTGAGAGTGTGGTATTTAGGGATGTATGAACATCTTTGCATATGAATGGGATACATGTGTATGGTGACAGACAGCCTATGTGATATGTACTTGTGGCACTGGCACAGGAATGCCTTTCATTATATGTGGAGTTACATGTATGATACAAACATATAACCATGAGAAATCTAAAGTGCAGAAAAAGTTCTGCAAAAATGTTCATGATATGGGACATTTTTCTACACCTTAAATTTCTCCCATTTAAAATAATGGCTGTTTTATTCTCTTATTAATATGATACTGGGTCTACCAGCTACTGGGAGCAAGATTCCTTCTGTGTATAAAGGCAACACTTTGAAATAGAAGAAACTTAAACTTAAGGGTTAATTGTATGTTTGTTAAGGACTTATTCAATATTTGAATACCTCAGTGCTGCAGTTCTTCCCCTCTGTACACTGGGTCATAAATCTGACTCCGGCACTGCTCATTATCAGCCCATGCTATCTGCAGCCTGAAGATAATAAAGTAAAATAAACACAGCCTTTTCCTTAACTTCAAAAGAAAAACGTGACAATGTGCTTTTTTAAAAACTTAAATTAAGGCTGTGAGCAACTCTGAAGGTATCATCGAGCTACTGGTAGCTCGCACTAGACTGGTTGGAGAAACCTGATATGATCCCTCTGAAATAACAAGCATAAATGTAAAACCTGGTGTTGGTCTAAAAATACCTACTTATAGCACTCTCCCACATACAATAAGAAACACCCCTTTCCTTTTTTAGCAGACGTACCTTTGTGTGTGCCCAATTGTTTAAGGAGTATGGTTTCTGGTTGGGTTTAAATCACAAGTACATTTTACAGTAGATTATTGCATGTTTCCAGACATACCTCTGGAAACATTTTTGTATTTCCTTAAATTCTGCAGTCTCTTCCAATGCTAAGTTACTAGCCTGTAGGATGCAGTTTTACCTATTTTCCATGACTTGAACCCATACACCATAGCAAATATGTGCTCATAAGCTGAACGTACCATGACAAGTATATACTTTTTACTCCTGTTAAGATTTAAACTGTGAACTTTCTCTGTAATTCTATAAGCATGAATTATACTACTGACATACACTGGATGTTTAGTTCTTAATTGTCTTTAGGGTAAGCTCGTATTACATTGTATTTGCCCCATCGCAGCAGGAAACTGATTCATTTAAAATTCATATTTATCTTTTCTGTAAACACACTGATCATGCATACCGTAGGTGACACATTCTGGGAATTGGGTTCACTTTTTGTTTGAAGTGGCTTCAAGTAATTCTGATACAGCTGCATTCCATACTGAAATAGAAAGATGACAGTTATTTACTTGTGTGCACCAAGAAGGGTAATTTTGCATGTTTATGATTGTTGTACCACATGTCACTTATCTTTACTTTATTATACAACATTACAGCAGTTCCGAATGGTGTGAAAATGGGGGTAATTTCTCTCACCTGGTCAATACTGTTCTATGGGTTGGTATGTGTTTGGCAGATAAATACATGCTGTGCCTTGTTCTCCAGGGGAAAATTAGAAATAACTTTGTGAATTCCAATCCTGTGCTAACTCTTCCTTGCACAGAGATCCAAAAGCATCCTTCTAGTCAGAATCAGAGACTCTGGTGGAACAATTCATTCAAATAAATGTGAAGATGTGAAACAAAGACACCAATGCTGCCCTAATGTTTGCTGTAGGGAAAACTTAACAAATGTCTCATTTTATGTTGCGGTACAAAAGGGGGTCATTTTATGTTGAACATCAATATTTATCTAGAACTATAGCCTCATTTTAGGATTGATAGATGTTGTGCCAGCCCATCAGTTCAGCATAGACCCTGGCCTCCATGTCAAATGGCAGACATTGTGCCATTATAAGAGAGTGTCACCTGCCTGGTGAGCATCTCTGTGCAGACAGTGTGTCTGCTGCTGCGCCAAATGTGCAGGTAAGTCATCGCCTGAAATTTCAAATACTACTGGCCTTACAAAATAAGAATGGTATGCTTGCTAATGAACTGGGATGCATTTTTTCATAGGCAACATAGGGGTTTAAGTGGTTTTAAGCCTGCTCTACATTTGTACCACAATTACTTTCTGACCATATAGATTTCTCCCATGATTTGATTTAGTCTGATTTGAAACTGCTTATAGCTCTGAGGCGCTAGAAAATTAGCTATCTAGTACATGCACAGAGAGAAGCAATTTTTCACATTATAATGATGAAAAATGAGATATTTAAAGCATGTTATGTCTGATGTCCTTTTTGTGTCACACCTAAGATTTCTTGAAAGAGGTTTATGATTTGCTGTGTCAACAAGATTTTGTAATGGAACACTCATTGTGGCCACCTTATGTATGAGTACCAGGTAACAAATGTGTCTCAAAGTGAAACAAGTTTTATTTGAGTAAAAGGTCAGCTATATACTGCAAGCATACACAGATAAAACTGTCACTGATTGACGTTTGCCTATAACATACCAATTTTTGTTTCATAAGGCATAATGCTAACAGCTGACTGAAACAGGCATGGGTGCTTGCTTCACTCCAATGTCTTCTAATTTATATATAGGCATGTGTAAAGTGTAAATAAATGGCAGAAGACACACAAGTACATGATGGGTTGGTCTAGGTACATTGATATTTTTATATATGGGAAGAAAGAGGAAGACAAAGTAAATTTTTATATTTTTCCTTGCTTCATTTTCTATCACAAAATGATTTTTAAATATATTTGCAGAAACACACCAACAGGTTAAGGTCTTAAAACGCTACACACAAACCAAAGCAACAATCTAAATACAATTTCCTAAATATACTACTGACACTCCACATCACTGAAAATTATTGAAAGTCCTTAAAGACAGGTATGGAAAGCACTTTTTGCCAAGAGTAGTTTCTTGTCCTTGAATGTTAGCAGTATGGGCAGACCTTATGTGTAGTCTGATGTGGAGGACCTGTTGTGAAGGTGTTGAAGAGGTGGATGGTGGGGTTAACTGACTACTTGTCCTGCTGTTTGGAGTATGGATAGACCTCCCTGGTGTTTGTTTCAAATGCCCCTCCAGAAAGGCATGAGCATATTCTTGCTCTTCCAGTGAATGTGAATCCTTGCATGTCCCTCATTAACCATACTTATGAATTCTCTTACTGATGCATCATTCAGTATATTGTACTTCATTTAGCCTTCTGTTCAGCAAGGTCTACCAAATATTGCTATTGAGTGAACTCTTGTCTCATCACACCTGTACGCAATGGTGTATTGTTGCTATTTTTGGAGCCTCACCATCTGACTTATGTAGTCACACAGTCTCCATCCAATTTTCTCTTCTGATTACCTCACTTATGAAGTATCAACGTGGCAGTTCATTGTGAAGTCTCTAACAAGGTGTGTCCTACAAAGGTAGCTGTTACAGAGAGTGGAACTTCAGCTGGTACATGATAAATGTCTTCCTCTGCTGATAGGCTTCACTCTACTCTATGTCTGCCATGCCATGTGGCTACCTCATGACCTTATACTTTCTTTTTTTCCTCTTCTTCATGAAGAATGGAGACATATAACTTTGGTTAATTTATCCAGATTAATTTTTGGGAAAGTAGAGACTTTTCCAGTTGTAATTATCATGGAAGGAGTAGGTGCAGTGGTCGCAATTCCATAGGCAGCCTGGGTGGGTGTTTTTGTGCAGGTTTTGCTGGTAATATTCGATTCATTGGTGGTAGACACCATGCCTGTGGTCATAGATGGAGTGGTAGTTGGTTGACTAATGGCCAGTGTCAGTGCTGCTTTTACAATAGTGGCTCTGGTTTCTCTGGGACTCTTTCTTTGTGTGCTGTGAAGGTGGTACTTGTGAAGGTGCTACTTGTGGTGAAGCAGAACTTAAAGAAGGATAAAAAAGAGATGCTTTTATTATGTGCTTCCTGTAATATTAAAGCTAATAACTTCTGTATTATTTTTAAAAAGGTAATCTCAGAACATACCCCTCAAATGTAAATGTAATCTTTGGCTCACAATATTATCTGTCAATTGTAATAAAAATGTCTTTATATTTTTATCGAACCATGCAAACATCAATCTTTGAAAGTCAACATGCCATGTAGACTTCTGATCCTCAATATGAGTTGGTCACAATTTAGTGTGGGGTATAGTGGGATGCAAGAAGCTATAATTCCAAATGGTTTCCCCAGACCACATTTTAGCTATTACAAGTCCCCCCTCCAGAATGGAGAATAAACTCATGAACTCAGAGACATCAGTCCATCCCCATGTCATTTTACTCCATTCCAGGATAAAGTCCCTGGCATTTCTTACCTACTGGGAACACGTGGAAAGTGTCAGCAAGGTGGGGGGAGGAGATTGGAAGAATGGATGCAGGGCAGCCCTGAGAATATCTGGTGAGGACTGTCTGCTCCTTCTGGACTGCTGGAGGAAGCGAGCGGGGACGGGCAATGCTACTGTCTTCATCCCCTGACTCTGAAGCATCTGAAAGGCTCTGGTGTATCCGGACCCATAATTGTCAGGTCTAGAATTTGCAGACACTATAAATCTGGGACCAAAGAAACTTGGAATTGTGAGTAGCTGTATTTTTTCAGGATTTATCACTCTTGGTGAAATAACCCCTACTCGTAATGAGGGCTTTAGTGCCAGGTTTAGTAAGAACGTATTTCATCCTTGTGTCACACAAGTTGACGTAAGGCCATAAAATGTCAATGATATTTACAAAGTCACGTAAACTGATATATTAGTGGACATGCAGGTCAGTTCATCTTGGTTTGCTGCATAATAGTGTGCTGACCTGACCTTGGTATGACAGGGAAAATTTTTTTATTTCTCCCTTTTACTTCCTTGCTGCATTTATGCTGCATTCTACAGCACACATGCAAAGTGAAATAAGCATTAAAGTATTCTTTTGTGCAGGAAGCTTTAGCTTCCTGCACAAAATGATTTCTGACCACAATGTGTGGCGCAAGGGTGTCTGCATTGGTGCTAAGCTGACACAAGCGGGCCAGTGTACAGTGAGAGCAGAAGTGTGCCATATTTTAGTACATATGGTGCATTTCTGTTTTCACCCTTTCACGCACCACTGTGCAGCAAGTTCCCTTGATAAGTTGCACTGCATGAAACTTTGGCAAATCTGGGCTTTAGTGTTTTAATTATGCATATATATATATATATATATATATATTTCCTTATATATATTACCTACTGGCGGTCGCCAGTAGGTATATATAGTTAGGATTTTTTCCCTATGGGATTTTTGAAAATTCTATGTCTAATAACTTTGGTGTTTGTGGACGGAATTGGCTGAAATTTTCTGGAAAATGGAACATTTTGTTTCTGAGCAGCCCTTGGAAATTTGGGGGGGTTTCGTCAAGGGGGGGCCGAGAAAAAAGTGGGGTCCCAAAACGTGTTTTTAACATTGAGTTTTCCATAGGGCGGTTGGCCTCACTTTTAGCCCGAACGGCTGAATGGATTTCCATGAAACTTGGCAAAATTGTAGGGACTGGTAGCCCGATGTGCCTTTTCTAGGTCTCAATATATGTGCTCCAGTGGATTTTGAGAAATTAACGTTTAAAAAAAGATATATATCTGTAAGCGCGCTCCGGGCAGCGCTCCGGTCCGCGGACCTTAAGCGTACCGGAACTTCGCGTAGCTAAGCTGATTGGCTCTCCGGTGTCTGTCAACATTCCAAACAGTCCGGAGCGGCCGCCATCTTGTCTCTCGGTAGGATTGAGAGACAAGAGGAGGCCAAAACAAAGGCGAAAATGACCATAAGGGGGCATACTAGATCCTCCCTGACCCCCTAGGTTTAATGTGGAGGTTTTAAAAGGGCCCCGCGGGGCAAAAAAAACAAAAAAAATTTTTTGTTTTTTGCGTGGGGAGCGCCCGGTCCGCGAACCGGGAAGCGTTCTGGGCAGCGTACTGCAATGAAAAATGAATGATAGACTTTTCAAATGCTGTATGTTAATTGATTGTTGTTTTTGTTGATTATTTTTTATTTTCTTTATTTTTTAAGCATTTTTTTTTAATGTGATTGTGTTTCATAATTTATTAAACTTTCTAACATTTCATTGTCAGAAATTTCATAATTATCATGGAATATACATTGTAGTCTCTGAGGGTGTAAAATGTCCTCATTTGCAAGGAGGTTATCTACTGCTTGTACACATTGCAGTAGTTCATTGTCCCAAGTTTCATCGAAAAATTCAATGTCAATTTGATCAATTGTATCAATCAATTCTTGGCTGCTCTCTTGCAGGTCCATTTCAAAAGAAACTTGGTTTTCGCTTTCCATTTTGCCTGAAATTTGGATTAAAAAAATATATATTAGTAGAGATATGGGCAATGTTGGGAATAATTTTAGATAGGCATTTTTTATCAGTGAATTTATCTTTGGGCAGTGTATAGTATCAGAGTGGAAGTAGGAATATAAAAAAGTGTATGTGATTTAACGTAAGTAAATTCATAATTATACAAGAGAAGCCTAACTCCATCCATAACTATAACAGAGAAGTCTCTCTAAATCTATAACTACTACAGAGGGATAGTATATATCTATCAGAAAAAGTTTACCATATTAACTTATAGTGCACAATATACTTCAGTTTTAAAAATAAAAACTTACCTTTAGAAAGAAGTTGAAGGAATTAGTGAAAATACTATTGAAATGTACAGCAAGAAGTAGTAGTCAAAATGGCTGTGTTTTCTTCTCTTCCTTTATATATATTCAGGTATATAACCAATGAAATGTCAGGTAAAAAAAATAGAAAATGAAAGTAACATTTTCATTGGTTGTCAATTCCAACACTTCAGATGTGTTTTGTGAAGTAATTTACCTCAGGGTATTTAGAGAGGTCTACAGGCTAAATGACTAAATGGAATTCCAATCAAATTTGTGAAAATGGTAGGGATTGGTATGTAGTATGAGCTAATCTATATTTGGTGAAATTGTCTCCAGTGGCTTTTCTGTGAACTACTTTCCCACCTTTTTTGATGGTGCGCTTCCCAGAGAGCGACCCGGTACGCGAACCGTTGAGCGCCCCGGTTCGCGAACCTTAAGCGTTCCGGGAGTCCACCATTTTGTGTTTCGGTCGAATTAAGATACAAGATGGAGGGCAAATAATGTTCAGAATGGGTAGAAGGGGGCACGGTAGAGTTATCTTGACCCCCTAGTTTTTCTGAGGGTGGGTGAGGAGGCTTATATGTGCGAAAAAAAAACATTTTTAAAAAAAAATTCGCGAGGTTAGCTCCCGGTTCGCGTACCGGGTAGCGCCCCAGGGAGCGTACTTTGTTGGAAATTAGTGAAAAATGTTAGAGTAAAATAATAATTGTGAGTGATCAGATGTAGGGTAGCTCTGAGAAGAGCTTTTGGGTTTATGGTACATTTAGGTACTTATAAGTAGGTACCAATGCACATTCTTAAATTCAGAGTGAAAACTCTGTTGCCCTCATCTGAGAAGTGAACTCCATCTCCTCTGTAGATATCTTGCATGTAGTAACGCAAGTTATTGTTGTACAGGGAGCCCATTCCATGGTCTCTCATGTAAGCTGAAACAGATTTGTTTACATGCTTCCTCGACTTCTCAATTTGTGGACAAAATTGGTTTGACCACCTCCATTTCTGTCTTTGGCATATATTTGAATATACCAAGGCAGTCTGAGGAAAAAGTGCCATTAATTGCTCAAAGGTGTCCTTTAAAAGCATTTCCAGACCTACACCAGTCAAAGTGCCCAAGTCATTACCTCCACAGTGCACAATTAACAGGTCAGGTTTGGGCAAATGCATAAAGGTTTTCACCAATGGTATCAATTGGTGACATTTTAATCCTCTGTGGCCAAACCACTTAATTTCCACATCTTGTAAATTGAGGTTAGGTAATTTCCTGTTTTCAACGTACCTTTGAGCCCAGTGAATATAACTATGTCCAACAATCCAGACAGAAAACATGGTGAGAGAAGGTTCTCCTGCAGTCAGATGAAGTGTGGCAATGAAATGGCAGTTGAAAAAATGAGAGTTTAAAATGAAAAAAACTGTGAAGTTTCTGTGTTCATGAAGCAGTAACAGTGATTGGTGGATTTTGATTGCTGAAAACAGAAAGTTAGGGTGCACGGATGTGTTCTTTGAAAGATGTATTTTGAATGGTCAATAAAAAATCATTAAATGAAAGAATGCACTGGATATGCAGGTGCACTGAGAGTTCAGAGTTCAATTGCAACAAAGTTGTGTGAACTTGCAAACACCAGAAGTCTTCCAAGAGGTGGTTGCCATGCAGAAAAGACAGAAAGGGCAGAGGGGGGAAGGGTTTTCATTTGAAAAAAAGTGAGGGAAGAGTTTTGATTGGGTGACATGAGAAATATGTGTGAAGAATTACAGCATTTCTGTGCTTTTGATAGCTGCAGACTCTGGAGTGCATACCTTTTGCTCTGCTGAAGACAAATTGGTGTGTTTCTGAGACTGTTTTCAAACTCAAAGTATTTGCTAAGGTGAGAAAATATTTCTTTAATTTAGATAGAGAATAGTGTGCTTTAAGGAGAAAATTATGAATTATGTGGCGCAAATTGCTTGTAAATATGCTCCCACATGTGCATGGAAAATTTTGATTTTGAATGTTTGTGTTACATAGCCATGTTAAAAGTGATACAAACATGCAGGAAAGGCAATGAAAAAATGCTTTTATGTGTCTTAAGGACATTTTAAGTAATTTTGCCATGTGCAGTGTTTTGAAATTATGATTTGAAAATCGTTTTTGGGGAAAAGGAATTGATTTAAATTTATGACAAGGACATAATGGTGTATGCTTCTTTATACGGCAATTGACTGTCCCTGATGTTATTTTTCCCATTTTAATGTAAGACCTTTCTCTGTGGCGCAAGTTGCTTGTAAATATGCTCCGACCTGTGCATGGGAAATTTAGATTTTAAATGTTTGTGTTACATAGCCATGTTAAAAGTGACCCAACCATGCTGGAAAGGCAATCAAAAAACGCTTTCATGTGTCTTAATGACATTTTAAGTCATTTTCCCATGTGCAGTGTTTTGAAATTATGATTTGAAAATCGTTTTTGGGGAAAAGGAATTGTTTTTAAATTCATGACAAGGACATAATGGTGTATGCTTCTTTATAAGGCAATTGACTGTCCCTGATGTTATTTTTCTCATTTTAGTGTAAGACCTTTCTCTGTGGCGCAAATTGCTTGTAAATATGCTCCCACATGTGCATGGAAAATTTAGATTTTGAATGTTTGTGTTACATAGCCATGTTAAAAGTGACCCAACCATGCAGGAAAGGCAATCAAAAAACGCTTTTATGTGTCTTAAGGACATTCTAAGTAATTTTCCCATGTGTAGTGTTTTGAAATTATGATTTGAAAATCGTTTTTGAGGTAAAGGAATGTTGTTAAAATTTATGTGCGCCATATGCCCCCAAATTTCTTTTTCAGGGGTGCAGCAGGGTGTTCTTGAGACACCCCTGCACCTTTGAAAAAAATTCCTAATTTGTGATGAGCAAATTGTTAATCGCAAATTGCACCTTCATTTATATGAGCCTCCTAGCCCATGGAAATGAATGGGTAATTTGCAATTAGCAATTTTCTCATCGCAAATTTGGAATGGTAAAGAATCGCTATTTATTCCTTAAAATTCGCTTTTTTGGAAATGCAAAATAGTTATATGATACATATGGCGGTTGATGTCTAACAAGATAAGAAGCTTAGGGATACATTTATGATGACTGGCGCAATGAAGTAGAAATCACTTACTTCATTGGTAGAGCTTTACATGTATTATCTCCTCTGTATTCTTCATCAAGCGTAACTTTAATCTGCAATCCTGAGTAGGCCTCACTTTAAACAAACCTCTGGATAGGCCACATCTTATTGTTATCCTGAATTAATCATTTAAAATGCTAGGGACAGATTTATGATAGGTGTATGCCTCTTTTGCGCCACTTAGAAAACATTGTCCATGGGGAAAGGACTTAAAATGTCCTTAAGACACATGAATGTGTTTTTTTAAAACGTTTGCAATTTTTTTGGGTCACTTTTAACATGGCTATGTGACTCAAACAGTCAAAATCTAAATTCGCCATGCACAGGTGGGAGCATATTTACAAGGAATGTGCTCCATGGGGAAAGGTCTTATAATGTAATATGGGAAAAATGACATCAGAGACACTGAAATGCCTTATAGAGAAGCATACACCATTATGTCCTTGTCATAAATTTGCAAACCATTACTTTTCCCCAAAAACGATTTTCAAATCATAATTTGAAAACACTGCACATGTGGAAATGACTTAAAATGTCCTTAATTCAAAATTTGCGATTCCTTAAATGCAATGTATCAAACAAAAAATATGTAAAAAATGATATTAAGGATTTGGAAACTACCACCAACTTCTAGTTTGTGGTAAATTGCGAATTCTTTTCAAAAAGCATTTTTTTCCAAAAAACAAAAGGTCCCATATGACGCCCATACATGCCCTTAGGGCATGTAGGTGTGCCATATGCCCCCAAATTTATTTTTCAGGGGTGCAGCAGGGTGTTCTTGAGATACCCCTGCACGCTTGAAAAAATTCCTATTTTGTGATGAGCTAATTGCTAATCGCAAATTGCAACCTTCATTCCTATGAGCCTCCTAGCCCATGGAAATGAATGGGTAATTTGCAATTAGCAATTTGCTCATTGCAAATTAGGAATAGTAAAGAATTGCTATTTATTCCTTAAAATTTGCTATTTAGGAAATGCAAAATAGTTTGATGGTACATATGGTGGTTCATCTGTAACAAGATAAGAAGCTTAGGGATACATTTATGATGACTGGCGCAATAAAGTGCACATTACTTACTTCATTGGTAGGCCTTTACATGTATTATCTCCTCTGTATTCTTCATCAAGCGTAACTTTAATCTGCAATCCTGAGTAGGCCTCACATTAAACAAACCTCTGGATAGGCCACACCTTATCGTCATCCTGGATTAATCATTTAAAATGCTAGGGACAGATTTATGATAGGTGTATGCCTCTTTTGTGCCACTGTGCGTCACTTTTATGATGCAGCGGCGGTGCAAAAGATTTGCTATGAGGCGACAACATTACAAATTGATGCATTTAGGCAGATATGTCATGGTGTAAAAAAAACGTACCACATGAAACCGATGCAGCAGTGATGCAAAAGATGCACCATGTCGTAAGACAGGCCTCACTTGGGGCCATATGTATCAAGCTAATTAGCATTCGCAAAGATCAAAATTCTACGAATTTTGGCCTTTGCGAATGTTAATTAGACAAATGGTATGTATCAAACAAGTTTGATGCAAAATAAGGAGTAGCAAAATTTGCTATTCCTTATTTTGCAATTGCACTGAAGGATTTGCAAATTTTGTGACTACTTAAATGCAATGTATCAAACAAAAAATATGTAAAAAATGACATTAAGGATTTGGAAACTATTGTGGTAAATTGGTGGTAATTTGTGAATTCTTTTCAAAAAGCTTTTTTTTAAAAAAACAAAAGGTCCCATATGACGCTAACACATGCCCTTAGGGCATGTATGTGTGCCATATGCCCCCAAATTTCTTTTTCAGGGGTGCAGCAGGGTGTTCTTGAGACACCCCTGCACCCTTGGAAAAATTCCTAATTTGTGATGAGCAAATTGCTAATCGCAAATTAAACCTTCATTCCTATGAGCCTCCTAGCCCATGGAAATGAATGGGTAACTTGCAATTAGCAATTTGCTCATCGCAAATTAGGAATGGTAAAGAATCGCTATTTATTCCTTAAAATTCGCTATTTAGGAAATGCAAAATATTTTGATGATACATATGGCAGTTCATCTCTAACAAGATAAGAAGCTTAGGGATAGATTTATGATGACTGGCGCATCACCAGGGATGTGCCAGTCATCTTGCGCCGCTGTTCCGCCACCCATGGTGTGCTGCATTTACAATGCGGCACAGCATGGGGCAAAAACGGCACAGATGCTTGACGCATCTGTGCCGTTAAGGTGGCACATTGCTGGAGTTGTATCGCAAGTGCGATGCAGCTCCAGCAAGGCTCAGGGGTGCACCATCTCCACAATGTTGCGTCAAGACCTATGCCTGCTTCAAGCAGGCGCAGGGTTTTGACGCAGGTTTCTCCTATCTGATTGTAAATGCGGCACACCATGGGTGGCAGAGCAGTGGTGCACGTTAACTGGTGCATGCCTGGGGATGTGCCATTTAACATAAATCTGCCCCTTTACATTTAAGTATGTGCAGGGGACACAGAGTCGGTGAGGCTTATCCAAGGTTAAGAAGAGATGAGTCCTGTTCAGTGAAAGATTAGACATAGGCTTCACCTGCTCAGCATCGCTGGACATGGCTAAATAATAGCTGCAAAATGTTACTCTTGTTAAACAATTTTACTATTATAATCTGTGAGATTTGTCTCTTACTCTGCAACATCTCATTGTTGTTATCTTTCTTTAAAGATAAAGACAACCTCAACATGAGCGACAATCTGCAATCAGTTGATTTTGACCTCATCATTGAACTTGTAATTGAAACATCAGTGGATGTTGATCCCTTGGATGATTTAAATCCTGAGGATGAAGAAGAGCGTGATGAGGATGCAGATTTGTCCGAATTATATGATATAGGATGGGAAGCTGACCTGCTTGAGCCTTTGGAACTATAAACATTTATTTTTAAAATTTATAATTAATAAAAAGTAAAAAGGTAAACCGTTTAATTTAAAAATAAAGACACCTTCAAAAGCAGGTTATGTGTAGTGTCTTCAATAAAATATTAAAATATGCTCATAAAATTAGATCAGATTCACATATAAAATAGCATAGGTAACATAAATATAAATGTCATTTCTTTTCTGGTATTTCTGTATTGTAAATTTGCCAACGACTAAAAAATCTTCTAATTAAAATGTCAAGTAGTGTGTTAAGTTTTTTATCACTGTTACTGATTTACTGTTTGGTAATAATGGTTAATAACATTATTTATTATATTTTTCCACAGATTCAACTGCAGATCATTTCAAGATTTCACCATGCCTACAATAGAAAGACAGAGAAAGGCTGCAAAACGTCAAAGACAGCAGGTGAAAAAAAATACGCAGCAGTCCTCTAACAAAAAGATTTGTCAAGTCACGAAGAAAGCACCGGGTAAGAGCACAAAACAATTTATAAGAAATATGTGTAGTAAAAAAAATATTACTACAGAAAATGTTTCAGTCCATAAAACGAGAAGGAAATCAAATGGAAAAGAAAGGCCAATGAAAAATGTTACTGCTAGAGCAAGAGATAACTCTGTGCATGATAGTAGAAGGAAACAACAGTTTAGGGAGATTCGTAAACGAATGTTCCGGAACAGGATAATTGGCAATTTGTTAAAAAATATTAAGAAAGGTCAACAGAAACTGGTTTTTTATAAGACAAAAAAAAAAGTTGAGAAAGTTATTGATCAGGCATTTGAAATTAAACGTAAGTTATTTATTTTGATAATCAATAGAATTAGGAAGCTAAACAAGGCAATTTTTGATTTCAAAAGAAATAGTAGATGGAAGAGAATAGTTAATCGTAGTAATTTTTGTGAAGTTTTTTCTGGAGAATGGATGCATAGTTCAAGCTGTGAGGCATTTTTTAATGAGGAGAGTTATTTCCAGGATAATGATTTGGTGCATGCAGTTGACACCAGTGGTCGTGCTTATGAAGTGAAAGATGGTTGTCCAGTTGAAAAAGAAAAACTTGTGACAACAGAGGCAGAAGAGGTGTTAGGTAATGAGGTTTTAGGAAGACGTGCTAAGGGTCCTGTGTACACCTGGAAGTGTAGTAGTATTTGCAGTGTGCGACAGGATTCCATCAATTTGCTTTGTGATTTTGTACGGTCATTTAATAAGAAAAGTTTGAAGCAGAAAATGATGTTGTTGCAAGAATTAGATCCTTGCAGAGTAAGAGAAGTGACAGGTTTGCATGGACATTCACTGGCTTGTCTTTCCAGGAGACTATGCCAGAGTGTTTTTCATCATTTCAGGATGCTAGCAGTGCATCATAACAAAGTGAGGAAATTAGTTAGAATGTTGTATTATGCTAAGAGTCCAGCAATTATGCTTAAACAATTATGCGCTGCTCTTTTGCATGGTTCTGAAATAGATGTGAAGAATATATGTGAAGAAATTGAGTTTTGTTACTTTGGAAGTAAAGAGGAGAATGTTGAAATTGAGCAAGAAGAAGAGGGTCATGTGGAAGATAGTGTACAGGTTTCCAGTACAGATAATTTCCAGAGGGAAATTGCGACGTTTGAGGTGAAATCAAGTGAGAGGCCTAATTTCACTTGTGTGTGTTGTCGACGCACTTATTATAAGAATCAGACTAAGTTAGTGGATTTATATGCAAAAAGTGAAAGGGAAAATAATAGTGAATGGAAGGATTTTGCAACATACTTGATGGTAGAAAATTGTTTTGATTTGGGATTGGATCAACGTGTGTGTACTTATTGTTGTTGCAAATTAAATCAAAACCAGATGCCTGCTAGAGCAGTTCATAATAATCTGGAATTGGTTGAGATTCCTTCTGAATTGAAGGATTTAAATACTTATGAATCTATTTTGATTCAAAGTATCCATCCCTTTCAGGCTATTGTAAGAATGGAGCCAAAGACAGGGAAATTGCCTCCATCAGATTTACAGAGAGGATTAAAGGGAAGAGTTGTTTATTTGCCTCTAGATTTGAAGAAAAACATTAACACAATTGGAGTAGAAAAAGTGGAAGAGGAACCTCTGGTTATCTTAGTTAATGGGGTTCCGACAAAGAATAAGAAAATATGGCAAGATTTAGTAGATGTTAGGAAAGTTAAAAAGGCAACATTGTATTTGAAAAAAAATAATAAATACTATAAGAATGTATATGTTGCAGAAGAGGAAGTAAGTGAGGAAGAGGATAGCGATTTGTGTGCTGGTCAAATTGAGAAAGTAGAACCCTCTACTAGTGAAGAAATATATGAACATTATAGTGTTCATCCTTTGCATTCCAAGGAAGTCATGGGGAATGCTATTGAGTTGTTTCAAATGAAACAAGCCAAAGGGAGTCCCATTAGTGTTTGGGAGGAAAGTTTGGAAGCTCGGTGTTTCCCACAGCTTTTTCCAACAGGTCAGGGAGGAAGATATGATGAGCGACCTCATCAAATTCCTGCTTCTGAATACCGGACTTTGCGATTGTATGCAGGAGATGCTAGGTTTCGACAATGCATTCCTTATTTGTTTCATCTCCTGTTTGAAAGCGATCTGTCTGGACTGTCATATGCAGTGAACCACATCTTGAAAAGTGGTATACACATGCAAAACATCTCGGCAAGTGACTTTATGGATAAAGTCAATGTCCAAGACAGTATTTTGGATTCTCACCTGATTAATCTCATGGCGTGTCAGCGTGGTACTAATGAGTACTGGTACCGTCGTCATGGTGATTTAAAATGTATGCTGAGGAACTTAGGTACTCCCACATGGTTCCTCACTCTGAGCTGTGCCGAGTATGGCTGGGAAGACTTACTTGAATTTCTACGAGAGGCAAATGCTAACGTAGATAACATCGAATTCAAGACACCTGGAGAACTGTGCTATTTGGATCCAGTCAATGTATGTAGGTACTTCAATCATAGATTTGAAGCTATGATGTCTTTCATCATGAATAAGAAGAATCCACCTCTTGGAGAGGTGTTGGATTTCTTCTGGAGAAAGGAGTACCAAGCAAGAGGTGCTCCTCATATACATATGTTGCTGTGGATCAAGGATGCACCTAAATTTGGAACGGATCCAGAAGACTCAGTGATGAGTTTCATCCAACAGTATTCTACGTGTGCTGTTCCAAACGCAAAGGAGAAGAAAAGCCTAAGAGAAAAAGTTCTGCGTTTCCAAAGCCATCGATGTGGAAAGTACTGCCGTCGTAAATTCCGAAACAAGGACAAGTTCTACACTAAATGTCGTTTCGGCTTTCCACGACCGGTGATTTCTAAAGGAAGAGTAAACAGTTTGATGTCTTCGCTGCGACACAATGTCATGAAGAAATCACCTAAAAACACTTACAATTTGAAGAGGAACCAAGAGTCCAAGTACATCAACGACTACAACCCGGTGATTTTGTCCATGTGGAATGCTAACATGGATATACAGTTTGTGGCTGATAACTGTATGGCTGTGGCTCGGTATGTGACGTCTTACATCACCAAAAAAGAGAAGACAGAATTGAAGGATATGTGGGAGGACATTTCCCATGAAAAGAGCCTCAGCAAGAAGTTGTACAGTTTCAGTCTGAAGATGTTGTCGCATCGAGAAATCGGAGCGTACGAATGTTCTGACCGGTTGTCTTCAGCAAGTCTCTATGCCAAGTCCAGGAGTATCGTTTGGGCGAGTCTTGGTCTTGCAGCAACGCGTAATCGAGTTCTCAAACCTGTGCGGGAAATTGAGTATTTGGCGGAAAAGGAGCCAAACAGTACCGACATTTTGAAGACAAACATGTTGGATACATATTATCCAAATCGAAGCAGTCACCTCGAGAATGTTTGTCTGTATGAGGTTCTGCAAAATTACATATTCAAGAGGAACATCAAAGAAGATACTGAGAAAGGAGTGTATGCTGTAATAGGAAGTGAGGGATGTCTGGTCAAGCAAAGAAAATGCCACTTGGTAAACCATCGAAAATTGAGTGGTGAATCTCCTGAAAAAAAGGAGTTTTTCTATTTAGCACTTTTGCAACTTTTCAAGCCTTGGCGTGCAGAAGAGGAACTGCTTGGAGATTTCCTCTGTTATGAAGACTCTTTCAATGCCGCCAAGGAGACCATAGAATGTCCTGCTTTTCCCAAATATGTAGAAATGTTGAATGCGGAAATTGAGCAGGAAGCAACGATTGCAGCCGAGATTGCCAGAGACAGTTCTCAGGACAGTCAGAGTTCTGCTTCATTGAGTCAGGATCCACTAGGAGGACCTGTTATCGAAAATGAAGCTGCCACTGCTATGAATGAAGTGGAAAGAGCCATGGCACATGCTCAAGAGGATGCGGTTAACTTAGAAGAGTTGGAAAGACAACTCAACGTTGAGCAGAGGAAAATATATGACGAAGTTACCATGCAAATTGATCATGGATTAAGTCATGATAAGAAAGAGTGCTCATGTACGTCGTTGAAGCCTGTCCGACTGTACGTGAGTGGAGAAGCGGGAACTGGAAAAAGTTTCCTCATTAAAGCAATTTCATGCTATTTGCAGGAAAGGACAGAGTCATCGCTGTCTTGTGTTGTCACTGCTCCAACTGGACTGGCAGCACATAATATTAAAGGGATTACTTTACATCGTTTACTGATGCTGCCAGTGGAGCATGACAACAAATTACAATATCACAAGCTATCTGGAGATGCTTGTTTTGAAGTTTCAAGAATCTTGAGGAAAATGAAACTTCTTATCATTGACGAAGTAAGCATGGTTTCCAATGTCATGCTTGCCTTTGTGCATTTGAGGATGCAAGAAGTTCTCAAAACAGAGTATGATGTGTTATTTGGTGGCAAACACATCATTGTTTTCGGAGATCTTCTGCAGCTGACACCAGTGAAAGGGCAACCTGTGTTCAAAATGCTCACGCATGAAGATACCAGGAAGTGCCTAGGCAGCATTGGCAACGTCAATATATGGTTAAACTTCAATTATGCTGAACTGCATGAAAATATGCGTCAGGCGAAGGATGAAGTTTACAAGACTATTCTACAAGATGTTAGAATTGGAAAAGTGACCGAGCATGGGAAAGAAGCTTTACATGCACGATTACTGTCAAATTTATATCCAGAACAAGATGTTGTGCCTGAGAATATTTTTCAGAAAATTACTGAGAAGAAATCTGGAATATGTTTGATGCCAACTCTTGCAGAATGTGCCAAATTTAACAACAAAATGTTGCATTTAGAAAAGCAAGAGATTGTGAAACTGGAAGCTATTGATAGAGTAGAGCATATGGGATCAACAATTATTTTGTCTGAGAATCTGAAAACAAAATTGGATTCATTAGAGAAGAGTATATCTAAAACTGCAGGTTTTGAAAAGACTCTGAATGTGTGCTTGAACTGCCGTATAATTTTAAGAAGGAATTTACATGTTGAAAGAGGTCTGGTAAATGGATCAATGGGTAATGTTGTTGATTTTGTGAAATACAGAAATAGAGATGGAATTGAATTTTTAAAAATTAAATTTGATGGCATTGAGGAAGTACAGCTAATTGCTCGTTGTTCTGCTAGATTTTTGCTTGTAAAAGACTTATATGTTCGCCGTAAGCAGTTTCCTGTTTGCTTGGCATATGCGGTGACAATTCATAAATCGCAAGGTTTAAGTGTAGACAGTGCATTGGTGAATATTGGCAGTTCTGTGTTCAAGGAGAGTATGGCATATGTGACATTGTCACGAGTTAGAACTTTATCGGGATTGTACTTGATTGAGTGTGATGTCACAAACATTTGTGCGGATCTAGATTGTGTTAAGGAATACAATAGGTTAAGAAGAGAGTATGCGCCACATTTGCCTCAGTATCCTTTGTTTGAGAAACGTGTGGTAGGCCGGAAACGAAGAAATGAGAACAATACTGGGGAGGTTGTAGCAAAAAGACAAAAAATCAATGAACCTAAAATTACAAGCAGAAACAAAAAGGATTCTGTTGAAGATGTTGTTGGTTTTCAGTTTGAAAACAGTTCTGGTGTCAACTGCTATGCTAATGTAGTGGTTAATGTTTTGTTTTCTCTAAAAAATGTAAAAGAAGAGATTGTGGTCAATTCTGATCAAAGATTTTGCAGTTTGTTAAATTCTGTGTTAGAGAAATGTACCACTGATAGAAGAAACATAGAAAGTGTGTCTGAAATTCGAAATCTGTTAGACAGATGTTCAGGCCAAACACAATTCTCTCAAAATATTCAGCAAGATTGTCAGGAGTTTTTAATGTATATGCTTGATGTATTACATGCTGAAGGTGTAGATGTAGATCAGCTGTTTGGGCTTTCTTATCAATGGCAGCATGACTGCGAGAACTGTATGGTATCAAGTACTACTAGTGTAGACTCAGAAAGATTTATATATTTAACTTTGCCAGACAGTAAATCAGTCTCCTTTAATAAGCTAGTAAAAGCAGCTGATCACAACATGGAGTGTAGCCAATGTAAATCTGAAATGATGTCCACATTATTTATACGAACATATGGCCAGTATGTCATTTTAATGTTCCAACGATGTAGGCCTGATGGAACAAAATTGACAACTTTAATTAAAAATTTTGTAGCTTCGCAGTTGTCAATATCAGGAAGGACTTTTGTAACTGCAGCAATTATATATCATGACGGCCCTTCAATAACATCAGGACATTACACAGCTTATTTAAAGTCTAGAAATGGCTGGTCATTCTGCAATGATTCTGTTTTAATTTTCAAAAAAAATTGCCGTATGACCTTAAAAACTCTTACCTGGTGTTTTTAAAACCAAAATTTTAGGGAAATAATCTCGGGATGTGCTCTGTGGAATTTCAAGAAGTTCTAATGGCTCCTACACAATTTGGCCTTGAGGATAAGTGTAGTTCAGAGACATAACTTCTAACCATAGGACTGGACATTATGGAGAAATACGTGCACTTTGAATGAGTTCAGAAAAACTGTTTCTTTTTATAAACTAATTGAAGCAGCCAATCAAAACATGGAGTAGAGGGAATGTAAGTCTGCAATGCTGTCTACTGTTTTACATTGCTTTGTGATTAAAAGTGATGTAGAGAATTAAATAATTGTAGTAGTCATAGAGGTAGTGTAAGTCTGCTTGTATCAGTGTCATAGGAAAAGTAGAACATGACTGAGCAAGAAGGGGAAGATATTACTATTCCAGGATTGTGAAAATGATCTTCAACATTTTAATTCTGAAAGTTGCGGAAATGCCAAATGACGGGATTGGCTTACAAGAAATCCAAGAGTTATAAATGGCTCTGACCAGATTTGGCCTTGTGGAAAATTGTGGTAGAGAGCAAGAAGTCATTTATTGCATGTAACGTGTTTTTAAAAACGATGGAGATTTTCTTTCAGAAAGTGGCGGGCTGAAAGTAATAACAGCACAAAAGAGTGTAAGCTGTTCATAGGACATCCTTGGACGTCATGGAAAGTAAGTTAACTTTAAGGAGTTCTGAATTTTGATTTCTGATGGTGTATGGGTTTTTTAAACACAATCATTTTGATTGTGTTTTTTTTTCCCCGCTGTTACATGATGAATACCTTCAAGTCACTGTTTTTAGTGAATTTTGATACATTCTGAGAACAGCAAAAATAAACCATTTAACATGTATAATTATGTATAATTAATTCTGTACTGTTTGCATTTATGATGTATATGTAGAACTGTGTAGGAGGCATGGAGAAGGTGAGGCTTCTGTAAGTGTCAAAGTTGTTGCATGCAGTGCTGCACTTCTGCGTATTCTTTCATATGCTAGACTACATCTGCACAATGAGATACCTAAGCAAAGGAAACACAAGTGATGTGATTGTGAAATGAGCAAAATAAATTGCATGTATTTCAATTACATCACCTGTGTTTCCTATCATTACGAATCACATTGTGCAGATCAAGTTTAGGTCTGTCCAGGGAAACATAGGAGGTTTGGACTTTGTTGAAGAGTGCAGTGGACATGACTCACTTCATTGGTAGACCTTCACATGTATTATGTCCTCTATTCTCTTCAACAACTCGAAATTTCATCTGCAACCCTGAGTAGGCCTCACCTGAAACAAAACTCTGGATAGTAGACATCTTATTGGCATCCTGAAGCAATTATTTAAAATTTTAGTGTCTTGCGACACTTTTCTGAAACAACAGCAATGCAAAATATGCACCATGTTTTAAGATAGGCCTCACTTCATCTGCATCAAGATACTGTTAGTTTAAAATGTATATCTTTAGGACTGTGTAGGGGGCCTGGAGAAGCAGAAGCTTCTGTAAGTGTCAAAGTTGTTGAAAAACTGTTTGTCCTTCAATCTTTGCCCTTGTCTTTTGTAATTTTTAAATACATGTTTTAATATTTTTCAAATGTTTGTTCTCTCTTTCACAGATTGAAAGTATAAAAACAAAAAGTGAGTAATTTAACGACAATTATAAGGTAAATATTTTGTACTCTTTTCGTTACATTTCTATCACATTGAACTACTATTAGTTCCACTGCTTCATTTCTTTAATCCTCAGTTTCCTGCCTTTGCTACTTCCCTCATTCCTTTCTCTATTACCTACTTACTCAACTCCTTCCACTCTTTTTCTCAGTCCCTCTCTTCTCATAGTTCCTCACTCTTGTTCACTCACTCCGTCTCTATTACTCTTAGTGTCTTTGACTGATCACTGTATCACTATTTGTTCATAATGCTTTCTCTGTGTAGTTGAAGCACACTAAGGGGCATATTATGAACACAGCCAATAAAATTATTGCTGTTTTTATTGGCAGAAAACTGGTGCAAAAGTAGTTTTAGTGGCAGTTTTCTGCCGCAAAAGCAGCTTTAGCGACACATTTCTGCCAATAAAAGCTGCAAAACTTTTATTGCCTATGTTGATGATATGGCTCTATGTTACTTACATTTCTTTGCTGTTTCAATTAATCTTTTTCTGTTATTTTTTGTTTTCTGTTTTCTATTTTTTCTCTCTGTTATTCCCCATGTTTTAATCTTATTTTGAACATTCACTCACATTCTCCAAGAAACTCTTCTTTGTTAATGTTATACTCTCTTTTTTAGGTCGAGTGACCTATCTCAATGCGCATGTGCGCATTGAGATCGGGAGCTCGATCTATTGCAGCTTAAACAGAGCTTACCGAGATCAGGCGATTCCCAGGCGATTTCTTCCAGTGCACGTGAAAGCGCGTGCACAATGCCACCAGCCGCTTGCCTCGCATTACCACATCAAAGGCAAGGCGGCCTCGTCTCAGGCCCCTGCTGCTTCACACCCTCATGCCGCTCTCCCCGCTCCGCCCCCTCCCCTGCCCGCCGTGTCGCATTTCTCCTCCGCCGGCCGTACTTTCACTTTGACGGCCGCAGGCCATCTCTCGTGTTTCTCCTTGTTATTGTTCGAGTGTTTCCCTGGCTCAGCGTGGTGCCCGATTCATGGACATTTACAGACGCTCTGGTCTCTGTTATTGTATTTCCAGGACATGGTGCCATTCTGCCGCAGCAGCATTAGGGCTGTACATAAAATGCCATGCGATAATTCACTCTAGTTTTACTTAGGCTCTCACAATGTTTTTAAGTAACGTGACAGCTGCAACATATTTAAGTGCCCAGACAGCTACAACCACACTTGTGAACAGCATTTCGTACCCCGCTCGGTAGGCGGGGTCATGACTTCACTCAAATGGTGAACAATGGCATGGGAGTCAAGAACATCGCAGAGTAGGGTTATAAGCTGGCCGGTGCTTGTTCTACATTGGCATGCAGCTCTCCCTTTGAAGACTAGATTCCTGTTTGTATTCCCCAGTCTAATATAAACAAGCATTTTTTATACTGCAATCAAAATAAAATAAAGCGGAACAGGGCCGTAAATTACGTGTGACGTACATTGCATACAAACTGAGGATTCACGTGTGTTTGTCTATACACTCCAGCACCCGCTTACACATACAGTGGTACCTACACAGCAGCACACACACACTAACAAACATAGATAGATACACAGCACAGCGTGGGACACGCACACAAACACAGTGGCTCACACACGCACACTCACAGTAGGCCACATACAGTAACTCGCTGTACACACACGCGCACACACACGCAGTACATCACGCTCCACATACACAGGCACTCAAGGTTAAATGCACACGCATAAAGTGGCACAGACACAGAGTGAGTCACACACAACTGCAAGATCAGTAATTGTCAGGTACAAACCCACTCGCAAACAGCATGACTCACAAGCGCAGTAGTGCATACCCTCACACTGTTACATGCTTAAAGTGGCACACAGTCTAAGATGCAGTGACACATAGACTATTACTATGAAGCACACACACTTAGATAGACATACCTAGGCACGTGCACACGAGCACTCCTAATTTCAGATTTGGACGTAGCATTCGCTGCGTTTTGTAGTCTGAGAGGCATTTGAAACACACAACCACCTGCCTTTAGCTCATACACTCAGAAGGTGCCAGCACAGGGCTCCCTCCTATATCCGCCTTAATGCGCTCTTGTTCTGCCAATTAATTAGCCTCCGAGGGTGGGAGCGGTCGCTCTTGTGATCCCCCCGCCTGCCGGGAGGCTCGGGCACATTACAGACGGAATAGCAGTGGTCCCCACGCCACCAGCTGCCTAATAACTGAGCTGCCTGCAGCCCGGCAGAGCACAGCTGGGACCTGTCCCACCAGGCTCGGCACCAACAGCTCCCCTAATCAGCCGGGCCAGCCGGCCACTGCGAGCCACTCTTTAGTGGGCAGATGGTGTGACTTTGGACACTTTTACCTGCGTTAAAGTATTGCATGCCTCCCTCGCCCCCCCCCTCACTCCCCTCAAACTATACACCCCTGCTTTCAAGTGGAGGCTGGAGGGCATCTTACTCATTCTAGAGACTAATTACAACTCTGATTTCTAGTGTTTATTTGGAAGGGGCACAGAAGTTGCAATTGTGTGTTGCATTATTTCTTATCAAGCACGTAGCAGCAAACACCTGGGTAGGTCAAATGCATGAGAGTATTTTTCTAGGGTTTATCCCAAGCTCAAGCATTTAAAAGTACTTTGAGATGTGATAAATGTCCAAGATCACACAGGGTGTGCCTGCAATGACACTGTAATTGTGCCCAGCTATCAGGTTTTACAATTTGCACTTCAGCCGCTGGATGGTAGGTAGGATTTGTAAAGTGTGCCCAGGATCACACAGTGTGGTCATGCAGCAGTTTAATTGTCTACTGGACCAATAAAACTAACATTGTCCAGTATACCAATCAAAATTGCTCTCCAAAGACACCAGGCAAAGCAGACGCTCCCTCAAACAGATCACCAAGCGCAATTTACCCTACTTACAGCCTAGCCTGTTCTCTGTCGAGACTTTAGCAATCTTTAGAGCACAAGATAAGATCTTTTCACATGGAAGAGTCAGACGTATTGCAATACTACTTAAGAAACAAGCATTGGCATAGACAATAGGTCTCGCCTTTGGGACCTTATACGTGTTTAGCCATGCAACAGTTGATGTTGCTGCACCAAGGATATTATGCTGCATAACTAAATACTTAGAAGGTCCCAAAGGCGAGACCTATTGGCTATGCCAATGCTTGTTTTTCTTTCACTTCGTTATCTATTTTGTTTTTCACAATTATACCCTCTTCTGTCTTTTCTTCGGTAAATAGATCTATTAAACAGTATCTCTTCTTTACTCCCTATAGCTGTCTTTCTTTTAACATCACTCTCTGTTTACTTTCCTTATACTTACACTTTTTAAAAAAAAAAAAAAATTTTGGGTTAGCTCCCGGTCCGCGTACCGGGAAGCTAACCCGGGAGCGAACCAAAAGAAATAGAGCTTGCCAGAGTGCTAAACATTGTAGCAATTTTTTTTGAAAGGGAAGGTAGTTCTGAAAAGAACTTTTTTTTTTATATTTTTGTTGTTTTATATATTTTTTTTTTTTTTGAACATTTTTTGTTTTTTTTGTATTTTTTGAACGATTTTATATTTTTTTTGGTTTTTTTGGGGGGGGGAAACAACAAAAAACAGGCGTTGAAAAGGGCTCAACAGGAGCAAAAAAAAATTACTGGGGGCGGTTAGGGCAATCATGGTGTTCATATGCTAGGTTGAGTGCATTGATGCTCATGTTGCCACAAGCTAATAATGCACGACAGTGCATACATAAATGTATCGTATGCCCAAAATTTTGTTGGATATTTGGCACAGTTTCCCGTGCCTCCTCTGGTGTTAAAGAAACCGGTATTGTTGGTCTGGCCACAGGAGTTGGTCTAGGATTGTCCAGCATATCCCTTAATTCCGCCCGGCTGTAATTTAGGGGATGTTTCCTCGTCATGTGCCTATGCATGGTGTGATTACCATAACTGTATTTTTTGTCCGTCCCTCTGGACAATTGTTCCTTGCATATGAGGCAGGTGACATACCTCGCGTTGACTTTTTTTTGTCCACGAGGCATCGAAAAAAACTGCCAGATGAAACTGGCTTTCTTTCTGGAAACCCGGGGCAACTCTTCCAGGAATTGTGGTTCTTCTCCCTCCTCATCCATTTCTTCATCTTCCTCCTCAGTGTTGGTAATCACCTGGGGAGGTGGTCCTCTCTTCCCATGAGGAGGTGGAGGTGGTGGTGGGGGTCCACCAGCTGAAGCAACCAATGAAGCCATTTTCACACAAGCAAAATAGGTCTTCCAACAAGCAAAATAGGTCTTCCTCTCACAATGATGAAAGTCAGAGTGAGGAAAGAAGGAGGGGTTTTCATCATTTGGAAAAAACAATACTTCTCAACCAATGAAAAGTGTTATTTTTAGGTCACCTGACCTAGCCTTCCATAATTATGAAACTAAAAGTGAAATGAACCAATGAAAAGTTTTATTAACAAGTCACATGACCTCTCACGCTCATGTTACGCGCTGCGGAACGCTCCCCGGTTAGCTTCCGGGTCGCTAAGCTTCGCGCCCCGGTCCGCGCCCCGGGACACTTCCGGGTGCGCTAACGCGATACGTCACAAGACGCATTTCGCGGCAACGCGATACGTCGCGCTTTCGCGCCGCGGATCGCTTCCGGGGAGCTGCGTTTCGCGCCTCGGTCCGCGCCCCGGGGCACTTCCGGGTGCGCTAACGCAGTACGTCATAAGACGCATTACGCGGCAACGCGATACCGTCACTATGTTGATTTCTTACCGGTTCGCGGACCGGATCGCGGAATCAAATTGAGCTAACGGGAAGCTTCCCGGTTCGCGGACCGGGAGCGAAACAAAAAAAATATTAAAAAAAAATTATTAATAAACATATAAAATATATTTTTGGATTTAAAGAAGAATAAATTTTACAGCTATAGATATTAGCTTTTAAAAAACCAATGAAATTCATTGAAAAAACCATAGGTTATAGACCATATATAGTTAGGAATTAGCATTTACAAAACCTTGAAAATTCACTGAAAAAACCATAGGTTATAGACCATATATAGTTAGGAATTAGCATTTAAAAAACCTTATTTTACTCACACAAAACCAATGAAATTCCATATATAGTTAGTTGTACTAACTATATATCGCGCACCCGCAATCCACTGCTGATCATGTCACATATTACATCATTCATGACATGGTCAGTGACATCACTGATGACATCACTGATGACATCTCAAATGACATCACTGATGACATCACTGATGACATCTCAGATGACATCACTGATGACATCTCAAATGACATCACTGATGACATCACTGATGACATCTCAAATGGCATCACTAATGACATCACTGATGACATCACTGATGACATCTCAAATGACATCTCAAATGACATCACTGATGACATCTCATTTGACATTACTGATCACATCACTGATGACATCATTCATGTGATAATACGATGAACCTCTTCAGACTCTAATATAACCTTAGATACACTCAGTGTAAACACAGACTCGCAGATTGTCACTCATCCATGAAGTTACACACACACCTAGTCAGTCATGCAAACAATCAATCACACCTCCATTTCCTTAACTATACAGTTAAACACACCTTACTTATTCAAACATATACTAAACATATTTACTCACTTATACAATCCTGGATACAAGAGCACAATGATCCATACAGCCACTCACACATTCACTGGCTCTTATGCACAGTTATTTATATATGTCAACTCTCACATGTACTGTGTTTTACATATGTACTTACTTTGACATGTAGCACTGAGATATCCATTCACTCACCAATACAGTCATGCACACAGTCAACCACCCATACAGCTGTTTCCACATGCACTTTTGAACCCATACATTATGCACAGAGTCATACACCTTCCCAGCCACCCACACACACTCTCAGTTTCCCATACAAATGCTTGGGCAACCAATCGATAACCCATATAGTTACTCATATAGCTACTGATCAACACATGCAGCAGTTTACAGAACAACAGACATAATGATGCACAAATTAAGACAGTTTAGTCACTAACCCATGCACTCAATGAGACACATTTAACCACTCACTCATACAGTCAGTCATGCACCTACTAAATCCTTCATCCAGACACTTATACATCCACTCATTCTTCAATATGTAAGACATATTTTAACTTTACAGAAAAATACAGTCACTGGATGTTGTCATCAGTGATGTCATCAGTGATGTCATTTGAGATGTCATCAGTGATGTCATCAGTGATGTCACTGACCATGTCATGAATGATGTAATATGTGACATGATCAGCAGTGGATTGCGGGTGCGCGATATATAGTTAGTACAACTAACTATATATGGAATTTCATTGGTTTTGTGTGAGTAAAATAAGGTTTTTTAAATGCTAATTCCTAACTATATATGGTCTATAACCTATGGTTTTTTCAGTGAAAATATATATATATATATATATATATATATATATATATATATATATATATATATATATATATATATATATATACATATATTATTGTTGTGTAAGAAAGTTACCTTGTTCCTTTACAGCTCCAGCTTTTGCTGCTCCTTCAATTTACTCAATGCTAGTATAATTGCCAGTATTATTTTGAATTCCCCAAATTGCTTCTTCCCAGGGAATTGCCTTGAGTTATGGAGCGCAGCCCCCCCACCCCACCAGTAGCCAGGTACACATGGTTGGCTTTAATAGCAGGTCACAAACTAAACATTTGAAAGTCAGGTAGATCTTTTTTGATTCATCCACAGTGCTGTGGTGTCCAGACACAACACTGACGTCTGCTGTAATTTGTAAGCATCATCATTTTGGCCTGCATTGGCACTGGTCTTGTCGTCCATACGCTCAACCATCATTCCTTCTCTTTTGCCACCTCCTCCACATGCACAAGATAAATAATTGTTTGTTTTGCAGAATTGCAATGGATTTTAAATCCTCACTATAACTGCCAGATGGTGAAAGAAATCAAGGTTGCTCTCAGGAAAAAGACGTTGATTGGTTGTCGTGAACAAGTCTCTCCTCTGCATAGGCTATGTGTTTTAAAGTCAAGTGTGGCGGTGTGCCTAGAAAATTTAAAATGGAGACAGGTGTAGAACCCACTCCTTGGGTGAGGTCAATGGAGATGGAGCTAGGATCAAATCAAGAATGGACAATCAATAGATTTTTAAATAGTTACTCATAATCAGAGGAAAAGAAAACACAAAGAGACACATGCTGAAAGTGGTTCTTCTCCCATATCTGCAGATCAGCAACCGAGGGGCAAAGGTAACAGAGAAGAGAATATTCCTTGGACATTGAAGTTCAGAATCAGGACCATCTCCATGAGTGCATCAAAAAAGGGGAAAGAAGCCTAGGAATAAGGTGAACTCACGTGAAGAAGTACATTTCCTACTCATTGAAATTGCCTGCCACTTCTGGAATGTAGTTCATCCTAATGGAGATGTTTGCTTTCATCCAATGAGAGAGATGAAAGTTTAATTTCACCACCAGGACTCACTCTTCTACTATCATAATGATTTATAGAGCCGATGTTGACCCTGTTGTCCATCCATATCAAAATAGCATGATCAATGTGTGAGGAAGAAAATATTTAGTTTGCAATCATGATTCTATGTCAGGACCGGAGGCTTCAGATTATGCTTTTCTCTCTTCGCTGTTTATTTTACAAAACCACACAGCAGCCAGAAAAGCAACTTATTTTCTCGCAAAAAATATATATGTCAAACACCCAACATGGGTTAAGCATATAAACATGAGAAAAAACACATGGGATAAACCACAACTCCCATCAGCCCAAGAACTATAGTCCTTTCATAGTGTCCATGACGTCAAGGTAGGGCGTCCATCTTAGGCTCTCTTCCTCTTTCTTCGCTACTTCGCAGCCAGTTAAGTGCCTTTTTCCCTTTTCTCCCGCATAATGGGTGTAGCGGGATGGTTTGGGTGTTGGCACTGGGTTTTTACTTAAATGATTGTTGGGCTCCTTTGGCGGGTTTACACGCATGTGTTTTTTCCCTTTTCAGAGCCCGTGTTTCTGTGCTTTGTCGCGGGGACGTTTTCGCCCCTGACGCGACTGTCCCCGGAGTTGCGGCCTGCATCTGTGGGCGCCAGAGGGCGCCGTCGCGTCTCGTTCTCCCCGGCGCGGCTTTCCCTCTGACGGGAACCGCGCGGAGGAGAGCGACAGCGTCTGCAGCCTTCGGTTACCGCCTCACCGTGACGCCCGGTCAGGGTTGTACTGTCCCATTCTTCTGACGCCCCGTGTGGGTCTGTATTGGCGGATTACCGCTCCTGACGCCTGCGGGCTGTACCTCAGCACAAATTTGTTAACTTTTCCCCAGCTGTTAAGTGCGCTAGGGAGGCGGCATTGAGCCCGGTCTCGTGGGAGAGGGCCTGAGCGCACTGAGAGGGGTGCTGCCTCTTATGCTTCTGGGTTCCCAGATCTGAAAACGTCGCTAACCTTGGGTTAGCCCATACCTTCTGGTACCTGCAGCCAGTATTAATCCTTCCCCTACCCTCGGGCTTTAGTCATGGCGGAGGGGTACTATGTGGAGGAAGAAGAGTCCCACCAGTACCTGGGGGATGACGAGTTTTACGAAGCAGTTGACCAGTCTATTTACAGATGTGTCCAGGAGATTGTGGGCCCTATGGAGGATAGACTCTCGGCCCGCATAGTTGAGGAGTGCGCGAAGTTGGCCCCGGTACCCCTGGGGGCCCAGGGGGCCTCCCCCACTTCTCCTGAGGGCAGACCCCCCGCCCCCAAAAAGGTGTGTAAGGCTGGTGGCTCGGGGGCTGCGCAGGGCGTGGATAAGGACGCCTTCGAACGCCTCAGGGACGCGTTTTTGGCGAAGGCGACCGAACCCGAGTCCTCTGCGTCACTCCCGGCCCCAGGCCCTCCAGCGTCGACGGCGACAGCCCCTTCCTCTCTGGGAGGGCTCTCCCCGGTGGACACGGACGATGACGGTGACTCGGTGCGCTCGTGGCGACCGTCCGGATCAGCGATTGAGTTGCCCCACGACGCCTCAGGTATGTTAGATCCGGATGATATCATCCATCCGAGGTCGGCGGCCTGGGCGACGGGCGACAAGGTCGCGAAATTCGTGGCGGGGCGCCTACGCAAGCCACTTGAGAAAGAGGCACGTAGCTGCCTACGGGGAGAGTGTCCGCGACCTACGCTGGAGGGCAAGGTGGCCATGACCCCGGAATTGGACGGCAAGATGGCCACCTTTATGGCCAAGTTTGTCAAGGACCCCCGCAAGGGCATTGATCGCTCGTGGCGCTCATGCCAAGATAAATTGCTAGACACCATAGGCCCCTTGACCAAGATACTTGATATGGCAGAGGACGCCAAGGTCTCTGGTTCCGCCATTTCACCTGAGGTCCTTTCCAATTGGGCGCAGAGGGCTGTAATCTTCTTGGGAAATGCCAACTGCGCCCTCTCGACCGAGCGTAGACGCTCCTTGCTAATCAAGTTGGATCCCAAATTGGGGGACTTAGCCTCCTCGGAGGCAGGAGCGGTGGCCCAGGGCGGTCTCTTTGGAGACCCTTTCATTAAGGAACTCGGCAAGTTCGTTTCCACCTTCTCCTCCCTGGATAAAGCCCAATCCACCATTAAGAGGGTGTTTAGTCAGCGTTTTTCCAGGGGGGCCGGTCGCGGTAGGGGCCTCGCGACCGGCCGTGGCGGCCAAAATCAGCAGAACAAGGGACATGGCTCCGGCAGAGGCCAACAAATTTCCTCCGCCAATTACAACACCTTTTACCCTTCCAGAGGGCAACGCTTCAGAGGAGGCCGCGGCACCTACAGGAATGACGCAGGAAGCGGCAATTCACACGGTGAGTGTTATCCCGGCGGACAGCGTCCGCATAGGGGGGAGGCTGGCTTGTTTTCCGGACTCTTGGTCAGCGCTCACGAACGACGCATGGGTTCTTCAAACCGTGCGCGGTTTCCACATAGACTTTTACGACCGGCCTTACCAGCCGAGGGATCCGCGCCCCATTCTCTTTTCCCAGGCGGATGCCAGGTTGATCGACGAGGAGGTCTCGGCGTTGTGCCGAAAAGGGGCCGTCTGTCTTTCGACAAGGCATCCAGCAGGTTTCCTCAGCAATATTTTCCTTGTGGAAAAGACGGACGGGGGAAAGAGACCGTGATAAATCTCCGGGAGTTCAACGGTTGGCTGGTCTACAACCACTTCAAGATGGAAGGCATCCATCTTCTGAGGGACATTCTCTTAGCCAACGACTGGATGGTTCGTTTGGACCTCAAAGATGCTTACTTGGTGGTCTCTATTCACCCGCCGCACAGGCGATTCCTTCAATTCCTCTGGCGGGAGCAGGTCTACGAGTTCACTGCCCTTCCTTTCGGGCTCTCCTCGGCCCCGTGGTGCTTCACCAAGCTGTTGCGCCCGGTGGTGGAGGTCCTTCGGAGCCAGGGCATTCGAATGATTGTCTACCTGGACGACATCCTCCTCATGGCGCAATGCCCCAGGATGTTGACCCTTCAGCTCAACCAGTCCAACACCTATGGCAGGTTTCTGTCATTATCCACAACTGTAGTGAATTAGAAATGGACTGAGTCACTTAGATGAACTAAATATTGTAATGTGAGTCTAGCTACCAGTTGGAGAATGCGTAATGCACTAATTGCTGCATGTGTATACAGGACCATGAGACTATGTAAAAACAGAAAACTGTTTCCATTGTTCCTCTAGTAACTGTCTTTCTGGAAGCTAAAGATTATGAGATAATGATGTAGAGATGGGACTGCATTTTTCAAATCACAATAGAACAAAGGAAAGTATTACCAATCGCAGGATCAGACTATGTGCAGTTCAAGACCAGGGCCCAGCCCAGATTTACCTTATGATTACCCTTGCTTCACGCAAGGTGACACAAGACAGTTCAAGTCCTTTAATGGGACTTACTAAGCCACACAAATCGCCATGAAAGCCACCTAAATCCAGAGTAACTCAAGGTAGCATAAATCACTGCCTAGCATTACTCTGATGTTGGGAAGGTGTTCCATGGGTGGTGCATGGGTGTTCCCATTCATTCATCCATAGATTTTGATTCAAACCCAGATTTACTTAGACCTGTAAATCTGGGATTGCATCAAAATGGTACCCCTTCCCAACAGCGACGGAATGAGGAGACATATCTTTATTTCTCCTCATTATTTGCTATTTCTGCAATTGCTGCATTCTGAAGCACACATCAAAAGAGGAAAATGTATCAAATGATTGTTTTTGTGCAGCAAGGTGCCCTTCCTGTACAAAAACAATCCTGCCTCTAACACAGGCACCCTTGCATTGTGCAAGAGTTCCTGCATTGGTGCTAGGCAGTACCTTTGTAGATATGGTGCATTTCTTCTCTTCCTATCAAGTGGTCTACGGGCACTGCATTGAGTTACTTTTTGATAAAACTTCTCCAGGTTTTGAACTGAAACCATCTTTATTATGTTTATTAATTATTTGCAAAAAAAGAATACCATTGTAGACCTGATCAGTAGACATTCTCTACTATCCACAGACACTCCACTGCTTTGTTAAACTCTATGGGACATATGTACAATGATTAGGAATAGCTATTTCCTAATTGAAAATCATGGTGAATTACAATTAGGAAATTGTTACTGCTAATGTATGAAACTGTTTTGAGTTTCATTTGTGATTCCAAGTAAGTCGCAAATAGACCTCCCTCATGAACATTAATGAGGTAGGTTGCAATTAGTGGCCGAGTAGGAATCATAGACTTCACAAGGATGGCGGCCTGCTGGGGTCAGCAAACCAACACATCTGTGATTACTTTTAAATAAAGCAATTTTTATTTAAATGCAGCCTTTTTTCATTTAAACGCGTTTAAAAAGAAAAAAATTTAACTTTGAAGTTTCATTTTCTATGAGTAGGCAGTGGTCAGCTCACATGGGATTCTCAAAGGGAAAGGGAACGCTTTGGGTCCACTTCCATATGTGAATGGGTTACCACCAAATATGAGTTGGTGGTAAAGGGCGTATTTTGGTTGTAAAACATTCATACATACTATTTCTATTCTGTATTTGGAAGAGATACCCAAAACATGCCCCTTCCAAATACTAAAAAGCAAAACCCAAATTCCGATTCAGAAACGGGTTACTGAATTGCAATTTGGGCTTAGTTTGTATATGCCAAAAGCATTTATCTGGTTGTCACCATACAAAAGCTTTGAAATTCTGGCCTTATTTTCTTTCTGAAAGGTTAGCAATTAATATCCATAAATTGACAGTCTCGATGTGCATTTTGAGGCCAATGTACATTTGTTCTGAAAGTAACTGATGGAACGGTCAGCCAATAGGGTGGTCAAAAATCACCTATTTCCTCTGAACCAAAGAGGATTTAGACCTATGGCCTAAAAACTAACCTTTATGGCTTTTTCACGGACTATAGTTCCACCTTTGGCACTGTAGACAAGGGGATCCTATGGTCAACATTTGTAAAGTTGGTTATATACTCTTAGCTGCTTCAACTAATAATCGTGTTACAAACCAATAATTACGTGTATGTCATCAATGGCGCAAGGAAACCACCAGTCAACTGAGATGTTGAGTATAAAGGATCCATAGCACAGGTGTGTTTTGGTCCTCTCATTATAAGCGCTGTATGACTAATTTGATGGATAAACAAACTTAACCTATTCTGTTCTCAGCTATATTGGGTGGTACACCATTTTCATGCATATTGTGCAGAATGTTGACAATAAACACCCAAATAGGATCTAGCAATCTCCGAGTCGGCTTTGGTTGTACATTAGAAAGCCATATTGACTAAAATATCCGTACAAAAATATTGCCTCATTGTGTGTAACTTTTTTATCAACTCCAATATGGCACTATTTTGGCAAATAATTTTAAGAATAAATAATTTTTTCAGATGATATTTTGGTGCACATATTTTAGAATCATGCACTAGATTCATCTGCACAATTATGAGAATAAATTCATGACCAATGACAGCAAGACTAAAGCTATGTTTTCAACTGTGGGATTACTAACATAAATTGTTCCAGAAGCCGATAGCTGGTGGTCACCTTGAACTGCAAAAGCTCAAAGCTTTGGCAAGTTACAGCCGGGCTCACTCTATTTTGTAGAACTTTTGGGTATGGTTCTTTAACTTTCTGCTGATGGCCCTGGAGTATAGCGTTTTCCTTTAAATATCTATATTGCAATCCTTTGGTTGGATTAAATGTGCCCTAACCTCAATGTTATCTTGGTAAATTCAGCACAGGAATTGGTGGGGGTCAAACAATCAACAACACAACCACTTTCTCAGATGGAATTTGTTTAGCCATAATGGTCCAAAGCCTGGAAGGACAGTTTCTCTGGTATTTCATAGGAATTTCTCAGAAATCATCAGCCCTCCTTTGCAGTTATTTGTGGGACCACCTTCATAAGCTTTTTCCCAGGAAAAGTAGTGTCCTTGCATTGTAGCAGTCAATAGAATAAAAACTGAGCTTCATGTGTTACACCCTTGTGACCCCTTGCTACCTCAGAGGTGCCTCAGAGTACATTGGACCATGCAGCCTGCCAACATTTCATCTGACTCATGTTCATGCAACTTCACTTGTTGAAAGTAGGATAGCTGGGGGTACCTCTTGATGCAGACATAGTCTTTGCTACCCCTCTTGTATACACTTGTGATTCATCTAGGAATGTTAGACCTTAGGAAACCTATCTTTACCCGTTTTTATAAGTGGCAATTCTCTCATGTGTAAAGAGAAAAATTGATATGGTTTGTGGCAGAGTTGCAAACGTTGTCAAGGAATTTCTTACTTTATAATCTGAATAGGATTTTTGATTTTTGAATATAGGTCTGTAATCTGGCGTCACTCTTTCTCATGAAGTTATATAATTTTTCTTTAAAAAAATGTATTAATCTGTTTGCCATCGTTTTTATGCTTACCATGAACTTAAATATTAAAAATAATAATAATAATACATACTTTCATTTGTTTGGATTGCATGTGTTACATAGAGGTTCCTGTACTAATGTGTTCTCAACCTCCTCTTAGGAAGTTAGTGCTAAAATGTGTTGCTAATTTAATTAATGTACTATTTAGCTTTTATTTAAAAAAAGGAACAAACGGCACGATTATGAAGTCGGACAGACTGCAACCACATGAGAGCTGGTTGGGGTCCACCCGACATTTCACATTGCGGTCGGCCCACCACATTATGATGCGGCGGGCGGAGGGACCATGCCATAATGACGGCAGAGCCAGGCTCAGCTCCACCATCCAGATTATGATGACAGTTTCCGACAGCCCATTTATGTCAGCCTTCCCAACATGGAAAGGCTGTCGAAAGTGTCAGAAAGCATTTTTGGGGGTCCATGGCAGGGCCCCCTTCCACCCAGGCCCTCGACTATGGGGCTGGGGGGCACCTATTGAGGTTCTGTGATTTTGCGTGCTTTTACTTTCTTTTCTAAACATGGGTTTCTGCCATGCGTCGTGACTGCCATCTGGTGTTGCCTTTTACGTAGGCCTCAGAAGTTAGTCTGCGAGCAAAGCAGTCTGACCTTTTGTGGGTCAGGTGTACATTAACTAATGTTTCCTTCGTGCGCTGGAGTTAATTTCAGAAGCTGGCCTTTCACTTGGAATTGACCCTGCCAAGCCAATTTCCCTGCAAGATCGTTATCCACTTTCCCAATCACCATTCAAGACATTTGTTAACCTTTAAGTTTCTTTACGTTTCTGTAATCTTGCACATTATCTGAAACTACTTTTCTTTACTGTTTCTTCATTTCATGGGGTACGCTTTCAATTAAGGGTTTGTTCGGGCCTTCCAAATTATTATTTAGATATGCCTAAATATTAACTTGTGGGTTGGGACACTGTAAAATGAGCTTTACTATATGATGCTGTGTGATGTCATGTATTTTCTATTAGTTGAACTTTGGTGCAGGGGCGTGCATTTTAAATGTACCTTTTTGTGTATAAATAGGGATGTCTCGCCATAGTAAATTGAGCAGTTTCTTGAGTTGTACACTGTGTTGTATTACTGGGATTTCTGCTACTGGCTGCAGCTAATAAATTTGATCTCTGACGCCACCGAGAAGTATTCAGTGTCTCTGTATACCAAGGCAAGGGAACCCAGAGGACTTTGGGCGTGTCCCTGGCGCCGCTGGGTACTTGAAATCCTACCTACGGGATTCAGAAACGAGGTTTTTTTGATGTCCACGCCACTTCAAAACCGAGTTACTAAGGTCAGAATGTAGTGGACTGTACCAGATATCGAGAAAACGCAGAAGTCATCTAAAGAATATAAAGGGATTGCATATGAGCGGTTGTTTATTAACTCACAAGAACTTCCTACTGGTGTGACTTACACAGTGAAGGTTGCAGCGTTCTACTCCCCTATGTGATTGAAGTTATTGTCAACGGTTGAGATTACTTGGATGATTACAGGTACAGCCTGCAGTATACATTCGGACAAAAACGAAGTCTGAATAGAAGTGATGATCTGCTTCAACGCAGTATCCTGTATATCTATACAGAGTATATAATTGTCTTTGGGAAGATCGGCTATTCTGCTAAGAGGTCCTGAGGAAGGTGGTCTTATCCCACCGAAACGCGTCGACCTTGCGCAATAGATCATATAACAACTTGTGATCCCTCCGACACAGAATGAAGAGTGAATGTTGAGTGTATGAAAGTGGGTGTATGATAATTTGGTAAATGTGTATCAGGTTTTGTTTTCTCTGTATGGTATCTGTATTTTAATTGCCCAAATGCTAAATCTTATGTGCTCTTTTGTAAAATGATGTTATAAATTCAAAGGAATAATATAAAGAAATAACAAAAAAATAAATAATAAAAAAATCTTAAATGAAAAAATACATGTAGCCACCTTGTGTTGAAATTTTTTTTATTTAAAGTACAAAAGCTGTGATTTGCAGAAATTAGTAGGTCATCAGGGAATATCGCTCTGTCATGTAGCTTTACCAAGGCAAGGGAACCCAGAGGACTTTGGGCGTGTCCCTGGCACTGCTGGGTACTTGAAATCCCAGTTCTTCACTATGGTGCCCTCTGCCTGACATCGTAATCAGGCCAAGGTATTCAAAACTAACTTTACTCTTGTTTCTGCTTGTTGTTCATGGCCACAACACCTCGACCATTTGTCTCTGTTTCAATTTTATGTATAGCACTATCATACTTACATATTTTACGCAAAATTTGGTTATGGGTATTGGTAGCTGATGAATCCTAAAGGTTTCAGGGCGGACAATAAAAATCCAAGTACAACATGCAAATGAGCACATTGAGTGACCATGAACTGAACAAGGATGGAGAAGTGGCAGGGGCGTAACACAGGCCCCCGCAGACCACGCCTGCACAGCTCCAAACACATGCATTTGCCCATCCTGGAAAACGTTGTAACCTCAAGGTGAAGCCTTGAAGCATCATCGCCAACTCTAACTCTCCAACCAAAAGCAAATTAGTTATTGGAGGCAGTCTGCACTTTTGTTACTTGCCCCAGCTCTTTAAATGAATGGCACTCTGGCAGTCTGCTGACCCCGCCCAGGGCCAAAGCTGATACCGCCCAAACACAAACATATCCTGTGGCACTTATGTCATTCACTCCTACATATCTAACCTTATACCTCTACATTGTGCCTTCAGGGCGAGTAGTTCATCACCTGGCACATGTACAGTATCACCATGCACCCTGAAAAAACAGTGTCCTCAGCAATTTTATTGACTTAGCAGGCAGCTCTTTCCTTTGAGCTGGTTACGCTGCTCAGTGACTTTCTTCTCCTCCTTCTTCTATCCTGGCAGGGCAACGCCCATTTCGCCCTTGAATAGCAGCCATCTCTAGTTACAGAACCCTTTCTGAGGTTCAGTAACCTCTTAACCGAATCACAAAATAGGTTTAGTACATGACAATGGCCACTTTGCCGTCACAAATCACGTGACTTTGCGAACTGTAGGCTGTTTTACTGCATATTGCTTTGTACATCGATTCCAAAATATGGCCTTTGATATTTTCCTTGTTTGTGAGGTAGACAGGAAGCTGTTATATTAGTTAGTAAGTGTATTATGTGTGCTGTTACCACATGAAACTTCAAGTTAAATTAACCAGAATAAACATTGATCCCAAGGATTTTTCTGTTTCACATCTTGCATACTTGATCAGCTGTGTTGGCAGTGTGGGAAATCAAACCAGAGCAGCATATATATATAAAAGTGTATTAATATGGATCACTTCTACCTATTGAGGATTTTATGAATCTTACTTTATGTATATGTAGGATTTGGCCCATTTACAAAGGATAAAATATAAATTCACTTAAACTGAAGTTTCTGTACTTGTGGTTGTTTAATCTTTCTTCAGTCCAGACAAACAATTTATAAGGTATTAAAAAATGCTTTCCTCTTTGCACAGTCATTTGGGTCACGCATATCATTGATGGAAATGAATACATGTGATTCCAACTTTCTGGTAGAATCTCACTATTAGTCAATGGTGTTTCATTAGACTGAATTATGCTATATTACAGAAAATAAGATACTGTATACTGACTAATACTGCAAAGCCATCCGCAGGCATGCTTCTCCAAACATTTATCATATTGTTTTATTATGAAAATAATTATTTTAGAAATAGCTGAAAGGAATGGAATTGGAAATTTGACATTACCTTAAACACTCTAATTGCTGTCACCCAGCAGGTCCTACTGTCTTCATCATCCGCGCAAAGCAGTTTCAAGTCGCTGGTCCCTCCTGCTTTGTTATTCTAGAAAAACATATAATATTATTTAACATTTACACATATATTGAAGATACGACCTGTTGACATCAAAACCACTGAAGTTCTTCCAGTTATTGTTTTATTAAACAAACCCTACTTTCAAAAAATAAACATTAAATATATATATAGTTATTTGTTACATGCCTTAAACCAGAATCCATATTTTTGTTGGCCCAGTCTATTAATTTATTTTAATGTACCTTAAAACAGAATCCATATTTTGTTGGTGCTCCATGTGTCTGTTTGACTGACACTAGTAAGTAAACACCAGCGTTGTTAAATTCACTGAAAAAATGTAGATATCTTGGCTCCTGTAATGAGATTAAATAAAACGTGTTCCATATTACAAACATAAAAGTTCTACATATGATAGTTAAGGGTACTATTGAATGCATTAACACCACCATTGCATGTTGAAAATTCATTGGTATGCACTTCTGTATCCGAAATAATTATTCATTTGTGGCCGTATCAACCTACATTTGTCTTTCATTTCCAAAAGTGTGGAAAGGAGGTTACCTCTGATTTTACCTGATTAAGGAATGTGCAATATTGAGCAACTTTGTTCCCCAATGGACGGAACTGACCCGCTCTCGACATGGGAATTAATCCTGAACTAAATGGATAGGAACACAGGTAGCAAGGCACCGAGAACCAGAAGCATCTTTGACAATGGATACAAGGGTCCTAGATGAATGCAATCTTTATGAAGCCAGTTTTGCTTCAAGGCTGTTACTTTGCATTGAACAAACTTCAAAATGAAACAAGCTTCAAAATTCACTGAAAAAACAACGGTTAAAGGGACATTAAAGACCGATGAAAATGCCAGTTTTAAACGGATGTGACCACTAAAATACACCAGCTATAGTTTATTTTATTTATAAGATTTGTATAGCGCGAACATGGCTCAAATGGGTATCAGAGCGCTTTACATAAGGATGACGCAGAAATAGGAACACATCTCAAAGAGCCAAAACAAGGTACAAGTAGTTCAATGTGTCACACGAGTAAGAATTACATAGTGGAGGGAAATAGGTAGAAGGCTATTGCATCAGCTGATTTAGGACAATATACATCAAGAACAAAAGGGACAGTATGGCAGGCAACAGTAGGTCACAACAGATGACATGAAATAGTGAGGATATCCAAAAGGTCTCGCGGTACGAGGAGCAAAGATTCTAGATCAGCGTATTGTTCATTAGTAGTGCTTTCACTTCCCTTTTGAAGGTGGAAGGAATAAGCCTTGTCTATGCTGGAAGGGCATTCCAGATTCTCGGGGCAATGTCTGAGAATGAACGGTAGTAGGTTTTAAGCTTATTGAATTTCTTTGGCTTGAGCAGCAAGGTGCCGGTGCTCCTTGTGGGCCGGGAGCTCCCAGAAAGTTCCAGCTTATTTGCCAGGTAGAGTGGGGTATTGAACTGAAGAGCTCTATGGGTCATACAAGCAATCTTTAATTGGATCCTTGCCTCAAAGGGAAGCCAGTTGAGTGATTTGAGGTCCAGCGAGATGTGGTTGGTTTTCTTAGAACCCGTGATGAGTCTCGTAGCCGCATTTAGCGAAGCTCTGATGGGGACTAAACTGAGTTTTGGCAGTCCGCATAGAGTAGCACTGCCAAATTCTAGTCCGAAGATGACCAGTGCTTGCACTGCCGATTTGAAGTCCTCCTGGGGCAGGTAGGGTTTGATTTTTCTTAGGATGCACAGCTGGAAATTCACTCCTTTGGTAGATGCTCTGATGTACTTCTGCATGTATAGGTTTTTATCAAGCAGTATTCCAAGTGATTTTGTGGAGTCAATGAGGTGTGGTGTGCAGTTGAGCGCGGTGAGATTAAAGAGATATTTTTCAACAGTGAGGGTATGCCTAGTCGGTGCAATGAGGAGGAATTCAGTCTTAAGGGCATTTAGTTTGAGGTGGTTGGAGGTAAGCCAGTTTAGGGTTTTGAGCAGGGTTCCGTTGAGAGCCTTGATGTCTTTGGGGGAGGATATTTTCATGTATAGTTGGGTGTCATTGGAGTACATGTGATATTGGAAGTTGGAGGCTTTAAGTATTACCATCAGTGGTTCCAGGAAAAGGTTAAAGAGAGTGAGGGAGAATGAGGACCCTTGTGGAACACCGAGCATGCAGGGACTGGGGTTGGATAGAGTCTGATTGGATTTGACTCTTTGAGTTCTATTGTTGAGGAAAGAGGCAAACCATTTAAGGACCATGCCAGAGAGTCCCATTCTGCATTCAAGGAGGTGGAGAAGATTGTCATTCTTGACAGTGTTGAATGCAGATGAGAGATCAAGAAGAATTAGTAGGCAGGCTTCATTCTGGTCCAGTAAAGTGAGAGCGTCACCCACTATGTGGGTGATGGCCGTTTCGGTACTGTGCCAGTGCGGAAGCCCGATTGGAATTGGTTGAGGAGCTGGAATTGATCAATGTGTCTATGAAGTTGTTCATGAACATATTTCTCCAGTAGTTTAGCTAGGGTAGGAATGTTTGTGATAGGTCTGTAGTTTTTCAGGTCTTCAGGGTCAGCCAAGGTTTTTTTTAGGATGGGGAGCACTAGGCCCTCCTTCAGGCAGTCCGGGATCTCGCCTTGACGGAGAGAGGCATTGATGATCTTGGACCAGAGTGGTGCTAATGAGCCAATCATTTCTTTATAGAAGTTGGGGGGGAGGGGGTAATTGAAGTGGTTATAGGGTTTGATGGGTGTGAGAGTGTTGAGGATGGTAATCAAGGGGTGTGAATTTGCTCCAAGAAGCATTATTTTGGGGAGGGAAAACAGACTGGCTGGATGAGGGCATGGAGAGGGAGGAGGCAGGAGGGGGTGAGAGTAAGAGTGCAGCCAACCTAAGGTCAGATTCGATCTTGTTTGACTTTTCTAGGAAGAAGTCAGCAACAGCTTCGCAATTTGGCTGTGGACGAGCAAATTGCTGAGATTGGGTGAGTGCGTTGTTGGATTGTGTTTTAATCATCTCAAATAGTCGCTTGAGGCGATTTCTTGCTTTGTCAAGTTGGGCTTTGAAGAAGGAGAGTTTTGTGGTTCTAATGAGCTTGTTGTATCTACTTCTTTTGAGTCTAAGGATTTTTAGCAGATCCGTGGAGGGAGTGGATCTCCAAGAGCGTTCAGCTAGTCTAAGGCTATGTCTGTCCCTGTTTAGGTTGTCGTTGAACCAAGGTTTGGAATCCTTGGCTGGTATTCTTTTTAGTTGTAGGAGGGCCGCAGCATTTAGCGCCTTGAGCATGGCACTGTTATAGTGCAAAGTGAGGTCATGCACGTCGGTCATGTTTGCAGGCTGAGGAAGGGAGTCATTGCAGTGAGCTATGAGCTCATTAGCGCTAGCGTTGAAAAGCGATCTTTTCCAGTGTTTTAATTTTAGTGGTTGAGATCTATTGGGAATCCAGCATTCAAGGATAAGGAAGCTGATATTGTGATGGTCCGACCGATCACAGGGAAGAATAGATCCAAGAAGAATGGTGTTGGGCTTGGAAATTATTAGGTCCAGTGTCGAGCCTAAGTTGTGTGTGGGGTTATCACAGAATTGAGATAGGGAGAGGTCTGTTAGGAAGTTCTTGAGAGTGTTAACCGCCTGATCATGCGGGTCATTCCAGTGATGGTTGAAGTCACCAAGGAAGATCTGTGGGCAGTGACGGCCCCGATTGGAGGAGATGGTTTCCATAGTTTGTTCAATTAGAGGGAGGTTATCCCCAGGGCGGGGGGTAGAAGATGTGAAGGGAGCATAAGGGTCTGTGTGCACTAGTGATGTCTATTCCTAAGTATTCACAGGAAGAGAGATTAGCTGAGGAGGATTGTTTTGTTGTGAGAGAGTTGCGGAAGATGCAGGCTATGCCACCACCAATTTTCTTGACGCGATCTAGTCTGATAATATTGTGGCTGGGAGGGACTAATATGTCAAGGATAGGCCCAGAGGGGTCGTTGAGCCAGATTTCTGTGAGGACAAGGAGGTCTAGTTCTTGGGCAAGGATGAGCTCAGCAAGGTCTGCAGCATGTTTAACTGCTGATCTGCAGTTAAGTAACATGCAGTTCAGGTGCGGCTTGTGCAGGCGGTCCATGATCGGTGGGTGTGTGAAGTTGATCTGCATGAGATTATTTGTGTTTAGGACATTGGAGTTGAGTCTGGGAGCTCTGTACGGATTGGATGTGATGCTTTGGATGGGTTCCGAGAACATTGCTTAGGACGGATTGGGCTGGGGGTAGGTAGTGGGACTACTTGTACAGATCTGGAGGGGACTGGGGTGAGTGAGTGCCGAGAGGTGTACGAACAGAGGAAGGAGATGATATCTGGTTCAGAAAGAGGATTCATGGACCTGGAGGGTCTAGATGGGGCGTTCGGGTAGGGGGTGGTGTTCCAGTTCTGGCCTGAGGGAATATCTGGTACTGAGAGAGGGTACATGGTCCTGCAGGTTCTTGCTGGGGTGTTAGGATAGGGGTTGGTAGTCCAGTTCTGGACTGAGGGTTTCAGCAGAAGCCTATGCAGGGTCTCCAGAGAGCTTTTGTTGGAGGAGAGATCAAGTGCCAGCTCTTCGGTTGACTCAATGCATTTTTTAATAACAATTTTGAGAGATAGAAGTACTTGGTTTATTTCATTGAGTTTTGCAACAGGCTCTGAAAGTGGATTATGTATCATGTGGCGGGTAGGTGGGGGATTGGACAGTGGGAGGGGAGGGGGGAAATCCGGGCTGGATGAGGGGTGAGTTGAGCCAGAGGGGAGGTCTCAATGTGATGAGTGGGAGTGCAAGGAGAGCATGCAATGGGATGGAGGTTGGGAGAAGGGGGGCTGTGAGAATTACCACTGTGAGGTAGGGTAGTTCCAGAAGAGAGGGCAACGGGATTGAGGTCGGGAGATTTCCTCGTGTCCTGTAAGGGACTGCCAGGAGAGTGGGCAATGGGAGTGAGGTTCAGGGAAAGAGGGTTAGAGGAAAGGGGGTTAGGGGAGGGGAGGTTGGGAGAAGGGAGGTTAGAGGAATTAATGTTGAGGGGCAGGCGAGCAGGCTGTTAAATGAGGGAGTGAAGAAGGGGGAAAATGATATGTGACGGGGAGGTGTCGGAGAGGAGGGCGGCGCAGGGAAAATGCCCTGCTCCTGAGTTGGTGGCAGGTGAATAGTTTGGCCGGTGCAAATTAGGTGAATTTGGGGCAGCTCGGGTATGTGGAGGTGAGGTCATGTCTGTGTTGGTAGCGGTATGATGGGTAGTCCTCAGGTTAAGGCCCCTTGGGGAGGGCTCAGTATTGTCTTGAAACGGGGTAAGGGGACGCCCGCTTCTAGGTTGGGTAGGGTAAACATTAGTGACCAGTGAACCTTTAAGCAGGGCAAATCTGTCATCAAAGATGTCAAGGTTGAGGTCGGAGGCCTGAACTAGAATTGTCCCATTGTTGTAGATAGATATTGTAGCATTTGCTCTAAATTTGGGAGACGTTGTAGCCATAGTCGAAGGCCATGCGGGAATTTTTTAGTCGGGGAGATTTTGAGTGAGGAGAGGAAAATCGACCTCCACTGAGCTCTTCGTAATTATAATTATAACTTGCGCCCGGTCATGCACAGTGTTGTCATCAATAATGTACTTTCAGATACTGCAGTCATGTAATCATTGATGTCCTTGAAAATGTCATGAGTGATGTCATATTTGTGGTCATAAGCAGTGCATGGCAAGGGTGTGAGTTATAGTTACTTTAGGGCACAGATTATGGATAAATGAATGGTTTGTTGAATGGATAAGCCCAAAACTTAACAGGAATTATATGAAGTGGAAGAACATTTTTTTGGGGGGGCGAACATTTTGTGAAAAATTCATCAAATGACACCAGATTTGTAGGCAAAACAAAACATGTTTTTCGTATGGGAGTGCAGACATAACTACCGGGTGGAGACAACTATTGGGTAACATATATATATATACATATATATATATATATATAGACAGATCAAGACAGACTGAGTATGTCGAAACGCGTCATGCTGGGGCACTGGCCAGGACTGACTGGATGCCATCAATCAAATCAATAAAGCACTGGGAAACTTTATTTGAGTCCCTTGAGTGGTCCGTACCTGTTATTCATCGCGCTGAAGGATGTTGGCGTATTGCAGGTTGTTGCGCTATATATATATATATATATATAAAGTTAAACAGTTACTGTAGTTAGGAATACTTTACTTATTTTTTCCATGCAAACTTACTTAAAATACAGAACTAAGTTCACAACTTCAACCAGTCATGTGTGGTTACATAGTTGAATACACTGTGTATGGAGGTGCGTAAATTATAATAATTAGGTGTTGCATAAATTATAGATTTATTGTATGAGTAGAAATTAAAAAAAGTTTTCTTTTTCAGTTTTAATTTAGCACAATTGCAACACATAATTCCTTTCAGAAAGTTACCAAAGCTTATCAAAACATATCAGTCATAAGTTTCAACACAACATACATAGTCTGATCATACTTTGTATCATCGTCCATCAACTTCCCAGCCACCACCCCCCCTCTGCTATGAGCTCTGATGGGAGAGATGTTTGTGGGTCCTCCCTGTGTGTTCAGTAGATGGTGTGGAGGCCCACAACCCACGATCCCTACACATGCATGTCTTTAAAGCTTTCCATATTTTGTCAAATTTTGGTTGTGTATTATGGACTATGCCTGATAGGTTTTCCATCATATAAATGGACCATATCTTACTCCTCGACAAGTGCATTGATGATGTGAAGCACTGGTTCAACTCCAGAGCGAACACCTCTCTGGTCGCAACAAGAAGCTGTGAGATTAATTTGACTTGTGGGGTCATCATTGGAGAAAGTTACTCTTCTTCTGGGTTGCCTAACAGTTGCGTCAGGGGATCGAGCGGGATCCAGGTGCCAGTGATTTGTTGGATCTGTTGCACAATTCCCTCCCACTACCTCTGAGTGTGTGTGCAAGTCCACCACATATGAATAAAGGTGACCTTCCCCGCTCAATCTTTCCAACAAAGTTCAAAGCTCTCTATTTTGGAATGAAGATGGGAGGGGGAAGAGATACCAGATGACAGCAATTTATACACATTCTCTTTAAGGTAAATGCTAATGAAAGCCTTAACAGTTCTTCTCCAGATTTAAACCCAGGGATCCTTTGTAATTTCTTTCCCGAAATCCTGAGTGTCTTATGTACTTATATTTTTGTGTCATGTATAGGTCTATCAGGGTGCGTTGCAGCCAAGTGATGCTTTTGCTCAGTATTTTGTACACAAACAAGACCTCATGAGGAGTTTTTCCCTCCCTGTGGCTATCTCTCAGGTAAGCTGCCCGATGGAGAATTTGTGTTATGCAATAATGGTCTTGGCGGATGAGAAGCCATCAGTCCACCATTTCCAATCTTGTGATGAAACCCCCATCTACATACAGCTCACTGGGCATGTGAGGTTGATTCTCATACCAGGCTTTAAATTTTGGTTCAAGGATGCCGGAAGAAAGTCAAGATTATTCTTCATGATGGGAGACATTGGAGAGGGAAAGGAAGTGGAGCCACTCCTCCATGCCACCTGTTCCAAGTATTCTAGGATGATGGTGGTAGAGGAATGGGATGGGGGAGTCTGTCTCCTGACCCGCCTCAGAAGCGCTTGCAGAACTTGGAGGGAAGCCCTGAGAAGCTTTGATTCACCAACCTCCAACCCTGGAGTTGGGGGGTAACTGTAGTTTAATTCCAGTGCTGGGTGAATTGGCACTGCATGCACATACTTTTTTATATTAAATACTAATGCTGCCTGAGTATTAGGCATCAGGAGAGTCGCTCATGGGGCCCTGGAAGAATGATACTTCCACAAAAATGCTATCAGCTTTTTGTGTATGGAATCCAGGGTGAAGCTATGGATGAGCAGTGGGGAACACTTTATAATTAGGCTGTCCTGTTTTCAGTTTCTATTTTTGGTAAATTCTGGTGGGGTTTTATCAGTGTTTTCAATATCTTAAAAAACAGTTGTTATCAGTGGTTACACATTTTCACGCCACTAAAAACAACAGAAAAAGTGTTTTTCCGGTGTTTATGGAACGTTTTGCTTTTATCATTGCTTGCTTTCTGCACTGAAAGAACATGGTATATAGACAGTGTACGTATAGTGTAGATGAGGTCCAAAGAGATTTTCGCAAATGAATCTTATTGTAGTACACCATTCAGTACTTCTTCAGTGAGTGTTTGGTCATGTGCGCTCGCGCTTTCCTTCCCATGTAAACTTCTATGAAAAGGCCCTCTCAGCATTCATAGCCCCTTGGGCTGAGAACCGTCAGCTAAGGGGCACAGTTTGGATGACTTTTTCTTTGATGCCACATAAAGCACGAAATGATAAATATTTGCGTTTTAGTTCCTGGGCATAAGAAAACAGTGCACCAGAATGGACTAAAAAGTCAATAGCATCCCTCATTAACTCTGAAGATTGTAAAGATGCTTTCAGCATACCATCTAACAAGTGGCAAGGATCTCCTACAAGGAATCACTTCAGCTCGAAAATCAATTTTGACAGGTCATCACACAATTTTTTTATATACGTAGCAGAAAGTTCATCTTTATGCTTGTCATTTGCACAAATCATGAGAATTCTAGCTTTCCCCACCAACTGAGATTCTTAAATAATGTGCGTGGTACTGGGTGGGTATTGGCTCTATATAAGTGCTACTTCTTCTGTGCTAGATTAATGCTTAGATATTTAAGAGGGTGTGGTGACCATGTGAAACTATTATGATGGAGCTCTGCATGAACCTTTTGATGCAGCCCTACAACACTGATGCCAGTTAACTTCAATGGGTTTACCCAAAAGGGAGGCAGCTGAAAAGGCATCCACCTACTCCCTGAGGGCTGGAAAAGAGAAGTGTGCTCTGGTAGGAAGTGGAGGATGTCATCAGCGCAAAAAGATAGTTTAAACTATTGCAAGCTCACTGTGTAAAGCTGTGTATGGCAGGTGTGTGCGGGTTTCTATTGAGAGAGAAAACATTGATGGGAAAGGTGGGCATCCCTGAAGTGGACCCTGGGTTAGTGATAATTTCAGCAACAGATCACTGTTTATCCTTATCCTAGTTTTCGGGGCATGCAGCTGGCTAGAATCCAATTGGATATTTTAGGGCCCACTGGTGCCTTTTGAAGGTTTTTTTTCATGAACGCCTAATAGACCCGGTTGAAGGCCTTCTCCACATCTAGCAAGAAAAGGACCATTGTTTTTTGCTGATGTTCCACTGCCTCAATAAGTAGGAGCACCAGTCTTGTATTGTTCCTTGCATGTATGGATTTTATTAACCCACTCTGTTGGGGTGAGATAAGTGTAGACGAGAGGTCTTGTAGCCTTGCTAATAAGATCACTGTAAAGATTTTCATGTGGGTGTTCAATAACTCGATAGCCGGTACAATGAGCAGAGCATAGGATTCTTGTCGGGCTTCGCTATAGGCGTCAGTCTGTTTTCGATCATTGTGAGCATCACCATACCAGTGGTAAAAATATAGTTAAAGACTGTGGAGCACCAGCAAAAGTCTTCTGCCCAGAGAGGTGTTTCATCACTCTCAAGACCTCCTCCTTAGATATGGCCTCCTCCAGTTCCCAAAAATCCTCCTTCTGCAAAGAGCAATGAACGTCCTCTAACTATTTATCCTGAGCGGCCTGGTTCGGTGAACATAGAGTAATAAAAATCTGTAAAAACAACCAAAATGTCTGGAGTGTTCATGTGGGTCTGCCCTCTCTCATCTTTGCTTGCTTTGATTTCTGGTGTGTAGATGGTTGAGTTTGTAGGCTAATATAATCAAAGTAAAGTTCCCTTGATTGCAATTGATGTACTTAACTCCACTTCAAATCCATTGTCCTTTCTCAAGCACTAAACTACTTCTAGTTCAAGGACTTCTCTTAACCATAATGCATCTTAATCATGAACACATACATAAGTAGAACCACTAAGGCACTTTACAATCTAGACATATATTAAAACATTACGATACCAAGGTATATATTGCATTCAGTGTTTATTAATTTTTTTTAATTAATTCCCAATTAGGAATACTAAAAATGTCTGCATGTACAGATCATGTGCATTTTCACTATTTGTAATGATATAATTTCTTATCTCGATGCACTTAATCAACATATGTAGAAACAGGTACAATAAAACAAATACAATCAATCAATAAAGTTAAAATTAAAACCATAAAGGTTTGAAATGTCGACGCGTTTCGGTGGATCCTGCTCTTGCACCACCTTCCTCAGGACAATTAAAACCAAAGAAATCTTCACATGCTCCAGCACTTTGCCTGATCTTAATTTCACTTATTTAATATGAAGGAATTTGGGTCAGCTTATTTATCATTCTATCCCACACTAGAATATTTCAGAGTGTTAGGTTCAATGCCACTCATAGGTCGTATGCTAGAATAACACGATTCAGGACTGACTTTAGAGAACCATTGTGTTAAATCATAATCCACAAACCTGAACCCCAAATAAAAGGATAAAGGAAAGTAATTTCAGTGCAGCCCGATTGGCTGCAGTAAGGGCTACCTCGTTTAGAAGTCATTTGAGCCCCTGCTGGCATTGAAAGACATCTCTCACTGTAGGTCTGGAGAGCCTTAAAAGGCTCATGGGCCCAAATTATTGTCTGGGAGTGGCATGTTCCCTCTGCCCTGGGCCTCAGGTTGTCCACTGTTTCTCAATCTGAGGGGATGAGGATGTGCACTCCTCTCTGCCTCACTGGCATCACAGTTGTTGTTTGTCTTTATGAGATTTATTAGTTCTAGTATTGCGCCTTGCCCCGAAAGCGCTGATCATTGCCTGTGAACCCTTAGGTAAATTTTGGCCAGTTACCTCCGCAAGGTACAGTACATCTTTCACCTCTTGAATCTTGCTAACCATATGCTGAGACTATTTATATGTGAAACATAGGCGAAAGGGGTGTCCCCAATGATATGGGGTGCCTTATTTCTTGAGATTTGCCATAATGTCCTTGGTTGCCCATCATTGCACCAGTGTTTTCACAGAGAGGTCCTGAAAGAGCGCTAAGGTGCTGCACTGAAACACTGTTTCCTGTCTACAGGCAGCTAACATGATGGCTTCTTTGTCTTAAAATGCGAGTGTGGGTGTCCGTTCCAGCATCATACCACTTTTAATTGATATATATACATATATATATATAGAAAGACACAGGCTCCGTATTATGAAGCTTTGCTGACCTAATGCACAGTCCTGCTGAATTTGTAAGAACCATATAATATGGCGGCACCAACATTCTAGGTTTGGTACCTACCTATTGAGTCTACTGAGCAGTTTCTATGGGTGTGCCCATGACTCCTTTATTACCTTTATATGGCGACATCCGCAGTGACAAGGGTTTATCCTCCTCAGCGTAATAGGAAGCTCCTCTTTATGTCTGTCACAGGATTTTCTCTATAGTGTTTTCTGTTTTTGAATTCCATTTTTAAATGTTATGCAATCACTAATTATTCTTATTAATTGCAGACAAGTAGTAACTGTTCACTTAACTAGATAAGGGCTCGCCAATGGAACTGGAGAGGTTACCTTTGTGGTTTAGGTACACAAAGGGGCCCATTAGGATGGCGGGCAGACTTTGTCCACCCGCTATCCCGACGTAAACCGGGACCGCCCGCCAGAAGGGTAGGGGTCCCATGGGGGCCATTAGGATGCGCCCGCAACACTGGTGGGCGCATTCCGCATTTTTAACATTGCGGCCAGCGGCGCCGCAATGCGCATTCCGCATTTTTAACATTGCGGTCAGCGGCGCCGTAATGCTAAAAATGCACCTTGTGCACTTCAATGCACAACAAGACAGGCAACGTGCGGTGCCTGTCACGTTGTACAGTGAAGTGCAGGGGGTACCCTCCCCATGTGCACCCCCCACCCACCGGAGTCCCTGGGGGCCCGCAACGGGCCCCCACAAGACATTCCCGCATGCCTTCCCATGGCGGCAGCACCGCCATGGAAAATCATGTCCCCGCCTGCACCCTAATATGGATGGCGGTGTCTAACAGACACCGCCACCATATGAAACCCTTTTCCGCCCGACATCCTAATGGGGCCCAAAGTGTTTAAATGTGAAGTTTTTTTATTCCTGGGTAGGTTTTCCAGCAGTCAATGCTAATTCACTATTATTTCATAAATACACTGAGGCTGCAGTTCCAGCTGCGTATAGACCTTACCAGAAGCATCATATTTGGTTTGAAGGCGACCTCCCACATACAGATTAAAATGTCAGTCTCGGCCCTCTCAATAATGAAGCGGCTACCTGGCTAGTCTTATCAGGCTATACGACTTCTCCACATGCAAATGTAATAAACCAGTGTGAAACGCTTGCTCTTTTAAACCACTTGGTTAGGTTAGTATCAACATGTGATGCAGTATATTATGTGTACATTAACTACTACCCTGGGAAGGGCTCCTCAATATAAATTTAGAATTCTCTCTATGTGTCTTCCACTTGGTATGGTTCCCCAGCTGAGGAGTATATTATGTGGGGCACTGTATTTGCTGCACTATACACCATTGCGCATGGTACTTCTTCAATAGCAGTTTTACCTGAAGTTCTCAAACACATTCAGGCTGAACGTGGTGTGGCCCCGCACCAGATTTGGGATGAAACTCATTGGAGACTTTACCACAGATAACTAAATTATATTAGGTAATATCTAAAGGGAGGCAGCGCCCTTTGTCGATACGACAATAGCTCGCTTTAGTTACCCTTGCAGATCAGGAACATGAGCTTCCTTAAATAATTTCTGAAGCCTTTACATCGATAGGTTATAAAAATTGAGAAACCAGCCCAAACAAGCCGCAACTTAAGAGCAAATCTGATGCCGAAACTACCAAGCAGACACCTAAGTTTTCTTAAAAGTGCTGGGATAAAAAAAGACAGAGCTAGAAATAAAACACAGACTGAGTTTCCTCAACCATTGTCTTCCAATCTACGTAACCATGATATGCGTAAACAGCCTGATAGGTATCAGTATTCTGATACACGTCCTTCTCGTTCCTTGCAGGACCCTGCAGATAAACGGTTAGAGAGCGGGGGATAAGGCGACCCCAGACCGGAGGAGTATATGAAACTGAAATAGGACTCACAGCGCTCTTGCGTTGTCATCATAAAAAAGGAAGAGAAACTTCCGCAGCAAAAAGTACAAATTGAAATTGATAAAGTGGCCTGGATTTCCACTAAATATGACACAAACACTCAGAACTCTTCTTCAGCACAAGACGTGGATAAGAACTCTGATCGACAGCGCAGCAGACTTCACCATAATTCACCAGACTCTTCAAGAGCTTCTGGTGGTCAACCTGACTAATGGCTTATACAAGTGGAATCTCCAGATCAGAGGCTTAGTCTTCCTGACAGACTTTATGATATGGACATACAATTTTAAGGGTGGTATACCGCATATTATTAAAGTAATCTTCTAGCAGAATTAATGGATAGGACATTCTGCTGGCTGAGGTGGATTGGCCGCCAGAGTTTGTTAGAAAAGTTCCACAGAGGGGAAGATGAAATTATACCTTCCTTATCCTTTTTTGTACCTGAGGAAGTTAAATCAGCATATGCTGGAGAATGGGCTCTTGCACAAAGCCCCAGCATTATATCGTAATGAAAAGGGTTCCGATAAAGATTCACCATATGTTATACCTATAAGGTCTAGTCAACTCAACAGGTGCAAGCACAATACCCTATTTATCTTAAAAGTCCAGTTAAGGAGATTCTATCACAATTAGAACATTAAGGTGAAATTGATGCTCGTGTCTCCCCTATGAACAATTATTTCCTGTGCTTAAAACTGTTCAGTCATATTGTATAGTCTTAGATTTTAGGCATTTAAACAGTCACACAAAGACTTTTGCAGTACAAATTTCCCACAGCACTGACTTGATCAATAATAAAAAAAATTATTTATTTGAGATTTGCTACCTACAATAATATAAGCCATTATTTGTTAAGATATGTGTTTAGAACTCCAAAGAAGCTGGGCATTTACAGTAAATGATATAACATAACAACAAAAAACAAAGTACAGAGTGTTTCTTATCATGCTGATGACACTACTTTTCTATTAGATGATTTATCCAATACAATCCACATTTCAAATTCTATTTTATATTTGAGGTATGTACTTAACCTGATAATAAGTAACAAAGAAAAATGTTCAGTCACATTTCAGCTCCCCATCTTGCACAGAAGAATGAAAATTCCCCACCATCCTGTCGGATGTATCCGTCCCCATCCAGGGGATGCACTTGCAAGTAATTTTTCAGTAGTTGCCAGTTATCCCGTGGGTGTGATGCTGGCGGCTGCAATGTTGCATATATATCACTCATTGTATCACAATGAACCAGGTCTTAAAGCAAAGCCTTCACTGTTGGTGATTGTGCTCTGCCCCAATGTATAGAGACTTGGCTCTTAGCGACCAATAGAGTGACTGCTGTGAATCGCCTTATATTTTCCTTCAAGGGCTGAACATATCCCAGCAACGCTAGAAGTGGCATTGGCTGCAGAGTATGCTCGATCATCAGGGACAGCCGTTGAAACACCTCCCCCAATATGCCAAAGAAGGCCTGCAGTTCCTGTCAAGTTGCGAAAAATCACCATTAGGAGTGGTGCACCTAGCACATATATGAGTAGTTCCAGGGTCCATCTTAGCAAGTACACTCAGGGTTATATATGCCCGGTGTAGATATTTAAAATGTAAAAGCTTATGGCGATGGTTATTAGATATGTATTATGTCTGTGCACAGCAATAATACCACATTTTATCAGTCAATGATATATTAGGATATCGCTCCCAGGCTCTGTGTGCCTTGGTCCTCACCGCTGGGCAGAGAGTCAGAGAGAGATGGTATAATCGGGAAACCAGTTGTGCTCCGTCCGGTGCAGTTATGATCAATGTAAGCGGGGGAAAGTCAGTTGGTTCAACTGTCATGTCTGAAAGCTCCCCAATTAGAGATCTGCACACTCGGTGTATAAGGAATTTGTTCATAAATGTGGCGTCATTTAGGGAGATAAGTTCCTCTGTGCTACATAGTTGTGAATCCCTAAAGAAATCACCCACATTTTGCAAGCCAAGTTTCATCAATGTTTGCTTTGTAAGGGTTTCGGGTGTAGGGGGCAGCCAGGGGTTGTCGGCCAGTGGTATGTGTGCCAAGTGTAGAAATCCAGCCTGCAAATATAGTTGTAATTTGGACCACACCCAGCACGCTGTTGTCAACGTCTGGATTTCAGGCGGGCATCGAGGTAGACCCTCTGGTAAAAGTGCGGATGAAATATTTGGGTATATCTGGATTCTTTCTGGCTTCAAGTACTGGAGGCGGGCATCTGGGTGGTACCAGTAGTATGTGAAATATATTTGGGGGACTAGATAATATAAATAAAGGTCAGGGACACCGAATCCACTCTGTTCATATGGCATAACAAGGGTAATCAATAATATAGTTAATAAAAAATACAAAACTACTTCAGACATTTCCAATTGCATTCTCTGTTGAAACATAGTGCCACAATTCGATGGGGTTCTCAGTGCTAGGAGCTCAGAGTATTTTCTGTTGACTGCCACAAGGGTATAAGAACAGTCCGGGTCTGTTTACTACCCAAGTAATGTCAATTTTACAAGAAATGGACACAGAAGCGTTGTCCTATTTTGATGACATTTACATCGCAGATGATGATTTAAACACACATCTGGCCAGAGTGGATTGTATAATCCTGGAATACACTGGTCATCTAAAATTGCCTTTCCCAGTGTCCGTTTTTTGAGTTACTAATCATCAAATGCAGGAAAAAGCCTAGCACCACATTCTTAGAGACATGTGCAGGCACATGTATCAAGGTAGGATAGTGCGAGTCCTTAATTGCGATAATTAAGGAATCGCAATTAGGGACTCGCAAAAGCCTATGCATGTAGGAGTTGCTACAAAAATAGCGATTCCTACACATTCCTTATTTGCAAATAAGGAATGGCTTCCCACTCATTCCTATGGGCCTACAGCCCATAGGAATGAATAGGAAATTGCATGGGCAATTTGCGAGTACCAATAGGTCCTTGCAAAATGTGCATGCGATTTCAAGGTGCAAGGGAGTCAAAAGGACACCCTGCAGCACTCCTGAAATTGACCTGTGCACGTATGTTGCACACACACATGCCTTAAGGAAATATGTGTACACAACATGAAACTTAGAAAAATGCACAAAATTGCAATTTTTTTTACTTTCATGCATTGCATTTAAGGAATCTCGATTTGCAATTCCTTAAATGCAATCGCAATTTAAGTAATCACAATTTAGAGATTACTTAAATTGCGATTTTTGCATTTGGGATGATGCATCCCAAATGCAAAAATACCGGTTGCAAAGGGGCAGATTCTGAGAATCTGCCCGTTTGCGACCGGTTTTTCTTTTGATGCATGTGCCTTGTTCCCTTTTAGAATCACCAAATACCTTAAAAAAGCTACAATCTCTTTTGGGATTACTACATTTTTTAAGAAAACACATACCAGACTATGCACAATGTCTTAACCCGTTGTACGATTTGTTTTGTCATTCTTTTCCCACAAATCATTAGGCTACTGAACATACAAATATTCTCAGAAATTTACAAGCAGACATGCTTGAGTCCAAACACCTACACACTTGTGTTAATACTACAAACTTAGTGATCTGCATAACTGTGGGTTCCATTGTTTACACATGTTTTAGTCCCTGCAGGAGAAACAGTGCCATTTGCATATGAATCACATGAATATGCCAATGCGGAGATGTGTTTTGCATCCACAGAAAAAAGGTTGACTGCTGTTCAGACTTCCTTAAAAGCTTCTGATTTTTTATCCTACCATGCAAACAGAGAAAATCTTCAGTATGAACATAAATACCCCATGTCCAGTGAAATTAAGCCTCTAGGTGAATATGCTTTCATAATCTATCTTCTATATTGATGGTTCAGCCCAGCATGTGGTTGATACTAAGTCAGCAGCATGTGCTGCATTGAAGGGTGTCATGAACAAGGGTGTTTTCAGGCACAAAAACATATACAGAACCTTGAGGTGACTGTACCGCTCTGCTGGATGAATTGAAAGCTTTGGTTCTGACTATTGGTGCTTGAATGGATTCACAGATTCTAAAGGAAAGGCTATCAAGCATAAACTACTTTGAAGAAATATGGTGGCACTTACGGATGCTTTACCACTTTACCACGGGCTAATGTAGTTCACAAATTGAGCCATCAACGTATATGTGTACACATTGCAGGAAATTAATAGGCTGGTAAAGCTGCCAAGGCGGCTGTTCATACTGTTTTAGCAGATTCAATTACTCATTCACATACAGGTACTGATGATGGCATAATGGCTGCGGTAATAATATATTTTCAGAAAATAGGAAGATACCCCTGAGAGTATTTTTTTTAGGGAGGGGGTAGATAGATATAAAAGGTCAAAACCCTATCTTGTTGCTGTCTGTTTTAATCACAGGTTATATGAATATTGATAGATATCTAAAAATATTGTTTTCATTTGTAGAGTTGGTATACATAATTGTCCTGATGAAGGTGAAAAACTGACAAACACCGAAACGCCGCGTCAACTGTTTTTTGCATTTTGTGTTGTTTTATTAACTTTTATTGTACCTTATGTCATTGTCCAATCAAGATAATGACATATTTTAAAGGATGTGAAATTTGATGTACATTAGATTGTAACCCAATGGGAGGAATTCAATAAAATTAACCCCGTTTTTTAAATACACTTGATCTTGTAGCAGTAACATTTTGTGACACTAGCAAAAAATTGAAGTGATAGTTTTTAATATTTTTGGCAACACTGTAAGATTCCTTAATAACTGCACAACTCTCTCTCAATATTCATATAACCTGTGATTAAAACAGACAGCAACAAGATAGGGGTTTGACCTTTTATAATGGCTGCGGTGACTGCTTCAGCTAGTCTGAGAGAAAATTGAAGAAAAAAGAGCTTGACCCATTCTACTGTGCACCGATGTCTGTCCTTGCTGTCTATGGTACTAAAACTGTGAGTTTGGCTACCTTTTGCTCGTTCTAAACCAAAACAGCAATTTTCCAATCCATCAAGTTACACTATGTGGCTAGTCATCCATAGAAGGCCACAACGGTTTCTGGGTAGTTCCTTTACACCTCTCCCTACCATACATAGTATCCCTCTAGAAGTACTGAGTTTTTCTAATCTTTCTACTTCACAACTTTCAATTATTCCAGATAATGATGATAAGACAGGATGTATTTCTGACCTGGCTGTGCCGTTTTCTACTGCTGCACCTTGCAATAAAATTATACACTATCAACCGCCTTTGCCGGATGGGGTCCCTGTTTTTACTCAGAGTGCCTTACGATATTTTGTCAACTTTGGTGACTTTTCATTAGATTCTTTGCATACTTCCTTGCATGGTATATGTGCACTTTTCCTTTGGTGCAACAGACTTACCTGATTCCTCCCTGGTCCTGCTGTTGGATTTTTCTTTCCTTGTTTTTTCTCCTCCTCTGGATTGGATTCATTACAGTTTTCTATCTAGTATTGAATGGACACTTTCTCCCAGATTGTGCATAACCAGGACTTGTGTATGAGGTGCTTACGCCCCATTCTTCATCAGATTAGTTCCTAAGAGACTAATCCTGGTGAACATTATTGCTTTCACTGTGTCTGATGGCATTGTTTAGGAAATGTACCCGATGACATTGTTGGTCTAACAGAAACATTGAAAATTCTATATGTTTTTAAAATTCCTATGGATGATGGTATTACCCAAGGTTCCATTTCTAGCAATTGGGATTTTATGACTGTTTCTAATATGATATCCGAATTAGCATCATATATAGTATTTGAGAATGAGGATTTGTATTTTAATTTTGTGAATTATGGGGAAAGTTTTGCTACCATCATTATGTACAAGTTTTCTTACACAGAGCTCGTACTCCACCTGCTATTTTTTATTATTCACAGTGAGAACACTACCTGACACTACCTGTGGCTAGTTCTATCACATATTTGAAGTTCCCATATTTTTCTCACTAGGTATCATATTTATATACGTTTATGAATATCCCACTGAAGAAAATATGCTCACACAAACTAAATTAATGTATTCTCATTCATTTATTTTACAACTTGCACTAAAAGGTATTGAGTATTGGAAGGAAAATACTAAGGTAAAAATTGTATGGAGTGTACAACATAGGCAGGGCCGCCAGGGCACTGATGCTTTATTTAGGGCTTGTCTTATCCCTTGCCAAATGATCTTTTTAAAAGAAAGAGTATGTTGTGACTAAATGACTTGGGTTGGCCAATATTTAACATTTTAATACGTCAAGCATTCCCTCTGTTGCAAAAAAAGATAACTGGCAACAGTTTATTAATCTCACAGAAGAACAACATAATGAAAGTGTGCAGAATGCATTGTTCACTACTTAACTTTCTGGTTCAGATAGGTGGTTACTGTGGCCAGTGGATACCCGTGACTACAAGGCCTATTTTTTGTAACACTTTCAAGAGGTTTACAGTAAACAGGTCAGACCCCTAGCATATTGAGTCACAACACACAGGAGTAGTTACTACCCATAGGGTAGGAAATGTATGCCAGCAATGTTTAGAACATACCTCCTTGTCAATTGTTAAAGACCACTTATCCCTCCTTTCTGATGATATGGACTTACAGGATTTTTTTGTTCGGTCCCAGATCTCCTCATTTTAAATGTTTTATATCAACTTTAATAGCTTACGTTGACTGAAAGCCTTATTTTTTCAAAAAGATGTGGCACTAACATCTGCTCGAGAAGTTGCACATTCCTCTTCTGAGGACACCTCCGGCATTCAGAAGTGACAAACGAAAGGGTTATATCTCAATTTCCTTCGGAATATGAATGCCCATGTTCAGGCTTACTGACAACATCTCTAACTCTGTAAGGATAGGCGTTTAGATGTGGTACTGTGAGCTAGCCAAGCAAACTAACATTTACTGATTATATAGAAAGATTTAGTTTCTGTATTATGACATTTTGTTGACCTAATACACAGTCCTACTAAATTTGTAGGAATAGTATAATAATATCTACCTAGGATCCTATAAAACCTTAATAGGTACAGTCAGGATACTTTGGTGACCAGCAGCTACATGCACATTGTCCTTCTGTTTCAACATACACATGCACACACAAAGGGTCTCCATAGGGTGATGGTCCTCGCAGAGATGGTATTTGTCTGGTTTTGTAGCGATTTACCAACACTATGTGTTCTGTTCTGCTCTCCAAAGTGTGTGATAAGCATGCACACATGTACACACACACACACACACACACATATGTACATGCAGATTCATGTATTGCATAATATTATCTTTACATTACTTTTACTTACCTTCGAGGTTCCTTTAGTAGAATAATACAAGCCTGATCGCCGTAAAAGAAAGAACAATTTTTTCCATGATTTCTTTCCATTATCCTTCACATGTAGATATCCATGAATTTCCGGAAATGTACTTGAGCTCAGCAACTTCTAGAAACCAATTGTTTTATTATCAATTGTAAATAAAGTTTTATGACGTGTATAACAAGCAACATTTACAATATGTTTTTTACTGGTATCCCGAAAAGTTATCTTACATGTCTACAGAGTACAGAGATACAGATCCAAGTTGTGAGAATCTGCTTTGGCCTGAATAAGCTTGAATATATAATTTCTACTTTGAAAGTCAAGTAAGATTCAATGCACGGTTTGCCATAAAAAAATATTCATATTGAATGTGGACTTGTCTAATTTAGCAATTTTGGCAGCCACAGAGTCACTGCATTTGCAATCAGAGAGTTTGGCATCTAGGTCCCCATTATCAAAATAAGCCCATATTTAAATACTAAGGCCCTCATTTTGAGTGTCCTCTTAATTTGACTTGGCCTGTATCAGTTATCTGTCCCATCAGAATTATGATATCTGTGGAAACACAAGGAAACTCCTAACTTTCACCCAGAGATTTTGGCTGGTAAATGCAGCCAAAATCTCTAGGTGAAAATCTAGCTCAAAAGGTGAAATTACTGATTCCCTGGTAGTTACTCATTTTAAGAGCTGGTTGTAGAGCGTGAATCTCACCTAAGTGTTTGAGAGCACTATACAGTTCAAAGGGAGAAACCTGCAATTACAAATGTGGAGAGATATGCATCAAATTATATGTACATGAGAAGCTGCATAGAGCAACAGTGCAACAGCACAACAACTGAAATATCATTGGATTGCAGACAATGATGTATGTCAGATCGATGTTAATATGGCTATGTTGTATGACATGTATAGAAAAAGCTTGCCATTACTGCACCTCTGCTTTGGATAATTGTGGGGTTACATGGACATGTTTAGAAGAATTATATATTAAAAATAAGATTGTCCTTCCTGCTTTTGCTGCTTTGTTGCACATTGTTTTCCAATATATATTTACTTTGTGCATGTTCGGGGTAGTTATTTGTGTTTTTTCCTTTATCATTTTTGGTTTGTTTTTAAACATAAAAAAATAAATAAAGGACCAGTGGAATCTACAAATATTTCACTATTCAATTTCAATATTATTTTATTGCTAACCGTAGAAAGTTTCCCTCGTTCTCTTCCCACATGATAATTTGCTTGTCTTTGGTGAAATATTTGCAATGGTCTCAACCGTAACCCTTTTTTTTATCACTGCAGTATTATATTTTTTCAATAAGAATTAAAAATGGAATAAAATATGGAATATAACTATAGTAAAGAGAGCTTTAAGAAGTATGCAGAACAGACATGGCTGACAAGAGAAAGAAGTAGTGGGTTACACTTCAGATCTATGAACATGAATAAGTCATAGAGCTATGAAAATACATCAGACACAGTATTTACACTTGGCAGCCATGAAAATAAACTAGTTAAAAACAGTCAGGGCTGGCAGCACTAGTGAGTGGTAGGGCGGCCAAATGGCTGGGTACCTGCATAAAACAGTTAATAGAGACTCACCTAACCAATCCTGGTGCTGCTCTCATGCTGTTACCCAGACTGCCAGTCAAACGGACATGCAAACGTTGATCTTCCCAGACAGCCCACCCTCTTCCCTGCTGCTGTCATGTAGTAGGCACCAACCCATCCTGACCATCGGTTCGGGAAGAATGGATGAAAAATAAAATGGCAATAAATTAAGTTTATTTGCTATTTTATTTTTCAACTCTGTGGTTTCTTTCTGGCATTTTGCTTCAAGGAGCAGAGCTCCTCTGCTCAAAAGGAGGAGCCACCCCTGGTTTAAAAGGACCAATGATATAATGGATTGCAACCGTAGCATTAGCTCAGTTAATTTTAGATCTTGCTACAGGTAAACTCAGCATTTTGTCAAAGCTCATGTCTTCAACCCAAATCTTCTCAACAAGAAATACACAGAAAGGGGCTTTGGGTGAGCCCCTAACAGATATTGTGCTGCCACTGCTTGTCTGATGTTTGTAAAATTGAACATGACATTTAGCAACTACTTAACACAATTCACATTTTGGATTGCTGAATGAGTCTCAAAGTAGTCCATATGAAATGCTATGGTGGCTCCTGCCTGATGTCTCCCAACTCTGTGGGAGGGATATATTAATGAAAGTACCTAATTGGGTTGTTTCTGATCCATGTGCTTCTTGTGAAGCAGGCCCATGATAGTGCTCGGGCTCATTTTGCGGCACCACAAAAGCCACTGGAAACAAATTATCCAATGGGATCCCAGGAAATCTCGTTGGTTTAAAAGGGGAATATTCTAGTCTAAGCATGTCCCTAAATGAATATGATGTTGCTGCAGTGTTGATGTGGCGCATCACCTTACAATACAATGGTCCTTTCACATACACCAATCAGCACCATCACAGGGAGTTACATTTTCAATGAAACTGCAAGGCAAGTGAGGGCCATGCAGGGCAACGTTGGCCCCCACCAATCCACAACTGTAGTAATGATCTAAAGTTGTAGTAGTAAATCGTAAGTAAAATTTCAGACTAGTCTCATACATTATGTAAGTCCAGTGACAGCAGGATCAGTATACACAGGTGTTTCTGAATGGCATTTAAAAATTGCCACATTAACAACACTGTGGATGGGGGCCCTGGGGAAATTTTAAAGACCGGGCATAGACATATTCCCTATAAATATTAACAAACACACAAATGTCTACGGGTCTAAGTGAAACAAAACCTTATGCCTTATAAGATGATGTGGCGTTGTGTTGGCTTAGTGATACCCACAGACAGTTTCTTGGCACTCCGCTCGAAATTGATGAGATTCAGGATACTATTCTGTCCCTCCATAATGGTAAGGCGACGGGGCTGGATGGCCTAACGGCCGAATTTTATAAATGTTATATTGATATAATGGCCCCGGTATTGAAGGAGGTTTTTGAAGAGTCATTGGAGGTAGGTGTCTTGCCCAGGTCATGGGGGAGGTAGTAATCACGTCTCTTCTGAAGCCAGGGAAAGATCCCACAGAGTGCGATTCGTATAGACCGCTCTCCCTTATAAATTGCGACGCTAAGATCTTAGCTAAGGTTCTAGCAACTAGACTTTCGTTACTTATGACTACGATAGTACTGCCTGACCAGGCGGGGTTTGTCCCCGGCAGGGCCACTAATCACAATCTGCGTACCCTTTTTTCCCTAATTCAAACGATAGCGCCAGAACTACCCGTGGCAGCTATATTTCTTGACGCTACAAAAGCGTTTGATTCGGTTGAATGGAATTACCTCTTCACAGTTTTAGCCAGAATGGGATTCCCGAAAAATTTTATTGCCTGGATACGGCTACTCTATACTGATCCGGTGGCGAGGGTGCTAATTAATGGTGAGCTTTCGGCTTTAATATCGATATCCAGAGGCACCAGGCAGGGGTGTCCGCTATCACCGCTCCTCTTTTCGATAGCTATAGAACCCCTGGCTTGTCGCATTCGACAGCTACACAAGCAGAGCGCCTTTAAATGTTATCAACGGCAGATTGATGTGTCGCTATATGCTGATGACTTGACGTTATATGTAGTGGATCCGCAGGCTAATCTTAACCCGCTACTCCGAGAGTTCCTGGTGTTTGTTAGATTGTCTGGCATAAAAATTAATTGGAGGAAGTCCCAATTTTTCCCCCTGACTCCTGCCATTTCTCACTTCTCTCTGGATTACCCGCTCGAATGGTGTGATTCGGACCTTCGATATCTAGGTGTCCAGGTCTCTGTTGTGAAGGAGGATACGATAAGACTGAATTATGGCACTGCCATCACTAAACTTAAGGACAATGTTTCACGGTGGATATCATTACCGTTATCCATGGCCGGTAGAGCCTCACTGATCAAGATGGTGGTTCTGCCTCAGTTTCTGTACCTGTTTCAGAACATCCCATATTATCCGGGTGCCTTCTTCTTTAAATCGCTGCGATCGGAACTATTGCGGTTATTTTGGGGAGGCAAGCAGCCGAGGTTGGCATGGTCGGTTATTACTCAACCTTATGTTGATGGGGGATTTGATGTCCCTGATTTTCGGATGTATTATCTGAGTGCTCAGGCACATTATGCTTATCATTGGTTTGTTCCCACATCGTTCATTCCACAATTGGCTGTGGAGGATTGGATAGCCCGGCCTATTCCTCTTAAGGGTGTTATTTATGGCCCGACCAGCGTTATAGAAACGCCGGCCACTACAGTAACATGCACGATTGATGCATGGCACCGAATTCTTAATATGCTGCCGGTTGGGTTTCTATACGCGCCTAGCATGCCTCTCGTATATCATCCTGAGCTTTCCCTGTTGCAGGAAGGGGTGATTCCACACGTTATGTAATAAATTGAAACTGAATACATGGGGACAGTTGTTCATGAATGGAAAGTTTAAAACACGGGATCAGTTTTTTCTGGGTCACTCGCCCACACCATTAGACCTCTTTTACTGCATTAGGATACGACAGGGACTGCGAATTATCTTGCCGCGTTTCCCGGATGAACCTGCCATAGTACTGCCTTTACAAATTATGCTTGGGTCTGCAGACGGCCGACACCTGGTTTCACACCTTTATCGTAGTATTCGCGGACAGTGTGACGGCGGCGAGAGCAGAGCGCTTCAACACTGGAGTGAAGATATTGGCAGGGAAATAACTGCAGCGCAGTGGACATACTGCTGTGGCCTCACGGCTAATATTTCACCCAGCTGCAGACTAAAAATCATTCATTACAAGTTTCTACAGAGGATGTACTATACGCCGGAAAAAAAGATGAGGTTTCACTTATCGGACAATGCTAGATGTGAACGCTGCAGATCAGACGCGGCGTGTTTTTTACATTTAGCGCGGGAGTGCCCGGTTGTTTTTGACTACTGGGCTCAGGTGCATTTGGCACTTCAAGAGATGGTTAATGTGACGATTGATAAAGATCCACTCACTATGCTGCTAGGATACACTATGCAGGTTCCCAAATTAATAAGGAAGTTTATGGATGTTGCATTATTGTTAGCAAAACGCAGAGTAGCGTGCAGATGGGGGAGGGGGCGAGCCCCAAAATTTAAAGACTGGTTGAATGACATGATTTATTGTCAGGATCAGCATAGGGTGTATGCAGACACGCAACCAGTGAGCAGTAGGACCAGAGACATATGGGACCCATTGCGAGAATACTTGCTGGCCACTGCGGCTTCCTCGGATGATGGGAGCTTGGTAGATGCGGATGGTCCCACAGTCGGTTAGGAAGGATGGCTCTACGCTGTAGCATGTGAATATTGCAAGTCTCTGTGATACATTAGGATGTCTCAACCGCAGAATGAATGGTTATGTTGGTTCCATTGTGCAGACAGTAAGGTTGAGGAGTGCCAACACTTTCCACGTTGATACTTGCTAGTAATGCCAGGGGATATGATAATCTCTCTCTCTGTGTCCTGTTGGTTTTACCCCATTCCTATACCCAGGATAAGATTACTCTGTCACATGCCTGTCCTGATGAACGATGCCATTATATAGCGACACCTGCCTCATGTGCCGGCGCCTCTGCGTAAAAGCCGGAAATGTTGCGACTATAGGATGGTGCTTTTCAAGAGTATTGCAGGGAAAGCCCCTTTGTTCATGTTATGGTTTGATGCTTGACATATGAAAAACTCAGGGACCTTTGGATTTATTTCTGCCACGCATTGATAAGTATAAGCCAAATATTAAGGTTTTACGCTGCCGGGCCTCCGGGATGTCGGCCATTGAGCTGTGTATAATATTGCTGATGCATGTGGGTTACAGAACACGCAGCCGGCCCGAGAGGTTGTTGGCACCATGCTGTGTTACAGTGTGTTGGAATAATAAAGGTCTTTGAAACAAAAAAAACCTTATGCCTTATATGATGATAAATGAGCAACGTAATGGAATAAAGAACAGAAGAAGTTAAATTGACTAGTCCTGACATATCCCTGGAGAATAAGGATACCCATCAGTCACCACTCGATACCGCCCTTCATCATTTGGGACTCCTTATGGTCCTTCCTCTCTGTGAGTTATGAGTGATGAAATGAGGACTGAATGGAATGTCCTCCATCAACAAATAGCCCACTGTGCGGTCCGTATGATATTAATTTATCGTCTCAATTCGTGGGTGACATGATTGCAGTGCATTTGAATGTGAAAGAAAGTGTGTTAAAATTGAGTGAAGAAGCAACACATATTTTATTATTTTTACTCGCTCCTCCAATATTAAAAACAAAGTAGCAGGGAGCAGTTTTCAACAAATGACAGCTCAGTTGGTATGTAGGTCAACATGTTTTGGCAATAAAGGGGACCTAATAGTCCTTGCCTTCTTCAGGACCAATATGTTAATGCTACAGCAATGTGCAAAATGGTGAGCATACAGTAAAAAGAAAAAGGAACGCGGTAACCTGAAATCCTAGGTGTCTGTTTCTTTCCTGCACATGGACAAGTTTGATCGCTAGTGGAAAGAAAAATATAAATTGAAAAGAATACTCTGCATCATAAAGGTAAAAAGTAGATAAATCAGGTGTTTGCAAAGATATCAATATCCTGATAAAAACAAAAAATGGTTAAAATAATGTGGCATAATACTCAGTTATAATGTATTGTTTTTACATCACGTGTACTATTATCACTTAGATGTAATAAATCACCTGCTTACCTATTGTGCTGGAGAAATGAGCCTCACCTCACCTGGCTTTGGCTCAGGAAAAGGAAGCACCGCTCTAAAAACAAAGGAAAAAGGGACAAACACCAGAAGTAAATGTTCCTTGACCTTTAGGCTCATAAGATATGCTCATCGAAACAGCAATTTAGTCGCAATTTCAGCATTACCTCTCCAAACAGCCAGAACGTCGTCTATATATCGTTTCCACAACCAAACCGAGTTGAAAAAAGGGTTGGTTGTGGTAAGTATATGCTCTTGCTCAAAATGATGGACGTATAGATTGGCTAAGCTTGGGGAAAAAATACTTCCCATACTGGTGCCCGAGGTCTGTAGGTACACCGTATCTTCAAATTTAAAAAAGTTTTCTTTCATGGCAAGAGTGGCACAAGCCATAATGAAATGTACTGGAGTTATGCTATCAAGAATCCGAGATGTTAACAATGTTTCGTCTTGAGGAATTGACGTGTACAATGATTCCACGTTGAAGGATACTAGATAATCAGTAGTGGTATTGAATTCAATCTCCGGTAAGAGTCGTAGGACATCTTTAGTGTCCTGGAGGAATGTGGGCATTTCATTTACCATTGGTCGCAAAAAGTGATCCACGAATGTGGACAATGGCTCTAGAACTGATCCTATGCCAGAGATAATAGGCCGCCCTGGAGGTGGTCTTTGATTTTTATGCATAGATGATGTTCTGGCTGTTTGGAGAGGTAATGCTGAAGACTTACAAGATTTTCTCATATGGCTCAACAATAGGAATGTGTTTCTACGGTTTACCGCTGAGTTTGATAAAAAACAACTAGCCTTCCTGGACTTGCTGATCTTTCCACTCCCAGCGACTACAATCAGAGCTGTACAGGAAACCTATGGCCCACAACTCCTTACTATGCTATGATAGTTATCATCCAAAATCCCTAAGAGATAACCTTCCCTACGGTCAATTTTTGAGAGTACAGAGAAACTGCTCGACCGACACAGGGTTTAGGGAACATTCAACCGCATTGCAAGAACAACTATGTCTCAGGAAATATCCACCTAAATTGATACACCGTTCACTGAAAAGTGCCAAGAACAACAATTGTGAAGCACTTCTGGAACCTCCATCACCAAAACAAAGCTCACAGAGACTGACATTTGTTAACACATATGGTACCCTATCTAACAACATCCAAAGGGTAGTCAGGAAACACTGGCTGATACTCAACACTGGACAAGAATCTATACACCTTCCCCTTTTCACTTTCAAATGCAGCCCGAATTTGAGAGACCGCTTACTGCATACTAGACCTAAAAGCAAGACACCACGCATTGCTGGCACTATGTGGAATCTCCCACCGGTGCAGGGCCACCATCCCAGCGGCTCCTGTGCATCCTGCTCACAGACCAAGAAATCACTTGAGATCGACATTGGTACGACCAAACCCTGGTCACAAAGAAGATTTACCAATTGCAATGGGGACAAGCTGATATACTTGATTGTTTGCCCGTGTCAGCTAAAATATGTGGGAAAGTACACCCGCAAAATAAACACCAGAATTTCCGAGCATAACAGCACAATAAGATGCAGAAAACAAGCCACCAAGCTCACTAGCCATTTTTCGGAGGCCCAACACGATCCATCTGCATTTCAATGGACAGTGTTGGAACAGCCTTTTATTCCTGACCATGTTACCGACCTATCTAAGTACCTACTTGTCAGAGAGCAAAAATGGGTCTTTAGGTTAGGTAGTGATAAGATAGGACTGAATGATGATTCCCTTGGTCCACTCTTTGAACTCTTTCCATCACTTTGTTCATGCCCCATTGTAGTGGAGTCTTTGTCAAAATACCATTCCAATATCATGACTGTTGGAATGTATTTGTCAAAGTTGATCTTGTGAGGATGGTTATTTCAAGTATGCCATTTACTCATTCTGTACCTGCTAGGCATACATCGTTACATCTTCCTGGCTTGTCCGGGTAAGCTTTCTGGTGACACACCCTTAGTGTTATTTTAAGCATGTATCTATATCCTTGTTTGGCAGAGACTATTATCGTGATATGCTTAATGAGTAACTCTCACCCCTTAGGCTAATTTTGATCTATCTAAGAAGCACCCCCGGTCGAGCAAGTCAAAAAAGGAAAAGTAAGCAAAAAGCATATAAAAAAGGAGATTAGAAACAGGGGAAGTAATAAGGAAAAGAAAAATATCAAAAGTAAACTAATGAATTAGCAGAGAATCATTCAAAGACAGATGAGCATAAGATTACAGAGATACAGGTGGTAGTTACAACATTACAACTAAATTACTACTGCATATGTCACTGAGATTGAGACCATTCTATTAAGGGTGACCAGATTTTTAGTCCTTTTATCCGACGGTTCCTGCCTTTATTTTTATATATCGCCATTTCTAAGTTAAAAATTGCTAACAGTCTTGAAATCCACTGTTCATATGATGGGGCCATGGGATCTAGCCAGGCTGAAGCTATACAAATTCTTAATACGGCCGTCGAAATAAAAATCAATTCATGACCGACATTCGGGTTGGTAAGATTTGTTACACCCAAGACAACTGTTTCGTTAGGTAAAGTAATCACTATTTTGAGAATCAGTGAGAGAAAGCGTTAGATTCTTGACTTAAGAGGAGTTAAACAGGGGCAGGAAGAAAAAATGTGTACAGAGTCCGCATTTTGTAAATTACATCGGAAGCAGCATGTACCTCTCCCACTACCCCATTTGGAGATTCTGTCCGGAGTGTAATACATAAAGAAGCATATTTTATAAAATTGGGTTTGGAGTCTGGTTGACATAAGGACCGTTTGAGATAGCCCATATTCGTGTTCAAATTCTTCTGAGGAAATAGTGATTTTACTTTGCCATTTCTGAGTGATTTTCTGTATATCGTCCGTAAAATACATCAATAATAGAGGATATAACCCCCCAAGCCTGAATTTTTTCTGAGAGTGACTTAGAATGTCGGCTATGGAATTTTTACTCAAGGTGCCCTCTCCCCTTGTATGTCGTGATAGAAAATCTCTAATTTGGAGATACTTGAAGAAGTCTCAACATTCCAAATGATACTTATCTTTCAAGGCTTTAAAAGAACATAGCCCCCCGCGGAAAAAAACATCTTATATGAGTGATTCCGGCTGTATTCCACCTATTGATACAGATATCTTTCAATATTTCTGGTAGGGAGGGATTATTTTGAATAGGTGTGTAAAAAGATAAGCGTCCCAGACCTACCATTTTCCTCACAGATTTCCAAACCTTGAATGCTCCTATGAGTGTTTTTAATCTCACTTTTTTGTGATAGCTATCGAAGAGATATCTCCAAAAATAGCCAGTGCTTTTATCGCCCAGTATTATTTGGTGGATTGAAGGGGCGTCATTATACACCGATATCCCTGTCCCATCAAGATGAAAGAGCTCGTGATTATATAACAAAACTGTTGCCCAGTAATATGCCTTAAGATTTGGGAGGGCTAGTCCTCCTCTTTCTTTGGGGAGCGTCAGCAGTTTGTAGGCACGGCGGGGATGTGTGTACGACCAGATAAAGTTCGTGAAGATACGCTCCATTGTTTTAAACCACTGGTCTGAAATTTCCAAATTAATTGCTCTAAATATGTACAGGAGTTTTGGAAAATAGACCATTTTTAATGCGTTCATCCGTCTGATCAGAGAAAGATGTAAATTATTGATACGGCGGAGATCTTTTTGCATTTTATCTAGTGAGGGTTTCAAATTCAAGTCGACAAGGTTTCCTAAATCGGATGTGATAGTGACCCCTAGATAAGTAGCTGATTCTGTTATGCGTGGATCTGCCATATCACATTTGTTATTAATAATTATTTGTGTTTTCGCTTGGTTCAGCGCATACCCTGCAACTTTCCCGAATATTTCAGCCTCTGACTCAATGATAGGTAAAGCCACGCTTGGCTTAGCAGTGACAATGGCAATATCATCGGCATATGCAATGGTCTTTGTTAGATATCCTTGTGTCGACATAGGGGTTATGTTCCTATTGCATTCCAATCTACGAATAAACGGATCGATGTAAATAGCGAACAGCAACGGGGAACACGGACATCCCTGCCTAGTTCTCTCGAGATTATTAGTTCTTTAGAGAGGTTAACCATCACCGTAGCCCGAGGATTGATGTAAAGTTTCTGAATTGCCTGTATAAAATCCTGCTTGAATCCCACCCGGGACTTAACCTTCCAGAGGAATGGGCAGGAGACCCTGTCAAAGGCCTTTTCGGCGTCGAGTAGTATTAACGCCATCGGGTCTCCTGCCACCTGGGTACTGTCAAATAAGCTGATTACCCTCCGTGTGTGATTTGTGGTTTCTCTCCCGTTGACAAAGCCATGTTGAAATTTAGATATAACTTTATGAATAATTGATGAGATGCGGTTAGCCAGCAGTTTAGAGTATATTTTGGAGTCTGCGTTTATTAAAGTAATGGGGCGATAAGAGCCCATCCGGTCCAATGGTTTATTTTTCTTGGGGAATATGACAATGTTTGCTCTGGACAAAGAGTTGGGGGGCTGTCCTCCTCTGAATAAGTATAGGCATAGGTCTAACAATATTTCTTGAAGCTGGTCCAGGAATACTATATAAAATTCTAATGGAATAGCGTCTAGTCCAGTTGCCTTCCCACGGGAGAGATCCTTCACTGTTTTTACTATTTCATCTATGTCGGGGGCCTTCTCCAAGCTTTCCTGATCTTCTATGTTAAGGTTATTACAAATATCTGTTTCTAAATATTCGGCAATCTTCTCTTGGTCTATTTCTCCCTCTTCTGTATATAGAGCACTGTAAAAGCACCAGAATGCTTCTCTAATCTTCCCTGGGTCGGATACCCTGCCTTCTGTAGGGTCCTGGATCTCCTGTATGACATTCTGTGAGGTCTGCTGTCTCATCCGGATGGCTAACTGCTGACCAACTGATTCACTAACCTCATATATTTTTTCGCGGTGGGCAGTAGCTTTTTTAACTGCTTTGATGGTATATACATTTGTAATTGCTGCTTTGTCTATTTCAACCTGAAGCTGAACATTAGTTATTTCTTCTGTGGTAAAAGACCCTCTTGTTACCCTTATAAGATCTTCCTCCGGCCCCTTTAAAGTTTCTTGTAGCAATCTTAATGATTCTCTTGCACATGTATTAGTCCTAAGTGAATATTGTATAGTTTCTCCCCTAATTCCTGCTTTTAGGGCATCCCAAACGAAATCTACCGTTGTGCTCCCATTATTGACCGCTAAGAAATTAGAGATCCAGCTTCTCATGTGGTTGCAATACTCGTTCTCAAGGAGCAGAAATCTCTCAAATGTCCAGACTCGTTGTGTCTGGGTCAATGATTCTGTATCGACTGTAAATAGCAAAGGATTGTGATACGAGAGGACACGGGGTAGCTTTTCTAATTTAGACGAGAACTTCACTGAGTTAGAGATTAAGAAGTAATCCAGCCTGGCATGTGTATGATGAGGATTTGAATAATATGTGTAGCCTGGATCATTGGGGATACGATTGGAAGTCTGCCGCCCATCCACTAACCCATGAGTGATACATAGCTGCTTAATAGCCCTAAAGACCGTAGGTTTTCGGCCGCGATATTGCCAGTCGTCTTTCATTGACCAGTCACGTGGAAGATTTATATTGAAATCCCCACAGATTATTACAGTTAGCGGCCAATTCGTGAGTTCATTAGAGACATAATTGATTGCCGAGGGGTCATCGCTATTATTCCCATAAAATGAGCAGATGGTCATTGGCGAAGATTGCCCTGCCTGAACTTCTGTAATCACCCACCTACCTAGTTTATCCAATTTTGTTCTGATAAAACTATTCCCTACACCTTTAGCTAGAAGTGCTACCCCTCTAACCCGAACACCCTGTGTAGTTGGGCCAATCACATTGTACCCTAGTGATCTTAGCATATGTAATTGTGACCCTTCAATGTGAGTTTCCTGCAGGGAGACAATGTTGGCACCGATGGTCTGTAAGCCCACTGCCACCATTTTTCTCTTCTTGATATCATTTAAACCACAAATGTTTAATGACAATATTTTTAACATCCCCATCTATCTATCCGTTTTTGTGTCGATTATGTAAAGTTTTCCTTTCCATTCCCTAAAGAGTTTACCAGAGAGCTGCCTGACCTGCCATGCCTTCACCCCCCCCTCTTTCCCTCCCCCCACCCGCCACCACCTTTGAAGGTTACCTGGCCCTGTCGGGACCAGGGGTGTGACATCCGTGTAAGCGGGCCCTGCGGACTGGGCTAGTTTGTTAATGTGGATTATATGCTTATCTAGTACCAATTGAGCCAAAACCTAGATAATCTGATAACAATTCAAAATTAGTTTTGTAAACTAATTTTGTTCTCCAGCCTACTCGTCCATTCTACGAGTTCTCGACGCTTCCCCAAACTATACCTTCTGAATAATACGAATTGAAATAGCAATGCAGCTTATCTATTCCTTCTACAAGTCCTTTTTATATGATTTAGATTATTTCCCTGGATTTCGTGACCCGGTCCCTGAGATTTCTCGTAGATAGTTCTCGGCCTGTACTTCGCCATTAAAGCTTCTTGTTGATCCCTTGAATATGATTTTCAGGCGTGCTGGATTTTGCAAAAATACTTTTGCTCCAATTTTTTCGAAGGGTCCAAATAGCTGACGCATTTTCCATCTTCGCTCCACAGTAGAGTGAGCGAAGTCCGGTCTGGCAAAAAATTTGAACCCCTTGTATTCTCTTTGGGTGGTAGGTCTTGCAAGGTCATAAATTGCTTCACGAAGAAGGAAGTTGCCAAAGTAGACCAGCATTGCCCTGGGATATTGATGTTGCTTGTTAGAATGTTTTGATGGTATTAGGGGAAAGCGATGGGCCCGCTGTATCTCCCTTTCCATAGCCCAGGCCTCCAACTCCGTAAATGATGTTTTAAGAATGTTGAACATTGCCCCTCTAGCGTCATCTCCCTCAAAGTTTTCTGGAATTCCAAGAAACCTTAAATTGTTCCTTCTGGATCTGTTTTCATGATCTTCCTCTTTGGCCATGAGATCCTTTATTATTCCATCTTGTTCTTTTTCGTTTTTTTGAAGCTTCACGACATCAGTTTCGAGATATTCAGTGCGAGTTTCCACCATGACCATTCTCTCAGACATCTCAGAGCAAATGCTGCCCACTTTTTTCACAGCGCCTTGTAATTTTTCGATGGCCATGCGAATCCTTTGGCTATCTTTCTTCACATCCTCGTGGAAATTCTTTATTGAACTAAGCACCTCGGTCAATGGGTGTAAGTGCTCAGTTTTCTGATTCATCTTTTTTTGAAAAGATTGCTCTCTCTGATTAGATACCATTGCGTCCACTTCTATGGGTGCCCTTGTCTCTTTGCTCCTCATATTTGAGTCAGCATTCCGAGTTCCTTCGCCTGAACCTATAGTAGGATTTCCCTCCGAGTTGGTTTCAATTGGGAATATACTTTGAACATCCTTACTGCTTCCACTCAGCTCTCTAGAGTTCTTGTTCTGCAATTGGCTCTGTTCTTTTTCATTTGTTTGTGCATCACTCGGGCAATCCTTGGGCCGGGGGCTGAATATATTAGATATTCTTGGCTGGGATGTTGCCAGTAGACCAGTATTCTTTGCAGTGGCTTTTACATTTTTTATAGTCTGTAACCTCTGTGCCTTTTTGGCCATTAACTCCAGTTTGGCGTTTTCCTCTGTTTCTCCCCCTGTCTCCTTCTTGTAGCCAACCTTTCTCTCCTATTCTTTCTATTTCTCTTTCTCTTTCTCTTTCTCCTTTAGTTTTGCTTTTTCCCTTTCCTTTTCCAGCTTTTTTTCTGCATTTTTGTTTCTAGTTTTTCCTTTTTCTTGAGATTCATTTCTTGCCAGGTCTTTTTCCTTTGCTCTGGTTCCTCTAGTTTCAGGGCCTTTATGTCTGCTAGTTGTGTGTAGAGCAGGTGTCCCTTCAATTTCGGCATTCTCAAGGTTTTGACGGCTTCCTATATTTACCGCGCCCTCTGAATGTGCCGCGTCTTCTAGGATCAGTGTCTCCCCTTGTAAAAACACGCCTTCTTCATCCCCCTTTTCTTTGTTGAGAGTCGTATTGTTTAGTGCTGCTGTTTGCATTTTCAGTTGTTTTTGGCTTCTATCTTTATTCTATTTTATGCTCGGATTTTGACGTGGTGTTTCTCCCGGTAATTTAATCATTGGGCTTCTTCCGGTAGAATTAGGTCTACTTATGGCATAGTCCGTGTTATTACCCGGGTATGTGGTCTCTTCGTTCAACAAGTTTTGTTCCCTTTTGTGTTTCATCCTTTTTTCCCCCCACTTCTTTTTTTCCTGATGTTAGTTTTGCTGGTTAATCTTGAGTCATTGGAGCCAGAGATCTCCAGAGATACAGTGCCCATTTGCGCACCTGGACTTGATTCGCTTGAGTCGCTCAGTTCACTTGAATCACTTGAAAAAGATATCCCTGTTTCGTATAGATCTGATTCGGAGTCTTCGTTAGAGAGTGAGAGATTAGTTGAATGTGATTCTTTCCCAGCTGGAAGCGTTCGCCTGTTGGGAGAAGGGTGTAAGTGCTCAGTTTTCTGATTCATCTTTTTTTGAAAAGATTGCTCTCTCTGATTAGATACCATTGCGTCCACTTCTATGGGTGCCCTTGTCTCTTTGCTCCTCATATTTGAGTCAGCATTCCGAGTTCCTTCGCCTGAACCTATAGTAGGATTTCCCTCCGAGTTGGTTTCAATTGGGAATATACTTTGAACATCCTTACTGCTTCCACTCAGCTCTCTAGAGTTCTTGTTCTGCAATTGGCTCTGTTCTTTTTCATTTGTTTGTGCATCACTCGGGCAATCCTTGGGCCGGGGGCTGAATATATTAGATATTCTTGGCTGGGATGTTGCCAGTAGACCAGTATTCTTTGCAGTGGCTTTTACATTTTTTATAGTCTGTAACCTCTGTGCCTTTTTGGCCATTAACTCCAGTTTGGCGTTTTCCTCTGTTTCTCCCCCTGTCTCCTTCTTGTAGCCAACCTTTCTCTCCTATTCTTTCTATTTCTCTTTCTCTTTCTCTTTCTCCTTTAGTTTTGCTTTTTCCCTTTCCTTTTCCAGCTTTTTTTCTGCATTTTTGTTTCTAGTTTTTCCTTTTTCTTGAGATTCATTTCTTGCCTGGTCTTTTTCCTTTGCTCTGGTTCCTCTAGTTTCAGGGCCTTTATGTCTGCTAGTTGTGTGTAGAGCAGGTGTCCCTTCAATTTCGGCATTCTCAAGGTTTTGACGGCTTCCTATATTTACCGCGCCCTCTGAATGTGCCGCGTCTTCTAGGATCAGTGTCTCCCCTTGTAAAAACACGCCTTCTTCATCCCCCTTTTCTTTGTTGAGAGTCGTATTGTTTAGTGCTGCTGTTTGCATTTTCTGCCCTTTTTGGTCCTTTTGTACAGTGAGTCCTTCCCCTCCGTCCTCTCTGTCCTCTCTGGCACCCCTCTCCATATCTGTAGCCTTAGAGGGCGTTGCAATCCAAATCTGATTGTTTTCTGGCATCTGTAAACCCCGCTGAGTTTGATGTTGCCCTCCTTGGGCTTTTCTCTTACATCTGTAGGAACGTTTTCTCAGCACAGTATCGTGGCTCCTCAGACCTCTCTTATTTTTTGATTTTCCTCAGACAAGTACTTTGCACACTCTGTGAGAAATCAGTGATGGGGGGGTAAAACTTACACACTTGAAGTTTTGCTGCTGTCCCAAATATCGATACAGATAGCGTAATGTTAATTACTGTGTCAAATGAGATATACGGAACAGCCTCCAATTTTAATCTGCCTCTGAGCAGCATTCGTTTTCCCAGCTTTCCCAGCTTTTCCCTCTCTCTCCCTCCCTCTACCTTCTTTCTGTACCACGCCCCTCCTGCGTCTTATCTTTAACTTTTTACGGCCCCTAAGACATGCTGTGGGCTTACACGATCTTTTCGGGCTCATACAATCTCTCTTAACAATAGAGCTGGGTTAGCGCAACGCACGAATAGAAAATGCCTTAGGTACTAGTAGCGTAAATACTACACACTACTCCAATCCCTGTGGAGGGCTGGTAATGCGGTAGGACACCAGTTCATAAAAGCGGCGTGTTATTCGATCGAGGCTATGACACAATTTCTCATCCTGATTGTTACAGATTGTGAGTTGTGGTGCCATCATTGAATTGACTTTGAGCCTTGTGACTAGAGGCGACCATCATTGACCAAGTCATTTTCTACCTTATTATTATTTTTCCGATTAAGCCCGAACAGAGTGAATTTATCATCTGTCACATGAAAGGGGCGATGTCATATAACTAATAGAAATTGATGTTTCCATGAGCATACCTAATGAGCCTAAAAGCCAAGGAACATTTACTTCTGGTGTTTGTCCCTTTTTCCTTTGTTTTTAGAGCGGTGCTTCCTTCTCCTGAGCCAAAGCCAGGTGAGGTGAGGCTCATTTCTCCTGCACAATAGGTAAGCAGGTGACTTATTACATCTAAGTGATAATACTACATGTGATGTAAAAACAATACACTATAACTGAGTATTATGCCACATTATTTTAACCATTTTTGTTTTTTGTCAGGATATTTATATCTTTACAAATACCTGATTTATCTACTTTTTACCTTTATGATGCAGTTTATTCTTTTCAATTTATATTTTTCTTTCCACTAGTGATCAACTTTGTCCATGTGCAGGAAAGAAACAGACACCTAAGATTTCAGGTGACCACGTTCCTTTTTCTTTTCACTGTATACTCACCATTTTGATCATTGCAGTAGCATTAACATATTGGTCCTGAAGTAGGCAAGGACTATTAGGTCCCCTTTATTGCCGAAACCTGTGGACCAACACACCAACTGTGCGGTCATTTGTTGAAAACTGCTCTCTACTACTTTATTTTTAATATTGGAGGATCGAGTAAAAATAATAAAATATGTGTTGCTCCTTCACCCAATTTTAACAGACTTTCTTTCACATTCACATGCACTGCAATCCTGTCACCCACGAATTGAGACGATAAATTAATATAATACGGACCGCACAGTGGGCTATTTGTTGATGGAGGACATTCCATTCACTCCTCATTTCATCACTCATAACTCACAGAGAGGAAGGTACATAAAGAGTCCCAAATGATGAAGGGCGGTATCGAGTGGTGACTGATGGGTATCCTTATTCTCCAGGGATACGTCAGGACTAGTTAATTTAACTTCTTCTGTTCTTTATTCCATTAAGTTGCTCATTCAGCATCATATAAGGCATAAGGTTTTGTTTCACTTAGACCCGTAGACATTTGTGTGTTTGTTAATATTTAAAAATTCCCTCCAAATGTACTCCGTTTTTACAAGCTTCAAGATTGGAAGCCAGTTATGGGCTACCTCACACTTCCTGTTCATAGCAATCATTTACCAGGCTAACAATGGCATTCAGGAGTAACTAAGGGACTTCAGGCACCCTTGGCCCCTCATAGGCAGCTGATATGTCAGTACACATTAACATGGCAGAGTACTCGGAGACCTGGTGTTTAGCCATGCCTCCTTTTCCAGCCAGAGCTGCAGTGCAGTCAAGGTGAATGACACCAACACAGCCAGGAAAGTACATATGCCTTCATACTCTAGCACAGACCTTGGAAACCTGTCTCTGGCCATACTGTTCTATTAGACCTACCTCATCCAGGCCTCACATGTGGGGAGCATGTGCACGGTGTAACCACCTCACCACCTGGATACATATAAATGATCATGCCACACATAGAGCTAGGTATTACACATCTTTGTTTTTCAGAGTGGCACCGTTAACTGCCCATACTATGTCATGAAGTTTCTTAACCTCACCCACTCACCTACATCACTATTCTATGGAGTCTGTCAGGAGCCAGAGGGTCCCACTATCTCTAACATACACAACACTATGGCCCTGATTTTGATGTCAGGCGGACCAACTCGGTCCAGGGACGACCGATACCCGGTCAGCAGTTCTGACCATTTCATTAGGATTCGACTGAACACTGTTCAGACGCATTCCCACATTTCACTATGGAAGCATTCATGCCAGCCGTAACCAGCCATAATGCATTCTCTTGTAGTGAAATGAGAGGTGTGGTTGATCCGTGCACCCGGTGGCAGGTACCTCAAGGTGCACCAAAGGGGGCCCTGCTTTCCGACATGGTTTCCATTGTTTCCATGTTTGATAGGTTGACATGGAAACCATGTCAGAAACCATGTATTGTAATCTCAAGGGATTACTGGCCGGATTCCGACTGGCCGAGGGGCTCTATGAGCCCATTGGAAGCCAGCCAGAATGACTGGCCGGTTTACCTCCTGACCGCCTATATCTTAATCAGGCGGTCAGAAAGTAAACCAAGGAGCCCACTATGATGCGGCTCGGAAGATTTGTGAGCCGCATCAGGTCCGCATATTGCTGACATGATTACACAGCTGAATGGAGCCAAAGTCGTTTCCCGCCTTGATTTGAACAAAGGGTATCACCAACTTGAACTGGAAGAAGAATTGCAGGTACAGTACTACCTTTTCAACTCATGATGGTTTATTTGGATATAAAAGACTACGTTTCAGAGTGTCCTCAGCTCAATCAGGTCATTTGTAGAGCGCACTACTCACCCGTAGGGTCTCAAGGCGCTGGGAGGGGGGGGGGGGTGCCGCTACTGCTCGAACAGCCAGGTCTTGAGCTTCTTCCTGAAGGAGAGGTGGTCTTGGGTCAGGCGCAGATTGGTCGGGAGTGAGTTCCAGGTCTTGGCGGCCAGGTAGGAGAAGGATCTTCCTCCTGTTGTCGCTCTTCGGATGCGGGGGACGGCGGCGAGGGCGTGGTTGGTTGATCTGAGGAGGCGCTTGGGAGTGTAGAAGTTGATCCGGTTGTTGAGGTAGCTCGGGCCTTGGTCGTGTAGGGCTTTGTGCGCGTGGGTGAGGAGCCGGAAGGTGATTCTCTTGTTGACCGGGAGCCAGTGCAGATCTCTCAGGTGTCCGGAGATGTGGCTGCGTCGGGGGATGTCGAGGATGAGTCTCGCCGAGGCGTTCTGGATCCGCTGGAGTCTCTTCTGGAGTTTGGCAGTAGTTCCGGCGTAGAGGGCGTTGCCGTAGTCCAGTCGGCTGGTGACGAGGGCTTGGGTGACCGTCTTCCTCGTCTCGGTGGGGATCCACCGGAAGATCTTACGTAGCATGCGCAGGATGTTGAAGCATGACGAGGAGACGGCGTTGACTTGCCTGGTCATGGAGAGGGAGGAGTCCAGGATGAAGCCCAGGTTGCGTGCGTGGTCCGTCGGTTCGGGTGCGGTGCCCAGGGCGGGGGGCCACCAGGAGTCGTCCCAGGCGGAGGGCGTGGAGCCCAGGATGAGTACCTCCGTCTTGTCTGAGTTCAGTTTCAGGCGGCTGGTCGTCATCCATTCGGCTACGTCTCTCATCCCTTCGTGCAGGTTGGCTCTGGCGGTGGCGGGGTCGTTGGTCAGGGAGAGGATCAGCTGGGTGTCGTCGGCGTAGGAGATGATGTTCAGGTTGTGTTGGCGTGCGATGGCCGCGAGGGGGCTCATGTAGACGTTGAAGAGGGTTGGGCTCAGCGAGGATCCTTGGGGTACGCCGCAGATGACTTTGGTGGCCTCCGACTTGTACGGTGGTAGGCGGACTCTTTGTGTTCTTCCGTCGAGGAAGGAGGTGATCCATTCCAGTGCCTTCTCCTGGATTCCGATGTTGCTGAGGCGCTGTACTAGGGTGCGGTGGCAGACAGTGTCGAAAGCCGCGGAGAGGTCCAGGAGGATGAGGGCCGCTGTTTCTCCGTTGTCCATCAGAGTTCGAAGGTCGTCGGTGGCGGCGATGAGGGCGGTCTCGGTGCTGTGGTTCGCTCGGAAGCCGGACTGTGAGGGGTCGAGGGATCCATTCGTCTCGAGGAAGGCGGCCAGCTGTTTGTTGACGGTCTTCTCGATGACTTTGGCCGGGAACGGGAGGAGCGAGATGGGACGGTAGTTCTTGAGGTCGGTGGGGTCTGCTGTGGGTTTCTTGAGGAGAGCGCTGAGTTCGGCGTGCTTCCAGCTCTCAGGGAAGGTGGCGGAGTCGAAGGAGGTGTTGATGATGTCCCGCAGGTGGGGTGCGAGGACAGCGTCGGCCTTGTTGAAGACGTGGTGAGGGCAGGGGTCAGTCGGAGATCCGGAATGGATGGAGTTCATGGTGCGGATGGTGTCTTCGGTGCTGATCGGGGTCCAGGTGCGGAGGGTGGTGGATGGTGGCGTCGTAGCGGTTGTGGCTTGCGTTGGTTGGTTGTTGAAGCTGTTGTGTATGTCCGTGATCTTGTTGTGGAAGTAGGACGCGAGGGAGTTGCAGAGGTCTTGCGACGGTGTGATGTCGTTGTTTCCGGCGTTGGGGTTGGAGAGCTCTTTCACGATGTTGAAGAGTTCCTTGCAGTTGTGTGCGTTGTTGTCCAGCCGGTCCTTGTATGCATTTTCTTGGTGGCGCGGATCAGTTGGTGGTGTTTCCGGGTGGCGAGCTTGAGGGTGGTCATGTTGTCCGTCGTTGGTTCCCTTCTCCAGGCTTTCTCGAGGGCTCGACAGTTCTTCTTGGAGCACTTGAGTTCGTCGGTGAACCATGGTGTTTTTCTGCTGCAGGGTCTGCTGGGCGGGGTCCTTAGAGGGGCGAGTTCGTCCGCGCAGTTGCTGATCCACTTCGTGAGGTTGTCGGCGGCCTGGCTGGGGTTCGCTGAGTTGGCGGGAGGGTGCTGGCTCAGGGAGGCGGTGAGCTGGTCGGCTGTGATCTTGTTCCAGCTTCTTCGAGCAACCTGTTGCTGGAGGTGGTGGATCGTCGTTCTTCTGAAGGTGAAGTGGACGCAGCTGTGGTCCGTCCAGTGGAGTCCTGCTGCGTGGCTGAAGGTGACGTCTTTGCTGGATGAGAAGACGGCGTCGAGTGTGTGTCCGGCGAGGTGGGTGGGGGTGGTCACCAGTTGCTTGAGTCCGAGGTTGTCGAGGTTGTCGAGCAGGGTGGTGGTGTTGCGGTCGTTGTTGTTCTCCAGGTGGAAGTTGAGGTCCCCCAGGAGGATGTAGTCGGCGGAGGGGAGAGCGTGCGGGCTGACGAAGTCGGCGATGTCCTCGCTGAATCGTGTGCGCGGTCCCGGGGGTCGGTAGATCAGGGTGCCTCTGAGGGTGGTCTTCGGGTTGGTGTGGATCTGGAAGTGCAGGTGTTCCGCGGTGGTGAGGGTGTCGTCGGTGTTGGTCGTGATGCGGATGGTGTCTCTGTGGATGATGGCGATGCCTCCTCCGGTCTGGTTGTCGCGGTCCCTCCGGGTGATCTTGTAGCCCTCTGGGATGGCGATGGCGATGTCAGGGGCTGAGGAGGAGTTCATCCAGGTCTCGGTGATGAAGGCAACGTCGGGGGCGGTGGTGTCGAGCAGGTTCCAGAGTTCTACGGCGTGTCTGTGGACGGAGCGGGTGTTGAGCAGGATGCACTTGAGGTGGGTGCTGCTGGAGTTCGGTTTGTCGGGTGCAGGGAAGGTCCGGATGCAGGAGAACTTGCAGGCGAGGCAGCTGAAGGGTCCGTGGGTGTGCTTCGGGGCGGCTCGGTGACATCCTGGGATGTGGCCGGTGTTGAGTGCGGTGAGGTCGGCGGCGCTGTAGGTTCGTCGGGTCGGCTTCCGTCGGTGGGGGCCAGGGGTCCTGGCGCTGGTCGCGATCCGGTCGCGGACGGGCGCAGACGGGCTTACCTTTGGCGCGCCTTCGGCGCACAATCGGCGCGCCCGCTGCGCGTCAACGCTGCGCGTTCGCACGGTCGCCATTTAAGGCGAAGTGCGCGGGTGGGCGGGGCAGCTGGGAGGCGGGAGCGGGGAGGGATACAGAAGACAAAAGGGGCGGGGACAAGCGGCGGTGGCGGGAAGGGAGGGCGGGGGGCGGCGCGGTAGGCGGAGGACAAGGAAGGAGCTGACACGGAAATAAGTGCAAAAACAGGCACAAATTACCGAGAAAAACGGGGAGAAAAGAGAGTTACGCCGAGAATCACAAAGCAAGCACAAATTACTGACAGAAACGGGGAAAAAAGAGAGTTACGCAGAGAATCACAAAAGCAAGCACAAATTGCCGAGAAAAGCGGGCAAAAAAGAGAGTTACGCAGAGAATCACAAAACAAGCACAAAGAACAGGCAAAACAAGCGAAAACAACACTCGCAGCGGCGGCAGCCGGCAGACGAGGCAGCGCGAGGCAGAGGGCGGGCAGGGGCACACGCAGTAGCTGGTGGCCGTGCGGCGCGGGGGTGTCCCACAAGTGGGTCACACTCACCTGCGTCGCACGGTCGCCATTTAAGGACAAGTGCGCGGGTGGGCGGGGCAGCTGGGAGGCGGGAGCGGGGAGGGATACAGAAGACAAAAGGGGCGGGGACAAGCGGCGGTGGCGGGAAGGGAGGGCGGGGGGCGGCGCGGTAGGCGGAGGACAAGGAAGGAGCTGACACGGAAATAAGTGCAAAAACAGGCACAAATTACCGAGAAAAACGGGGAGAAAAGAGAGTTACGCCGAGAATCACAAAGCAAGCACAAATTACTGACAGAAACGGGGAAAAAAGAGAGTTACGCAGAGAATCACAAAAGCAAGCACAAATTGCCGAGAAAAGCGGGCAAAAAAGAGAGTTACGCAGAGAATCACAAAACAAGCACAAAGAACAGGCAAAACAAGCGAAAACAACACTCGCAGCGGCGGCAGCCGGCAGACGAGGCAGCGCGAGGCAGAGGGCGGGCAGGGGCACACGCAGTAGCTGGTGGCCGTGCGGCGCGGGGGTGTCCCTCAGCTGCAGAACTCTTTCAGGTTGTCATGCATCATCTGAAGGAATCAGAGAGACAAACATCTATTACTCTGAGACGCTTGACCTCTCCATCATTAAACTCATTGAACTTGCAATAATTGATGAGGGAATTAAGTGTTTCTACAAACTCATCCATCATTTCAGCAGCTTTCATAGTCAATATTCGGTATTGGATTGAACTTGATGCTTGACGCCTGTTTATTTGACGGTACATCTGTATTCAGTCAAAATATTGAGTTTGAAATGTCGCCTTACACAAATATTGAGTTTTAAACATTGTGACACAGAAATATCGACAGCGAGAATATTGTAGTCATGAATATCGAATAAGGTAAGAAATATTGTTTGGTGGGTAGTAAATTATTTTTAATTAATTAATAATTGATCGTTAAATAATATTAACTAATTAACAATTAATGATGGTAATTGTGTATTTCATTTTTGTGTGCGGGTTGTGGGGTTTATAGGGGTAAAGTGTGGGAAGTAATCTGTTTTTAATTATTCATAATTAATTTTGATTAATATTAACTCATTAATTGACAATTATGGCAATTGTGTAATTCATTTTAGGTGTGGGAAGGTTTGCTTGTGTTATTTTAGGGCTAAAGGGTGAGAAGTAATTTATTTTTAATTAATTAATGTTTAGTTGACAATAAATATTAATTAATTAATTGATCATTGATTTTTGCAATTGTGTTATTATTTTTTTGGGGGGTTGGGGTTAAAGAGGGAGTAAATTAATTTTACTTACTTTATAATTGATTGTTAAATACTATTAGTTATGTAATTGAAAACGTTTATCAATTGTGTAATCATTATTTTACAGTTCATTTTAATAGTGCATTGTGGGGATTATAGGTGTAAAGGGTGGGAAGTTATCAACATTTTAAAGGGTTTTAATTTGTGTTTTAATAAATATTTTTTGTTTAATTGATAGTTCATTATGTTAATTATGCAATTATTATTTTTCAATGTGGGTTGGGAGTTGTGTTGTGTTATAGAATAGGAAGTAAATAGACTACATTTATGTATTAATTAATGTTTTTGTTAATAAATAATTTCTGAATAAAATGTTTGAAAATTATTTTTGTATTTAATTTAATATAATATTTGTAGGTTTTTGTGATATTTATTTAACATTATATTATTATAATATTTTTTTACATTAAATATATTTAGTATTTTAACTCTTAACATATTTGTATTTTTTATTTAATTTTTTCACAAATATTTTTATTTTTTTATGATATTTTGTTTGTTTTAAATTTTGAACTGAATTGTAAATCTTACCCATTCGTAATCCAACACTTTCCTTATTGATGCACTGACTGGAGGGGGAATAGTAAATGTTATCCTTCCGCTAGCCAACACTTTCCCTACTGTTGCAATCACTGGAGTAGAAATAGTAAATGTTATCAATCCGCTATCCAACACTTTCCCTACAGTTGCACTCACTGGAGTGGGAAGAGTAATTATTACCCCTCCGCTTTCCAACATTTTTTGCAACTATCGCACTCATTGAAGTGGAAATAGTAATTTTTACACCTCAGCTATCCAACACTTTCCCTACTGTTGCACTCATTGGAGTGGGAGTATTTTTTACCCCACTGCTATCTAACACTTTCCCTACTGTTGCACTCAATGTGGTACTAATTTTTACCCCTCTGCTATCCAACACTTTCACTACTGTTGCACTCTCTGGAGTTGGAAATTTAAGTTTAAAGATTTTTAAATAGTTTAATGTTTTAATTTATAATGGAATGTTTTTTTAAACAGAGTTTATGTCGTTGGTTTATATATATACTAATCTGCTTAAGGACCTGGAGGCCATGGACTTGACTCAAAGGGTCACAGGCCCCACACATGTTGGTGGCAATCTTCTGGACCCAATCTTTTCCAACTCCATAGGGCTCTCAGTAAGTAACCCCCTCCCAGTCCCTTGGTCCGACCATTCAGTCATTTGCTTCTCTTGGAAGCTGCCTTCAGGCATCCCCACCCCACCTCTTCACTCTTTCTCGACCAGGGTTTGGTCCAAGTTGGACAGAGAGGAGTGGGCAAATAACCTTAGGAGCACGGCCCCCCTGCCTAATGCAGATCCGGATGGGGCTAACACAGATTTTAATCAGTGGCTTGTTCAATCATTGGATAAGGTACTTCCGGTAAAAACTATGGTCAAGAAAAAAACCAATCATCACCAACCATGGTACAATGCCGAGCTTAAGACCTTGAAACAAACGTGCAAAAGAGAGGAGCGCCAATGGCGCAAAGATTTCGACTCTGAGAAAAAGAACATCTACAGAGCATCCATTAAATTCTATAAAGCGGCGCTTACTCGGGCCAAAGCATCTTACTATGCCCAGAGAATTGAAACTGCCTCAAATGCTCCGAGGGACCTCTTTCAGATTGCTAGGTCACTGTTAAAAACTCCTGATCCCCCTTCCACCCCTGATCAAGTCGGCACCCGCTGCGAAGATCTGGCGGCTTTCTTCGACACTAAAATCAAAAAAATCTTGATTTCTATTCCCCCTGTCTCCTTAGCTGGCCCAGCCGGTTGTTCCGATATATTGGGAGGGAACGACAGGCCACGACTCGAGGCCTTTGACATCCTTAAGGAGGAAGCCCTCCCGGCTCTTATTAATTCTGTTAAAAGCGGGTCTCCACTTGATCCCGCCCCTATGAGCGTAATAAAATCAATACTTCCTGCTTTATCTACATCCATTGCCAACCTCGTGAACTCCTCTATTAGGGCAGGAGTTGTTCCGAAGGATTGGAAACTGGCAATGGTAAAAGCTCTAATAAAGAAGCCCTCACTTGACCCCAGTGATTTTTCCAATTATAGACCCATCTCTCTTCTCCCGGGCATTAGCAAGCTTACTGAGAAGCACATCAACCATCAGCTGGCCTCCTTTTTGGAGACCAACAATTTGCTTCACTCTTCCCAGACTGGATTCAGGAGAGGGCAGGGTACCGAGACGGCGCTGCTGAGCGTGGTGGAGGAATCCAGGAGGATTCTGGACACTGGTGGGAGCGTGGCCATTGTCCTCCTGGACCTCAGCGCCGCGTTCGATACGGTGACCCATGATACCCTTCTGGCCCGCCTTAACAACTTGGGAGTCACGGGGAGCGCCTTGAGTTGGCTCAAATCCTTCCTGGAGGGAAGGGCCTTCAAGGTGTTCGAGGAAAACATCTCCTCGTGCCCGGTACCATTGCAGTGTGGGGTTCCGCAGGGATCCTCCCTGAGCCCCACGCTGTTTAATGTGTACATGGCTCCCCTGGCGGGACTAGTGGCACCATTCGGGATCCAGCTGGTGAGCTACGCTGATGACACCCAGCTTGTGGTCTCCTTGAACAGGAACGGGTCCTCCTCTGTTAATCTGAGGATGTGCCTTGAGGCGGTCGCGGGATGGATGGACCAGTCTCAGTTAAAGCTAAATGGAGGAAAAACGGAGGTGATGCTCCTGGGGAAGGGAGCCTCCCTCGATAATTCAGAGGCTTGGCCACTCTGTATGGGATTAGGACCACTGCCGAAACCAGAGATCAAGAGCCTTGGTTTCTGGCTTGATACGGAGCTTTCCTTCCGTTATCAGGCTAGGAAAACCACGGCCACTTGTTTTGGATTATTAAGGATGATCCGTAAGATCCTCCCCCTGTTACCTGAGGCAGCAAAAAGGACACTTGTCCAATCTCTGGTTCTATCAAGGATAGATTATGGCAACGCCATCTACCTGGGCGCCCCTGCTGGGGTAATCCAGCGGCTCCAGATCGCACAAAATTTTGCAGCTAGAATCCTGACAGGCACTGGCCCCAGGATGTCGGCCAAACCGGCCCTGAAGAAGCTCCACTGGCTCCCAGTGAGGGAACGGATTTCTTTTAAGGCCTTATGTGTTACACATAGGGTCATGCATGGACAGGGTCCGGCCATTCTGAGGACCTTGATTAGGCACTATAAGGCCCGGAGAGACCTGCGCTCAGACGATCAGAATTTAGCTGAGATCCCGAGAGTCCGGAGATCTAGGACCGGGGGTCGTCTCTTTTCTCTGAACGCAGCTAGGCTGTGGAATTCGCTTCCCCCCCCGCTGCGACATGAACCCAACCTGCTGATCTTTAGAAGGAAATTGAAGACCTGGCTTTTCAGCAGAGTATAAAGCTAGATTTATACAGTGATGTAAATAGCTCCTGATCCCGTCGCTGTGTACCCTCTGGGCTCCGTACAAGCGCTGGGATGCTCCTGAGTAGCCATGCGTTATATAAGAGTCTGAAAATAAATAAATAAATATATATATATATATATATATATATCGCGTAGTACCGCGTTTTCACTCCATGCCGCAGCGCCAAGTCGCCCCGCCGACAAAGACTTCACGGATACGGACCTGTTCAGTGCAGAATAATTTTGTTGGTGCAAAGTAAGTCGCATATATATATAGTAAATTTTTAAAATGATAAAATACATTAAAATGATTAGTTTAATTATTGTTTTAAAGTTGAAAATATATATATATAAATAAATTATTGTATAAGTGTATTTGTTATATTTGTTAAAATGTATATTAAATATAATTATTTTTTTATTAATGTTATTCTCTAATATGTCTAATGTGTATTAATTTATTTTATACATATATACATATAAAAAACGATATTTTGTACAAATATATTCATGGCATTGATATATTGTTTTCAATATTTTTGTGTTGACAATTAGTAATATAAGATGTACATATTTTTGACATCGATAGTTCGGTCACGATATTTTTGTATGAGGATATTTTGGGTGTCAATATTTTGTCAGTGTACCCGTTACATCACATCATAACCGTGTGGTATTTTCTTTATCACTTCTTTTACTCGTTCACCCACCAAATCCTTTATTTAATGATCTTTTTGTAATTTGCTTCTTCCAGCGCATCAATAAACTCATCGAAGGATTCGATCCAGGCAGTCCATCGGTTACCTATACTCTGCTTTTTGGTGGTATCGGAGGGAGACAGTGGTTTTAAAAAGGGAGGACTGCTATATTGTGCACTCTTTTTAGTAGCCATTGAAAATCTTCACTATTCTGACTGCCACCCATGGCAATTCAGTCTTCCCAACATGATTTACCAGCTTTGTAAGCACAACCCTTGTGCTTCTTCTTGGGTTGTGGAGCCTGCTGCTGAGGTTGGATGGCACTCTTTACTCTTGTTCTGGACAGCATAATCATATTCTCTTTACCTCTCATTATCGTTGCCTCTAATGTTTCTCTGCGTATTTCTGCTTCTGCTCACAGCATTTTCTTGCACCTGGCTGTTGCCAATTGTTGCACTTCCTTACCTAGTTGTCACTGCCTTTAGCGTTTCTTTGTGTCAGAAGGCTTCCACTTTCAGCACCTCCTTGCACTTGGCAATCATTGCCTTTGGCACTTCTCTGTACCAGGTTGTCACTGTCTTCAGTGTCGCAATATATAAATGACGCCTCTGAGTTAGGCTGGGGCGCAGTCTCGACCAGCAACATTCTAGCAGACTACAAAAAAAACTTAATGTACTTCTTTGCAGGCCTTGCACTGGCTGGTGTGGTGCTTTGACTCCACATACACCAACCATCAATTTTCCACTTTGACTGAGACACACATGGCCCACACGAGCAGTTTGCTGGACCACAGAAAACACACCATGAGAGCAATCTCGGTTCTTCTGGCTGCCGGGTTTACGTAGTTCCCTATCTCGTCACCAGTTGCAGCATCCTTCCCAGCCCGAGTACATATAAATGATCATGCCATACATGGAGCTCTGTATTACACATCTTTATTCTTCAGAGTGTAACCATTAGCTGCCTATACTATGTCATGAATTTTCTTAACCACACTCAATCACTTATGTCACTATTCTACAGAGTTTGTCACGGGCCAGAGAGATCCCACTATCTCTAACATACACTGCACTCCACGGGGCTGCATGCATAGTGCTCTCTGGCAGTGGCATTCTTAGGTCATCCTCTAAGGTGTTACTCCCTCTTAAGCCCTAAAGATCAGGGTATCCTATTTTCTCCTACTCATACCACAATGTTCTGCTGCACCTTACTTGGCTTCCCTGGCCTGCCCTGCCCTTGAATGATAGACTTATACAATTAGAACTTCAAAGCTCTCTTGCGAGAAAGTGGGTTATTAGTTGGGATATAGAGTAGTTAACCTCTATTAATAAGGTCACTATTCTTGTTATGCCCAGCAAAGGTTTCAGTTATTTAAACTTTAGCTCAAACCCTTTTGGCTATGCCACAGAGCAGATAGGGCTGAAATAGGAAAATATGTGAAGCATTTCGAAGTACTAAAACAGCTAAATAAAAATGAAAAAACACAGCACAATTAAAAATCCCACTCCAATATATAAAAATAGAGAATTATTGAATGAACTAACACAATATAAATCCAATCGGGGAAATTGGAGTTTCTTTTTCTCCATTGCAAGTTTATTTGCCTCCGGTGCTATGGCTTCCAATTTGTCCTGCAGCTCCCTTGCTGATTGCTAGTCACTGAGCTTCGATTGACAGATGGCAGTTCAGAAGGGCTTATATTGGTAGAGCATGTTTCAATTGCAGCCCTGGATAGTACACCAGAAAATAAATTTTAGGACAAGTTGCTGCTTGCCCCTTTATCTTCTGGGGCAGAATCCACTGCTCCATCCTCAGAGGGGATCTCTGCTTGGTGGGCTTCTTTCCAGACATTGATTACTATTTTATAATTCACCTCTCTGGTATTCTAGTCACTCTTAAATTTTGTTTCTCTGCATATGGTCTTTATGTGACCACTGTGAGAGTTGTCAGGGTAGTGAGATCCAACTCCATGTCCCCATATAAAAAGTGCAAAATCAATTTTATTTTCAGTTCAACTGCGGGATTTTTTATTTCCAACTTGTTAGCTAAGTGGTTCTCCTAAACATAAGTTCTGGAGTACACTGCTGAACACCAATGTGAGTATTCTGGATCCCACTGCTGAACATCAGTGTGATCAAGTAGATTAGTAGTTGGGGTGGATGGCAGTCCGCCTCAAATAATAAAGTCACTATTCTTGTTAGCTCCAGTAAAAGTTTCAGTAATTCAGTAATTTAATTTAAACCTGAACTCAACCCCTGGCAGCTATGGCACAAAACAGACAGTCGTAACTTAACAAACTGAGTAAAGCAATTAGAAGAGCAAAAATATATTCTTTTAAGTTGAAATCACAGCACAATAAAAATTCCACTCCAGCGTATAACAAAAGATAATCATTGAAGAAACAAAATTGCTTTAAACGCTAAACATCCATTTGGGGTAACAAGAGATATGAATTTGTAATGATTTAAATGTTAGCAGCAAATAGCATTAAGCGCCAACTGCAGTCATCAGATTGCTCTTGACTGGGACCAACACGCAATATAAGGCCGTCTGTGATGGAAACCAGGTTCGTCCCCTGCTGAGGTTTTACCTTTTGACTTAGGGTCTGATTACAAAACTGACGGTCTTGCGACCGCTAGACTGGAGATGGCGCAGGTGTGTCGGTCCACCATTTTGCCGATTAGGGCTTTGAAAATCATATCAGCGGTGGACCGCCAGCTGTACCAGGGAACAGTCATTCCCTGGCGGTGGTGCAGGAGTGCCACAACGCATTATGCTGAGAAGCGACTGGCAGAGTCCCACTTAGTATATTTTGAGTGCCTGTACCACCAGCCTTTTCATGGCAGAGCCCCACCCTGAAAAGGCAGGTGGTGCAGGAACAAAGGAGGCCCTAAAGGGCATATATGCCCCACACCATGGGGAAAAATTCAGGGGGCACAACAAGTGCTGAACATATATATGTGTAAATATTCTGTATATATTATCTAAAACTGCATTTATATATGTTTGTTTGTAACCCTGAAGAAGCCCTTAGGGACGAAAGGCATTGGCTACTTCATTTCCTTTTTAAAGAAGAATTTTGAATAAAGAGAAGTTATACAATGACCTGTTGATTTGTTTCTGAAATGTTGTCATCTATAATATATGCTATTACTGAGTGGAGTGCCGGATCTTTGTTTGTTTATAATTATTTCTGAGGAGTCTTCCATAGGGGACATAGGGGTATTGCATCTCAGGTCTCTGGCACCCAAGCAAACCACCTTAACCCAACTAGGGGATAGGTGCAGTCACTGTTGCCCCATACCCTGTGAGTTTTTGTGTTCATATGCTACTGAAGAAGGCTCCATGAGACCGGATATATGCCGTGTCCGTCAAGCTCTATCATCGGGCCATATGTCGTGCTCGAGCGGCCTTCTATGCCGAAGAATTCCGGAACAGCACAAACCCGTCAAAGGCCATCTTCAAGGCGGTTAAAGACCTTATGGCCAAGCGGACTCCCTCTACAGCCGGGAGTTCTGTCTCCCACTGCGAATCCCTTGCCTCCTATTTCTTGGGAAAAGTCCAAGCTATCTATCGGACGTTCCCTAGCATTGGGGTTTCGTCGGGGAGTTCCAATGGGACACCTTGTCAGATCACCCTGCTTTCATTTCCCCCTCTCACCTCGGAGGGGTTTGATAAACTTGCTTTGCAAGTTAAATCTGGGTCTCCATCCGATCCAGTGAGACCTGCTCTCTTTCGAGATCAGACCTTTATGGGACGCCCTGTTGTGCGTTCCCTTGTCAACCTCTCCTTGGAGTCGGGGGTAGTTCCAACTAAATGGAAGCAGGCGGTGGTGTCCCCGATTATCAAAAAACCTTCCTTGGACCCGTCTAAGCCTGAAAGCTTCCGTCCCATCTCGCTGTTACCCTGGCCGGCTAAGTTGACAGAGGCCCATGTCAATCTGGCCCTGTCAGAACATCTAGCTCGGACCAATGCCCTCGACCCCACACAGAATGGCTTCCGTGCTGGTCACAGCACGGAGACCGCTCTTCTTGTGATGGTGGAACATCTGCGTGCAAGGTTGGATGCTGGTCAGACGGCGGCGCTGATATTGTTAGATCTCAGCGCCGCCTTCGACACGGTATCTCACAGCATCCTCCTGCATCGGCTCGAAGAGATTGGTATCAGTGGTATGGCGCTGCAATGGTTCCGCTCCTTCCTGGACAACCGCTCCTTCTGTGTTGCCATCCCTCCCTTCACGTCCAGTTTCCAGCCTCTGGCCATGGGGGTCCCGCAAGGGTCCTCGCTGAGTCCCACGTTGTTCAATCTTTACGTGAGACCGCTGGCTGATGTCGCGAGGCAGTGGGGCCTAACTTTGGTCTCATATGCCGATGACACACAGCTGGCGGTTACTCTCAGCGGGGATGCAGAACAAGATGCCCCCAGGTTTCAGTCTGGACTGAAGGCAGTGGCTAGCTGGTTGACAGGAAACTGTCTCCAGCTTAACGCCACGAAAACGGAGGTAATGGTTGTCGGGAAGGGAGTGGAGCTATGGGGCGATCAGTGGTGGCCTTCTGAGCTGGGCCCCACTCCGACCCCGGTGTCGGAGGTGAAAAATCTGGGGGTCTGGTTGGACGCTGGCCTTACTTTTGTAGGGCATACCAAAAAAACTGCAGCCTGTTGTTTCGGTCTGTTAAGAGGATTAAGACCTGTTCTTAAATTCTTCGACGCCCCAACTAGACAGCTTGTAGTCCAGGCAACCATCATCTCTCGTCTGGACTACGCTAGCTCTCTCCTGGTTGGGGCCAACCAGGCTGAGTTAACTCGCCTGCAGCGGGTTCAAAATGCTGCGGCTAGAGCCATTGTTGGCCTACCCAGATTTTGCCCGGTGGCGAATGTCCTCCGCTCCCTGCATTGGCTCCCTGTAAGGAAGCGTATTCTTTTTAAGGTCCTTTGTTTGACCTTTAAAATCTTAAGAGGTATCGGCCCCGAAATTTTTTCCAACTGTATCTCTTTCTATGTCCCCACCCGCAGTCTTCGATCCCAGGGCCAAGCCCTTGTTGTGGTCCCCAGATTTAGACTCAGCCGGATGGGGGGTCGTTCTTTCAGCGTGAAAGCTGCACTAATTTGGAACACCCTCCCAGTTGAAATCCGTTTGTTAGAAGACCTGTTGTCTTTCCGGAGAGCTATTAAAACATTCTTGTATTAGCTGTTCCTTTTAGGTTTTATCTTTTCCTGTTGTGTTATGTTTCTCCTTGTCTCTGCGCCGGGACGCTCCTTGGCTGGAGTAGCTGTTGCGCATAATAAATTAATATAACATAACATAACATAACATAACATACCATTTCTGCAATGTCCCACTTGAACACATTTACTGCTACTGAAAAGCTCCAAGTGCAAGCAACTTGAATTCTTTGCCAAAAGGCAAAGCACTTTTGTTAGATTGACTTGGCAGGTTTTTACCAGTCCTCTGGAAATCTTTAGAATCAAAAGGTGTCTAGTGCTAGGTTTGTCAGGATACAGCCAATGGTCCCAGGACCTCAGGAACAGCACTTGGGGGGGGTCGATACTCACTCCAGCAGAAGCCAGAGGTCCATTTGGCACTGGCCAGATGGGTCCTTTAGGAAAGGGCTTCTAGCAGTTGTTGTGTACTTGTAGCTCATCAACAGGTCAGCCAAGTGACTCTTGGAGTCCAGTTATTTGTCTTGGGTACAAGCCGAAGCAGGCCCAGCCTTTCAGGTATCCTCACAGGTCTCAACAGCAAGTACAGTTCTTCTGATTTCCACAGGCCTAGTGGTGTTCAAAGGGGAGTGTCCAGGGGTACCACATTTATGCCTGGCACAAGCCTGTGGAAGGGTGTGATGCCTCCAAACAATCCTACAGCGCACCTCTTTGCCCAATCTACGATGAAGAAACCATGTTCCACTTGTGCACGTCTATGTGCCCCTCACAGAGGTGTGGCCATAGAAATTTTCAACCCCTCCTTGGGGGTCTCTTCAAACCAGTTTTGGGGGCAACTCCCCTCCCACTGAGATTGGTTCCTCCCTGGGGGAAAAAAGGAAAAGCCCTGCACAGGTGTCAGATAACACTTGCCTGTGACAGAGGAGGTTTCTTTAAAATATTCAACTTCCTGGTCACAGCCCAGATGGTCATGGTGTCAGAGGAACTGAAACAACTCTCCAAACCTAATGCCTTTGTTCTGCTCTGGGAGCAGTTTTTACACCTCATGAACGGACTATTCTGTTCACAGGTGAGAGTTGGAGGTCATGCAAATGTGCTTCCAAAGTCTGTAAGCAGGGAAAAGTTAACTTTCTAAAAGTAGATTCTCCAAAAAACGTGTTACAAATCCAACTTTACCAGTGAACTGGACTTGTAATAAAATTGACAAAAGTCCAAGAATTAACTTTTGTAGCGGTCTTCTAGAAGGAGATGACATTGCTTAATGTAATATGTATCCCAGTGCTTTCTTATGGAACAGCCAACCCCATCACAGTGAAAATACCTTTTGGGGTCTTTTGACTGTAAGAACTTGTTTAACATCAACCTTTTACATGGTCTACTTTTAAATAGCATATACTCTGCCTTATGGGAGGACAGCCTACTTCGGTGTGACTTATTAATATTTGAAATTAAGGGTTAGGCATGTCAAAAGTGGTTATTTGGCAGGTCAAAGATGCAGTTTTAAAACTGCACAGACTGGCTTCAATGGTAGCCCTGCAGTCATGTTTGCACTGTCACTGTAGTGGATGACACGAGTGCTACAGTTTAGTAGTGACATTTACCTTACAGACCCTGTACAGTAAACTATATCCCAGGGACTGATAGATAGACTCTATATGCCAATTAGGATGTGGACATTTCTACTTCTATTAGGGGTTAGAGCACGTGCACTGGGTCCTGGTTGACAGTGCCCTGCTGCACATAGTCAAAACAAAAACAGCAGCATTGTTCAAAACATGATGGCAATAATGAAAAAAAAGGCATTTCCCTACATCTCTGAATGACTGAATGCATTTTTACACAGCATAGTAGAGACACATTTTGCAACCATATCTTGGTTCTCATCTTTGAAACAACATCTAAGGATGCACGGCACCAGACCTAGCATCAACAGTTTCTATAACTCCCTGGTAACATAATGCTTCTTTGCACTTTGAGGGTCTCAGGCTTGAAAATCACAGAAAGAAAACTCGGAATAGGTGGACTACAGTCCTCTTGTCCAACACTTTCATCTAAATCACCATTGCATCACAGGATTCAAAATTACAATACCCTCTAGGTACTGATTTATTTTACATGGTATGGTGTAATCATGTTTGTCTGGACTATTATGTCACAACCCCTGGGCCATGGCCAGGCCCCAGTTTACATTAAGGAGCGTCTCAAAAGCTATGTGCCAGGACGTACCCTCCGATCGTCTGAAGCAGGCCTCTTGGCATGCCCGCGCTTCAATACGTCCACCAAAGGGGGCAGAGCCTTTTCTGTAGTGATCCCGCAACTGTGGAATGGGCTGCCAGAAAGCCTTCGTAAGGAGCCCACCCTCCTTCCATTTAGGAAAAAACTTAAAGACGCTTCTTTTTACTGAAGCCTGGGGCACAACCTAGGCCAAGTCCGGTGCATGTACATGCTGATCTTGGTGAGGTTTAGGCTCTGTCTCATAACGCTAAGAGATCTGTTGGTGAACATACGCTCTAAAAGTCCCAGTTAACAATAACAACAGTGTTTAGCACCTGTAGGAAAATGGGTTATTATTTGTGCAGTTTGTGAGGCCTGTGCAAATAATAGGTCCATACTTTCCCCTTACTGGGAACCAAACACCCTATTGTAGTGCTTGCCTCTCTCAGGGTAGCAATACAGATCAGTCAAGGCCTACTCAGGGGGGAATTGTAGGCTTGTAATCGCAATTTGTGGACACACAATAATAGTACTCAATAAATGATAGTCCGGTCTGTGACTTTTTGGATCCTCCATATTTGGATTGGTGCTCTTGTTCCACCCCATTTTTATTAGGTCGAGCCTAGGCAGTGCATCGGTGGCTCTGCGAGGCATGCTGTATTTTGTATGTGTGCTATCAGGGACTTTGGACACGGGCACCGCTGTTGGTTGGTTACTGGGGCTACTATTTAAAATTCCTTTTTTCTGTTTGGTTACTTTTGTGCATTTTTCCTGCCTTTCAGCACTTGGTTCGCTCTCAGTGGACATCACTAGTTGATTCTTTTGGTTGTACAGTTCCGGCCATCGCTTGACTCTGCTCGCACACCCTACACCCCCCCATCATGCACAAATCCAGTGTCCATCTATGTTATTATCGGAAGGGAGAACATTTAGGCCTTTTTCTACAGGCCACTAGCCTGACAAAGAAGGTCATGGGATCCCGGAAGTAAGATCAAGATTAAACAAGCTTTGCCATGCAATAGGTTTCGCATTACTGAAAGTTTGACCAATTGGCTTTGCAAATAATAATGCAATGCCAATAGCTCAAACCTTGTGTAATGCAAGACCTTTTGCATTAAAAATGCTTATATGTCAATGGAATTTGTAGGCCAAAGGGAAGAAATAAGCACTCCAAGGAAGTATACCCCTATGTGTATAATAAAGTGTATTTTATTCAGCTGGACAGGGCTGTCCCCAGCCCTTAGATAGTGTTAGCAGATGCAGATTTATTATCCTCACCCTTTCCTCCTAAGGAGCTGAGGGAAGCACTGTTAATTACTCCTTTTGTGTGGGGTGGCCTTTATTCCCTCTGATGGGGAGAAATGTAACTTGTCCCAGCAGGATAACAAAAGGCCTGGGCCCTGATCCTGAGCTGCGCTAGGGAAATACGACCATGTTGAATGATGCATATGTTGCACAGATACCTTCTTGGAACCTGCATTTTTAGTTTTGCCCCATTGTTATATGTCACTGGAACTAGTAGGCCAAAGGGAAGCAAAAATGCACTCCGAGGAAGGATATCCTCTATTTATATAATAAAGTGGCACTGCTGATAAAACAGTAAACCACACTGACTTTCCCTATGAGTGTACACTAACATTATAAGGCCTACCCCTGCTGAATGTCTAATCCTGCAGATTCCCCTCTACACCATCTCTTTTATATCATTGAAAATAAAACCCCGGTGTTTGTGCCAGTGTGACTTACCTTCAAAGTTTCTGTTGGGGTCATCGGTTCAGGTACTTCGTTTGTAAACGACACCATATGAGTGGGAAAATAAGTCTGATAGATAAAACACATTAAACAAAAACAGATTCATAACATTTCTGTATTGTTCCTTCAGATGAATTGTGATAGTTATTTTTAGTATTTAAACAGTAAAGAACTTCGCACAGAGGTGTATAATTTAACAATCAATTAATGCACTGGGGTTATTGTTACTCAGAATTTGAGGCATGACTCCAACTTGTGTTGCTATGTTTTATTAAAGGTAATCAAACTTTATGCAAATACTGTGTACATAATTGTACAATTATAACGGGAGCTTTAGAGAAATAAAAAATGTTTAACCATGTTAACAATGGTAAATCTCACAAAGTGAAAACACATATGTCACAGGCAATAAATAGTATTGTACCTGTGCTTGAGTCCTTTCTAAAGCCTCTGATAGTCGATGAAAGGCGAATCAAGTGGGGAAAAGGCATTAAAAAGTTTAGACCCTTAAATAAATAAAATGTAAATTGGATGTAATACAAGGATCTGTTAAGAGACCAAGGGCCTTCATCACAATAATATTATAATGTCCTCCATCGCAACATACTTTATTTTAGTCGAAAGTCAACTTTTTGGGAATTCTCAAATAATTTGATGGATACACATTGAGTGCTCAAATGCATAGGTGTCACAAATTTGTAAAAATAACAGGTGTACATTTATGCATTTATAAACACCACACACAATTTGCACGCACTAACTTTATTTTGTTTTCTACATAGTGAACATTATTTTACCTCTGCAGTAACCCTTGCATTAAGGCTGGTGCCAGTTTTATGGGTATGCCCTCCCTGTTTTAGACCATAGAAAGGTATTAAGTGATAGTGACCTCATTTGGAGTTTTGTTGGGGGCTATCAAACAGCAGTGCTGGTTATGCCACCAACTTCACTGCCCCTTCCTGTATGCCATGAGAGAAATACGGGTCAGAGAGTCCCTGGGCAGTTAGAAGGTGCTGGATCCCTCAAGCGCCCTAGATCAAACTTGGAACCAAATACCACCTTTTAGCATTTGACTCTCAGGGTAGCAGGGCAGAGCACTCCATGACAGCCTTTGGAGGTGGTGCTGTGGGTTAGAGACTCAGAATTCAGCAACATAACCAACAACACTTTACAAATTGCTGCCTAGTCAGCGCTATTACATTTAAAAAATAAAGTGCACTTTATTCCACATTAGATAAATGCTATGCTCATTTGTAAAACTATATACACGCTGGCTGATGGAGAAGCCAATGCTGATAACATCTAAGGGACAACACAGCCAGCAAGGGGATATAACAAAGAAAGGTCATACAAGGCCAGTAACCCCAAAAGGTCACTGGTTCTCATTAGCCAGAGGCATTCCTGGTGGTTTACAAAACAGCAGGGTCTAGGCCCTAGGAAAATACTTCCTGTGCATGTGCCTTACACAAACATAGAAGTGGATTAGCAAACGCCAGGCCTACTGGCTTAGTCAGGATCCACTACAGAACATAAACCCTTGACTCATAATGCATTTAATCATGAAAATCATTCCAAGGGGAAGCAGAGTTATGCAGTGGTTTTATCTTTCAATTGTGCCAGAAATATACATTTTATTTGCACACATCATTCCAGTATCAATATGGCATGCAAAATTGAATATTTTGTATACAAACCTTATTTCTACATTAAGCAGGCTAACCATCAACTAAAGAGAACATACCAATAAAGATGAATGTCCCCATAGCTTCTGGGCAAAAGCCCCAATTAAAAGGAGGGCTAATTCCCAATAAAATTAGAATGCTGCATTTAAAATTAGCTAAAGAACTCCTCAGAGATCCATTATTTTCTGGGGTGGCTGGCAGTGTTTCTGTGGTGCCACAGCCCTCCTGCAGCACCGTACACCAACTATGCTTATTTTCGGATGTGGCCCCATTGCTTTCTGGAGTGGGCCATTCGCCCACTGCAATCCTAACCCAACTGTATATTGTAAGGAAATGTTTTCCTTTTTAGACACATTTTTGTGATACGTGTTCTCTGGGGGTCGGTGCTACTTGCAGGTGCTGTTGCCCTTGTGGGCACCCGCATTTAGAGCCATGTGTCTACTCTTCCACCTCAAGCACTAAACACTGCTGCAGGTAGCTTGTAGGGAAGTCTGTAGTCTAGTTCTATCACCCATTTGGGAGACAGCTGGAAAATAGAAGCTAGGTAGCACTACTCATGCAGGGCGCCCCTGGGTGCAAAGCCACCTTAGGGACGTATGGTATCTTCCCAATTCCGTAAGCAACTTCCAGGTTCCCCAACCCCTAAATCTTAGACACAAATCTTGACGGTGCTTGTGAGGAATTGGGATCTGAACTGTCGCAGGGATTCTGCTCCTACACAGAACTGTGCATAGAGACGTGGAACCTCAGTGAATCAGGGTGTACCAAAACTCACCTTAGAATGCAAAAACCCTACCAGACTAGCAATCAGTGGCTCATTGGTTCTTCCATACCCCCAATGATTAGACAAACCAGAACATGGACTTAGAACACCTCAGGTAACGTGGAACACATGAACACTCTTTCGTTATACTATCATACCAATCCAGAACGAGGAGTAAATGAAAACACGTGCAAGTTTGAAATATTTATTTCTAATGCCGTGTTCTCAGGCATAGTATCTTAGCTAATACAAGCAAACTTATTATAAGCAACAAGGTTATCAGCATAATTACTATTCCATAAAATACAAAGGGAGAAAGCATGTTAAAATGCTAAAGGGAAGAAAGCTAAAAGGCACCTCATTCTTGCCCTCCCTTTCTAGTATATTTAGTATATTATATTATATCTACAGAAGGTCTCTTTGGGTTTTAGAAGGGCGGCCCCATACCTCTAGTCTTAGTAGAAAGGGATCACATCATCTTCTAGACCAGCTCTCTGCATGCGAATATTCATCAAGTGTGTGTGCATGTTCTGCGCAGTGCATTATTAAACGCTCCAAAACCAGAGTTGGCCACAGCTGCATATATGTTATGTCTAGGACGTGCGCTGATCAGACTGAACAACAACCACTGTGTTGAAATAACCTTGAAGGCCTCGGCACTCACTGTTCAGACATAGCTTACCAAGCAAAGCTGATACAATAGGAAAACATTATTCTCGTTTGAAGCAAAATATTCTACTAGGCTCCAAGCATTAATAACAATATGTGCCGTGTGCAGAAGCAGCAGAATGGAAAAATGGCGTTTAAACTTCTAAAAAGCTCCTGCTAACTAAACACAGTGTGAAGGCAAAGCCTATCTCCATGACACCCTCCTTTGATCCGAGCACGGATAAGATTAGATAAGGGGCAAATTTTGGAATGCAGAGTTCAAGAACGACAGTCAGAACCAGTCTCGAATTTGCACAAGGGAAAAAGAAAGAAGAAACATTTTTTTTTAAAAACCTTATAGTCAAATAATTATGCAAATCCAATATATTTAGTCATTGGCCTTAGCAAAGTCAATAGGTCTAGGGCAGAGAATTTTTTTTGTAGAGGCTTGAAAAAAAATATATATATATTCAAAATCCAATAAATGACCTCGGGTATGGGAGAGAGAGAAGCGATGACATATCTCATCCTAACAATGAATATGCAAAATATGCAGCAACAGCTTCCAACAGAAGTCACTGTTCTCATCCGAAAATAGTTCAGCCATCCAATTTAACAATTGGAAAGAACATACATGTTCTTCAATTACCGGAGCGTCTAGCACCATCAGAGGACAACTCTGTGGGTTTTCAATGAAGCTGTGTGCCAAGAAATCTTGCGCCGCTGGGAACACATTCCAACGACCCAGAACTCCATGCATCGCTGCAAAGGCCATAATCCCTCCATCAGAATAAAGCAATTCATGACCAACTAAGGGGCTCATAAGCTGATTACAATCCACACTGGGAGACACCGTATTGCAGAGACACAAATCCAGGGCCCAGTCGAAATCGCAACTCAGGCAATGAAAGACAGGCTGGACGCAAGTGTTCCTTTGCAAGACTGTCTCTCGTCTCTTGTAGATTCTGTCAAACATGGCAATGTTCATCTAGGTCAAAGGGGGCAGCAACTGCCGCCTTGTCTAGACCGTCAAGGTCCGGGACAAACATTTTGACACCAAAGAGCATTTCGTATGGGGTCCGCCCACCCAGAGACCTTCTAGGGAGATTATTTAGAATACGCTGCACGCTATTGAGGTGGGCCAGCCAGTTCCTGCCAGTGCCTATAACTCTAGCTGTCAAAGACTGCTTTAAATCTCAGTTCATTCGTTCCACAACACTATTACCCTCAGGTCTGTATGGAGACGAAAACTTGACTTGGACCCCCAACAAAGTCATGGCATCCTTATACGCCTTAGAGGTGAAAGCCGGACCCTGATCCGAATGGAAGGTACCACAGGCAAAAATCCCTACAAAGACACGCAAGTCTCTTATGACAGTTCGTGAATCAGCGCTGCGGTGTGGCCACACCCACACAAAGCGTGTGCATGAATCAACTGCTACTAAGAGGTACTTATACGCAGTATCAGAAGAAAAAGGACCGCAGTGATCTAAGTAAACACAACCAAGTGGTTTATTAGAAATGTACAACTGTGTCTGGGGGCGGAAACGCAGCAGTTGAAGGTTTAATCTGCTGGCAAATGTCACATTGAAGGACATAATCACGCGTCTGTTTGTACAGTCCCCGCCACCAGAAACGTTGTTGTAACTGAGATACAGTAGCAGAAACGCCCGCATGCGCAGACGCAACACCTTCATGGGCAGCTGTAATCAATGAGGACCTGCGGTCTGCGTTGGAAATTAACCTTTTACCAACGTCCGGTATTTTCACATAAGGAACTTTATCAAGACTTAAGTGGTATGAATACTTTGAAGGGAACCCCTTAGGTTATTTACTTCCGTTTGCAGTCGCAGCAACGGCTGCCAAGATTTCATCATCAATCTTACTTTTGGAACGTGTAACTGCCGCAACCAAATATGTTGATACTGCTGATTTTGCGGCCTCATCGGCCAAAGAATTGCTAGCAGCGTGAGCTCCCACACGCTGATGACGGAGAGTATGAATTACAAACACAAGTGGCAACTGCTCTTTGAGCTCAGCCACTCGGACCCAGATAATTTTATGTTTTATTGTGCTATCCTTGGAATCACGAAAATCATTCTGAATACAAAAGAACAGGTTTTCGCTGTAAGACTGGACACAGTAGTAAGAATCACTCACAATAAGCGTTGTCACACTAGGATCAGCGTACTCCAATGCAAGCATCAGAGCACGAAGCTCTGCCAATTGTGCCGTGCAGTCCCCTAAAGTCTGCATGTGCATGACCCTGGACTTGAACTCATCATTCACCATGGCACCTACCACAATGGCGCAAGCTGAAACGTATGCGTGCTTAGACCCATGCGCAACTTGCGCTGAACCATCAGTGTATATGATGCAATGGAAATCCTCCAAAGGTCGCATAGTCAAAGGTGCAGGATGAACAAATTCATACTGCAAAAACTCTTGCGACAGTAGGGAGGCATCAAAAATAAATGTGACATCGAGAGACGTCAATGATGCTGCCCATTGTATCCACCATGGTTGCAAAGTTTTAGAATTCGGTACACTGGCTTTCGTCACTGCCTCTAGTGCAGGATACGGGGTAACAACCAACATGTGTTTCCCTGCGACAGTGCACGTTCCTCAAGAATTGCAATCTGAACTGCTGTCAAAACTTTTTCCACAGTAGAAAAACGCATTTCTGCCGAAGTGTACAAGTGTGACTTGTAAGCAATAGGTACTGTAACTCCTTCGTTAAAAGTAAGGTAAGTGAAACCCACCACCCCAGGGATGATTCTGATCACCAGGTTGGTGTGGTTATCATGAGTCAGTAAGAATTTAGATTCTAGAAGATCAGCCTGCAAAGATTGCAAAATAGCTGAATGTTCTGGCAGCCAGCAAGATTTGGTAAAAGAAGGTTGTATCAAAGCATACAAAGGCTTGAAACGCTGGGCATATTTAGGAATGTATGTACGCCCGAAATTCAAAAATCCCAGCAAGGACTGTAACTTTTTCAGAGTTGTAGGAGCGTGCAGTTGTGCGCATTTCTCCAAGAAGTGAGGAGCCAATCCTCGTCCTTCATTGTTGAGCTCATAGCCCAGAAACAATACTGTGTACTCTGCAATGTGAGACTTTGCATAGTTGAATTTGTACCCTAAGTCCGCAAAGTTACAAATGATGCGGTCAACGCGACACAGATGCGCCCAAAGCTTGTCGTCTGTGAGATATATGTCATCCACATACGAACACGCATCCGTGTCCACTCTCTCCAAGAGAGAGACTAGATGGGCAGCAAACACGCCTGGACAACTCTTATAGCCCATCGCTAGGCGTTTAAATTGGCATTATTTGCCGCCACAGGTAAAACTGGTCCATTGGGAACTAAGACCATCCAAATTGTGGGCAAAAAAAAACGTTGGAAATGTCAAGTGTGGTTTTAAACCGTTTCCGCACAAGACCATCCACTAAAGCAGAGCCGTGGGTATGCTGTACTGCACAGGTACGACAATGCGAGTCCAAATGCCGGTAATCCAATACCAAACGGTACGAGCCGTCTGGCTTGGTCACAGTAAAAAAAAGGGTATTCATCTGTGACACACAAGTTTCAATTACACCTTGATATTCCAATTGTTCAAGGATTTCCGCAACCGAAGGCTTAGCTTCGCGTCGGATGGGATATTGAGGTTGAGGGTGGGGCATAGAGCGTAAGGGAATCTTGGAGTGTGGGGAAAATGTATCCCAACCACAGTGTGTACGGTATAGAGTCGGCGCAAGGGCCTTAGCCCACTCTTCTGCAAAATTCAGCGCATGCTCCTTTGAGACAGTGTGCGCGAAACTAGGGAGGATCACCTCCTCCCCTCTCGGAGCCACGAGGACAAAAGGTGGGGGCCAGTCAGCCTCCGCTAACAAAATGTCATAAGTAGTCTAAGATTTTCCCAAAATACCCCTTTTGTGGTACGTTGTTGTATGTCACCTTCAATTAAAAGGACAATGTTATAAAGTCTATCAGGGAGACCTACTCTGGTATCAGCTGTCTCCACACCAACATACTGGTTAGTCGCTGTCACCTTCAGTATAGGACGCAGGGCCTCTCGCACTATGGTAATCTCCGCCGCGCTGTCCAACAAAGTCAGCGCCCATGGCAGATTCCAAAGCTGCATTCTCACTATCTGTGGCATATCTCGCTGTTAAAGCGGCAACCTTTTTCTTCTGAAACTGGGGTCTTTTCGGTGTCGAATCGTCCTGCTTGCCTTTACTGTCATTTGGGCGGGGCTGGTCGCATCCCTGCTGGCCACCCTGACCTCTGCCGCCTCCTCCACCACCAGTCGATGAGGCCGATTAGTCCTGAAAAGAACGAGGAGAGCGTTGTTCAGAAACCTGAAAACAATCAGGAGATTTTATCGTTGCGTGATCGCGCAAGTCATAAACACGTTCTGTAGGTGCAGGCACTGGTGATGCAGGACGTGACTCCTGTTTCTGTTGCTGTTGTTTACCCTGTTTTTGTTTTTTCGGCCAATTTTGCTTCATAGCCTTGGGCTGGTCGTCTGTTTTTGGCTTCTGCCCTTGAGGTTGCTTTTTCTCTTTTGTAGAGAAAGGCATGACACCCAAACTATTACGGCCCACAGTCTTATAAGCCGCCGTAATAATTCTCGGTAACTGGCGGGGTTTATCGGCATCGGGAACTGCCTGCAAAGCATTTGACACTTGAAAGCTTACCGCATATCCCTTGACATTAGCAAGTACGAGATCAGAAACTACGTCAAAACTGCCGCATAGCCGCATACCCAATTCAACCGCCGCCTCAGGTCCGTGCTCCTCTTGAACACGTTTAATGACCGAGGGTAGGACGGTCATTGACGGAGTGTCAATACACCTCGAATAAACCGCCGCAAAAATCTTACCCCAAGACTCACAGTCACCTGCCTCTGGTATAAAGTCTTTAGGGAAACTAATTGTCAGAATCCTGTGTTTTTCAACAGGAGTCGTGTTAGAAAATACTGCTTCCAGCTGGTCAAATTTCTCGGCAAGCCAGAAAGGCATATCATCCTTATCCTGGGGGCGCTTGCCCATCACTGCATTAACCATAACAGGATTAAGCTTCATAACGCTCAGTCTGGCTGGAAGCGCCGCAACACCTGGGACCCCGCCCCGGAGATTGCGGATAATGTATTGCACTAACGACCTAATTACACTAATTGCGACTGTATGTAGCAGCCATAAATCTGCAACGGGAACCGCTCCATGTCGAGGATGCAGTGTAAATCCAGCCAAAACCGGCCATGTAGCGCCTGGAATGGACAAAGGACCTAACCTTGTGACTAACAAAGTGTGGGGTAGGGCGCCATTAAACCAAACTTGGTGCTGCCAAGCATTAATCGGAACTTCCTGTCTCCTATATGGAACATATTCCTGTGGCACGGCAGTAGGAGCATAAGTGTCGAACACACCAGTATTTGCGTTCACAGCAGGAAAGGTCACCCACGAATAGAAAATTTCGTAAGGGTAAGCTACTTCCACACTTACTACCATAATAACTGCCATGCCCTCTAACCCAACGTTATAAGCCTGCAAATGATTGCAAACTGCAATTCGACTATGTTGTGGTAGGTCAACGTCAGCCATAGTGACACAGTAAGAAAGAGGTACAACAAAAAACTACGTAGCACAACTGGGTAGTAATTCAAAAGGAAACCGTTTGAAAAGATTCAAGTTTGAAAAGACCTATGTAACTATAGGTAGGTTTGTCCAACACCACTGTCTTCCGGAAACAATAGAGAAGGGGGTTAAGGACTGATATAAGCACTAATCAAGTGTCACGTAATAAGACCACCAACGGTTGGGCGCCATGTCGCAGGGATTCTGCTCCCACACAGAACTGTGCATAGAAACTTTGAACCTCAGTGAATTAGGGTGTACCAAAACTCACCTTAGTATCCAAAATCCCGTACCAGACTAGCAATCAGTGTCTTATTGGTTCTTCCTTACTCCCAATGATTAGACAACCCAGAACAAGGACTTAGAACACCTCAGGTAACGTGGAACACACAAACACTCTTTCGTTATACTATCATACCAGTCCAGAACGAGGAGTAAATGAAGACACGTGCAAGTTTGAAATATTTATTTCTAATGCCGTGTTCTCAGGCGCAGTATCTTAGCTAATACAAGCAAACATATTAGAAGCAACAAGGTTATCAGCATAATTACTATTCCATAAAATACAAAGGGAGAAAGTATGTTAAAATGCTAAAGGGAAGATGGCTAGAAGGCACCTCAGTCTTGCCCTCCCTTGCTAGTATATTTTATTATATCTACAGAAGGTGTCTTTGGGTTTTAGAAGGGCAGCCCCATACCTCTGGTCTTAGTAGAAAGGGATCACATCATCTTCTACACCAGCTCTCTGCATGCGAATATTCATCAAGTATGTGTGCATGCTCTGCGCAGTGCATTATTAAATGCGCCAAAACCAGAGTTGGCCACAGCTGCATTTATGTCTAGGACGTGTGCTGATCAGACCGAACAACAACCATTGTGTTGAAATAACCTTGAAGGCCTCGGCACTCACTGTTCAGACATAGCTTACCAAGCAAAGCTGATACAATAGGAAAACATATTATTTTCGTGTGAAGCAAAATATTCTAGTAGTCTCAAAGCATTAATAACAATATGTGCCGTGTGCAGAAACAGCAGAAAGGAAAAATGGCATTTAAACTTCTAATAAGCTCATGCTAACTTAACACAGTGTTAAGGCAAAGCCTATCTCCATGACAGAACCTCTTTACTCGCCCATATGTTTGGGTTTCGACCACATGGCTGTTGGAACTCTGCTCTAAGTGAGTCTCAATAACTAAATCTCAATGTAAGCACTGGTAAAATGTTTGAACCACCAGTGCTTTTCTTCTAAAATAAGGTCTGATTCTGTGCAGCTGCGGTAAGAGACTGCATTGTTTACATGTGTCTAAGTGTCATATGAATGTGCACTTGTGTGCGAACTGAGCAAGTGGGACTCCAGTTTAACTTAGCCTGCTATCTGTTGGCAGGTATCCTTTGCATATGGGACCTTTAATAAATGAATTAGGACCTGTGCAGGCCTTAAAATTTAATTGAGCTTCTAAAGAGAAATATCCCTACTTCTTTTTGACTATATATGTACCCCTTACTGGGATATAGTATACCTATATCCACCATTTAAAACAGACACATATTAACCTATAAGTCACTCCTTTGGCAGGCCTTGACAATCCTGAAGGCAGAGTGCTTGGTTTTGTGTGAGAGGTTGCCCTAGCATAAGCTGAGCCCCTATGCAGCTTTCAGAATCCCTTCCTTATTGCTGTCCTGTGATATGGCCATACCATATACTCTTAAGTGCATTATAATCCTCGCGGTTAATGCTAACTTTGGTTTGGCTTCATCAAAACATGTTGTGTTTGATGTCAAACACTTTGGAATACTACCCCCTCCCTGCCAATTCCGGCAGCAGGGGTAGCATTCCACCCTCCTAGAGGGAGAAGACATGTACACACTGGTATACCCTGTTAAAGTTTTACAGAGCCTCAGAATCACAAAATGGATGCTGCTGCCACAGACACGAGTCTGACCTCCTGCTTCTGGACGAAACCCCGGCAGGGGAGGCCTGGACAATAGGTTTTCCTGTCCAGGGAGGGGCCAGCACCTCCCCAGACAGGTTTTAGTGTATTGGGGCAGGGTGGGTTGCATTCAGTGAATGCTTTTGAGACACTGCCTAGGGCACACAAGGTGCTCCAATGAATTTACCAGTTCAAACCGGTTGCTAGGGCCCTCAGCCTTAGCTCTGGCACATAACTGGACAAAGGGGAAGGGGTGTAACCACTCCCTCCTCAGGTCCTCCAATAAGTGGGACCCTAGAGTTAGTCCATCCCCTAAACTTAGTATAAGTATAGTCCCTAGGACTTTAGATTTCCCTGGATGAAACTCTAAAAACAAAATCCTGGACCTTTGACATTCCATATCGACTGGAAGACAGAAGAAATCTCCCTTGGGGTCAAGGAGTGACCCCCCTGTTCAAACAGGCACCTAAGAGCATCTTGCTGGTCTGCATTTTCGAGGCATCCGCCAGATCCCGAAGAATCTGCGACACAGGACACAGACTTCCAGACTTCTCTGAGTCTGACACGAGATCCCAGCAAAGCTGAGACCCACAGCCATCATGAGAGACGTGGGACCTGAACTCCTGGACAACCTGCAATTTTGCAACTGCATCTACTTCCCGAAGTTTCCCAAAGTTGTGCATTGGGCTATTTATTGCCCTCACCCTGAGCACCTTTTGTCAATCGCCGCGTGACGCTACAACACCCACGCACCAGCCCGCCAGGAACGCCCTGAGCAGGGAATACGTGACATCACTGCCCCCTCACACGTGAGCCTGGTAGCCTACATACGAATACATACGAGTATCAACGGCTTTGTTTCGAGCAGGTCAGGAGACGGACTTCTGAATCCCTAGGTGTCGGAGTTGGACACTACTTTCCTCCTGCCCCTCCCCCCTACCCTCTTCCCCCTTTTTCCCTCTCCCCCCTCCTACTTTCTCTGGCACACTGCACATATCAGGGCACGCCGCGGTAGGTAATATCCCCCACACCCTAAGTCTGGCGCATGCACCGCACACGTCCCCTCCCTCGCCCCCCCATCCCCCCCCATAAGGGAATGCGCGACTGACTCCTCCGCCAGAACGTATGCATTCGCTCGCACATTCAGACCAAGGCCTATCAACACACTCCGATGGACTCGGAGTTGAGAGACCCCACCTACCGCGCCCCCCCCCCCCGACCGGGGACCCCACATGGGAGGGGGACTGACAACCTCAGTTCTGTATTGAGTTATTGTTAAAGTTTAGAGTTCAACAAAAAGTAAATAATGAGACCTCAAATGCTTAAGAATTGACATTACCTGATCAAATGCCTGCGGAATTATGCCTCCTTTTCACGACTTCAAATAATATACATCGCGGCCGGCCCAAATGGGTTGTAGGCGACATGCTGTGTTCACTTCTAACTCCCCGCCCAGGGTCGTGGAGCATGATTGTTCTATATGCTAACGCTGCAGGCCTGTTCTAACAGGTTGTAGGCACAAGGCTGTGTTCTCACTCTGCAACTTTAATAAAGGTCTTTAATAAAAAAAAAATAATAAAAAATAAAAAAACACCCTGAGCACCTTTTGCACCGAAGCTGAGAGGCCTACACTCCACAAGTGTCCCGTGAGTCTACTTTCTTCACCGCAGCTTGAAGCTCCTTTGCGATCCCAAGTCCGTTGGCTAGTGGGTCCCCACGAAGGACAAATATTTGTCTCTTGAGCTTCCCTTGTTGCTCCAGGTGTGCTCTGACTCTTCTTCAAAGGGTGAGTCCCTCACACCTTGCTGATCTGCACCGAAGCCAATCTTGTCATCTTGCCTGGGTTGCTGTTGCCAAGGCTTGTTAGGTCCAATCACTGCAGCACTCGATATCCTTCGTGGGATAGTTCCAATCCAGCTCGTGGTCATCGTCAACACCTCCTGGTCCTCGTGGCTGACGAGTCAAGCTTCACCTACTTCACCGTAAAGCACCCAACATCGGCGGGCATCTTCCTGTCGCCATCCTGTTCACTAGCTAATGACCCAGACTCTGTCCCCTCTGCTTTCAGGTTCACCAGATCTCCGATCTACCCTTGGCTCCACCCGGACACTTTCCCTCTGGTCGCCTGCAGCACTTCTTCGTAGCTCTCCATTTGAATTGACAACGAAACCCGACACCAAAAGACACCTATGTACCCGGCTTCCCTGAGTGAGGTAACACGAATACTCCGGTGCTCCCATGGGTCTTTTCTCTTGAAGTGTCTAAGGCTAAAGGGGTTCCATTGTAGTTCACTCTGAATTGTCCTTAATCTTTAAAATTGTAACTTGCTTTTCCTCCATAGACGTCAACGGTGATTCGCGGCTGTGTTTAGACACTGCACGCGTCCCCTGTGGGTCTCCTGCGTCCCTACCTGGGTGGTTCCTGGTTGCCCCAGCGGTTCTACAGGCCCTAGGCCTCACTTCTATCCCTTACATGGTTCTTATACCACTATTTTAGTACATGGTTTGTGAGGCCCCCAGGGGAAACCGTAAACTGTTTACTGTGTGCTATTTAAGTTCTTGTATGGTACTTTGGCCTCTAGCCTCATAAAGATACTAGAGGGGTTGTGTTTAGAATACATACATATATCTTTGATATATACCTTGTGTGGTGTGCTTTCATTTGATCATTCAATAGATTATAGACTGGTAAAACAAGCAGCGTTACATTCCTTCAAGACTTAGCCTGAAGACTGCTCTCCACAGCTACCACTAGGATAGCTTTTTATAAAGGTTGTCTTAAACCTACCATCAATAAGGGTCGTTTGGACTTGTGCAAGGTGCCCACTAGAATAGTGGACATCATATGCCAGGCCAACTTCTCACAGTGACTACTCAAGTTGATTTTGCTGCTGCTCGAGTACATTTTCTACTAAAGCAGTAGCCTTCTGATCACAAACTGTCATGATCACCCATGACCGCCCGCGCTATAAAAATCTCACCGAATGTCTTTGTAGTGACTGCAAACTGTGCTAAAAGATGACAAATCTTTCTGGTATTTGTCAATGTACCATTCTGGAGCCGCATACACCCCTAAAAACAACAGAAATTCACTGGAAAAACCAAATGCTGAAGTAATGTAATGGTTAGGTGAGATTTCTGTGACAACTTAACGTTTTTAACATACAAATCCACTGAAATTCACCAGTGATAGCTAGTGCTTTGTGATCTAAGGAACTACAACTGGCACTCCAGCATGCTCTGCTAATTACCCCAAATATTGCATAACTCATGACATCTTATAGGATACTATTGATAATATCACTGCGACATTTGCAATGAAATTATTGATGAGAAAACTATGCATGGCGTGGAGTGAGTTATGGTATATTCTACACTCAACTTTGGCCTTAAATAGAAAACAACAAAAAATGTTGACAGCAAAAAAATCTATACACTGCTTCTTTTTAATTATTATATCCGATCACAAAGTGAACATAAAAATGGGATATAGAAATTCTTATCTAAGCATTCAGATGTTAAAGAAGGGAATGATGGTCCATCTACGCTATTGATTGCAGAATGTAACTCTCCAAATAATGGATGGTAATTTGAACCAGCCCTAGCTTGTGGAATTTTCAAAATTTCCATTGAAGCATCCCAATTTCTTCAATAGCACCACAATGAAAACACGTTAGGTTCCATCTTCCAATTGCATAGCTATGGATTAAGGGCTTTGAACTGCCAATTTATTTCAGATATACCAATTAGGTATACACATATATCACTTCACACATTATACATTTTGGTAGGAGAAACTGTTCTCCTGTATTTCTCATCTTGTAATTTTAGGAAGAATAGGGCATGAACATTTCCCTCAAACCTTTAGTTGAGTAGACTGAATGAGGACAAATTATCAAATCATCTTGTGGAGCCACATGGATAGATAATATGTGGTTCCTTTTGCATGAAGTCCGTAAATCTTGTGACCCTAGGACATTCTGCAGTTTTCTAAATACACTTGATAACAGTAGTATAAAAGCAAAGGAGCTAAGCAAATAAAAGATCCCTGGAGGAAAATATCATTCACTTTCACTATTCACACAGTCATAAAACCAAAGGAGAACAGTGTTACTTCTTTCCTATGGGTCAGTTCAATTGAATCTCATTATGATGTATCCCAGCCGAAGACTTCTACTATTGAAACGGTGAAGACCATAACGAAATACATTTTATAGTTCACAATGAAATGATCGATGTGATATAGAAAGTCGATCTGATGGGATCCTCCATTCTGATCTAATGGAATGTCATGCACAACATATAAACATAATCCTCGTTGTTGGGCACTTTTTATCTATAATTATACGCACCCATCATTTTTTTTTCTGAGATATACTCTATTCTAGAACAATTCAAAAGAAAGCATTAATGTTGAGTCCTAAAAATTACAGACATTTAGCTTTACAAGATGTTGACACAAATACCTACACAAATGTGTTATTGAACGGCCTAATGGTTTGGTCATCAGAAAACAAATTGATTTCCTGGATTTGTTTTGGCGCTGAGAATGCTAATGCTCAAAATTGCGATCAATCAAAACTGCTAGATGTACACGTTTTATAGACTTCAAAACCTCAGGTGACAGGACTCACAGAGCATGTCTATTGTATGAAACTTTGGGACATTCCCCTGTAATATGGCCATTCAACTTCTGTATCAGTTACATAGGTGTGTGTTACATTGGGCAACAATTGCATGTTATCTATAGCGATTTCTACGAATAGAAGACTGAGCAGCCGCAGCCGTGCAGGTAGTGGGGCCAGGTGGGGAGGTTTTCGATAGATGACCATGAGGGAAAATGAAATAAATAATTAATTTTCTCTCGTTGTCCTCCCTCGAAAACCCACCCCACCCGGTCCCACCGCTCATACCTGCACAGGCCATGGCTGGGATTGAGGCAAGGCTGAAGTTTTGTCCCTATGCTTTTTTAATATTTATGTAGTAATCTGGGCCAAGCTCTTGTAAATCATAGATTCTCTGTACCGAAACTTCAGGCCATCATGGATAAATCCTGCAATCTGCTGATGACTCCACTCTAATAGACAAGGCAAATATTGGCTAACATACTACTATACTTGTGGAAAAGCATTATAAAGGAAATTATTTGGTGGTTAAAGGTGAAAAACCAACTGGTAATTTGTTTTTATATATTATTTTTAGGTTATATTTAGGATACATGGATGATAAATCAAAGGACCAAACAGCGTTTAATCAATGAAGTCAATATAGACATAATACAGTAAAAAGAGGAAAGAAAAGGTAAAAAGAAAACTGAAAATATGGAGCAAGGAGGCAAGGAGATAAAGAGAAGGAAGAACTAAAAATCTTAATTTACTTTTGTCCCAGAATACCAGGGTAGTATTTGCAAACATAATATATCAGTCTTTATCATAAAGAACATGATAACCACAAACTTTGCTGGAACTACTTTGGACCAACCAGATATTACCAGTTGTGAACTCTGCATATAGACACTAAGCTCCGGGTGGCCCCTTCAGCACGGTAACCTGGCTGGAGATCTCCTGATAGAGCACAAAGGGAGCCCCTCTACTTACCTTGCAGTGGGACCCCTCAAGTATTGTTATGCCACTGGCTGACCCTTGGTCCTTCCCTACTGCTAGGCCGCCCCCACGAGGTGTTAACTTGGCTTGGGGTAGGGCCTTTCAAAATTGCACCTGCAATTTTAGGGCAGCTATGACCCTTCTCAGCTTGTCTTTGAAGAAGTTGACTGGGAAGTTGTGGAGCCTGATCTCAAAGTATCTGACTATGTCATTCCTCCAAGGCAACAAGGCACATCCCAGACGCTCCTCGAGGGGTTCTGATATGACATAGTGGGAACACACAGGATTTGAACATCAAAAACTCAACTGCCAGCTGCTCACGAAAACTGCTGCCATGTGCTGTGTATGGGGGTGAGGTATAATCGGATGTACAGATGGGAAGACGTAGCACATCCAAGTATAGTGAGATTGCGTGTGTTACTCTGTCTGTTGATATCGGCCAGGTCTACCCCTCTTGGTGAAGTCTGTTGGCGAGTTGCTCCATTGATATGGCAAAGAGTTAGAGGGGAGAAGGGGCAGCCTTGCCAGGTGCTTCTCCCTACTGAGAAGGGTGGAAGGATCAATCTGCCCAAATAGACTCTGAAAGTTGAGTTTGCATTGAGTAATTTGGTACACCCACTAAGGCGTTCCCCTGGTCAGGGAGCACTAAATTTGGTAGTATCTGTGCATATCTCTGAGCCAAGATGTTCCCTAGGATCTCATAGTCAATTCCCAGTATAGTAATTGGTCTATAAGATGCAAGGAGAGTTGGGTCTCTATCGGGTTTCAAAATAGATACCAGGAGAGATTCCCTCGGGGAAAGGAGCAATTTCCCAAATCACAATGCTTCATTGTATATGTCAGTTTGTCTGGGTGCCAGTAGAGTGGTGAAGGCACTGTAATACTCTAGGGAGAGACCATCAAGGCAAGGCGTTTAATTACCAGCTAGGGTTTGGATAGCCTGCTTGACCTCAGGGATGGCAACATGATCATCCAAGTCAATTTGCACAATTGCTGGAAAGCATGGAAGGAGAAACCAGCAAAGAATGTCTCAGCCTCACTGATGTGGGAGAGAGGGGGTGCAGCATATACTGAGGAGTAGTAAGATAAGAATGTGGCGAGGAATTCAGATTGTGCATATATGGTAGTGCCGGGGGTGTGAGGGGATCTCCAGGATCGGCCCTGTATGAGTGTATTCTTGCACTAACCACGTGAGGAGGTGACCGGATTGTCTCCTTCTCGTGCATTTTGGCCACATATGCAGTGAAGTTGAAGCAGGGTGGCTGCTGCAGAAGCGAAGAGTGATGGTTTTTGACCTCTGAGAGTAAGGGGTGTTTGCCAGTGTCAAGGACTGCAGCGTTTTCCAAAGTGGCGATCAGCTGTTCAGAGCACTCAAGCTCCCTATCTAGTGTTCCACAGACTTCCTCTATCTCCTGCAGAGATAGAAGGAGATGGCGGCTACTGCGCAGAGGATCAAGCGAGTGCCCTGACCTTCTGGCCTGGGACCCGCACTCCCTCTCTGCAGCTCTGCCTGGCTGTCTCTGCCACTGACTGTGAAAAGCAGGGTTCGAGACCGCTCTCGACCCACACTCTCTGTGCCTGCCTTGGTTACTTGCCTGGTGGGGTTGTTTTTTTCTCATTGGGTTTATTGCCATCTCTTAACTTGCTATTGGCAATTTCTATTTCTGTGCCCTCTCTCCACTTGCGCTTCTTGGTGCCTGTCTGACCTTGGGGCCCCTCACACTTGCCTCTTCCTGCCCTTCCTGCCTCCCAGCTGTGTTTCCCTCCCCCTCCCCAATTTAATGGTGCACCATTGGTAGGCTGATGGTGTGCCAAAGGCAAGCCCATCTGTGCCCGTCCGTGACCCGACCGCGACCAATGCCAGAAACCCTTGTTCGCCGGCCATCCACCGCAACGACTGAGCCACCCTCCTCGCACTCAACCCCGGAAGAAACAACAATTGCCAGCATTCCACACCAAACACGACACACAGCCAGTTCTCCTGCTGCCACTGCTGCAAATCTGCTGCAATCCTTCACCTCCGCCCGAAGCTAACACCAACGATGCCCTAAAGTGCATCCTCCTCAACTTCCACTCCATGCACAAGAACGCTGTAGAGATCTGGAGTATCTTGGACAGCCTCTCACCCGGGGTCGCCTTTTTCACAGAAACCTAGACCAACGCCTCCTCCGCCCTGGACATTGACATCACCATCATAGAAGGATACAAGATCCAAAGGAAGGACCACCCCAACCACCTGGGAGGAAGACTCGACTTTGCACACAAAAAAACCTCCACCTCAAGCAACTCTTTCCCCGCAGCCGAACACCTGCACTTCCAAGTCCGAACCAGTCCCTACTCCACACTCCGCAGCACCCTCCCCTACAGAACCCCATGCCCTCAAGCCCTCTTCACCGACACCATCACCGACTTTATCGCCCCCATGCCATCGCCTCCACAGACTGCACTCTCATCAGAGACCTCAACTTCCACCTCAACAACCCCAGCAACCCCAACACCACCATCCTCCTGGACAACCTTGCCAACATCGGACTAAAGCAACTCGTCACCACGTTCACCCACAAGGCAGAACACACCCTTGCAAGAGCAAACAACATTCACTTCAGCCACACCACGCAACCCCCCTGGACTGACCACCACTGCGTTCACTTCCATGTCGACAAACCCAAAACGCCAAGCCCCGCTCCATGCCCACCACAAAGAAACTGGAGCAGAGTCCCCGAGCAACAGCTCAACTCCTTCCTTAACTGCAACACCACCACAGCCACATCCGGCTCTCACCTCGCAGCCAACGAATTTCACATGTGGATCACCAATTGCGCAAACAAACTCACCCCACCACACAACGCTGACAGACACAGCAAAGCCACCTGGTTTACCCCGACCTCCAAGAAGCCAGACGCACCTGCAGACTCCTCAAGAAGACCTGGAGAAAATGCAAGACACCCGAAAACCGCTCCACCTACAAACACGCCATGATGGAGTACCACCAACTCATCAGAGCCACCACAAGAAACTTCATCCACCACAAAATCCTCGCCAACGCCAGCAACTCCAAGGAACTCTTCAATGTCATTCAGGAATTCACCAAACTTCCCAGCGAAGCCACAGACATCATCCCTTCCCAGAACCTCTGCGACAAGCTGGGATCCTACTTCCTCCTGAAGATCAATAACCTCTACATCAATTTCAATGACCAGAACCCTGACCCAGCAACCACTGTCCCTGACAGCACCAGACAGACCACCATCTCCTCCTGGACCCAGGTCACAACTGAAGAGACCACCACGACTATGAATGGCATCCACTCAAACGCTCCCACCGACCCCTGCCCTCCCCAGATCTATCTCAGGGCCTCCGCTGACATAGTGCCAGAATTAAGTCGCACCATTAACACCACCTTCAAGACCGGTACCTTCCCCGACTACTGAAAACATGTAGAAGTGAGACCCCTGCTTAAGAAACCACCAGCTGATCCCACGGAACTCAGAACTACTGGCCCATCTCGCTCCTCCCCTGTATGTCATAAGTCACTGAAAAGACAGTCAACCCACATCTAACCAGGTTCCTCAAAGACAACATCATCCTCAATCCAGATTCAGTCGCAACCACAGCACCGAGACCACCCTTTTTGCCGCCACGGACAACATCAGTATCCTCCTCGACCAAGGCGATACCACAGCCCTCATACTACTCAACCTATGAGCCGCATTCAACACTGTCACCCACCGCACAGTCACCGCCAGACTACACGCCACCATCATATAAGGAACCGCCCTCGACTGGATCCGCTCGTTCCTCACCGTCAGGAGCCAGAGGATCAGACTGACACCCTTTCCTCTCCGAACCCACGGAAATCAACTACGAAGTACCCCAGGGATCTTTGCTCAGCCCTACCCTCTTTAACTTCTACATGGCCCCCATTGCCACCATCGTCAGACAACACGGCCTTAACATAGTGTCCTACGGCGACAACACCCAATGCATTCTCTCCCTCACCAAGGGCCCCACCTCTACCAGACTCAGATCCCAGAAAGGAATTCCACACATTGCATCCTGGATGAAAAACAGCTGCCTGAAGCTCAATTCGAGAAGCCAGAAGTCCTCGTCCTCAGAACCACCCTGGCAGCATGGAGTGACTCTTGGTGGTCCACCGCCCTCGGCACTCCTCCCACCCTCATGGACCATACCTGTACCTCTGCATTGTACTTGACTCGTCTCTCTCTGTCACCTCCAGCTGTTTCAACACCCTCTGCATCCTCAGCAAGACTTTCAAATGGATCCCCCCAAGTCAAGGAAGACATTCACCCACGCCCTCCTAACTAGCAGGCTCGACTACAGGAACGCTCTCTACACCGGAATAAACACATGATACAGAATACCACCACCAGACTCGTCCTCAGCCTACCCCGACACGAACACCTCAGCCAACACCCACAGAACCTCCACAGGCTCCCTGTCGAGAAGAGAATCACCTTTAAACCACTCACCCACACCTACAAATCCCTCCACAACACCAGACCCCAATACATCAATGAGAGAATCACCTTCCATGCACCCAAGAAAACCTTTAATCCGCCAACTACGCCCTCGCTGAAAATCCATGCATATGCAGAACCAGAACAGGGGGAAGAGCCTTCACCTACATTGCTGCCAAGACATAGAATGAGCTCCCAGTCAACATCAGACTTGCCACCTCCCTGAATGCCTTCAGGAAGGCCCTTAAGACTTGGCTTTTCGACTGAACAGAGCTGCAGGCCCTCCCCCCCAGCACCTTGAGACCCTCGCGGGTGAGCAACGTGCTTTGCAATTCCCTGATTGATTGATTGATTGCAAACAGATCCCCCTGGTGACAACCTTAAAAGTGCCCCATTCAAGTGCTCTAGTGGAGGATGTGTCCTTATCCTCCGTGAAGTATTGAGTGTGGAGGTGATGGAATTCACAGTATCCAGGGTCCTCCAATGTCTCCCAAAAGAGGCGCCAGGTAGGGACAAGGGTTCTCATGGCATTCTACGTTATCTCTAGGGTATGGGCATCATGGTCGGAAACTATACATCCTAGATACTTGGCGTGGGTTGCCAGGTCTATAAGGGTTGCCGATAGGAATAAGTGGTAAAGTTGGATGTACAGGTCAATCAATTGAGACCCAACTCTGTGTGCCAGTACCTCGGATGATGTCGCCCAAAATGGTCCCTAGTCTACTTTCGGGTTATAAATGCTTACTAAAAGGATTTGTGAGCAGTAGAGGAGGCCCTCTACCATGCCATACCACCACTTCTTGTTCAGCACCATCTCCAGGGCCTGGAGGGGTCTCCTGGACTAATCCTAATGAGAGTCTCATGGCATAGGCCGAGTAGGTAGTAGCTATGAAGAGACTGCTCCAGCACTTGCGCCGGTCTGCCAACTCTGTCGAGGTGATGTGTGTTTCCTGGAGGAATATAATTTGGGTGTTTAGATATTTAATGTAGGAATAGATGGAGTAGCACTTCCTTGCTGTGTGCATACCTCCGACATTCAGGGTTTAGGAATCTCGTCTTGTCAAGTGGTGTCATGGAGTCATTAGGCTGGCCAGTCTGGTAGGACTAGCGGGTGAAGGGAAGAAGAGTATTCCAGAAGTCCCTCACACATTGTCCCTGCAATGGTGGGTATCTCAGGTGTGCAGCTTCTGTCAGAACACCAAATTGAGCACTGTAGGGGCAGGGGAGGTGAACTAAGACAAGATGTAGAGCATACTGCAATGGCAGCTCTCCCAAACTGTGAACCATGAACGTACATGGGGGGGGACTCAAAAGCGGAAAATGCGGAGTGAGTTTGGGGCAGCCTCAGATTGGGGAAAGGTTGTCTTCTGGGGCCCAGCAGCTGAGATAGCGAGGGTTTAGTATGGGGAACCAGGGGAGAGGTGAGAGGAGGAGAAGGTGGTAGCCACCTATTGACCTCGCACTGGCCATCCATAAGAGGCTGTCAAGAGGGAGACAGCAGCCCCTGATGCAGTAAGTGGCAAGGGTTGAGGGCACAGGGAGCAGGCAGAGCCTGCAGTCCAGTGGGAAGTGTCAGGATCAAGAAAGTCATATAGTATTTGCTGCTCGGGGGATGATCAGTGGTGGCATCTGGGAGTCCCAGGGAGGCCCATCCAGAGCTGTGGAGTCATCGTCTGAGCTGAAGATGTGGGGGCCTCAGTCCCCCTTTCATGAACTGGTGTTTTCCCCCAAAACGCCACCGCTTGCAGGGCCCTGTGCCGGTTCCTAATCAGCTGCTTCAGGGGTAGCGGCAGAGGAATATTGAAGAGCAAGGAGCCACCAGATGGCAGGCAGGCCCTCAGAAGTCGTCAGAGTGCGCGGCACGGGCCACTCTTCTCAGTGCTGTGGCATCAGCACCAGGCCTCAGCACGTCCTCCCTCAGACAGGGGGTCACCCTATCCTGGCCTGTATCAGCAGGTGGGACTCTAGGCCCCATACCTCAACAAGTCCAGGGAGTGCCACTAGTCTGAAGCTGTGCGATGTAGGCGGTGACCGTGCAGGTCCCAGCACACTGGATCTCCTCATTTCTTGGGCCTCTGTCTCCCAGCTACTGAGTATCCTTTCGCACTCCACGGTATGTGGGCAAGTGTATGTTGGAGGGATAAGTAGGAAGATTATGTGGACCAATGAAGTGGAGCTTTAAGCTAGAGTGTCTGCTCTCCAAACCATGCCCCACAATTACCAAGTGTCATGGTGGATTGTAGCATTGGAAAGAAGATTCCCAAAAGCAGACCAGAAATATAATGTAAGATTTGGAAGAGACCATCCACCCTTATTTGTTGAAAGTTGACGTAAGCAGATTTAATGTCTGGGGCATTTATATTGCCAAATAAACTTAGGCCAAGAACTGTCCATATTGTGAAAAAACAGTGGTTAGATATAATGGTATTGTTCTAAACAAATACAGAAGTTTCAAACAATCAACATCTTTAAAACATTGCATCTACTAGTAGGACCCCCTAGGTAGTCTGTTTCATTGCTCAAAAAATTATTTTGATTTGGAAATTAATGGGTCATAATTTAGTGGTATTAGATCATAAAAAGAAAGATATACCTAAAGATACAACTATAAAGCAGAATCAATATAACAATTATCACCTGAAGGTTTTGTTTGAGTATGTAAAATCTAGGTTTTCGACATATTATTCTGCTAGACGGACAATGTATCTAAAGTAGTGGCTTCTTTTTCAGTCGCAGAAATGGCTATTTGAGAATTAGAAGTGAAAATAGGTACCTCATCAACATAAAAAGCAAGACTAAAAATATCTGAATTAATTTTAATTGTATTCAAATGGTTAGGATTCCTCAATTGTTGCAAATATGGTTCAAGGTAAAGTGCAAATAAGAGTAGGGAGAGGGGACACCCTTGACACATCCGTCTCCTTATTAAGACTTTTTCAGATATCATACACATACTGATAATGTTATGTTATGTTATATGACTTTTATATAGCGCAAATCACTTTCAGGTCTCTAAGCACTTCTAGAGAAGAGTGAGCAAGTCATTGTAGCGGCGATGGCAGAAATCACGTAGTTGTTAACGCCTCTCTAAATAGGAACGTTTTTAAAACTTCCTGAAGGTGAGCAGAGCTGGTTCCCAACGTAGGTACTCCGGCAAATCATTCCAGATCTGCGGGAGAAAAACAGAGAAAGCTCTACCCCCTTTGGATTTAGAGATGTACCTGGGGGGAGCTAACCTACAGGCCTCCGGTGATCGCAGAGTCCGTCCAGGAACATATTTCTCCAAGCGATCTTTTATATACTTGGGTGCCTGACCGTACATTGCCTTGTGGGCAATACATGGGGAACAGCCTTTACAACGCGGGCATTACCACGCGCTGCCATCACTACGCTGCTTTTACAACGCAAGTCGTTTCAACGACTTGCGCTGGAGGGTGCTGTTGGACAAGGAATAGTTTAATTTTCTATTCCAACACCTTCCCTACTGTAATGTGGGCTGGAGTTGGAATAGAAAATTAAACTATTCCACTATCCATCGCTTACAGCGCAAGTCGTTGTAACGAATTGCGTTGTAAAAACAGCGTTGTAATGGCACACGTGGTAATAGCCCGCGTTGTGCTGACATACAACTCAATACATAGACCCTTGAACTGCGCTCTCTGTTTGATGGGGAGCCAATGTAGTTTAAGTAACAGAGGAGTAGCGCGTGTCTTTCTAGGAAGTCTAAAAACAAGCCTAGCCGCATCGTTCTTCACCACCTGCAATCTCCTAATAAGCTTCTGGGGGAGGCCAATGTAAAGGGCATTCCCGTAATCCAGCCTGGAGATGACAGTGGCGGAGACAATTGACTGTAGTGAAGATGATCATACCATGGGCTATTACTTGTTGGAATGATGAGCAATTTGGTCTTATCTGGATTTATTTTCAATGAATTGGCTGTCATCCAGTTCACAGTGAACCTGAGCAGCTTTTTGGCCGACTCCTGGGCCTGACGGGAGTTGTTAAGCCGGATAAGAAGTTGAGTATCATCGGCGTAATTAAAGACCTGACAGTCCATGTGAGTCAGAGTCTCCATAAGGGGTTGCAGATAGATATTTAAAAGGAGTGGAGATAGTGCAGAGCCATGGGGTACCCCACAGGCCGGGGAGCCCAGATCCGATATCTGCTCACCCAGCTGAACTCTCTGACTACGGTCAAACAGAAATGACTTTAACCATTGGTATGCTTGACCACTAATACCCAGATTGGTGAGACGGTTCAGCAGTATGTTATGGATGACCGTATCGAATGCCGCTGACAGATCTAATAAAATCAGGGCACTCGGCTGTTTATCATCAACCATAATTCTGAGCTGGTCCAGAATGGACAACATCACTAGCTCTGTGCTATGGTGAGCTCTAAAGCCCACTTGTCTAGCTTGGAGTAGCTGGTGGTCCTCCATATACTTCGAAAGTATGTTTAATACGTGCTGTCCCAACATCTTAGCTAGAAAGGGGAGCTGAGAGATGGGTCTATAGTTTGTTAAAGTCAGAGTATCTGCACGAGGTTTTTTCAACAGGGGAGTGACCCTGGCTTCTTTGAGATTTATCGGTAGATAGCCCATATCCAGAGAATTATTTATTAGTTCCAGGACCTGCTTCTACAGTCCTGGCAGGGCCATTTGAAAGATCCTCGGAGGGCAAGGGTCTACTCGAGAGCCTGATTTGGTGTGATTTGCTAAGGATACTAAGGTGACTGAGTCTATTTTAGGGAAATTAGAAAACTGACTGCTGAGGCAGGGAGGGGGGTTGGTCAGATGGAGGGAGCTGGGGTCAGTGGGGGTTCTACAATTTCCGAGATGATGTCCTTAACTTTATGAAGGAAGAACTCCTGGAAGACATCACAGTCTAAAGAAGCGACTGGGGATTTCTTCTCAGCTTTTTAACTCAGTTCCTTCAGAATAGCGAAAGTCTCTTTCTGTTTGTTCTCTTCCAGGACAATCCTTCCCTCATAATACTCCTAGCTAAGATGGCTGATTTGTAAGCGGAAAGAAGGGCTTTCTAGGCATGTAGCTCTGCTGGCTTATAGCTTTGTCGCCACCGCCTCTCAGCTTGGTGGAGACATTGTTTTTTTTCCCCTCAATGATTCCTTGAACCATGGGGCCCCCTTTCCTTTATCTCTGAATTTTTCTTCCCGTTCGTGTGCCACTATATCTATAGCCTGCTGTAAATAGGTCAGTAAGGCTTCGCTTTCTTGGTCCAGGGTGGCTATTTCCGTCCTAGGGGGCGGAATTCAGTGCAGGGTATCTATGAAGCGATCTGCCTCAATATTTTTCCAAATTCTAACCTTTCTCCACAGGGGTGGGGGCTGTGATAATTGGCTATCGCTCGGGACCCAGCATCTAAGCAGCGAGTGATCAGACCAAGCACAGGGGCTGTTATCTGTTATCTCTGCCCAAGGCTGTGAGGTCCAGATAAGGTCAAGAGTGTGGCCCTTTACATGGGTAGGACTGTTGACCAATTGCTGAAGGTCCATTGAGAGCAAGGCGGTCTCAAATAGACCCGCTGCTAACTCTCTCTGTGTCTTGTCCCAATGGTAGTTAAAATCCCCCACGACTAAAAGACATTTATATCTGATACATAGATCAGTAATAAGCTCCAGAAAAAGATCATTAAAGCTAGAGGTGGTCCTCTGTGGCCGATAAACTACCATGAGTACGATGCAGGATGATTTAAAGGATATTTTTACCCCCAAGATATCTGCATTATCGCAGTTTTCTGCTATTATTTTAGTGACCATTAGGCTCTTTTTAAAAAGGAACGCCACCTCCCCCCCCCCTCGTGTCCCCTGGTCTGTTTTGCCAGAAGGCATCAAATTCTGTTGGGAGTGCTGCAATAATGTCTGGGGCTGACATGTACCTTAACCAGTTTTCCGCAAGTACCAAAATGTCTATATCACCATCTTGTAACAAAGAAAAAACCTCTTTGTAGAGAACGTGTATTTAGCACCGCTACCTTCAAGCCCCATACTGTAGGGGCACAGGCCTTTTCCAGAATCATCAAATGAGATGGCCTGAACATAACCTCCGTGCTATTAGTCCTCAGTAAGTTTTTAGCCAGCAGCCTCACCTGAACATTAGCCTATAAGATGTGCTTACCCGTAGCAAAAAAACGTAGCATTTCTGCAGTATAAATCAGCGGGGGGACAGGGGTTCTGGCCCATGGTCCCAGCCGGGGTTCGGACGGGCGCAGACAGGCTTGCTTTTGGCGCACCGCCAGCGTGCCCGCTGCGCATCAGCCCCATCAGCTGGTTTTGAAGCTGCAGTGGGTGAGCCAGTAGAAAAGACTAGAGTGCATCTAGCATTGGCGGCGTAGAATGTGCTGCCGGAAGTGAGTATTCTAATGAGGCCGTAACCATCACCCGTGCTCCCTCCACTCAATCAGCACTCTATAGCTGCGGTGGACCGGGGAGAGGTGATCGGCATGCGGCAGGTAAGTGGAGAATCAAATTTGTTATGCGCCCATAAGTTTTAAAAATCACAATAGGAAAACATACAACAAGTTTAAAAAGTAGGTTTAAAATTATGCAGGTTCATTCAAAATGAGGATTCCATAAGGTCCCCCTAAGCGCAAGAGCCGTCAGCGTATTCTGCTTCCCGGCTCTACCTGTGTTTCTCTATCTAATCTGGGCAGAGATATTTGATTAGAGTAAAAAGACGCTTGACAGCATTTTTAAGCTGAAGCCCATGACTAACAAGGTCTTCCATAAAAAAGCCAAGAGTCCTTATATAATGCCTTTTCTGTGTCCAGTATTATCATCCTTGCTGGAACCCCAAGGGTATTGGCAAAATAAAAAATGGAGATGGCCAAATTTGTGTGACTTGTGATATTCCATGGGGGGACAAGCCCATACTACATGCTATTCACCCAACCTACTATTTTCGCTGTCATATGATGCACCAAAATGTTGAGTAAATTGTGCCATCACAATTAATCAAATACATGGGTGAATATGAAGATTTGACCAGGGGATCTTCCCCTTTTTGGGAAATACTTCATTAAAGGTATCAAATTCAAACCAGGAAGACAGCATTATCCCAACTTCTTCCACATAAGCAAGCAGTTGCTCCTCCAAGGGCTTGATTAAAATGGATTTTATCTTTCACACTGAAAGACCTAAAGATTGGAACTCGATCGTCAGATCTCAACTTCACATCTCCAAAAGGAAGAATACTCCTTTCAGCTGCAAACTAACAATTGTTATCCCCAACCGCTTGAAGCGAAGAGGGTATACCTCTATGACGATCTACCATAATGACACAGTTTTAATTCAAGCTAACGACAACCTGGAGGCTTTTGACACCCTCTTCCCCGCTCTGTGGTCCTCACCCTCCCGTGCCTTTCTTCCCTGCCTTGCCCAGCCCTTCTCCCCGGAAAATCGGTCCATCAAGGAGAGCACCCAAACCTTTCACACGCCCCCTATTATCAACATTAGCCTCCCGGCACGCAACACCACCCTCACAGCTACCACCTTGAACAAGGGCTCTCTTCCCACATCCGACCGTCTCCTCGTCCACCCTTGCCTGCTCCCCCCACTCTACTATGACTGACCACAACTCACAGTCCTCAACCCCCATCTACTTCCCTATTCCCACACTCATAAGAACGCGGCAGCCACAACACGACCTGCCTCTTGATATGCCCTTGGCCCCATGCATCGACCACAAGGACTACACACTATTAGGAACGCAGCTGCCACAACAGGGTCCTCCACTCGCTGCGCCTTTGGCCCCGCCCAACAACAACACGGACAACACACTATCTTTAAGATGACAAGACAGCAGCGTTAGGACTCCTCCCTCCCGGGACGCTTACATTCAGAACCACCCTACCCCCACCTTAGAAGAGACTGATCTACGTCTCACCTTGCTCGAAAGCCAGCTATCCATCGTAATCCACGGCTTCAGCGAAATCCTAACCAACCTCGCCTCGCTCAATAAACCTTACCATAATCCTCACAACACCCCCACCGTCAACTACCCCACCCTCCAAGGGCTTACCATGTCTCCCCGCCACAGGGTATTCCCAACCCCCCCTCGTATCATATCTGGAACTCAGAACATTCCAGGAGAACTAGAGCAGCGATGTCCGTGAGTGAAGCAGCAGATCTTGCCTCCTCATACGACACCCCAGCTAATGCCACCCCTCTATCCAAATCCAGGTGATCACTGATTTTAGAAGGGCCCTCTCCCCTCCTAAACACCCCAGACCCCCAGCCTCCCTTTCCAACATCCCCAGGGCCCCCTTTAAGATGAACCCCACCAAAGAGGCAATCGCCACCAACTGCATGCTCATAAACTGCAGATCAGCCTGTAAGCATGCAACTGAGCTAGCAGAATCCATCCTCACCCATGATATAGACATAGCTTTCATCACTTAGACATGGCTAAATGAATGCTCGACACCAATCTTGGACACTCTCGTGTCACCAGGATTTACAATCATCAACAAAGACCGAAAATACCAACAAGGAGGAGGTATAGCAATCATTCATAACAACAATATATATGTGACAGAAATTGACACCTTTAACTATAACACATGTGAATGCCTCTCAGCTAACATCAACACAAGTGACAATAAGACATTTCAGTGCCATCTCCTTTACCATCCCCCAGGAAACACCACCGCATTCACCAACCAACTGTCCGACCTCATTGTTCATTGCTCACTCCGAGATGCCAACAGCCTAATTCTGGGAGACCTCAACCTACACTGGAATGAAAACATCAATCCGGCAATCCAGAACCTGAATGAACTGCTGCACAACAACAACCTCACCCAGCATTGTTCAAATGGGCACCCACAACAAAGGAGCGACCCTGGATGCCATCATCTCCCAACAGGACACCTTCATGATAGACCAGATCCTACCTGTGGACTGGTCTGACCAATTTCTCATCAACCCCCCACCCAAAACCCCCCAAATGGATGAGAAATCTCAGACAGATCTCCATAACCGACTTTGAAAAAAGGGTAGACTCACACTCCTGCCTACCTCCACAGACGATCTAACGAAACTCACCACTCACTATAACTCTACTATGACTTCCATCCTATATCAATTAGCCCCTCTGAAACTAAAAAAACCAGGAACACTCCGTCTAGATCCTGTTTCAATTCAGACATCAATGCTGAAAGAAGATTACTAAGAGCTGCAGAACAAAGAGCGAGGAACAACCCCTCTACAATCCTACACGAGCAACTCAAAGCAACCCGAAGGATATACAAAAGACACATTATCAACGAAAAAAACACCCTTTTCTGCACCGCCCTGGACAAGGCAAAAAACAGACCCAAAGAACTTTTTAATATCATCAGAAAACAAACATCTAAGCCCTATGCTGCCACAGGCCAGGCCTCCAAAGACCTCAACTTCGTCAACTTCCTCATAGACAATACCACCAAGATTGAGCTCTCTCTTGACATCAACCCCAACACCTCTTGCACAATCTCTCCCCATGAAACCGAAGCCAATGCACTCAAACACCCCATGAAAGTCTGGAAATCTTTTAAGCCCATACCAGAAATCGAGATTCTCAATCTGATCTCCACCTCCAAACCCGCTCTCACGCATTAGATCCTCTACCCACTCAATTGACAAAAAAACTGAAACTCTCCATAGCTCCATACTGGTGCAAGATCATAAACAGCTCCCTGAGCACCGACCTCATTCCTGAGAGCCTCAAAGCTGGCCAAGTTACCCCACTCCCGAAAAAACCTGTCCTTGACTCCAACAATCTCAACAACTTCAGACCTGTTTCTAATCTTACCCTCCTTGCCAAAATTCTTGAAAAGTGCGTTCTTTCTCAATTGACTCAGCACATGGACAGCATCAACCTTCTAGATCCCCACCAATCGGGTTTCAGAAAAGGCTGTAGCACTGACATCATGGATGACATTCACAAATCTCTAGACACCAACAAATGCTGCCTACTCATCCTCCTGGACTTGTCGGCAGACTTTGACACGGTGTATCACAACCTTCTCATCAAGACTCTGCAAGACAGGTTAGGAGCAGACGAGGTGGTCATATAGTGGTTCTCTTCCGTCTTATACAACAGCTCCCAAAGGATAAAAATCAAAACCTTCATGTCTGACTCTCATCCTGTAAATAGAGGGGTCCCCAAAGGATCAGTGCTCTCCCCTCAACTATTCAACATTTATATGGAACCCCTCACCTCCATACTCAAAAATGCCAACATCACCTTTCACCTCTGTGCAGACGACACCCAGATCTATCTAGACACGTCCTCCTTTGAAGATAGTTGGAGACTAAACAAAACTCTTAAAAAGAAGTCCAGCATTGGCTATCCAAGAACCACCTCAAACTCATCCAAGACAACACTGAAATTCTCCTCTTCTCAAACAAAGAAGAAACCCCCCAAATCATGGAATGGCTTAAAGAAATCGAGGCTCTCAACTGTAATCTCACTCTGGCTAACTCCACCAAATCATTAGGATTTTTCCTAGACCCCAAACGTGACATGGTCAGTCACATCAAGAACTCAGAGAAGAGTGCCTTCCTCAATCTGAAGCTTCTCAACAAAATGAAACCCTTCATCCCGCCCAACGATCTCAAACAAGCCACCCAATCCCTGGTGTTATCCAGACTCAACTACGGAAATGCTATCCTCACCGGTACAGCGAAATCCCACCTAGCGCCCCTCAAAACAACTCTAAACGCAGCAGCCACAATGGTCACCGAAAATTTGAGCACATTGCACCCACACTCAAAGATCTAAAATGGCTCCCAATTGAGATGCATGCCAGCTTCAGAACTGCCTGCCTCACGCATAAAGCCCTCCACACAGGGAAACCTGAATACCTGGCCTCCAAACTCAAAAAGGCAGGCCAGACTAGGAACCTCAGGAGTTCCAACTCCCTCCTGCTCATTCCTATGAAAACACGTAAACAAGAAACCGCTCACGATCTTTCTCCGGAAACACACCCAGAATCTGGAACTCCATCACACCAGACATTAGGACTATCCCATCCTTTGTAAAATTTTAAAAACTCCTGAAAGACCTCTACATCAACCGTGCCTTCCCGGACAGATAACCAGTGCTAAAGTGTTCATGCCTGCATCCCGCAGCACCATGACACTTTTAACCATAATCTACCTCCTCCCAGCTTCCTTTAGCCCCTCCACGCTCCCCCCGTCCCTTGAAATGGTTCTGCGCAAGACAACTGTGCACTCTGTGAGGCTCTCAGGACTGCCATGCCTCTATGCAGTACTACAGGCAGGGATTCCCGAACCAATATGTATACCGATGACTATTTAAAATTCCTGTACTTTAACTGCTGTAAAGCGCTCCGATACCCCCGGGTCTGGCTAGCGCTATATATTACTTCTAGAATAAAAAAAGAAATACAATAAACTTTATTAAATTCAGATGGGGTTGCAATGGGCTTAGCTGCTTCATCCAGTAGAAAAAAATGTAATAGCTTTTTTATTCCAGGGCCAAAATTGGAGAATCAATATATTCTGTTCTATGTCAGTGATTACATTTGGAGTCACTGTGGTACTGTAATCGTTGAGTTCTTCTAACAGGGCTGTGGATTCTTCTCCTCATAGTAACCCATAATATTCTTGAAAAACCTTCATAATTTTGTCAGATCCAATCTGCAGTTCATGATTGGCATCCTTAATAGACTTACTGCACTCAAATACAAATATTCCACTATTTGCAGGGATTGGAGACTACCCATGTCTTCGATATGCTCAAAAAATGTTAGCTTAGTATTCAGAGAAATTTGGACAACCATGTCCAATCAATTGTAAATAGACAATCTCAGCATGAGACTTTTTTTGATAGTGCATCTGCAAATTGTAATTCCAAGTCCAATAGCTACCGGTGTAATTGGTAATCCTGTTTACGCATCTTACTCATTAGATTCAGTTGAATATATTTCTCGTCTTGACTATACAAAAAGGATTTGGTTCAGTGTACACTTTTTTTATTGTAATGTGAACTACGAATTTACAGCACATAAGGGATACCTTGTTGTTTAAGTACGCACCTTCATGGCCCTTCATTTTGTAAACGTTAGTATCACCCCGTACCGCTGCTTTCCTAGAATCCCACGATTGCGAGATATTCTGATCTTTAATACTCGACAAATAAATTGTTCAAACTTTTGGACATAAGCTCACTTTAGGATCTGTAGAACAAAGGAGACCTATCAAAAGTCCATCTACGACAATGCGCTGAATTACTGATGCCTTTGGTAGAGATTGTAATAGCCAGTGGGTTACGGTCCAACAGTATTCTAGGGAATAATCTTATTGAAATATGAGGCACCACTTCTTGTGAGACATACATCATATCCAACATAGAATTATGCTGGTGTGGTGTCAAATAATATGTAAAACCTATCTAGTGAAGTGACGGCTATAAATCACCCATATGATTGTATCAGATGTTGCAAGACAGCCAGGGTTTAAATATAACAATGACCACTACCCATATTTGTTTGCATAAATGCAAGGACAAATATTATCAATAAAATCACCACATAAAATCAGTGGATTGCCTAAGGATGCTAGCTCCACAGAAAGTGGATGGTAAAGAGATGTCACATAGCGTAAAAGAGATACATTGCGACTAGCTATCACCCACCTCCCCATTCTATGTCTTTGAACATTCGAGCAAGTCCAAGTGTTACATCATGCAGGAATGGCCACCCATCTAGTTGGTTTATCATAGCCAGAAGCACATATTAACTCAAATCCTAGGGCATCCCATTTATTTGTCTCTGTTCTAGTCAGATGCATTGGTTGCAGGCAGACTATTTTAGACATTAGAAGCTATAATTCTGAACTGATCTTACCAGTTTTAGAAAGAGACCATAGCATATCAACATTCCAAGATAATATGCTCATCTCCCAAGCCTGTTGTTACTATCAGCATAAATCACTGATAGATGAATTTAGAGAAAAGATCATTAACTCTGTGCACCATTCCTCAACTTTTTCTGTTTTCGCCACGAGGTCTCTCAGACAAATCTAGGCACCTCCCTACACTAGTTTACCCTCCCTTTCATCACATATTCCAACACATTAGGCTTAAAGGGGCAAATTGTTCCTGCAACCCCACCTTCACTCTATCCATCCTTCCCGAGCATAAATTACCAAGGGGAACATAGCTGGATCAGGTGGAAGGGAAACACCCCTCCAGAATGCCCCAACAAACAATTAGTAAGCTTAATACATGAAGGTACATCTATAGCAGTTGTCTGTCTGAACCAGGCCACCTAACATGTCCTATCTCTTTGTCCTTGCTCCCTTGGGTATTCTTAGATCATTTCACAAGAAATTATGGAAAGTGGGTACCTGTTGCAGCAGAACAAGTAAATACTTTATAGACAATTTTTAACTTTGTGAGCTCCTGTAAGAATACCCAGTCCCTGACGTCCTAAAAAAGAGGTATCCTTCAATGGAGCTGCCATTTCCGAGTGATCGTAGCTAGGCAGAAGTCAACTCTAACAAAAATACCTGTGTTGCCTACCCTGCCTGGATTATTAGGTCATGCTGCCTGTTATAGAAGTTGCAGTAATATTAAATTCCCATTGTGAATTAAGATTGTTCAGGGCCATGAACCCTCCTCTCCCCATTTAGGTCCGACAAATGAGCATCAGAGGGTTCTCTGTATCTGGCAGTCAATGCCCCATATACCAATGATGGGGAAGGCTTGTTAGATCACATGCACTATGAAACAAAGCGGGTCATCCCTCTCAAACATTTCTGGTACACCAAGGATTCAGAAAATATTATGACACCCAATTTTCTAGCTCCTCCACTTTGCAAGAGAACTCCTTGGTAACTATTCCTGTTCCTAGGTCGACTGATCCATTGCCTGCGTTTTATCCCCCAAATTTGAAATCCTTTGTTCAGCCTCAGTCACTCTTGAGACCGATGAGTTTAGCTGTTTTGACAATGTACGTATAGGGACCTGTGTCATATGTGATGTCTTAAATGCAGCAGAGTTTTTCCTATACTCATCCCTGTCTGAACAAAGAAGATTGGAAACTGAGGACATAGGTATTGCATGCAGCTGTTGGTGCAGCTGCATTTGACTCAACTCCATCCCTCATAGCCAGTGCGCGAGGTCTCGGAGGATGCTGCAAGTTGGTTAGTTAGGCTAGATCATTAGCGGAAAAGTTAAAATGCAGCTTTGTTCCCAGATCCTCATCTCTGCTCTCACTCTATGCACATTCTCTGGATATTTGTAAAGCTGAATCCTTGTTGGTCTTGCTAGTCTTGACTCTCCTGTCAAAGTCAAAAGATACTTTATTCGGTTTAAATCACAAAAACCATAAAAGTGTACAAGCATTAAAAGGTCCACAAGTCACCAGACTGCATAGTATGTAATAAAATACAACATAAGTAAAGAACGGGGAGTACCCAGTAAGATATGCAGTTCATGGTGCCAAGAGTTTAAAAACAACAGCATAAACATTGATCACCCATCTAAAGAATTCATACAGTGATTGACATTTATAGAAAATCGGCTAGGACCAGGCGATCTTTTTGCCAAGTCTCACTGCTATGGTTAAAAATGTTGCCACGTTAAAGATTTCCCATATTTCTGTCAAAAGTTGAAGGTACATCAAAGCTGGCTTCACTTGCCTGAAGCCTTTTCCTTTTAACAATGGTATAATACATTTTGATCTAATACCTTTGAAGTGGTCACAGAAAAACAAAAAGTGTGCGGTGTCCATAATTGAACAACTGTCACATTTACACAAGTCTAAGCCTGTGCTCCTGGTCCAGGCAGGGCAGCCAGAAATTAGAAGGTGGATTTTGTTCAAACGAAACCTTGTCAGCAGGTACCTGTGATTGGCATCATTTACAACTTTGAGGTACAGTTCCGGTTCTGAGCCGGAGGAAACAATCAGCTGATGGGTCCTGACAGAGGGCTTTGACAGCTCCCTGCCTTCTCTGTCCATTCCTCTGTTCAACAAAAAAGTGTTTTTAACCCATTTCAAGTCTCCTTTCACCAAGCTAGAGGGTTTGTCGAACAATTCGGGCCGGCCCAGCTTTTCGCACATTTGCTGCACATATTTCAGCCAGGGAATCTTTTCCCAATGATCTAACAATAAACAGTCTTTTAAGATTTCATGATTCACATCAAGCTCAGGGTTTAACCAGACTGCCACCCATTTTAATAAAGGGGCCATGGCAATTTTGTCCTCCAAGTAGCCCACGCCGCATTCCTGGTGAACTATGAAGCTTGCAGTGGATCTTGGGAGGGAAAGAAGTGTTTTTAAGAAGTTGTCCTCTGTGACCTGAAGCGAAGTAGCTGGCCTAAAGCCCCACAAGTCGGCCCCATACATGGCAATCACGGTGCATTTGGCAGCATATACTTTTAATACTGCCTCAGTAGGCTTCACCCCTAGTTTACGGGAGAAGCTCAGCACTGCCGAGATTGAACGTGCCAGGGCTGTTTTCTTCTCTACCATTTGAGGAAGCCACGAAGAGCCCTCATCAAAGACAACCCCCAAGTAGGGAAATCTGGGAACTCGTGATAACTTGTGTCTATTACAAAATAATGACATCACATTTTTTTTTGTCCTTGCTTTGTGGCCCACTATCATAACATGAGACTTGGCAAAATTAACACTTAAATCAAGATTGTTCATAAAAACATAAAAGGAGTTCAACAGGCATTGGAGTCCTACTGCAGTTCTAGCTAGGAGGGCAGCGTCATCCGCATACAGTAAGGCCGGCAATAAATATTTCCCAGCCTTCGGGATATCCTTGCAAGCAGCGCCCACAACTTTACCTAGGTCATTAATATATAGTGTAAAGAGCAGGGGAGCAAGAATACAACCCTGCCTCACACCATTAATGATGCTAATTTTTTCCGTGCAGTTCCCCTTTCTATCATAACGGACCATTGCTGTGAGGTCCCTATGGAGGTCTGCTAGGAAATACACTATGTTAGGGTCTATTCCGATGTTGAGGAGCTGGCCCCACAATTTGGATCTGTTTACTCGGTCGAATGCCGAGGACAGATCCATAAAATCAATAAACAATTACCCTTGCTTAGCTAAAGTGTACTTCCCAATGAGCAATTGTAGGTTTAGGCTTTGGTCAATCGTACTGCGCCTCTTTCGAAAACCATACTGTAGGGGGGAAAGTGTGTTGGTCTCTTCTAACCAGTTAGTCAATTTACATAAAACCACTCTCCCTAAAACCTTGACTGCAGAATCGATGAGGGATATGGGTCGGTAATTGCCAGGATCCCCCCGATCTCCTTTTTTGTAAATGGGTACAATGACCGACTGTGTCCATGACTCGGGAATGCCTGTCTTAGAGACTCTGTTGAAAACATTGGCTAAAACTTTGGACCAAAATAAAATGTCAACTTTAAAAAGATCAGAAGGAACGCCATCAGGTCCAGGAGCTTTATTACTGGTCATCATGCCGATGGCCACTGCCACCTCCTCCTCATTCACAGTTAAAGTATAAGGTGATTGAGGGAAGACGCTCATGCCCTCTGTCGCCATAAACTCATTTTCATAAACAGACCTAAAGTGCAGGTGCCATCGATCTTCTTGGATTCCACAATCCAATTCGTTATTACTGGGATTCGAGAAGTAAGGTTGGTTGACCACCGCCCAAAACTTGGCACTACTTTTTAAGACATCTATTGAGGTCAAATCAGCCCAGGCGTCCTCTCTAATTTCACGCTGCCTTCTTTCAACTGAGGACTTATATTCTTTCCTGAGGGTGGCCACGAGCCGTTTATCTACTGGGTTGGACTTAAGTGCGACCTTAAGTTTATGGTTGGCCGCTGAACAATTTTTATCGAACCAGCCTTCCTTCCCTTGTGTTCTACCTTTACCCTGGCGAGTCAGGTTGGAGAGAATGTCGAGGCAAACCTTTTTGTACGCCTCCATTACTTCACTGTCCCCAGCCTGATCATCCATACACAACATTAGGTCATCCCTGCTACTAAGGCATAAATTGCTATAAAATTCTTCTGGGATTAGCTTGCACCATTTAATCCTACGTGCTTGGTCTGTCAGCCGCATATCATATTTCTCTACCAGGTTTGAGCGACTATCCTTGATAACAAATATGTTCTTTGCTTTTAAAACAACAGGGTTATGATCGCTAAAGTGGGACCCTAGAACTGAGTAACTGCTGATTTGGACTCCACAGGTACTACTAAGGAATATGTAATCAATCACGGAGCCACTGCCATGACCTATAAACGTGGGGATATCCCCCTCACACCCGTTTGGCAAGACAAACCCGTTTTCAGCCAACATTATTTCCAGAAAAATACCCTGCTCTGAGTGTTCAAAGTGGGTATTTTCTTCATCCGGGATACCAAACAACACATTGGGGGGGCATTTATCTTGACAGCCGTGAATATTAAAATCTCCCATCAGCAAAATGACACAGTCATGCTCTGCAGACTCTTTAAAATCAACCAAAAAAGCACTTAACATCTTCAGGTTACTAACTGGACTGTCCCTGTCAAATGAATTATACAAGTTTATAACCAAGACATTATGGTGACTCCTATGAGTGATTAAGACAGCAAGACAATAGGGGCAGTCAGTGGCTAATTGCTTGTATGTCCCAGGAATTTTAGCAGAAATCAGGGTTACCAGACCCCCCCTAGCTCGCCCCCTCGTTGACCCAACAGCCGGTATAGAGAAAGTAGTGAACCCATCCACAGTCAATACATTTTGGGTGTCCCAAGTCTCCTGCATAGCTATTAAGTCCATAGAACCTATAAGGTCCCGCCAGATCGGATCATCCACTTTATTTTTAAGACCCGCAATATTCCATGTTGCCATGGTAATGTCCTGACCACCCCAAGCCTCATCTGATTTTGTTAGCAATAGAGCCCCACCTTCCGCACCATTGCCATTGGTGGAGATTGGATTTAACATCTGCTCATCCAGAGTGCTATTTTCCATTTGCAGAGGGGTGGGCGATTTGTTGTTGGACCTCTGTCTATCTGATAGGACCTGTGTTTGTCAATCAACCCAATCCAGGGTTGATAGACAATCATAGCGATTAGCTATTGGGAAGTTAAAATGATTTTCATAACCATTAACAGGCTGATGGTAATAAAGTGGGTGACTGTTATAAGGCCCTGCAGCAAGCCCCCCTTGAAATGGTCTTCCTCTTCTTCTCCTAACCGGGTTCCATCCCTCATTTCCACCCTCGTCCCGGGCCGGGGGATATACCTCCCATGGGGGTTTAAACCTCTGAGTTACTTTTTGCTCCTGTGGGCCCCTTAACCAACTCCATCTATTGTCTGATTGGAGCCCAGGTTGGTAGAAATAAGAGAGGGGCCTAGCAATAACGGTGCTAGCATGGTATCCAGAGGATCCTCTACATATATGTTCTACGACCTGTGTGTTCTCAAAAGTGACCACCACGCAATCCCCTTGTAAGTTTCTTCTGTTCTCTCCCACCCATGGGGTTCTCTCCACCATTAGAATGTTGCTTGGCATATTTGGCGGTAAGGGATGGTTTTTGGAGAGCCAGTCGCACACTTTGTTTTTAAGGCCTGATGGGATTCTATGTCGGAGGATGGAATTTCAGTGACACCAGTAAGAATCACTACGTAGGGGCAGGCATCTGGGGGAAGATGGATATTTCTGCGGGCCGTTGTCTTGACTCTAGGGATCGAGTCAGGGTTTGGGGTTGGCGGAATAGGATCGTTTGATCTAGCTTGGGGAATTGACTTGGGAATTGACTCTCCTGTCAATAAATCCTCCACAGAATTTGTAAAGATTTTGCAACATCAACGTCTAATGAATTCTCGTTAAAGAGGGAAAAGATGATCTTAGGATTTTCCTTAACTGTTGCATTTTTCACAGCAAATATTGCACCTCCTGTATCTGGCCAGGCCTCATCACAACTCATGATGCCACGTATGTTAACACTTTCTATTGTAGCCTCAGTACCTTCTCACTGCTATTATGCATGCTCAAATATACATTGGGATCATTACCAGATCTGATGACTTTTGTAGGGAGATTTGTACTAGAATGTTCTAAGAGTACAGTTGCTTGTCAGGAATTGCTGAAAGGTAATGGGGGTCAAAGCTGAGTCTTGCCACCAGTTGTGGAACAGCAAGTTACTTCTCGGGTCAGGCCGTTCCTTTTGTGGCTCCAATCAGCAGCTCCGAGAGCCTTCAAAACAAAAGAGTGGAAAGGGCGTGGATCTGCTGCCAAGATTTCTGCTATACTAACCGGCAGCATTCTGCGGGGGACCAGCCACCAGGTCCATCTGCCAGTGAAAATAAAGTTAATGAGGCCAACATTTTGAATGCACTTAGCATCCACACTGCTCCTGTCATGCTCATAAGGAAATCTACGGTGACCGCCACTTGTTTTGACTCCTTCTGACCATGATTCCCTCACAGGCAGCTCTATGGAGGTAGGATGATCTGTGACAGCTAATGGACATACTGGGTCCTCTGTTGGGGATCTTCAAGCACAACAGGCCAATAACTCACATGGAACAGTAGGTACAGTGGGTAGAGACATGTTGTAACACTCCAAAATAATTGTCAGAGATACAATGATTTTATACAGACTGCTGTACAAACTGAAGTAATCACTGTAAACTGTGATGCTACAAACATACAGAATATAGGAGATTTATAATGCAGCAATAATGGGTGCTATGTCTATGGCTGATATAATTACAGCTCTCATTTCTACTCCATCTTTTCAAGGCTCAGAGGCTGCATTGCGACTAAGCTCAAACTATGCACCAACCGGTAGTATTTGGAAGGAAGTAAACAATGAAAGGCTCCGGAATGTTGATAGAACAGAAAAATGAATTAGTTCCTTTATATAAATATTTGAAGGAAAATGTGGATCTAAGCGGCTTTTTGCCTCATCAGTATAAACTTGACACTTTTTTTTTCTATGAAAAATATATAGCAGAACCTCCATTATCCTTCTTGGAAATCATTGCTCAAAGAGATCAAATTCCATATCTGCTTTAGTTTAAAACAATGAGACATTTCAGGGTAAATTACATCTGGAAACATTTCAGATTACTATTTCAGTTATTTTCTTCAGTACAATCTCAAATGAGGCTGAATTTGAGGTTACTAATCAAACCAATTAAATGGAATGTAATTTATTGTGTAAACATGCTAAAGAGAGCGATATTAAAGCATTATAGTGGAGCAATTTCCAAAATTATGCTATGTCTTATAGTCTTTCGCTCACACAGGAATTAAATATAACATACTATATAACCTTATAGGATGTAATGATCTCTGATATATTGTATTGGATTTTTAACAAATCTTAAGTAACTATTTAAAAACAAAGTAATTTAATAATGATTAAAGGGGGTTTCTGTATTACAAATATTACAGTTGCTGAATATATCTATGAAGTTAAAGCATTTAAGGTTACATTTCGGCCTCTGTTTTAAATGAAATATGTCAGAGTTGGCTAATACAAGGATCTAGTTATAACTATCCTGTCTGTCAAAAATGATCAGACTCTTCAATGCACATTGTTTGCTTCCCAGCTTTTTGTCGTGCAGAAAAAAGTATTTAAAAAAATCACCTTTGAGTATTGTCTCAATGGAAATGATGCATTGCTGTCTAGTTGCTTTTGGTAAGTGTATGGACTATGTACTGGCCAACTGTTGCTCACGCACACTTCATATTACAAGTCGCTGAGGCAGTCTGTAACCACATAGATGAACACATCTTATCACTGAGTTCCTTTAGGAGGTGATGGTCATCTCCAGTTTGACTTGCAATATCTTTACAGCAGAGATTGTTTTATGCCTTATCATACAAGGTCACACCACCCCATATCTAACAAATGTGTTAAATCCTAGGAATCTTAACCTTTCATATGAAAGGGAAAGTATAGGTGCAGATAAATTCAAGTGAAATCTCTAGAGAAAAATTAAAAACTCTAAAAAGCAGTTCAATTTTTTTTACAAAGGACATTAGATTGAATTTAGTGTAAATTAGATTTAAAATGTTGTAGCCCGATTTGGGTACAAACAAGCAGAGAGTTATTATCCTTCCTGCAATAACGTATATATTGCATAACATTAAACATGTTGTTATAATTTACACCTTTCTGTTGATCACTGTTTATTTTACAGAAACAACATCAGAAGTAGGAAACACCAGTTCTTGTTGTCTTTGATTAAACGGCATCTGTAATTATGATCTGGCGCCTGTTTTGTACCTTGCCTACTGAAATTGACAACAAAAAAAAAAAAATCAAATTAAATATAAAATCTCCCCAAAACAAATATGATGCCCCATAATCAATATTACACACTTACAAATATTAAAATACTAAAGTTTTAAACATTGCAAACCCTAAAAAATTAACTATCCCAAACCCAAATCAATTAAGAAAAAATGAGATATTACATGAACCCATTGAAAAAACTATTCCAACTCCAAACAGAACAAACTCTGGAAAAAAAAAGGTACATGTAAAAGCACCACTGCCGGTATTCTTAAAGACATTAGGAGACAACTATCAATTCGGGAAGAGAAATTGCGCGAACTAGATCTCAAATATGGGCGAACAGCGTCTACAAAGACATTAGCGGATATTAGAATGATCTTGTCCGAATACCAAACATATGCGGAAGATGAACTTAAATATATATGGAAGCGACAGGTAGCTAGGTCTTATGGGGAAGGAGGGAGACTAGGTAGAACGCTAGCATAAGGTCTGTTCCGGACACGCACCCCAGAAAGTAAAAGCAATTAGAGACACAAACGGAAATTTACAATATGACACACAGGCAATACACCAGGAAATCACGACTACATATGGTAATCTATATACTGCACAGCACTCCATAACTATTAAAGATATATTAGCATATCTGGCGGACGTAACCGTAGCGTGGTTATCTGACGCACAGTGAGAATATCTAGCATTACCAATTAAGGTAGAGGAGGTGACTGAAGTCATAAAAACATTGCCAAATGGTAAGGCGCCGGGCCCTGGCGGCTTATCCTGCGAATTCTATAAAACTTTTGTAGACAAACTAGCGCCTCACTTAGTAGAAGTGTATGGAGATGCACATGAGAAGTAGATATTACCTCTGACAATGAGAGAGGCTATGCTTATAACACTTTTAAAACCTAACAAAGATCCGGAATACTGTGAATCATATAGACCACTATCCCTAATAAATGTGGATACAATAATTCTAGCCAAACTTCTAGCTACCAGACTCCAGCCCCTGTTGACTGGCTTGATTCTACCAGACCTATCGGGATTTATACCTGCACATTCCACAGCCCACAACACAAGAACGCTGTTTGCATTATCCCACTACTTGCAGCCGACTAATACAGCAGCTGCGATTCTTCTAGAAGCTGCTAAAGCATTTGATTCCATTGAATGGGGATATCTGCATGCAGTGTTGGTTAGGATGGGCTTCCCCCCAATGTTTCTGCAATGGGTGAAATTACTATACTGGGCTAAGTCATTAATTATACCTCTAACAGACACTACAGCCCCACATACCACAGATTATCCACTGGAATGACAGGAGGAACCGGTTAGATATTTGGGGGTTTGGTACCACCGAGACCCCGAAGGTGTGATCCGTACAAACTATGGTAGGGCATTAACACATTAGAGGAGAAAATAGAGAGATGGATCCAATTGCCATTGACATTAACAGGCAGATTAGCAATCGTTAAAATGGTAGTCCTGCCGAAATTGCTATATCTATTTAACAATATTCCGATCAGACCTCCAACAGAAGTCTTTCGCAGAATATCCACAAGGGTGCTCCAACTCATATGGGCAGGTAAGCATACACGGATCAAGTTATGCAGCATGGCATTACCGTACTCCCAGGGGGGATTTAGGGTTCTGGATTTTTTGCTTTATTAGTTGTGTGCATAAGCACAATATGCACATTACTGGCATCACAGGATTCCTTATATGACGCATGTTGCAATTGAGGAAGGAGATGCGGCACCGATCCCACTAGACGCCATCATAACGCACAGGAGACCACCATTACATAACAAAGATATAAACGCTATAGACACAACCAATAAAGCTTGGCAAACAATAGGCCGCAAAGCAAACAAACTGCCATTATATGCTCCGTCCCTTCCACTACATCACCATCCGGAACTCTCGGTTACCCAGGAAGAAGTAGGAATGAAACTATTGTACCAAGTAGGCATAGATAAAATGGGGGATTTATACAGAGACGGTGTCTTTAAGACGACTGAGGATCTATCATATATAAGTAATCAAACATTGCTATTCATATTCACCTACTATCGGTTACAGGGGGCGATAAAAAAGCTATACCTGTCATACCCTGCAGAACCACCACAATTAGAAGCACTACACCTACTTATTACCACACCGAACGCCAAACACATGGGGGTCGATTCCGATCCGGAGAAAAAGCGATCCGAATCGTCGTACGGAGCTTTTTTCCCCGTACGAATTGCACCTGTAAACGTCCCGTACGTACGTCGAAGTACGATTCGTACCAGGAGCCATACTCCATAGGACTCGTACAAGACACCGCACGACTCTAATCTCTGTACGATTCTCCCTCGGAACCCGCTTTACGCGACATCTGAACGGTTCGCGGCTGGTTTTTACGACCCAGCAAGTACGATACGTGTCGGTACGCACCGTACGACCCTTTTTCTACGGGAGCTGCAAACAGCCGTAAAAGCAGAGTTTGCACCGAAACAGTTACCGAACGGCCCCCCCGGGTACGGTGCGTACCCGCCATGATCGCAGGGGTACGCACCGTACCCCTGCGATCATGGGGTGTACAAGCCGTACCCCCATTGTACGATCGGAGTACGAGCCGTACTCCCATTGTACGATCGGTGTACGAGCCGTACCCCCATTGTACGATCGGTGTACGAGCCGTACACCATTGTACGATGGGTGTACGGCTCGTACACCAATTGTACATGGGGTACGGCTCGTACACCGATCGTACAATTGGGGTACGGCTCGTACACCGATCGTACATGGGGTACGGCTCGAACACCGATCGTACATGGGGTACGGCTCGTACACCGATCGTACAATGGGGGTACGGCTCGTACACCGATCGTACAATGGCGGTACGGCTCATACACCGATCGTACAATGGGGGTATGGCTCGTATACCCCATGATCACAGGGGTACGGTGCGTACCCCTGTGACTATGGGGGTACGTACCGTACGGTGTGTATGTGTTTGTTTGCTTTTCCGTACGACTCGCCCTTACCTGACGTGGACCGTACGAATCGCGTCCTCATACCCCGGTCCGGATCGTACTCGTCGGGTCGTACGGCATGTGTACGAGTCGTACGGTATGTGTACGAGTCATACGGTTCACGGTTTCAGCCTTGCAATACGTACGGATCGCCACGATTCGGACGGATTCACGGAATACGGATCGTACTTCGCAACTCGGACGGACGGGTACGATTCGTACGGAGAGGGCTCTGGATACAAATCGTACGGATGTTTTTTTTCCCAAATCGGAATCGACCCCATGGTGTCTAAACTATACACTAAGTTACAGGAGGAACTGGCAGATTCTGATTGTGTGGCGTGGGGGCGGTGGAATGAGTAGATGGCCAATTGACTGACGAGGAATGGTGTACAACGTAATTACTAATGGGTATGCTGACACCTAATGGAAACTTAAGAATGTTACACTATAAGTATTTGTACCAAACCTATTACACCCCGGCAAGACTGTACAAATACTGTTGAGTGTCTATCTAGGACCCTAATTCGATATTCCCGATTTATGCCCTTAAGTGGTTATAATAAATAATATCCTTATAAAGGCATAAGAATTATATCCATATTTAGTTATAGCCCATGCAGTCCAAATACGGCAAGGCTACTCCCCTAGACTCCTAGAAAGTACAACGCGTTCTTTAAACAAACCAAGCCTCCAGCAGCCTGGGAATTCCCCCTGCTTTTGTTTTGATTTGCACAAGAACTCCTGGAGTCCAGAAAGAATTGTTAGTTCTTATACCAACGTTGCCTTAAGCAAACACACAGTGGTTTGGAGCAGAGCGGCTATCTACTTGCCCGACGCCCAGCTGATGTGAGAGCCGAAGGAAGCCGACCCTCCCTTGACGCACTGAGAGAGACGCTGTCTTTTTCTCCAGCCAAGAAAATCCAGCTCCGGTGTTTCCAGTCACCCTTGCGGGTTGCTGGGAGACCCTTAAGAGAATTCTTGATTCAGATTCCTTGGCAAAAACCAACTTAACTTAAACTCCAACTTACTTACTCCTTCCCACGTATTAGGCTTAGGTCAGGTACACCGGGGTAGGTGTATATTAGAAGCACCAGTCGAGTACGTTAGTCAATGTTTTTATGTATGAATATATTTTATCCATTTTAAAGTATCATATGGCTAACAAACCATATCAATACTTTTACAGTATTATTTCATAATACTCCTTTTACTGTACGCACTTTACTTTATGATAAGTATTGCAATTGTGGCAACTCACTTCTCTTGCATGAGAAAGAAGACTGCTCAATAAATAACACCTTTTATTGAAAACGCCCGTCTCTCTATTTCTCTGCACTCTGGTAAAACTAAGGGGTCCCGACATCTATTGCCCAATTCCCCCCCGCCATATTAGGATGGCGGAGGGGACCGTGGTGGTGTGAAACATCGCCCATCTGTTTTCCGCCCCGGTCGCCTTGCGGTCGGGGCGGAAAATGATTAATATGGAGGCTGTGTCTGTTAGACACCGCCTGCCATGTTACAATGGGCTTTTGCTGATGCTTTTCCGAAAGGAAAGGCATGCGGAGACTCCATACGGGGGCCCCTTGCAGGCCCCCTGGGAGTCCGTGGCTTGGGGGTGCACATGGGGGGTACCTATGGTACCCCCCGAAATTCTAAGTGCAACATGGCAGGCAACGCGCGGTGCCTGTCATGTCGCGCTTAGAAAAGCACAACTTGCACTTTTACCATTGCGGCGGGCGGAGATTTCTGCTCCGCCCGCCGCAATGGTACATATACAGGATGCGCCCGCCTGTGTGGCGGGCGCATCCTAATGCCCTGGTCTGAATCCCTGCTCTTATGGCGGGCGGTCCCGGGTCCCGGTATGATGGTGGGCGGACTAAGTCCGCCCGTCATCATAATGGGCCCCTAAGTATGCACGATTGACTGAGTGAAATAGTTGTCTATTGTTTTCACACGACTCTAGAGATACACTCTTTATTCTGAGGGAGCAAATTTGTCATGTTTATGCGGTTGTCAGAAGCTAATCCCTTCTTGTCTAAATCAGGAGAGTCAACTCTTTCCTGAACATTCGAGAAAGTTTCTAGTGACCTCTGAGCTAGCTGGCAAAACGAATTAAGTCTAATATAGTCAGTAGAGACCTAGTTGACCTCAGTCCTACGTCTACACTGCTGTTTATATTATTCCAATGCGCAGAGCCTATAGGGAATATAGGAACTACACTACAATACGGGTTGAGGACTGAGGCTAGATGCCAAAGATGCTGAGCGGAGGATGCATATTTCTTGCATTTCGCATGGTCCAGCGCTGCAGTGGCACAGTTTTGGGTAAAAGTGACTCAGATATTGGGGGACATGTTGGGTGTTGTTATTGCTTGCACTGTGCGTAATTGTTTGCTAGGACTGGTGTCAGATGTGTGTGCTACGAAGAGAACTTTTTGCGTAATTGCACTATTAATAGCTAAACGCCGTGTATCTCTATGCTGGGATAATAAAAGGTCAAACAGTGGTTAACAGATCTAACATATTGTAAAGATACCTTGAAGACATACGAAGAGGAGCTGCCTTCAGGTTCGAAACACAAAGATTACTGGAATTTCCTAGTTACGTATTTACAAACGCATCAAGTGGACTAATAATGTGTAATAGACATGTTGTAGAAGTATACGCCAAGGACATAAAATGTATACCAGACTAAATACAGGGTGTTGTTGGGCTAAGGTCTACATGTTTCTCATATGTTAGACATTGTATGTCTTTAAAATGCCAATAAAGAAAATTTAAAAAAAGAATGAACTCTGGAAAAATGCTGGACACCAAACGATAAAAAATTACTATTGCAACTCCAAACTAACTAAATTCAGGGAAAGTGCTGGACAATAAAATCTAAAACAATTACTATTCGAACTCCAAACTGACTAACATCAGCAAAGGTGCTGGACAATAATTCTAAAAAATTACTATTCCAACTCCAAACCAACTAAATTCAGGGAAAGTTCTGGATAATAAAACCTAACAAATTACTATGCCAACTCCAAACAAACTAAATTCATGAAAAATACCAAACCCTGATCCAGAAAAACATATAACTCATCAATTTCACAATATTAAAAGTGAAAAAAAATTGTAAACACTAAACAAAAAACAGTTGCTATTTTGAAACCAAATTAATTAAATAATCATTAAATACATAATGAATAAAATGATAAATATACTTATACTACTCATACCCAAAAAAACTGCAAAAAAATTATCATATAGTTACGTAAAATACATTTTTATTACATTTTAAATAAAGTTATAAAACGAAAATATACAGATTAACTTTTAATTGACAAACATAATAATAAAAATGCAGATAAAATTAAAATTCACACCGTTTTTTTATATTTAAAACACAAAATATATTTTCAATTAAATATAAACAAAATTATAACAAATTATATTGTAAATAAATTATAAATCTATTTTTTTTATTTTCCAAAATATTTTTCAATGTTAATAAAACAATTGATACATTTTTGTAACATGTGAAAATAAATGACATTCTTTCGAAATTAAAAATGTGTACATTTTTGTAAAAATTATAAAATACACAATTTTTTTATATAAAAATGTCACATTTACCAAAACATTTGTCAGACAATAATAACAATTGCTAAACATATTTTATTTATATTAGTCATAGAATGAACTTGAATGAATGTAAATATTTCAAATATAACTTTAACTAACAAAAAAATTACATTCAAAATCATTTTTAAATCATAAAACCAAAATAATTTTCATAATTTCTTTTTTTATTATCAAACCCTAAAAATAGAAAACCAAATACAATTAAATTATAAAACAGCTTCATCTCAACGGCTAAGGTGCTCGACCTCGGACCTGGGGATCTGGGTTCGAGTCTTGGTAACGACGCCAAACATCCTGTGATTCTGGGCAAATCACTTAATCTCCCCGTGCCTAACAAAAAAGAATGTGTGTCCTCATGTAACGTAACTGGTGCTATGTAAAGTGCTCTGATACCTGATTCAGTTCGGGTCAAGTTTGCGCTATATAAAACTCTGCAAAAAAAAAAGATGACTGGGTGCTAGCAAGGTGAGCTTCACCAGGTCTCAAATAGCTCCTAGGTCCCAGTTTAACAAGACTATCATTGTTGCCTTGCACATGTTAGAGCTATTTGTACCGAAAACTTTAGAAATGCATACCTGCTGGTCCCCCTATTGGATATTTATTGTTTTGGTATAATTTTTTTAATGTATTTGTATTTATTTATTTATTTTTACAGCTGCCCCCTGGAGTAATAACCCACTATCTTACAGGTGTAACATGCAAAGAATGCCAAACACTGTTTTCTCATTTTCTCCTAAAAGGCAATGCTTACTTGAAGGACACAGAAAGGAATAGGTTGCACATATCTGCCCCAGAACATTTTTTCAGTATTTCTTCTAAGTTTGTAGGTAAGCTAAGATGGGGCCCAATCAACCTTTTGTATATGACCAGCTCTAAATTTTGACTGCTACAAGGTTTCACATGACAAGATATCTGCGGTTGTCTGTTTCATCTTTAGTTGCTTTAATCTTTGAGGTGCTACATTACCCTAAAAACTTAAAAACTGCAAAACTCTGGTTCTACCAATTGGATTTAAGTTGTTTTGGTGTAATTTGTGTACATTAGAAATAACTCTATTTTTCTAAGTTGGTTTGCGATTTTTCTTGTGTTGTGTTTTAATTTGTTACTTTTTGTGAGCTACATAAATACACTACACATTGCCTCTAAGGTAAGGCTACCTGCATTTGTGACCAACGAGGAGGGGGTTAAGCACTGGCTAGTTTAGTGACTTTTGTGGTTCACCCTGACAAGAATTGTGGTTATTACCCGAGAGGGACTTTGACCCCCCTCAATCAACAACTCAGTTTCTACACAATGCAAGTCCTGTAATCCGTGCATGCCACACAAATCTTGGTTTCAGGACTAGGAATGACTTGTTAAATGCTTGGTTTGCAAAGGAACTGGTGCACAGAGAGTAGTGCTTGCAGAAACAATATGGTAAAACCCAGGTGACTGTAATATGCAGATGCCTCACCACAAGGCAAACTGGTGACAAAAGGGAGTTCTTTATTTCTTTTAAATAAAGTATTACATCCAACAGTCTCACAAGATAGAACAAATTGTGCATTTGCCTTAACTGCTTATTGTTGTGTTGCAGCATCTGAGACATGGTGTGATGTAAAGAAAGATGCTTAGCAATGGGAATAGCTTGGCCAATACCAAGTTAGGTCATTTTTGAATGGCGGTGACGAGTTGTACAACAATGTCAGCCCATCAAAGTTATAGATTTTGGGCTCATTATGAGTTTGGCGGTTCTGTGGACCGCTGTACAGGTGGTGGCAGTCAAAGCGTGGTGAGCTCGGTGGTACGAGTTAGGCAGATCGTCTTTGGGGAGGCTCCCGCTGGATCGCTGGACTGCCAGCAGACTGCTGACCGCCAAGACTGCCAACCACCGGGTTCAAGGTCGGTGGAAGGCAGCCAAATTAGGGTGGTACCAAAGAGCTTTCTTCTTCAGCAAGGCTGATTCCCGTGTGGATCCATTTCTCCAGGTCCCCCCTTCACAGCAGGTTCTTCACCCCGAGAATTATAACCCTGTTTGCGGTGATCTTCAGGTGAGTCCATTTTAAACCATATACCTATTGCCAGCACTGAACACATATGGGCTGAACCCCATACATCATGCATATGTGTGCATCCGAAACATTTGCAGTCTAAGGGCCCAAGTGCGTTGGCGTACGGAAAAGTCCTCCGACTGTATGGTTTTGGGAATAGTCCCCCCTCAATGACCCGCTGCATTTCCGTCGGCCAAATTATGATGCAATGTTTGCAAAATCATACCTTGGCAGATGGATGTCACAAAAGGCCGTCCACCACGATTGGAAAAGCTGCAAATCCTCCCTGTGTCAGACGGGGGAAACTGGTCGCTCCCACGGCGGCATGACTGTACGGCGAATTACGATAAGAATGCGGAGCTGGCGGACTGAGCGCTGCGTCCGACCGCTGTGCACGCACATCGGCCAAATGAATGGGGGACGGAACCAACTTCACAACTATGCCCGAAGTGTGCCTGTACTCCCTGCCGCTCTCAATCACAACACACATACCACAATGATACACCTCAACTTGCTCCTGGTAAGGAAAGCCATACGCAGCATGGAAGAGACAACTGGAGTTCATCACTCATGTGGACACACCCACATAGCACAGTATAAAACCAACCCCTTCCTGGACCAGCATCCTATGCACACCACAGGCCAAGACAGAGAGACAGGACACCATTGACCCACACTGCTCAACATCACACCCACCCATCTCCACACAACACCACTTCCACCCACACACCTCACACACTGCACATATCTCGACCACTACCTTGCACCCTGCACCCCTCATTCATTTGCACCATGCCCCCCCTAAAATTCTAAAATCTACCAACTCAGAGTTGAAAGTGATGGTAGGTGAGATTATCAGGGTAGAACCACATCTGTTGGTGCACCTGGTCCAACACACCCCACTTTTGTGCAAGAATCAGATGTGGGCAAGGATCCACAGCAAAGTCAATGCCGTTGGGACCACCATACGCACTGTGTGTGACATCAGGAAGTGGTGGGGCAACCTCAAGGGCCGGGTCAAGCATCAGGCCCAGAGGAACCATGCAGCAGCCCAGAGAACTGGTGGCGGCCCTCCCATTCCACCAGTAACCCTCACCGAATGGGAGAAGGTGCTTGCCATAATGCATCCTATACATATATGGTGCCTGTGTAGTTACTTTATATGAATAGGGGCCTCATGCCCCACAACATTACACATGGGTTGCACCAATCACTTTAGGCAAATGAATTGTGATGTGTGAGGTAATTTGCATGGTGCCAATGCAAATGCAGTATGTGTTTGCAGTTGCAGCTTCCTGGCATCTGCGGTGTGGCAAACACTATGCGAATGAGCCATCAGCCAATGCGGCGTACATACTTTGATATTGCGGTGTGCACGCTCTGCAACTGTGGGGCTCGGTATTGGCCCCAATTGTCTTCAGGGGCACTGAGGGGATTGGGTGGGCCTCGCACTTTGCATTTGGCAGGTTGCCACATTCATCGTGGTGCCGCAACGCTTGCTGGGAGTTGTAGTTGTTCAGGGGTTGCATGCGTGGAGATGTTTGGTACGTACCTCTGCTGTCAGGCGCAGCGGCGTCTTGTCTGCCGGGGGTGCATCAGGTAGAGCTGCGGGAACACCTGTAGCGCAGGATCCATGGCGGTTCCGGTGGTTTAGATGGGTTCTGCATTGACTCTTCCTCTCCGCTGTTGTGTTTCTGCCATCCACAACGTTGTGTTTTTTACGCAGCGGTGGGAAGGGTTGTTTGCCACATCGTAATCTGGTTTGCGGACGGTACGTGTTTCCGCACGCCGGTCTTGCTCTGTTGGCTCCATCTGCCACCCTTGCATAAGCAAGATATGTGCGGAGCCTGAAAGACCGCAACGGCCTCTGTTGGACCATTGTAATTCGGTGGTCGCAATGTCCACACCTGGGGCGGGAAGGTGAACGTTTTCCGCCACCAGTTCGGATGGGCTTTCGTCCATCATAGTAATGAGCCCCTAAATGCACAGACAGACATTGATATATTAGGGAAAAATGCTCACCACTGCTGCAAGATCCCCGCCAGTCAACTCGTAATATGGCGGTCTTTGGACCACCGGTGCCGTAGGCGGTTGCCTGGGGCCGTACTACAGTCAGACCACCAAACTCATAAAAAGGCCCTTAGCAAGTTTCAGGTAAATGTAAGTAAGTTAGAGCTGAAGGGGTAGATATGATTACATTCAATTCAATGTTTATTGCAGCTAGGTTTAATGCTACTATAGCAGATGAACAGACTTATACATTAAAACTAGCAGAGTGTGAAACCAGATATTTCTTCATGACGCTTTGCAAAGTTTTATGAAATTTGCCATGTAGCTTGCGGGGATCTTCCATGAAATATTCATGATAGGTCCCTCAGCAGAAGGTCAGGGAAGATACCAGTGGAGATAGGTTTGAGCAGAAAAATTCTCTTATTAAGACAATTTCTCCTTAAACCAGAGTTCAAAGAAATAAACTTATGTGAAATGGTATAATGCTGAGGTTGGTGAATTTCACAAACATTGTGTAGTATGAAATGTTACAAGTTCTGTATATTTCACAGCATTAATTAAACATTTGCACGGGCTGAAATTAAATAGCAACAAATCAGATGTACCATAATAGTTGCAAAGCATAACATTCATTATCAAACTAGTGTAATAAACACCCGATGCCCTGTAACAGAATCTAAAATGTGTTAATCTCTACTAAAGGGAATGAAGCGTACATTTTGATTACAATGATTTCAAATTCTACTCGCTGCTTTTAATTTCTTGATAGGCAATTCTAGGATGCATTTACTGCTGATTAGGGAAGAGAGGCTTATAAAATTGTATTGCTTCCAATGTTGTCCAAACTTCGTCGTTGTTTAAATCCCTCATTATATAACAAGACCATACATCTGCTAGCCCTTCAGAAATACACGCATATGTAAAACAGTCTAACAAAGTTGAATAAGTGAAACAGATCATCATCATTCACATGTTCCCCCTAGGAACTTTTATATGCAATAATGGGTCAAGTGTTTTAATCCATACCACTAATTGACCCTAATGCGAAATGGGTTCCACTGGGGAGCCTTGTACTTTTAAAAAAGCATTTGCAATGCCAATCAGTACCCAGTTTAGCAATGCTTGTAGTTGCCAGAACTGGTTTTATCAATATGACATGAGCACTGGCAAAGTCAATAAATGTGGCCAGGTACCTTTGAATGTCGACACACAATGTAACAGGCATACAGGAAGCACAGAAATGTACATTCCATCACATGCTTTTGCTGTTACTGCTGAATTTTTACAAGTATATGAAAAGCAAATACCAGTGAGCAGGTGAGGCTTAAGACGGTAGAGGAGACAGTGAGGCATCCAGCAGCAGCAGTGCTTGGTGTCGGGGGCAGAGGACCAAGGATGACTAGGTTGATGAGGTGACAAGAGGCAAAAGAAAGAGTGGTATACAGAAAAACAGTGTGCAAGAGAGAGAGCTAGAGAGTGAGCATGCAGGGAAAGAGAGTGTGAGTGTGAGAGTGAGAGAGAGGGACAGAGAGAGTGGGAAAGATAAGTACAAACATTTCTATCAATACTAAATTAGAACTGCCACACAAAGATGCAGAAAGAAAAGCAATGCCCTGACATCAGTAGAAGTATACACTCAACCAATCAGAAATGAAGGTGAAACGTATATGCTTCAGGGACGGTACAGACGATTAGGGGTTAAAGCAATCAAATCAGGAGCAGGGAATTTAAATAAGTAAAAAAGCTGTCCAATCATGAGCAAGGGGAACACCCAAAGTCCACTACAGGGGGTCAATTCTGATCTCAGTCCGAAGGGCTCTGAATAGGATTCGGCTTTGCCTAAACTGATCCGGAGCACTTGTTTCCGACCGACTCATTCCCAGTTAGGAATGACCCAGTACGATGCCTGTAAACTCTTAGCGCTGACCGAATCGGTTCCGGAAGGTATTCGGGTAGATATAGCCTTTCCGGAGCTGACTCGTACAGCTCTATGGACTTGTTTTCCGAGCGAGCAAGTACGATGAAGGATTCGGACAGCCTTTCCGATTCTGTTTGCCAGGAACAAAAAGACTGCTGGAATTGGTCTTTGGGGCCTGTAGCAGGCCATCCTTCATCCGAGCTCTCTGAATCAGGCCCATGGGGGTACCAATGGGAACCCCTTTCAGACCATACACAGTGTTGCAAGCACCATGGGGTGCCTGCCACAGGGTGCACGATTTTCCTCAACCACTCCTTTCTTCAATAGGAGTCTATGTTCACGTACGAAATACAGACTCTCATTGAAACCAATGAAAGTCCGACCAAATCGTATCCGGATGCATACAAATGCATCGTACTTGTTCGGTCGGACTCCCCCAATCCAAGTCGTATGGAAAGCATTTCGGAACCGAGTCGTTCAGCATACTTTCCGAACGATACCGGACTAAGGCCCTAAGTGTATGTTAAGATACTGGTTACAGTGCTGTCTGCGATAGACAACCAAAGTTGTCTATAGCAAGACTACAAAAATCTTGAAAGCTGCCTATGGACCTATGGATGTGCCTATTCCCTTGAAAGCTATACTTACATTTTGTAGAATTCTCTATAGTCTTAGATTCATCTTCTCAAGCCTCCTTTAAAGCATATTTTGGCTACCATTGTTCTCATGTAACCAGCGGGCTAAAGGCTTCTGCTTTTATTGGGTTCTCTATTACATATTGAATGAGTTTACATCTCAGTAGAGCACCTCTGAAATTCTCTAACAAGAGCATGCACTTTATTTAGTTCTTTTATAGAGAAAGCTTATTTTCCCTTTTACTGTTTAATTATGATTATATTGGCAAATTCTAAAACAAGGCAGCACATCTGGAAAGCAAACAAGGTGTTTCACCAGTAATGGTGCTACCGAACACCACTCTGAGCTAATTAAGAACAAAGCATTACAATTGCTTAGAACAATTATGCCAGCCCTGACAAAAAAATCAGATTTTTTTTCATGTTGTTATTTTAGAAATGCACTCTTTTACCTTACCGTTTCGGCATTCAAAAGGGATGAGAAACACTTTCATAAAAGTAATATGCGTGTCTTGACATTTAGAATTCCAAGCCATTAAACAGATTTTTCCTATTAACATCAGGCATTTTATTGTTGATTTGTAGTAAAGATGCGAGGGTAATCCTCACTTCTTTTAAATGGTTTTCCTATAAACACTCCCAGCATTTTCCTCCATTGAGATAGAAACCTCTGAGCAAGCAGCGAGTAATACGCAGCCCGGAACTCTTTGTCCTCAAGCTACGAGGATAAATACCACTGTCAGCCACTTTTTCTAATGGAACTGCAGCCCTATCAAAAATACCCCCCCATTTCATCTACTTGCAAAAAACAGGAAGTGAGCGGTGTTTTATTTCACCTTCTACATTGTGATGTCTTTTGTTCTAGCCTATAAATCGAACAACATTTTGGAAAAAAGGAAAAAATAATGGAATAATAATGAAAACAGGTCTAACCCATACACTATGCCTGGCTCAAATGGTGTGAGTGCCTTTTGCTGCATAGTTTAAAGCTTGTTCCAGGAATAGAAAAAGCCAATTTCCTATCCATTGCCCTCGTCTTATCGTAAGGTCACAAGGTAGTTGTTTACTCGGACAATGTTCTGTTTCTAAAACTTCCCTTCGAGAACTTTGATGTATCAGTGCTCGCCCCTGATGGGTCTGCACAGTTGGAAAACGCAAGTTGCCGTTAAGTGGCTATTATATTTTAAGAAAGGGGATTGCAGACTATACTTTTTCCCTCTTAAAAATATCCGAAGAGGATAAACATAAAAATGTCCTGAAAAATAAAGTTTGGAACACTTAAACCATTTCCCTTTCATCTGAGAAGATATAAAAGAAGCAGAATTATAGATTTTATTTCCAAGATGCTGTAGTCAGAGCAAGGGGTGTATAAGGTGAGGTAAAAATATTGTTGCGTACTTTTATTTCTCAAAGGCCTTTCATAACCACATTCACTGTGCAAAAATAAGTGAACGTGTGACATGCCCACAAGGGTGGTTATCAAAGCTGAGGTAAAGTCAATCTTTGAATTACATGGGTGAGTGCAAACGTCTTGCCTTTTAAGTTCAGTACATGACAATCTATTCTTACAGCGTTGATGCTCCTCATTACAGAACGCTCGTACATAAATAACTCGAGGACACGAAATTAAGTTTATTACCGACTATAAAAAAAAGTATTTTTTTGTTCCTGTATTAAAATGTATGACTTCACAATTTGGGGTGTGCGGAGGAGTATCAGATGTGGAGGTTAAAATCAAGTATTTGAAAATGACGTGTGGGTAATTTGGAGTACGATATAATACTCAATCCAGCTACAAATAAGTACCTGGGTGCTGGTGGATTCTTTTTGCTTGTGAAAGTTTGAATGAATTAATGATACCGTGCTGGATCAGAAAACATTTTTGACTGGTGCTGTCATATTTACATGGTTTTAAATAAATCATTGCTTGTTGCAAATTGCTTTTAGCACCGTATTGTGAATATAAGTTTGGGGAGGTGGTAATATTTTGTGGTCAGGTCGTATTTTTTGTGTTGTTTTTTCTGCAGCGTTTTTGATTGAGCTGTGGCTTTTACTGTTGCCCTTGTGCTGTTCAACTTTTTAAGACACCAGTCAGCTTAAAATGTTTTTTAAAGAATTGAAAGGATCATGGACAGAGCCGAGCCTTGGGGAGACAACAACATTCCCACAGAAGAGTGGCTCAAATCTGACATTCTCGGCGCCGTTTGCCAAGAATTATTTAAATCAGTGCCGTGTCCTTATTTTCATATTTAGCAGGTGTTCCACTTGTAGAGCCGTCTGGTGAAAAAAATAGCCCTACGGAGGCACCAAAGCCGTGGAGAATGACGGGAGATTTCCTTGTTGGATATGCACATGTGCATGCTTTCAGCAAAGGAATTCTGGTGATTCCCTAGGACACAAATGTCCCAAAAATTCTGCTAATCCCAAGGATTACCTTCTTTGGAGGGCTTGTACCCTCTTAACAAAAAAGGAAGTCCCTTGTCCACATTAAAAACTACAGCGAAAACTCAGCTGTATTGCATATCCAGCTAGGGAATCCTAGGATTGCCCTTATTTAGGATAGTAACGTTTTTTATTGATTTTGACTTACAACACCCTTCGCCGACATCCAGTGGCCAGCGAGGTAGTTGGGAAGCAAGGCGGAGGGGAGGGGGGAGACAGGAGTGGAGGGGGATCGGGAAACATAATCCATATCAACAGCAAACAGTGAGTAAACAAAACAATATGTGTTCTTGTTACAGCTGTTGTAGTCCTCACTCCTTCTTTTCCCCTGGGTCTACTGTGGTTGTAGAGGGTGTAATCTGCAGTAAGTGCAAATATATTGGGCACATGAGTTGTTGACATTCTCCTGAAAGGTGGTTAATGCATATGTCCCATCTTTTTTTGAATTTGGGTAAGGTGTGGCTAATGGCGTCTGTCAATTTCTCCATCCCTAATAAATCCCAAAGCTTGTGAAGCCAATCTGTATGTGTTGGAACTACATCGGTACCCCATTTTGATAACAGGATTTGCTTCGCTGCACACAACGCTAATGTAATGGCCTTTCCCCTTTCGGAGTGTAATGGAAACATTTGGACATTGGGTAACCCCAACACTACATAGCTGGGAAAGCAGGGTATTTCCGCATTGAACATCATGTCAATGTCAGCCAGAGCTTCCTTCCAATACCTATGAAGCTTGGGGCACTGCCAAGAGTGTGCCCGAATGAGCGCAGTGTCTCCAACATGTGTCCACCCTTCCCTTCTGCCATTGAGCCAGTCGGGCCAGGGTATAATACCAGTAGTGTGCTAATTTTAATAGTGTTTCTTTGCCAACAGTGCTAATGCCAGAGATGCATGCACAGTGCAAAATATCTGTCCATTCCTTATCTGGAAAACTGTGTTCTCACTCCCGCTCCCATCTCTTCCTAGCTGGAGTCTGTAGGGGTGGAGTCTGTGTATTTAAGAATGAATATATGTCTGATAAAATGCGGGAATCATCTTTCCTGGTAAAACCCAGCGTTCAAACAGTGTAAGTCGTCTGCTAGCGTGTGGCTTGATTGCGGGAAGAGACACCCAGTGTCGGACTGCTAGGTAAGGCCAGTACTCCGAGTCCGGGAACCCAAAGTCTGGTTGGAGTGCACCAAAGTCCAACAAGCCTTGAACATCAAATAGGTCTCCAATCTTCTTGCACTGCGCCTCCTTTCACTTGCATGGCCTGAGGGAAATCTGGGTTCCCTATGATTGGTGTGAGTGGAGTGATCTGCATGGATAAATGAGGAGTGGAGTACACCTTGTCCCAAACCCCAACCGTTGCTCTGACTACTGACGATATGTATATGCCTGGCCGGCGATGCTTATGTTGGAACCACGGGATCTTCCTAATATGGATTCCCGCGACTGCTTGATCCAAGAAGCACTAGTGTTTTTCAGTCATTGGGCATTGCCATTCAACTATATGGCGTAACTGGGCAGACTGGTAATATTTTGTCAGATTTGGTATACCCAGTCCACCCTTGGCAATTGGCAGATATGCTCGTTCTTTTGCCAAACTGGCCAGTTTACCCGCCCATATGAAGGCTTTAAGGGCATCCTGTAACTTCTTCAAAATGTACGAGGGTGTGGCAACGGCATCATCTGCATAAGATAGCCATTTTTCAGCAGCTGGGTCATTTTTACTGCTGCGGTGCGGCCCACCCAGGAAAGGGGACCACCATGCCAAGATTGGATAAGGGATCTCACTGCATGAAAATGGTCTGTGTAGTTGTGTGTGAGCGAGCTTTCTGTTGTGGGAAATATTTGAATACCCTGATACTGGATACCCCGCTGTGCCCAGTGAAAGGGGAACTCTGACTCCAAGCAAGTTTGTTCCTCATGTGGAATTGTGATATTCATGGCTTGAGTCATGGCTGTGTTCACTTTGAAGCTGGAAGCCTCCCTGAACCTTGCAAGTTCCTCTAAAAAAGGAGTGAGTGACGCAGGTTTGTGATGGTCAGTAAGAAGTCATCAGCATACAGAACTATTTTATGGAATTGGCCCACCAACAAGATTGCCTTTATCTGTGGATGATGTTGAATGCGCTCCGCTAGCGGCTCCATATAGAGAGAAAATAATGGAGCTGAGAGTGGGCAGCCCTGGCGGGTCCCTCTCGAGACTGAAAAGATCAGAGACTGAATATTGTTCAACCTGACCAACACCGGAACCTAGGTCCAAAGCCCACTGTCTCCAGTACCCCGTGCAAGAATGGCCAATGCACACTGTCAAAGGCCTTTTCAGCGTCTATTGATAAGAACAAAGTTGGGACTTGTGAATGCCGTGTCTTGTCCAATAAGTGAATGAGGCATTTATTATCACTACAGGTGCGGCCCGGTATGAAGCCAGATTGATCAGGCTCTATCAACACCGGCATAAGTCCACCCAGTCTGCCCGCTAGAATCCTTGAAAAAATCTTGGCATCTACTTTCAGGAGTGATATGGGGCGATATGATGAGCAGTGTTGGGGATCTTTCCCTGGCTTTAGTAGCTTTTGATTATCGCCATGCGCATTGATTTCGTGAACTCCCCAGATTCGCTAACTGAGTTATACAGTCGGGACAGAATTGGGGACAAAAGTGTGGCATATTGCTTGTAAAAGGCTGCTATGAACTCATCCTACCCTGGCACTTTTTCCAATTGAAGTCATCCTATTGCATCCAGACCTCCCTTACAGTTATGTCTTTCTCCAGAGGCCCCGCGTGGGGGGCCAGCAGCTTTGTTATTGGGGCTTGTTCAATGAATGTAAGCAGATGTCTGGGGCTGACCCTTCGCCCTGTATAATCGTGCATAAAAGCGACCAAACTCTGCTGCTATAATCTCATCTCTCGCAAGGTGGCATCCGCTGCCATCTATAATACCCTGTACTTGCCTAGAGTGCATCTGTGCTCTCAGTTGTGTGCCAGCAGCTTTCCTGCCTTGTTTACCCCGCATAGTACTTCTGTCGTATTCGCAGTAAAGTGTACGCCGCCGCATCCATATCTAGCGCTCTAAGCTGTTTCCGCGCTATATTTAATTGCTATCTATTTTTATGTCAACCTACACATTGATGAGCTTCCTCCAGCTCTTTCCCATTAGCATCTAGAGCAGTGCGTTTCGTGGCTCGTTCTTTATTGAGTTTGGGCTCTATTGCTATATATACATGCCTCTAAAGACTGCCTTGAGAGCCTCCCAAAGCGTGGCTATCGCTGTATCAGGTGTGTCGTCTACTATGGCCTTCTCCACTTCCTGTACCATAACATCATAAGATAACAGTTTAGGATTGAGATGCCATGTTTTGTTGTTCCAATATGTAGTGGGCAGGTGTAAGTCCAAGTGAACCGGAGCATGGTCAGATATGGCTGCCACCTCAATCGTGGCCTGGTCTACTCTCGGGCATAAGGGAGCAGAGACCAAAAGTAATAAATTCTAGCATAAGATTGATGGGCAGCTGAAAAGAAGGAGTAAGACTGTGTGATCGTATTTAGTGTCTGCCAAATATCAGCTAGTTCAGCCTCCGCAAGCCAGCTCACCCCTTGTTAAGAAAACATCCCTGCTTGTTTCCAGTCCAGGGAGGACCTGGCTTGGCAGTTTGGGCTGGACTGTTCCCATGGGGCACAGGGTCAAGACTGATTTGCATATGGCTGGGTTCAAACTGGAAAGGCATGGTGAGCAAAAAAACGATGGATTTAGGCCCAGATCTCTGTACTGGGGTGAATGTATGATATTGTTCTACATTCTGTCCATCACCTGTTGTTTTTGCATTTAACATCCCTGTGTGCCCTGGCATGGAGGAGACCTATCTATGGAGGCGTCCATAACCAGATTAAAATCACCCCAATATTAAGTTGGAGTCCGGGGAGGCAAGCACTGCACCTAGCGCCTGACAGATAAAAGGTTCCTGCCGTTTATTGGGTGCTTAGATTGATCTAGAGTGAGTGAATGCTGAGCAAAAAATACCCTCAGGGAATTAAACCGCCCTGGAATTTCAGATTGTACCCCATTGTCCTTCCCTTTGAAGTGTGTTGCCACCAGTATCGTGACCTACGCCTTTTTCCCTTGGCCAGAGGACCAGTACTGACGGTCAAACCATCTCGGCCGCATCATATGCCAATCTTGTTTCAAAAGATGAGTCTCCTATAGGAGACATATATCACATAGTGCCGCCCTAAGCTGGTTATGGATTGCTATTCTTTTGGCTGGTGCATTAAAGACCCCTTACATTCAGGATAATTATACGCACCATGGTTCAGAGAGGGTAGGACTGCTATGAGAGCCCTCGGCAACTCATTCATTGCCCCAACCCCCAACGCATGTGTGGAGTGTGACAGACCGATTAAGTTTGGAGCACAAAAACATTGAGTAAACATGAAAACAAAAACAGAGAATAAAACAAAGGCACCAGTTGGTGCCCAACTTGCAGTTCTGCAATGAGGGTCCATGTCGTCAGTCGTTCGCAGCATTTGTGAAGAAGAGTAGGGATTCGGTCCATAAGCTCCAGAATCTCTCTGCAGCACCCCTCTATCTCCTCTTCTCTAGAGTCCCCAGCACGCTCTACAGAGTCCACTCTCTGCTCTAATTCCCCCATATCATGATGAATATCTTTAATTTTGGTGTTCACTTCTTCTCGAAGGGCTGCTATATCGTCCCGCAGCGTGCCAAAGAGTGCTTCCATAAAGCCCTGTGTGATCGAGCCTCCGCATTCACATCTTGTCACGCCGGGGGCTTACCTCACCTCCAACTAGAGAGGTCGAGACGTTCCCAGCTTTTTGGCGGACCCCTTAAGCAGAAGGTCCTTAATACTGGCAACGTCCTCTCTGACCTAGAGGTGGTCATGGTGGTGCCAAGTGTTTTACTTGGGAGACCCTGCGCTCTGAGAGATCCCAGCTCAATGGGTGTGAACAGGAATGTCAATGCCGGGCCGCTTTCAAATAGAGAAATTCTGATCACCCAGTGTCGGCCCTCCCATGTTGGTCACAGACACAGTTTTCTCAGGCGCCCGGGGGCTCACACGTGGCTCTAACCTTATAGGGCTCTGCAATGCCTGTACGCCAATACTCAGGTGCAGTTCCAATGTTTCTGTAGGCCCCAAGCGTGCTATATGTGTGCCCCCGCCACCTCTCTTAATGTGGCTGTCACGATTTGGCCATACGGACCCCTCAACAGGGCACTTCTCTTTCCAACCACTGTGGACAAATGGCACTAGATTGCAGGTTTGAGGGGCAGGGGCCGCAAAGGTCATAGCACTACTTCACACCGGCCGCCGTCAGCCCCGCAGCACCTTCTATATTCCTGTTTATCAGTCTCTTACTCTTACTCTAGGGGGCTACCGTGTTGCTTTTGCAGATTGGCACCACCTGAGCTGAATGGGCAGCATTGTGCCTCCCCTGGAGAGCGCGGCCTTGAAGTTCAGTCAGCCGCCTTCTCGGCACTTCACCGTCCTGCCACATGTCCTCCACCACACCACTGAGCGGTCCCGGCAGGGCCCGCCTACGCCCCCGGGTGCCCCAGGTGTCTCCACTCAACTTCTGCCTTGTTGTGTGCCGCTGTTGCTGGGTGGCAAAGCTGATGGATAGGAGTCGCCTTGCTGCGCGCTTTAGCGGAGCCCCTCAGCGCTTGACTTTAGCCTGCGCCGGTCGCCGTCAAACCTATGGCACCATTTGCTCTTGAGCTCGCCGGATCTTTTACATAGGCACTGTGCTGATTAGGTAGACTTGCCCGGGGATATGAGGCACACTCTTCCGATCCTGGTCACCTCCACTGGCCCAGCCCGGGCTGCGCAGCTGCATTATGTACATTTACTCACAGGCAGAGGAGGATATTTAAACTTTGCTACAACCTACTATGCACATGAAATCTAGTGAACAATACATTTCCCATAGCTACAGCACCATCTTTGGGCTATTTAATTCCAGAAGACTCAACATTGTTTAAAAAATAATATCGAGTGAAAACTGAATGCAGTTTCACCAACCAACTGAGCGTTATATATTAAATTGCAAACACGTAACATCCCAACCCAGTTTGTGGATCCCCATGTTAGTTTAGTAGTGGAAAGTGGATCATTAGTGGTGAAAAGTAGGGAACACCACTAGTAATAAGGCCCCAAACACAATTAAAGGGTCAGTCTAGATCTAAATAAATTATTTCCTTACTCAACCTTCAGTGAATGGCAATGAGCAGGCAGGCGTAACTTAGGGGACAGGTGTGTAAAGCATTTAAAAACACCAATACATTAAATAAGAAAGACACAACACACAATAAAAGTCCAAACTGCACTTTAGAACTATAAATCATATATTTATGAAAAAATAGACACCAAAACCATAAAAATCCAATGTAGGGAACTGGTGATATGAATTTGTAAAGAATAAACACTTTCTCAATCAATCAGTCATTTGTTAAGCGCACTCAATATCCACGAGGGTCTCAAGGCGCTGGGGGGGACCACTACTGATCAAACAACCAGGTCTTTAGTATCCTCCTGAAGGTCAGCAGGTCTTGGGTCTGTCATAAGCTCAGTGTGAGGGTGTTTCATGTCTTGGCGGCGAGGTGGGAGAAGGATCTCCCGTCAGTTGTTGTTCTTCAGATTCGTGGGACGGTGGTGAGTGAGAGGTCGGCGGAACGTAACTGGCGGTTGGGGGTGTAAAAGGAGAGCCGTCTGTTGAGGTATGTTGGGCCGGTCTTGTGGAGTGCCTTGTGTGCGTGAAAGAAGAGCTTGAAGGGGAGCCAGTGCAGGTTTCTCAGGTTGGGGGTGATGTGGCCATGTCGTGGTATATCGAGGAGGGTAACATCCATTACGACGCGGTGTTTACACCGCACTACCATTACAACAATGGTTTTACAACGCAAGTCGTTACCACGACTTGCACTGGAGGGCGCTCTAGGCTAGGGAATATTAGATTTACTATTCCAACACCTTCCCTACTGTACGTAGGCTGGTGTTGGAATAGTAAATCTTACTATTCCTAAGTCCAGCACCCTACAGCACAAGTCGTGGTAACGACTTGCGTTGTAAAACCAGCGTTGTAATGGTAGTGCGGTGTAAACACTGCGTTGTATTGACATACAAACGAGGGCGTTTCCATAGTCGAGTCTGCTGCTGACGAGGGCCTGGGTGACTGTCTTTCTTGTATCTGTCGGGATCCATCTGTAGATCTTGCGGAGCATGCAGAGGGTGTTGAAGCAGGAGGAGGAGACGGCGTTGACTTGGTTGGTCATTGAAAGCGTTGAGTCGAGGATGATTCCCAGGTTGCGTGCATGGTCGGTGAGGGTCGGGGCTGCTCCTAGTGCCGTTGGCCACTAGGAGTCGTCCCAGGCTGACGGGTTGGAGCTGAGGATGAGCACCTCCGTCTTGTCCGAATTCAGCTTCAGACGGCTGATCTTCATCCAGTCGGCGATGGCCTTCATACCTTCATGGAGGTTGGCTTTGACGGTGATGGGGTCCTTGGTGAGCGAAAGGATCAGTTGAGTGTCGTCAGCGTAGGAGATTATGTTGAGGTTGTGCTGTCGGGTGACGCGTGCGAGCAGGGCCATGTAAATGTTGAACAGTGTCGGGCTGAGGGAGGATCCTTGGGGTACGCCGCAGATGATCTCGGAGGCTTCAGGAACGGAACAGGGGGAGGCGGACGCTCTGGGTTCTGCCGGAGAAGAAGGATGTGGTCCATTCCAAAGCCTTGTCTAGGATCCCTGCGGCGTGGAGGCGTGCGCGTAGTGTGCGGTGGCCAACAGTATCGAAGGCAGCGGAGAGGTCTAGGAGGATGAGTGCTGCAGTCTCCCCGTTGTCTAGCAGGGTCCTGATGTTGTCGGTGGCAGCGATGAGGACGGTGTCAGTGCTGTGGTTGCTGCGGAACCCTGACTGGGTCCAGGATTCTGTTGTCTTCGAGGTATCAGGTTAGCTGTCTCTTAACGATTTTCTGGTTGACATTGGCCGGGAAGGGGAGCAGAGAGATGGGTCGGAAGTTCTTGAGATCTCTTCGGTCTGCCTTGGGTTTTTTGAGTAGGGCGTTGATCTCTGCGTGTTTCCAGCTCTCTGGGAAGGTCGCGGTCTCAAGGGAGAGATTGATGATGTTGCGTAGGTGGGGTGCGATGGAGCTTCTTGCTTTGTTGAAGACGTGGTGCGGGAATGGGTCTAACGGAGAGCAGGAGTGGATTGTGCTCATGGTCTTGATTTTGTCATCTACGCTCACGCTGGTCCAGGCTAGCAAGGGGATGTGGTCAATGGTGTGTGGAGGGTCTGTTGTGTTGCTGTCTGTTGGGGCTGTCTGGGTGTTGAAGCTGTCGCGGATGTCTGCTATCTTGCGGTGGAAGAAGGTGGCGAGGGAGTCGCACAGGGCTTGCGACGGCAGGATGTCGTTGGTGTTGGAGCTGGGGTTGGAGAGTTCCTTCACGATGTTGAAGAGCTCCTTGCTGTCGTGTGCGTTGTTGTTGAGGCGGTCTTTGAAGGAGGTCTTCTTGGCAGCCCTGATGAGGTGGTGGTGGTTGCGGACCGCGTCCTTGTGTGCTGCGTGACTGTCCGGAGTTTGTTCACTGTGCCATTTCTTCTCTAGTTTCCGGCAGGCTTGCTTGGGATCTAGGAGTTCTGGGGTGAACCAGCTGGTCCTCTTGCTGGTGTCTCTGTGGGGGGGTTTCTTCAGCGGGGCGAGGGTGTTGGCACAGTCCTCGATCCAACGTCTGAGGTTGTGGGCAGCGACGCCGGTGTTGGAGGGTTCAGTGGGTGGGCTGAGAGCAAGGTTTGCATGTAGTTGGTCTTCGGTGATTTTGCTCCAGCAGCGGTGGGGGATCTGTTGGGTGCGGTGGGTTTCTGGAAGGTGAAGTGGATGCAGCCGTGGTCGGTCCAGAGGAGTTCGGTGGTGTGGCTGATGGAGACATGCAGGCTTGAGGAGAAGACAGGGTCGAGCGTGTGGCCAGCGGAGTGGGTGGGCATTGTGACGAGTTGCCTCCGTCCGAGGTTGGGGAGGTTGTCGATCAGGGTGGTGGAGTTGCTGTTGTTGATGTTCTCAAGGTGAAAGTTCAGGTCTCCAAGGAGGATGTAGTCGGTGGAGGTCAGGGCGTGCATGCTGATGAAGTTGGCGATGGAGTCGCTGAACTGGTGGCGGGGTACGGTGGGTTGGTAGACGAGGGTGCCTCTGAGGGTGGAGTTGGGGTCAGTGTGGATCTGGAAATGCATGTGTTCAGCGGTGCTGGGCGCGTCGTCCGTGCTAGTCGAGACCCTGATGCTGTTCTTGTGGATGATGGCGATTCCTCCTCCGACTTTGTTGGTGCGGTCTCTGCGGGTGATCTTGTAGCCGTCTGGGATGGTTATGGCAATGTCGGGTGTGGAGGAGTTGTTCAACCAGGTCTCTGTCAGGAAGGTGATGTCGGGGAGGTTGTGTTGAGCAGGTTCCAGAGCTCGACGGCGTGTTTGCGTGCGGAGCGGGTGTTCAGTAGTATGCATCGGAGGTGGTTGCGGTCTTTCTTGGCGGGTGGTTCCTCGGCTCTGTGGCTGGTGTAGCTGCAGTTCCGGCAGGTGAAAGGACCGTGTGTGCATTTCGGGGTGGCCTTGAAGCAATTGTGGGTCCGTCCGGGGTTGAGAGCGTGCAGAGTGCTGGCGTCGTAGTGGCGGCGGTCGTTGTGGTGGGTGCGAGGGGTTCTGGTGCTGGGCGCGGTCCAGTCGCAGACGGGCGCAGATGGGCTTGCCGCGTGCCAGCGGCACGACCGTGCAGCAGCCGGCATGTATGGGGAGGTGGGAGCGAGGAGCAGCTGGGAGGCGGGAGGCGGGGGCAGCGAATGGGCAGTCAGGGGGGCGGAGCCGCAGGGGACGCAGCAGCGTGGGCGTTGAGGGGCGACAAAGGAAACAGAGGGCAAAAGGGCAAAACAATTGAGGGGGAAACGAGTGGCACAGAAGGCAGAAAGGTCAAAAAAGGGCAAAAAGGTCACAAAAATACAGGGGGAAACGAGTGGCACAGAAGGCAAAAAGGTCACAAGAAGGGCAAAAAGTCTCAAGAACGGGGGGAAATGAGTGGCACAGAAGGCAGAAAGGTCCCAAGAAAGGACAGAAAGGTCACAAAAAACGGGGGGAAACGAGTGGCACAGAGACAGAAAAGTCCCAGGAAAGGGCAGAAAGGTCACAAAAAACGGGGGGAAACGAGTGGCACAGAGGGCACAAAGGTCACAAGAAAGGGCAGAAAGGTCACAGAAATGCAGGGGCAGCTAAGCAACAGAAGGCAAAAATGGGCAGAGAGACACAGGGGCCGCGAGGGGAGCAGAAGGAAAAAGTGGGCAGAGAGACACGGGGCAGCGGAGGGAGCAGAAGGGAACCGGACAGAGAGACACGGAGGCAGCGAGGGGAACAGAGGGAGAGAACAGGCACAGACTACGTACAGGCAGCGGGGGAGACAGACAACAGCAGTCATAGACACAACAATGAAAATGCAGTCACTACAACGAGAGCAATGAAAGAACATACAGGCAATACAATGGAGGATGAGCACACCTACGGCTTACCACTGGCCACCAGGGATGAGGCGCAGGTGGTAGCCTGCGGGTGGAGGAGGGCCTCAAACTTCCTCAGCAGCGGCAGCTGGGCAGGGAGGCACAGGCGGTGCTGTGCGGAGGGGGAGCAACCTACCTGGAAGGGTCAAGGGTCACTTAAAAACCTAAAGTGCCACTGTGGGACATCTGGTGGTGCTTGACCAGGACAAAGTCAAAGTTTGAGGTCTTCCACGATAGAACCCTGTTCGGATATACTAAGCAGGAGGCCTCGGTCAAACTTTTAACTTCGGACTTAGAAACTTTGCTGGAGGATTTTCCCCCTTAGCGGTCTTCTCCAGCAGGCCGATTGCGATGCAATGTTGTTGGATTGCTTCTCCATGTGGGCCAGGCCCAATCCTGGAAGTCTGGAGCTCAGAGGGTTTCAGTGGGACAATCCTGAAATTCAGGCCACGTCACAGGTGAAGGTAGTTGGCTCTTGACGCCGAGTCGATCACTTTATGGAGCTTTTTCTAAAAGTTGCTCCAAACTTCTGGAACTTCTTCCCACAGGTACTCTTGAGGGTTCAAAGTGTCCAAAACACAAATCCAATGGTTTGGAATCTCCTAGATGGTCCTTTGAGATATCTGGACTACTTTTTCCCACAATGTACCTGGCCAAATTCTCAAAAGTCCACTGGACGCACTCCAGGATGGGGACTCTAGGTGGAGATGATGCAGGTGGGCTCTGTGCAGCTGTAGCGTGCAGGGAGTCAACTCCTTAATCCTTCTTAAAGCAAGGAAAAGTCCTTAGGACTGTAATACCTGATTGTGCAGGAGGTGCATTACTTCAGAGTGAAGTCCTTTGGGAGCAGATCCAGATTCCAGCATGGCAGTCCCTCCTCTCTTAGTAGGTTCAGACAGCAGATCTCAGGAGCTAAGCATCTCTTCCATATTTATCCAGTGTTCCTAGGAGTAATTGAGGGGGGCACCCCTGACCAATGGGACACAGCGTGCCACACAGGTGTATGCCAATTTCCCCCAAATTGTGGTATATTCTTGTCCCAGAAAGCACTATTCTCTCAAATTCCAAAATGGACAAAGTCTCTCCAGAAAAGCTGGATCAGGCTAACCCAACCTACTGGTGTGGCTAATTTTCTAAACACTCCCCTTCCAATCCTCTCCGTAATCTAATTGAAGGGGCTCCTCTGTGGCTGGGGTTTCAGGATTTGGGGTCAGCCTGTGCTGTCCTAAAGTGCCATTCTCCCTTTGAATACCAGTTTGGCTGCCCCTCACCCCCTTCCTGCCATCTGCTCTGAAGCTTGTACTTCTCCAACCCATTGTCTCTCTAGGAGGGTTTTTCCCACCTCATTAGATCAGCCTGGCCAGCCTGGGCAGAGTTTAGCCAACAAGGAGAGAGCAGCTAAAAGGCTGGATTTTGGCTCACAGAAAAGAAAGTTTAATAACTTCTTTCTGTCCTAGTTATTATAAATCTAACAGTGACAAGTTGTTGGATTTCTCTTAACTATTAATTTGATACCTTAAAGTATATTTCACATGGCTCCTACCAATATTTATACTTAAATAAAATATTACAATGTTAGCCGGTGGAGCCGTTCATTACAATGGGAAAAACCAATATTGGCTGTTACATCACTTTGCTAATCTGGAGCAGCGTTGAATTCCATGGGTGTTGCATGGGAAAATCCACCACAACATCCATGGAACGCATCTCAGGTGCAGAGTAAGGCGACGCAGTGATTTGAGCTGCATCGCCTTACTCCTGATTTATGAGGCCACGCAAAGCCATGCAAGCCGGTGTTGTGTGACTTCATAAATCTTTATGAGAGCCCTGCTTCATGCATGTACCACTCATGGTTGTTCAAAAGTGATGCAGGGCTCTCATAACTAAGGCCCCAGTATCTTTGAAAAGGTGAAAAGTAGGTAATAGTTAGTGGTAAATGTGCATCGACCACTGGCAATAGGGCCACTTACCTAGTCTAGGGCTCAGACTAGGTCTCAATAAATTATTACCATGTGCAACCCTTGGTAGCTTGGCAGCGAACAGGCAGGCTTAACTTAAGAGACAGGTATGTAAAGCATTTGGAAACAGCAATTCACAACACCCAATAAAATCCCACACCAATTTATACAAATTGCACAAATATTGTATCTTTAAAACAATACCAAAAGCGAAAAAATCTAATGTGGGGAACTGCAGATGTGAATTTTTAATGATTTAGCACTGCATAGCACTTAAAAACCTATAGTGCCACTTTCGGACATCTGGTCTCGCTTGACCGGGTCAAAGTAAAAGTTTCAGGCTGACCACATGGAACCTTCCTTGGATATCCCTCGTGGTAGGCCTCAGGCGGGATTTCACCTTCAGACATAAAAACATTTCTGGAGCTTTTTCTGCTGGGTTCCCTCGATGCTCATCACCAGTCCGGGTTTGGTGAAGGTTTGCTGCTTACTTTCCAGGGAGCTTCCAGTCAAACTCTGGAAGTCAGACCTCCAGAGCTTTTTAGCAGGATGAATCAGCAGGGCAGACCGGCTCACGGTTAAAGGTCGCCAGCTTGGCTCTCGCGGTTAAGTCGGTTCCCCCTGAGGTTTTTGCCAAAGTTGCTCCAAACTCGTCTAAATTTCTGGAACTTCTTCCTGAAGTTCCTCTCTGGGTCCCAAAGGGTCCAAACCACAATCTAAGAGCCTGTAATCCCAAGATGCTCATTGAAAGTAGGAGACTTCAGTTCTCACAATCAACTTGGACAAAAACCTTGCAAATCCTCAGGATGCACTCCAGGCTTAGAATTCTCGGTGGTGATGGTCCAGGTGAGCTCTGTTAACTGATAGCTTGCAGGGAGTCCACTCTTTTTTCCCCTTGAAGCAAGGTACATAAGTTGAGTTCGGGCCCAATTTACATTTAAAAGCAGGGCTGCAACACAGGGCTGCATTTAAAATTACTCAGGCTCTCAGTAGTGCACACATGCAAGTGCAGAAAGGGCTGCTGGCACTTTAAACCACCATTCCCTAATATATACAAGGGTCTTAAAGGTAGTTTTAGTTCCCTTGCCCTATTACGCACGAGGGGCTTATGGGTAAGTCATGCCAACCACAGGGGTATCCTAGCACATAGTGTACACTAATGTATATGTGTGTTTTCAATGTAACAGTGGGTGTTTTCAACATAGCACTGGCCTTGGGTCTGCCCAGCAAAGTCCAGGACATTCTGGGAGTGAGAAAAACCAGCATCCAGGGGTCTCAAATGGGGCAAACAGTGGGGGGAACACTGCAAACAGACCCTGATTGGCAACAGTGATGAAGCAAATCTATCCCTTAACGGATGGGTGCATATTTTCCAGTCACAGATCCATTTGGTGTAATCTGTCCATTACCAGGACCAGTATCAGGAAGTCTGAATGGAAGAAGACCTTCCTTTTGGGGATGGCTGCTGGAGGGACTACTGACCTCTACAAACCCCCTACCAATGTCTTGCAAAGTTTAGAGCAATTAAAATGTACATCATCCACTGAGTATATGCATTATGTGCATCCCACTGAGAGATTTATTAGCAAAAAATTAATGCAGTGGGACAATGCACATTCCCCTATTTGCATGAAGACACTGCTTTCAGACGAGAGGACACCCATTAATAAATGCATCTGCACTTCATCAGCACCTACAAATTTAGTAAGACAGGAGTGGTATTAATAGCCATTTTTGGTAATAAGAACATGGGTGCCAAACATCATCTAGATTTTGCATAAGCCACACAGGTTATGACAATGGATCCTGGTCATAGAGCTGCAGTCCTTTGCATTTTTGTCTGACAGCGCAAGGACCAAAAGCAGATTCAAGCTCAAGAGTATTAAGCTATCCAGTGCTGGGAGAAACTAATAGCATGAAGTTGACACTCTTCAAACAAAGTTGCACATTCAGCAACATTGTATGGGTCAAAGGGAGCATCTTGACAGGAAGATACTTCAAGAATCCACAAACGTGTATGTTCTAAAGTGTGGAAGAGCATTTCTCCAAAAAAACTTACAACTTCAGTACGAAGATTTTATTTTTTAATTATTTCAAATAACAAACAGTGGGCACGATTACTTAAAGTATACCATATATCCCTTTTTGTTTTCCTCTCTAATTATGACACAATGAATATATGTGCTTCACACACTCTTTGTCTTGAGGGTCGAAACAGAAGGGAAAGATTTGCACCCTCTGATTGCCTGACATACTTGATCATTTTCTTCTTTGCCACTGAATTATTTACCTTGAATGTTTTACTACAAACGCGTAAACATGTTTAGCCCGGGCACAAATGGTGTTTGAACAAAATATTAAATTTGAAATATTGTAGGACATAAATATCTTTAGAAAATATAGCTACTACCTGTTGGACTTTGCCCTTTCTGCCTTTTTCCTTCATTACTCCTATTTTTGCTTAATTCGTTTCTGTTGGCTCTAGGACTCTATGCACTTTACCACTGCTAACCGGTGCTAAAGTACTTGTGTTCTCTAACTTAAAAAGAGTAAAATTACCTTACCTCGGATTGGCATACTAAATTTACTTATTAGCTCCTCGTTGAGTGGCATACCATATAACAAGAGCCTGTACATCAAATGCCTCTAATGGGTCTAAAGCACTTATTGTTCCCGCCATTCTAGCCTGAATTCAGTTTAAAATTTTCAATTCGACATGGCAATACAATTCCCCTGCCAAACTTTAAACTCCTCTTTTATTGAATATAGGTCACCCTTAAGGTAGGCCCCAGGTTACCCATAGGACAATGTAATTAAAAGGTTAGAGGTGTACCTTTAAGTTTTACATGTAATAGTAGTGAAAAACTCAAATTATTGTTTCACTGCTGTGAGGCCTATTTGTCCCATAGCACCACATTGGTTACCTTATTACATTTAATAAGTGCTAACTTTTGATTCAGAACAGATAAGCATTTCATGTTTGGTATCTATGAAAAATGAAACAAATAATCCTCTTCAATAGTCAAGTCAGATTTTAAATAAATAATTTGAAAATGCCACTTTTGGAAAGTTAAAAAAGTCAACACATCTAGCTGACCATATGTAGGCTGCTAACCTTTAGGCAGACTCAAACTAAATCCACAAATCAGTTAGTCTATTACGTTTACTTATTCATTTTCAATCATTTCATTTTATAAATCTTCAAGACAGAGGTCAGATACACATAACGTTCCCATTACATCAAACCAACAAAATTGAGACACAGTGACAAATAACATTTTGAGATGGTTTTCAGTCCAAATACAGAAAAAACAGGTAACCCACAGATCAAGTTTTCAGGAAGCACTGAGGTTACCACTCAACAGGGGTAAACAATGTTTCATGTAACAAAGGTTTACAGTATTCAATACATATATTTTCCTAAGTTGCTACACATTCCTATTTAAATTCTACCCATGTTGGTTATAAGTACCAACACGTTTCAAGTCCCACTTTATTTTTGGGGGCTCTCTTCAGGGCTGTGACTGGATTTTGTAAAACCAAAAAACACATGTGTATTATTTTAGTACATGCTTCTCATTCTCTATCATCTCTATTACACTAACAAGATAATGATTTTGCTTGTGTTCTCTTTAGGATAAAGCCATGATTATTAACACGAGTGATAAAGATCCTTGTATTTCTGCAACGGTGAGCACTAACTGTCAGTAGTAACTTCAATAGCAAGTAAGTGCTAAAACAAACGATTTTACACGTATGTGCTCTTCTTTCAATCAAAAGCCTAGAGCCTCCATTCCACCATTGATAAGAATTTTGTGTTTGCAGGCTCATAAATAAATCGGCTCTACAAGCCACATTAAACTTAACATTAAGCTGAGGAAAGGTGACTGTTGAAGCCAAAGGGAAGTTTTTCCAAGTAAGTGGAACATGTGACACGTCCACAACTAATTATTAGGAATATAAAAATGGGCAATGAGTAATTAAATGACCTTTTGCTTTTAGGCTAACAACCTCACAGCATTCTGCCAGTTCCTTGAAGGGATGTCCAAGACCAATTTGAGGTAGATATAATCCTGAAATATCTACAAGTGTAATAGAGATGATAGAGAATGAGGAGCGTGTACTAAAACAATACACCTGTGTTTATTGGTATTATAGAAATCAGACCTCTGCAACAAGCTCGGTTCCTACTTCTACCTGAAAGTCAAGGCCCTCTACGACAACTTCAGCAAACAGATTCCTGAAACCACCCTCACTACCGGCAATGACAGCCAGCCCAACATCACCACATGGACACTGGTCACCACCAAAGACACCACCACGACTATGAAGAGCACCCACTCAGGAGCCCCCACGAAACCCTGCCCATTGCACATCTTCCACAGAGCCGCCACAGCCATAGCACCTGAACTACGCTGCACCATCAATGCCTCCTTCGAATCCGGAATTTGCCCCGACAACTGGAAGTGGGCAGAGGTCAAGCCCCTCCTCAAGAAACCCGCAGCTGAGCCGACGGATCTGAAAAACGACTAGCCCATATCTCTCCTTCCCTTCGCAGCTAAAGTCACAGAGAAATTGGTCAATGCCCAGCTGACCACCTTCATCGAAGAAAACTCCATCCTCGACTCATCCCAATCCACAGCACCGAGGCCGCCCTCCTTGTCGCCACCGATGGCATTGGTGTGCTACTCAACCAGGGCAACACTGCAGACCCCATCCTGCTAGACCTCTCCGCAGCCTTTGACACCGTCTCCTACTGCACTCTCTCAGCCAACCTCCACAATGCCAGCAAACGGGGAACCTTCCTCTCCGAACCCACAGCGATCAACTGCGGAGTACCCAAAGGATCATCACTCATCCCCACGCTCTTCAACATCTACATGGCCCCCTCGCCGCCATCAGATAGCATGGGCTCAGCATAATATCCACCCAGCTCAGTCTCTCCCTCACGAAGACCCCCAAAGACACAAGACTCAGCTGCCAGAAAGTAATGAAAGACGTCACAGCCTGGATGAGCAACTGCTGCCTAAAGCTCAAAACGGAGAAGACAGAAGTCCTTGTCCTTGGACCCTTCCCCACTGCTTGGGACAACACCTGGTCACACTCTGCCCTCGGAAACCCACCCACTCCATGCCCAGAACCTCAGCATCAATCAAGACTCCTCCCTCACCATGACTCGCCAGATCAGTGCCGTCGCCTCCACCGGCTTCAACTCCCTCCGCATCCTTTGCCTTCAAGTGGATCCCCCCGAAGCCAGAAAGACCGTCACCCACGCACTCATAACCAGCAGACTGTACTACGGTAATGTTTTCCCCGCTGAATCAACAAACCCCTGCTACAAAAACTTCATACCATCAAGAACACCGCAGCCAGACGTGCCCTCCTGCGACCTGTGAGACCTCCACTGGCTCAGTGTCAAGAGGAAAGTAACCTTGAAGCTATTCACCCAAACCTATAAATCGCTCCACAACATCAGACCCAAATACCTCAATGAAAGAGTCTCTTTCCACGTACCCAAAAAAAACCTCTGCTCCGCCGACCCAGCCCTAGCAGAGACGCAGCACATCCACAGATCCAGGGCAGGTAGAAGAGCCTTCTCCTACATCACGGCCAAGGCCTGGAATGTGTGTCCAGTCAATATCAGATGCTTCCCCACCCTGCACACCTCAAGCCATGAGTTTTCAGATGACCCAGAGCATGACCCCAGCGCCTTGAGACTCTCACGGGTGAGTAGCGCACTTTAGAAGCCCCTGATTGATTGATTGATTGATTGATTGAATTGGCTGTGCTCTGTCTTCATGCAAAGGCCTTGTCATCACAACATTGTCTCTTCAGCCAGCTTAGAGCCAGGAAGTCAGGAAATTCCAAGCACTTCAAAGAGACCTTTCTAGAAACTTCTCCTAAATCAAAGAAGATACCAGGTGTAAAAATAGGGCCATCAGAATCATCCTTCAGTTCACTCTCTGGACCTGTGGATGGACTCTCAGAGTACTGCCTGTTGCTGTGGACTGCTGTGTACTCCACAAGACTGCTTTGCTGCGCCTGGAATGCTTGAGCCCTGCGCATTCATGTGAACCCAGTCATAACTAGGCCTGGGACTGAAATTCCGCTCTGCTCATGGAGTTTGCTGAGTTTTTCCCACTCCATGCTCCACGTAGCACATGGAGTTCCGAGAAAGTGAGTTTTTTCCCCCGCTCGCGCTCACCAACATTAAGTTGGTGAACATAAGAGTGGAAAGTCTTATTCCAGGCCACCTCACAGTGACATTTCTCAACGTGGTGGGTCATAGATGGTTGCTACCGCTCGTGTTGAGAAACCTTCCGTTCATGGTGAGGAAGCTGCCGCTCGAGCAGAACATCTTCTCGAGTAGCAGAGTGCGCTGTGCATGGTGCCTTTCCAGCTGATTTTACAGTGCATAACAAATCCTCAGCACTAACAACCAGCATAACGTAACACACTCTACCATTTGCAGAAATCGATGTAGCACAGTGGAGCTTGTTAATCACTTTAGAAAACCACAAACTTTGCCCAGGTCTAGTAATATTAGGCTTCCACTATCTTGAACGTGCACCTGGACTCAGCCTGAGTGAATACTAACCCCCTAGGTGGTGCCCCTCCAGTCCTGTGCCCCTGGTAGAGGTACTAAAGGTGCCCAGCTAGCCAAAATCCAAAACGTCGAAATTACACAATTTTTGGCATAAAATAGCTCTGAGAACCGAGGCAAGACCTGGACCAACCTGCTCGTAGATTCACTCGAGATGAATCAGCAGTCGGCCTGACTTCAAGTTAGTTCCCGCTATGTTGTTCTCCGCAAAACACACAAGAAGATTGACGGAATGTTGCACAAGGGCAAAACATTCACCCCCAGTCACAGATCTGGGTTTAATCCATTTTTATTTTGCTCACCAAGCCACCCCAGTTCAGACATGGCCATATGCATATCAGTCTTGACCCTGTGCCACATGGGAACAGTCCATACCGAACTGCCAAGCCATGTCTTCCCTGGACAGGAATCAAGCAGCCTAGGACTGGTTTCTGCCTATCAGCCGTCTTCAGCCAGGATAGCTTGACTCCAGTGGCTTAGTGAGCACGGGACCCACGTCAGGGCACACCCTTCCAAGCCATGTCTTCCCTGGACAGGAATCAAGCATCCTAGGACCGGTTTCTAGCTATTGACACTTGGCTTTTTTATCAACCATTTTGGCACTCCTGTATCGATCAAGACAGGGCCCCTTTCAATTCAAATCATAATCAACACTTTGATGATTGGCCAGTGATCCCAATTAAAAATAGATATGAACCACTAACTGATCTCGAAGCCTGTGATTGACTCTCTATCCTAATTGAACCGCAGGTCGCTAATACCGAACTCCCTACTCAAAATATGAGTCCCACCTTGGGCCCAGAGTTGTATACTTAAATGTATCACTTGGAATATAGTGGGATATAGACAGAAAATACAGGATCAGGAATGGTTACGACTTGTATTAAACTATGATATTCTGTGTTTCCGAAAAACATGGGAAATAAACACGATCAGCATAGATGGCTATAGCACCTCTTAAATGGATGCTGTTCCGTCCAGAACAAAGTGTGCAAGTGGGAGGCTAGTTACCCTAATAGCTAGTACAGTTGGGGTCAAGGTAAGAACGTTTATAAATACATTGCCCTGCTACCACATCCTTTTATGTCCTGGCCAGCATGGAAGGGATTGGCTTTTAATTAACCGGTACAATAATAACTTTACAGGAGATATGGCCGTGGTGGTAAAACTAATTAAGAAAGATATTGACCACCTCTTGAAAAACCACCACACTTCCTTAGAGAGTTTATGGATGAGCGACTTCAACATCCGTTGCTGCAAAAGGATAGAGCCTGCTACCTCTGGTATGATAGAGGACATAGGGGAGCCTATTCGCCATTTTATCCATTATGGTTATGGCTGTGTACTAAATAGACAATTACTGATCCATAATCTGGAGATAATTAATTCAGTACAGCCCAGTACTGCCCAACTAGATCACACATTCTTTGCTCGGTTCCATTATCGATGGATTAATTATCCTGACTTCCGAAACTATAAGATCACAGGTCTCCTTCATTGAGACAGTAATCCATTCATTTAGTGATCATGGGGCAACTACTTCCCCAATACCCTGGGGTTTTAAGAATTCTAATCCCTAAGCCATTAATTACAAGGAAATATTTAATTGTTCTGAAATGGGACAAGCCAGATACATCGAAATTCGCTCATAGTATTGTCTCCACTATGATCCAGGATATCGCAATCTGTCAGCCCGACAAACCCCCCGTAGCCTTTGAACAAATTATAGCTGAAATGAATTCAAATCTTTTACAGCCCTGTGACAGAAAAGCCAGGGGACCATTATGTTGGTTCAATGGCTGTTGCACCAAAGCATTAAAACATCTCCGCATTGTCCTCAGAATAAAACCAAGATATATACTGCTGGTAAAATCGTCACGCTCCATTTACAAAGCAGAAAGAGATAATAGACTAAGGGCTTGAAAAGAATTAACAAAAACAGCTATGCTAAAAAATAGCAGGGATTTCTGGCTTATAATTAACACCCCATTCCTTAAAGAGGAGACAGATATCTCCCTAGATCAGCATGACAGAGGACGACTGGGTGAGCTACTTCACTGGGGTATTTGGCATAGATGGGGGGGGCCTGTAACAACATCATGTTGTCAGAGTCACCCAGAGGAAGGTAAATTATTTTTTACCCTGGACGAATTGAAAATTGCACTGAGCCAATGTAGCAGATTGAGGGCAGCTCGGCCAGACGGGGCACCAATAGACTTCTTTTTAAATGTACCAGAAGCTTTGGGCCCGCTACTTACTGATGTTTTTAATGCCATATCACAAACGAATGTCCCCCCTTCTTGGAAAAAGTCTGTGATTATACCGATCTATAAAAAGGGGGAAAAATCAGTAGCGAAACACTATTGACGAATATCGCTGTTAGTTAGTACAGCAAAATTAATGGGCCATCTCTTGCTAAATAGGTTGGAGGATTGGGCTCAAGAAAATAAGATATTAATTCAAACCCAGTACGGTTTTAGAAAGAATAAAGGGACTGTGTATCAGTGTCTCACCTCAAACTTATTGATGGCCAAATACACGGCAGCAAAGGAAGGCCATCTTTATATGGCCTTCATGGACCTATCAGTCGCGTTTGACCGAGTGGCCCATACGAAGTTATGGTCTATTATGGAGAACATGGGCATAGACAAACCAATAGTTAACTTTATTCGAGAGTTGTACTCCCCAGCTATGGCCTGCAATCACCTGGGGAGTGAGGGGAGTGCTCCAGACACTTCCTACTCGCTCACTGTGTCAGGCAAGAGTGCATGCTTGCGCCCTTTTTATTCTCTGTCTATACGAATGGCGTGGAAGCCGCACTAGTTGGGTCTACCAGTGACATCCCCCTTATCAATTCTGCTCCTGTGCCTCTACTTCTTTATGCAGATGATGCATTATTGCTGGCTCGGAGTAGAAATGTGTTGCAGATGCATATAAACACCTATGTGAGATTTATGAATAATCTAGATCTTTAAGTAAATGAAACTAAATGATTTGTGCTCGTGGCAAGAACAAGATTAGGAAGCCCACCTAGCTGGAACATAGAAGTGAGGACATTGGATTTAGTAGAATCATTCTGGTATTTGTTTGATTACAAAAATACATGGCACAACATAGTGGCCAATAGAGGCCTTATGATGGAAAGAAGCGTAGGGGCAATCTTTAGCTTCATCAAGAAACTGGGGTCCAAACCGATAGAAACCATAAAAACAATATATGAAGCAAAAACAATGTCTGTGGCAGCATACAGAAAGTCAGTGTGGGGTGTCACTACTGTTTCTAGTTTTCAACACACTTAGAAGATTTTTTGGAAATGCCTGATTGGTGTTACACATTCTTGTTCCTCCTATAATTGCCGTACTGAATTGGAAGATCCTTGTGTTACAGACCAGATTCATTCTGCCCCCCACTTTTGTGGTACGCAATATGGAGGAGGGAAACACTGAAGCTAACGCATGAAATCCTACATTATTGCCTAGATCTTGACGGGTCTTGCAGAATAAAATGGTTGCCGTGTGTCAAGAACAGCCTGCACACTATTGACAGGTTATTTGATGATCCAATTACCAGCACCTCCTTCGCTAGGTCAGAACTGAAAAACTTTTAACTGAAAAACAGAGGGAAATGGGATGGGAAGCCAAATGGTGTAAACCAAGGGTCACGCAATAGAGCCTAAAATAAACACACCTGATCTTAATTGCTTATCTTTTGTGACTAACACTCACCATAGATGACTGTTACTGAGGTTCTGATTGAACTACATTCCCCTAATCCTTGGCTATCCTGCTAATATCCACCCTATGAACGCCTTGTCTGTTTGCCCATGTGACTCCTGATCAGCCCAATGTGAGCTCCACTTGTTATTTCATCAATTCTATAGTGACGAGAGGAAGAGTTTTGTCCGCCCAATCTGATGCAGATATAGGGTGAGGCAATGTCAACCAGCTTTATACCTTCTAAAACAGCTGTCTGATACCTTTACCTGCCGTCGTCTGGCTCTGTGCCATAAAGAGACATGAGCAGTATTTGTAACATAAAAAATGCAATTGTTCCCCTCTTTGTGCCACGTTTTAATTGTATAATAGTTTTATCTGTATCCTTTTTTTCACTGTTTTAATGTATACCATGATTTTACTGTATGTAGAATACTTTTTACGCTGTCTTATCAACTGATGAAATGAAGTGATTTTTTACTGACTGACTGATTGTTTTTATTTTGTTTTTATATTTATTAAATATAGTTTGTCATTTTAAGTTTTTTAGTAATTCTTTTCAAACGTTATTAGTAATCTATAGTGTAGTGGGGGTTGTTGAATTCATAAGGGAATAGGGTGAAAAGTTAATGAAATTATGAATAATCGATAAATAACCTCAATTTAATTGTAATTGATTTTTTATTGCAAAATAATTATTTAATCTATTATTAGTTATGCATATCATTTATTTGATTTGTCATGTTATTTTATATCCTATAATTTCAGGTTAATGTATTCCTTTCAAAGCATATATGCAATTTATAATTAGTAATTTCAAGTTATATTTTAGTATCAGGTTGTTGGGTTTGTAGGGGAATTAAAAGCATGCTAAATTATTTGGTATGGTAGTTAGATATGTATTGAATAATAATTATGTAAATTACTTAATTGCTTTTATTTGTTTGATTTTTTGTAGTGTTTTAGGCCTTCTAAAGTGTATTTTAAGTTGATATGCTTATTACACGTCTTTAAAAAAAAAGTTTTTATAAATATTTTCGGGGGACTAGGGTGAGAATATATTAAATGTAAAATATTTTTATATTAATCCTTATTTTTATGTAGTTGCTCAATTGACAATTATATATATTTTACGTTTGTACTTGCTACGTTAATTATTTGTTTTATTTGAATTCTTGTAATGGCAAGTGGTTTTAAAATGTTGCCTTTGGACTGATTTTCCTTTTTACATCTATTCTTATAATGGCAAGTTGGTTTAAAATGTTGCTGTTGTAATGATTTTCATTTTTACATTTTATTTGTATTTAAGTAGTATCTTAAATTGATTTATTTTATAGTTAGACAAGTTACTCCACCAAAAGTAATTTTATTTTTTAAGGTATTTTTCCATGTACTATAATTTTGTCATTTATTATTAGGTATTGAAATATAATAGTTAGAGCATGTATTCTTATAGGTAGTCACTTTGAAGTCAAACACGATGCATACTGTTGCCTAGACTAGGGTGGGAATAGTAAATTAAATTCCACCAAAATCCAACATGTTCCCCACAGTTCTTTAGACTGGAGGGGGAATAAATAGCAAACCTAACGCCTCTGAAGTCCAACATTTTCTCTACCGTTGCTTAGATGGAGTGGGCATAGTACATCTAAAGCCTCAGAAGACCAACACGTTCCCTGCTATTGCTGGAGCTTTGAACAGATATCTTTAAGATAGATAGATAGATAGATAGATAGATAGATAGATAGATAGATAGATAGATAGATAGATAGATAGATAGATAGATAGATAGATAGATAAATAGATAGATGCGTGCCCGTGTGTGTGTGTGTGTAATGAAATAATTTTTAAAATCAGCATATTCATTTTATATTTTAAAATTTGAAGTGTACATATATTAAAAAATTATGTTATTGTTCCTCTTTTTGGGTGATATTCTCTTCCACTATATTTTTGTCTCGATATAACTGTAATTTCTATTTTATGTATAGGAACACTATATTGTTGTCAACAATAGTTTTGGCACAGTACTTTTGTCAACAATATTTTATTACCACGATATTGTGTCAGAGAACATCAGAAACAGCACCTCTCTTTAGATTGTTCTTGAAAAGTATGGGGCACAACTCAAGTTCACACAGTAGGTAACTTTTGTCAAAGGGTATATGTAAGGTTTCTTCTAAACAGATTCATACAAACAGAAGACTTATTTTTGCATTAATTATTAAAGTTCTGTATTGCAGAGAGGGTTGCCCTCTCTCCCTGTAAAGAAAGCTCACACATTTATGAACTGCCATTCAAAATTCTGTCAAGTATTTCAAAGCTCTATGGATTGGTGCATTTCAGATACTCAGGAGAAAGGCGTGGTGATTTATTTTCTTATTATTCTTTCTTCATTTTGCTATATTGAAAGAGGGGATAGTATTGCTCAGATGTGTTCCATTTACTCAATCTGATGCTCTATAAATTAAGTTAAAAGTACTGTGAAAGGCATATTTGGTTACTTTTATTTAATAAATATATTTATATACTGAAAATCTAGCCACATAGGCTTTACAAGAAACGTACAGGAAGTATATTAACAATAAGCATTGACAGTTATCAGGTAAAGTATTAATATTTATTGGTGGCAATATCTATATTGCTAGGTGCAACTTAAATGGGAGTCTTTTGGGGGCTTCCGAAATGCTCACAGTTTAGGGATAAATTGCATGTCCAGTGGGAGCTCATTCAAAATTCTTGGGGTTCGGCAGTAGACCCCATCTTTCAGTATCTTTCTCTTTTTGAACTTTGGGCTCTCCTATCTGAGGCTGAATTTACGTTTAGATATCCTCTGACCACCTGAGGCATGTAGCTTTGCTGGGGAGACCACGAAGTAGTGCTTTTTGTTTGTGATTGCCACCGGAAGGTTAAGTCAAACATCAAGGAGAAGTCACTGCAGTTGTTTTAGAATTATGATTATGTGGTGTGATCTTTTTGCCATTTGGACTACGTGAGATGCAACACTGAGATTTTAATTTCAGCTGATTTCAGGCAATCTGAATGTAGGGTGTTGCCCCCATCAAAGTGAGAAAAGACTAGGACCTGCTCCTGTCATGACACAGAGAGTGCTAGGGAAGAAAGTCACCTGAGACCACCCGCCGAGCCCATCAACCCCGACTCCACCGCTACCAACCTTAAACAGTGGATCAACGACTGCGCCAACACCCTCGCCCCCCCCAAGATCTCCATAACCAAACACACCAGCAAGAAAGCCGCCTGGTTTACCGAAGACCTCGGGACCTCCAAGCACACCTGTCGGAAGCTAGAGAAGAAATGGCTCCGCGACCGTTCACCAGACAGCCTCACAGCCCACAAGAACACCACTCGCAGACACCACCAACTCATCAGGACCGCCAAAAGGAGCGCCTTCAAGGACAGCCTAGACAACAATGCACACAACACCAAAGAGCTCTTCAGCATCGTGAAAGAACTCTCCAACCCCAGCTCCAACACCAACGACATTCCACCATCACAAGACCTGGGCGACTCCCTGGCCACCTTCTTTCACCCAAAGATCACCGACATCCACGACAGCTTCAACTGCGACACCCCCGCAACCCCCACCAACCAAGACCGCCATCCCCGCGACCTCCACCCGCACCAGTCACCTGACCGCCTGGTCCAACGTCAGCAACGAAGACACCATCAAAACCATGAACTCCATCCACTCTGGATCCCCATATGACCCGTGCCCTCACCACGTTTTCAACATTGCCAGCACAACCATCGCACCCCACCTCCGGAAAACAATCAACATCTCCTTCGAGACAGCATCAATCAATCAATCAATCAATCAATCACAGCATTTATATAGCGCACTACTCACCCGGAGGGTCTCAAGGCGCTGGGGGAGGGGGGGGTTTGCTACTGCTCGAACAGCCAGGTCTTGAGCTGCTTCCTGAAGGCGAGGTGGTCCTGTGTCAGGCGGAGGTGGGTCGGGAGGGAGTTCCACGTCTTGGCGGACAGGTGGGAGAAGGACCTTCCTCCTGTGGTGGCTCTTCGGATGCGGGGGACGGCGGCGAGGGCGTGGTTGGTCGATCGAAGCTGGCGTTTGGGAACGTAGAAGTTGAGGCGGCTGTTGAGGTATCCTGGGCCTTGGTTGTGTAGGGCTTTGTGTGCGTGGGTGAGGAGCCGGAAGGTAATACTCTTGTTGACCGGGAGCCAGTGCAGGTCTCTCAGGTGCCCGGAGATGTGGCTGCGGCGGGGGATGTCCAGGATGAGTCGTGCTGAGGTGTTCTGGATCCGCTTGAGTCTCTTCTGGAGTTTGGCGGTGGTTCCGGCGTAGAGGGAGTTGCCGTAGTCCAGACGGCTGGTGACGAGGGCCTGGGTGACCGTCTTCCTGGTCTCGGTGGGGATCCATCGGAAGATCTTACGTAGCATGCGCAGGATGTTGAAGCACGACGAGGAGACGGCGTTGACTTGTCTGGTTATGGAGAGGGAGGAGTCCAGGATGAAGCCCAGGTTGCGTGCGTGGTCTGTGGGTTTGGGTGCGCTGCCCAGGGCGGGGGGCCACCAGGAGTCGTCCCAGGCGGAGGGAGAAGATCCCAGGATGAGGACTTCCATCTTGTCGGAGTTCAGTTTCAGGCGGCTGTTCATCATCCACTTGGCAACGTCTGTCATCCCTTCGTGTAGGTTGGCTCTGGTGGTGGCGGGGTCGTTGGTGAGGGAGAGGATCAGCTGGGTGTCGTCAGCGTAGGAGATGATGTTGAGGTTGTGCTGGCGTGCGATGGTTGCGAGGGGGCTCATGTAGACGTTGAAGAGTGTTGGGCTGAGCGAGGAGCCTTGAGGGACGCCGCAGATGACTTCGGTGGCCTCCGATCTGAACGGGGGGAGGCGGACTCTCTGTGTCCTTCCGGCGAGGAAGGAGATGATCCACTCCAGTGCCTTCTCCTGGATTCCGATGTTGCTGAGGCGCTGTACTAGGGTACGGTGGCAGACAGTGTCGAAGGCCGCGGATAGGTCCAGGAGGATGAGGGCCGCTGTTTCTCCGTTGTCGAGCAGGGCTCGGATGTCATCGGTAGCTGCGATCAGGGCGGTCTCGGTGCTGTGGTTGGCCCGGAAGCCAGACTGCGAGAGGTCGAGGGAGCCGTTCGTCTTGAGGAAGGCGGCCAGTTGCTTGTTGACGGTCTTCTCGATGACTTTTGCCGGGAATGGGAGCAGCGAGATGGGGCGGTAGTTCTTGAGGTCGGTGGGGTCGGCTGATGGCTTCTTAAGTAGGGCGCTGAGTTCGGCGTGCTTCCAGCTCTCCGGGAAGGTCGCGGTGTCGAAGGAGGTGGTGATGATGTCCCGGAGGTGGGGTGCGATGACAGCGTTGGCCTTGTTGAAGACGTGGTGAGGGCAGGGGTCTGTCGGAGATCCGGAGTGAATGGAGTTAATCGTGTGGACGGTGTCTTCGGTGCTGATCGGGGTCCAGGCGCGGAGGGTGGTTGTGGGGGGCGGTGGTTCGGTCGTGGTGTGCGTCGGTTGAGTGCTGAAGCTGTTGTGTATGTCCGCGATTTTGTTGTGGAAGTAGGAGGCGAGGGAGTTGCAGAGGTCTTGCGAAGGGATGATGTCGTTGTTTCCGCATTGGGGTTGGAGAGCTCTTTCACGATGTTGAAGAGTTCCTTGCTGTTGTGTGCGTTGTTGTCCAGTCGTTCCTTGAATGCGGTTTTCTTGGTGGTGTGGATCAGTTGGTGGTGTTTTCGGGTGGCGAGCTTGAGGGCAGTCATGTTGTCCGGTGTTGGGTCTCTGCGCCAGGTTTTCTCGAGTGCTCTGCAGTTCTTCTTGGAGCTCTTGAGTTCGTCGTTAAACCATGGTGCTTTCTTGCTGCGGGTCGGCTCGGCGGGGTCTTCAGCGGGGCGAGGTCGTCTGCGCAGTCGCTGATCCATTTCGTGAGGTTGGTGGCCGCTTGGCTGGGGTTCGTTGTGCTGGTAGGAGGGTTCATGCTCAAGGAAGTAGCGAGTTGGTCTGCAGTGATCTTGTTCCAGCTTAGGGGGGAACCAGTTGCTGGTGATGGTGGAACGTGGTCCTTCTGAAGCTGAAGTGGACGCAGCTGTGATCCGTCCAGTGGAGTCCGGTGGCGTGGCTGAAGGCGATGTCCTTGCTGGAGGAGAAGACGGGGTCGAGTGTGTGTCCGGCGTAGTGGGTGCAGGTGGTCACCAGTTGCTTGAGTCCGAGGTTGGCGAGGTTGTCCAGCAGGGTGGTGGTGTTGCGGTCGCTGTTGTTCTCCAGGTGGAAGTTGAGGTCCCCGAGGAGGATGTAGTCGGCGGAGGGGAGGGCGTGTGGGCTGATGAAGTCGGCGATGTCTTCGCTGAATTGTGCGCGTGGTCCCGGGGGTCTGTAGATGAGGGTGCCTCTGAGGGTGGTCTTGGGGTTGGCGTGAATCTGGAAGTGCAGGTGTTCGGCGGGTGCGAGGGTATCGTCGTTGTCGGTCGTGATGCGGATGGTGTTCCTGTGGATGATGGCGATGCCTCCTCCTGTCTGGTTGACGCGGTCCCTCCGGATGATCTTGTAGCCGTCCGGGATGGCGATGGCGATGTCGGGCGCTGAGGAGGCGTTCATCCAGGTTTCCGTGAGGAAGGCGACGTCTGGGGCTGTGTTGTCGAGCAGGTTCCAGAGCTCGACGGCGTGTCTTTTGACGGAGCGGGTGTTGAGCAGGATGCACTTCAGGTGGGTGCTGCTGGAGTTCGGCTTGGTGGGTGCTGGTGTGGCATGAGTCCGGTTGCAGGTGAACTTGCAGGAGTGACAGCTGAAGGGTCCGTTGGTGCGTCTCGGAGTGGCTTGGTAGCAGGCCGGGGTTCTGCCGGTGTTGAGTGCGATGAGTTCGGTGGCGTCGTAAGTCCGTCGGGTCGGCTTCCGTCGGTGGGGGCCAGAGGTCCTGGCACTGGGCGCGGTCCAGGCGCGGACGGGCGCAGACGGGCTTACCTTTGGTGCGCCTTCGGCGCACAATCGGCGCGCCCGCTGCGCGTTCGCACGGTCGCCATTTATGGCCAAGTGCGAGGGAGGGAGGAGCAGCTGGGAGGCGGGAGCGGGGAGGGCACAGAATGAAAAAGGGGCGTGGCAACCAACGGAGGCGGGAAGCGGGGAGCGGGGCGGAAGGTTACCGGGGCAGCAGAGGGGAGACAGTACACGAGCAAATACTGTAAAAACAGTAAAACAATGGGGCACACAGCAGGAGAATCACAGGGCACAAAAGCCAGAAGGCAACAGAACAGCGATCACAATACCAGTAGCAGATGCCCTGACCGCAGGAGACCACGCCGCTCGGCAGCAGGGGGTGTGGTCGGCCGGCGGCAGGCAGGGACAGTGAGGCAGGCGGGGGGCACACGCAGCAGCTGGTGGCCGTGCGGCGCGGAGGTGTCCTAAAGCTAGGTCCTTCCCGGAAAGCTGGAAACACGCCGAGATCAACGCCTTTCTGAAGAAACCCAAGGCGGACCCCAAAGACCTCAAGAACAAACAGCTAACCCACTACCTCGAAGACAACAACATCCTGGACCCTTCCCAAACCGGCTTACGCAGCAACCACAGCACCGAGACCGCCCTCATCGCCGCCACCGACGACATCAGGATCCTGATGGACAAAGGAGAAACAGCCGCTCTCATTCTCCTGGACCTGTCAGCTGCCTTCTACACGGTCTGCCACCGCACCCTATCAGCACGCCTCCATGACGCCGGAATTCAAGAGAAGGCCCTTGCCTGGAAGACATCCTTCCTCTCCGGCAGAACCCAGAGCGTCCGCCTCCCACCCTTCCGCTCAAAAACCACCGAGATCATCTGCAGCGTCCCACAAGGATCCTCCCTCAGCCCGACACTGTTCAACATCTACATGGCACCTCTCGCCCACGTCGCATGACAACACAACCTCAACATCATCTCCTACGCCGACGACACCCAGCTGATCATATCCCTCACCGAAGACCCCCTCACCGCCAAAGCCAACCTTCACTGAGAAATGAAGGCCGTCGCCGACTGGATGAAAGACAGCAGACTGAAGCTGAATTCAGACAAGACGGAGGTCCTCAACATCGGACCCACCCCATCAGCCTGGGACGACTCCTGGTGGCCCACATCGCTAGGCACAGCCCCAGAACCCACCGACCACGCACGCAACCTGGGTTTCATCCTTGACTCCACCCTCTCCATGACCAAGCAAGTCACCGCCATCTCTGCGTCCTGCTTCAACACCCTCCGGATGCTCCGCAGGATCTTCAAATGGATCCCTCCCGACACGATAAAAACCGTCACCCAGGCCTTCATCACCGGCAGACTCGACTACGGGAACGCCCTCTACTCAGGAACAACAACCAAGCTCCTGAAACGACTACAGTGAATCCAGAACGCCTCGGCACGACTGATCCTCGACATCCCCCGACGCAGCCACATCACACCCCACCTGAAAAGCCTACACTGGCTCCCCGTCAACAAGATAATCACCTTCAAACTCCTCACCCACGCACACAAAGCACTACACAACACCGAACCAACATACCTCAACAACCGACTCAGCTTCCACACCCCCACCCGTAACGTCTGCTCTGCGACCCTCGCCCGCGCCACAGTTCCTCGTATCCGGAAAACCACCGCCGGCTGCAGATCCTTCTCCTACCTCGTCGCCAAGACCTGGAACCCTCTCCCTACCAGCCTACGACAGACCCAGGACCTGCTGGCCTTTAGAAGACTTCTCAAGACCTGGCTCTTCGATCAGTAGCAGCCCCCCCCACACCGCCCCAGCGCCTTTGGACCCTCACAGGTATGTAGCGCACTTTACAAATGCATTGATTGATTGATTGATTGACCTGTTTCAGAATACCTTTGTCTTGTTCTACGTCCACTTAATTACTATTCCCTTGTTTCTTCTCATGTCTGTGCTTGATATTGTCCTTGTGATTTGTAACTGAGAGTTTCTTTTGCCTATTGCCCTTTTTCCTCTCTTAAGGGGCTACCCGTGTTATCTTAGAATAGCATCCTTTCCTTATCTTCCTTTTCATTATCTTGCTTCCTCTCTAGTTGGTTTCAGAGTAGCTATGGTAGCATCTAGTGAAGATATTTTTCTTAAACAGTATCATTGTTTTCCAGATAGCTTTGTGAAATAAGGATGTCACTCACCACAGGGTTTTCAAAAAAATCATACTTGGCAAAGTGTTTCCTGAAATAGAACCGACTTTCCTCCATTCCCCAACTTGACTGTATTTCAATAACCATTTCATGGTCTTCTATAGTTCTTTCTACAAAAACAGATTAAGAAAAGAAGATTATATTCATGTAGTCATCTTGCATCAATCTAGAAAACCTCTGGGAGCAGACAATAAGAAATATACAAATACAAGAAATAGTAAATGTCTGAGTTACTCAAATTACCACTTCAAAGGTTAGTTTGTGTAAGTGGTACAAGGAAAATGGTCACCACGTGCAATGGAAAAGCAGCACACATTTCAAACCAGTCATTTGCCTTTATATGATGGTACCTTGTTTTGTCATTCTTAGAAGGGGAGCATTAAAGGATTAGCAAACTTATCCAAGTCTCTGCAGGACTGACAATCAAGCATTGAGACTCCAATTCCTTAGGAGTAAATGGGTTACAGTGTGGTTCCATGAGCTCCTACTCCCTCACTGAAGTGGCTGACGTGGTAATCTTCCCTGAGGGGGCATGTTTCTTTACCACATAGGGGCCGATTCTGATCTGGGAGGGAAAGCTCTCCGACCAAGCCGGATCCGGAGTGTTTTCCGACCGAGCCGGAGTCCTGCAGTCTTACCGAGCGAGTACGATGTGGCTGCATGCTGCCAGACTCGGGGGCCTATTATGATTGTGGTTTTTCCGCATCCTCCGGGCCGGCGGAAGCCACCGCCGGCCCGGAGGATGCGGAAAAACCGCAGCGGACCCACCAAAGACCCACCGCCACATTAGGATGGCTGTTGGGTCCTGGTTTCCGTCCGCAGCTTTTCCGCCGCGGTTGGCTTACAACCGCGGCGGAAAAGCTTTAATATGGTGGCGGTGTCTCTCAGACACCGTCCGCCATATTAGGAAGGGCTTTAAAACATGCTTTTCCTCTGCGGGTTTTCCGCCGTGGAAAAGCATGTGTAACTTCACTACGGGGGCCCGTTGCAGGCCCCCTAGGTGAAGGTGGGGTGGGGGGTGCACATGGGGGGTGCCTATGGTACCCCCCTGCATTTTTATGCAGAAATCGGCAGGCACCGCACGGTGTCTGCTGCTTACTGCATACAAATGCAATGTATGCATTTTTACCATTGCGGCGGATGCAGCTTGAAGCCGCACCCGCCGCAATAGTAAAAATAGAGGATGTGACCGCCAGGGTGGCGGTCACATCCTAATTGCACAGGAGGGAACTCCACAGGCAATGCGGAGGTTCCCTCCTGCTCTATGGTGGCGGACGGACTCAGGTTCGTCCGCCATCATAATCGGCCGCTTAGTTTGGTCGGACTCCCATAGAAGTCAATGGGAGCCGGTCGTACAACGCGTACATGGGCTCCCATTGACTAAATTGGTACGTCTCACACAAGAGAACCCCCTACAGTGGCTACGCATGGGTGCCATCCACACCGTACATGTCTGTGTTGGGGAGACCCTTGGGTCTCCCCCTGTGTCCAACTCGTAGGGCTGTGGGTGACAGGGGGTCCGACGTGGACCCCCAAAGGCAACTTCCCAGACGTTTTGCAAGCCAAAAATGTCAACTCGAACCAGCTGTCCGACACGTGCATCGTACTGGCTCGGTCGTAAATCGCATCCATTGCACGGCAAGGTTTACTTACCGATGAGACGTACGGAGTGGAGTCAGACCCGGAAACGACTCGGTTGGTGAATTTCACGGTATTCGCATCGTAATTGCTTGCTCATACAGCTGTACGAGTCGGGCGGAAAACACATGTACGGCTCGTACTTTTTCCGGCCGTATCGTGTACTGTGCCCTTCCAAGTGAGATTGGAATCAGCCCCTAAGTGTTAGGCAATGCAATGCATAGAAACAACTTTCACTTTCCAAATTCTGAAGAAGAGTCCAGTCCAAACCAACTCTTCAAATAAACTGAAAATCTATATGGATGAGAGAAGGAGGATCAGCCTTAAATTCATACCCAAATCCCTAATGAAAATACAGCAAATACAAAATAAATGAAAACAAGGCGACTAATAAAGAAGAAATGCTTATTTTTAGGATTTAGGAACAAGATACCGCAGAAGAGAATAAAGATGACCTGAATAAAAATAATAATGGTATTTGGGAATATAGCACAGTACTCTCAGCGTAAATAACAAAATTAAAATAAAAACAACCAGAATATATTGTCGCTGTAAAAATCTGAAGAAAAGGAAGGAACATTGTACCTCGGAGAAAAACTACCAAAAAAACTTAAAATAATACTCAAAAAGGAAAACTGAAATTAGGGGATTGATTAAAAAATAAATATGGGCACAGTAATTGGCATGTTTCAGAAGATTCACATGAGAAGGCCATTAATGAAATTACGTTCAGAATGTACTTAGAAAAAAAACAGAGAAACACAGGAAATACAAGGTCACTTTAAAATACTAGAAAATCTAACTTTTAAAATTTCTGTCATTCCTGAGGGTCATAAAAATAATGCAGGAGCTCGAAGTTATTGAGTAAGGCACTGCAATTAGAAGGCTGGATTGATCTAAACAGGTAGATACCGTGTATACGCAGGTAGGCAGCTTCTGAGAGATGTAATAACTCAAGATCTAGGTGCACCCCAATCAACTTGTATTAGCATGCAGTAAAGTAGGTGATATCGAGATTTTCACTGAAAAAAACATGAAGGCGAAAATATGTCTTAACATTCTTGATTAGGCTTGATACACCCTCAGGCATTGATCTTAAAATGATAAGAACTTACATCAATAAATTTGGCAAATCCAAACCCTTAGAAGTGCAACTCTATAAAGTTTGAAATTTAGGAGAACCCACCCCCACCTCCTCTCTGGGTAATGTAAAAAATATAGTTGCCCTCCTTACTTTGCCATAAAAGCTCATCAATATAGAAACCAGGGTATCCAGTGCTTTAAACCAGAAATTTTCAAAATCCAATGGGATGGATCTGGAGAGGTATAAAATCTTTGGCAGGAGCAGAATCTTTATTATATTGCAGCAGTCTACAATAGACAGGTGAAGATTGTGCTCTCTCTCAACATCGTGTTTTGCCTTAACTAGTATTGATCCAATAATATTCTTGATCATCTGATCTACCTTTGCACTTATCTTATTTCCAGATAGACTGACTGCTCTACGACCCTTGGATCCTGACTAACAATAAATAGATTCAGTACCAGTTACACTTTCTGCCTAATAAGGGTATAACCTGAAATATACCAGACTCTATGGCCTGATGCTCTACTATCTGCATAAAAGTCTCTGGGTCTGCCAATGCAACCAGGATGTTATCTGCATAGGTCAACGCTAATTAATCCTGATTGACCACCCATGATTTTCAACCTGCCAACTGGATTCTTGTAGAATGCTTGTATTGCTGTTATGATGCGCATCCTAATCCAATCCTTCTCATAAGTTCCCATAGATATGCCCACGTGACCCTGTTAAATACCTTTTCAGCATCCAACGAGGCCACAGCAAAGGTTCCTTAACCACCTTGGCTACGTCAAAAAGCGTAATTACATGACGGATGTGGTTCATGGTGCTCCTGCCTAGTATAAATACATGTTGGTTTGGCGATATCACCTTGGCTATAATTTGGCTCATCCGAGCGGCCAGCATCTTAGAGTAACGGTTAATGTCACTATTAATCAGTGTTACAGGGCAATATGATCCTGGATCGACCAGTGTTTTATCTTTTTTTAAGAAAACCACAATATTGGCACTCATCCAAGATTCAGAAACCATACCCCCCCCTGCACCTAAACAAAGAGTTCCATCATGTCTGAAATTAAGACTGTCTTCTAATCAGAAGTAGGGGAGATGGAATGTTGATCCATTCATTTTCCAAAGGATATGTTATAATCAAGGGAGAAAGGATCACTTGTCCTGATCAACCTTAGGTCTGCAGGATCGTTGGGGGGATTTTCTGTCCCAATATTAAGACCCTCATGCACGTGATGGGTATGGTGGTGTCTTGAAGCGGTATATCTTGATTCTCCGCTTATATTTCACGTGTGTGCATAATCATTAGGTCTACTTAGGTTATGCAGCCTCCACCAGGAGGATTTTACCCAAGGTTGGTGCAGTAGTGAGCCAGAGATAAAAAGACCAAAAACCAGGGAGACAAAAATTTAATAAATCTGATTTTGGGTCTGGTAAACTCAATAGTAGTGCATCCGGTTTTACTGGTTTATGAGTTACAGTTGCACTTCGAGTGAAAAGGGGGTTAAAAGGTTGGTCGACATGTTTCTGCCTCAATTGCCTTATTTCTAGGACTTACGGGCATTCATCAGGACCGTGAAATAACGTGCAAAAAATATAATACAGTGTTCAGAAGTGAGAAGAAAAAGGTTATTAACCTGTTCCTATGTCTTGGAGGTCTTATGGTACCTGTAATGAGTAAACACATAATTGTAACACACACACACGGGTTGGGGAAGGGGGGACACACACCCACAGCAGATTACTGCTGTCATTTTTCCAATAAACAACTACAAAATGGCAATACTTTTAGACCGTTAGCGTCCATTTGAGTGTCAACTCTCTCATCCTCTCCATACTCAGGCACCGTCCTATAGCATGCTTCCAGAGGGACAGTGCAGGACTTAAATGGTATCGTGCATTTATATTCATTGTGAACTCTCGTGACATTGATGGTCGTGAATTCTCATCAATTTCTATCAGGGCGAGTGCTGAAATCATTCGACCTATGGTCGTGACATGCAAGGCATACTGCGCGTTTTTGTGAGCTGAAAACGCCGTTATCTTAGAGTGCGCCTTGTGGCATGCACACGTTGTTTACGCTAGCGTTTACCTCGCGCATTACTTATGCACACTTCCTTCAGCCGGTAGAGATATTGGAGCGGGCTAAAGGGGGGGGTTAAAAAGAAGCATTAATGTCAAGGCGGCTGGTTTGTACTTGCGGTTTTGAAGACAGGATGATGTCTATCTCCTCGCTACCTATTGCGCCTCGTCCTCAGCTTGCTGTTGTGCGCGCTGCTCTGCTCTTACCGAACCGGAAGTGGTTCGTCTCTCTTCCGGGTTACTTTTCAGGATCGGCCTCGGGGGCGGTGCTAACGCTGCCTGCGCGTTCCTATTGGGCTAATAGTATTTACTGTTGCGTTATTGACCTTGAGGCTATATTCTTCCTAAATGGTGAGCCTCTCTTTATAAACCTCGTTACAGTGGTTTTTGTAAAAGCTACCAGGCTCGCAAAATTACCATGATGGCAAATTAATTTCTGCACAGTGAATTGATGACGGTAGTGTTTGCTCACGAGCGATGTGTTTTCAGTCTTTATGATTCTTAGGGGTAAACTGCAGATAGTTAATACGCGTGGTTTATATTTTGATTGTGCAGATCTCCACAGCTTGTTTCATGTTGAAATCTTTTTATTCCTTTTATCTCTTACAGAGTCGGTGTAGGAGTAGAGTCTCTCATTCATTGATGGCAGTGTTACTGCTGTGGTTTATGTACAAATTGGTCTTATCAGGGTGAAACAGGCGGTGTTCTCTTTTTGATAGGAATGCCAGTAGCTTCTCGCTGTATATATTAAAGGGGCAGACTGTTGTTTCCAGAGGGCACTAGTATTCAGATGGCCCTCTTTTGATTCCATAAGGGGTCCTTATTGGGGGTGTCACTGGGTTGTCTTATCAACTCGTACAGTTAATAATGGGGTACTCATTTTCTTGCCACCGTGAGCCAAGGTATATTATCGTTCAGCCCTTCGGTATCTGTCTTGAGTCTGTGTACCCATCTCTGCTCTTTTTCAAAAAGGATTTTTTCGGCATTGTGGTCTTTGTTTGGCAATGTTTCCAGAATTACCCATTGTAGATCTAATGTTGTGTGGCCCTTCTCTAAATAGTGGGTGGCCATTTTCGTGGTGCTCTTTTTGCACTTGACATTGCTCTTATGTTCGCATAGTCTTTGCTTTGCTTTTCTGCATGTCATTCCGATATAGTTCATTTTGCATGGGCATGTAATCATATAGATCACGTGGGTGGTGTTGCAGTTTGTATGGCTGTTCAGAGTCCATTTGAAATTTGGAAAGAGTTGCAGTTCTTTTGTTGCTTTTGTGAGGTTGCAGACTGAGCATGAGCCACATGGATAGTGACCTTTCACTTGTGGATTGCCCCATGGGTTGAGATTCTCTCTCGGTTTCTTTGGGGGTGGCCTCGTATGGACCAAGATGTCTTTCAGGTTCCTGCTCCTTTTATTTGCGAATCATGGTTTTTGCCAGGTCAGTTCACCCGATGTGAGTATCCGCCAATTCTTATTGACCATCTTCTTGAGATTGTTTGTCATTGGGCTGTACGTGGTAACACACGTGAGTATTTCTTCCACGGGTTTCTTTGGTACGATCTCGAGGAGTGCTTCTCTGTTCTGATTCCTAGCACGTTTTTTGCAATTGTTGATGATCTTTCTTGGGTAATCTCGACTCTCTAGTTTCTTACAGAGGTCATTTGCTTGTGCTTTGTATTCTCCAGGGTTGCTGCAATTGCGCCGCAGCCTGAGGAACTGGCTGTAAGGTAAGTTCTCTCGTAGCGGGCGTGGATGGAAACTGTTAAAGGATAACAGGCTGTTTTTAGCAGTCGTCTTGAAGAAGGTTCGGGTGTGGAGAGTGTTCTCCGCAGCATAGACGGTTATGTCTAAGAAATCGATGCTCTTGTTATTTGCACAGTGAGTGAACTGTAGACATTCGTCCTTTTGGTTCAGCCAGGTATGGAATGATGATAGACTCAGATGGTCACCTTCCCAGATCACAAAAATATCATCAATGTATCGTTTCCAAAAACGTATACAATGATGATAGGGGTTGTTAGTTTCATTAAGAATGTGAGTCTCCTCAAAGGAGCTCACGTACAGCCCTGACACGCTTGGGGCAAATGTACTGCCCATCGATGTCCCGTGGCACTGTAGGTATAGTGTGTCTCTATATTGGAAAAAAATTTCCATCAGGGCCAGCCGGCAACATTCTAGAACAAAGTGCCTGGGGGTTTTGTGTGACCATGTGGTGTTAAACAACGTATCTTCTAGAGTCGCCATGGTCTTCTCCTGGGGTAGGCTGGTGTATAGACTTTCAACATCGAAACCCACCAGGAGCATAGTCTCTGGTGAGTACTCGATGTTTTTTAGTTGATTCAGGAGATCCCTTGTGTCCCTTAGATATGTGGGAGTACTTTGAACAAGTGGTCGCAGGTATTGGTCAGCGAACTGGGAAAGGGGTTCAAGAATCGAACCAATCCCCGAAATAATTGGGCGTCCTGGTGGTGGTATTCGTCCTTTGTGTGTCTTGGGAAGGGAATAGAAGTATGGGGTTCTTGGTGTTGTAGTTCTCAGGTAATCCCCCTCTTTTTTTGGAGATCCAGTTATTGGTCTCCCCTTCTTCTATCATCATGGCTATTGTTGTTTGTAGTCTTGGTGTCGGGTCTGTTGTTAAGATTTTATAGAATTTGTCATTAGACAGAAGGTCCATACACTGTTGGTTGTACCCTGTACTGGTTAGTAGGACCACCCCTCCGCCTTTATCGGCTGGTTTGATGACTATGTTGTTGTCACTTGTCAATGCATTCAAAGCTTGTTGTTCTGATCTTGTAATATTCTGGAATGGTTTCTGCATATCTCGAGCCAGATCGTCAATCCCCATCACGTGCATGAGGGTCCTAATATTGGGACAGAAAATCCCCCCAACGATCCTGCAGACCTAAGGTTGATCAGGACAAGTAAAATTAAGACTGAGCAGAACATTTTATAAAACTCCAATGGGATTTGATTAGTCCCACAAGCTATCCCTGAGGGTAACTCTTTCAGGGATTTCTGGGATTCCTCAACCATAAATATTGCCCCTAGCAGACCCTGCTCCTTCCGAGTTAGTCTTTCCAGAGACATTGAGGCCACAGCTTGCTCTATCCTCTGTTCATCCGCTTGGGGTTGAGCTTGATAAAGACTTGCATAATAGTCTCGGAATACTTCCGGTATGTCCTCAGGATCCTAGACCAATTTGCCACCCATATCTTAAATTTCTTTATTATGGTCTCCAGCCACCTTCAGTTGAGTGCATATTGCTAATAGATGTCCCATCCTTTCATTATATTCAGAACATTCCTGCTTCTTGACAAGGTACTTTTCCTTGTTTTTTTAACTGTAACTTCATTGATTGCGGCTCTAGCCTTGCCTATCTGCTGCTGAGCCACTTCAACATTAATTCCCCCTTAGCATGGTGATGGGCAAGGTCTTTGCTTTGGTAAGTTTTCATATATAGTTCCATTAGCTGTAATTCCTCCTGTTTCTGCTGGTTCAAACTATACCTCAGGGTTTCCCCTCTTATACCTGTTGTAAAGGCATCCCAAGCCACTCCCAGTGGGGTACTCCTGCTATTTAGAAAACAAAATTGGTAATCCATGTCTTCATGTGGGCAATATAGCCAGGTTCCATCAAAAAACCTCTCTCGAAGGTCCAGCTGCTAGTATTCCTTGTAATCCCGTCCATAGATAGTTTAAATACTATAGGGTTTTGATCTGACATTACTCTGCGATATAATTTGATCTGGGCATCCCTTAATAACTGTGATGGCAGCAAAAAATAATTCAACTGGGCAAAAGTCTGTTGGGGAGCCGAGTAATAAGTATAGCCTAAATCAGGTGCCCTTAACTCCTCCCATAAGTCTGACAGACCTATTCCTCTTTTCAAGCTTCTACGAGCTTTAAACACCCGTGGTTTCCCTCCTATATAATTGCTTGATATGTCTGATTGTAGACATCCTGACCGTTAAAATTCAAATCCCCACAGATGATATAGTGGGGAGGCCAAATTGGTAATCTTACAGCTAAAATATCCAGCCAACTAGGATCATCAAGAACCGCTCCATATACTGTACATAAAAGACCCATTGACATATCGCCACTTGATGATAATCCAGGGTCCATATCTACCTGCTTTACTTCAAATCCATTCTCCCACCCCTCTTAGAGCTAATATTGCCACCTGCCTTTGTTTTGGTGTCTTGCATGGTGCTTACAATTAATTCTAAGCCCAGTGTCTCAAACACCTTCACATAGGACTACTCTATATGTGTTTCTTGTAAACAATAAAGTTCTGCTTTAAGAGCTTTTAGATCCTGCATTACCCTCCGTCGCTTGTCTCTAGCATTGAGACCACATTTATTTATAGTTGCAAAATGGATCTTAGTCATTAGTTTGACATTCCATTAAGCCTCCTAGTCCTTTTTGGGAGATCCTACCAGGCTCACACCATTTCTGTAATCCACTCTCTATTCTTGCACCTGTTAAGAGATACAGGTTGAAGCCCATCCTCATATTGTCTCACAGCTTCCCCACTTTTCCACCTTCCCACTGAAAGACCCACCCATGAACCTCACCACTGGAACCCTGGCCCACCTTCCCTACACTCCCACATGCTCTCTGTATCACCCCAACCACCCCAGCTTGACTGCCCCCTCCCCCACCTACCACTTGAGGCAATTGTCTCCAGGGTATGCCTCTACCAGCTCCCCCTCCAGCTCTCCGACCATAGATCAGACCCACAGTTCCCCTTGAAATCTTAAAGTCAGAGAACAAAGACATAAAGGAGCAACACAACCACCCTCCACAAGAACAAAGTCTCTACTGTGCCCAAGTTATTTCAATATTAATAATGTTCACTTTATCAGGCCTTAATCACATTTATAAGCTGCTGAGGAAACCGAGAGTTGTGGGTCCAAGCTGATTAAATATTCTTTGGCCTGTATTTCTGTGGTAAATGTTCTAGTTTTACCCTTAACAATAGTTTTAAGTCAAGCTGGGTCAAGCAGAAACGCTTCTTCTCCAGCTTCCTGAAAAAGCTTTATAAGCTGCCACCTGTGTTCACCGTGGCATGGCCGAAATTAGGGTACACAAGAACTAAAAATCTTTAAAGTTCCACATGGCATCCAGTCGAGCCTTCTCAAACATGATTTGTCAGAGGAAAAAATCCCCAAAATTCACAAAAACTGCCCAGGGCCGGCTTTCTGTTGCTCCTACTGAAGAATTCTGATTTCTGCACATGAGTGGATATCACCCTGTGCACCCTTGTTACTTCTGTCTCCTAGTTCCAAGACCCAAGTTCTGGGACGGCAGTCTTTAGTAAATCAAGCATAAAAGATCTAATATCGCTGCCCTCCACCCCTTCCTTTATTCAGAGAAAGCAAAGAATATTTCGCCTTGGGCGATTCCGAAGTCCTCTATCTTCCATAACATATCTGACAGTTTATCACACTGCATCTCAAACTGACCCTTAAGCCTCCCCAGTTATATTTCAGCTTATTTTGTCCTCTCTTCTATGGTGCTAAGTTTTTCTCCAATCTCAACACAAGATTTTGCCACTTTTTTAATGCACCTTGACATTGTTTAGTGGCTAATATTGCTCTCCAACTCTCGGCTCTAAACTCTGTTCGATGTTTCTTAATAGTACTCAGAATAATCTTTAGTGCAGACTCTCCAGGTTCCTTTCCAGTGCTTGCGGGGGCATTCCCTCCCAGGCCGCCGGAGATCCCATACCCGCCAGCCTGGTTAACCAGTCATGTGTCTGAGTAGTTCAATTTTAATACTTCTGCCAGCTAGGAAAATGTCTCAGTTTTACCATCCATGGAGAGGGGCTTCCCCTGCATCCCTTGCGGACTCTGTGATTTCAGATACTTCCTCCATTTCACCGTGTCCCCCTCTATCATAGAGAAACTACCACCACTCACACCTATGGGGAATTACTGAGCTCATCATCGCTTGTTTCGAGACTCGGTAGGTTCTGACATAACCGTGTGGGAATAGAATTTTTCAGCACTCTCCAGGATAAATTGAGGTTTTGGTTATCCCTACCCCATCGGACTGAACATGCCCCTCCTTCCTTTGTACAATAGTCATTCCCATAGTCTCTAATTCAGCACACTCTAAATTCTTCTCCAATCCAGCGCTATTGCAGTTCCTTGCCCTTTTAACATCACCAATATTCATATCATTCAACCATAAAGAGATCTCACCTTGATGTTCAGTCTCACGTGGCTTCTTCTTCTTCAGTGCAGTGAGTTAGTTTCCCCTATAAACTGCTCCCAAACTTCAACCTTTATCAGTTAGTTGCTGCTCTTCAGTGTATGAGGGTTCTTTTGAGTAATATAGAGGAAATACCTGAATCTATACGGGGTGTGCCATCGACCTATGAGCTCACAACAGGATCTGAAGCTAAAGGATTTCGGCTAAGACTGCTAGAACCCAGCTATTACAAGAAAGTTAGGTTTAAGGTGTTGGGGGCAGCCTTTAAAAACTTGGTTGATTTGAGAAAGAAGTTTGGAATTGAGAGGTGGAATTGGTATACTTTAATAGAAAGGAATCCCTCAATCCCAGAAACATTCCAGAATGCCAGATGGGAGAAATTTGGATTATGTTAACTGAGGGATCTCTTCCAGGATCAGAGGTTCGCATCTTTTCAGGAATTGAAGTTCAAGTTCACTCTAAACCACAAGGAATATCTGCAAATGTGCAGCTTTTTATACAAAACAACTGGTGGACCGTTCTTAGATCTCTTGCTTGGGGGAGAAAAACTTTCTATTATTACACTTTATGGTAAATTATGAAATTTGGTACCAGACGATCTTGAGCAGCATTACGCTAAATGGTAATCAAAGATTGAATTAGATGATTTTACTTTTTATGATTCTGTGGAGCTAAGTCGTATGGTATTGTACTCTTTGGGGTTGGAAGCACAGCACTACAAGTCAACTTTTTTACTTAGATTTCACCCAGCAGAGATTGCAAGGTTGGGGGAGGCGGAGGGAATAAACTGTCCATGCTGTCAATCTCATGAGCAGACTTAGTTCATATGTTTGGCACATGTCTGGTTTTAGACAAACTGAGATCACAGATGTGGGTAAGTAGAGGAAGCAAGATGGCGGTCAGCTGAAGTGACCACTTGCAGCTCCCGGCAGCATGATCCAGTAGACCCCCACAGCGAGAGTAAAGAAACCAGCTGAGTAGGAGGAGATGATCGCATTGATACGAACAATCCTCGAGGCATTTGCGAGAGTACTGACAGTTTGAGCAACAGAGTGTAAGTGCACGGCAGGACACCTCAAGCTATTTTCCGTGACCGAGAAATTGAACAGCGTGCTGAAAACAATGCCCCCTCCCAGGTCGCACTTACCGGGCGGAATGAAGCCGAAATCAGCTTCTAAGACGATCAGAAGAGGCTCGGTGACTGCGGGGCCTGGCCCAGCTATGGAGGGTCCTGGAGGCGTTGACGCAATGAATTCTTCGGAGGTGAAGCTGGGAGCTCTAGCTGCGCGTTACCAGGGACACCAAGGTCAAGGCGTGAACTGGAGTGAATTTGCCCTGAAGGTGAAGGGGAAGTCTGGAACTACTCGCCGGCAACACCAGCCCGGCAGCACAGTAGTGGATCTACTTAAGGGTTCTAAGAAGGGCATTGTGGTCAGCAAACTTGGAGGCACCCCCACAGGGCCCTCAGTGGTGGAAAAACGGGCAGAAGGGAAAGGAGGAAGTGAAACGAGGGATGCGGACAACCGGAGAGAGAAGAACTTCTGTGAAGGTACTCCGCACTATCAGATGCTACATGCTCAGCGGATGACTCTATATCACTCTCTAGATCTAGTGAAGCCGGACTAGAGAGGTAGATTCAGCTGCAACTACACGTCAGGCACGCAGGAGGTCGAGTCGGGGAGAAAAGGCTGCAAAGAAAAAAGCCACAGTACAAGAAGAGCTGAACTGGGATTATTTCCCAACTCTACATTGGTTACCGCTATAGTAGGCAAGGCAGGTACAGAGGACCAGGAGAATGCAACATCAACTTTGGAAGATATGCTGCAGGCAATCTCATCACGTCGTGAAGAGGCAAGGCAAGACATCGGATTCTCACAGTCGGCCCTCTGGAAGATGAAAGGCTCTGTTCGTAAAGTAGTTAAAATCTGTAACTCTATTAGTGAACGACTAACTGAGCTGGAGAAACGTACTAGAGTCCTTGAGGAGGATGTGTCGGCTGTACAAACGCAATCAGAGGCACATGAAGCCAGATTATCAGACATGCAGTGGAAGCTAGAAGAGCAAGAAAATCGCCAGCGGCACAATAATTTGCATTTTTTAGACATTCCAGAAGGGCGCGAAGGTTCTGATACATGCCTCTATATGATAGACCTACTCAGTAAAGCATTTCCAGATCTTGAAGGCTGGAATTAGCAGCAGGAAGTCCAGCGTGCCCTCAGAATCCCTTTCAACTTAAAAAAAAAACAACAGGACAAGACACTAAACCCAGGGCTATCCTGGTATTTTTCAGGAATTTCCTACTACGGCAAAACATCTGGGAGAAAGCCAAACCAGAAGCTAAACGGAGGGTAGATGATGTTGCCTTCTTCGCAAGGCCAGATTTTTGCCACATCACTGTGGAGACACGCTGGAGGCTACGACAGATGATTGCCCCTTTCCAGGCTAAGCCTACCTGATGAACCCTGCCAAATAAAAAATAATTATAAGAGGCCGAACATACTATTATAACTCTGAGATCAAAGCAAAGGAGGCCTTGGCAGAGTTAAGGGGCTAGGCCTGTAAGGGCCCGTAACTGGAAAAGGAGCGAGGGGTAATCAGAATATATCCTGGAAATGTATGGATAATAAAGTTGCTGGGCCGGAATAGAGAATAACAGAAGGGATGGGAGGTGCTTGGAGGAGGTCAGCAATGCAATACTAATGGGTATTGAATTGTGGATGGTGTAAATAATATGGGTAACAATAAGATGCAGGGACAATACATGAAAGAGAATCATTTAGATCCTATTTTTTTCCTCTTTCTCTTGTTGTTTAATTTATGTGGCAGCTACTTAGCCATTATATTTGTATTTCTTCTTTTCTCTCTAATTTGTTTTTTGTTTGGGACAGTACTGGGGTGCTGCTGATCATTTTGTTTCATTGTACACACAGACCTAGGTCTGGAAGCTTCTACGGTGGAGGGTGAGCATGGGGCACGGGGACGGGTGCTGGTAGGGGTGGATGGGCGGTGGGGGTGGAAGGGGGTTCAGAAAAGCGGAAAAGGAAAGGCAGGTATTAAATCTACAAACAATGTAAAAAATAATGAGGAGGGCGCTAAACTGATAATGGCAATTAGGACAAGTATAACTCAATAAGAGTAGTATTGCGATTTGTACAATTAATGTGGGTGGACTAAACGATAAGAACAAATGTGGAAGAGCTTATGAGATACTTATAACCATCAACTCAGATGTAATGTGTTTCCAGGAAACACATATTCCGTGGAATAATAAAGATGTTCTGGCGATCAGGGGCTACAATTTGGTGGTTTGCTCCACTCAAACTTCCATGATTAGAGGAGTAGCAATTTATACTAAACAATTTACGGGAAAGGTCAAGAGGGTTGTAGCAGATAATTGGGGACACTGGGCAATAGCAAGGTTGGCTATGGGGGTAACAGAGGTCAATATATATGGGGCAAACCAGGACAATCCAGAAATTTGGGAGAAGCTTGAAGTGGGACTCGTGTCCTGGCCGGAGCCAGTGATAGTGTGTAGCGACTCAAATATACACTTAGAGACCACTAAAAGCCAGACCCAGAAATATGTAGGAAAGAAGCCATGGGTATACAGAGCACAGACTAACTTTCAAACTAGTCATGGGCTAACTGACATATGGAAAGAGAAAAATTCTGGGGATCCTGGATATACATACTACTCGCACCCCCACAGACTATTTTTTAGCTTCACGTAAAATAATCGATAGGGTTAAAATTAGGTAGCTCCCGCAATTATTCTCAGACCACAATCCACTTATGTTAGAAATAATAGGATTTAGCAAGGGCAGGCAATCGAGCGTCTGGTCCTTCGATAAAAAATTACTCGCCAGTGAAGACTTTTGCACTCACATTAAGTGTTGGTCCAGTGAGTTTTTTGAGGATGGTATGAGACTCTTTCAAGGCTGGGTTGAAGGGAGAAGTAATCAGCTACATGGGACAAGCACGCAAGCAGAAAAAGACTGAGGTTGACATGGTGAAACTAGCTGGGTTGGAGGCTGAACATGAGATAATGATTAGTAAGGGGGAACAGGAAGAGCAAATCAGGAAACATATGCTGAAATTAGCAGCAACAAACGCAGAATTTGATTCTGATTGAAATTTTTAAACAACATAATAGTAGAATCAGGAGCTAATAAATACTCTCCCAGATGATATGGAAAAAAACTGAAACTATGTGGGTAGAGAAACTGGGGGACGGGGATGTGGATTTGGATATGGCAATCGTCATAGGAGAAACAATCTTCCTCTCCGCCAATCTAAAAGCCCCACAGTACAAAACATTGTTTAACCTATATAATACGCCGGCTGAGTTGCATGGATGGGGAAAGAGGGGAGATGATAAATGTCCAAGATGCCAGATAGACCCTGCTGACATAGTGCATATATTTTACTCCTGTACCAAACTTTTATTGTTTAGGGAAAGCAGAGAGGAATTTTGTGTACAAACACTTAATAAGCAAATAACGATTACTCCAGCATTAATGGTATTAGGATACGATAGCCGGGCAAATCTGGATACATTACAGAGGGATTTTGTGTTTATGACAATAGCTGTAGCCCGGCTGCTGATAGCGACAGCTTGGAAAGATACCGAGCCACCTACTTACCAACTATGGCTGCATAGAATGTTGAGTATTAGTGTGCAGGAAATATAATTGTATAGATGTAAAGGGCGAAAAGCAAAGAAGAAGGGTATGAAATTATGGGAACCTTTATTAATATGGCAGAATAGTAAAAGTGTATAAAGTAAGCATGTAACGTGTATATATATATATATTTAGAGTTTTATGTACAGTGTTGACTGTGGCGGAATTCATAGTACAATGTAGTAATGTAATATTTGTTCTTTACCTGACCTTTCAATAAAAAAAAAGAGATATCACAGATGTGGGGTCACCTTGTGGAATGGTTTTGGACTCTGGAATAGACCAGAAAAGTAATTGGGAGAGATCTTAAGTCATGGTCAAAGATGGTATACTCAAGGGGAATAACGGAAAATTTGATGTAGGCAAATTAGATAGCTCTCATTGCACTTGCAACTTTTCTAGTTACAGTACTGTATATTAATATGAATTTAGTGTGATATTTGATTTTTAACTTTTCAATATTTTTTCAATGGAGGATGATATATTACTGAGCGCAATCTTATCTTTTTTTTTTTTGTGAAAACCTTTATTATATCGTTCAACACAAAATACAGAAGTAGCCCTGCATCGACAGGGGCCGGTCACCACATGTATGCAGAACGTATCAGGAAATCCAATAACACAGCTCTTCAGCCGACAAGCCATGGGATATGCCTAAGGTTTCATTTTATATTTAACCCCCCCCCCCAAAAACAAGATAAAGAAGAAGATACAGGATATCCGGAGCCACACACTGGAGGTATAAAAATGCGGGTAGGCGTTAAAAGGCAGTCATGGATCAAGATAGCCCAACAGTAAAAATGCAAGCGCCAGTATGTTCACTAAGGGAGAAGAACAAAGCTACCTATCTATCATCATAACCACCCACCCCAAACCCCGCCCACTCATATGCTGCAGGATGAGATTGAAAGTATCGCTACCGGACCCTGCAAGAAAAAGGAAAACGGGCCATAGAACACAACAAAGGCAAAATAACAAACCCCCCCGCACCCCCCACCCTGCACCCCTGCAATGGCTATCCCACTAGCAGCGTGCCTGTCGCCCAGAGGAATACCCTAAAGAGAGAGAAAGAGAAGAAAGAAGGGGCCATAGAACAAAACAAAGGCAAAATAACAAACCCCCCCACCACCCTGCACCCCTGCAATGGCTACGGCCTAACCCACTAGCAGCGTGCCTGTCGCCCAGAAACGTCCCTAAAAGAGAGAAAGAAGGGGAGGAGGAGAGACAAAAAAAAAAACACACTCCCGGACTCCCCTAACCTCCACCAGACGCGACCACCCGGAAACAAGTGCAAAATAAATGTAGCGAGATGCACAATCAATCCGGGTAAGTACGAAACAAACCACCCGACTCCCGCATTTCACAGGTCACAATCCCAGCGGCAGATTAAATTATTTTCACGTATCCTAAAAAGTCCCACAAGTTAACCCTGGCCAGTACGAATGTCCACTGGAGCACTTATACCCCAGGCCACTGCAACAATGAGAGAGGTAAAGTTTTCATGAAAGTCCAAGTCAGTATGAGCAAGCCAAATGAAGGATAAAAGTTCACGATCTCCACAGAGCAAGCGAGGAAAAGCGTGGAAGGATGATAAAACTTTCCAATAGTCACAGGTGATCTTGTTAAGGCAGTCAAGGTTGTCCATAGTGATATTCAGCGAGATAGGGTTCAAGCAAGGGACGCTGACAATGTCCACGGGCACGCGATCTGTCTCATAGGAATCAGCAGCGCGAAAGGGATCCGGCGTCTGCACAGGGACCTCGAAGTTGGATACACGATGTTTCATTGGTGGCAACGCTGGCTGCGATGATGGCAAAAAGCCGCTGTCCGGTCGCCGGCAAAGATCATTCATTGTTACCGACAGTGCCTGGTAGTTGACGATGATCTGTGAGTGGAGCGCTCTAATGGCCGCCATTACGGCGCGCAGCGGTGGTGTGTCTTTCGTCCCCTCCATCTCCTCTCGTAAGCAACAGATCAGGATGCAGACCCCGGAGGCCGGCTACTCCGGGGAAGCAGGCAAATCTGGAGCGGACACCAACCACGGGCGCTCTCCCCTCACAATTTTGCACCTTCGCCGCTGGTCGGGGCTCCCGTCCGCACCCCCCCCGACAAGCTTACTGTGTCTCCGGGCGTCGGATACAGGGCCGCAGCAAACGATGTGTCACGCCGTGGCGTGTGCGTTGCAGGCAGGATACGAAATCGCCGTTTAAAACAGGTAGATTATGTCCCCGTTCGGGAGACCGGACAAAGCCCAAGGTTCACAGCCGATGTTGTTCAATTCCAGCCCGGATGGGTTAGAAATCGAGGCCCCGGCTTCCACTCCCAGGTAGGCCGAAAATGAAACACGGCGTATCTCCGTCATCCGGTGTGATAAAAAGTTCGGGATTGCGCCTTCCGAGTCAGTCACTCCTCATATATACGGGAGTCCGATTGGAAAACAGGATAACTTGCAGGATATACGAGCTGCTGGCGGAGGTCGGCGGAGCCGGGAGATTATGCTGCCATCTTGCTTGCTAGCGTAGCTCCTCCTCGCAATCTTATCTTAATATATATTTTGTAATCTCTATTTACTACTTCCTAACAACCTTCCCAGACTATGTAACCATGAAATATGTAGAAGCATTTATAAAGATAATTTTAAAAAGTGCAAGTTTATACTCAGTGATCCACTGAAACTAAAGTGTTCAATAATATTGGGGAGAATTGTAATTTAATTTCAGTAAATCTAGAAACAGGACACCATAAAACAAAAGTAATTTCCTATGCAACCATTAGAAAACAGAAGGTAAATCTAGATAAGAGTAAAATCTAATTGTGCAAACATGCAAGTGTAGTATGGCAGGACAAATACCAGCACCAACACATTGAAGGACCTGGGCAAATAAAGAATCCATCAGCAAAACTTAAAATTCGACTGATAGGCCAAGATTATTTGATATGCAATACATAAGAAGGGATCTGGAGACAGAAAATATTAGCTTAAAGTGATAAGCATCAATTAGTAATGTGGAACATCAACAGTCTGAATGGTCATTGGAAGCAACAGACATATAGAGGTGAATTTCCCGGAAAATAATGTTAGTTGAAACTCATATAACTAGTAGAAATTGACCGCATGCAAGCACAGTGTATTGAAATGTGAATTTTGAAATCAGGATGTGTAAACAAATGGATTTGCTATATTCATAAAGAAAAATGCTAACATATGAACTCATGAAACCGTGAGTTAAAAATGGGAAGATAGTTCGTAATAGAGGCAACTATATTTTAATTGTGTGCTTCTAATATGAGAAACACATATGTTTATGGAGACTATTTATAGAACTTAGGAGAGTCCCAAAAAACTTATCTACTAAGGGGATACTTTAACAAGATTCAATAACCACTTCTAAATAGCATCTCTTAATAGCAGTAGTAGTAAAGTCTCTTTATTCTGTTAAATATTTAACCATAAAAGATACAAAAACAGATAAAAACTCATGAATAAAGTGCATAAAGTGCAATCCATTAAACGTAAGTGATAAAAACAAGTACAGTTACTGCCTGAATCAGTAAAAAGAAAGTGGATTCAATATATGGAGCTGAAGGGCAGGCGCCAAAATACAATCAATTAGTGCAGACAATTAAGGCCAATCCCCTTGAATCTTATCAATACTGATTAGAAAATAGCCCATGTTTACACAGGTGCTCATCCCTCTCAACATAGAGTGTAACACCATTTCTTACCCTAATTTTTTAACCTGAGCCTCTCTCAGAATGGGAACCAAAAACCTTTTCCTTGGAATCGTGTATAAGCTGGAGAACTTTATGGACTGAGCTGAAGTTTTATAAAATTAATTTAGAAAAACTGACCAGAGGTGGAAAGGAATTCAACCTAAACCTGGATAAAAGCTGACAACGGTATACATTACCAAACAGTGCACTTGGAAAGCTGGTTTGCACAATTCCTGGGCCTCCCTGAGCGCAGAGAGAGTAAGGATAGAAAATTCTGTTTGACCCGCAGGTAGTCAGCCTTAGCACTTTTCTCAGGTTGTGAGAAAAGGTTGCGGCGGCCCAAGGCTGTTAATGCAGACTGGATGCAAGACAGCCAGGGAATGGTATACAACCGTTTCAACGCAACTTTTACAACGAACTTCTATTACAACGCAACTTTTACAACGCAGGATCCATTACAACGAATGTCTTTACAACGCATGTTTTTACATCGCAGGTACCTTTACAACGCATACCATTACAACGTAAGTATTGGTAAGTATATAATTATATTAAAAATGTTATTTAATTATTATTTTTTTATAAATAAATATTAATTAATTATTATATTTAAAAATAAAATATTATTTAAAAAAACAATGTATGTAATTCTATTATTAATTAATATTTTTACCCCTACACTATCCAACACTTACCCTACTATAACACCCCCCTGGAGTTAGAATAGTAATTTTTACCCCTACACTATCCAGCACTTACCCTACTATTTCACCCCCCTGGAGTTAGAATATACCCATACACTATCCAGCACTTACCCTACTATTTCACCCCCCTGGAGTCAGAATAGTAATTTTTACCCCTACACTATCCAGCAATTACCCTACTATTACACCCCCCTGGAGTTAGAATATTAATTTTTACCCCTACACTATCCAGCACTTACCCTACTATTTCACCCCCCTGGAGTTAGAATAGTAATTTTTACCCCTACACTATCCAGCACTTACCCTACTATTACACCCCCCTGGAGTTAGAATAGTAATTTTTACCCCTACACTATCCAGCACTTACCCTACTATTACACCCATTATTTTAAAACACATAAAATATTTAATAAAAAATATATATATATATTTATAAAAAATTAAAATAAAATTAAAATTAAAATTAAATTAAATTAAAATATATTAATTTAAATTAATTACATTTCAAAAAAATTATATACTTACCAATACTTACGTTGTAATGGCATGTGTTGTAAAGGTACCTGGGATGTAAAAAAATGTGTTGTAAAGACATTTGTTGTAATGGATCCTGCGTTGTAAAAATTGCGTTGTAAAGGTAGGCGTTGTAAAAGTATGCATCGTAACGTCATACATCCCCAGGGAATTGCTTTAGAGTTGGCTAAGGAAAGAGAATCTTGGACAATAAGCCTATTAAAAGTTGACTTTCTCTTATACCATGTTGAGAGCCAACATAGTATAGGCCCTGAGATTGACAAAATCCAAGATTTAATTGAGGCCAAGTTCCTCATGTACTGCAATGTTTGGTGAACTTCGGGGCACCCCAAGCAACAACGTGTTTTCCTCTAATGGAAGGGGACTGCAATCACGATACCCCCAGATATTACAGATATACTTAGCCTTATAAACATGAAGCAGTGCTTTTACTGGTTTCTAGCCCTCCCTTAGGCTGAAATTCAGGACCACTCCACACAGTCTGGTTGGAGGGAGCCTTTTCAATTGAGAAGGGGAACCCCAAGAGGACTTATCACCATACAAGATGCCCAAATAGTTAAAAGAATGAAATTAGGTGATCTTAGCTTTAAAGCAAAAATGGCTCTTGATTTTAGTGGGCTTAGTACCCACAACCATCACAATAGATTTAGAGGTGTTCACCGAGAGATCCAATCCCTCCATAAGCTTAACATAAGAATCTGAAAGCTGTTGAAGGCCCAAAGCTGTCCTTGACATAAGTATAGCATTATCAGCATATAAGAGGAGGATCTCCTTATGCTTCCAGGAAAGCAGCCTCTAAGCAATTGATGTAAATGGTGAATTAAAAGAGGGCTACGATACAACCCTGTCTCACACCTCTAGTGAGGGAAAATCTTTTGGTACAAGTGCCATCCTCCCAAAATCTGACAGCTGTAGATATAGCCATATGGATGCTTGTCAAAACAGAAACAAGGGCTTGACTCAACCCTAAAGACACACAACTTTGAGCAGCTTAGGCCCAAGAGAGATCCACAAATCCTAAAAAGAGGGGACCCTTTTTGGCCCTCGTATACTTTTGGATCAGGAGGTGTAAGTTTGATGGTGCCCAGACTGGGCTAAACACATACTGAGAGTCAATAATGATGTTTTTCTATTTGGCCCAGTTTACCAGCATTTTTAAGCAACCTGGCTCAAAACCTTGACTGTGGTGTCAATGAGCATGCTTGGCCTGTGGTATTTTGGGTCCCACCGTCACCCTTTTTAAATTATGGCACTATGAAGCATTAGGACCAAGAGCTTAGGGGGCTAATTGATGCAGCAGCATTTAAGGTGTTTGTCAAAAAGGCTGCCCAGATGGCTACCTCACTCTTGAAAAGGCCAGCTGCACACCGTCTGCCTCAGGAGCCTTTTTGTGAGACAGGCGTCAAGTGGCACAAGTAACTTCCATGATATAAAAGGTGAGACAGGAAGGACTAACCACCTTTGTGCCAGTATTGGTGTACAGTCATAATATCGAGTCAATTATTTCGACTGGACAGAATATCGAGTAAAAAATATAGAATGGACATAATATCGACTAGACATAATATAGACAACAAAAATATCGACTAGAGAAAATTAATATCGAATAGAATGGACATAATATCGAATCAAAAATATAGAATGGACATAATATCGACTAGACATAATATAGACAAGAAAAATATCGAATTTAAGGTAAGTTAATAATAATTTTTATTTTTTGTGTAATATAAGTCTGTAGCGGGTTGTGGGTTTATAGGGGAATAGGGTGGGAAGTAATTTAATTCTAATTAATTAAATATGTTAATTTATTTATTGATATATATTTAGAATTAATTGTTAATTAATTATTAATTGGTAATTAATTAAAATATAATTGGTAATTAATTATAATTGATTAATTGATAAATATTTTAATTTTAGTAATTTATTTTCTGTAGCGGGTTGTGGGTTTATAGGGGAATAGGGTGGGAAGTAATTTAATTATAATTAATTAAATATGTTAATTTATTTATTGATAATAATTTAGAATTAATTGTTAATTAATTATTAATTGGTAATTAATTAAAATATAATTGGTAATTAATTATAATTGATTAATTGATAAATATTTTAATTTTAGTAATTTATTTTCTGTAGCGGGTTGTGGGTTTATAGGGGAATAGGGTGGGAAGTAATTTAATTATAATTAATTAAATATGTTAATTTATTTATTGATATTTTTTTAAATTAATTGGTAATTAATTATTAATTGGTAATTAATTAAAATATAATTGGTAATTAATTATAATTGATTAATTGATAAATATTTTAATTTTAGGGTTCAGGGTCAGTTTTCAGTTTTTGGGTAAAGGGGTATTTTTAGGGTTCAGGGTCAGTTTTCAGTTTTTGGGTAAAGGGGTATTTTTAGGATTCAGGGTCAGTTTTCAGTTTTTGGGGTAAAGGGGTATTTTTAGGGTTCAGGGTCAGTTTTCAGTTTGTAGGTAAAGGGGTATTTTTAGGGTTCAGGGTCAGTTTTCAGTTTTTGGGTAAAGGGGTATTTTTAGGGTTCAGGGTCAGTTTTCAGTTTTTGGGTAAAGGGGTTTTTTTAGGGTTCAGGGTCAGTTTTCAGTTTTTGGGTAAAGGGGTATTTTTAGGGTTCAGGGTCAGTTTTCAGTTTTTGGGTAAAGGGGTATTTTTAGGATTCAGGGTCAGTTTTCAGTTTTTGGGGTAAAGGGGTATTTTTAGGGTTCAGGGTCAGTTTTCAGTTTGTAGGTAAAGGGGTATTTTTAGGGTTCAGGGTCAGTTTTCAGTTTATGGGTAAAGGGGTATTTTTAGGGTTCAGGGTCAGTTTTGGGTTTTTGGGGTACAGGGGTACTTTGTAAAAATAAAGTAAAATTACATTTAAATTACATTTATTTAATAAAATTAAATTATATTAAATTATATTATAATATTTTTTATTAATTTATATTCAAAAAATTATTATATACTTACCAATACTTATGTTGTAATGGTATGCGTTGTAAAGGTATATGCGTTGTAAAATCTTGCGTTGTAAATGTATGCGTTGTAAAAGTTTTTGCGTTGTAAAAGTTTTGTTGTAATGGTAGGCGTTGTAAAAGTATGCGTTGTAACGTCATACATCCCTGGAGTGGGAATAGTAATTTTAACCTCTACGCTACCCAGCGCTTTCCCTACTGTTGCACCCACTGGAGTGGGAGTAGTAAATTTTACCTCCACGCTATCCAACACTTTTGCTAATGTTGAACTCACTATAGTTGTAACAATAAATTTTAAACATTTTCTAAAATGTTATATATGTTTATTTAATAATATGTTTAAATATATATATATATATATATATATATATATATATATATATATATATATATATATATATATATATATATATATATATATATATATATGTGTGTGTGTAATTTTTGGTGATATAATTTTTTTAATTATATAAATTATTTATTAAAATTATATTTTTTTAATAATTATTTCTAAGTTTATATTAAATATATTTATTACTATATTAGTTTTAACTTAATTTTAAGACATTTTAAAAAATCGATATTTTGACAGTCTATATTTTTGTAAGTCGATATTTTGGAGTCGATATTTTGGTACTTACCTGTTTGAAGATAGGGAGTCGATATTTTGTCAATCGATATTTTTGACTCGATATTTGTGTATCTCGATATTTGTGTCGTCGATATTATGTCAGTGATCCGCCAGTATTAGAGGTCATTAACTCCTCTCAATCATTGAAGGAAATAATTTGGGGGAAATGGTCAAACCATTTAGCTTCCGTTATAGCAGTGGTCAAGCTAGACAGAATATGCTCAATCAGGAAAGGGTGGTTTACAGCTCTCCAGAATGCTGCATAGTCATTAGAATCACTAGCGCAAATTAGCTGGTCACAAATATCATCCGTAAGAGAGTCTTTTCTCTCCTCCAGCATCTTCTTGTAATAAGTTCTTTAAGTCTATATCGCCTTTCTGTATTGTGGGAAGAGTTTAAGGGCTGGTTTTTAGAGCACCAAGGGCTTTTGAGAATGCCTCATTAAACCACTGGGGTCTAGTAGAGGCTGAGGAGCCTTGACTAGGAGCAGCGAGGATGGACCTTACCCTGGCACAAAATTCTGAGAAAACGGTGAGAACGTCCTTAGGACAAAGGTCAGGATTAAGACAACATTCGACCTCTGGATTGAACTGCCTAAAGAGAGTCCTGCAAAGTTCCTCTGGGTTGATTTTAGACCACCTCACGCACCTACCCTGATCCGTGGGAGTCAATTGTTGCAAACAATGGGACGGGAGCAAAGACACTGACTCTGGAAATTTAGGGCTACCACTAAGGGATTATGATTACTCCATCCTGTCCATTTATTCTGATAACTCCCCAGAGATCTAGAGAGTTACATTGAGATCAAAATGCAATGCACAATGGATTCTTCCCCTCTGCCAACATAAGTGGGGACTGCCTGGACAGCAGGTATGGTCATGTTCTGGGTGGGAATGAGTCAAGCAGAGGAGCAGTGGGGACTCTTCGATGGCTAATGGGTTCTGAAAAACAAAACAAGGGCCAGTACAAGGGTGGATATTAAAGTCACCCACAAATATTATCAGGACCTTTCTTGCCGGTTCTGCTCCACAAAGAAAGAATGAGCACCTACATTTCTCAATGACCGAGCCGGTGTTAAGAATGGTATCAGAGTGAGGAGAATAACCATTATGATTGTAACTATTCAAAATTAACATCAAGGATTTGTCAGAAAAAGTGAGGAAACTGGCCCTTACATGTGGGAAATCTGTCTCCACCTCAAGCATCACAAAATGTAATGCTAGGGAGATACACAACCCAGCCTTGACTCGCCCAGAGGAAGAATGTATCACTGACCAGAAGAAATGGACAAAAGTAGCTAAAAATGGGGTGGTTTTGAGGGATAATGTTCCTTGAAAGTCTAAGATCTGGAAAGGGTTAATGAAATCTAGGGTCCCTGGTCTTAGCATCTAGCTCGGCTATATTCTAGGAGAGGAAACCCAGCTGATCTCTAGTGAAAGATTCTGATGGTCCACCCCTCACCTCTACTTCCATCAATTTCTCCTCTGCCCCAGGTTTGATACTAGGTAGTCAATCTGCCCCCTCCAGAGAGCCATCAGTTTCAAATCTATTAGAGGTGATGAAGGGGGCAAAGTTCACCCCAGAAGGCATGCCATAAGACGGGAAGCCCCAGGATGTCGGACCCTATTCTCCCCTGAAGCAGAAAAGATGAGATGAATAGATTGCTCCCAAATGGGCTTACAGTGTGTAACTTGAGAGGATTGAGGCACCCAGGGATAGTAGTTGTGAATCAGAGCAGAACTCCTCCCTGTTTTAGAAAATCAATCAATCAATCAATCAATCAATCAATGCATTTGTATAGCGCGCTACTCACCCGGAGGGGTCTCAAGGCGCTGGGGGAGAGGGTCCGTTACTGCTCGAAAAGCCAGGTCTTAAGTTGCTTTCTGAAGGAGAGGTGGTCCTGGGTCAGCCGGAGGTGGATGGGGAGGGAGTTCCATGTCTTGGCTGCCAAGTAGGAGAAGGATCTCCCTCCGGTGGTGGCTCTGCGGATGCATGGAATGGCGGCGAGGGCGAGGCTGGTCGATCGTAGCTGGCGGGTGGGGGTGTAGAAGGTCAGGCGGTTGTTGAGGTACTTGGGGCCCAGGTCATGGAGAGCCTTGTGTGCGTGGGTGAGGAGTCTGAACGTGATCCTCTTGCTGACGGGGAGCCAGTGCAGGTCTCTCAGGTGGCCGGAGATGTGGCTGTGTCGGGGGATGTCCAGGACGAGTCGTGCGGAGGCGTTCTGGATGCGTAAGAACCCTAGAGGGCGCAAACCAAATCCCTAGCCCTTTGAATGTTGGAAAGAAGCCAGGATTCTGGCAGCAGCCCACCTAGTGTTAATATTTACCACCACACAATCTCCCCATATCAACTTGGGCCCACGTCCCACCCACCCCACTCTAGGCACCCTTTTTTATCTGCGTATGAAAACTGACATACACCCTTACCTTCATGGACAACCAGTGGGACATCTTATTCTTAAAGTGTAAAAACCCCTAAAAGGTATTGGAATTGATAGGAGGCACATGCACAAGGACTTCAATGTAGGGGGTACAATCAGGCGAGAGATCAAAAGAAATATCCCAACTGGAAGGAGCCCCAGGACCATTCTCTTTCAGGGGGAACCACAGAGTGGGCCCGTAAAGAGTGTCCCTAATGGTTCCAGGTCCTAATGTCACAGGTTGAGGTGCACTGGAGTGAGTGTGGATGCCAATGGGTGTATTATCAAGGCTGGTGCTCATGCTCAATTGGAGGTCCTCTTGTCATGGAGGATGAGGAAAAGACCTGTAGAGGCTGAAGAAGTTGCACTAATGGGGGAATGGAAGAGAGAGGATTGTCCCAATGGCAGGGCCATCCAACATCGTGAGACCAGAGGGACAGGGTATATGAGTAAGGGATGAATTTACTCAGGTAAGGTTAGTACAAAGGTCCCTTTCCTTGAGCTTTTCCAGTAGGTCATTGTTGATACTAATGAGATCCAACACCCTTGAACATAATGAAAGGACATCATCTTTAAGAAACTTAAGTTCAGCTCTAAGGTGTACAACCAGGCTCCTAAGACCATCTGGACAAGCCAGGTCACCAGCAGCGGAATCTGAGCCAGCATCCTGCAGCACTTTGAGGCTAGTTAGATCAAAGGGGGTGGATGCATAAGATTGTGAAGGTAATGATACAACCTGAAGATCTTGAGTGGGCAACATCCCAGCAGACAGGGGGCCCATGGCAATGATGGGTGAGGGGGGTGTCTGAGCCCCTCAGAGTTGGATGTGGCTGGGCTGGGCTCCCCCTTGGCTCTTCATGGAAGGTACTGTTGTCCTTTATTTATGACTAATGGCTCCTCAATTTGCTGTAAACAGTCCCTGTCCATATGTGTAGTGACTAATATTGGCCAAAGAGGATTTGCAGTATTTGGTCTCCCATACATAGATACTGTAGCGCATTGTATTTTACTTTGTATTTTTCTTTGCCTGTGTCTACACAAAACACCTCAGCTTTATTCCTTTGGTCTAGGTAGATCTTTGACAGTTTAGCGTGGAGCTCCTATTAGTGTGAAGTTTCCAATTGCCATCTAAGGGACCTTAAAGTGTTGGTTCTGGACCAAATTGCATAACTGGTTATTATTGGACCCTGCTGTTTTTAATCCTTACGTGTTCCTTTTTGATTTGGTGGTAAACACGTAACCCTTGTTTGAGGCAATGTGAATTGTGCCCTGTGCAATTAACACTGTGTAAGGGAAAAATGTCGAAACGAAAAGCTGTGGACAATGCGGAGGAGAATGTCAAAGCTAAAAAGCAGGCTAAACATGCAGCTAAAAATTGCACACTTGATGAAATTGAGATCTTAATTGAGAAAGCTGAGGGCATGTTGATTGTAAAGGATAAACGGGGCAATTCAACATTGACTAAAACTAAAAAAGGGGACACAAAGTCCTACTTAACCAACCCTTGCACTAACATGGGTATGACTGCATCATCTAGATCTTCCCCCTTAAGAATGATACTGGGGTTTTAGCAACTGCTTTGTCGGCCTTATTAGTTGTCATAGGGATGGATGAAGAACAATCATATCTTATCATAACTTACATAGAGTGCAGCAATAGATTTTTAGTCTTGCGATTAACCAAGGGCAGCTCTAGTGTGGCCGATCCAGCACAATGCCTCCCTAACATGACCCCTAATCAATATCTGGCTCCCAGTACTGATGTGAATCATGTACTTCATCTGAAGAGTGAAAAAGTTGAGCTAAGAAGGTTATAACTACTCTTCTCCCTCCTGCCTGCATCCTGATATGGATGGCGGTGTCTAGCAGACACCGCCACCATATGAAACCCTTTTCCGCCCCGTCGACTTGTCGACCGGGCGGAAAAAGCGGCGGACGGTTTTCCCGTCTGCCGCGGTTCCCCCGCCATACTAATATGGCGGGGGAAATGGGTGGCGGGCGGGCTAGGATGTAGGGCGGATTGCCACCGCCATGCGGGCAGTGGCGATCCGCCCTACATCCTAATGGGCCCCTTAGTCTGGAAAAGTAGATAAATTAACAGTGTTACTGACAAAGCTCAATCTGGAGGGGCAGAATAGACTTCCTAACAACACTAACAGGGCTGAAACTGATCTCTGTGAGTCCTGTACTATAAATTGACCACCACATTTAGAAACAGCTATTTATTCCCCTACCTGGAGTGACAAAGCCCCGAGGACCAGTATCCCAAGACATTATATTATGTTAATAAAAATTGTTAAGCGCACAAATACCCAGATGCGCCAAGGCGCTAGCTCTGAAAGTATAGGCAAGGATCAATATTAAAATTGGACAAAGAGCCATGTTTTGAGTGCCTTTCTAAAAGCTAATAGGCTAGTCATGGCTCTGATATTAAGGGGTAGTTTGCTGCCCAATTTGACTGTGCCCAATACAAAACTTCTGCTTCCTCAATCGACTCTATATATCCTAGGGAAAACCAGATCATTTGCACCAGATGAGCGCAGGTATCTAGGTGGCTCATATTTTTTAAAACAGTCTTTCATGAAGGCGCATTTTTCTGGGGACCCCTTCCCTTTTGCGACCGCAGGGTGGTAATTTGTGAGAGTTTTGCGCCTGCCATTGTGGATTAAAAATATTCTTACATAGGGTTGCGCTCGCTATCAGGAAGGGATCGCCCCTTCCTAATAGCGAGTCATAGACCCTATTTTGCGAGTCGCAAATAAAATTGTGACTCGCAAAATAGGGTTTGTACATTCCCCATGCTGTTTCTGCATGCGCAAACGGGTTCGCAAACCTGCTTACGCATGTAAAAAATGGTCGTATATCTGGCCCTTGGTAAGCAGTCTAGCTGTGGCATTCTGAAGGACTCTCAGTTTATTGAAATATTGCTTCTGCATGTTAGATTGAGAGCATTGCCGTAGTCCAATTTAGAGTGTACTGTCTTATTAGAGTCTTCCAAAATAAAAGGGAGGACTTTCTTAACTGTCCTCAAAATGTGAAATGCTGGCAAAGTCACTGCATTGACTTGTTCTTTAAAGGTAAGCTTATTGCCCACCAAGACTCTCAATTTGTTTGCTTTCTTAACCGGAACTGGTAGCGTACTCAGCTCTTCTGGCCACCATGACGGGTCCAAAACGTGTCGTGGTTCCCGAACAGGATGATGTCTTACCGAATTTAAGACTCAAGCAATTACTATCCATCCAGTTGTGGATTGTTAGCATGCCACTTTGAAATCTTTCACCCATATTGGAACCTGTTGCTGCCACTGATACAACTATCTGTGTGTCATCCACATGAGATGTAAGAGCAAACCCAAATGATCTTCTGACAGGTGCGAGTGCAGTGACATATATATTAAACAGGATTGGGCTGATGGACAAGCCCTGGGAACCCCACATGGGAGAGAAAAGGTGTCCGAGACATAAGGACCTAGGGCCACTGTCTGAGTTCTCTCTGATGGAAAGGATTTTAATAGGGAAAGTGCTGAACCATCTATCCCTATCGCCTGGAGATGGTCGACCAGCAAGTTATGGTTTATCGTGTCAAATGTGACTGATAGGTCAAGAAGCACAAGGGCAGCCTTTCCTCCCTTATCAATGCTCATCTTGATTTCTTAAATTTATTTGATTTAAGCAGTCTCTGTGCTATGACCTGATCTAAAATCAAATTGAGAGTCATCTAGTAGCTGGTTATTCTGGATGAAATGTGCTAGTTGTTTATTAATTTCTCTTTCTACTAGTTTTACGGGTAGGGGAAGCTTGGAAATCAGTCGATTATTACCGGGATTTGTCAGATTCAGGCTGGGTTTCTTCAAAAGAGGGAGTGTAGATCACCTCTTCCACTGCTTTGGAAAATAGCCTATTCTAAACATGGCATTGAACATTTCTGTAAGATGCGGGGCAATGGTTTCAGTGGTTAACTTGATTATAGCCAGAGGACATGGGTCAAAAGGTGATCCTGACTAACTGCCTTGAATCAACTTCCAGAACTATGACTCGGTCAGAGAAGAGAAGGAGGAAAAAGTGACTTGGTTAGCCTCTCTAGTAGTCTGTATTGGTCTACTGATCATCATTGTGATTATTCTCAAATTTCTTTATGGATTTGCTCTACTTTCTCATGAAAAAACTTTGCAAGAGTATTACAAAAATCCTGATTATTTCCTAGTCTGTTAGTTCCGGACACAGTGTTGAGTTCAGCTACTACCTGTAAGAGTTCTTTAGTTGATTCGATTTTTATTGTAAAAAAAAAGTGGCTTTTTCTTGAAAAACTAAATATTTATAGCTGTTAATAGCTGCTTTGTATTTTGCCTTTTCTACCTAACAATACTCCTTGTGCCATTTCTGTTCTTGCCTTCTGCAATATTGTCTCATCGATCACAGATTTTCAGAAAAACACAGTGCCGAAGGTTTGCCCTGGTGTGTGTTGGTAGTCTTGAGTGGGACTGACCGAGTTATGGCTGAGGACAGCCAGTCCTTATAGGAGGTGGTAGCTAAATCGTGGACCTCTGTGACCCTTAAATGTCCTTGCTCGAGAGTTTGAATCAGTTCCTTCACCTGACTTTTATTCCAAGCCATGTTTTTTTATTCAGTACCTGCACTTTTTTAATTGGACTACTATTTGGCCATTTAACCTAAAAAATAACTACCTGGTGGTCCGCCCACATCAGTGGCCAGCGTTCCACCAGTGCTAATGCAGGGTAGTTAAAACATATTCTCTCCAGAATGTTGCCATCTTTATGGGAAGGGCCATCCACTAGCTGGGTCAGGCCAAAGGTTGCCAATATATTGAAGAGTTCTTCTGTGTCTTTATCCCCTGGGATTTAAAGATAGTAGTTGGAATCTCCTAGACTTGGAACATTATTTGCCTGGAGGCTAGCTTCCAAAAGAGCACTAATTGAAGGGAAAAAACGATTTCTGTTGCCAGGTGGACAATATATTAACAACACTTTAAAGGACTAGGTTTTAGTTGCCAATGTTAAAGGACAGAGCTTCACAATCTGGCCTGGAAGCTGGCACAAAGATAGCTGTGAAAGTATCTCTATAAATCACAGCCAGACGGCCACCTCATTTAAGAGGCCTGTCTAACCTATATAAGGTATAGTTTGGGGGAGGACTGTAACCAGGTCAGGGTAATGTAAACTCACACCAATTGGGCAGTGAATGGAGGAGGGGGGCAGGAGTCTTCTACCAACAAAGCCCCCAAGGTACCCTACCACCGTAAGACCACCTTTTAAATATATCCGCCAGGCACCTAACTCTTTCCCTAAGAAGAATATAGTGTCACTAGGAGAGACATACGCCCAGGAAGAGAGGAGTACTACTATAACAACAGGTAGTGAAATCTTCCAGAAAAACATCCCAGAATTTAAGCCAGTGACTTCTGAAAACAGAGACTCACTAATTAGCAAAATCACCCACGTGTTGCGCCAAGTGTGCAGTTGCAGATGAATAATTAGGGAAGATATTGTAGCGGTGAGATGATACAGTAATATACATACTGCCATGAATCATATTGGCATAAGATTCACCGATAAAAGAATCAATGAAGCTCTAATTTCTCTGGAACATAGATTTGCACCATTCAAGAGCTCAAAGATATGTATAAAAATGAATCCTTCTCTGAATAATTTGCGAGTATGGAAATGGACAATTTTTTTCTAAATATTAAACATGTCCACAGAGAGTGGGTAGCTAAAATTATATGGCTTCTTCAGAAATAGACTGACTCTCACACTCACATGGGTAAAATAGTGAAGGAAACAATGCTAAAATCCATACCTCTGATGAGGTGAGTCGGGAAAACGGCATTAGCAGTGCGGTCGGAACCACACGTGCCACAAGAATTCAAACATTACCTTGCTTGCCTTTACCACTCATATGCCACACACATTCCTTTACGATGTATGCCTTTACAATGATTTCCGTTGTAACGACAGTAAAGGCATATGCATGGTAAAGGGAGTCAGTGCTCTAGACTTGGTGCAAATGGTCAGGAGGGAGGTGTTGGAGACTTTCTGCCTGGACTTCCTACTTCCTTCCTCCTGCATGGTGAGTAGTTTTTTTTGGACAGGGTTAGGTTGGGCTCATTTTCAGGGCTGGGGGCTAGGGTTTAGGGCTCAGGGCAGGGGGCTAGGGTCGCTTTTTGGGCTGGAGGCTAGTTTTTAGGGATCAGGGCTGAGCGCTGGGGTGTTTTGAGGGCTGTGGTCGGGTGATTTTTAGGGCTAGGAGCAGGTTTTAGGGCTCAGGGTGGGAGGCTGGGATCTTTTAAGGGCTAGGGTCGGGCTAGTTTAAGGACAGGGGCCAGGTTTTAGGACTCAGGATGGGGAGGCTGGGTGTAAACTTTACCACTCACTTACCTTTACCAATCATGTCTTTAGAACGAAATTTGTTGTAAAGGCATGCATGGTTGAGAGGCAGTCATGGTAAAGGGCACATTGTTAACACATGTGAAATAATCGCATGCGTGGTTCTGTCATACCACTGGTGAGTGGCTCCCCCCCTTGTCTCTATCTCATCCACATCACTATTAGTCTGTGACCATGACAATGGAATTGCAGCCAGATTTATCTCATGGAATGTAGCCGGGTTACAGACTAAATTATTTGATCTGGAGTGAGGCGAACTCCTTGATGGTCATGCCAATATTCTTTTGCAAGAAACATGGATGGCTGAGACAATGTCTAGGCTAGGCTAGACTACCTTTCCTTTTTTAGTAATGCCATCCTTGCAAGCTCATGTTGAACCTTAGAGGGCTTAATAATGTGGATACAAAATATTAAGTATCTTAAAGTGAAAGTCTTAAATGTGGGGTCAAAGCACAGCCTGGAGATTACTGGTACACTTGTAGTCTCGCCCCGATAAAGCATATTACACTCATAAATAATTATATATGATCAGTGCAGTATAATAACAAACCTCCTACTTTACATGCCTTACAGACTTTCCTAGATCGTAAATTACAACACTCCTGACCTGTTATCATAGCTAGATAGTGTAATACAAAATGTGAACCAATTGAGCTCTTTATTGAATTAAATTTAACCAGAAGATAAAAAATGGGGCTTACCTGAGCTCATAATCCAACCAGTCAAGTCAACTCTTTCACCTCTTCCTGACATATGGCATGCGAGCTGCAAATGCGCACACTAGGTCAGATCACTGCCCACAGTCCACTCTTAAAATGGGATTTAACGCCAATCAGATAAAGTATATACTATTAGATTTGAGAACATGGCATTACATGGACGATATGAAAATCATAACACGAGTGGACAGTGATCACAACGCTCTTGTTGCAGAATTTAATCCAGATCAAATATTCAAGCCACAGGAGCATGATGATAACATCTTTCCAACATCATTAGCCCTTACAAATCATTTTAGACAGGGCCGGACTGGCTACCGGGCAGTTGTGTGTGCTGCCGTGCTGGGGGCTAATTTCGTTGATGGGGACCTGCGTGAGCAAAACGAAATTCATTTTGCTTTTTTTATTTCAAATCGCACGCAGGTCCCCATCAAAGAAATAAGCCCCCACCACAGAGAAATTAGCCGCTAGCTCGGCAGCACACAAAACTGCCCGGTAGCCAGTCCGGCCCTGATTTTAGAAATGTAAAATGGGCAAAATGTTAACAGCAATGAACATGCTAAGGCTGAGATCTATTATTCTCTAGTGACCCATTCTAGAATCATATCAGTGGTATTATTAAGTTTGTTAAAAAAAAAAAACTAAAAATGTATGTTTAAGAAGCAATCAATTAAGACAAAGAATGCAGGGTTGCAGAGGGGGAGCTTGATCAAGGCTATCAAAGAGGGTGCTAAAGCAGGTATAACAAGTGCCAGTGAACTCTATCAGAAGATTTTGACTACTTCTAAAAACAAATTTGAGGAGGACCAGTGGGCTAACCTTTTAAAAGCATTGAGGAAAGGAGACTTCAGAGCCTTCTGGAGAACTACTGCCAATGTCAGTAACTCTGGATATACCCCCCACCTATGTCTTTGTCCAGGTAGGCCAATGGGTTGAGCACTTTTCTACTCTTTATAACATTAGGGATATTGCCAGCTCCAATTATGTGGAAGAGAGGCTGGCCTAAACACTGGTGGTGCCTTTGAGTGCAAGTAGTCCCCCATTAGTATTTTCCTAAAGTAAACTGACGTTGCCCTATTACACACGAAGAAAGAAAAGGCTCCTGGCCCCGATGACATACCAGGGGACCAGCCTCATTCAGAGTCAGACATCTGGGTTCTCTACCTGAATACTCTCAGCAATGCTGTAGCTAGTGGCAGGAATTCTCAGAGACATGTCATGGGGCAGTTGTCGTGCCAATTCATAAGAAGGGTCCTAAAGACAACCCTGCAAATTATGGGCCAATTAGCCTTAAGGATAGTACAAAGTAGAGCGTTTGCCCACAAGTCCTCCTTTGTTTCCAGAAGTGATGGCTGACCATGATGTCTTGTTGACATTCCAAGCAAGTTATTGGGAGAAAACCAGTACAATTAATCAAGCCTTCCATTTTATGCCCATCTGTTGGAAGTACATCACTGATAATAAAAATCCCTTGTATGTAGCCTTCATGGATATGAGGGCTGCATTTGACCCACTACCGAGAGAAATTTTCTGGTAGGTGTTGGGTGAGTATGGAATGCCACAAGACTTGCTCTATCCGCTAAGTAGACCGCAGCAGACACCTGCGCCCAGGTTAGGTGGAATGACTATGCCAAGTTGACTGCTAGGATTCCCAGTAAGCAAGAGGTGAGGCAGAGGTGTGCCCTGGCCCCCACAATGTTCTCACTGTATTTGAATGGTGTGGTGGACTATTGAAAAAGTGCCAGCATGAGGCACCTAAGTTAGCCATGCTAGCACCCATGTCCTGCTGTTCGCTGATGACACTCACCTACTATGGCTTTGTGGGTTTCAGCCAGGCCAGGGGACTGGAGATAAATGCAGGAAAGGCTATAAATCCCCATCACACATTTAGAAATAAGTCAGGCTCATGAACATGCTGTCCTGGGACCACCAGCTTTCCAAAAGTAAATCTATTCTCATACACAGATTGGCGGCCCCTGTGAGGAAACTGAAGGCAACAACTAGTAGAGCTATCTCACCACCCATTGAGGTTTATAGAGCTGTGGCCCTTGAGGGAGCATTGCCTGGGGCAGAAATAAGGGGGTGTTCGGACACCATGGAAATTCAACATCGTGGAAAATTGGTTTGTAAGATCTCTCCTGAATGTTCCAGCTAGGACACCCCTTGTACCTCTCAGGTGGGATTTGAATCCAAAAAGGATTGACCACATAGCCCTTAAAATCTTGCTAATTACATTAGATAAACGCTGTATTACCCCTTGGCATAGAGCCATGAAAGCTGTGTGTATAGAGGGAGTGTGGCAAGACCCCACTAAATTGGGAAAAAAATTCTGCGAATTGGCTCAAGGAAATATATTGGGATCATGTTATACAGAAGCTATGGTGTGAGGCGACACCGGATAGCTTGACTAGTTTCTAAGTTATAAATGTAGCCCGCACTTTCAACCTTTTGTTGATAGAGTTACCCCTCCAGAGTCAAAGTCTCTGTTTATCCGCTTTATAGAAGGAATTTTCCCACTTAAGTCTCTTACAGCTAGATGGGCAAAAGTGGGTGAAACACTTAGAGAGTGTCACTTTTGTTGTAACATCTTGGAAACTGAGGCTCATTTTCTATTGTTTTCCCACAATATAAAATCCTGAGATCAAGATGGATTCTCTCACTATGTTGTACTCTTCGCGTAAGCCGGCACATGGTGGCATAGCACTTACCAAAATCTGATACATCTGAACCAATTGCTTTTGCACTATTGTGATTACTCAACTGGGCATGCGCTATAAGATCTTACTCAATGTAAGCTTGAGGCAGAGACAGCCCTCTTTTACTTATCCCATGGATCGTCTCTGGTGGAGTCATCAATCAGATGTTATTTTACTATGACAGTTGGTGACCAAATTAGGATTTGAGTCCTACGTCGCTGGTTGATATTCTTAATACCTTCTTGCACTAGTCACTTTGGAGCGGGACAACACTTTAACTGAGCTAGTGTTCAAATGAAAATAAATGAATCTCCTTTGGAATGTATGTGTACACTATTATGTTTGCTGCTTTGCTGCATTAGTCACTTTTGAGTTTATGATTCTTTAATGGGGCAAGTGTGCAAATGAGAAAGATTTTTGATTGTTTATATCTGGCTACATTATTGTGATTACTGTATTTGGTTTGCCTGACCTGCAACCTTGAATTTGACTCTGTAACTAGATTATTTTTTAGCTGTTGGACTGTCACACAAGAGCTATGTTTGGCAGCTGACAACCCTGTCGTTTTTATTTATGCTGTCTTTTACTTTGCACATCAACAACACTAGCCACTGTTGGCCAGTGTCCATTGGACTTATCCCCAGTTGGGCGATGATTATTTGACTCTTCTTTTTAAACTGTTGTTTTTATGATTTATTTTATTTTATCATGCTTGTACAGTATGTTTAAAGTTGTTTAAAACTGAAACAAAGTAGTTTGATGAACTTAGTATAGTGTTTATTACAAAACCAAATTGTTTGTGATTGCTTATACAAAGCAGTCTTTTTTTAAGTGCAGACAGTTTTCCTAAAAGGAAAATTGGACTCATTTACAAAAAATGAAAAATTAAAGAAATCATTTTAGGAGTAGGCAGTGGTCCCATCGATCAAAGCAGTGGTGGCTCGCAGAGGTAACGCTGTGGGGCGGTGAGGGGGGGCTTGGTTTGGGGTAGTGGAGTGTGACATTGCAAATAAACTTTCCTGAATCATTAATTGGGTTTAGAAAATTACATATAATGTTTAGCGGTCGTAAACCTTCAGATTTGCTGAATCAGAGAGTTTGTGACCATTGAAACATTTTGTAAATCTGGACCCCTTGTGTGGGAAGCGATTTGTGATGACACGATGCCCCCTAATTCTGAAATTTAATCTGGTTAGGTCCAAGTTGTTTCCGGTCCACCCTGGAGATCGACCCCTAGTTCTAAATTCTTTGGAGTCTAAAGCCACTGGCTAAAATAAGTTGGCCGAATAAAACTAATAGCTAAAAAAGTTGGACCTAAATCTCACTCTACACATATTTTTGCATTAGGTCTGTTAGACCACAAAAAGTAAATTAAAGTGTATTGCCATCTTGCAAAATAAAATGTCCTAGAGCCGTAAAGTGCCATTCGTGGCTATCATGCAAGACACACGCGTGCACAAATGAACCTCTGAAGAGTGCTTGTGCAAGTCATTTTACAGCACTCGTTTTTACTCCATAATTTATGTAAAGACAACTAATATTCTGGAAATGTGCAAGTTTTAGAATACAATCTAAATATGCTTCTTTTTCTGCTTATCAGTACTTGTTAACAAACTGCCTTTAACAAACGTTTTTGATTCAGCTACAGGGTTCCCTGTTCGTGACATCATTACACAATGACTTGATGGGCAGAAAAGAAACCATTTAGTTTCTAACCTATGAGAGACTGAATGAGATGTATTTGACCTGTTGGTCAAGAATTAATACTTGTGCTAGCGGGGAAAAGGGAAGAATATGCATTAGCAGCAAGAATCATTAAATCCTAATTTCTAGTTCCCAGCGATGGGAATATACAATAAATCCGTTTGAGTGAAAGGGTCATGCTTCTGCAATATTTCTGTCTCTTTGGGATGTGTTCTAAAATGGTCACATAATTTCTTGCTAATGTGTAAAAAAACATTCTACTTTTGCTTTCAATTAGATCTTTCTTAAAACTCCCAAAGAAACCTAGTTGTTACATTTGGTACATTCAATACAAAAGACGGCCATTGATTGCCGTAAATGACATTCAATCATGCTTGACAATCCGCTACGAGTCTTTTGAGAGGTAAATACAAAAGATAAAAGCATCATTTGTCTAGTGCCCTTCCGCAAGGGTCAGATTCAAAAAGGAAGTAAGTCACGCATGCATCCAATCGCCAAGCAAGAACTGTACAGCCGGTTCTCTGTGCACAAGGGAGTACTGGAGGGATGCCCCCTGCTTCCACATGCATTGGCTCCCATGAGCAATGCTTTTGTAGGTACAGAAGACCTACCTGAGGAAGTCATCAGGCTCTCAGGAGTCCGTCCTGGTGAGAGGGAGGCAGGGGAGTGGGCAGAGATCACAATTCACTGCAACCGTGTCAAAGGGCCAGAAGAAAAAACAAAATTCATTTGTATCTGTGACGAGTATCACAGACAGGAGATTTTTGAACTCTCAGTGCAGTGCGCCTTTTCCTGTGTCGGGTCTAAGGAAAGGGGACGGCAGGTTGATCTCAGGAACAGTGTTCTACATATATACTTTCACCCAATAGCTCATGAGGAATTGGGACTATATGGAAACACATATGCTACAAAGAAGGTGATTCCTTAAACTCGTTCAAAAACATTTGAAATTTAAGCACAGAAGAAGAAACTGTTTATTTTTATTATTGAAGGCAATCTACATCTCACCCAGAAAGATATTTTTAAAGGTTCGAAGGTGCTTCCAAAAACTTTACATTGGTTTCTAAAAATATCAACTTTAATGAAACCAGATGAAGAAAATATGTGTAAAAAGAAATGTAAGTCCACAAGCACTAGTTCCACCGAGGGTGGCGTGCTATTCATCACAAATGTTAAAAATCAAATAAAGCCTTGGACATGGCATCTCTACCATGTCGCTGACAAGGACACGATTAACTGCTGGTTTACATACAGCTTTGTACCATGATCCCTTTTTGGAATATGGCTGGATCCTAAGTGGATGCTTTGGAGTCCATATTCTTCTAGATTATATGGTTGAACTAAACAGAGGCTAGTCTATCACGACCAGGAATATGTAATTTTAGTCACTTGACTCAGCCCCCTGGACTTTCCTGGACTCGCCTAATTGCCAGGTGTTTCGGGAAATTATTAATTCTCCTGATGATGATTCCACATGTCAAAGGGATTGAAACGCTGTTGACCCACACTCTGACCCACTAGACTTTGTATAAATCTTCTGCTTGGGTGCAAAGTGTTTTGTTCTTGAAATAAGTGACCCTGACTTGCTCATAATTGCTGGTCATACTTTGTTCTTTGCCTGTATGTTTTGGTTTTGTCTGGTTCTAACACTTGCTTTGGAATTACCCCAGCAGGGATATATTCTTTAATGTGACTTTTACTCAAAAAATCTCTTATAGTCATTGGAAGACTTTCTGGGAACTATTACGTTTCCAACAGTATTGTGTTCACATTTATTGCTTAGGGACCAACGTTTAATTAACTACATATTACCCTTGGTCCCTAATGATGCTTGGGTTCCCTTGTTTTTTAAACTAACTTTATGAAAGTTTCATTTTCAGAATTACAATTTAAAATGTAATTTCACCAAAAATTAGCATTTTATATTTTGATTCCAGAGACCCAAAACTTGGGGGGGGGCATCGCTTTCCAACTGAAAATGACACTTATAAAATGTAATAAGGTATTCGCAATGGTAAACTATGGTAGAGATAGGCCTTGAAGTAGTGAAACATAAATGTAAGTGTTTTTCACTACTAGAACATGTACAACTTAAAAGTACATGTCCTACTTTTTAAACACACTGCATTCTGCCCTTGGGCTGTCCAGATTCCACCTTAGGGGTGACCTATTTGTATTAAAAGGGAAGGTTTGGGCATGGCAGAAGGGCTAACCTGCCAGGTCGACATGGCAGTTTAAAATTGCAGATAGAGGCTCTGCAATGGCAGGCCTGTAATATGGTTAAAGGGCCACTGAAGTGGGTGACACAATCAGGGCTGCAGGCCCAGTGATAGCATTGTATTTACAGGTCCCTGGCACATGAAGTGCACTTTATTAGGGAGTTTGTAAGTAAATTAAATATGCCAATTGTGGATAAGCCAATGTTACCAGTAGAGAGGGAGTACACTTTATTACTGGTTAGCATTAGTAAAGTACCCAGATTTCTAAGGCCAGCAAAAATCAAGTCAGCAAAAATAATAGAAGGTCTGATGGGTAAGATGAAAGTGTATTTTCATTCAGAATAGGGAATAAAAGACTGAAACTTATCTCCTTGCTGCCCGTTTTTGGAGACTGTCCGCAGGAAGGGAAAGCCTGCATTTCTAGAGCATCCCAGAGGATTTCAGAGCCTTTCGTCGCCACAGCGCCACAGCGCCTCGCACACAGGAGGATGAAGACCTTGGATCAGCTGAGGACAGGAGGCGCGGGCAGGTGAGCAAGCCGGCGGGGCTGCGAGCACGCAGGCAGGGACTCCGATGACCAGGAGCCCCTGCGCGCCCATCTAACACACCTGGGCTGCTCTCCCCGCTGGCCACGCCCCCCGCCCTCAGTCCTGAAAAAGCGGCGGTTTTCTTAATTAAACGGAACCCTTATCTCCTTGCTGCCCGTTTTTGGAGACTGTCCGCAGGAAGGGAAAGCCTGCATTTCTAGAGCATCCCAGAGGATTTCAGAGCCTTTCGTCGCCACAGCGCCACAGCGCCTCGCACACAGGAGGGTGAAGACCTTGGATCAGCTGAGGACAGGAGGCGCGGGCAGGTGAGCAAGCCGGCGGGGCTGCGAGCACGCAGGCAGGGACTCCGATGACCGGGAACCCCTGCGCGCCCATCTAACACACCTGGGCTGCTCTCCCCGCTGGCCACACCCCCCTGTACGCCAACCAATGAGCAAGAGCCCACAGAGTATACATTGAACCTTTGTCCCCGCTCAGTGGGAGCGAGCGGGAGCGCGTCGGGAGAAGCCCGGGACAAGGGCGGGACCGTCTGCGGCCGTCCGGGGCCGAAGGAGGCCGGGTCAGGTCACCCCTCTTACATCTCATTTGGGACAAGCCAAGGTACTGTGTTGAACGAGGAAAACCCCTTTTTATTGACACTGACTGTTACCGATTTTTCCGACACAGGAAAAGGGTTAGAACTTGCCTAATTTTATTAATGTAGGATCTTGTTGACTAACTGAAATTGTTTTTTGTTGTATAGTATTGTAAAGATTTATATTATCTAATAGTTCTGTTATTTTTCGTGTCTTAGATTGACCATACCTATTAGACTATTGAGTGCTATATCTGACCCTTGCTAGTAATTTTTTTTTTTTTTTTTTTTTTTTAGCTTTATAAACATGCCTAGAAAGTCGGCCGCTGTTACGTCAGAACCACTTAATACTTTAGATTCCTTCCTAGTTCAACTGGTGAAGAAAAAAAATAACGAGAGAAGGGAATCCCTAGGCCTGAGCCAATCGCCAATACTGCGTCCACTGAGTCCTGCCCCTGATGCACAATTATTTGGGACTAGGTCTCCTGAGCCCACAATCCTGATCCCCGATATAAATTCCCAAGCTGTTAGTAATGTGATAGAAAATTCTGATTTGTTAATTGATCTCTCACTACACGTAGGGTCTGACTCCGAGCAACAGCATAATACCACAGCGGAAGCTCTGTTAATTCCATCGCCTGTTGCCCGACCAGTGAGAAACTGTAGAAAGTCCCAAGCTAAACGTGGGGCTAAGCAGACAGGAAAGAAAAGGGCTACCCCTCCACCTAGACATAAAGTGAAAAATGTGGAGCATGAAGACCCAGAAGAGTTTAGGCAAATCATTGACGACGACCTATTTAATAGGATCTCGGAAATGATAGACATTAAAATTAGGACTATTATTAAGCCACTCATTGGGAAAATAGACAAATTAACAGCAGAAGTAAAAAGATGGGTGGGTCGCAAACTAAGGTGGTTAACGATCTGGAAAATCTAGCCTCCCACGTTATTAAACCAGTAGTCACAGCTGAGGTGGGTACGGGCTGTGATATATGCCTCATGGAAGGCCAAGTACAGCTCACTTTGGTAGGGCAGTCACCATCATCTGACCCAAGCCAGGTTGTTATAAGAGAGCCACCAACTTTAGCTCCTGCTGTCTCAGCACCACTAAATTTAGGGGAGGATTCAACACATTTCATCATGGCAGCCTCACCCTTAGTCTTAGTATTAGCGAATGTTCCTGTCCTACCCCCTGAGCAAAGAGAAACCCCTCAAGGATTAAAAGATAAAGCTCTACATTGGCTCTCCACTAATATGTATATGGCATCCCAGGGAGTTGACCAGCTAGCAGGGGAAATCGTCACGACAAAGAGGGTACCTTGGATTGGGAATAATCAAAAGAAATTTAAAGGGGACTGCGTAGTTTTAAATTTTGCCAGCGCAGAGGTACTCCCAAATATTCTTACTAATATCTTCCCACCTCAACGTAGAAGGGGTTCTATAATCCCGCTTACCCTGAAATTTTTCTATAATAAAAATCATAACGTGACTTCCCCTAATATTCCCAGGCCTAGAAGGCATGCAAGAGCCACTTATTGGGGTGGGGAAAATAGATTTAGATTTAACAACGATCGCCCACATTTGATGACTAGCTATGGGACAGGGCAATACAATTTCCCGATTGGGCAAATGGCCAGAACCCCGGGTCCAAATTGGCCCAACACAAATAGGTGGGGAGTAAGTACCCCGGGATTTGACAATGGAGGATATGGACACGGCCGGGTAACGAACAGCTTTTAATGCGCCCCAACACTCCACAGCCTGTGTGGAACACAGTAGTGAATGGCTGGGGTCAGGCGGCCACCCCTTTTGATTGGGGGGTTGGAACAGGGAACAGGTACGGAGTCTTGTCCAACTTAAATGACTGCGACTGACAGATAGAGGGTATGATCCTGGGAAATAATGATTCTAATCAGCAATTAGAATGGAATAGCCCACACATTGATGGATTATATCCTGATGAGTCCACCCCTCAGATAGGGCAGGGAGAACAAATCATACTTAGACACGATCACCCTCCTATGTCACATTTGCCTGAGCACTGCGCGATTCAATGCATCGCAGGAGACAAGTCACAGAGCCTACCGAAAGCAGGTTCAAATGTTCTAACTCAACCAACACCTAACAATGTAGGGGCATTGGTGGGGCATTTTGAACCTACGTCATCCAGAGACCCGTGCAAGTTGATAACTTGGAATATAGCAGGGTTAAACGGTAAGCGTCAGGACAAGTTATGGTCAAACTTTGTTTTAGGTCACCATATTATTGTGCTCCAGGAAACCTGGGATACCTCTGCCAACCTTTGGTGGGATGGGTTTATAAGTTTTACTAAACCAGCTGTCCCCAGTCGTATGGGGAGGGCAAAGGGAGGTCTGCTGATCTTGTTCTCATTAGTTTTAAAGGGTAGCTGTAGGGAGATTTGTACCAACTCCCCAAACATTTTGATGGTCGAAAGAGTGTCTAATAACACTAGCAGGACTATTTTTGTAAATTTTTACAATTCAGCGAATTGTGACCATAGAGGTCAAAATATCACTGATCTAGACAACATTTTAAATTTGGCCAGTCAGAATACTAAGTTTGATACCGAATACATTTTATTAGGTGATTTTAATATTCATCCATGTAATCTGATTTGTATGAAAAATGGTATGGAAAGGGATGATGGTTTAGAGGGACCCCACTTTGAACATACTGTGGAAGGAGAGGAATTGGAAGATTTTCTTGCTAACTTCGACCTTCACGAACCAGATGGGGGCACTAGATTGCCAACCTTTACTGGCATCGCCCAAGGTACTACCATAGACTACATATTCATATCTTTGGGAATCTTAAACCGGGTAATGTCTTATCGCACAGTTCAATCACACTTTAGCGATCATAATCCGGTTGAATTAGAAGTAGCGTGGGGAGGTCATATGGGTCCATCCCCGTTGGTAATAAGTTCTGGCCACCATCTGAAGACTTCTGATCAAGGTAGACGCCTGAAATGGGCCAAGGTGGTACCGGAGAAATTTTATGCAGAAAACTATGCTAAAATTAAGGATAAGGTGGAGATCTGTAAAAACCCATGTGCCCAGGGCCAAGAAATTGTCGATGCATTTGAAGGAATATGTGGGCAGGTATCACAGGATCTTACAGCAAAGACAAAAAAAGGAACCCCAGGAATAAAGCGTTGGTTTGATTCAGCTTGCTCCAAAGCACATAGATCACTGCTGGTAGCCCTTAAAAACATCCCACGGGTAAAAAGCGAGATTACCAGACTTAGGAAGATTTATAAGTTAGCTGTCAAAAAACGCAAAGACACTATTAAGCAAGAAGCTTGGGACAGTCTCATTTCAGTGGCAGTCCTGAAAGATAGCAAAAAATTCTGGGAGACCCTTAAACAGCCCTTTTTCTCGGATGACAGCAATGAATCTATGGACTGTGTCGTCTCCGAGGACAAATGGCTGTCGCACTTCAAAAATGTCTATGGGGACACTGTTGATGCGGCGAATGATGTCCAGCTGATAACCTCAGTTACCTGTCCCATCCTTTTTAACAGAAATGAGGTGGAAAAAGCTATTCGGGCCACTAAAAAGCACAAGGCACCGGGCCCTGATGGTGTGCCTGCTGACTTTTTCTTGTACTCACCAAAACTGTGGGCTGAAGTTCTGGCAAATGTGTTTAATGCCGTTAATGGTAGTTCTGCACCTGCCTCTTGGGACACCTCTACTATTGTTCCAATTTTTAAAAAGGGATTGCGGGATGATCCAGCCTGCTATAGGCCCATATCCCTCCTGGACTCGTCAGTGAAAATTCTTGGTAGAGTTCTTTTAACCAGGTTGAGGGAGAATGTAGAGTACTGTGGTGGGTTGGCTGAAATTCAATATGGTTTTAGGGAAAGAAAGGGCACCATTGAACAGTGTGTCAACTTACATCTGCTCATCTCCAAATACACTGTGGCCAAGGAGGGTTCCGTATATCTTGCATTTATGGACCTCTCCTCGGCTTTTGACCTAGTCAACAGGTCGAAGCTGTGGGCCATCTTGCTGGAGATGGGTATTGATGAGGCCTTGGTTTCTTTTATAGCTACCCTGCATCAAGAACTCTCTTCTAGTGTACGCGTGACAAATGAGGGCAGGTGCACCACTCCCTTTAGGTCATTAAGGGGGGTGCAGCAGGGCTGCATCCTAGCCCCCTTGCTCTTCACCATCTATATTAACGGCCTGGGTGCACACCTGTGTGGGCAGGAAGCCGACGTCCCGCGTGTGGGAGCATTTAAGATCCCGGCGCTCCTATACGCGGATGACGCCGTGCTGATTGCCCGCACGGGTGTTGGCCTCCAGTGCCTTTTGAATGCATTTGGTTCGTTTATGGAGAAATTGGATCTTAAAATAAACGTAACCAAGTCACACACAATGGTGGTGGGCCGAGAGTGTCGCAAGAGGAGGAAAAAAACATTCACATGCAGGGGGGACACAGTCTCTAGGGTATCTACATTCCCCTATCTAGGCGTACTGTTCGATCAGAAAGGGTCCTGGGGTCCGCAGGTAAGAGCTAAGAGGTTGGCTGTTATTAGATCATCTTCTGCGCTCCTGGGCTTCGCCGGTAGGCTAGGGGCTAGGCCCATGGAAGCTATATTAAAAATCTATAATAGTAAACCCGTAGCCATTGCCTTATATGGATCCGCATTGTGGGGCTATGTAAATGTGGAACCAATTCAAAAAGCGGAAAACAGATTCATCAGAACCCTACTTTCTGTTCCCCAGTCGACCCCAACGTATTCGATCCATAAAGAAGTGGGCCTACAGTTTCTTTCTGACAAGCTGAGCATGGCCCCCCTGATTCTTTGGCTGAAAATGTGGATGAATGAAGATCTCCCACTGAACCATAAGATCATGTCTGATGTGCTGTCCTTGGACAGATCCAAAAAGATCCCTTGGGTGGCTTATTTGAGCAGTGCATTTTTGGATCTTGGCCGCCCAGATCTTTTTTCCTCCCCTGAGAATATTAAGTTCCAAGATATTGAATTTGTTAAAAAGTCATTTCTGGAAAGGAGGGAAGCATGCCGTGAAGAATGTGAACTGGTAAAACCGGCAGTGAGGGACCACTGTTTATTGGTCAACTCATTATCACTTGCTCCCTACCTTGGTTTTGTAACAATCCCTTTTCATAGGTATCTTTTAACCAAATTCAGATTTAATTTGCTACATTTTTATTTAGGTTCTTTTAAAAATTGGCAGAAACCAGAATTAGCTCTCCCCTGTAGCTGCGAACAGTTCTCAGTGCAGGACACGATGCATTTTGTTATGTTTTGCGGGTTGTTTTCAGAACCACGAAAAAAATATGTGTTGCCCATACTTAAAAAGGCCGGCTTTACCCAAGTAAGACCGGCTTTGCTTTATCTACAACTATTACCCGACCCCCATGTTACCTTTTGCATCGCTAGTTTTCTGGTAGCCGCATCAAGGGTGAAAGCTGCCTGCCATGATTAGTTTTTCGGAATATTGCTTTTTATCTTTTTTATACTTATGTGTAAAATGATATATCTTAACTGTTTGTTAAATTGTTTCCCATGTAATGTTTTTATGTAACTAGGATATTTTTATAAGAAATGTATTTTATCCTCTCTGCTTTGTATGGCTTTTGAGTAAGCCGAATAAAGTTATTTTGTCTGTCTGACTGAAACTTAATCTACTCAAAGTAAGTCTTATTACGCCATACTCCAATATTCCAAATCAAGTATAGTTGGCTCACAGTTATGACTCCCAAGAGACAGACATTTCTCTACATTCTCTACATTTTGAAATTTAACAGTTGATTTTAATCTGTTTTTATTGCCGAGCAATCTATTTTTAACATGTATTGTACTTAATAAAATGTAAAAATATACCTTGGTATAAATAAGCAAACAAGTTGTTTCTCTGATCTGTATACACTTCACAGTGGGTTAATAAATAGTATGGCATGGATATCTTTGTCTGTTAGTTTGAGACTTTATGCTCTCTGTGCATAGGGACTTTCTATTTTTGAAGCTTACTCTTCCTCTGTCCCTGATTGGATTGATTAGGGGTCCTCTTTTTGGTTTTTGGTTTTCTTTCAAAGAGGTACAGGGTAAACTGGAGAAATTTGAAAAGAAGGCCGAAATAAATGGGTAATTTCAATAATAGACTGTGCTTTTAACTGTACAGTTGAAGGAAAAAATAAAGAAGAATGAAATCTAGAGAGCAGCCAACTTGAGGATCTGTAGGATACTTACAATGTCTGATGGATCAGAACTGAAGACCAACAGCAACTTTTTCTTAAACATTCTTCATGTCTACTGTAGAGGATGCGACAAAAGAAATCCTACTTATAGGAGGGAAATGGAAGGTTGATCTTGTGAGACACACATATGTTGAAAGTAATCCTGCTTGAGCTAATCATACCAAAGAATACCAGGGTAAGAAGAAAAATGTATTATTCCAGGAATATGTACCGGAAAAAGAAAATGGAGGACCTCCAAAAAAGAACTGAGAAACATGGAAATTAAAGCTTCAGTTTGCAGCATGCCATGGTAAGGAATACATTGGATTTCATGACAAAACCCACAATTTACCCATCTAGAAGTCGTCAAGTGTTATTCTGAGAAACAACCAGACTAGGAAAGGGTGCAACTGACAGCCTGTTAGAAGAAATGGGTTGTGTAATTCTGGGAAAGGGACATCTTTAGTTTATTGAATCTAATATTTCAAGACATTTTGTAGAAGTGCTTATTTTTCTAGTTCTAATTAGTCCAAGGCGAAATTTTTAATTCTGCTCATAGAATTGTCAGAATTTGGCTACTCTGCATTACTCTTGTAACACAGAGGTCTTGCCAAATTCCGCCAGTTGCCATGAGGAAAATTATGTTCCTGTTCTAGCAACACGATGACAATGAGCTAGTAAGCTGACGAATGAGATTTGATTCCCCTTAGCGTGAATTCCCCTCAATAGGAAGAATTCCAGCGATATTTTCTCATGTGAGTGGTCGCGGGAGCAGTTGAGGTCAGAGGGCTGCTTCTCGAGTTGACATATATATGCATGGTTGAAATGTAATATTTAAGACTAGTGTTTTTTTATTTGTTTACTTATATTGATTACATATGTTATTTTATAGGATTGCTCCCTTATTCTATTCATATAGTCCTAAAACGTACTAATTATAGTGACTACTTGTTTCCTGATTTTATAGAGATTATAAAATGATGGCCATGTCTTCTGTAACGCATTAGTCCATTCTCAAATATAGTGCATTAGATATTGGAGAAGAGATGGTGCCTGAGTAGTCAGGAGTAGTCCCCGGTGCAGTAAGCGTTATTACTTTATTTGAGTCCATAGTAGAGGCGAGGGAATTGCCGATTTTTGACTTGTTGACAAAATGGGGTTTTCAGATTAGATGGCGCCTTGATAAAATGTCTTCTTGATAAGACTTGCGCTACATTAAAAGTAACTTTTTGTGGCTACATGATACAAGCAGTTTATATTTTGTGTGATTTTCAGATGTTAACGGACATATGAGTGACAAAGATATTTGTTTATGTGGAAACATACTTTATACTGGGTGAATTAGTACGTTTTATGATTAATTTTACTCATTACTATGAGATTCGAATTGATGAGATATTCAAATATGATTTAGTTTTACTAGGCTTTCTAGTACAAAATCGGACATTATTTGTTATTAAGGTATGTTGGATGTGGTCACCATTGAAGGCACCAGGGTAGGTTTCGGGTGTATACTATCTCTTTTATTTATTTATGTTTGCACCTGGTGATGGAGAGGCAATTTAATTGTGTCACACTTGGGTGTTAATTCAATATACTGTATTGGTGGATTGTATAGTTTGGTTATGACCAGTTGTGTTCCTTATGTTCACTTGTGTTGATGTATTTATGGGTTTCCACACTGGATGAATTCACTCTATTACTATATATGCATTATCCAACGAAATGTTGATTTCTAATAGAATGGGATTTTAGTTTGTTGTGGATATCATTTCCCGTAATTAGTGATGTTTTGTTTACTCTTAGCCCTGATAAGGTCATGGGTGATACGTCATTCCAATGAAACCCGTGTTGGCTAGAAGCTTGAAGATCTTGGTAAAGAATGGAATGTTGATGCAATTATTGTGGACTCTTAAGTTTTTTATACTCAAAGGCGCTTTTTATATTTGAATTTGTATGGTTCATAAAGGTTGCTTGGTGGCCACCTTTCCTTTTAGAGCACTGTGATATAAAATATAATATGACTACCCAATTCTAGAACTGTTAGTGTGTGCCAGACACTGTGAGACTTGCTATTTGCTTCTTGAGTAGCTTTTCGACTCGAGCCGCAGCAAAATCCACTTGAATGGCGGGACGCTCTTGCGACCACATTCACACTCGCCGTTCTCACTGATTTAGCAGCACAGAATGCACTCCGTCCACTAAATCGCAGTGCAAGTAGGGCAACATGCATATTTACCACCCATTTACGGAACTCCACAGGGGTCTCATGTGACTCCGCGGAATGCTGCAAGTTCCACCCACCCCTAGTTCTGACGTTACCCTCAATGAAGAGGGAATTTTCCCTGCATAAGTCATACTTTGCCTCGTTGTGCTTTAGACAAAGACATTTTGTTCAATTGATGCTTACTTTATGTTGGCCCTCATTATGAGTGATACAGTTAGTTGAGATATGTGCTCTAACGGCTGTTATCGCACATATCACAATTGTGAGTATTGTCATAAATATTGGCAGGTCAGACAAGCTTATAGTTAGGGCTCCCGGTTTTCCGTTTTTACGGATTTATACATATAAATACAGATGGAAATCGATATTTCCTTTGTCTGTATTTATATGCATAAATGGCAAAATACTACTAAATGTTGCTGCGCGCTCTGCCGTGCTTCAGTGAAGAGTTTCCTTGCCACGCCCCGTTCCAGGAAATTCCTTGCAATCCTTCAATCAGGGTCTTTTACTGCTCTCATGTGGGCCTTTGGGCGCAGGGACTTTCAGTGACGATCGTGCCCCTCAGCCTATCCTGGTCTGATCATAGCGTCACTCTGGGGCATTCCAACACCTCCGGCCCCTCCCTCATAACTTTTGGCCTTTATTTCTGGGACTCACCTGCCTATTCTCCCTGTTTGCCTGCACTACAGACCACCAGGTGTGAAGACGCCTTCCTGTTGCCACCGATGGCTTTATCTCTGAGCCAGCCCGCCACCATTCCTATTCACAAGTTAAGTCTCTAACGAGTCGGAATTGCTTGTTGTGGCGGCTCTGCTTGCAGTGCGTGGGCTGCACAGTTGGGGGCATCACCTCGGCTCTCGAAGCATGGGCAGCGAGTGGAGGAGCGACTGAATCACCCTGGGTGCCCCTGCACTGATTCCCCTGCCAGGGGCACGTGAGCATGTATGGTTTCTCTGCCTATGAACTGGCCTTGGAGTTGTAAGTGTTTATTTATGCATCTCTCCAACCGTGATTCTCTCCTCCGGCGTCCCGCCTCGCAGTCTACCTCGACTGACCTCATGTTGTGAAGTACCGCCACCAGGCCCTCACTGCCCCCCCCACAAGTCCCCTACCAGCCCCCTTCTAAACTTGCCCAAGCCAGGAGTGCACAAGCACGGGTGCTTGTAAAACACGAACTCGAGAGGCACCTCTTTTATTAGATAGCTCCCAGAAGCTTTTCTATCCTTTATTGGACGCTCGGTGTCTGTTTAAGAGATCCCAATCGGTACTCTGTTTATAATACTTAGTGCCAGGGGCGGGGGCGGTGCAAATTAATTTATTTTTAAATTTGTATGTAGAGCAGGACGTTGTTATCAGGGTGTAAAAGTAACTCAGACATTTATCTTGCATGTTCCCCTAGAGAAAGGTTTTAAGATACAGCTGACTTTAGAGACAGTTTTTGAATACATATCCACATGAGAGTAAATCGGAAGTGGTGGGTGGAAGTTTCACACCAATCGCACTTTTGCCTATAGCAAATTGATTTATTTAAGGTTTTTGTGCAGCGCAGATCACATCAAGTTACCTAAGAGAACTTTTCATTGGAGTGATGCAATGAGGAGAAACTAGTGAGCATACATACATTAAGACTGTATATTTTGAAATGCCATTTTACCCACTCATACACTTATCCCAGAGAACATGCTGGATTAGAGCAGCAAACAGAAATTCTTAGTTTACAGTGGTTCCTGTTCAATGCTAGACATTAAGGTCTAATCTAGAAACAATGAGTGACTATGGAAAGTGTTATGTGGGATGTTTTAGAACTACAATTGAGAACCAGACAAGTCCAAGGTGTGAGATATGGTAACTGTGTAATTTTGTGTTCAACTAGGAGTGCTTTCATTCCTCTTAAACGTGCTGTTTGTTGGGACCTTTCTCAGGACGGAGGAATGCTATTCCACATCTTGGTTGCTGCCCAGAGAAGGATTGGTGAAGATGTTTGCGCTTTTTGAATTTAGGGGGCTAGTGTGCATTGTCAATTTAAATAAATGCGGAAAAATACTAGCTGTAGCAGCGTCTTTTCCTAGTGGCAAAAATAAATGCGGATAAATATAGAAATAATGCCTAAAAAATAAATATGGATAAATACAGACGGAAATGGCCAAAAAATAAATACCATAAAACCGGGAGCCCAACTTATAATGGATGGAAATACTAATACTAGGTATTTACCAGAACTTGCAGATGTTGTTGCAGTAAGCACCAAAATCTGCATGTTCTGCAAAAACTCATTATTACCTGGTAATTATCACACAAGATAAATTCTGACTCGGCCGAGTGGAATTTTATCAGGTGCAATAAATATCAGGATAATTACTGTGCCACCAATAAAGATGGCCTAAAATTGAACTAGGTGGTTTCTGGTTCATTTTACCACACTTTGGCCATCGACTGTTGGTGCATTAGTATTTCTAGAACCCGAGGGGCTAACATATGACATAATAAAAAGAAGGAGGGTAGAAAGAGTAGAGATAGGAACATGAAAGTGAATTAAAAGGGGACCGTATATTAAGATGGAGCCGACACTTTGATACAAAACCACATTTGGTGAAAATGTCTCAAAAGAATAACATTTTATTTCTTGATATAAATGCATTGTGGCTAAAACACAAATTAGGAAGTCAAAGTGTTAATTTTCTCCAATTCTAAAAAAAGCTTCCACATATATTGCAAGTGAAAAGTTAAAATGTGCAGCTTCTTAGGGAGCAATGAGAAAAGAAGGCTGGGTTAACACACTTGAAACAGAGTAGAGAGAATAATAATGACATAGCCACTTTGAGAAATCTATGGTCACCTCCAAACACCTTACAGAGCTTTTTCATAGTTGATACTGTGCACAAAGGACTTTGACTTCTATTCGATAACACTGGTAGATTGGTTTGGCAACAATAAATTAGAATACAGTTGTTTATTGGTCCCAGTCTGGAATGCAGATTCTGTTCACAAATTTCCAAGTCTGCAAGTAAAACATGACTCGGTGCTCTCTTAAAGATTTGTAGTACATGTGTAGATACCAGATTTATTTTTATCTGCATTTAATGACATTGAAAATGTTATACCCAAAATATCCTCCTCTGAAACATTAAACGGCTGATACATTCATTTTTGGCACAAATCAGATGGCTCACCCTTTGTTTACTGGTACTTCTCAGAATGAGACTCTTTGGATTTGTAAATAATAATGTGTTTCGAGTAGTGCAATCACCTGTCGGTACCAGTCAATGGTCACTAAATGTGGCATTTATGAGACACATTTGACCACCATTTTGGGCAAGTGGGCTTTTTCAATTGTATCAAAATTTGGGGTTCACTGAATAAGTTTTGCCTAAGGAACAATTCAGGGAGATGCCTTATTTAGTTCCCTGGTTTCACCGTTGTACACATTAACTTCCAGAAGTCATGTCATCTTTGATACCTCTTCAGTTAGGCACACAGTCAGCCTACATTAGGAAGTTATTATGGAAAGGTAACATGGTCTGTGGTTTATGAGCGATCAATTTCCCAAACTGATATTCAAACATGGTCCTCTGTGGTTATTGTAGATTGTTGTAGCTCCTTCCTCATTCATTGTGAAAATGTTGTGGCATTGTACTCTCTGAACTAGAACAGTCATTTTTACCACTCCAATCATCAAACCCGTACAAATCCTAGCTGAACCTATTAGTCCTATCTGTGGGTCGTGAAGCAGGACCTTCAGATTGATGATGGGGATTGCTTATAGTACCTTCCTAAAAGTGTGGCCCTCATTCTTAGAGAGAGAATTCTGCTTGCTGATGATGGGAAAACAAAACTCAACATGTAGAGACATGGCATTGATACATCACTGATCTATTGTTAAATGAAGCACAGAATGTGCCCAGCACCACTTATCGCGAGTAACACATTCCCATTTAAAGACATTGTAAAAATAGGATAGTCTCTTAAAAAGTCAAATAAAGTATTACTTTATGGCGACAGAGTTTTGCCTTAGTACATTAGATAATATCACTGTAGTAGGTATTTTATTTGCTGATTAATAAAAACCATTACAATCAAGGATAAAACCAATAGGTTAAGAACATTATTTTTTGCCAATAGAATATACAGATTTATACTGGAAAGTTAGCAGCAATAATAGAGAGCAGCAAAGAATAAGGTGCTAATGGCTGGAAGACAATTCCAATTACTATTATTAAAAAATTTATAATTTTCTTCTTGGCAAGCCTACAAGGTACAGGTAAAACAAATTAAAACCATTTATCATAAATCTCAAATGTGTTTATCCAAACACTGTAACAATTTAAAACCTTTTGAAACTTCAGTTCAAAGTTGTGTACAGAACTTTTTAGTAGCAGATTATTATTTTAGCATTAAAATCTTTAATGAAAAGTTCCTGTCTTAACATTCATTATCATTCTTGGCTAATAGTTTTTTTTCAGCAAGATAAATAAACTTTACAAATTGTGGGATCAAGCGTGGCATTTTCCCAGTGAGTTAGATAATAATGGCATGTCGACATGTTCTCACCCCAAGTTCGTTAAAAATGGGTCTCAACAGAGTCTTCCACTCTTCTAGCAGTTTGGGACTCGTAGTTACTATATGTGTTAAAGATTTGTCATGGAAACCACATAGCCTACAATTTTTGGGGATCAGTTTTCTTCCCATTTAGGTGTTCCGTCCTTTGTTGGGTATCTCCCAAACCGCAATAACATACTTTTGGTCCTTAGAAATGGTTTTAAGTGGGTTGTCAGGTATGATTGAGGTTCTAATTTAATAAATGAGTTGATAACTGACCAGGAGTGATTCTTTTTTTTAGCTCATCTTTGTCTAGAAGACTTGATGAAAGAGTAACTGAACGATTTAAGGTTTGTTTAAAAATTGCTTTGCTCTTAACTTCATCTTCAAAGGATGGGCACTTAAAATTGTGTAAACTCTGTCTTAAATAAGCTCTCCAACTCCTAGCATGCTCATACCTTGATGTCTCCTGCCAGCACTGATTTGCAAGGTTACCCAGTTCTGAGTGAAACAGAGAATATAACATTTTGAGAAAGGCAGATTGCCGTACCGGAGTTTGCCTTTTCAGACCAAATTCTAATCTGACATTAGTGTGTCCTATATGAATAGGGATCCCAAAGACTGATTTAAAGACTTTTATTTGTAGGTCATCAAGAATTTTCACATCTTTACCATGAAAAATCATTGAGCCATAAGCCAAATAGGGAATCAGCTTTGCTTTCATGACCTTTAATAAATGATCATGGTTTGGACATGACAACTTGTCCCTCAACTTTCTAAAAGCAAAGGACAAGGCTGTTGCCTTTGCTTATCTTCAAATGTTATTCCTAGGTATTTTATAATATTTCACGGTTTCAATATGTAACCCGTTGATCTTCCATTCTTTCTTATCTGTTTTTGTACCACCTATCCTCATTATTTTTGTCGTTTTGGTATTAATTTGCAAACCATTAGGGTAATATATTGATTAAAAGAATCAACCAGTCTTCTTAGGCCTATTACAGAATGGCTTAACAGTATGGTGTCCTCAGCGTTTTGTAAGTATTTGATGTCTTTGCCTAAAAAGTTAGGTGAGTGAGCATTAACTTCTTTAAAATGTATTGGTAGGTAGGCCATAAAAAGATTAAAAAGGCACGGAGCCAAAACACAACCTTGTTTCAGACCAGTCTTAGACCTCGATTATGATGGCGGATGGACCTGCGTCCGTCCGCCACCCCCGAGGTGAAGGGACCGTCCGCAGGGGCAGCGGCGCTCCCTCCATACCAATTAGGATGTGACCGCCACCCTGGCGGTCACATCCCGTATCTTTAACATTGCGGCGGGTGCTGCTTGAAGCAGCACCCGCCGCAAGGTTAAAAATGCATGCTTTGCAATTGTATGCACAAAGCGACAGGCACCGCATGGTGCCTGCCGCTTTGTGCATGCAAATGCATGGAGGTACCATAGGTACCCCCATGTGCACCCCCACCCCTCCCTTTACCCTGGGGGCCCGCAAGGGGCCCCCAGAAGCAAAGGTCCACATGCTTTTCCACGGCGGAAAAGCCGCAGCGGAAAAGCATGTTTTCACACACATCTTAATTTGGCTGACGGTGTCTTGCAGACACCGCCACCAAATTGCGGTCAACACCCCGCGGATCAGCGGCAGACGGACCTGCCATCCGCCGTTGTTCCCACCGCCATCATATTCTGGCCGTGGGTGTTTTCTCTGACCGCGGCGGTGAATCCACATTCTCCGGGCCGGCGGTGGCTTCCACCGGCCTGGAGGATGCGGATTCACCGCAATCATAATCGACCCCTAAGTTTCTAATCGACGGGTTGTACTTCTGTCATCTCCACCTTTGATCTGAACCCATGTATTACTATATAATAATTTAGTCTTGTTAAACAATTGGTTTGGAATACGCCATTCCAAAAGTTTGGCCCAAAGTAGATTACGGGGAACAGAATCAAAAGCGGCTTTAAGGTTGACAGAACAGGTATATAACTTTTGCTTTCTGCATTTTTCCCTTTTGCCCAAAAAAGTCAGTAAGGTCAAGTTTGTGATAGTTGATTCCCCTCTTCTAAAGCCGGTTTGGAAAGTTGGAATTAGATCTTTTTTTGTGGCCCATTCTTCCAAGTCCTCGAGCAAGCAGCTCACAAAGATTTTTGTCTTCACATCTGTTAGGGCAATTAGCCGATAATTTGCAGGATTGTCTTCTGGACCACTTTTGTATATCGGCTGAATTATGCTTCCTTGCCATTTTTCAGGGACTGATTCAGATTTAATAACATCATTAAATAAACTCATTAAAGCCTCTGGCCAATGCTCAAGGTTTGCTTTAAAAATCTAATTTGGAATTCCATTTGGGCCGGGTGCTCCATTCGATCTGATCCTGCTTATTGCCTTTTAACTTGCTCTATAGGCCAACACTCTTTAACTTCTGGCTCAACTTGGACAATGTGCTGGACATTACCATATGTTCTGCCTTCTTCTCTGTTTGACTTGTTTGTCTTTTCCATGTTCCATGTTTGCTGGAACATTACAAAATCAAAGTTCCTCAAAAAGGTTACTGTATCAGGATCCTCTATAAGGGTTATCAAACCATTGGTATTCCACAAGCAAATAATACAGGGTTTTGTGTCTTTCTTTGAGTTCTTTAAGCATCATTCGTGCATGCCAGCTCTCCCTTTCGTTAGTGTTGTCGGGAGCCAACTCCAATCATCGATGAGGGCTGTATCTTTCTTTATCTCTTAACATACACGAGTGCCTGGGTTGCATCTTGTAATCTTGATCCGAGATGACAGATCAAATTAGTTAGGCGCCCTGAGGCTCCTTTCAAAACCCTGAAATCTCCTCTTAATCTTGAACTTAAAGCAGGATCCATTGAGGCTGGACTGTTAATCGATAACATCGGGATCAGCAGAATAGGACATTGACTTTCACTGAATTTCCATATTTTGATACCCCATTTCTCAAATTGTGTTTCATTTGATGAATTTTTTTTAACTATGTCTTCTCGATGCCAATTTGTAAGAGTCATCTCTTTGTTGGAATTGTTATGATCTTGTCTGCATTCAACTGAATCTAAGTCTTCCGATGTTAGATTTTTTAGGTCAGGGATTGCGTTTAACAGTTTCAAAATATTACCAAAATTCAAAATATCGTCTGGACCTCTTGAAGTATACCATGGACAAAATGCTAATTTCATAGCTGTATTTGAGAATTCATTATTCTTTAATTGTTCTTTTATTATATTACCAGTGATCTCATATGACTGCTGCATGTCATGAATGACCCCATTACCTAGTGATGTGTCATCCACAATTATTGGTTCTGAGGGTACTGTATGCTTGATGTTGGTTGAACCGATTTCTTAAAAGGCAAAATTGTTAGCACGTTCCCATTTACCAACATTTTGCTCCTCAAATCGTTGATCGGTTCCTTTTGAGCCTCATCTTGTCCACTCACTGGTAGATTGGATGTTGCATTAATTTGCGACCTTGTGCAGTCATAGAACACTTCGGAGGAAGGTCGTATTGGGGCCGGCCCAGTTAGGCCAGCCGTAGTTTTGCTCTGATTAGATTCCAGAGGTTTGAATATTGGATAGACTTCTTTCGTAATAAGCTCAGTTGGCAAGTCTATGATTGTAGTTTTGTTTTTTTATTGTGAGCTTTCCTTAGCCTTTTTCTTGCTCTTTTAGTTAGACCATCTGAATTTATATTAATGGTTAGTGCCTGGTTTGGAGTAATTTGTGGGGCATTAACTTCATCTGCCGATGTTAGATCCATGGATTTGTTTTCTTCATTCAAGACCTGGGATTTCTGTTGCAAGTTGGATGGTGTCTCTTCCTTTGGAGATGTTTCACTTACTGCAATATTCCTTGTTGATGGAGCTATATTATGTTGCTGAGTTTTGCTTTTTATATTTTGTTGATTTTTTTCTTATCCTGGTTATTGCCTATATACTCCCAGTTTCATCTGCTGGTCCCCCAGTGTGGCTTTAGTATCCGAATGAGAACCATGATTATGTTCATTCAAGACTGTTTTCTTTTGTATAATTCTGTCTGACATCGCCTTGACCTCTTGCACCATGGAACTCATAATAGTCGCTAACTCTGAGATTTTATCAATCAATCAGTTTGAGGAGCCCTTGCATGGCTCTGGTGGTCAGGGTAGAATTATCCTGACTTCTTTTGTCTTTCTTGCTTTCATTTTTCCCACCACAGTGTTCAGTGCACTGTGGTAGGTAATGGTGGCAGCAACAAACGTTTTCCTGTGATAGCCACCCAATCAGAATTTGGCAGATTTGCTAATACACAGTCAAATTTGTAAATGTGCAATGCCTATATTTTCTGAATTGAGTTCATGGATCCTCTGTGAATTTGTGAATCTGCGAATTAGCAACCAGTGTATCTCCATAATTTAACCCATTCATGTCCACCCTGAAATACTTTTTAAATGCTAGTATCTCAAAAAGTATTTAACAGCTTTACACCAAACCAAGCAAAGGCACTTTCTTGAGTAAAGTGCTATGTTCATGACTGCTCCTTGTGCTACTCCTCATTTAAAATACATATTTTTTTATTTATCTTATGAGGGCCAACATCTGTTAAGTGATACCGCCACTTGCCTGCTATTTTTGCGATAGTGGGCACTTTGCTTTTCACTTTTTATTGTCAGTTTACTGATATAAAAACGTTGTCTGTAATGTTACAAAGAGTCATGATGCATGCAAATGCGGCAGCAGCTGTTTTGAAGTGGGTTTTCTCTTAACAGAAAAGCCATTCTAAGCCATTCTAAGAACACTTCTCAAGCCTGTAGTTGCATTTGACAGATATGTTCCTATGTGAATATCAGTATAACAAACCACTGGCAAAGTCAATACCTTGACTTAAAGATGAGACCAATTGGATTTGCCAATGCTTCTTTTCAATTTCCCCCTCCCTAGCCCCTCAGTATAAGTGGCCCTGATATTTTCCATACCCAGTGATCCTGATGCTGAGAATATCGAAAATCCAGGCCATTACAAGTTGAAATCTGTGGGTCTCCTTAGAAGGGAAGGATTACAAGGGAATCTGAAATTTGAGGAAATTTCTCATTTTCCGCCTCCGTTCATACAATGATTTCTGCTGCATTCAGCAGCAGAAATCTGTATGTGAAAATAAACAGCTCCCCCGAAACATAGCAGATGTCATAATTCTGATGGGGTTTGTAATGGTTACTACTGACCCAATCGAAATGAAGAGGGCGACTCGTAGTAGGGACCAAAGGGGTCATAATTAATGCTGGTTATCTGGTTAAAGACATTTAAAAATCCCCTTTGTATTTAGCACTTCACTTTATTCTTTTTTTAACAATTATGTGTTTCATCACGTCCTGCTGGTTTTAATTCTGCTGCTTTAAAAAAAATACACATAACAGTGTATTTTTCTGTGTGCTGGTATTTAGCAAGGGTGCACCGATTTGTACAATCCCTCAAATGCCTCTGGCCCGGTTCGCACTATATAAATATGCCCAAAAAACTCTTTTTTGTCTTTACTCTCTGTCCAATTTACAGGCAAAGCTATGGTCGAATAATTATACTTTTTGGTAATATGAAGTTCTTTTGAAACCTAATATTTTGTTAGCATATATAATTCTGTAGATTGATATGTTTTCTTAGCATAAATAGTGGCAACCATGTACCACTTCATCAGGTTGTAATGTCATACACTGTCTCTCAGCCCCCCCTCCCAGTCGGGCCAGAGCTGGAAACTTATGTGACTTCTGGACCTTGAAAGGCCAAGGACATGTCAGTCGCCAACATGAAAGAGCTATTATTGTTACAGCAGTGTTAGCGTCGACTGAACTTTGGCCATCTCCTTATCATAGCCAGACTAAGACGTGTCTAGCACAAGGAAGTGGTAAACACCCAAACAACGTTTTTCTTCTTCAAAGGATAAATACTAGTCTTTATCAGCAGCATTTGCTATTTCTAAGGGCAGGATGTAAAACAGGAATGTCCTATGTCATAATTATATTTACAGTTCACCTGAAATGTTAAAGTGAATGGCTGTTCATGTGAGGACTGTACTTTCCCTTACTTGGGATCATCACCAGAACCGTTTTAAAGCGTGTGCTTCATTGGTGAGTATTTTGTGCTATGTCTTTAAAAGAAAGAGACTCACACGTGCACACAATCAAACAAACTTAGGGCTCGATTCAGAAATGTATTTGAGTGTATATGGAACTGTATGCTAAGCACAAGCCTATGTTGCACCTGTAATGGTAATTGGTAAAGGCCTGTGTGAACATGAACATCATTCTGTGGAGTTTACCTGTTTTTAGAAATTGTAGGGTTGTTTGACTGAGGGTTGCATTTCCCCCCTTGCTTAAGAACACTACTAAAATTGGGCTTGTGTGTTTGTCTCAAGGGAATCGATATGTGCAGCGTCTTTAAAAGAAACAGAATTGGACAGACAAACATTACACAGAGGCATATTTTGTTTGCAGTTTTATAGCGGGAACTTGTTCTACGTATTTTACATGAGCACCAATTAAACGATACAAGTTTGCTGTTCAGATTCATTCTTTAAGGTGGGGGGTGATTAAGGGACTGATTTAAATTTCAGCTGAAGGATTTTTCCTTCACAACGGTGACGGATATCCCATCCACCAAAATAAAAATCCCATTGGATAATATGGGATTTCTCTTTCGGCGGGCGGGATATCTTCACTGTTGTAAACTTAATTCAGGCCCTATGTGATTTCCCCAGAATCATAGGATGTTGAGCTGATACCAGCATTCGAACTTAGTTTCCTAGTTCTGAAACCAGCATTTTCTGGCTGTAATGCCACATTCTCTCATTAAGGCTGCATGAAATTATTTGAGTAATGTGGGATAATATGCTAAGTGTCCACCCATACAGTACATTCAATGGCAATAGTCAAAGGTCTTTTTGCACATTCACATGCAATAGAAACCTTTTTACTTGCAGAATAAAAAGTACTACTCAAGTGTAAATGTGAGTGTATACCATTGACTAACATAAAAATACAGAATAACTAACTACCCTAAAATAGGCGAATCAAGGGAAAAAACAAGGAGGAGCTCAGTGAGACCCATCCAATTCTACCACAACAAATGCATCAGGCCAAATTAAAAAAACGTAACAGCCAAAATTACAAAACATCTCAAGTGGTACCCAATGCAAATCAGGCTCATAGTTACACCATGAAGAGAAAGCCATTATGTCAATCACAAACTACATCAAGCCACTAATTGGAATTGCTAGGGATTCACACAGAAACCAAAAGCATACAGGGAATAACACTATTGAGGCAAAGGTAGAGTAAGAATTGTAAGAAATCAGGTCATTTGTTGAGGGGGGTGGAATCCCACTCAGGCCACAACCACAATCCTTGGCAGAATGAACCACAAAAGGTCACTAAATTAACCTGTGCTTAACTCTCTGGTAGCTGGCACAAAGCAGTCAGGCTAAACTTAGCGACAATGTGTAAAGTATTTATGCGGCACAGAAACAGCAATAAAGTGAAAACACAACACAAGAAAAATCTTAAACAATTTAGAAAAATAGAGAACGTTTTATTAAACAAAATGAGACCAGAATGACAAAAATTCCATTAGTAGAAACAGAGATATTCAGTTTTAAAGTTTTAAGTAGGTGTGGCGCCTAAAAGCACAAAGTGACATGCACGGTCAGCTGGTCATGCTAGACCAGGAGAAAGTCACAAATTCAGGCTAACCACAATGGAGCATGGGCCAGATACAGAGACAAGGTTAGTTCTACTGAAAAAATTACCTACTCAAAGTCTGACACGAAGAGTTATGTTTGCGGTAGAGGAGTCCACAAGGAGCAGGGAGAGCATAGTAGACGTATCGCTAAAGTGTGAAGAGCAGACCAGGCACCACAGATGGTTGCCTCTTTAGAGCGAAGACCCGGTCAGGTCTCACAGACAGTCTTCGCTGGAGATTCGTGTTAGTGGCCACCACGGGCTGTCGCTGCTGTAGCGATAAGTGCAGGTCTCATGTTGCCAGTTTCTATTATTGGTCACTGTAGCATGAAATAATGGGTTCACCAGAGCTGTGTGTTGGCAGCCGTCACGAGTGGCAGAGTCTCAGCATGAATGCGCCCATTCGCTGTCATGAAGAGACCAAAACGTCCAAATTTCTTTGTTTCTTGTAAAGGAGATCAATCTGATGACAGTCAAGGGTCCGGGACCTTGGGAGGCACCTCTTGTGGATCAGGGATCAATCTAGCAGAGGCCAGTGGGGCTCAGGGAGGTCCAATTCCATGTCCAGGCATGTCCAGTTGCAGCAGGTCAGCTGGGCGGTTGCAGGGAGGTCTTCTGCAGCCTTTTGTGTCCCTGTAGCTCAGACAGGAGGTCAGACAACTGACCCTTGAAGGCGCTCAGGTAGCCTGGGATGAGGGGAGCAGGTCCAATTTTTCCTTCTCCGCGATTAGGGCAAATGAACGAAAGACAATGGCTGAAGGTTCTGATCCAAAGCTCACTTTTCTCTTTCTTCAATTCTTATTGGCCCATATTGGGGTATTTTACCCAGAGCGAAAACTTTGGTTTACATTTCCCAAGGAGCAATGAGTCTTGGGACTCAGATCTGTTGGATATTAAAAAACTGGACCCGATAATGCTAGGTCCGGAGATACCGAGCCTAGCACTTTAACTGCAGGGTGCTTGCACCAGGTACTAGAATGCATCAACAGTTCAGTACAGCAAGAAATTACTATTGTGAGCTTTTGTGTCGTGGTTACCCAACAATCATCTTGCCACAGTCGTGGCAGAGAATGCAATGGATGGTGCAACAATTCTATGTCATTGCAGGTTTTACCAGTGAGCTTGTAGTCATTGACTACACAGTGGCACATCAGTCCCCCCTGGACAGATGGTAGAATTTGTAATGAACTCCATTGGCACTCCATTATTGTGGAAATTGTCTGCAATTCTTGGAGAGCGCTTCACATATGTGTAGGTCACCTTTTCTGATAAAACACATGACAGTTTCATCTTCCACCAAGCCGCAGTTGCACATCAGTTGTTTGATGCAGATTACAGCGACGTACAGCTGCTACGTGAGCACAACAAATACACACACTGACTACATATTTTGCTCAGGGCATGACTTCAGAGTGACAGGTATACCTCACAACACTATTCCCTACATGACCCCTGATGGAAGTTGCTAATGGATGCATGAGTGAAATGTAACACAATATAAAGCGAGAATAATGCTATGTCCTTGTGCAGGTGATGCTGTTTATGGTCTCTGTCCCCATGTCCTCATTCCCATCACACATCCAACCATTACTCACAGCAGAAGAATAACAGAGAACACACCCAGCACGAGGCATCATAGAGTACTCATTTGGCAACCTGAAGATGCTCACCAGATGTCTGCATTGCACAGGAGTGGGTGTGAGTGGGGGCTACTGTACTCCTTTGAAGTGCGTGTGCAAGATCATTGGCACATGTTGTATGTTACACAATATTGTTCTGCAAAAGGGCATTCACAACGAGGAACGCCTAGCACTCCAGCTAGTCAGTTTCCTAATGCCCGATGGCCTATTTCAGGGCTCAAAAGTACACTCAGTCATCAGACATTAAATCTTTTATCTCTTACAAACATTGTGCAACAGAAGTAATCTGTTTTTAATAATTTTATTCAGGAAAGGCATAAATGGATTAGGATTTCGCATTTTTAAAGCCATTTGGCCAGCACAATATAAACATACATGGGGCCTAGATACTGTATCTTAGTACCACTAGTAAACCTCTCCATTTAGGCAATTTTCTCAGAGCAGCAACATGTGAACGTTCCTGAAGACACACCAGAAAGGACAAAAAATTGGCTGGAGATAGACTTTCTTTTCCTCCATAGAGTGCTTTACGTGCTGCGCTTGAAGTATCTGTGAGGCGCCCTGGTGATAAATGGTGCAAGTAAACATCCGGAAGGTGCTACCCGCGATGGCTGCCCGGAGTATGCCCTCATACGTCGGCCCTCATACCTCGACACTTATATATATGTCTGATTGCTGTGAATCCTGTATGCTCAGAAAACTAAAGTCAGGTCTAGGTGTGCGCAGTTTTCAGAACGTACTTTTCCGCTTGTGATTGAGCCCCTGGGTTTTAGCTTGATTTACAACAGGGACAGTAATAAACCGTTACCCACAGACAGCGGGGAAAGTGAGACTATTCAGGTATCAGTTTCCCACATTCAGACCAGACACTCAGGGATAAATATTTGATTTCCGTGTGCCTGTTTAATGATGCAGCTCCAAAATAATTAGTTGTTTTAATAACCTTGAATATTTGCTGCAAGAAAAGATTTATGTTGGTGTGAAAGCATCATTAGGAATCTGTCTGAAGAAAATAAAAATAGCATCGGTATGAGAAAGTATTTAAAAATCCTTTAAAAACGTAGACGTGACACTCTTCTGCCACGGTTGTAACTTGGGAAACATTTTGGATGTTAACTCACAACTGGAGATAGTAGTAGTTAGATATTAAAATAGTATCTGTAGTTGCATTTTCCCTGCCAATCTTCAGCATTGTTCTCTTTTTGTTTCACTTGCAATTTCAGTCTTTATTTAATGTGCACTCTTGCTTTGGTGCGTCTTGGATTCCTGTTACAGATGTCCCAAACAAATGTACCGTGTGAGGAGGGCGTAGGGCCTTGTAGGGGACAGGGCTTCATCCTGAGAACTGTACGAAAGGCACATCTGCCCCTTCCCTGACCAACTTCTCCCACCCCTCCAAAAGGAAAAGCTTGCTGAGGCTGCAACCAATGTCCTGGGGTGTTTTCCCACTCTTTAATGGGCATTGCTTGCTTAGACTCTCCAAAGACGAGCTGGAAACCCACTCTATGGAGATGACTGTGTGAAGGGTTGCACACAGAGGCACCAAATGATTTGTCAGACATGCTGTTCAATCATGGAGTGCCGAAGTGGAAGGCAGGTCACTTGCAGTGCTGGAAACATCTGCCCATAAAGTTGGAAAGTAAATATATTTCTCAATCTTGTGCTTTCTATGATTTATGAGTGTCAGTTCACCCTTAAGATTGTTGAGGCACTACCCTTCTTGTTGTCGTTCTCCTTTTTGTACCTTACTGTGAGCAAGTGTGCCATTTAACTTGGTCCCTCCCACTTCATCTAGACTCATACTGCTGGATTTTTGGCTCTGTGGAATTAGATGTTCCTAACCAGACACAGTGATGCGCTCTGACCCTTAAAAAGGTAAAATGTCTAACTCTTATTAGATATTTGGGTTTCTGGTTGACTCGGTTGTGAGCCCTGGTCAAGCAGCAACCACAATCCTAGTCAGGGTAAGGCAGGTAAGGCATAAGTAACAACAAATTAACCTCTGCTCAACCCCCTGATACATTGGCACAGAGCAGTCACGCTTAATTTGAAGAAAATGTGTAAAGTATTGGTGCAACACTGCAAACAGTAAAACAATGAAAACACCACACAACCTATAGTCCATGCCATTCACCTTTTGGTCTTGAGAATTTTGAACAATAGGTTGGTACATATTAACATCTTTCTCACAATGGTTTCCTTGCAGGGCAGTGTGAGGAGCATGCCTCTTCTATATGAATTACTAATAGCCACAAGGATAATCATTGCTAACTAGCAAATTTTTGGCACAGTTTGCAGGTATCCATGAAGCGCCTATAAATTTACCATTTTAAGAAATTCATAACACAACATGAATACAAGACACTTGGTGAACGTCCCATTACAGTGAAGTTTTGACCACAGTTAATATTACCTGTTTTAATTTGTGCATTTTGAGTTAATGGGCACAGAAGTATGTTCTGTAATTGCAGGATACCTACGTGATTTTACAGTAAAAATTTAATTTTTCCTGATGAAGGCATAGAGTCTCTGAAAAGCGTGCAAATAGATGACACAGGACACTCATAAATAGAAGCCACAGTTGGTAGATCTACAAAGAGCTTTCACTCAAATTGTATGGAATAGACACTGACTTCAACCATTGCGTTATTGATTTTTAATTCAATCAAATAATGAATTATAATGCTGTATGGTTGAAAAATAAGAAATATACATCAAGTACCGTTCATGTTAGGTGTCTTCTGCTGTCATTGCAAAGGTTAGGTATGCAAAGTTGATTACAAAGGATGACATGAATGAATGATTGTATGACTGGTGTGAAAACTGTACCAATGTTTTCTATTTTAGTAATGTGTAAATGCACAATTGCAAAATGACAATATTCCATTTGTCTGTATTTTTATAAACTTTTCAATGTTGATTGTCAATAAAAAATTGAGCTAATACCAGATTCATTTTTTCTTGGCCCTGAAAGGAGTGAGGAAACTGCCTAGAAAGTAAGAAGTTGTCTAAGTTTTCTGTACATTTTGGTTCCAAAGATTGCAGGGGCGATGCAGACCTCATGCTGCAGGTCCAATCCATGCAGCAGCAGCTACGCACCGGTTCCGCTAGAGGATGCACCGCTCAGCCAAGGGGATGCATCAGTTCAGCTCGATGACGCACTGCTCAGCATAGAAGATGCATCAGTTCCATGGGTAAGCACCTTAGGTCCACTTCCAAGGGTTCTGGACTGGGGTGGCACCACTTGGCAAGGTAGACTCACAGACGGCAGAGTCCAAGTGCAGATGAAAGGTGGCTGAAAACCTGTTATATCCCTGAGGCTTCAGATCAGGAGGCCAGCCAACTAGTCCTTGGAGTCACTCTGGGGCCAAGAGATGCAGGTCCAATCCTTCTCACCCAGGGAATGAGGGCAGCAGGTCAACACAACAGGGCAGCAGTTCCTCCAAAGCAGCAGCCCAGCACAGTGGCATTCCTTCAGCAACACAACAGCCCTTCTTCCTGGCAGAGTATCCACAGGTCTAGAAGTGTACTGAAGTGGTGGTTTTTGAGGCCCTTCTTTTATAAACAGTTGTGTCTTTTGAGTGGGGAGAAGCTTATAGAAGCATGACTTTGATATGTACAGATGGCCAGCCCTGCCAGCCCTTGCTCCAGTCGAACTACAAGGGTCATGCAGCTCTTTGTGTTGGGACAGGAGACAGCCTATTCAGGTGTTAGTGAGGCTAGGTTTGGCTCCTTCCTCCCATTCTGTCTGGATAGCACACTCAGTCACACCTAAGCTCCCATTGTGTGTGGATTTCTTGGTGGAATACACAAAGCCCAACAGCCAACTGCACTCAGCCATGTGACTAGAGACAGGCTACAGGCACCAGATGGCTGAGGCAAAAAAATGGCAACTTTCTAAAACTGGCATTTTCAGAATTGTAATTCAAAATATGACTTCACCATGAATTATGATTTTGAATTAGGATTGCCGAGACACCAAACATGAAACAATTATATCTTCCCATTTAGAAATTACACTAATAAAATGTAATAAGGTAACCCTAATGTTATCCTGCGGGAGATATGGGGCTCGCAGTAGTTCACATTGCCAGATTTGTAAATTGCTTCCTTTTGTATCTCTGCTGAATAGTCCATTTCTTTGGTACTTACTTTGTCTTTTTCTGCTGTTTTTCACCAGCTCTCTCAGTCAAGGTTCCCGACCTCAGCCAGCCCTACCCACTGCCTCCCAGCACCCCTCCTGCCCAGGACCTACTTAATCGAAAATAAAATTGCCTCCATTCAAAATGACTCCCCCCCCCATCCACGGCCCCTGGGCCTTCTAGCTCTGTCCAACTGGGTCCCTCAGTTGACGGACTCAAAAACTTCACCCCTGTCACCCTTGTGCAAACCAGAGAAGCAATTCTATCCTGTAAATCCGGTTCCCCCGCCGACTCCTGCCCCCCCAAGATTCTCCACCAACTCATAGATGTGGTGAATCCCATCATCAACGACATAGTCAATTCTTCTCTCAGTACCGGATCTGTACCCCGCATATGGAAAATGGGTATAGTAAAACCCCTTATGAAGAAGGCCAATAAACCCCCGATGGACCTGTCCAATCTCCGCCCGATCACTCTTCTCCCAGCCTTGGGAAAAATAACAGAACTGTTGGTCCATAGTGAACTTAAAACCTATCTGGACGCCCACAATATACTCCACCCGCAACAATCGGGTTTTCGTCCTAAACACTCGACCGAAACAGCTCTGATTGAACTATCAGACACAATTAAGCTGCTGCAGGATCAGAGGAAGAAGGCTATTCTCATCCTTCTTGACCTCACAGCAGCTTTCGACACTATATCCCACCCCATCCTGATCAGCAGACTGAAGGACATAGGGATCTCAGACACTGCCCTAGCATGGATTAAATCATTCTTTACTGACAGATGCCAAACCGTTGCTCTTGGCCCCTTTCAATCCAAAGAGAAAAAGGTCTCCTCTGGAGTGCCCCAGGGCTCCATCCTTAGTCCCCTTCTTTTTAATGTTTACCTCATCCCTCTTTTATCCCTGATTGAATCATTCGGCATACCGGTTACCTCGTATGCCGATGATACACAGCTGATTGTACCCCTACAGAACAACTCAACCTTAGCTGAGCTCAATCTTAAAAACTGTCTAACAGCGGTCTTCGACTGGATGAACTCTAATCATCTTAGATGTAACTCTGACAAAACAGAGATCCTCCCCATCGGAAATAACACCTCCTTCTGCCCAGCCATGTGGTGGCCAGATAACTCTGTTGCCCCCCCCCCCCAGACCGTAACAACAGCCAGAAACCTCGGCGTACTCTTCGACTCAGATCTCTCTTTTGACCAGCACGCCAGGAATGTCGCCGGCAAATGTTTTGGGATTATAAAAGCCCTAAAAAAGTTTTTCGACTTTTTACCACTGGCCGCCAGGAAAACTGTCACGGTGGCCCTCATACTCTCGCGCCTGGATTACTGTAACGGCCTCCTGGCAGGAACAAAAAAGTCCACTCTGGCCAAACTTCAGAGCGTTCTTCATACTGCTGCCCGACTAGTTCTAAAAGTACCCCGTAAATCTTCCGCCTCTGCAGCTCTCAAATCCCTGCATTGGCTCCCTCTGCATAAAAGAATACTTTTTAAAATACTTGTTATCGCCTTCCGGTCGTTTAACACCACTGGCCCTAAATATCTAATCAGACGTTTCCACCACTACGTTCCGACTCGACTCCTTCGTTCTGCACATGACAACCTCATGTCCCCTGCAAAGTACAACCTGAAGACGAAGGGCGGAAAGACGTTAAGTTTCCTGGCCATCAAAGCCTGGAATAACTTGCCCAAACGTTTGAGACATCAAACCCTGGAAAAACCCTTCAGACATCTCCTAAAAACATGGATCTTTTCGCTACCCGATGACTGGGCTAAAGCTGCCATCTAGCCTCCGACAACCTCTGATACTGGGCCTCAGGAATCTCAGCGCCATGATGCTCCCTCCGGAGCGAACGTTGCGCTATAGAAATACCCCTTCACATGGAGGTCACAGCGCGGTCCCAATGAACTTATCCTCATGTCAGATTCTCCTTGTTGCTGTGTGTCGCTCGCCACAGCTGTTTGTGTTTCTCCAGCTGTATTCTGTCCAAAGTGTTAAAATTATAAACATTGCAGTATTACTGCATAGCCATTAGTTCTGCCATTGTTTTTGTTGTCTATTGGTTACAATTACGTTTAGCCAATTAACTGTTTTCCTGTATTCATTTAGCCTCTCATAGTCCTTTTCTTTCTGTTTACATTGGCAGAATTGGAAATTGCTTCCTGTTGTAACTCTGCTGAATAGTCCATTTCTTTTGTGCTTACATTGTCTTATTTGTACTTGCATCTTTGTATCTTTGCTGTTTTGTCTGACGTTCAACCGCAGCAGCTCGCTTTTGCTGTATGTTTCTTTTGCACCTATATTGTCTTTTCCTGCCGTTTTTCAGCCACTCTCTCCCTTCCGCTCTAAGCCAGCCTCACCACTGCCTCCGAGCATCCCTCCCTCCCCCAGGATCTACTTAAGGAGGCCGGAGTGCGGCGTGCAGTGGACGTGTGCATCAGATGTGTGCAGTGGGTGCACTAAAGGCAAGCCCGCCTGGTCCTGTTTGGGCCTGGACAGTGCCCATCAACAGGAACCCTGGTTCCCCCACCACGCAAAGCTACTCTGCCACTGTGCTCCAAGCCCTGGATCACACACCCCGCAACAACAACTGCTGCTGAACCTACCCCTGATTGGAGGTAACATCCTTCATCTGACATCACTGCCTCTTCTTTGCAACACCGGAACACCTGCACACATGACGACCACTTCTGTGCCAACCACAACGACCCCAGGACATCTCCACTGCCTCCTGCTTAATGCACAATCTCTCTGTAAAGACGCCACTGAGATCTGGGACACCATCACCTCTCTCACTCCAATGTCATCTTCAGTGATGCATGGCTTAACCCCTCATCAGCACTTGACATTGCCTCAGGAACACCTGAAGGCTACAAGACAACACACAAGACTGCATCAATAAACATGGAGGGGGTATAGCCATCATCCACAAGGAATTCATTTACTGCACCACCACAGCATATGACACCACCCAGATCACACTGACACATACACACTGACAGAAAAACCACCATCAGAGGCACCCTCACCTACAGACCCCCTGGAACTCAACCCCAGCATCTGCAACATCTTACCTGATTTCATCGGCCTGCTTGCCATTGACCCCAAACACTACATCTTCCTCAGAGACCTCAACTTCCACCGCGATGACCCTGCTGACACCAATACCGCTAACCTACCTGAAAGCATGAACCCCCTCAACCTTGCACAACTAGTCACCAACCCCACTCACATTGCAGGACACCCAGCAGAGCCTATCTTCTTTGCCAGTGACAGAGTCAAGCACAGCCATGTCACCGATTTCACCAGGACAGACCACCCCAACATCTACTTCACCATCTCAAATCCCCCCTGCACCACCACCAAACCACCCAGCACTGCGCACTGAAGCGGAAACAAAGTATCATAGAGCCAATGGACCAACACCCTCAGCACTTTCCACCTGGCCGCCTCAGCCAACCTACACAGGCTGTCAAGAACTTCTCTGCCTGGATCACCAACTGCACTGACAGTCACCCCATCTAGTTCATCAGACCTAAGAGACCATCCAAACAGGCCAGTTGGTACACCATGGAACTCAGAACCACAAAAAGCAACTGATAACTCAAAATAGGTTGGCATGCCAGCAAGAATCCTACAGACTGAACCATCTTCAAAACATCGCTCAACTAATACCAGCAATTCCTGAAAAGTAGAAAAAGGAGCGCCCTTGCCAACCGCATTGCAGCAAGTTCCAACCACAGTAAAGAACTATTCAGCATTGTCAGAGAGTATTCTCACCTGTCAGCCACATACAAAATTCATCACAACCCCCTGCCAGGAACTCTGCGACACCCTGTCTGACTTCTTCTACGACAAGATCTCCACCATCTAAAAAACATCAAACCCCAACCAACAGCCACTGACAGGCTCAGCCTCATCCCACTCATAGATGTAAACCCGGACCACCTGCTTACCACCAGGGAACAGCTCACCACTCAAAACACCACTGTCATCATGAACTCCATCCATTCAGGAGCTCCCATAGACACCTGTCCTCACCACAATTTCAACATTGGGAGCAAGAAAATAAGAATCCAACTTATCACCATCCTCAAAGCATCCATCACAGTGGCCTCCTCCCCCCGATGAATGGAAGCATGTTGAAATAAATTCCGTCCGCAATAAACCATCTGCAGACCCCGACCAACTCAAGAACTACAGTCCCATCTCTTTGCTCCCCTATCCCACCAAGGTCCTAGAGAAAGTCATCAACCACCAACTCACGGAACACCTGGAGAACAACAACCTTCTGTACATCTCCCAGTCAGGATTTCGCAAAGACCACAGCACTGAAACTGCCCTCATTGCTGCCACTTACGACATCAGAGTCCTTCTGGACCAAGAAGGAACAGCAGCCCTGATCTACCTGATCTGTCAGCGGCATGCATCACCGTATCCCACTAGCACTGATCGAGAGGCTTCACCACATCAGAATTGAAGAAGATGCCCTCGGAAGGATTGCCTTCTTCCTCACCGGAAGAACACAGAGAATCCACTTTCCCCCTTCACTTCTGAACATAAGACCATCATCTGCAGTGTCCCTCAAGGCTCACCCCTCAGTCCCCACTCTGTTCAACAAATAGATGACCCCCTGACCAACATCGTCGGAACCCAGGGACGAAACATCATATGCTATGCCGACGACACCTAGCTATTCCTCTCACAATCAGAAGACCCCTCCACCATGAAGGTCAACTTCACAGGTGCATGTTAAGCATTGCCGACTGGATGAAAGACCACTAAAAACTCAACACAGACAAAATGGAAGAACTGATCTTCAGGCACAACACCTCCCCTTTGGAATCCTGGTGGCCCTGTGAAATAGGAACCCTCGCCCACGCTGACAGACCACGCCCACAACTCCAGCATTATCCTGGACAGTAAACTCACCATGAAAAAAACAGATTAACGCAACCTGCTCTGCCTGTTTCCTCACTCTTCGCATGCTGCACAAGACCTGCAGATGGCTCCCCATCAACACCAGACATACAGTCACTCAAGCCCTAGTCACTAGCCGGCTGGACTAAGGTACCACACTCTACGCAGCAATTACCTTGCACCTCCTGAAGAGTCTAAAGACCAGACAGAATGCAGCAGCCAGACATCCTCGACCCCCCTAAGCAGATCCACATCACTTCCACCTCAGGAAACTTCACTGGCTTCCCATTCAGAAGAGATGTCACTTCAAAATGATGAAAAACCAAAGGTGGTGATGGGCGGAGAGTTGACAATACAAACACTCACCCCCAGTCAACTGATCTGGATTTAATCCATCACCGTTCTTTAGCTCACTCCGCCACCCCAGTTCAGACATGGCCATATGCAAATCAGTCTGACCCTGTGCCTCATGGGAACAGTCCAGCCCGAACTGCCAAGCCATGTCTTCCCTGGACGGGAATCAAGCTTCCCAGGACCGGTTTCTGGCATTACAGCCGTCTTCAGCCGGGCTTGCTTGACTCCAGTGGCAAAGTGAGCAAGGGACTCACGTCTGAGCATACCCTGCCAACTTAGGGCGAACAAAGAAAAACAAAAGGTGGTGATGGACGGAGCGTTGACAATACAAACACTCACCCCCAGTCAACTGATCTGGGTTTAATCCATCACCGTTCTTTAGCTCACTCCGCCACCCCAGTTCAGACATGGCCATATGCAATTCAGTCTGACCCTGTGCCTCATGGGAACAGTCCAGCCCGAACTGCCAAGCCATGTCTTCCCTGGACCAGAATCAAGCTTCCCAGGATCGGTTTCTGGCATTACAGCCGTCTTCAGCCGGGCTTGCTTGACTCCAGTGGCAAAGTGAGCAAGGGACTCACGTCTGAGCATACCCTGCCAACTTAGGGCGAACAAAGAAAAAACAAAGATGGTGATGGACGGAGCGTTGACAATACAAACACTCATCCCCAGTCAACTGATCTGGGTTTAATCCGTCACCATTCTTTATCTCACTCCGCCACCCCAAAATGATGACCTACACTTACACAGCCCTACACAACCCAGGACCAGCAAACCTCAACCACCTCCTGGATTTCCACAAGCCCTCCAGACAATTGTGCTCCATCTCCCTCAGCTTTGCTCACACCCCTCGCATATGTTGAAGCAATATCGGAGGATGCTCCCTCTCCTACCTCACGGCTAAGTCCTGGATCAACCTCCCCTTTCACCTCCAGACCTCACCCTCTCTGCTTGGATTCAGGGAAGGACGTAAGACCTGACTGTTTGACTGAGAACCCCCCGCAGCAGGATTTTCATTGCGTGGATATTCTCACAGGTGATTAGACGCATTCCACAAGTCTGATTGATTAATGGAAGGTTAAGGCCTGGCAAGAGGTTTACCTTGCCCGGTCGACATGGCAGTTTAAAACTGCAACCTACACAGACTCTGCAATGAGCAGGCCTGACACATGTTTACAGGGCTACTTAAGTGGGTGGCACAATCAGTGCTGCACAGGCCCACCAGTAGCATTTAATTTACAGGCCATGGGCACATGCAGTGTATGTTATTCTGAACATATAACTAAATTAATTAAATATGCCAATTGTGGATGAGCCAATACTACCATATTTTAGGTAGAAAGCACGAGCACTTTAGCACTGGTTAGCAGTACCAAGACCAACAAAAACAAATTCAGCAAAAACTGGGAAGAGGAAGGCAATATGTTTGAGGGGTGACCCTGCAGAGAGGGTCATTTCCAACAACTCCCTATTAGCATATTCGACTTCCCTTTAAGGTCATACTACACATTGCAGAAATACATCCTTAGCCTGGGAAGTTAAATCTCACCTGCGGAGTGCAGTACGTATTTTCATATTCTGTTATCCACTAGTGTATGATAGGAAAACATAGCTTCAAGCCAACCATTATAGATGGCTGATGTAATTTATACCTACATCCCAACCTGTCAGTGTAACCCTTTTAACAGGGGAAAAATCTTCCTTTCAAATATTAATAAGTCACCCTATGTAGGCCTAATAGCCCCAAAGGTAAGGTGCAAGGTAAGCAATGTAGAGATTTAATGTTGCCATACCCCTACAGTTTCAAGCCCCAAAAGTCTGTTTTCACCTGTAATATGCTCTGCTCACCTATGAAGAAACACATATTGCTGTCTGTGGTTTTGGACAAGACGGAAACAAGATAGAGAAATGGTTCAACCACTATTTTTAGTCTCAAGACCTGGCTTTTTGTCTAACTCGCATCTGCACCTCCCCTTAGCCCCCAGTGCCCTGAGACCCTCACGGGTGACTAGCGCGCTTTAAAATTCCCTGATTGGTTGATCGAGTATTTATGAAAAATCCAATTCAAAGGTGAAGTTAGACTTTTAATAAATATTTAGGTAACATAACTTTTTGAAAGTTACCTTTTACCTACCGGAAACCTTTGGAGGCTGATTTGCATTAGCCTACCAGCAACTGCCTCCACAAATGCTTGACTTTAAAGAGGTGGAAAAACTGCTCATAGCAGTACAGTGGCTCAGGCTTGTTGACAGGAGGGGCTTGTTATGAGGCACATGAGCCCTATCAGGTAAAGAAGAGCATCTGGGCAGGTTCCAGAAACATCATTAACTTGAAGGCCTGCCCATTCATAGTTTAGTATAAGGACTGGGAGGGGGAAACTCTTGATCCAGGGAACATGCTAGCCAGCCTGGTTCTGTCCTGGTATGAGGGAAGCTGGTTCCAGAATCATTTTGGAGTAGCTTTACAGGATTGGGCTACTCATTTCCCTAACCACATCCCTGACTGGTGCACAAGCGATCTTCTAGGGATGAAGGCATGTCCCATCTTGAATTTCCCTTAGAATAACACACTCTGGAATAGTTTTCAGTAAGACAAATAGATGTGCACTAAAAGTGGGTAGGGGGTGCCACTATGAAATTTGATCCCATTGGCTAAGGAATGTCCAATAGTCATCCCCACCCACTGGCTACTCAACTATACAAAAATGGACCTAATCACCATCTCCCAAGAAGACTTTCTGGACCTACAGAAGCATTGAAGAGTCCTACACTGGCTGTCTGAAACCTGTGAGAAGACCTGAAGGTCGAGGCCTGTTCCTCCTTGTGCCATGGACAAAGAAGTAGACACCAAGGGTCAGTTGGCTGACTACCTGTGTACTACTGGTAAGCAAACCTCTACAGTATGTATTTTTCCAAAGTTGTCCAGCTGACCAGTAGCAACTCAAACTGAACTTAACCCTGCTTGTATCATCTGCCCCAGTAAGTTCTGGACCTAAGTTCTGTCCACCATGTCCTGGGAGCCTTAGATGTTGCCAAAAGTAGCAGCACCAGAAAGTCTGAAAAGATGGGACTTCAAACTTTTTGGGACTTCTAAGACTTCCACAGTGACAGCAGCAACTAGTGGCAACAGTGTCAGACTTTGAGGCAGCTTTATTGGCTATAGCTTCATGCTTGCCCATCTGGAGGATTTTTAGATCCACAAAACATTAAGATCAAAGGTAGAGTTCATGATCAGATGAAGACACAAAAATTATTATCAGGTTATTGTAGAACTTTGCAGAACTCCAAATTTAATTTTCTCCCCCTCAGAGCTTTATCCTCCAAAACCAACGGTAACGGTGGGACCTCATCCCGTGGCTATCATGCTTACAGAGGACATCAGCGGCTACAGCTTGCAGCCTTGCCCAACTAAAGGATTCTGACTTCCTTTCCAGAGACTAAATCTCAAGGTAAAATCTATGATCAGGACCACCTGCTCAGCGTCTCCAACCCAAGTTCCATCGTGGTAAGCGTGAAATCACGCTTAAGTCCTGGTCCAGGGAATAGAACTTCACATTGGCACTTTAATTTGTCATTGTGCTTTTTCTCTTAAATCTTACAAAACTCCTTTTAACATTTTGGTACTTCTAACTGCTCACAGATTTCCTCTAAGTTACGTCTTTCTTGTGTGAGATAGCTACCAGTGGTTGGTCGCAGGTTTAAATTACTGAAACCTTTGCCTGGACCTAACAGGATAGTGATTATTATGTGTGGTAGACTACCATCCATCCCAATTAGTAAGCCCTTACATATACGAATTGTGAATAATAGACTATTATTTACTACTGATATAATCAAAAATGTAGACCCTTACTGCGTGTAAGGAACAATCAGCGGTCTAGTGAACAAAAGTTTATAGAAGCACCTGCAGCAGCCATCTGACAAATACTGATTGTACAGGGCTAGCCAAATCCCAACTCTGACTATAATGGCCTGCCACACCTAAGGGCTGACTATTTGTGACGTGCTTCAGTATTACCTGTAAAGATGGTCCTGGGCACTATAGGATTCTGCCATGTAGTTCCCTGGGCTTCACTGCAATCCGGCAGTCACCTCACCCTCTCCTAGAGTTGGTATCAGGGGCCTCACTAACCTCACCCTCTCTATGATGAGTTTGAAAAGCAAAAGGCAAAAGAAAATGACTGAAATTGTCTATGGCAGTGTTTTACAAGCTTTTATGTCTTGCAACTCCCTTTTTTACAACAACAAACTTATGCAACACACCTAGCTTTAATGGACATGAGGCAAAAACATCCATGTTAAAAAAAGTAAGCAGCAATTTATCAGAATATAAAGGGCATGATTACAATGTCGGTCAGACTAATGTGGTAGGATTAAAGTCTGACCGCCATAGTATGATGACAGCGGTCGGAGTTTAAATCAGCCAGAGAATGAGATGTGGTCCCAACGGGCCTGTCATTCACTCAAAATGCCCTCATAATCCCTTAAGGACAGCGTTTCTACCGTCAGGATTATGATGTCGGTTTCAGACAGCCAGTCTATGATGGCCTTACCGACATGGATTTGCTGTCAGAAACTGACTTTGGGGGCCCCTAGCAGGGCCCCCTCCCCCCTTGTCCTCTGCATTTGGCCCTGGGGGGCACCTATGGTGCTCCCCTTAACATCCTTTCACCGTGTAGCAGACACAGTGAGGTTCATGCCACACGGTGCAGGGATGCTTAAAAACTTCAATTCTTCAATGGGAGCTTGTCCTACGGGCAGTTTCAGCACACCGCCAAGCTCCCATTGAAAAAGGGACGTTTGTGACCGCACTATGAGGCCGATTATGATGGCGGACGGACCTGAGTCCGTCCGCCACCATAGAGAAGGAGGGACCGTCCGCAGGGGCAGCGGCGGTCCCTCCGTGCTAATTAGGATGTGACCGCCACCCTGGCGGTCACATCCTGTATATTTATCATTGCGGCAGGTGCTGCTTAAAGCAGCACCCGCTGCAATGATAAAAATGTATGTTGTGCCTTTGCATGCACAAAGCGGCAGGCACCTCGCGGTGCCTGCCGCTTTGTGCAGGCAAATGCAGGGGGGTACCATAGGTACCCCCGATGTGCACCCCCCACCCCCCCTTCACCCCTGGGGGCCCGCAACGGGCCCCCAAACACAAATCCGTATGCCTTTACACGGCGGAAATGCCGCCGTGTAAAGGCATCTTTCTGCTGAAATCCTAATATGGCTGGCGGTGTCTGATAGACACCGCCAGTCATGTTGAAGCTTTTCCGCCGCGGACGGAAGGCGTCCGCGGCGGAAAAGCTGCGGACTGAAAAACGATCCCCCGCCATCCTAATCTGGCGGGGGGTCTTTTTCAGTCCGCAGCGGTAAACCCGCATCCTCCGGGCCGGCGGTGGCTTCCGCCGGCCCGGAGGATGCAGGAAAACCGCAATCGTAATCAGGCCCTTAGTGTAGTCGCATCCTAATTACATGGTTGAACTGTCCAGCTCTATGGTCAGTCGGTTCCTTCTACAAAACGGTGTTGGTCGGAGGCATCTCCAACCAACATTGTAATGAGGGCCTACGCCTAATATTGACCTCTGTCTTTAAAGAACAGAAAATGTGACAAGATAAACAAAGAATTTAAAGGGCCATGATTGGGTTGCAATTTCTAACCTGGAATGTCAACGGTCTGCGAGTGAGGGGTAGGAGACATAGAATCATACAATATCTGAGAGGCTCCCCCGCTCAGGTCATTGTCATTCAGGAGACCCACCTACTCTAACATGAGGTGGAAGATATGCTGAAAAGGCTCAAGTGGGTAGACAAGTTTCTATGCACAGACCGCAACACAAATATACGTGGGATCCTCATCATTTTTAAAAAACAGGCTAAGGCTCAGATCATAGACTTCCAGGAGGATCTCAGTGGGAGATGGCTCATTTCCAAAGTACGGCTAGATGGTAGGCCATTCACTTTGGTGGGCTATTATGGCCCCAATCTCGATGACCCTTCACACCTGAACAAAATTCCGAGTTATCTGATCACTTCCCAAGACCCGGTGATATGGGTAGGAGATTTTAATCTTGTTCTAAACCCCACCTTAGGTAAGTCCCCCAATTCCAGAGCATTGACGCACTCCAAATCCAGGCAAACCCTCATCTCAATAATGACAACTTTGGGACTTGCGGATGTATGGAGGGAGAGAGCGGGTAACACTCTGAGGGTTTCCTTTCAAAACCTCAAATATAATCATAAATCGAGAATTGGTTATGCTCTTTTTAGTTACATCCTCAAAGATGCTTTAAAGGACCTGGTTTATCTTCCCTCCCATTTATCAAATCACTCTGCCATCCTCTTTACTTTAACACTTTCCCAGCATATCAGACATACTACCTGGTCCTTTGACCGGACGACTTTGCTAAAGGATGAAGAGATAAGCTTCCTTATAGCGGACTCCACCTCATTCTTGGAAATCAATCTAAACTCTGCTACTATTGTGACTGTGTGGGAAGCACTCAAAGCTTATCTAAGAGGGTGTATAACCAACCAAGCCTCTTACAGAGGGAAGATATATAGAGAAGCAATGACAAAAATAGAGCAGGAACTAGCACTTATAGATCAGAAGAGTGGCTCCACCATTCGATCTTTTACTGACCAAGAGAGGCGGGAGGAGTTAAAGAAAAATTTGGAAAATCTACTTCACGAAAGGGTGGCTAAGAGGTGGGAGGCTAGCAAGCTCCAACACTTCGAATATGGAGAGGCTGCAGGCAAGGTTTTGGCCTGGAAAATTAAATCAGACCAAGCCAAAACATACATCAGGGAAAAAAGGGTGGGGGGGGAAGCCACCGCTAGGACCTCCAACCCAGGAATTGGAAGTGCCTTTCAATAATTCTTCCGGATCATCTATAAGGAGGAGATCACGGAAGACGTGATGGCCCGGGATGCATGATTAGATAAGATCGGAATGCCTTCCCTTTCACTAGAACAAAGTGATAGCTTGGACAAAGAAATATCAGAGGCAGAAGTCCGTAATGCTATTAACCGATTGAAGCGGGGGAAGGCAGCCGGACCAGATGGTCTACTAGGGGAGTTGTACCGTGTCGTGGGTCCCGCTATCATTCCAACATTGACGGCCCTCTTCAATGATATCTTTATGGAAGGCGTAGTACCTCCTGATGGGTACCGCAGATGCTGCACCGGGAGGAAGATGACAGGGAGGCCGCTTGTTGCTATCAAGACAACTCAAATATAAAAGAAGGAGAATAAGAAGAAACAGGAGGAAGTAATCAAAGCTCCCCTAGACCCCATGAGGTGACCCTAAGCTTCATAATAAAAGTTGAAGTGTACATAACAGAACGGTGGTCATCCCTGGTGCAGCAAACCTTTCCAGCATACGTACATCTTGATTAAGGTGAAAATTCTTTACGATATGGAAAAGATACCCCTAATGGATTAAGAAATAGAGGGTAAACTCAGAGGTTATATCATTATCTGTCTCACTTGATGTCCAAGTGATTTTTAAAAACCGTCCTGAAGAAGGTGTGACTCACTGGTCAAGACACCGAAACGCCGCGTCGACTCTTTGGTTTTTATATTATTGTTTTTGTATGACTATGCAATATGCGCAGCAGACGGGCGCAGCGGGCGCGCCGTCAGCGCGCCGAAGGCGCGCCAAAGGCAAGCCCGTCTGGGCCCGTCCGGACCCGGATGGCCCTTGGCCCCGTTACTCTGCCAGGTGACCCTCAGGAGCGAGTGACGTATACAGCTGACACATTACGAGCCCTACGTCCAAAAACCACCCTGACCTGCTACCACACGGTTACGGAAGGTAAGGTCTTTTCGACCTGTCCATACTGCAATCCGGTCCCCCCCCCTAAAAGCACTACACCGGCTTTGAAAGCCGGACTTCTCAATTGCCGCTCCCTTCCGAAACACGCCACCGAAATAAACCTCCTAATCCATGATCAGGATTACGACTTAATGTTCCTAACAGAGACATGGCTCTCTGATTGCACCGATCCGGATGTCGTCACAGCTCTCCCCACAGGCTATCTCTGCCAAACGTTAAATAGACCTAAAGGGAGGGGAGGTGGGATAGCCATAATCCACAGGCAACGATACGTCTGTAGGATGACGAACGCTGACATTGAGGACTGTGAGTGCGGCCAGTTTTCCATCCAAATCACTCCAGCCCTCACTGTAGCGGGGCTTCTGACCTATCGTCCCCCTGGGGCCCCAGGCAATTTCTCCAACTCTTTAGTTGAAGCCATTTCCCAACTAGCCTCCGCCACCTCCAACTTCCTGCTACTAGGTGATCTTAATCTCCACTTCCTTGACCCAACGGATCGTGTGGCAGTGGACATTAGACATGACCTTACAGCTTTAGAGGTATGTCTGGTGAATAAAGAGCCCACCCACGAGAAGGGCCATCTATTGGATCCCATCTTTACCAATATTCCAACGATGACCACCGACCCTCCGGTGACCCTTCCATGGACTGACCACTTCCTGGTCCCCTTTTTCTGGGAAACTCCCATGTCTAATTACTCTATTCCTAAAACCCAGGTTACTGATCGCCAATGGCATAAATTGTCATCTGATATTTGGGCCCGCTCTCTTACCGATTCCACTCCCGAGCTTTCCTCGGACCCAAATGTGGCCGATAAACAATTCAGTGACTGGATTACGTCATCTCTTGACACTCTGCTTCCAAAAATCACTACCCTTAAACAACCTAAAAAGATATCCCCTGCTCCGTGGTACACTCCAGAGCTTAAAGCCTTACGGCAAGAATGCAAAAAGACCGAACGCTCTTGGAGACGTGATAAAACAGGAGCGAACAAAAATATCTACTCCATCTCTCTTCTCAATTATAAAACAGCTATCCGGAATACCAAAAGCGTGTTTTTCCAGGAGAGAATAGAGAGAGCAGGTGGCTCCGGGAAGGAAGCATTTGCTATCCTGAAAGAACTCTCAAAACCACCAGAACAAGATCGTGGACCCCCCTCTGACCCTAAAGCTGATCAAGAGAAATGCCAACAACTGGCTAACTTTTTCCAGGACAAAATCCGATTAATCCTGGATTCAATTCCTCCCCTGTGCCCGAGGGAAGAAACCGTTTCTCCATATCCGACTCCTCCCACCGGCCTATCCACATGGGGCCAGGTCACTCCAGATGAAGTGCGGACGACGCTTAACTCTATGAAGAGTGGTTCCCCCAGAGATCCTGCTCCTCTTCGGATTCTTAAAGAGGTAGCCCCTTCTATCATCCCTGCCCTTACTCAGTTGATTAATACGTCACTTCAACAGGGAGTTGTGCCCCAGAGTTGGAAGAAGGCGGTGGTAAAGGCCTTACTGAAGAAACCCACTCTGGACCCCGAAAACCTGGCGAATTATCGGCCCATTTCCTTACTCCCAGGAGTAAGTAAAATTGCGGAAAAACTCATCAACAAGAAACTTTCGCAATATCTAGAGGCTAACAACAAACTGAAAAACTCCCAGACGGGCTTCCGACCAGGACAGGGCACGGACATCGCCCTCCTGGCGGCGGTAGAGGAAGCCAGAACGCTGCTAGATGGTGGAGGATCAGTGGCAGTGATCCTCCTCGACCTTAGTGCAGCGTTCGACACTGTTGACCACCAGCTCCTCATCGAAAGGCTTGCAAGAGTTGGTCTAGAAGGCACAGCCATATCCTGGCTCACATCCTTCTTGACACAACGATCTTACCAGATCTGGGAGAAGAACGCCCGTTCCTCCGAAATGCCCCTCCAATGTGGTGTGCCTCAGGGCTCCTCCCTGAGCCCTACATTATTTAACATCTATATGTCCACATTGGAGGAGGTCATCACCCCTTTCGGAGTGAGTGTCATCAGCTATGCTGATGACACACAATTAGTGGTGTCATTGTCCCATCCCAAACAACAGAAAGCCGATCTTCTTAACTGCCTCACGCAGGTCCATCACTGGATGAACATATCAATGCTAAAATTAAACGGGGCAAAAACCGAGGTCCTTGTACTCGGCCCAAAAGGAACCTCACTTCCTCTAGACATGTGGCCAACATGTCTAGGACCTCCCCCAGACCCAAAGACAGAGGTGAAAAGTCTGGGTGTCTGGATCGACTCGGAACTCTCATTCGCCCCACAAGCAAAAAAGGTCGTAGGGACCTGTTTCGGTCTGCTAAAATCCCTGAGGAAAGTCCTGCCCCTTCTTCCTCCGAAATCGCAAAAACTATTAGTCCAGGGTCTTATTATATCTAGACTGGACTATAGTAATGCGATCTATTTGGGTGCACCGGAAGCAACATTGAATAAACTGCAGAGGATCCAGAATACTGCTGCCCGGATCATTACCAACACCCCGGCCAGATCATCGGCTAAGCCTGCCCTCAAACTCCTGCATTGGCTCCCCATAAGGGAGAGAATTAAATTTAAGGCCCTGTGTCTGGTGCACAAAACCTTGAACAACCAAGGCCCTCCAATTCTCCGAAATTTCATTACCCCATATATAGCCACAAGATCCCTTCGCTCTAATGCAGAAAATCTTATCAATGCCCCAAGGTTTAGGAAAGCACGGTCAGGAGGAAGACGGTTCTCGGTCCATGCGGCCCGTCTCTGGAACTCCCTCCCTCGGGATCTTCGTCTGGATCCCCAATACCTCCGTTTTAGGAAACGATTAAAGACACATCTTTTCCCCTAGCCCCTATGTTCTTCTCGTAAACTCAGCCTCAGTCCTCAGTTTCATGTCTTCTAGGTTCCTCAGCGCTGGGATACTTCCGGGTGACTACGCGCTTTATAAAAATAAATAATAATAATAATAATAATAATAATGTGATGTACTGTAACGTGATGAAATTTTAATAAATTACTGTTTTTAATACATACAAATATAGAAAATCTTTTTTGAATGCCACAGGAATTATATATGTTTTATTCTAAGTGTGTTCTGTTGACCTCGAGTATCTAATTGATAAAAAAAAATTTTTGATCTGTACATCAATTGGGGTCCAGTCGAATGACAGGACCAGGGGAGACACAACAATAGTGTTGATGTCGTGCTAGGTCCTTTGAGAACAAGGGGCCATGACAGAGGGTACTCCCTGACAACTAGGGACTTTCTTGTGTTCTAACAGTAGTACCTCCTGAGTCATGGAGGGAGGCAACGATAGTTCTGATTCCCAACCAGAAAAGGATCCGACCGACTGTGGGTCTTATCAGCCGATCTCGCTCCTAAATGACGACTATAAGATCTTCGCAGCCATTTTATCAGCACGGCTTGGGAGCGAGATCGGCTCAATAATACACGAAGATCAGAAGGGATTTATAAGGGGGAGCCAGCTGGCAGACCTTACCCACAATCTGATCAGCGTAATTGACATCCCCTCAATCTTCTCTCTACCCCTGGGTAACCTGACCCTGGATGCTACCAAAGCCTTTGACAGGGTCAACTGGCCCTATTTGACTGCTGTAATGAGGAAGTTTCGGTTTGGGGAAAGGTTTTTCGAGTCATCAGCCTTTTATACAGGGACCCTAAGGCTAGTCTTATGATTAATGGTGCCTGCACTGAGCCCTTCCAAATTATGAGGGGTACTAGGCAGGGCTGCCCGCTCTCCCCTCTCCTATTCAATTTATATATAGAACGTTTCGTGCAAGTTCTGAGAGAGGAGCCTAGTATCTCCCCCTTCGAATTTGGAGGGTGGGTGAAGCGGGTAGGACTCTACGCCGGTGATATCCTTATTTATACAATAGATCCGGTTGAAGCTTTTCCCACAGTTGTAAAAAGGGCAGAGGAATTCGGGCGGATCTCCGGATATGAAATCAACGTGGGAAAGACAGAGATCATGACCTGGAACCTAGATAACTTACAGCTTACAGTGACCCCTTCCATGCGTTACCTGGGTATAAGGATCACTCAGGATATTAGCAAGAAAGCACAGACCAACCTGGACCGGGTTTTCCGAGTATGCAGGGCACTACTAAAATCTTGGTCCTTTCTTCCTTTGACCATTCTTGGGAGGATAAGCCTGGTAAAAATGTCTATCCTCCCCAAATTTACATTTATATTCAATTCTATCCCATTAGCCTTTGATAAAAAACAGCTTCAAAAGTGTCAGCAGGGAATTAACTCTTTCATTTGGAGATACAAAGCAACCAGACTGGCATGGAAGAAATTAAGGCGGAGGAGGGAAAAGGGTGGGCTGGCGCTGCCAGACTTACAGTACTACGCTTGGGCATTCCAACTAACCCATTCAAGGATGCTGTTAAAAACTCCATCAAATTCCTCTAACGGGAAAATGTTTAAAGCCATGCTAGTTGGGGCAAACCTGCCACTAGATGGATTTCTATTCAAGTTTGGTGATCAGAGATTCTTTAAAAAAGTGAGACTAAAGATTTTACAATCATTGGCGAAGGATTGGGTGCAAATAAAAACAAGAGTAGGGTTGGCCTATTTTTCAAACTCGCCCCGATGCGGGACTCCCCGGGGCTTCCCCATGTTTGAAAGACAGTCTAGCAGTCCCTGTTAAGGAGGCTGGGATCCTAAGATGGGGAGAACTATTAGCAGGAGGAATGTTGGTGGAATGGGAAGAGTTGTGCGAGAGGGTTGGCCCTGCCTTAACGAGTTTCAAATATGTGCAACTTGCTAGTTGGTACCGGGAGCTGTTTAGGAAAAAGACTCAAGTAGGGAAGAACAGCTTCCTGGAAAAACAATTGGTAGAGAAGCAAGGGGGGAGTAAGGAGGTGGCATTTTGGTACTGGTCAATTCTGGAGGAGGTGGATGGGGACTTCACTCTTCCTGAGGAGTTGTGGGGTTTGGACATAGGTGCTCAAGGTGACTTATGGATTAGATCTTTCACTCTCCTGTGTAAAGCTGTTAAGCCAGCGTGGTTGAGGCGAAATCACCTACAGTACATCAAGCTTATCTTTCCCCTTTAAGGCTTTCCAAATTCCAGCCAGGAAAGTGCTGTAATAAGTGCCTCCTCCCCGCAGCCTCCGATATCCATATGTTCATGGAATGTCCTCATATAACCGCTTTCTGGGACGAAGTAAAGGTCACCCTGGACTCAATTCTTAAAACATCAATATCCCTCACTCTGCCACTAATAATATTTGGGTTGGACGACAATCTTACGGGGCCAGCAGGAACTTTTCTATTTTACGCAATCCTCCTCGCAAGACAGCAGATCTGTAAATGTTGGGTCGACTCTAAGGCACCATCGCATGCTGGTTGGCTAATGTCCCTGTATGAAACATCAAAGGTGGACATGGCCAGATCCTGCAGTAAACGCAATCTCACTTTTTGGAATCTGTTGGTTCAGTGGAGATAGAATGATCACCAGGCCAGCCCAGGGTTTTTTTTTTTTGTTTGTTTTTCCCCGGGGCCTATACACTCCATGGCCCTGGTTGTGGATTCGCTCAAGAAGGTTAACAACGAACCTGGTCCAGCAGGCTGATATCCGCATAGATGGAGTAAAACATCCTTGAAAGCATCTTCCGCCAATCTGGTACATTTGTTCTGGGCTTGGGTAAGGTGTATGAATGAAATGAAATGAAATGAAAAATTGCATTTGTATAGCGCATAACTGCCCTGGGGCCTCGCAGCCCGGTGCCTAAAGGACACCCACGGTGGTTGGCGTTTTTTTTCTTTGGAACGAGGGTCTGGCAAATGAGGACAATAAATTTTAAAAAAAAGAATTTAAAGGCACCTTTATTTATTGCATGGACTTGAACAGCTCACCAAAAATCGTCTCATGACCCACCCGTAGGTCACAATTTGGGAAACACTGGTCTATGGTTTACGGGGGCTATTTGTACAGCACTTGTTTACCAAAGCATCTGCTGCTAATAGAGAATTGCTAGGACTACCTAATCTCCCCGTGCCTAACAAAAATGAATGTATCCTCATGTAATGCAACTGGTTCAATGTAGAGCGCTCTGATACCGGATTCGGGTCAAGTTTGGGCTATATAAAACTCTGTAAAATAAAATAAAACATAAAAAAATTAAAGCATTTATGACAGTTACATAAAGGTAGGTGTTAATAAACGATCATACAAACGTCACTGTCTTTAGTTGTTATGGCTTACTTGACAACTTGCATCTTCAAGGCTAAACTGTGATCAATATGGATGTCAAGGTTTAGAAATGAATCTAGGGGAATGGGTAATGTACCCATTGCAAAGGGCCACATGTGAGAGTCACAGAACAATTTTAGAAGGAAGTGAGAATTTCAATTTTGTTTCTTAAAATTGGAGACCATCTAACGATAGGAAACTGATAGGTCGGCCAAAGAAATGCGTGCATCAGTATATTGGTCTGCAGTGCTGGAGAGACCAGAATTCAGTTTGTATATTATCAGCAAACATATACAAATGTGCTTCCAATCATGAGACCCTGAGCTATGCCAACACAGAGGCACTCGAGTTCGGTGAGACAGGAGATCAATATATTGGTTGTCAATCTTCCTGAAAGGACTCAATCACTTTACTACTGATATGCTTATAATGTAGTGTTTTATCTAGGAAACCTGAATCGATATTCCTATTTTATGCCCTTGTCCGGTTATAATCAATAATGTCCATACAACGGCATAATAATCATATCCATAATTCAGTCATAGCACATGCTGTCACATTAAGCAAGGCTACTTCTCCGGCACCCTAGTAAAGCATACCGAGTTCTCTAAACAAAACCACGCCTCCAGCAACCTGGGAAATCCCCCTTGCTATTGTTTTGATTTCGTCCTAGAACTCCTGTAAAGCACTGTAAGAACGGCCAGTTCTTAGTGACATCTTTATTGACGTCTTATGTCCAACCTTACGTCAAACCCAGGCACCTTTCAGGTATAAATATACCAACGTTGCCTTAAGCGAACACACGGTGGTAAATCTGGAGCAGAGCAGCTATCTACTTCTGAAAGCCCAGCTGATGCGAGAGCCCACGGACGCTGCCCCTCCTCTTTGACGCTTTGAGAAAGACGCTGTTTTTTCTCCTGCCGAGAAATCCAGCTCCGGCGTTTCCAGCCTACCCTTGCGGGTTGCTGGGATATCGAGTCCTGAGAGAGAGATACCAGACCTCCTGCTTTCTATTACCCAGGTACGGAACTGACTAAACCCTTACAGAGAATTCTTGAGTCAGATTCTTGGCAAAACAAACTTAACTTAAACTGCTACTTACTTACTCCTTCCCACGTATTAGGCTTAGGTCAGGTACACCGGGGTAGGCGTATTTAGAAGCACCAGTTGAGTATGATTAGTCAATGTATATTTGTATGTATATATTTTATCTATTTTAAAGTATCATATGGCTAAGAAACCATATCAATGCTTTAGCAGTATTATTTTATAATCCTCCTTTTACTGTACGCACTTTACTTTACCATGAGTATTACAATCGTGGCAATTCATTTCTCTTGTATGAGGAAGAAGACTGCTAAATAAATAACACCTTTTATTGAAAACGCCCGTCTCTCTTTTCTCTGCATTCTGGTGAAACTAAGTACGCACATTTGACTGAGTGAAATAGCTGTCTTTTGTTTTCACACGACTCTAGAGATACACTCTTATTCAGGGAGAGCAAAGTTGTCATGTTTTATGGTTGTCAGAAGCTAATCCCTTCTTGTCTATCCAGGGAGGTTAAACTCCTCCTCGTTTATTCGAGAAAGTTTCTAGTGACCTCTGAGCTAGCTGGCAAACCTTAAGTCTAATATAGTCAGTAGAGACCTAGATAACCTCAGTCCTACGTCTACACTGCTGAATATATTATTCCAATGCGTAGAGCCTATTGGGAATATAGGAACTACACTACATGGCGCCCAACGTTTGGTAAGGCGATAAATCTAACGCAAGACGTTAGAGTAACTCAGTCGTGCTTTTTCACACAGACCCTTTTTCCCGTAAATACTCCAAAAGACGTCTGGAGTGGGTAAAAGGTTAAAATCCACCGGAACTTAGTAGGAAGAGATTTCTATGTATAGTTTTTGGTTTAGTCAACGTTGAAGGATACAGTGTTCCAAAAATATTGTGCACCTAATCTTTGTTTCCTTGAAACCTGATCTGCAACAAAAAACTTTCTGTCAGTAAAAATGACAGAAAGTGAAGAAGAAAGGGAGACAGCTAGAATAGCAGCTCGACTCCTAGAGGATGACAATAGTCTCCTGCAGACCGACCCGAATGCAATACTCATTCCGGTCAATATAAGAAAAACTATAACTCTTAAACTTATAGAGAATGGACTAACATCGAGAGGTGGTATAGTCGTATTCGTAATTGAGGCACATGAATATCGGCAGACAGAGGTATTCTATTCATGGATAAACTTTCCAGCAGCAAACGTTGTCACACACGAATTCCACTATTACAAAATAGAGGAACCTCCGGAAGAGTACACTCCTTTCGAGGAGGTGGAAATCCCATTAAAATACCAAGAGCACCTGCTTTGGTTTAAAGGCGCCCTAAAACATAATAATCACATCACCAGGCTCGGTCCACTAGGTAGACCAGGAGCAACATGGCCGGTTCTAGCCAGCTACACACCACATCCAGACATTGAAAAAATGTCAATACCAGAACTTTTAACACAGCTAAAACAACTGATTAAAATTCATAGACAATTAGTCCAATATGTAATGCGGACTTCAACAGTGCAACCAGCTATTAACATTCCACAGCTGACCCCTCATCAGGGGAATACAAATAAAATAACACCACAGAACATACAATCATGTCTGGGTAAAGTACCCATAAAACGGGAACAAATTCCATTCTGGTTAGCACAAAAAATCACTCAAATAGAGGCGGTATTTCCGGATACTACCCCTACTGAGAAACACAGAATCATAGAAAAATCCTAGGAAGAGATAGTTTGGGTGGGAAACCCGTAAAACCCCAACTAACTGAAAATCCTGAAAAGATATTTATTAAAAATAATCTAAACACTCCAAAAAAGAGCTGGGATGGAAATAAACAATCCACTCCCAAAGAAAAAAGATTCCAGTCCAGAGGAAGGTCTCCTCGGCGGAGAGAAAGATCTCCGGACCAAGGACACAAGTCTCCCTAGAGGGAGCCCTCTGAGAAAAGATACAACCTTAGAAATAGGGATAATCTAAAGAAACCTGATAGATATCAAAATATTGATACACGTCCCTCTCGATCTTTTCAGACTTCCTCGCAGAAATCGGAAAGAAGGGGACGATCAGAACAAAGGGAAGAGCACGTCAAGTCCAAAGACAAAGAACCTGCTCATCAAAGTAAAAAATTACAATTTCCAAGAAAGAAGGTAGCCAGCATTAAAATAGTCAAACATGCCGAGGATACTGAGGACACAGCTGAAAAACGGAGAGTGGGCCCAGACAGTGCTAGACAGCGCAGCAGAAGTGACCATAGCTCGCAAGATCCTGATGAATCATCTGGAGACAGTGGACACGAATGAATACATTCAAGTGGAAACTGCAGACAGCAGAATTAGCAAACCTCATAAAATATATGAGATAACACTACGTATAGAGGGAGATAAGACTAGGAAAGTAAGGGGTCTATTTTGGGATAACCTTTCCAAAGGCTATGACATCCTTTTAGCTGAAAAAGACTGGCCACCAGAGTTTGTCAGGGAGTGCCCTCATGGCGAAGAAATGATTATGCCTGCCTTCTCAAATCACATTCCAATTCATAAAAAATATACACTTGCAAGAAAGTGGGCTGTAGCCCAAGCTCCTGCATTATATAAAAATCATGTAGGATGGGATGAGGCCTCTCCTCCTCACAAAATCCAATTAAAATGTCAACCAACTGCACAAAGGCAGTACCCAATTAAGCAAGAAGCTAAACAACAGGTCAGGGAGATCTTAGATCAACTTGAATACCAGGGGATGATTGAAACATGCACCTCACAAATGAACAATCCTTTGTTTCCTGTCTCCAAGCCAGACGATTCATATTGTCTAGTTTTGGACTACAGACACCTTAATTCATGTTGCAAGACATTTGCAGTACAAAACTCACACAGTGCAGCACTAATGAATAACATCGTGCGCAAAAAATACAAAACAACATTAGACATCTCTAATGGATTCTTTTGTCAAAACATAGCACCTGAAAGCAGGTATATGACCGCTTTCTCAATAATGGGCTCGCAGTTTATTTCTGTCGACTCCCACAGGGGTTCAAGAATAGCCCAGGATTATTTTCAGCAAGAGTAGCAGAGTTACTACAAATGTATGATGATGAGGCATTATCTTATGTCGATGACATCTATCTGACAGATGATGACTTGGATACTCACTTGAAAAGAGTGAACACCATAATACTTGGGTTCGCAGCAGAGGGTTACAAATTCAACTTTAAAAAGTCACGAATTGCCCATCTAACTGTCCTGTTTTTAGGATATGAATTATCAAGTGAAGGCAAAAGCCTAGCAGACCATTTCTTAGAGAAGTGTGCTGTACTCCAAGCACCAAAAACGCTGAGGAACTTACAATCAATACTAGGTTTCCTGAATTTCAGAAGAACTTACATTCTAAATTATGCAGAGAGGGTAAAACCTCTCTATGAATTAATAAAACCTGATTTTAAACCAATTAATTGGACTCAAAAACACACAGAAATTTTGAGATCTTTGCAAACAGACATGTTAGCAAAAACAAAATTGCAAACTCGCGATAATACACGCAACCTTGTAATCCGAGTCATCCCAGGAAGATGCAGATTCACGTACCTGACCTCTAATGAGGGAGAAAAGGTACCAATAGCATACAAATCACATTTGTACACAAAAGCTGAAATGAAATTTAGTTCAACGGAAAAAATTCTAACTGCGGTTCAGACTGCTGTAGCAACAAAAGAACTCTTGCACAAGGCAAACGAATAATAATCGTTACACCAGTATCAGCCCTAGAAGCGGTAACAAAGGCAAGCATTCCGAATGCTAAAGCGCTACATCCGAGATGGATCCAATGGGTTAATTCTCTTGTTGCAACAGACGTACTTTACGAATTTGATCCTGATTTGAAAACACAAGAATTTCTACAATATGAATATGAATGTCCTCTGCCGACCGAAATCCTGCCTCTAGAACACTACGGCTGTATAATATATACAGACGGATCAGCACAACCCGCAGTTGGGGGTAAGAAGGCTTACAGTGCTCCGTGCGCGATTGTTAAATGCCGGTGGCGCGGAGGTAAATTGAGACCACTGGTAACAATGCCACAATCTGTAAAAAACAATTCAACAGACTGAATTAATAGCTTTAAATATGGCGCTCGACATTGCCGATCGCTAACTCCAGACACTAATAGTGTGCGATTCGCATTCCTGCGTCAAATCATACAATGAAGACTTGCAGAAATGGGTTGAAAACGGTTACATAGATGACACAGGTGCCACAATTAAGCAAAAATCGCTTCTGGGAACAAGTAGTTCTTGTAAAGAAAGAACTACAAAAGACTCACGTGATACATACACTGAGTCATCAGCGTGATGGCGTTCACGCTGCAGGGAATTCATCGGCTGAAACAGCCACAGCGGAAGCAACTAAACCGGCTTCCGTAGCCACAAAAAAGCGTCCAGCAAAATACATAGACGGGGAAACCGTGCTGGCGGTAAAAACTTCTTCAAAAGGCGACTGTGCAGCATTACCCGTGAACTATCCACTCAATTATACATACATAATCGATGGAAACTCCGTTCCTTTTGCTCGAATCCCTGGAGTGGGGGATAGAGTAATTCCAAACATGAACAGGAGAGTCTTGCTAATAGCAGACGCACACATGGGTGAAGGTCTAGGGCACCGAAAGATCAAGGAATCTCTGAAGGAATTACAATCAGAATACTGGTGGCCGGGAATGAGCCTGCAACATTACAAATTTGTAATGAGCTGTCAAAACTGCAACAGAGCTCACAGTGGCGAACCGACCGAAATAGTGCCAGAACACCTAATTGAAAGCAAAAGGTGATCTATTCTCATGATTAAACAGGAAACATGCGTCCCTATGTATATTATTTAAGACTAGATTCACTTAAAATGTAGACACCAGCGCTCGGCTGACGCCAGAACTGTTATAAAAGATTTGCGAGTCTATATCGGCATATACGCAATTGGCATGCTACATTCTGATCATGGTCCTGCTTTTAGCTCTCAAGCTTATAAGGAAGCCATGACCAGCATGGGCATTGCATTGCGGTACTCTTGTCCCTTCCATCCTGAGGGAAACGGGATTGTGGAAAGAAAAAACCGAGACATAAAGCAATCTATAACGGCGAGGGTATTAGGTACGGGTACTGGGTGGGTCCAACATTTAACAAGTGTCCAACGTAGTCTTAACAATCTGCCAAGAAATTCTCTAAAAGGTTTCAGTCCGTATGAACTATTGTTCGGGACTAGAATGCATATTCAGGACCTGGATAGTCAGACTTCAGTGGTAGAAGAAAAATGCTTTGATATCAAAGATCGTTTGGCTATTTTACAGGACTTAAATGAAACAAGAAAAGACCTGAGCAACGTAAAGCTAAAACACCAGCCAACAGCCACTGAAGAGAAACCACCTGTCCCAGCAAGGCCTGCCTGGATTCCAAAGATTGGGGATCTGGTCAGAGAGACGATCGCGGTGAAGAAGGAATTTGGGCCTTCTTACAGAAAAGTAGTACCTGTCTTAGCTGTCAACGGAACAAGATCAGTTATACTACCGCCCCTTGCTGGTAAAAAGGAGAACGGAGTTGTATCCATCGACCTGATAAAACCACAATCATGTGGCCGATAATAAGTAGTAGGTCCAGTGGACTCCCAACAAATAGCAGAAGACCAAATCTTGCTACAATCCAAGAGGTTCAAACTGAGAGACTAATCACATTTGATAAACCTGCAGTGATTAAAAAAGGACTGTGCAATAATGCCATGGAACTTGTGCCTCTTGAAGCCCAAATTGAAACAGTTCATCATGAAACACCTGTCTACAACGATGTAGCCACAGACTATGCTAATGAAACAAAGAAAATTCCAAAAGCAAATAAAAATCCGGAAGCGATTCCAACAATTGACAGAACTGCATCTGGCTACTTCATCAATTTCGATGACTTTTCTGAGGATCCAAGCGAGCCTGAAGAACAGCCAACAACTGAATCTTTTAAAAACAAAGTAACAGAACTCTTTCATCAACTCAAAGAAACCTATCTGATTTCTCCATGGATTGAATTTTGGATTGTGTTAGGTGTACTTTTCCTCCTGCTTTGGCTCATCATGGTTCTTTGTTTGGGAAAATTCATTGAGGGAAAATACAGTACAATGGACACAGCAAGTCAGAACATTAACTTGATCCTAAAACCACACAACTCATCGCACATCGAGAAAAGAGAACTATCATCCGTGAATGTTACAGCCAATCCAATACCAGGTGGGGTAGCTTGGGACAAAACAGATTACGATATTTATGGCCCGGTCGAGCTCCTGAAGTATCCACACCAGTTTAAGATTTCATTGAGTGACTTTGTAAAATCGAGCACATTCTCTGATGATTGGGACTTTGAAAGTATTAATGATATGATGTCAGATTTAGTAATGTCAGCTAAATTTACAGAACATGATTACTTGCAGGGTTCATCTAATTATGACGAATTGTACTGCTACAACCACTTTGTGCATCACTATTTGCATAAATCTGCTCAACCTAGAAATGTTTTAAATTATAATCAATGGGAACATTGTGCAACTCCACCAAAAGGTAGTTCAAAAACATTTTTTGAGAAATTCCCATACTTCTCAGGGTTTAACACAAGTGAAGCAGAAGCCTTTTATTTCAAAATGTTAAATAAGACAGGAATGAAAACAATGCTGACAAACACTAAATTAATCTATTCAGAAGCATTTTATGAAAAAATTACTACATTTGGTTTTGATTTTTGGAAAAACAATATTGAAACAAAAACCATCTGGGGTACCAAAGATTGGCAGGTCCGAGGTATAGAATCTTTTTTTAGAGCCTGCATGATCCCAGAACAAATTATATTCTTGAATGATACCATTCAACAGACAACCTGTCTTGGCCTAGCCAAAACTAAAGACTTGAACAAACCGTCTATTCCAAAGCCAACACCTGACAATAATAGCACTACAGATGTTGAAATAGACGTATCCCATATTTTTACCCAAAACAGAACACATCCTGATTGGAAAAAATGGTTGATCTGGCCCACAGACACAAATAACTGTCAAGATAGATTCCTGAACAAAATACAGGGGTTCAAATTGACCAGGCCAGACCCTAGATACTCCCAGAGACAACATCCAGGGATAGTTACAACATACAGTGTAGGAAAACTCTGCCTCGAATGGCTACACACAACCACACTGGCAGAAATTAAGCAACACTTGACTTTACTTAAAGACGGTGCTGACTTGCGTGATTTCATAAAGGGACCACGCAAACAGCGTCAAAAACGTTTCATAGCGGCCAGCATATACGCAGCTTACAACGAAGCTTGGAAAATAATGCAAATTGAAACAGCAGAAAAAATACGGGAAATTGACCGTATTAATTTGGAAAAATCACTTTCTGTTGTGGACAATGGGTTAATGACTCTGTCTTCCAGAATATATTCACTGGACAGCATTGTATCATCTGCTATAGATATAATAGAACAGGACTTGCTAATGTTACAACATGGTCAGTCACAATTACGTTCTATTGTACAGCTAGGCTGGGCGTTACAAAATCTGCGTTCAGGCTACGTGCCTTGGCGTTTAATCAACACAACGTCATTATTCTCTATCTTTAACCTTACTGATACACAAATCAGCTTGGCACAGAAAGGAGCAGAATATACAATTCTGAGCATTGAAAAACTAGAGAGATTACCATTGACAATGTCAGAACGACCTGTCATTGAATGGATAATACACGGAATAATAACTATTCCGATAACAACTTTTAAATTTAAATTCTGTCAAGAATATATACCAGCAGGCCAGTATGAAGGTTGGGTAAAGGGTACATTAAGTCATCATGGAAATTACCTTACACACACACATGTTATAGTGAAAAGGAACAGAATGTATTTCTCAGTGGTAATAATTGTAAAAGATCACTAAGTGGTATACTTCTGTGTCAAGGTATTAACCTGCATGGGGCCTGTGAGGGGACTTCAAATAACCTTTCATGTCACCAGCATGGCACACCTGCAATTTGAATAGAGCCATTCTTTAGACGGCTTTCTAACGGGAGCTATATTCTAATAGTGGACCACAGATGTTGTGGCATGGTGCCAGGAAAAACTTATCTAGTTAGCGTTAGTTCCATGGTCACTTGCTGTATGCAAGTATTGTTTCCAAACAGCACTCCAGACAGGGAGGAAAACATTTGGCCATTTTTGAATATCTCTTCTATTCGAATTGATACTTTAAGCAGAATAAAGTCTGTCCTTTTGCAGACAACTGTGCCCTTGACGTCATCAAAAGAAACGTATGATCTGCAAGTCGCAAGGACAACGGCAGAGATACATAGCCTTTTATCAGCAAATTGCCCCCTACATTTCGCAGAAATGTTAAGCCAAATCCTAAATATGTCCGATACTGGAGGTATCCCACATGTATTTAAGACAATTTTTTCGGGACTGTTAACACCCTTCACAACAGTTCTGGGCATTTTTCCTAATTTTGTCCATTCTGTCTTTGGTGGCCTACCACTCCTGTTGGGACTCGTAGCAGGCATTTTATTTTTGATTCTCCTGCTTCGTTATGGCAAGCCAAAACGCAGACAAGACTGCAGCAACAATGGAAGAAACGATCCTAGCTATACGCTATCGGGACCGCATAACTAAAGTCCTTGGATTAGCCCGGCTAAGAGATCTGAATATGACCTGGTTTCTTTCATTGAGACCCATCTGGCAGAATTGTATCTTACCTGTGCTTCGATGTATGCTATGCGGAGAAGAATGCGTGTTGGACATCTGTCTTACACTACAATCAGAAGTACCATTGGATACAGATACTTTGCTAAGTCCTGTAACGGCTCATGCATCGTGTTGTCCCCAGCGGTTACCCATCCTGATGACGGCATTCGTTGAGACTTCACCACTGCGATTAAAGGGTAGTGAAGTACGAGATGAGAGCAACATCACCCAGGTACGACCTTCTGTGAGCACTGCTGATCCTGTCATCGATGATAGCAATCATGCTCACGACTGCACAGTTGCGGCATTTTCCAACTTGGTCGAACTTTCACCTGAAGCGGTAAACCACTTTTTGGAAAGTCTGTCTGAAATGATGTTTTCCCCCGAACAAAAAAAATAACTTTAAAGCAAACTAGTACACAGCGTTCCCTGAACTCTGAATTCGGCCTTCGGCTTTGATAAACAGAAGCTACTGAACATATTTGGAACTATATTTTTTTTCATCTCTCCCCTGAAAGCGAAATTTGTCTTTTTCCCGATTCCAAAATATTTACCTTTTTTTTTGGCACATGTACTCTGCTTGAAGTAGAACTATTCTTAGAGAACAGAGCTTCTATTTTAGGACCTCTAACGACAATATATCACGTCTAGCACATTTACAGCAACTGTATTTGGATGTATGACGTTATAACGCATACTTTTACTCCGCAGACCATTACAACGCGACTTTTACTCCGCATACCGTTACAACGCATAGCGCCTTGGGGCGCTGGATAGTGGTAAGTATAATTTACTATTCTAACTCCAGTCCCCGTGGACCCTAGGGAAGGTGTTGGATAGTAAATTGTACTTATTCCCTATCCTAGAGCGCCCCCCAGCGCAATGCGTTGTAATGGTATGCGGAGTAATGGTCGCGTTGTAATGGGTCTGCGGAGTAAAAGATCCGTTGTAACGGGTGTATACCACTGTATTTATATGTGATGGAATGGTCTCTCACCTTTTTTTTTCTGTATTAAGAGCCATTTCATGTGTACATTTCGCAAATCATTCATGCTGATATATATATGCATACCTTTTTAATGAATGATTACACTGCTTGAAAAGCGTACAGTACCTATAATCATTTTCATGTATTTTCGCATACACCATTTCAAATGCAAAAATGTATTTTGGGGTGGGTTGGTATACACATGCACCTTTTATGTTTACTATTGCTTAAGTTTTAGTAATGATGGACATTAATTCGTGGAGTGGGTTTAGTGTTTTATCTAGGAAACCTGAATCGATATTCCTATTTTATGCCCTTGTCCGTTTATAATCAATAATGTCCATACAACGGCATAATAATCATATCCATAATTCAGTCGTAGCACATGCTGTCACATTACGCAAGGCTACTTCTCCGGCCCCCTAGTAAAGCACACCGAGTTCTCTAAACAAAACCAAGCCTCCAGCAACCTGGGAAATCCCCCTTGCTATTGTTTTGATTTCGTCCTAGAACTCCTGTAAAGCACTGTAAGAACGGCCAGTTCTTAGTGACATCTTTATTGATGTCTTATGTCCAACCTTACGTCAAACCCAGGCACCTTTCAGGTATAAATATACCAACGTTGCCTTAAGCAAACACACGGTGGTAATTCTGGAGCAGAGCAGCTATCTACTTCCGAAAGCCCAGCTGATGCGAGAGCCCACGGACGCTGCCCCTCCTCTTTGACGTGCTGAGAAAGACGCTGTCTTTTCTCCTGCCGAGAAATCCATCTCTGGCGTTTCCAGCCTACCCTTGCGGGTTGCTGGGATATCGAGTCCTGAGAGAGAGATACCAGACCTCCTGCTTTCTATTACCCAGGTACGGAACTGACTAAACCCTTACAGAGAATTCTTGAGTCAGATTCTTGGCAAAACAAACTTAACTTAAACTGCTACTTACTTACTCCTTCCCACGTATTAGGCTTAGGTCAGGTACACCGGGGTAGGCATATTTAGAAGCACCAGTTGAGTACGATTAGTCAATGTATATATGTATGTATATATTTTATCTATTTTAAAGTATCATATGGCTAAGAAACCATATCAATGCTTTTACAGTATTATTTTATAATCCTCCTTTTACTGTACGCACTTTACTTTACCATGAGTATTACAATCGTGGCAATTCATTTCTCTTGTATGAGGAAGAAGATTGCTCAATAAATAACACCTTTTATTGAAAACGCCCGTCTCTCTTTTCTCTGCATTCTGGTGAAACTAAGTAGGCACATTTGACTGAGTGAAATAGCTGTCTTTTGTTTTCACGCGACTCTAGAGATACACTCTTATTCAGGGAGAGCAAAGTTGTCATGTTTTATGGTTGTCAGAAGCTAATCCCTTCTTGTCTATTCAGGGAGGTTAAACTCCTCCTCGTTTATTCGAGAAAGTTTCTAGTGACCTCTGAGCTAGCTGGCAAAAAGTCAGTAGAGACCTAGATAACCTCAGTCCTATGTCTACACTGCTGAATATATTATTCCAATGCGCAGAGCCTATTGGGAATATAGGAACTACACTACAATACCAGACACCTTGGCAATAAGTATGGAGTGGTTGATAGAGTGGAGAGATTGAGTAAGATCAGGACTCCAACACCAGCCCATCCGCAAGTCTGCACAGATCATCAACTAATTCTCTGTTACTATGGGTTGAAAGTACATCAAATAGCTATCCAAGTCAAGTCAAGTCAAAAGAAGTCTTTATTCGATTATTCATCTTAAAAGACATGCTACACATCCAACATTATATCTTCATTTCTAAATTGCACGGCAATTTGTTTAAAAAAATAACTTAGTGTGAAGTTAAAAACATGAACTAAGACAGAATTAAATCATTTATACACGACTTCATTTGCAAAGTTAAAAATTAAACATGATAGAAAAAAGACAGTTAATACCAAATGACCCAGTCTAGTTGGGACCTTATTGCTTAATTAACTGGGAACTTAGTGCGAGTTAAGCAACCTCAAGCATAGAGTCCAAGCCCAACCTAGGTATTTTGCAACCCCTATTACTATCAAGGGCGATAGATCAGATTTTAGGATCCTACAGGCTATGGATGCTGAACGAGTGCCCAGACTTCTACATAGTGGACGAAGCCACTTCTTCCTAGGGGCAGCATACAGGGGGCAAACAAAAAGAAAATGACACACACTTTCACCCTGCCTAATACACAGTGGACAGTGCTCTGGCCCTCCCTTACCCCATGATGTAGTTAGGCACCTCAGTGGTAACGAGCCAACTCTCAGTTGATGGAAAAGTTTGCGATCCAGGGGCTTGGTGATGACATCCCAGTACTTTTCAAAGGAAGAGACATCCTTCAAAAGAACAAATGTCGTTGTTAAAGAACTTCCTGTCATTTCCGAGTGTCTTTTACCAACAACCCATTCCCAGTATAAATTTCTCAGCTCCTTTTTGGGTGGAAAGGTGGCCGAGTCAGGGTTGTGCCATAATTCACCAAGTCCCATGGCGCACAGAGTGGATCTCACCCCTTTGAACCATCCTAATTTATCAGAGCCCAGAAAATTCCTTACCTCTAGGCATGCTTTGGCGTAGAGCAGCAGCTCAGGTGTAGTCCACAAACGCCGCCAAAATGCTAGAGGTCTGAATCTCGCTAGGTCTTCCACTGGTTGGCACCCTAGGTCATACAAAAGCGGGATAGCTATCCAAAAAGATGCTGCCTTCCTCTCCTTGCTCTGTCTCTAACTTTTCTTCCATTCATTCACTCTCTCCTTCCATCCTCTCTCTCTTCTCCCGCACCCATCTTTCATTGAGTCTCCATCCCTGTCTCCCCCTCTTGCCCCCTGTGCCTGTTGTAATTCATGTCAGGGTTCTGGGGAAGTTAAAGAGGTACCAACAGAGAAACATAAACACTGTGACCACTCACCCAGACCTTAAAAAAATCTGGAAACCAGCTACAGGAAACATTGAGAGGAGCCAAGAGTCCTAATATGAATGTAGCAAACGTGGTTCTTGAGAAATGAAAGAGGGAGAAGATCCATATCGAGAATGATAAACAATGCAAAACAACTTAAATATAATATGGTTGTGCATTTTGAGCCAGTGAGGGGTTTGCAAAATGTTATAGACAGAAGTGAATTTTAGAGCTCCCACCAACATTCTAGCCGCCAAAGTTTCACTGATTGAGACCAATCTAACAAAGATGTTTTAATATTAAGATAGATCCTGTTACAGTAGTCAAGTGTAGAACCCATCATATCAGAGATGACTTTAATTGTACCTGAAGGGGTTAAACAACGCAGGATTACCTGAAGCTACAGAAGTTGGCAGGTACTAGAAGAGATAACTGAAGCAACGTGAGCGTACAATTGAAGGGTGTCATCAGTTTCACCCCAGGGCTTTTGACAGTGTCAGAAATGGGGGGGAAGGTGCCACAGGTAGATTGCCATTGTGAGTGCAAAAGTAATGTAGCTATAGGACACACTATAATGATCTCAAATTTATTAATGTTTAATTTGAGCCATTTTTAGCTTATCAAAGAACAGTCTGCCAATAGGTAGTTCTGTATGGACAAAAGGGTTGCAGCGGGAACACTCATTTTAGAAATGAGGTTATTGTTGGTGCTATAACTGCACTTATCTAGCTCAAAAGAATAACCCAGGGCCGGGAGAAAAGACAACTAAACATTAAACAAATACGGGGACTGAATGAACCCTGATAAACCACATACTTTATTTGTTTTGGTGCTGAATGTTTGTCAAGTAGCACTTGTTGAGAGCTACCATTTAAAAAGGATGAAAGCCATTGGTAACAGAACCATTCTGCTGCAAATTTTGAAGCAAGATTTAATAGTCAATGGTGTCAAATGTTGCAGAGAGATCCAATAAAATCAACATTTAAGACATATTTCCATCCACAGCCAAATGCAGATCATCTAAAACAGCCAAAAGGGCCAGTTCTGTGCTTCGTTTAGAGCGGACTCAGACCTGGAAGTCGTCTAACACAGTCTTGGATTCAAGATCAAATCAAATCAAAATATATTTATTCGATTTGCAAAAGCAATCATAAAAGTACAATAAAAAAAGTTTAAAATCACCAATAAATTCCTATTCAGTCCATATAATACAGATTAATAAATTACCATAAAACACCCCGGATGAGAACCTAGATAGATAACCGCATACATTATAATTATCTAAATAATTGCAAATACAGTAAGGCTGGTCTTGCTTGCTTAAAATTCAAAGGAAAGAGAAGAGAGTGAATATAGTTGTGTCACTGACCAGCCCATTTAGGGCAAATAAGGACAATATGTAAAGTGTCTAATGCAGAGGTGCAAATGTGTAGGGGTCTGATGGCATATGCTACCCCACTAACAGCTGACGAAACAAATTTAAATGAAAATACATTAAAAACCTTCTGTGCAAAACCGGCATATGCAGCTTTAATGCAGGTCTATTTTATTCATCATCACATAATGTGTATAACGGTTGTTAAATTGAGAGCCTAAGGCTGTTGTTTCTTGAGTATGAACCATACATGCTTCCTTAACCCACGCAAAATCTGATTTAGAAATCAACTCTGAAAAATTAGAGAGTTGGGGTTTACCCTGTTCTCTCAGAGTTGGTTTTATATAGCTGAAAAATAGTATATGCTGACTTTATTCCATATTCCGACAATTTCTCAGGATCTTCCTGCTAACCTCTAGATCACTTTTGAGCCATATGGGAAGAGTATGGGATGCACTAAAATAGGTCCTTCTGGCCGAAACTGTTGGTCTAGTGATCTACACATTTGTCTCTAATGTCGGCACTTGTATTATCAGCTATACATTGTTTTTAATCCTGACACGGGGTAGCTGAATAAAGTCACAGCATAGCTAACCCTGTAGCCAGTTTTAAACTTTTCACATCACAGCACTGCACTTTTATACACACGCCAGCCTCACATAGGAGTTTAGTACACCCCGCCTGACTCAATAAAAATATCCCTGAGCTCCTCCCTCGTAGAGAGGGGGTTGTGGCCCACGCAAAGACTAGGTCTTTCACTTGAGGAGGCACCCCTATGATGAATCATAACACCTCTGGTGTGTGAGGGGAACCGTCCTGAAAAGGGAAATCCCCTATCATGTATGGCAGAGCACATTCAGACAGCTATATAACCTCCTTTTATTCCGGACCATGGCTCTTTTTGTGTGACATTAATTTGGTGGGGAGTTGGCTCACGCAGGTTCTTAAAACTCCTCTAGCCCCCAAGTGTAGTTATTATCCATCAACCACCTCAAACTCAACCAAGAAAAAAATTAAGTATTTGTCTTCTCCAATCACGACCAACACCCTCAGATCCAAAAATGGATAGGGATTGCTCTGGACACAAGACTTAACATGAGCTCCCACATAAGCTTCTCTGCAAACTGCGCCTCTACAGCCTAAAACTCCTCAACAGAATCAAGCCTTTCATACCCCCAATGACCTTAACTAAAAATCGCTACTCAAGCTCTAGTTCTGTCCAGATTTGACTATGGAAATGCCACACTAACTGGGGCAGCTAAAACACACATTGCCCCCCTGAGAGCCACCCTAAACACAGCCGCAAGAATGACCACAGGATCCAAGAAACACAACCTCATCCCCCCTGCGTTGCAAAACCTAAAATGGCTACCAATCGAAGCACACTGCTGTTTCAAAATGGCCTGTCTCACCCATAAAGCCCTAAACACTGGCAACCCGGATTACCTCACAGCCAAACTCACTAAAGCAGGACAATCGAGAAACCTAAGAAGCCCCAACATGTTCCTTCTAATCCCACCCAAAAAACATAAACAAAAAGCCTTGTCCTGCTCTTTCTCAGGCAATACTCCCAAAATCAGGAACTCTCTCTCAATTCATATTAGAACCAACCTCTCCTTCACGAGTTTCAAGACACAACTAAAAGAATTTCTCTCAACCGTCATATCAATGTCTCTGGACAATACCCTCCCAATATTCTCCTCTTAATCCCCTATGCATTGAACTGTGAAAACTCCAGAATCTACTTGTATCATTGTACTATGACTGTTTATGCTTCTATGCATGTATGTTGTTGTAAAGCGCTCTGATACCCCTCTGGTTGTGTAAGTGCTATTTAAAATAAAATTTTGATAGGCAAAATAGTTGGGAAAGCAGATAAAGTAGCAGTGGGGGCAAAATGAATCACCTCCTCCTCTTCATCCTTTGGGCAACTGTCCTCATTACAATTAAAACAGGAGACATTCTCAAGAATCTTGTCCCTGAAGTAAGTTGCTACACAGTTACAGAAGCCTTGGGAACTTTCTTTGGCTTGCTGAATTGGCGGAGTGGAAAGACTTTGAATCACTTTGAAAAGTTACCTAGGATTATCAGCGGCTAACATTATTTTCAGATTGAAATATGCAGACTTGGAAAGCATGATGGCACACATATTTGTGCATCAGTTCTGTATGCTTATCTTTTTCTTCAGTGGAGGGAGTAAGCCTCCACCTACATTCTTGCCTCCTGCACCAATGTCTAAACTCTTTTAAATCATCTAAGAACCAAAGAGCAAATGCTCTGGTCTGGTCCTAGTATTAGAGGCAAGGGGGGCGATTTGATCAATAGCAGTCCCTATCCACCTGTGAAAATTCTCTGCAGTAAATTCCAATTGGCTATTATTCTAAGGAATCACATAATGCCACTTCAAAATTTTCCATGGAAATTTTATTCCACCTCCTGAAAGTAGTAGTGGAATTCTACAACTGACCTCCGTCCCTCAGAATGATAATTTAAAAGGCATCACTAAATGGTCAGACCAGCACAGCCAGAAAGGGTCTCCCATCCTCGAGGCCCCATGATTGACAAAAATAACTTCTAAAGTGTGTCCTACTGTAAAGGTGGAAGAGTTAACTAATTGCATAAAAGCAAAATCCTTCACAAGTTCCAAAAGCCTAGCAGAGTCAATGCAATAAGTGTCTTCCAAGTGAAAGTTGAAACCCCCCAAAATAGTAAAGTTGGTGAACGCAATGTATGATTCTAATGCTAGGCTCCATGCCTCAGGAAATTTGGTATGGGAGCTTGGAGAACGATAAACCAGGAGTGCAAAAAACATTGATTTGTTATTAATTTTGAGTCTAAAATGTGCTCTCTCATACACATTAGGTGGACCCTAGCATATGGGCTCAAGAGAGCAGTTAAAAACATGTTTAGTAATCATGGCCAACCCTCCTCCCCTGCGCAGGTGTCTATCTATCCTAGCAATAGCATAGTCTGGGGGTAAGGCGGCTACAAGATCTGGGCCAGAATCTTCTCTTCCCCAAGTCTCAGTGATAAACAGGCATTTTAAATCGTGGTCATATCAATGTGTATAGCTTTACTATACAAGATGTGTCTCTATTCTTTCTCATGCAATGTAAAGCGCTCTGATACCCAAGGGTCTTGTTTGCGCTATACAAAACTCTTTAAATAAATAAAATAAATAAAGGATCAACTCACTGATTTCAACTCTGTTCTGTCTGAGCATCTGGCTCGCAACCAGATATTGGATCCCAGTCAGAATGGCTTCCGGCCAGGACACAGTACCGAGACGGCATTACTTTACATCACGGAACATCTTCGCCAGGTACTTGACTCTGGACGTACAGCAGCGCTTTTGTTATTAGACCTAAGCGCTGCTTTCGATACTGTGTCCCACCCTATACTGATCCAACGCTTACAGGAAGCTGGAGTTACTGACATCGCTCTCCAGTGGTTTCGATCCTTTCTATCGGATCGAACCTTTAAAGTGGCTATACCACCAGGTCAATCCGCCACCCATTCCTTGGAGCTGGGAGTCCCACAGGGATCCTCGTTGAGCCCTACAATGTTCAACCTCTATGTGAAACCGTTAGCTGCAGTCGTCAAACAGTGGGGTTTGACGATGACCTCATATGCTGACGACACACAGCTGGCGGTGACACTTAGTGGAGACCCTGAGGTGGAGGCCCCCAGATTCCGAGCGGGTCTTGTGGCAGTAGCAAGCTGGCTTCGGACCAACTGCCTTCAGTTGAATGCCACCAAAACTGAGGTGTTGGTATTAGGGAAGCACGCTGAGCTATGGGGAAACCAGTGGTGGCCACCAGAGTTGGGCGTCACTCCGATTCCAGCCTCTGGAGTGAGAAATCTAGGCATTTGGCTGGACTCTGCGCTCACTTTTATGGATCACACCAAGAAGGTGGCTGCCACGTGTTATGGCATCCGGCGGGGTATAAGGCCGGTTTTAAAGTATTTTGACCCCCCTACCAGACAGCTTGTGGTCCAGGCATCAATCCTATCTCGGCTGGACTACGGCAGCTCGCTGATGTTAGGGATGAATCAAGCGGAGGCCTCTAGGCTCCAAAGGGTGCAAAACGCCGCGGCACGGGCCATTGTGGGCCTCCCCAGACATTGCTCAGTGTCTGGTACTATCGTGGCCCTACATTGGCTCCCGGTCAGACAGCGAATTAAGTTCAAAGCGCTGTGTCTGGCCTTTAAAATTTTGAAATCTTCCTCGCCACCGGCACTTGCCAACTTACTCACTCCTTATATTCCTTTGAGATCCTTGAGATCGGAGGCGCTCCACTTGGCAGTCTGCCCCCGTTTCAAACTGAGCAGAATGGGTGGGCGCTCCTTTCGGGTGCTTGCGGCAGGGTTATGGAACTCGCTCCCGGTACGCATCCGAGCTCTTGATGACCTGCTCGCCTTTAGGCAGGCGATTAAAACCTTCTTGTTTCCCGTGTCCGAATAGTTGCCCCTTTCTTTTATTGTGTGTTATGTTATAGTGTCTGTCAAAGCGCCAGGACGCCCCTTTGCTGGGGCAGCTGTGCGCTATAAAAATATTTAAAAAAAAAAATAAAAAAATACTGAGCTTAAGCATGGAACACACATTGATCAAGGCACAGGAGAATTCCTCAGGACCGGGGATACCTTTGGCCCTCCAGCTTTCTTTAATATTGGATGTAGGAATCAACACCCACCATTAGCACCGAGTGCCATTTACAATGTGAGCAAAGTCCCAAGTGAGTAAGTATGGGGTTCAAAATATTGCACTCGCCCTTCTCAGTTTTCGAACACCAGCCCATGAACTCAACACATGAATATAGATATTTTTTACCATTATCAAAGTTAACCCTAACACCTGTGTTATATTCTTAATCCTGGGTTTGTGCTTCTTCAGACCAAGCAGTCTTAAAAAGTGCCTACCAGTATGCATGGTATGTGAATCCTACACACTTGTAGTCTCCTAGTAATATATTCTATACAATTATTTACAGTTGTAGGATTCATTGTCTCTGTATGTGTGCGATGTAAAGTGCACTGACATCCTACAGTGGTATGAGAGGCGCTATTAAACAAACACAATATGTATGAGAGAGGGGCTATGGAGACATGAGAGGTGCTGTTGGAGAGTGATAGTGAGGGAATCATTCAAGAGACCCAACAAAGATTGTTGCATCCTGGTGCAGTTAGTTCATCATTTACTATGCTTTAATAACGAATACAATTAAATATATAATGACAAATGTGTTACAGAATGCACCATTTTCCCCCCATATTTACTTGGGGGAGAACCCCACAAAAGCCCCTCTTTGCAGTTGTCAGGCTCTCTTGCTGAACTTGCTATGCATTATGCGGGTACAGGTCTGACAAAATTTGTCAAGGCTGCTTTGGGTTCCCAATCCGGCACTGCAGTCAACCCAGGAGCACAAGCTGGCAAAACTATTGGAAAGTGAAGAGAGTCTTTCACTGTGGGAGGCCTAAGGAAACAAAAACTAATCCTTGTGCATGGAGGTAAGTAATTAACATTTAAGATCAGCAATACCACACAACTATATGAATCCAAAAGCTACAATTGGTCATCATGTTAATAGCTACACCATCAATTGGGGAAAGCAGGAGCGTGCACCGGCTTCAGTGAGTGAGTATAGATTAGATTTGACACAATTTACCTCTAACCCTATTTCCCTCTTCTATTATTTCCCTTATTTCCCTTATGTACACAATGTTCTGACTCGGTTTTATTGCTTCCCAGCGGACAAATTGTATTATTTTCACCAGCTTTGGGGATAGACGCTGTTTGCCGCACCACAACCCTTCAGCCTGCTTTGCCTGCCTGCCCCCGCTGCCGCTGAAAACACCCGCGGCCGCTGAGAGGGGCCGGGCATACAACCAACTACAAATCCCAGCATCGCTTGCTTCGTGGGGACGCCGGCTGACCGCTGGGTCTTCCGCCCGGGGGCGTACTTCAGGCAGCCCTTCCTTCGGTGGAGCGGGGAGTCATTTTCACCGGCTTTGGGGATAGACGCTGTTTGCCGCACCACAACCCTTCAGCCTGCTTTGCCTGCCTGCCCCCGCCGCCGCTGAAAACAACCGCGGCCGCTGAGAGGGGCCGGGCATACAACCAACTACAAATCCCAGCGTCCCTTGCTTCGTGGGGATGCCGGCTGACCGCTGGGGCTTCCGCCCGGGGGCATACTTCAGGCAGCCCTTCCTTCGGTGGAGCGGGGAGTCATTTTCACCGGCTTTGGGGATAGACGCTGTTTGCCGCACCACAACCCTTCAGCCTGCTCTGCCTGCCTGCCCCGGCCGCCACTGAAAACAACCACGGCCGCTGAGAGGGGCCGGGCATACAACCAACTACAAATCCCAGCGTCCCTTGCTTCGCGGGGACGCCGGCTGACCGCTGGGGCTTCCGCCCGGGGGTGTACTTCAGGCAGCCCTTCCTCCCGCGTCGCGGAATGCGCACGGGCATCGCCGGGCTGAGCCCGGGCAGAGGGCGGGCCATCTGTGGCCATCAGGGGCCAGAGGAGGTCGGGTCGGGCCACCCCCCTTGGCTGTAGGATGGGGAAGCGCAAACTGACTTCCAATGAAGGGGAAGGTAAGAATGCCAAGGTGCCCCGCAAATCAGAGACTATTATTTCATATTTAACTTCAGCTGTGGGGGCTCTAAACGATCAAATTGCCAATGTAGAGAAGGAACTGGGACTTGATTTGTCTACGGATTTAGTACCCTCTCTGGATGTTGTAGCTCGACTGAGTACTGGTCCTCCTATCCCTCTAGAACCAGATATTATTGTAGCCAACCCACAGCAGGGTGGCTTGATCAACCCGATTTCCGTAGACACCACACAGAGAGATAGCTGGGGGGGGCAAAGACACATGGAAATGCAAAACATAGCAGTAAAGGCAGCAAAAGGAAGAATCCCCTTACCCAGACTAAAGGGAAAGCGGATACTACACCGAACCCTAGTCTCCCTGCTAATGTAAAGGAATTGATGGTAGAAATAATTGAATCTCGCTTGGAGCCTGTACTCGTGAACATTGGCAAGGACTTAGTGGACTCTTTGAACCTTTGTGTCGCAAACATTGTTAAGAAATGCGAAAACATTGACAAATTTTTGAAGGAATTTAGGGCTCTTTTTACAGGTTGCAAAGAAGGCAATGACATAGGCGAGTCTCAAACTATGGTGATAAGTCAGGAAATGGATATGGTTCCTGCCTCGGGTGCAGACACGCAGTCTCTACATGAAAGATATATACACCAAGAAAAAAGGGCAAAGTTAACCCCGGAGGCTCAACAACAATTTACACCCCATGAGGTTGTGCAAATAAGGAATGTAGACCAGGATTGTCATACTCTTGATCTCTGTACTTTAAAATGACCTACATTGCACCTTCCCCCTCAAGCAGCCCCTTTAGTGGTAATTCTGACTGGAATCCCTCCCTTAAAAAACTGTGCCGTGGAAAAGGAGATTGATCTTTTGGACAGAACTAAAAGGTGGTGTTCACAGTTTAGCAGTGGGAGTATTGATATTGCCTCGAGTATGATTACGGCTAGAAGGGTTGAGTGGGTTGGGAAACGGAGAAAGACCATCCCGGAAGATTGTGTGGTTGTTAATTTTAATAGAGCAAATATTGTGGATACTTTGTTATGGGATGGCTCGGAGCTTGATGGTCAAGGCATCAGGCCATTACCTCTGGGTTATTTTTATCCCCTATCTTCCTACTCACAACCCAAATCATGCTCGTCTAAAGTCCCACAGATTCAATGTAGCGCCTTGAATGATAACAACACTAAACGTTATTCATATCAATCTCAGCAAGCTTCATTGAGGGCAGCTAAAATGGTCACGGCCGGCCAGACTATTGTAGGATATTGTCCAGAAGTCCCTTTAACTAATAGATTTTCGGCCTTGTCGAGCTTGGACATTAATGATTGACAACTATCCACTGACACGACCGATAAGGCCATCATAGAACAGAATAGGCAGGTAACACCTCATTCCTCATATAAGATAATCAGTTGGAATGTGGCAGGGCTGAGAAAGAAAGTAAAGGATGACAGATGGTTGAATTTTGTGGTACAGTTTGACATAATTGCTCTACAAGAGACCTGGGACCCAAGTGACCTTTTTTGTCTAGATGGTTATTGTAGCTTCCCAGTTAAGGCTACACCGGGACTGGGAGGGAGATCTAAAGGTGGTCTAAGTATCCTAACTTCATTAAAACTCCCAGGCACATTTAGCAAATTGGTGATTACCTCAGCTAACCTTCAGGGTCTAGAATGGTCTCGCCCCAAACATCCAACGACCCTAATATTGAACTTCTACAATGCCCCAGAGAAGGATACACAGAACATACACCTGAGTACTTTGGTTACTTTTTTAGAAGAATACAAGTCAACACATATTGCTTTATTCGATGTAATTTTAATGGGCGATTTTAATGTACACCCTTGTGGATGTGACTGTCTGGCAAAACAACATATAGGTCCCCCTGGTTCAATTTCCACTCATAGGTCCCCCTGGTTCAATTTCCACTCACTTTGAACATTCTCTTCAAGGTGAGATGTTGGAAGATCTACTCGCCAATGTTAACCTATATGAAATTGAGGGAACTGGGGGGGAGGATAGGGCCCCGACTTGTATAGGCAGAGATGCTGAGACAGTAATTGATTACATCTTTGTCTCCCCTGGCATAATATCTGTGGGAGCCTCTCTTGAAGTTGTCGTTTCGGCCTTCAGCGATCACAACCCCCTGGTCTTGTCATTACTTAAGGGGGCTGATGCTCACAAACAGAAGGAAAGTGCGGAACGAAATTATGACAAACTTATTCCCAAGGACCAGGGTAGGAGGCTTAACTGGGCCAAGGTGGTCCCAGACACTTTTATGCAGGACTTAGAGAGCAAAGTAAAAGAGGACATGGAAATATGTAGATCGTTTGGCAGACGGCAAACAGGTCATTAACTCCTTCACTAATATCTGTGCACAAGTCAGAAATGACTTGAAGTGCAATAAGAAGAGGGACTGTCTAGATCTACCAAGATGGTTTGATGAGATATGCTCAAAAACCCACAAAGAACTAATGTATGCACTAAACCAAAAGCCAAGAAATCGGGAGCTAGTGGCTCTACTTAGAAAAAATTATAAACTTGCCATGGCTAACCGTAAAAAATGCATCAAAAATGAGGCATGGGAAAATCTTATGTCAATAGATGTTCTTAGAGGTAGTTCAACATTTTGGGCCGTAATTAACCACCCCTACTTTGCTGGCACAAACAATTCGATCATGGATTCCGTGATCCCAGACGAGATATGGGTTGCGCATTTTAGTAAAATTTATAATAGTGAGGAGGATTATACACCAGCGACGGACCCTGTACACAACTATTTAGTCCCCCTTTCGCTGTTTAAAGAAAATGAGGTTCAGAGGGCCATTGTGGAGATGACGAAAAATAAGGCGCCGGGCCCAGATGGCGTGCCCGCAGACCTTTTCAGGACCCCCTTGGAGTTTTGGACTAAGACGCTGTTAGAAACGGGACCCCCGGCCAGCCAACGCTCACGCCAAGGTCAGTCAGGGATCACCATTTCTAAGGTCAGGGCAAGGGAGTCACACACCAAGATAACCCTCTAGGTAACGTGACGCGAGCAGCAAGGCTAATCTCAGAGGCGATGTGTAAAGCGTTTGCGCGCGCACCCCAGCGACAACACCCTAGGCCCACCACAAAGGAAACTCCACACAAGGTTATATCAAAAATAGCCTTTGTATTATAATAATAAAAACACATTAGATAACACACACACACTTTACAATGTGCCAACAGGCACGGGCAAGATTTACAAGGGATTATGTACAGGACAGGGCCACCTGGACCACTGTCAGGGGTATGCACTTTTTAGAAATAATACTTGTAGGTATAACACTTAGCACATAAACATATAATGACTGTAACACAGAAATAGTAAATGTAGCATACAACCAGTAACTACTGGTAAAGGGAAAATACCTCCTACGCCACCCTAAACACTGTAGGGAAATCACGCAGGGAACTAGGACCTTATCATCAGGACCTATGGAAGGAAAACCTATCACCTAAGCAAGTCACATTTAGCAAAGGGAAGGAAACCTAAAATAATCACCTAAGCAAGTCACATTTAGCAAAGGCAATAAAACATCAACAATCCTCTAAGCAGGTCACTTTTAGCAAAGGGGAATAAAAACATAAAGAATCACCTAAGCAGGTCACTTTTAGCAAAGGTAATAACATAAACAATCCTCTAAGCAGGTCACTTTTAGCAAAGGGGATAAAACAAACAATACATTGCACATGAGGCATTAAAACACATTCAGAGGTGCAGGTAGAACAGTTGCGCAGGAATTACATCAGCAAGTAAATCACAAATTGCGCAGGGTGCACCACACTAGAAATGTCCCTCAGGCCAACTGGCCTCGCAAGGGGCTTAAATGCCCTGAGTCTCAATGTCAGGGGAGGCTGCGCAGGCAGCACAGAACAAAAGCCTAAACGTAGCAACTGTCCACTAAGTGCTGGACAGTTGTAAATCACAGGTAGGCAAACGTTGGAGCCACGTGGGCTCAAGAACACTGGTGGGGAGGAGACACTGTGTAGGAGCCTCGGGGCTACTGACCACACTCGTGTCCCAAGAGCCTCTCTGGCTCGCAAAACAAATAGGCACTTAAGAGCTTCAGCGCTCTACAACAATTAAAATGCCCCCTCGAGCCTCGGGGCTCATAAATCGCTGTGGGCGTGGGAGCCTCTCGGGCTCTAAAACAAATGAGGCACCTTGAGCCTTCTGTGGGCTCACAGAATGATGGGGCGTCGCTGGAGTCCCTCACGGGGGGACTCGGGATCAAGACAATGGCCCCCAAGAGCCTCTAGGGCTCACAAGCAAAGAAATGGCCCCTCTCGTTGGAGTCCTTCGTGGACTCGGAAGACCTGGCACGTGGGAGCGGCCCGCTGCCAACCGGGGCCGCTCTCAAACAACAAAAGACCCTGTCCCCGCACTCACCGGTACCTCACGAGCGCTGCGGGGGCAGGAACACTGCCGGCTCCTCTCGCGCTGCTCCTCTCTGGGCGGCGCTGCAGGGGCCGCGGGCGGGGCTCCCCTTCACTCGGGAGCCTCGCAGAGACGCTGCAGGCCGCTTCCTGCGTCTCCCGCCTGACTTCGTCTCGCGCCCTCCGCCTGACTTCCGCTGGGGCCGCCAATGGCAGCGCGGCCCTGGGGGTCAGGAGGCGGGACTTCCGGGTCGCAGTAGGCAGCGGCCCGGCAACAGTTTTCACGGCTCCGGGGCTTGCGGCGGTGATCACGGGGCAATGCCGGGTGGGCACCGGCTCGTAAATAACAAAACACCACGGGGTAATGCCGGGTAGGCACCGGCCTTTAAGTAGAAGATAAAGCGAGGTGGGCACTCGTACATCAAATACGAGCGCAGCAGATGCCGGGTGGGCACCGGCTGGGCAACGAAAGCGCTTCCAGGCGCAATAAGTAAAATAAAGCGCTCTCTAGCGCTAGGGGCGATCCACAGCGCTCCCAAGCGCTTCCGGGCAGGGAAAAGCGCTCACAGCGCCAATGGGCAGAAATAAAGCGCTCCACAGCGCTAGCAGGCAATTTAAGCGCTCCCAAGCGCTAGGGGCATGAAAGCAAAGCTCCAGCAGGGACTGGAGGCAGGCAGGGGGGCAAGGCAGGGCCAGAGCCAGCACACTGGGTCTCCAGGCAGGGAGACAGTCCAAGTGGCGGTCCTCCTGGCCCCAGCAGCAGCAACAGCCCCCTCTGGCAAGGATCCAAAAGTAGAACAAATTGTAAGGGGACACAGCCCCTTCTTATACTGTGGAATCCTTTGTTTCAGGGTGCAGGGTGAGGGGAAACCAGTTGCAGCTGGCTTGGGAGTACCCTTGATGGCCCAACCACCCCTTTCATTCACTGGGGAGGCTTGGGTCGTTAGACAAACCACAGGGGGGCGGAGCCAGCATTGTGTGGGGAAAAACCCCGCCCATCCAGGACCCAGGTGCACTCCTCCCACACCTCACTCATGCTGATCTCACACTCACCACCGGGCAGACCCATCCAGACTTCCTGGAGCCTGGCATGCCAGCCAGCTCCAGCCAATCACGCTCCAGCACCCTCACTGCACACATACATCAATGTCCAGAAGTAGCACTTCCCTTCTAGACACATACAAGCCGCACATACCATTGCGCAGCATTCATTCTCACGAGTTCATACATACCAAACTCGAGCCTGCACTCCCCACACATCAGGAACTAACATGGACATACACATTCTCCATGCATTCCTATGGGAGGGCAGGCCAGCCATACTACACGCACGCACTTTACTCTGGGACACAGGGAAAAAGTGCGCAGAGACCCAAAAATCACTAACACTGGATCACAAACAAAAGCAAAAAGATTAGGGGTGAACCTGCCCTAAGGCCCAAGTCCAACACAACCCCCTTCCAGCCAAAACGCAGGGCAGACCAATCACCACCGTGATGGACTTCCCTGCTTGGGGCGATAAAACACGGACGCGGGCCCACAACTGCAGGGACACCCACCTGTTTTACGCCACGGTGAACCCCTAGGGTTCCTTCTAAAACTACTGTAGGGACTAACTGGGGTACCCCACTGGTACTCTCCAGCTGCCCTCGGCCAGGACCAGGCCCTAGGCAACCCAGGTGCCACTGGATCCTGCCTACTCACATAGTGGGGGGTATTAACCCCTGGCATATAATAGCCATTCTCCACCCTTCCTGTCTGCAAGACAGGGCTAGACTGCCACTGGTTCTCCAGCCTAGGGTCTACAACCTTAGGTGGACCAGGAGTCTCAGGGAAGGCTCTCCTCCCCCTACCTCTTCTTCTCGGGTTCCTCCTCCTCCTGCGAGGCGTACCCTCTTAAAACCATCCTCCCAACCTAGGGTTTAACCCCTCAGGTTGCACCGGGGTCAGAGGTGGGCTCTCCCACCCTCTGCACCCCCTTCCAGAGTCCTGCTCCCTCCCAACCGGGGCGGTACCTCTGGAAAGAGAACTGGTCAGGACACTGATTACAGTAGTCCCACCCTTCAGGTCAGGCGGATCCTGATCCTGGCCTTCCAACCTCTGGTCTAAACCCTTTGGTGGAACCAATGCCTGGCACTCCAGGACTTCTGGGGACTCACATACTATCCCCCAATCACTCCTTTCGCTGGACTCCTGTACCCTCCCTACTGGAGCGGTACTGCCAGACTCTAGAACCATAGAAGCTCCGCTTACAGATGCTCCAGGTCCTCTACGCACTAGCAGATCTCCCTCAAGTGAACTAACAAGTAAGCTTCGGTTCCCATCCTGGTGTTCCCTAAAGAAACCATCCAGGCTCTGTGACAGGGCTTCGGGCGTCTGGGGACTCTCGGTCACACACTCACGCCTGCTCCACTGAGACAGGCAGTCAGCCCCTACACCCTCCTCACTAACCTGGGACCTAGCTGGGCTACACTCACCCTCCTCCACCATGCTGGGCTGGAGAACACCTGACCCACTATTGTTGGAATCACTCACTAATGACTCCAGAGAACCTCTCGCACTGTCCCAGTGCTCTGCTTCCTCTGCAAGGTCCCAAGGACAAAAACATTTCAACTTCAGCAGGTGCTGGCGCAACTCTGGACACACAACACTGAGCAACTGCGCTTTGAGGAACATATTCACCACTTCGCCCACCTCATTGTCCGAGTTAGCCCTCAGCCAATCCCACATTGCATCAGAACAGTCATCCATAAAATACCCCCACTCCTGGTGAGGTGGTTTCCTAAGGTTCCTGAACTTCAACCTGTTCTCCTCCTCTTGGGAAACAGGTACCAGACTCGGGGAACTGGGAGTGGGACTGTCTACACTAACATTTAAATAGCTGCCACCACTGGACTCAACCCTCCCTGGGGAATCCAGACAATTACAACTGTGGGCAGGGGAGAGTCTCTCTTCTAGGGCTGCGCTCTCACGGATGATGGCCCTTCTCTCCACCTCTATCCTCTCCCACGCTAGGGCTCTCTCGACCTCTAGTTGTTGTTTCTTGACACCCAGCTGCGCCATAGCCTGGGCATGCTCTAACATGAGCTGTTCCATCGCTAGCTGATGCTCCCTCTCTTCCTTCCTATCTAACCAATCCTGTGGGGACAGGGAAAGGGATGGGGCGCTGGTACTGACACTGGACCCAGCAAGGGACTCCCTATCTATGGGGTCCTCACTATCTGCTGATATCCATCCACTGTCATCATCATACAACTCACTTTCTTCAGGGCTCTCCACAGACTCACCACCCTCATGGCGTGCGGCCCGGGCCCTATCTCTCTCACTGTGCTCAAGATCCCACTGACCCTTTTGCCATAGGATCAGGCTGTCCCTAAGCTGGGACTGAGTATCCAACTCACTCACCTCCATGCCTCCCTCTTCACAGAATCTGACCAGCTCTGACCTACTGTACCTAAAAAGACAACAGAGATCAAAAACAGGCTCCATTTTGGCGGACGTTCTCAAGAAGAGTTTGACACAGAGAACCTGGGGGTCTGAGCTTACACAGGAGTATACAATTACAAAAATCAGCAAGATTCCTATCTCAGAGAACTTGCACTCCTCTGTCCATTGTAACACACCACTCATTCACACACACCCTCCCCTCGGACTGGTAAGGCAGTTTCTACCACCCCTGACTTCTCAACCTGACCATAAAGACACAGGTACCAAACTCTGGAAGCAGGGCGGGGAACAAATGTACTGGACAGAAATTACAAAATGACACCTTTCAGGAGAAGCAATACTGATCTTCCCTAAAAAACAATAATCCCCAAAATGTGGTTATCTAAAATTGCAGAGTTTTGTAGTGTGGCCTGTCGCCACTGTGGTACAGCGCAAACGCAAGTCCAATCCGCACCGCTTGCCACCAATGTTAGAAACGGGACCCCCGGCCGGCCAACGCTCACGCCAAGGTCAGTCAGGGATCACCATTTCTAAGGTCAGGGCAAGGGAGTCACACACCAAGATAACCCCTGCTCACCCTCTAGGTAACGTGACACGAGCAGCAAGGCTAATCTCAGAGGCGATGTGTAAAGCGTTTGCGCGCGCACCCCAGCGACAACACCCTAGGCCCACCACAAAGGAAACTCCACACAAGGTTATATCAAAAATAGCCTTTGTATTATAATAATAAAAACACATTAGATAACACACACACACTTTACAATGTGCCAACAGGCACGGGCAAGATTTACAAGGGATTATGTACAGGACAGGGCCACCTGGACCACTGTCAGGGGTATGCACTTTTTAGAAATAATACTTGTAGGTATAACACTTAGCACATAAACATATAATGACTGTAACACAGAAATAGTAAATGTAGCATACAACCAGTAACTACTGGTAAAGGGAAAATACCTCCTACGCCACCCTAAACACTGTAGGGAAATCACGCAGGGAACTAGGACCTTATCATCAGGACCTATGGAAGGAAAACCTATCACCTAAGCAAGTCACATTTAGCAAAGGCAATAAAACATCAACAATCCTCTAAGCAGGTCACTTTTAGCAAAGGGGAATAAAAACATAAAGAATCACCTAAGCAGGTCACTTTTAGCAAAGGTAATAACATAAACAATCCTCTAAGCAGGTCACTTTTAGCAAAGGGGATAAAACAAACAATACATTGCACATGAGGCATTAAAACACATTTAGAGGTGCAGGTAGAACAGTTGCGCAGGAATTACATCAGCAAGTAAATCACAAATTGCGCAGGGTGCACGTAGCACCACACTAGAAATGTCCCTCAGGCCAACTGGCCTCGCAAGGGGCTTAAATGCCCTGAGTCTCAATGTCAAGGGAGGCTGCGCAGGCAGCACAGAACAAAAGCCTAAACGTAGCAACTGTCCACTAAGTGCTGGACAGTTGTAAATCACAGGTAGGCAAACGTTGGAGCCACGTGGGCTCAAGAACACTGGTGGGGTGGAGACACTGTGTGGGAGCCTCGGGGCTACTGACCACACTCGTGTCCCAAGAGCCTCTCTGGCTCGCAAAACAAATAGGCACTTAAGAGCTTCAGCGCTCTACAACAATTAAAATGCCCCCTCGAGCCTCGGGGCTCGTAAATCGCTGTGGCCGTGGGAGCCTCTCGGGCTCTAAAACAAATGGGGCACCTTGAGCCTTCTGTGGGCTCACAGAACGATGGGGCGTCGCTGGAGTCCCTCACGGGGGACTCGGGATCAAGACAATGGCCCCCAAGAGCCTCTAGGGCTCACAAGCAAAGAAATGGCCCCTCTCGTTGGAGTCCTTCGTGGACTCGGAAGACCTGGCACGTGGGAGCGGCCCGCTGCCAACCGGGGCCGCTCTCAAACAACAAAAGACCCTGTCCCCGCACTCACCGGTACCTCACGAGCGCTGCGGGGGCAGGAACACTGCCGGCTCCTCTCGCGCTGCTCCTCTCTGGGCGGCGCTGCAGGGGCCGCGGGCGGGGCTCCCCTTCACTCGGGAGCCTCGCAGAGACGCTGCAGGCCGCTTCCTGCGTCTCCCGCCTGACTTCGTCTCGCGCCCTCCGCCTGACTTCCGCTGGGGGCGCCAATGGCAGCGCGGCCCTGGGGGTCAGGAGGCGGGACTTCCGGGTCGCAGTAGGCAGCGGCCCGGCAACAGTTTTCACGGCTCCGGGGCTTGCGGCGGTGATCACGGGGCAATGCCGGGTGGGCACCGGCTCGTAAATAACAAAACACCACGGGGCAATGCCGGGTAGGCACCGGCCTTTAGGTAGAAGATAAAGCGAGGTGGGCACTCGTGCATCAAATACGAGCGCAGCAGATGCCGGGTGGGCACCGGCTGGGCAACGAAAGCGCTTCCAGGCGCAATAAGTAAAATAAAGCGCTCTCTAGCGCTAGGGGCAATCCACAGCGCTCCCAAGCGCTTCAGGGCAGGGAAAAGCGCTCACAGCGCCAATGGGCAGAAATAAAGCGCTCCACAGCGCTAGCAGGCAATTTAAGCGCTCCCAAGCGCTAGGGGCATGAAAGCAAAGCTCCAGCAGGGACTGGAGGCAGGCAGGGGGGCAAGGCAGGGCCAGAGCCAGCACACTGGGTCTCCAGGCAGGGAGACAGTCCAAGTGGCGGTCCTCCTGGCCCCAGCAGCAGCAACAGCCCCCTCTGGCAAGGATCCAAAAGTAGAACAAATTGTAAGGGGACACAGCCCCTTCTTATACTGTGAAATCCTTTGTTTCAGGGTGCAGGGTGAGGGTAAACCAGTTGCAGCTGGCTTGGGAGTACCCTGGATGGCCCAACCACCCCTTTCATTCACTGGGGAGGCTTGGGTCGTTAGACAAACCACAGGGGGGCGGAGCCAGCATTGTGTGGGGAAAAACCCAGCCCATCCAGGACCCAGGTGCACTCCTCCCACACCTCACTCATGCTGATCTCACACTCACCACCGGGCAGACCCATCCAGACTTCCTGGAGCCTGGCATGCCAGCCAGCTCCAGCCAATCACGCTCCAGCACCCTCACTGCACACATACATCAATGTCCAGAAGTAGCACTTCCCTTCTAGACACATACAAGCCGCACATACCATTGCGCAGCATTCATTCTCACGAGTTCATACATACCAAACTCGAGCCTGCACTCCCCACACATCAGGAACTAACATGGACACACACATTCTCCATGCATTCCTATGGGAGGGCAGGCCAGCCATACTACACGCACGCACTTTACTCTGGGACACAGGGAAAAAGTGCGCAGAGACCCAAAAATCACTAACACTGGGTCACAAACAAAAGCAAAAAGATTAGGGGTGAACCTGCCCTAAGGCCCAAGTCCAACAGACGCTCACAAATGTTTTTAACTCCACAATTACATCGGGGTTCCCTTCGTCTTGGGCCACTTCTTCCATAATACCTGTGTTCAAAAAAGGATCAAGATCTGACCCTGCCTGTTACAGGCCGATCTCTCTGATTGACTCTGCCGTTAAAATCTTGGGCAGAGTCATCCTGCAGAGACTCGGAGAACACCTGGAAGAGAGGAGGGTCCTCTCCGAATTACAATATGGATTCAGGGCCAAAAGGGGTACTCTTGATCAATGCCTCAACCTCCACATGTTAATTAGCAAATACACCTTGGCTAAGGAGGGTTTGTTATACATGGCCTTTATGGACCTAACATCGGCCTTCGATCTGGTCAATCGCACCAAACTCTGGACTATTTTAATTAATATAGGGATAGACCCGCCCTTGGTAAAATTTTTAGCGGCCCTACACCAAGACCTGCGAGCTTCGATTAGAACCAACAGAGAGGTAGGAAGTACTAGCTCTTTTAGCTTGAAGCGAGGCGTTAGGCAGGGGTGCATTTTGGCACCCCTCCTATTCACCCTTTACATAAACTCCCTTGAATTAACCCTGAAGGGGTCTACACCAGACGTCCCACGCGTGGAGGATTACGTAGTCCCAGTACTCCTCTACGCGGACGATGCGGTACTACTGGCCCGCACCGGGGTAGGGCTGCAGAGACTCTTGGATGATTTTGGGGAATTCATGTCCTCCCTGGATTTACAAATAAATAATAAAAAATCACACGTCATGGTAGCTGGGAAACGCCCAAAAACAGTAAAAATAAGAAAGTTTCACTGCAATGGGGAAGAGATCTCCAAAGTTCCGGTTTTTACTTATTTGAGCGTCATTTTTTACGAAAGGGGCACCTGGAGGCCACAACTAAATGCCAAAGGCATAGCTGTCACCAGATCAACTTCAGCTTTCTTGAGCTTCGCAAAACGACTGGGCTCGCGCCCAATAGAAGCCCTGTTGACAGTTTACAAGTCAAAATGCCTTTCTATACCCAAGTATGGTGCTTCCAAATGGGGTCATTTACCACAAGGCAAACTCCAGGTGGTGGAAAATAAATTCCTTAGATCTCTGTTAGTGGTCCCCCAATCTACCCCAGTACTTTCAGTGCACACAGAGCTGGGCCTTGGTTTTATTAGCGATCAGTTACAGCTGGCACCACTAATTTGCTGGGCTAAGACCTGGCGAAATTCTGAAATCAGCCTAAATCACTCTATCCTTAAAGACTGCATGGCACTGGACAAAGCTAATAAAATTCCATGGCTGGTCTATATCAAAAATACTTTGTGTAAACTGGGGAGGCCTGATCTTTACTTTGCTCCGAGCTCGATTAGGAAGGGTGATGTGGTTTGGATCAAGGAAAAATTTTTGGGCCGAGCGGAGTTGGAACGGGAGGTGGTAGAGGTTCAGAAACCGGGAGTCAGAGCTAATTACATCTTGCAGACTACCCCAAAAATGAAACCCTATCTGAATATCGTTACTCGACCCTTCCATCGTAACCTCCTCGTGAGATTTAGACTTAACATCATCCAGTATTCCTTGGGGAACTATCCAGTTTGGGGAAAACCAGATTCATCTATCCCTTGTAGCTGTGACAATTTTTCAGATCAAACACTGTTGCACTTTATTATGTTCTGTGGCCATTATGAGGATTGTAGGAAACAGTTTTTAGTTCCAATTTTGAGAGAAGCAGGCTTTACACAAGTCCGGCCTGCACTCCACTACCTACAACTCTTGAGTAGCACCAGAGTAATATTTGGGGTCGCAAGCTTTTTGGTTGCAGCTATGCGTATTAAGTCTAAAAAACTGACGCTAAATGTTTTTTAACATGTATTTTTTTTTTTTAATTGTTAGCTATTTCCTCTTAAGATGATATGCCCCAGCCTATGTAAATATATGTAACTGATTTTTTAAATGTAATAATTGTTTTTAATACATGAATTGTCTTTTTACATACGTGATGTAATTGCTTTTATGATTTTAATTAATCGAATAAAGTATGTTTTGACTGACTGACTTGTTTAATAAAATAATTGAATAAAAAAAAGATCAAATGCCAAAATGTTCACATACTCCCTAACTTGGTTCAAAAATAAAAATCTGTTTAATTCAAGTGTTCCAGGGAACTTTGTGCAGGTTACTTTGAAATTTACAATTATATCATAAAATAGATCCCAGACCCAGCAAACCACAGATTCCAGCCAAATTCGTAGCATGATGATTGCACATGTGACCCTAGAGTAAGGCAGTTTCCATCTAAATGAATTAACATCATACTGGATAAAGGGTAACCTGCTTTAAAATCTAGCCAAACGTCAAGACGTGCCCAACCTAACATACTTTCAGATAAGCTTCAGACTTTTCAATAAATATTTTTATTCTCTGGGCTTCATAAAATCCTCTTAAAGTCTATACATTCAATTAAGCAAAAGAGATAAACAAAAGGCATTATTATTGATCAACCACTGATCTACAGAATGGGGGTGCATATTTAGACTCCATCTGCCCCACGATTTTATACGCCACCAAACAAACCTGGGGCAACTTTATTGCTACATTCAATAGATAAGTCTGTTTTTATTAAAAACAGAAACACAAGATATTTTTGGAGATAAAGACTCTTGGGGTAAATGAACATGTGTAGGATCACACCTGCATAGCTTTTCTTGCCTTGTTTTTTTCTCGATTTGTTGTAGGGCTTGGGCAGCCAATACTCAAATTTGAAGAGCCGCTTCAATGCCTGAAGATTGGCAGGGAACCCCGGCAATGTGGGGTATTTCAGGAAGAAGGGGATACACTTGTGCAACCAGTCGTACACAAACTATTTTAGGGAGGAAGTGAGAATGTAGTCATGTGTCAGCATGAGAAGTTAGCACAATCTGACAGGTTTTTTTTAGCCGCTAGCTGGAAATGTAGAAGGGAGTAGGATAACAATGGAAAAAAAATATTGGAAACATGCATGACAATGATTATATATTTGATTTCAAACATTTAGCCTCCGTATAAAAATCAGAGAAAAGTGTATACTTCCATGCTGTAGATTTAGATAATAGTCATTTTAAATGTCAACAAATTAACCAATTGCAGGAATAGAAGGAACGTCTTAGAATGTATAAATCTGAAAATTCGTTTTTATGTGTTCTTGGTCTTTTGTTCACAGTTTCTTTGATAGGAGTGTTCCCTGCACAATGTACATTCTTGTTGCCCTGCCCACAATTCCCAACAAATTGTATCTGGTATCATGGTTTTTAATCTCAGACCTAGCCTACACCAATCTAGTGTGTGTGCAGAGGCTTTGGCCTGTTCCTTGACATTAGTGAGTCCCTGGACCAGTTCTGTGATTGGGAAGGGTGCACCAAACACTCCTCTACGCGGATGATGCGGTACTACTGGCCCGCACCGGGGTAGGGCTGCAGAGACTCTTGGATGATTTGGGGGAATTCATGTCCTCCCTGGATTTACAAATAAATAATAAAAAATCGCACGTCATGGTAGCTGGGAAACGCCCAAAAACAGTAAAAATAAGAAAGTTTCACTGCAATGGGGAAGAGATCTCCAAAGTTCCGGTTTTTACTTATTTGAGCGTCATTTTTGACGAAAGGGGCACCTGGAGGCCACAACTAAATGCCAAAGGCATAGCTGTCACCAGATCAACTTCAGCTTTCTTGAGCTTCGCAAAACGACTGGGCTCGCGCCCAATAGAAGCCCTGTTGACAGTTTACAAGTCAAAATGCCTTTCTATACCCAAGTATGGTGCTTCCAAATGGGGTTATTTACCACAAGGCAAACTCCAGGTGGTGGAAAATAAATTCCTTAGATCTCTGTTAGTGGTCCCCCAATCTACCCCAGTACTTTCAGTGCACACAGAGCTGGGCCTTGGTTTTATTAGCGATCAGTTACAGCTAGCACCACTAATTTGCTGGGCTAAGACCTGGCGAAATTCTGAAATCAGCCTAAATCACTCTATCCTTAAAGACTGCATGGCACTGGACAAAGCTAATAAAATTCCATGGCTGGTCTATATCAAAAATACTTTGTGTAAACTGGGAAGGCCTGAACTTTACTTTGCTCCGAGTTCGATTAGGAAGGGTGATGTGGTTTGGATCAAGGAACATTTTTTGGGCCGAGCGGAGTTGGAACGGGAGGTGGTAGAGGTTCAGAAACCGGGAGTCAGAGCTAATTACATCTTGCAGACTACCCCAAAAATGGAACCCTATCTGAATATCGTTACTCGGCCCTTCCATTGTAACCTCCTCGTGAGATTTAGACTTAACATCATCCAGTATTCCTTGGGGAACTATCCAGTTTGGGGAAAACCAGATTCATCTATCCCTTGTAGCTGTGACAATTTTTCAGATCAAACACTGTTGCACTTTATTATGCTCTGTGGCCATTATGAGGATTGTAGGAAACAGTTGTTAGTTCCAATTTTGAGAGAAGCAGGCTTTACACAAGTCCGACCTGCACTCCGCTACCTACAACTCTTGAGTAGCACCAGAGTAATATTTGGGGTCGCAAGCTTTTTGGTTGCAGCTATGCGTATTAAGTCTAAAAAACTGACGCTAAATGTTTTTTAACATGTCTTTTTTTTATTGTTAGCTATTTCCTCTTAAGATGATATGCCCCAGCCTATGTAAATATATGTAACTGATTTTTTAAATGTAATAATTGTTTTTAATACATGAATTGTCTTTTTACATATGTGATGTAATTGCTTTTATGATTTTAATTAATCGAATAAAGTATGTTTTGACTGACTGACTTGTTTAATAAAATAATTGAATAAAAAAAATCAAATGCCAAAATGTTCACATACTCCCTAACTTGGTTCAAAAATAAAATCTGTTTAATTCAAGTGTTCCAGGGAACTTTGTGCAGGTTACTTTGAAATTTACAATTATATCATAAAATAGATCCCAGACCCAGCAAACCACAGATTCCAGCCAAATTCGTAGCATGATGATTGCACATGTGACCCTAGAGTAAGGCAGTTTCCATCTAAATGAATTAACATCATACTGGATAAAGGGTAACCTGCTTTAAAATCTAGCCAAACGTCAAGACGTGCCCAACCTAACATACTTTCAGATAAGCTTCAGACTTTTCAATAAATATTTTTATTCTCTGGGCTTCATAAAATCCTCTTAAAGTCTATACATTCAATTAAGCAAAAGAGATAAACAAAAGGCGTTATTATTGATCAACCACTGATCTACAGAATGGGGGTGCATATTTAGACTCCATCTGCCCCACTATTTTATACTCCACCAAACAAACCTGGGGCAACTTTATTGCTACATTCAATAGATAAGTCTGTTTTTATTAAAAACAGAAACACAAGATATTTTTGGAGATAAAGACTCTTGGGGCAAATGAACATGTGTAGGATAACACCTGCATAGCTTTTCTTGCCTTGGTTTTTTCTCGATTTGTTGTGGGGCTTGGGCAGCCAACACTCAAATTTGAAGAGCCGCTTCAATGCCTGAAGATTGGCAGGGAACCCCGGCAATGTGGGGTATTTCAGGAAGAAGGGGATACACTTGTGCAACCAGTCGTACACAAACTATTTTAGGGAGGAAGTGAGAATGTAGTCATGTGTCAGCAGGAGAAGTTAGCACAATCTGACAGGTTTTTTTTAGGCGCTAGCTGGAAATGTAGAAGGGAGTAGGATAACAATGGAAAAAAAATATTGGAAACATGCATGACAATGATTATATATTTGATTTCAAACATTTAGCCTCCGTATAAAAATCAGAGAAAAGTGTATATTTCCATGCTGTAGATTTAGATAATAGTCATTTCAAATGTCAACAAAATAACCAATTGGAGGAATAGAAAGAACGTCTTAGAATGTATAAATCTGAAAATTCGTTTTTATGTGTTCTGGGTCTTTTTTTCACAGTTTCTTTGATAGGAGTGTTCCCTGCACAATGTACATTCTTGTTGCCCTGCCCACAATTCCCAACAAATTGTATCTGGTATCAAGGTTTTTAATCTCAGACCTAGCCTACACCAATCTAGTGTGTGTGCAGAGGCTTTGGCCTGTTCCTTGACATTAGTGAGTCCCTGGACCAGTTCTGTGATTGGGAGGGGTGCACCAAACTTGCCTTATTTGTACAGACAGTGCACTACTGTCCTTGCTATGACTTTGGTAAACAGAATAGAAGTGGCAGCGTACCATATTTTGTGACTCCATTGTTGTGATTAGACTTTAATCCTAAGTGTATGCTATTCATGGATTTTGTGTGTAGCCTGTGTTGTCCATGAATAGTATGTTTAATTGAGGCAGAGTCATGGAAGCTTGTGGGATCCATTTTGGATGCCCCTGTCCTGGGCACAGGATGGAGGTGAGATTGTTTTCTCAGACAGTGGAAGTGTATTTCTGACCAGCAGGGAGTAGGCCTAGGCACTGAACAGAGAGAGGAGGAAAGGCTCCTTTAGAATTTTGTTTGGCCTTTTCCTGAGCAACGACCTGCTGATCAGTCATTCTGAAGCACCAACCTTTTGTCTTTTCTTGAACACTCCTTCAGTTTGAGTTATGACTGTCAAGTGCAGAAAGCTCACACCTCTTTGTGCCTCTGTTGTGGGTACTCCAGACTAGAGACTAACCAGCCATGAGAAACATCACTCTACACAAAATACAGAGCCTTGCGAAACAGGTTCTGAAATTGCAGACAGTTGATACACATCTCTTGTCTGCTTTTACTGTTTAAAGCTGGACCCAATGGCCCACTTGTTCTAGTTACACATTCTCTATGACCAAGAAATGGAGTGTTCCACCGAGTACTGAGAGGACAGCTGTGCAATCAGAGTTGATGTCTGTGTGGAAACAGACACAATTAAGAATACAATGTTAGAGAGTTGCATATCTCATCACAGTGCTTAATATAATAAAATGTTGTTACCTTGACATTAGTGCGCTTTAGAGTTCTGTAATGACACTAACTCATCTTCCCCTCTTTCTCCCTGTACATCGCAGAGCTCAGATGTGACCTTCATTGTTTATTTAGTAATATTTATTTATTTATTACTGAGATGTTTTTGAAATTGGTGATGGTTGCTCTATATTTGTGTTTTTGCCTTCCTTTTGTTGGTTTTTGCTGCTATGTCGTGTAAGCATACCAGCACAATGGGGGATTATTGACTTTCTACCACATTGGAAAGCACATGCGGCGCTGATCCCAGCAAAGCACATGCACAACTCAGATACCCTCATTTTGATTCTGATTCCCATTTCAACCTGCACATTGGATGGTTGCTCTCAAATTGTCTTTGTCCTGATGATGACCTCTTAAATTAATACGGTCGAAACATCGTCGACGCCTTCCTGGCAAAAAATAAGAGGAAGCATTAAGTGTATTGTTTCGTTGTGAGCTCACAAAACCTGTTGTTGTATATATATTATTCATTGTTCTTGCCATTTTTGTATACATTATAGTTTGTCCTCTGTTAACCTTATTTGTTTGTGTAAGGCTGTGAGCACCGTGTGTAATTATGTATATTCTAACTAAAGACAAATTATATATTTATTGATAATTGTTTGAGGGTATTTTGTTATTCTGTTATTTGATTTTTCAAAATGTTTTTTCTGAAATTATTAATGTCTCTTTTCTTAAAATTAGAAACCTGAACCATTGTAGCATTCATTAAACCTTAAGCTTTGGCTTCAAGCAGCAAGGCTTGTAGAAAAGAACATAGTGTAAAGCATTTAACAGTACCAAACATCGAAATAAGAAAGCAATACAACACGAAAGAAATGTAACACCAATTTATAAAAATATATTAGAGTCCTTGAAGGGCAAAATCCAGTGGAGGGAAAGAAGATTTTCCAAGGTTTTTTCACTGTTCAAACAAGCATTGGTCTACAAAAAGTTTATAAACTTTTAGAAAGTTTATAATAGTTAGTTTACCCACTCTGCATGGCTTAGGCAACCAAATCCAACGAGAGAGAAGGCCAGTTGCAGGGGGTCAAAGGGGTAAATTTAGACACTTACCTAGCTACCAGAGCATTTTCCAGTTCAGTTGCAGCCTTTACAACACGACCACCATAGACTATTCTGGAGTCGTCCTGATGCTGAGGATACAAGATGAAAAGATGCTCAAGGGTGGTCTGGTCTCGGTGCAGTCAACAGGGCTACCTTTCTGGTGATTCCTCAGTCCACAGGTCATGTAGGGAGACTTTGACCACAGATGTCGGGATCCCTTGAAGTCCTCTTCGAGACAGTGGAAGGCCAGCTGTGGCTGGTGTACTAGTTTCCGTGCACCATGATCCTTGAAAAATCTTTTAGTGGGGCAATGATTATTGAAAAAGTTGTAAATACCCAGCTAACATTATTCTTGGAAACCTTCAAACTCCTCCACCCATCACAATCAGGCTTCAGGGCCCCCCACAGCATGAAGACAGCACTCATGGAAATTACACACACCCTCAAATTTACACTGGACGCTTTCCGCAGTGCTGCATTCATTTTGTTAGACATCTCAGTGGCTTCACCGAGTTGGCCATTTTGGGGTGGAGGGGAAGGCTCTAGCACTGCTGGGTTCCTTTCTAAAGCACAGGGAACAGGTAGTAAGTATACATATGCATCTATTTTTATCGAAAGCCAAAATCCTCAAGTATGGTGTGCCTGAGGGCTCAGCCCTGAGCCTCACACTTTTTAAAATATATATATGATGCTGCTGGCACACCTCATCGATTTCTTTGGTATCCAGGTGGCCTCCTAAGCAGATGATACCCAGCTTCTGAGGACCTATAATAACAATGAGTTGGAGGACAAAGCTAGATTTGTGGCTTGTATTGTAGCAGTAATGGGATGGGTTAAAACCAACTCTTTACAATGCAACCCTGAAAAAACTGAGGTCCTGCTGTTTGATGTCGACCCCCTGCCTGGATGGTCAGGGTACTTGGCCAGCCAGCTGCACTGTACCTCCCCCTCGCTGAGGAGGCCAGGAATGTAGGAGTTCTTGTCGACACATTTTTATCCCAAAAACCCCAGATCTCAGCTGTGGTTAAAACTGCATGCTGGATACTAAGAATGATAGGACAATTCTTGCCCTGGGAAGCCCAGAAAACAGTGGCACAGGAGATGATCCTATCTAGGCTGGATTATTTCAATATATTGTACCTAGGTGTCTCAGAATATCTTATCCAGAGACAGCAAAATATACAAGACATGACAGTCTGCCTTTTGTTTAACCTTTCAAAACTCTCCTCGATTTCCCTAAACCATACCCAGTTGTACTGGCTACCAGTAAAGAAAAGGGTCCTTATTAAAGCCTGGACGGTGGCACATTTAGCTTTCTATGAGACAGGTCCCAAATACCTACATGAAAGGATGACAATATGCTGCCCTAAAATTCTTGTGCTCACAGTGGGTCCGACTGCTGATCATCCCCTTCACCAAAAGAAAGATATGGGGTGGTTCTGCATGTTCGGTTCTGGCAGCTAAGCATAACAACTTCCCCTTTACTCTCAGATGTAAACTGGATAAAAAGCTGTTCTGAAAACCATCGGAAACCTATCTGTTTATGGGGAAAGGTGATTATAATCCTCCTAATGACTATCTATCTCAGCTCCAGGATACTCGCGTAGTAGCCAAGTGGTCTACAAAAACCCTTCATTCATTCATAGTGCCCTTCTTGGGCAACCAATATGGACTCTGATGGCACTCCAGGGTCCGGCTGCTTCGGGTAGTACTTTGGCCACTGAGGGTCGGTGTCTTGGGGTGCCCCCAGCAGCTCACAGCAAATCTCATGCATTGACTAGCAACTTGCAGGCGTGGGCAACTTAGGCTGTGCTGACCCAGTTACAAATTCCAGGGTATCAGTCCATGGTTACTTTGAGTCACTCCTTTGGTCTGGGGCTTGGGCATGACTTTTCCCCGAGCCAGGAGCCAAATGCACAGTTCTCTCCTTGCTAACCCATGGTGCAGCAGGTGCAGATGGTGCAAACTCTCTTTGTGCGATCCAGGGGGCAGCAGGGCAGTCCTTCTTCGATCCTTGTTCCAGTCTGACGTGATCTGATTTGGAGGGTGCCAGGAGTGCAACATTTATTCCCAGAAAGTGCCATGATGGGATGATGCGGTCAATAGTCAATGGTCTACCAGGCCAACTCCTTCTTGGTGTTGACTTTCCAGCTATGTGTGGCATCTAGCAATCCCAGATTGCACTATCTGTCCCCTCTCAATATGCCAGGACTCTTCCTTGGATGTCAGGAACTTGGCAGTCATCATTGAGGTGTGGCAACCTGAGTACTACATGCCCACGGGAAAACTGGTTTGGACACTAGGTTCCCCTCTCTGTCCCTTTCTGTGTCCTGTCTACCTGAACAAAGGGCAGCCCCTCAGGATTGTGAAAGCTATCTGCCCATCAAAGGTGGCTTAGTCTTTGAAGCTTGAATTTTGGGCTAGCACCCTGAGTGGCTTGCTGCAAAGGGGAGGTAACATCTGTAGCAGGCTGCTATTGTTCTTAAGCCGGGGAATAATGCATGCTACTCCCCAGGTGGGCAGAATACTATCTGTTAGCCAGTGCCCAGGTGAGGCTACTGGACAACTGGGTCACAGAGTGGCAGCTTTCTAAAAGTTGCATTACTTCAATAGTAACATTAATTTAATCCTGGGCATCAGGTCAGGATTAATACTGTAATTAATTTGATACCTTACAGTACCCAGATAGGTAGTCCCATTCAGAGGGGGTCGTTTGCTGTGTGTGTTCCTGCTGCCGTTGGGAGACCAATTTTACTACTTGCGGAACCCGCTTCGCGGGTCCCGCTGCGCTGTTGCCGCCACCGGAGCCCAGGAGTCACAGGAGCCAGCTGGGTGAGAGAGCGTGCGACAGGGCTGCGAGCGAAGGAACCGGGACTCGCTTTCCCAGGAGTCCCGGCAATCCTCCGGCCTATCACCTGGCCCGCTCTCCCTGACCGCCCCGCCCAGCTCACCTTTTTAAAAATCCCCGCCTCCTATTGACATTGGGGTCGTTTGCTGTGTGTGTTCCTGCTGCCGTTGGGAGACCAATTTTACTACTTGCGGAACCCGCTTCGCGGGTCCCGCTGCGCTGTTGCCGCCACCGGAGCCCAGGAGTCACAGGAGCCAGCTGGGTGAGAGAGCGTGCGACAGGGCTGCGAGCGAAGGAACCGGGACTCGCTTTCCCAGGAGTCCCGGCAATCCTCCGGCCTATCACCTGGCCCGCTCTCCCTGACCGCCCCGCCCAGCTCACCTTTTTAAAAATCCCCGCCTCCTATTGACATTGGGGTCGTTTGCTGTGTGTGTTCCTGCTGCCGTTGGGAGACCAATTTTACTACTTGCGGAACCCGCTTCGCGGGTCCCGCTGCGCTGTTGCCGCCACCGGAGCCCAGGAGTCACAGGAGCCAGCTGGGTGAGAGAGCGTGCGACAGGGCTGCGAGCGAAGGAACCGGGACTCGCTTTCCCAGGAGTCCCGGCAATCCTCCGGCCTATCACCTGGCCCGCTCTCCCTGACCGCCCCGCCCAGCTCACCTTTTTAAAAATCCCCACCTCCTATTGACATTGGGGTCGTTTGCTGTGTGTGTTCCTGCTGCCGTTGGGAGACCAATTTTACTACTTGCGGAACCCGCTTCGCGGGTCCCGCTGCGCTGTTGCCGCCACCGGAGCCCAGGAGTCACAGGAGCCAGCTGGGTGAGAGAGCGTGCGACAGGGCTGCGAGCGAAGGAACCGGGACTCGCTTTCCCAGGAGTCCCGGCAATCCTCCGGCCTATCACCTGGCCCGCTCTCCCTGACCGCCCCGCCCAGCTCACCTTTTTAAAAATCCCCGCCTCCTATTGACATTGGGGTCGTTTGCTGTGTGTGTTCCTGCTGCCGTTGGGAGACCAATTTTACTACTTGCGGAACCCGCTTCGCGGGTCCCGCTGCGCTGTTGCCGCCACCGGAGCCCAGGAGTCACAGGAGCCAGCTGGGTGAGAGAGCGTGCGACAGGGCTGCGAGCGAAGGAACCGGGACTCGCTTTCCCAGGAGTCCCGGCAATCCTCAGGCCTATCACCTGGCCCGCTCTCCCTGACCGCCCCGCCCAGCTCACCTTTTTAAAAATCCCCGCCTCCTATTGACATTGGGGTCGTTTGCTGTGTGTGTTCCTGCTGCCGTTGGGAGACCAATTTTACTACTTGCGGAACCCGCTTCGCGGGTCCCGCTGCGCTGTTGCCGCCACCGGAGCCCAGGAGTCACAGGAGCCAGCTGGGTGAGAGAGCGTGCCACAGGGCTGCGAGCGAAGGAACCGGGACTCGCTTTCCCAGGAGTCCCGGCAATCCTCCGGCCTATCACCTGGCCCGCTCTCCCTGACCGCCCCGCCCAGCTCACCTTTTTAAAAATCCCCGCCTCCTATTGACATTGGGGTCGTTTGCTGTGTGTGTTCCTGCTGCCGTTGGGAGACCAATTTTACTACTTGCGGAACCCGCTTCGCGGGTCCCGCTGCGCTGTTGCCGCCACCGGAGCCCAGGAGTCACAGGAGCCAGCTGGGTGAGAGAGCGTGCGACAGGGCTGCGAGCGAAGGAACCGGGACTCGCTTTCCCAGGAGTCCCGGCAATCCTCCGGCCTATCACCTGGCCCGCTCTCCCTGACCGCCCCGCCCAGCTTATTCCAGCCTTAGGCCCATATAAACCTTTGTAACCCGCTGCGCGGGAGCGCGCGGGAGCGCCCGGGGCGAAGCCCGGGCAAAGGGCGGGCCCTCTGAGGCCCTCGTAGGCCAGAGCAGGCCGGGCTGGGCCCACTCTCTAAAACCCACTCCGTGGGCTTGTGTTACAGGTTAGTTAATGGCTACCCTACCTGATGGGGGGTCACCTGGGAAGAAGGGCAAACTTCGCAATGGGTCACTAGACAATTACTTTCCCAAGGTACTGTCCGAGGGGGAGAAGGAATTGATCATGGCTGAACGCAGGGCTGAGCGGAGGCGTTCAATCGAAAGCTTGAAAAACAGATCCTTTATTGACTCTGCGTCTGTATCCTTGTTCACCGAGGGGGACTTAATCGATCTTGGGAGGGAAACCGTTAGTCAAGAAGGCTTCCCACTTTTACTGCGTGATTGCACTTCTTCGCCTGGTATGTCCCTTGATCCTATTGTGATTGACCCCCCTACCCAGATCCCATGCCACCCTGCTGCTCCCCTGAAGCTTAAATCATTGAATTCCAAGCAACTAGTGGTTGCACAGATACATGGACCACCACCAAATAAAAAAAGGAGGAAATTAAGGGCGGGACAAGGCAAAGTTAAAATTTCCCATTTAGACTTTGGCAAAGGCCCTAAATTATCTTCACCGCATGTAAGGGCTACCATGGAAGTTGCAACTACTGTAACACCCGAGGCATCACCAATGGTGGCTACTCCGCTTGTTGAGGTCCCCAATATAGCAGTTTTAGTTAACAGTCAGGGGCCCTTATTTACAAACTCATCGACTCCTCCTCCACCTGTAGGGGATTTCGAACTTTTACTGAGGTCTCTGTTGCTACCCGTGATTGAGAGTCTTAGGAAAGTCGAAAATAGATTGACCTTAGTAGAGGCTGCCTTAAATAGTATGGCCACGGTGACCAGGGCTCAGGGGAGTGGGGGAACACAACCAACACCTTGTACTGGGGTCTCGTCTAGCGAGACTGTAAAACCCCCAGTAGCTACCCCCTCTGCTCTACTCCAGCCGTCTAAACAGTCGTCTCAGCATCAGGGAAAGGCGGCGCCTGCTATACATAAAGAAAATCCTACAATGAACCCGATCATTTCTGTAGCTGGGACAGAAGGTGGCCCCCAAAGGCCAATGACAAAGGCTCCCCCAGTAAACAGAAGCGAGAGACAGGGGGAAGGGGGACGCACCAGAGGTCCTTTTACTAGGGTACCTCAAGTGGAAATTCCACCTCAGGCGGTGCCCTATGTAGTAGTCATGACCGGGGTTCCTCCATTAGCAGACAATAAGAAGGAAGGTTATGGCCAATTGAAAAATAAAATAATTCATTGGTTGAGGACATTCAGGCCTATAGCCCCAAATGTGGATGGAGATATTGTACATGTCAGAAGGATCCCGTGGTTGGGTAACACTAGGAAAGATATTGACGGGGATCTAGTGGTGGTCAATTTTAGAGACCCCCGTGCAGTGGACTACATTTTAAACTGGCCATATGCAGGAGGAGGAAACTCTATTACACCTAGGCCCTTAACCTACTTTTACCCGAGGCCGGTTCCTTACCCCCCCAAACATAGGGAAGAGTCTTATGCCCTATGGCCCAAGCAGTTTGGTTACAATAGTACTCATCAGGTATTTGGCCAGCATCAGCTTTACCCTAATGGTCAGTCTGGTTGGTTTACGGTTCCACAGAGACATCACCTAAGCCACAATGGTGCAATGGAGCATCTTAGACCCTTCACCCCCTGAGATACTTTCAATAGGTTTTCGCAGCTTAGTGGCATGGAGGACTGCGATTGATGCTTACAGCCTATGGAGGAGGGAGGCGGTAGACATGGAGTGGATCCCCAGCAAGGAGGAATTATTTGTGACAATTCCCAGGAGGTAACCATAGATGACTCTAATGTCATCCACTCGAATATGCCTCATTTTGATGCCCCGGGTATGTCTATTGTTGTTGATTGTTCTGAACCCGACAGGCAATCTTGTTGTGTGAGTAACAGCCACCAATCTAGAGGTGTGGGAATGGAGCCGGGGGGGGTGATCACGGAAGGGTTCTCTCTAGTGCACAAGGGCTCTAGGGTAATAAACCTGATTTCCTGGAATGTAGCCGGGCTAAAAAGGAAGTTAGACATCCCTGAATGTCATGAATTCATCGAGAAGTTCGATGTCTGCCTGTTTCAAGAAACTTGGTGCTTGATACCAATTGATAAATCTGGCTACACTACCTTCTTTTCCCCAGCGATAAGTAGAGGGAAAGGTAGACCAGCAGGAGGTCTTTTAGTCTGGATAAGAACTGACCTAGATTGGGACATGGCCTCTAATGACACCCAGTGTAATGATTTAATGCACCTTTCTTCCAGGGGTCATATCGAGGGGATTAGGCTTGAACTTTTTAATGTGTACGCTAGAGGGGCTGCGGGGGATAATACTTCGGCAACCATATTGAGCCTTGATTCTGCTCTAGCTAATTGCCCTCCCTCAGCCAGAATTATGGTGGGTGGCGATTTTAATTGCACGTTCGAACCTCTTCTTGGTGATGATCCACTAGGTACTGAGGAGGACGACTCCAGGTGGTCTATCCCCCCCTTGACGGTACCCCCCATCCGGAAATGGTCTGCTAGGGCAATCCAACTGAACGCCCTCACTAGGGAGCACAAATTAAGAGCCCTTAATGGCAGGACCCGGTCTGATATATTAGGTGCAATGACTTTTAACAGGCTATCGGCCCCGTCCAGAATTGACTATATTTTAATGAGTGTTAGTATGTGGATGGACCTTATTGATATGGAGGTGGTACCCACCCAGGATAGCGACCATAATCCGCTTTGCTGCAAGTTTAAATGGGGCAAAATTAAAGAGAAAGGGATGAGTGCACCGTTGAAACTAACCAAAGAGATCATCCCCTACGAAAACAATCGTAGATTGAAGTGGGACAAGGCTCAGCTAAACGCAGACCAACTAGAGACCATTAAATTTACCATCGAAGCCCTGTACAGGGGCTTGGAAGCAATGGATCGGGTGGTTGCTAGCCCTCCGTGCCTTTCTTTACAACTAGATTCTGCATATAAAGGCACGATAGATCAAGTGAGTCTTTATTTCACCTCTAAAGGGAAAACCCCCAGATTAAATAGGACTCCCCCCATATCCAGCAACCCATGGTATTCAACGGACTGCAGGGGGAAGAGGAAAAGTTTGTCAGTTGCCTTGCTCTCAAGGAATCCTACTCTGGTTAGAGCGGCCAGGAGGGAGTACTTGAGAGCAATTGCTCTGGCAAAGCGCGAGTGGGAGGAGGAGCACTGGAGGGAAATAACAGACGCCGTCAGTAGGAGGGACTCGACGTTATTCTGGGATTTAATCAATAGAGCTAGGCAGGGTAAAACCCAGCCTTTAGCAACCCATATAACCAGCCTGCAATGGTTCAATCACTTTTCATCTCTGTATGGCGGCAGTGAAGATACATCTGGCCCTTTGGTTGCTTGTGGGGAGGGAAGGGATCCTGACGGGGAGACGGAGTGCTTATTTATGGCCTCCGAAGTAGTGGCAGCAATTAAACATTTGACGCCCAAAAAGGCAGCTGGGCCGGATGGGATCCCTGGGGACCTCTTGATTGCTGAACCCCTAGCCTGGGCAAATTTAATAGCCACCATAATGAATTTGTTAGTAAAGGGACACCCCGTGCCAGATTCATGGAAGGGTGCCGAGGTGGTCACAGTGTACAAGAAGGGGGCAAGAGATGACCCTGCCAACTACAGACCGATTAGTCTGATAGACATAATCCAGAAAGTGGTTGGCAGGGTCATTATCGCCAGGGTGGGCGATTGGATGGAGGAGGAAGGCATTCTCTCTCATCTGCAGGCCGGATTTCGCCAAAGGGTGGGCACGATGGACCAGGTCTTTCGGCTGTTTGGGATCTATTGGAAGGCAGTTACCATCAAGAAGGGGAGCCTATATATGGCCTTCATAGATCTCAAGACGGCCTTCGACCTGGTCCCCCGTGCTAAACTGTGGGAGATTCTGAAAAGTTTGGGCTTTCCTGGCTCACTCTTAAGATTAATTGTAAGACTCCACGAGGGGACATACGCCAGGATCAGATGGGGTACACAGGGCCAACTGACAGATAGGGTACCTGTGAGGAGTGGAGTCCGTCAAGGGTGTGTCATGGCTCCGACTCTCTTCTCCTTGTTTGTGAATGGAGTGGTGGACCATCTGAGAGGAGAAGAGACGGATGCCCCAACCCTGGCGGGGGAAAAGATTCAGACCCTGCTCTTTGCTGATGATACCTTACTGATAGCTAAATCCCCGATAGGCCTGCACAAACTCCTGCAGCGTTTCTCCTCCTTTTGTACAGAGAGAGGCCTAACCATCAACACCACCAAAACCAAATTGATGGCCTTTTCACCCGCCAAAAATTTTAAAAACAATGTTCTGCTTAATGGGACTCCCTTGGAGTTGGTCGAGGCATTCGACTATTTAGGGGTCCGGATAAATAGCCGAATGACCTGGAAGGATCACTTAGCGAAAATGCTATTGGGCCACAAAAGAGTGTCGGGGGTGATCTTACGAGAGTACCGGGCATCAATTAGTAAACCAGTGTCCCCGGTAATGGCCATCTACGATGGCCAGATACTCCCGGCTGCATTGTACGGCTCCGAATTATGGGGGTTCGACAATGTAAATGAGCTAACCTTAGCAGAGAATAAGTTTTTGAGAGATGTGGTGGCACTCCCTGTTTCCACCCCGCTTATCCCCTTGCGGTTAGACCTTGGTAGACGTGCCCTAAAGGATATAGTGAGGCTGCGACCATTGCTTTTTTGGGTCCGCCTGAGAAGGACTAAGGAGTTGGCCAAATATGCTGAAGTACTGGACGAGCTAATTTTACTCGACTCTGGGTGTAAAATTGGCTGGTTGAAAAATTTGAGGCTATTGGTCTCCCAATTGGGTTTGAGAGATATTTGGGAGTCTCAAGCGCCCCCGCCCAAAATGGTGATCAAGAAATTATATTGGGATTGGGTTCAGGCTGAAGCATCACGTGGTATAACAGGGGGTTCACTTACAGAGTCTTTTCTGGAGTGTAAGTGTGTAAGGAAACTTGAACCCTTCCTTGACTTGATAACCAAGCCTCTAGACAGGGCCCTCTTTTTAAAATTAAGGTACGGTACCCTCCCGGTACACGAATTTGCTTCAAAATGGTCCAACCAGGGCGGCCCCTTGCGATCTTGTCCTGGCTGTGCGGCCCCTAAAGAGTCCGTGGCCCATCTTCTTTTTGCCTGCCCCGCGTATAAAGTGGCGCGGAAAAACTGGTTGAAACCAGTATGTAAAGGTTTGGGGATGAGGTGCCATCGCTCGGCCTTACGAGTGATTACATCGGATCTATCATCTACCCCATTGATATGCGGGGTGGCAAAGTTTTTAGGTAGTGCCTGGATTATTAGATCAAGATCTCTGGGAATGATTGCAAGGCCTCTACCTACCCAGAATGGAGTTGTTTGAAGCTGCTAATTCTGAGTGCCTGGAGTATTTTTTTTGTCCGTGGTTTTATTAATTATGACAGTGCTCAGTCGTATTTTAAGTATGGTCAACCCTTGTTGTTGCTAGTATAATTTGATGGAATGTATTTTAAAATGTATATTGTTGTCTTTTATGGTGATCAATTTTACCGAATAAAGATTTATACAATACTGTAATTAATTTGATACCTTACAGTACCCAGATAGGTAGTCCCATTCAGAAGTTAGTCAGGCTGAGGTGTCAGTCAGGAACTATGTGTTAGCCAATGGGGTTACTAGCCTTTCCACAGCAAAATGACAATTTAGAAGTGCTGCTGATAGGACATATAACAAATACATGCCTTACTTAATTATCCACAGATCCCTGCCTTAGGGCTCTATAGGCCTTTGTTAGGGGGGATTTACATACATTCTCAAGGGAAGTGGGGGCTCTTTCATTAGTTGAAGTTGCAAAGTCGAAATAGCAAAGTTACCACTGCCCTTCCAGTCAGCAGTGTAGGCTGGGAGCCATTTTCCACAATGTAACACACAGGGTTTCACAAACAGTGCTGCAGCCATGGGTGGACACACTCTTTTACATGCCCGAGATACCATGGATACCACATACTAGGGGCTTATAAATAAGTCAGATCTTGCCAATTGGGATAGCCAATTTGGCCTATACTTTGCAATGGGTTAGAAAACTGGCACTGAGGTCTGATTGGCAGGCCTCAGTATACTCACAGATTTCATAAGCCAGAAGCATCAGTCCTGAAATGTGGGGGTGAACATGCAAAATTAAATTAGGCATTTCCTTACATAGCCGGGGTATATTGAGAATGTATTGACAAAAAGCACACATCAAATGCCAAGGCCTGTCACTAATTACCTGTGCAAAGCATTAATGTGTTACTAGTGCACAAAGAAAGTTTTGAAGTGTCAGGTAGAATTATTTCATTACTGTGAGAATGCAGGTCCTGTTTGAATTGTCCCCCCCCCCACACTTTTTGCCGCCATTTGGACTTTCGTGATGCTGGTTTTCTGACTCTGATTGTACCCTGGGCTCTGCTAACCAGACCTGATAAGACAACCTACCTGTAGAACCCTAGCATATGGTAGGGCATGTAGGTTTAGAGACACAGTAGACTTAATGCACTTAAGGGTGCACTATGTTGGTACCTGCTGTCATTTTAAATGCCAGCCCTGCCTTCCACGCTGCTTTTAAAAGTAAACTATATGCAATTTCGACTTTGGAACTAAAGGTACTTCCAAAGTCACATACTACCTTATTTTTACAGATAGGTCTCCCCCCCTAAGGACTCCCATAGGTGCCACAGTGGTAGGGTGCCTAGCAACTATAAGCAGGGACAGTATAAAATATATTTTATATGCCCTGATAAGGAAAAACATGCAAATTTCGTTTTTCCCCATTGTAGGACAATGGATTCACAGATTAACATGGGAATACTTTATTAAAGTGTAACTATTCAAAGAAAGGAGCTAAAAAGATACATCAAAGTATCAAAATGAAAGTTAGAATGAATCCAGCAACTTGCTATGTTTAGGTTTATTATAACTATCACAGAAAAAAAGTTATAGACTTTTTTTTTCTGTTCGCCAAAATCCAGCCTTCCAGCTGAGCCAAACTGTTTTTAATGAGGTGTGATGGAGCCTGACTAGAGACAAAAGATTTCCTATGGGAGGAGTACTGCAAACTGCAGAGCAAAAGGAAGGATGGTGAGGCGTAGCCAAACTTCTTCAAAGAGGGAATGACAGTTTAAGACAGCACAGGTTCACCTCAACATACTGCACCCCCAGCCAGCCAGAAGCCCCAGTAATTAGATTAGTTAAGGGGCTGGAAGGGGAGTGTTAGGGAAACTTAGCCACACTTGTGAGTTGGCTTAGCCGGATCTAACTCTTCAGGAAAAGATCTCCACATTTTTGATTTTGGAAGACTAGTGCTTTCTGTGACAAGAATATGCCACACTTTCGATGAAGTGGTTATAGCTGAGGGTGTCACCCTACATCCCATTTGTCAGGGTTGCTCCCCTGCTTGAAGCCCAGGAGCACTGAATAAATATGGGAGAGCTGCATAGCAACTCAGATCTGCTGCCTGAAACAAGAATGAGAAGAAGGGCTGCCCTGTTGGATCCCTGATCCGTACCCAAAGGATTGCCCTCTGAAGGACTGCACCTGCTCCACAATCTGGTACTGCAGCCCTAAGGACTTTTCCTGGCTTCACAAGGATTAAGGAGTGGACTCCCTGAAATCGACAAGTTGACAGATCCCACCTGCCTCATCTCCACCAAGAAGCCTCCATTGTGGATTGCATCCAGTAGACGTCCAGGTGCGTTGTGGGAATTGTAGTCCCAACATCCCAAGGACCATCTCAGAGCTTCTAGACACTAGATTGGTGTTTTGTACACAAGTTCCAGATGTTTGGAGACGTTTGGAGTAACCTTTGTAAGAAGCTCTATTTGTTCATAAAAGCGGAGTCTATTTTATAAATTGGAGTTGGATTTTTATTGTTTGTTGTATCTCACTTATTTAATGTTGTGGGTTTTTTAAAAGCTTTACACATCTGTCTCCTAAGTGAAGTCTGCCTGTTCATATGCCAGCTACCAAGGGTTGAGCAATGGAATAATTTATTGAAACCTTGACTGAACCTTTTATTGTGTTCATGGCCATATTACTAGTGGTAGGTCCCTACTAATCACTACTTATAAACAACTTTCTAACACTTACTATAAAAGGCAATTGGGCCAAGATGTCTGACCTCATCTTTATAGAGCACCCTCAGCAACCTCCATCCTCTGAGCTTGAACCTCTCTGATCCACCTTGGCATCCAACATCTGCCCTCCCTTTTCTTGAATTATTTCAATTGCATCTCCCGGCACTTTGTTAGTGTATCCAAACGTTCTTCCACAGTCTGTCAACTGAAAATCCTATGGCATTCGCATGAATTCTAGAATTATATATTTTGTGATAAATGGCTTATCAATCATTGCACATAATTGTAAGAAAGCCCTTAGTTGGGGTATCCTGTGTGCATTAAATATCACTAGCACTTTCAAAGTAAAATATCATTTATCTATTGGTCTTAAAAATGATTCATGTACAAATAGAAATACACTGACACCTAGTGGTTTTTCTAAAGATGATCTGCACAATGTATTTTATTGCAGTAACTCACAGTGTAATCATCTGTGGTCATTAGGCATTGATTGCCTTGGGTATCACAGAATAGCGTGTGCATTCCATTAAGGGTTCCTTAGGAATAATATTGCTCAGGGTTGACTTTGAGATACTTGATATGTAGATTTTTCCAATATACAGTTCTGAGTTTAGCAGAGAAATGCTAACCAACGTTATTTGGTGTTCATGTAAATGTAGAACCCTTGGCCCCGTTCACATAGATGTGGGAAGATTACATTTAACTTGTTATCATTTTTCAAGTGGGAAAAGTAAGAATTCGTGTCTTTTATATTTTAGATGTCGATCTTCGTCTGCAAGCCCCATTGGAGGCAGTGCAGAAGTTTATCTACACTACCAGAATTTCCCTAGTTCCAAGAGTAACAAGCATTGGCAAAACCAGGAGGTTTAATGTTTTTACTTTGCCACCGTTATGAGTCGATGCTGAGCAGCTTTAGAAAAAAATGGAAAACACAGTTATTGCCGCTACTGATCACCATTGACAAAAAAGTGGGATGTGGCATACCTGTGTATGCGTGTGCACATATTAATCTCAATGTATTGGCTGCCCCAGTATGATGATTTATGCATGATCGTGCATATCCTAGCATTCATATGCATAGGTCATGACGAGGGCGTCCATTTTGTTTCTTTTTTCAATTTACTATTCCAAATGGTGAAAGACCATCTTGGAGTGGTAAATTTAAAAAAAACGAATAAACAGTGCAGCAAAGCACATCTAAGCAAAAGAGCAGTTCAGTAGCAAATTGCAGATGCTGGGCTTTCTCAAAACGTTAGAGGAAGTATTTAATTGAAAATCAAAACTAGAAAGGAGAGGTGGAGACTGCAGGGAGAAGAACTGGGAGAGGGAGCGGGGGATGCAGCACACAGGGAGAGGATCAGTGTGCTGACCACCTCAGAACGCACACCTCAGACTACATCCAAAAGGTTTCTCGGAAGTACTGGACTATGAAGGCTGAGCGACGCCTCTGCTCCATCCATCAGCCTAAAGTGTTATACACCATACGACAAGGGGGACACTATGTTTCCATTGGGGGAGGAATTTGTGTTGCAGAGACCAAGATCCTGCAAATCTGAGGCAGTCAGCGGTCCAGTTTACGCGTAAGCATGTGCACATATATCATGCACCAAGGGCATCAGGTGTGACAGTTGGACTCAGAGAGTTTCCTAAGGTAGGAGAAGGATTTCAGTGATGAATGAGTTATGAATATATCTGTCATTTGCCTTGTCTCTTTGTACTGGAGGGATTCTGGGCTCCATCATGCATCATATGAATCCAAACTGTCCCCCTCCCTCAGAAACCATATACTATCCGACAAATTGGAAGCACTGATTTTATCTGCGAATTTAAATTAAGCGCAGAAAGATGTTTGGGTTGGGCCATAAACAAAGCAGGCTCATAACATAATAATAGGTGGGCAGTGTGTGTGCAGATGAAATGTGTAATGGGCCTTGTAAAGAAGCTTTAAAGGAAGCTTGCAACATACTGTGGCTATGTGCCATCCCATCGTAATTGCTGTGAGGAACTAAATAGAGATAAGCCATGGTGTGAAGCATGCGTGTGAGCAGTAAAAACAGCCACAGCTGAAAGTTCAGGCAATCTCACACACCCACTGCAACCCCTAAAGGCTCCATCACTCCACTAGATTGAACAGTCCCTACAATAAGAGTACAAACCACAAAACGTGACATATCACAAAAGCATACAGGTGCAGAGTGTCTCAGTCAATTGCTGGATGAAAAAATGGATGAATGAGTGCATGGATGAAGCGTGTGTCACTGAGCCCATGCATGTATATCAATGAGTACATGGCTTGTTGAGTGAATAAATGCATGGATGGATGAATGAATGGGTGTATAGTTTCCCAGCTGAATGGCTGGACAAATGAGTGTACGGCTATACGGACGGGGTGAAGGGAGAGTGAGTAGATGAATGAGTAATGATTGAGTGAGTACATGGGTAGATGTGCATGTGAGTTAGCTGATGTGTCAGTGTAAGAAAGCATGGTTTATCTATCCACCCACACATAAGCATTCCTCTTTCAATCTGTGGTGTCTTGTAATAAAAGAGTGCTGGAACTCTTCTGGTTCCCACTGTAAACCATAGGCCTGTGACATAAGTGTTCGAGTGATGAGTTCAAGGCAGGCTTAGACTGCTGAGTTCGGACTTACACACAGCGGAATAAAGATGTGTATGTGGCATAGTTATTGGCGAGGTTGTCAGGATGCTACACAATTCATCTATTCACCAAATGTAATATACTTATCCCATAATCAACCAACATACTCATCCATACATCTTTCATGTATATCTCCACACCATCCTTTAAGTATCATGTACTCACCCACACTCAAGCAGTCTTCTAGTGATCCATGTTTCCGTTCATGCTCAAGCATCAACTTATTTTTCATCCCCTCACATACATTCCTGAATCCAATCAGCTGCCTGTTAACACCTAGAGAAGTCCTGCTCCACCCAATGAAAATCAACACCCTTCCTCAAATGAACAACTAGTCAAGTCGACTGCTTGAATATTTTAACTTTTTTTTGCTATGGTGATGACATACATAAGAGGAGAAAAGAAAATCCTGAATATACTTGTGTGGATTCGTACATCTGCTGTCATAAGAAATGGTAAAGTGTCAGTACTAAATTAATACTCAAAACAACATGAGTGACAGTCAAAATCAAACAAATGGCTGGTAAATGTAGGCAACAAATGTGACTGACATTTACAAACAACAAATTTGAAGAGGGTTGTTCTTTAGCTCTTCTATATATGTGTGCTAATTTTAAGGTCTTCTAAACAACTAACATTGTCTCTAACATAAAAATACAAATGTGATTGTGGCACTGCACAACAGTGCTGATGAAACAATAAAGCAACGGGACTCGCCACAGATTCAGAATTTAGCTAAGTAGAGGGTAACTGGGCAACACAAAATGAAAATAGTACAACTACAGAGGAGGAGATTAAAAGAAGTTAAAGTGAATTTGAAATTATGTTAAATGAGAACTACTGGCCCATCTCTCTCCTCCCCATCGCAGCCAAAGTCAACAAGAGACTCGTAAACGCCCAGCTGACCACCTTCGTGAAAGAGAACTCCATCCTAGACACCTCCCAGTCTGGATTCCACTGCAACCACAGCACTGCAACCACCCTCCTAGCCACCAAAGATGACATCCACAGGCTACTCGACCAGGGACACACCGAGGACCTCATCCTTCCAGACCTCTCCGCAGCGTTCGACACGTCTCACATCGCACTCTCGCAAACAGACTTCACGACGCAGGGATACAAGTAGCCACCCTACACTGCATCCAATCCATTCTCTCCAGCAGAACCCAGAGGATCAGACTCCCTCTCTTCCTCTCTGAACCCACAGATACCTTCTGTGGAGTCCCCCAGGGATCATCGCTCCGCCCCACGCTCTTCAACATTTACATGGCCCCCCTCACTGCCATCGTCAGACTGCATGGGCTCAGCATCGTATCCTATGCCGACGACACCCAGCTTATCCTCTCACTCACGAAGAACCCCAAAGACATCAGACTCTGCTTCCAGGAAGGAATGAAGAATGTGGCAGCTTGGATGAATGACAGGTGTCTAAAGCTCAACTCAGATAAGACCGAGGTCCTCATCCTCGGACCCTGCACCTCTGCCTTGAACAACACCTGGTGGCCAACCACCTTCGGGAACCCACCCACCCAGACAGACCACGCAGGAAACCTCAGCATCATCCTCAACTCCTCCATCACCATGAACCGCCAGATCAACGCCATCGCTTCAACTGCCTGTGCACCCTCCGCAAGACCTTTAAATGGATCCCCCCTGACTGGAGAAGGACCGTCACCCACACACTCATAACCAGCAGACTGGACTACGGCAAAAACCTATACGCCGGAATCACCAGGACTCTCCTACACAGGCTCCAGACCATTCAGAACGCCGCAGCTAGACTTGTCCTCAGGACAGCATGCCACAAACACATGACCCAACAGCTAAGAGATCTCCACTAGCACCCCGTTGAGAAGAGGGTCACCTCCAAACTCCTCACCCACGCCTACAAATCCCTCAACAACATCGGACCCAAATACCTCAACGAGAGAGTATCCTTCCACGTGCCCAAGAGAAACCTCAGTTCCGCCCACCTCGCCCTGGCAGAGGTCCCCTACATCAGCAGAAACAGAACAGAAGGGAGAGCCTTCTCCTACATCGCGGTCATGACCTGGAACGAGCTCCCGGTGAACATCAGACGCTCCCCGATCCTGCTCTCGATAAGGAAGGACCTCAAGACCTGGCTCTTCGACTGATCCTGAGCTGCCACCCCCCTCCAGCGCCTTGAGACACTTGTCGGTGAGTAGCGCACTTCATAAACCCTTGATTGATTGATTGATTACTAGGTGCAGTGCTGCTTATATGGTGTTGTTCTGGACTGCACAACCAAATCGATTCATACTCTGATGATGATGACATGACGTTAGAAAGATTTATATAGTTCTCTACTATTCAAAGGGAGACATAGCCCATGAGTGAATAATCTGACAAAAAGAAGCAGCAAATCCAACACGCATAATTCAAAGTATCACTTTTAAAATGTTTAAGCAATTCTATTGATAGAACTCTATGGATGTGGTGATTTTAGCTCAAAGTACCCGTCAAAATCCAAGACGTCAACACAGCCACAAAGGAGGAAAGCGTCAGAAAACACAGTGATGCATCAGTTCTTGAGTCCTTGGTGAATGGATGCATCAGATTTGCTGCATTCAGGAGAAGTGTTGTGTCGATTCTGAACTGCATGGAGAAGCAATGCGTCGATTTCCAGAGGAGACTACTTTCGGATGGTCGATGCGCTCAAAATGTGGTGAACAGGTGCGATGCATGTGAAAATTCAGACGCTCTGGGTCAATGTGGTAGCAAAACAGGTGCTGCATCAATTTTCATTCCAGCAGACAGGTGATGTGTGGATTTCTTTAGCTGCACAATAGGGCTTGCAATGAAGTAGGAGCAGGGGTCTCGGACATCGGAGACTAGGTGCTCTGGAATCGATCTGTTGTTTGGGCTACAAACACGCACCATGCCGATCTTTCAGCCACACCGCAGAGATGCGTTAGTTTCAACCGCACAGCAAGCATGAAGCTGGAAAAATGGCGCTGGAAGGGTGATGCATGGATTTTCAAGTCTTGAAGCACCTCCAAGGGCCCAGAACTGGAATCAGCACCACGAAGTAGGTCAGAACTCCCAGCAAAGGAGTTCAGAGATGCTGTAGATAATAGCTTTGATGCCCCTGAGACATCCAACAGGTGGCAAGCACACACAAGTCCTTGGAGAACCATGGAACATAAGGATACAATAACACAAAGTCCAGTTCTTTCACTGCCAACAGACAGAAGCGGCAACTGCAGCTCAACTGAGCAAAGCAATACATAGCAAAGGGGCAGTATTCCTCCTAACAGCTCTTCTTCTTGGCAGAGCCCTCAGTCCCGAAGTGTTCTAAAGATGTGGGGTTATAGGTCCAATACTTTTACCCCTTTTGGCCTTTGATGAAGTAGGCATAATTCAAAGGAAAGGTTTTGTTGTCCACAAGATCCTGTCTTACTCTGCCTTTGCTCCAGACACACTACAGGGGGGCAAAGATAGCATTGTGACAACCCCTTCCACCACTCCAGTTCAGGGAGGCCCATCAGCCTAGTAATGGTTCATTAGGATGTCAGCTCCCATTGTGTTTCTGTCTAAAAGGAATGCACAAACAACCCAACTTTCTGTCTAAACCAGAAATTGATTCCACAGGAAGGCAGAGACACAGAATGGTAAAGCAAGAAAAAGCCAATTTTCTAGAAGTGGCATTTTCAAACATACAATTTTAAAAGCACCTTCACTGAAAGATGTATTTTTAAATCCTGAGTTCAGGAAACCCAAACAACAAATCTCTGTTGCTTCCCCATTGAAAGATACACTTGTAAGGTGCAACAAGGCAGTTTCAATGGGAAACATCGTTTACAACGCGGTGTTTACACCGCACTACCTTTACAACGATGCCATTACAACGCAAGTCGTTACTACGACTTGCGCTGGATGGCGCTGTTGGATAAGGAATATTGTAATTTTATATTCCAACACCTTCCCTACTGTTACGTGGGCTGGTGTTGGAATATAAAATTATAATAATCATCAATCCGCGCACACCAACGCAAGTCGTTGTAACGACTTGCGTTGTAATGGCAGCGTTATAAAGTACCGCGATCTAAAAGATCGCGTTGTACTGAGACGTACATCCAGTTTCAATTATAACCTATTGGAGAGATAGTCCTTTCAATAGTGTAAACTGAAATTAGCAGTATTTCACTATCAGGACAAGTAAAACACACCAATACATATTCTGCCTTTCACATACACTGCACCCTGCCCATGGAGCTACCGTGGGCCTACTGTAAGAGTTCCTTATATGTACATAAAGGGAGGTTTGGGCCTGGCAATTGGGTACACTTGCATGGTCAACATGTCAATTTAAAACTGTACTTACAGACACTGCAGTGTCAGGCCTGAGAATTGTTTACAGGGCTACTCATGTTGGTGGCACAATCAGGGCTGCAGGCCAAATAGTAGCATTTGATTTACATGCCCTGGCGACACGCAGTGCACTTTACTAGGAACTTACCAGTAAATCAAATATGTCAATCAAGGATAACCAAACATAATCACAATCTACACAGGGAGCACTTGCACTTTAGCACTGATCACTGGCACGATACGAGAAGGCCTAAAAGTGAAATTATATGTGGACGACTGCCTTCTTTATAGTAGTGATTGTCATAAAAAAATAATATATGAATGCCATGCACTTCTAATTTAATAGGTTCACTTTCAAGATGTAATATATAGCTAAACAAATCTGAAGAAATACAGTGGAGATCCGGACACTGACCAGCCTCTAGAAACCTTTAATTACATACTAATATGTTACTTTATATTAAAGAGCTGGATAACTTAGCCACTTCCCCACTAATGTAGGAAGGTGTTCTGTAAAAACACAAATCTGCAGACTATTTTCTCTTCATTGCTTTTAGACAGGATAACACACAATTAAAAAATTGAGCTTGTCAGAATTTTTGTACAATGTTATACTCATACTTCAGTTTGGGGATTCTAATCTATGTAGAATCCAGTTGGTATTACTCAATCTGTCCAAGCAAAAATGACTGAAGCTATTTTTCAACAATATAAAGTGATCACTGAAGAAATGGGGGTAAGCCCATTTACCTATTCTAATGATTTAGCCAACTCAGTTCTCGTAGAAAAATATTAAGACAAAACACCTCATTAGGAATCCGATCTTTTCTACTTCCAAAATGGCTCATGAGCAAGATCGAGGAGAGTGATGATGAGAGAGAGAGAACAGGATCAGAAGTAATGGGAAACAACGGTCAGTGGGGACCTGCAAAGTCCACAAGGCTAGCGCACCACATAGTCTGTGAGGTCACAAATGCAACCGCCGTGATGGCGCCAACCAAGGAAGAGGAGGAGAACTGTACAATAAATAAATAAATAAATAAATAAATAAGGGAATTAAGAATGGTGCTCAATATGTACTAGAGGGAGCATACTAATAATACTTCATGTACAGTGGAAGAGATGTTCACAATAGCCCCTCAAGCACAGATAGAGACCAACACGCAGTGCACAAATGAAAGTGGAGCTCACCCGTGCCCAAGCCTGGTCCAACCCTGGCTCTCCTATTAATGGCTCAGCTGAACCCTCATATAAATGGACCAATTAACATGGAGGCTTCTTGCTCAGAAATATATCATCAACTAATTTGGTCCCCTCACATCCACAAGCAGAGCAAGCCCTTCTTGGATGCAAAATCATTTAATCTCTCCTGGCAACAACACAGTCTCAGTCTCCAAGTAAAGTCACTCCAAGCAAAGCCACTCCAAGCAAAGCCACCTGCAGCTTCCTAATGCAATATAGGTCCAAAACGCAGAAAACCATTTTTGACATATCCTACCTCATAACATAGGAATAGGAGAAGCTGATAGACTCGTACACTCCACATAACATGGACTTATCCTGGGAAAAAATGGCAAGACACCTGAAATTAACACTAATCAGGCCAAAACAGATGGGACAGACAACATATGGGCCTCGTTACATAACACTTAGCAACTTTCAGTTAATTCGATGCAATATCATTCTGACAAAATGGACATACACCTATCAGTTTTAAACTCATTGTCCATATATATCTTAAACATCAATGCGAAACTGGCCAACCTCAACAATCTGATCAGACGGGCCCAAACAGAGGCACCACTCACACAATCAAGCTGCACCTGGGTTGCAATTGTAAAGAAGTTATCAACCCTACTATCTGTGATGGGAGATCGGTTGACGTACATAAGGGAAGTTTCTAATATCGAACCAGCTCCATCTCGGACCGCGTCTCCTCAGATGGCAGTACCAGCCACAGACAAGCGGTCTCGGAGACTCAAGAAATTAGACCAAACATAGAAAATTATTAAACCAAAAGGAGAACTTGCAGGTGGGGGAGAGAAGTAATGACTCAGCTCATCCAGGGCAGATGACCTTCCCTCAGAGGGGCCCGCGACAAGCAGAGCGTCACAGGGAAATGCCTGGTATGCGGCTTCTTCTGACCCAAAGCAACAAAGAAAACCGGGAAGGAAGGGAAGGAAAATGAAGACAGACATGTCAGCATACTTTTAAACTGGATTCACAAACAGTATCTTCAGCAACCCACTGCTGGGGGTAACCAGAGACACTTCTATATCTGCAGACACGCAAGGGGAGCCCAGTCAGTCCTCGATGGTGAACACGAATAGTGAAGAGGGACCAACGACCGGGGAGGAGAGTCCACTCAAGACCCAGCTGACTTAAATAAAACAACTAAGGATGACACTGGGAGGAGCCCTTCAATAGAAATCAGACTTAACCCCTGGAAATGGCTCAGATTCAGAAACACACAGGCTCATGGAAGTCTCAAGATCCTAGAGAAGGGGCACAACAAGCAATAACCTCCAGAGGGCCACAGACATGAAACATGCACCACCCTGTTTTTTCCAGAATACAAGACTACAGGCCAGGCTGATATACTATATAGGGGGAACATCCTATGCCTTTTAACGTCCATCAGCAGTTTGGAAGATTTAAGATCATGTGACCTGGAATCTATAGGATTTGTGGAGCTCAACAATCATCTACAGATTGAGGCAACTAAAGCGGTCTAGGCAACATCCGGTATAGCCAGGAGGACTTTGGATGAGTAAGAGTAATTAAGCACTTGGGGAATCAAACGGACACCTTATAAGAAAACAGGATATATGTAGACCCTGTTAGCTAGGCATTGGAACCATCTAGAACCCCGCTCTGAGCATGCTACAATGCAGACATATTCCATGCTAAGGGGGGCCCAAAGCACATCCCAAAGGTGCAAGGGGGAAACAGCTCTCCAGGGCCCTAGCTTATCTGCAAACGGAACTCCAGTAACACAAAATTGGGGTTGGCCAGCTAGTACAATAAATGCCTGAAGTTATAATCCCTGATGTAGCAAGAACCCCTCATTATATGTCAATATCATCCAACATCTCTGCTCCTGGAATATAAACGGTGTAGGAAACAAAATAACAGACACAGAGCTGCTTCTGCACTTACACATGGTGTCGGTGAGTGAGGGCTTTATAAACAAACCTAATTGGTGTTGTTATCTCTTGTGCTCGACTACTTGTGTGTTTCCAACCAAGTAACACTCTTTTGTTGTTATTTTTCTAGTTATAGTGGGGACTAAGAGTGTTGCTTCCTCCCTACCTCTCTTTTTGTTGATTTGTTATTAGCAGCGCACAGCTGTGAGAGTTTCTGTACACGAGGGGTTTAGGACCAGCTCCTGATCTTCCCCTACTACTAGCTTAAAGGTGACACTCCCGATTAGACTGACACCTTTTTGCACCCTGCATCATGGCAAACTTGGGACTTACCTATTCAGAAGCCGAAATTGAAGCAATCATATCAGACTCTACCCTGTTTGCGGATCCGGCTATCTTGCAGGCCATAGCACACACCTCTGTCTGGGAGAAGTTGACCGAACAAAAACGGGACCGCATCAGAACTATATTGCCTGGGACTATCATGAAGCAATATTTGTCATCTAATTCTGCACCGAGAGGCCTCTTGGTGACTAATGCACCTCGCATCTTTCTTAATGATGCAACGTTTCGCAAAGTATGGGCCATGATCGCATGGCACTGCACGCGAGATTGGCTCGTCCTTATAATCAAAACTGCCTTACGCCTCTCTGAGGCCTTACTAGTAGAGATCCAAGAAACTGAATCACAATTCAGAACAACCGTGACCGGAGGCGGATACAAGAAGAAGCTTGATGAGATCAACCGGGAACTCAATGAGTACAAAGAAAATCTGATGCAGTCTAAAATCACTAAATTCCAGAAGGACTTCGAATTCAACAAAATGTATCCTTATGCTGATCCTAACTTCACGGTTACAGCCAAAAGTAATAATGACTCTGACCTCTCAGATGACAACTCCTTCAATAGCAGTGGATCCAGTTCTGGCTCCAACAGACAAGGACGGAGACGAGGGAACAGAGGCAACCGAGGGAACCAGAGATACCAGAACCATCCACCTAATTGGCCAATAGCACCTCCTTCTGGTTATGGACCCCGCCTTTTCCCTTCCCCCATCCACAATTCCCGATGATGGGCTGGAACCCTGGGTGGCATCAACCACATTTTGAGAACCAGTACCAACAGCCTTTTTTAGAGAGGGGTCGGGCAGGCAGAGGCAAAAGCAGAAGAACACCCAATCAAGTATCCTGGCAGACAGACGACCCAGTCGGCAACCACACCAGGAGCAAAACACCAAAACCCGGGACAAGCAACCAACAAGTCTAATCACAAATCTGTCAGATCTGCGATTGAAAAGTATTGAACAACAGGTCCTTGAAAAAGGACTTGGCTTTGTACCAACAGCCCGCCCAGACAAATTCAAGCTGCATTGTGAATTGACCGACTTCTTCAGAAAATTGAAATTAAAGGCCTATTTTGAAGGAAAGGAGGACCCTAATGCAGACCTATGGAAAGGTGATACTGGTCTCAGACTAAAATCTACATTTACACCGCCCCCCCCACACAGTACCTGCGGCTATTATAGCCTTTGAACAAGCAGTGTTCCTAGATTTGGAAACCTGCCAAGACCCTTCGACATACGGGAATTTCAGTACTGAAGAGTACAAAGCACTTGAGACACTTAAGAATAACACCAAAATCACGATAAAACCCGCTGACAAGGGTGAAGGAATCGTCATCCAGAACACTACTGACTACGAGAAAGTATGTGAAGATCTATTGAATGACACCAACAATATATTCCCCTTACTCATGATCCTTCTGCTGATCTCCAAAATCGAATCACCAGCATGGTCAAGGAAGCTGAACTGAATGGGCACCTGTCAAAAAATGAGGCGGACTTTCTCGCCACCAGAAAGTGTACTGTTCCATATTTCTATACACTTCCGAAGACCCACAAAAACAAACTGCCGCCTCCGGGTCGGCCGATAGTGTCAGGTATCGGGTCTTTATTAGAGCCCCTGTCCACCTTTTGTGACCAGTTTTTGAAACCCATCGTTCAGAATACACCTACATATCTAAAGGACACCAAGAGCCTGCTTCACCAATTACAAACAATGTCCTTTGAAGCAAACTCAGTAATATTGGCTACTCTAGACATAGAGAGCCTCTATACGAGTATTCCTCAAGAGCAGACCATCAAAGTTCTGAGTACAGCTCTCAATTCAGTTTCCTGGGAATATACTACTCCCAGAGAATTCATAATAGACTGTGCCACTATTGCACTTAAAGAGAATTTTTTTGCATTTAAGGGACAATTGTTTGTTCAATGCTCTGGTACTTCGATGGGCAGTATCTTTGCCCCGAGCGTGGCGGGGTTGTACGTGTCTGATTTTGAGGCCAAGAATATTCAATCTATCACCAATCCCTTTGCCAGGATCATCTTCTTTTGGAAGCGCTACATAGATGATGTGCTGCTCATCTGGCAAGGGAGTATGGAACGTTTGATGGAATTTCTCAGTTGGGTCAACACTATCGACAGATACCTGAGATTTACTCACACAGTCAGCACCACGGAGGTAGTGTTCCTTGATATAGTGATAACTAACGGTGGGACGACTTTAACCACCAAAACTCATTATAAAGCTACTGCAAAAAATAACTTGCTCCAATTCTCCAGCTGTCATCCGCGCCCGTTGAGGGAAAATCTGCCTTACGGCCAATATCCAAGGATCCGGCGCAATTGTAGCAGTACTGATGACTTCAAACAACAATCACTCAACCTAACTGACAAACTACGACAAAGAGGTTACCCGAATCACATCCTTAACAAAGGATTCAAATGGGCACGCAACCAGCCTCGCGAAGTCCTACTGGAACCATCTGAGAGACCCATGGACGAACCTCCCCTTACCTGTGTCACTACCTATAGCACCCTGTCTAACCTAATGAAAAAATCCATTAATAAAAACTGGAAAATAATCTCCAGTACCAAGAAGGACTGGGAAAAGCCCCTTTTTTCATTTAGGAAAGGCCATAGCTTGAAAGACTCTTTGGTACATACCAGGCCTAAAGAACCAGTTGCTACGCAAACACGCAGCATTACTGATGCATGGCATTTACCCAGGGTTACGGGACATTACCCATGTTCCAACTGTTCCGTCTGTCATCTAACGATGGCAACAAAATCGTTGTCCTTGGAACCAGACAAAACATGGTGGCAAATATCACACACTAACTGTAACTTGGCTAATGTTGTCTACCTAATCACGTGCCCCTGTTTGTACCGATACGTGGGCATGACAACAAGAAAGGTTAAACAGAGGGTATGTGAACACAGGAGCAACATTAGGTGCAAAAAAACCACAACCAGGATGAGCCACCACTTTTTACAAGCGAACCATACCACCAATGACCTAAGATGGACTGTCATCGAGCAGCTAACTGAGGGCCCCAACATTGCTGAAAGACTCTTTGAGAAGGAGCAGCGATGGGTGTACCGGCTGGGCACCCACCTAAATGGTCTGAATGATGACATACCATGGGGTTCAATTCGAAAGTAACATCCTCTCGGAATCTCTCTGAAATTCTACCAATCGTGCCAACGGATTTCGAGCTCTTATACAAAATTAATTATCCATGAGCATCTCATTGAGTACTGATAGGCTAAGAACAGGCATTCTCTAATGTTTAAACATCGAAACCTAGAACAGGCATCCTCTAATGATTATTCATGAGTCTATCACCTCCTAGAACTACTAGTTCGTGAGCCATTGCTCATATATGACATTTGATATTCCGTAACCCATGCTGACTTTTCCTTAGTTCGCCTGGTTTACTGCGTTGACCAGATTATTGAACTAACCCCATGCTTCGCTTTTGCCCATCCTCGGCGAAATAGTCAACATGGATTTATCATCTAATGCAACACCTTTGGGCTGTTTATTTGATAATAGTCAATAAAGTTTCACGTTTTTCAGTTTTGACATCGTAACTTGCGCCTTGGCGCTCTAGCTTCACAATGGTGATGCCGGTCTGTTGACATCGGCCGGCCATTCCCATTGGTTAACCCCACGCATACGCGTTTTTGGCCACGCCCTGACCCGGAAACGTGAGCGCTGCTGACTCGGCTCTCGCTACATATACCGTCCCTTCACTCAAGGTCCCGATCGTCGAGACTCGGTTTAGAGGGCTGTTCAGGTTTACAAACGGGTGCCTGGCGTCGTGGGCGTGAGTGTTTCTTTGGCTACGTTACCAACACAAGCTAAGTATTTTTGAGGCTTCTGTAACAGTTTGTCCCGCTGTTTGTTTTTCCTCTTGCAGGATGTGCCAAATACGCCATCACCCCCCTCCCGTGGTCTATGGGGTGATATGTCATCTCCTTTTAAGTGAGAACCATTGCGTTAGTACTCCGTAATCTTTGGGCATAGTGGTCACTGGCTTTTGGCCCATTGATCGGTTAGTTCCACACAGTGAACGCGCTTTGTGTTTCTACAGGGCTCACTACCAAAGCTCCCGTTTCCCATAGTGTCACGTATCTCCCTCGCGGCGCATGGAATCTGACACGCGCACCGGTGGGCAATAATTGTATGTGCCGTTTGACATGGATACTACGTGAGACCGGCAGTACACTGATAATGTTATCATGTATCATAGTTTAATATACACCCACTGGCGGAGCCACTTATCTTTGCAACTAGATGAGTGTTGTGCACCTGCCAGTACACATGAGCACAAGTCACCGTATTTACAATGATTAATCTCAGAACAAGAACTAATTGTTTGTTTGTCTTTCTGTGTATGTCTGTATTTCTTGCTCCTACAGGTGCATTTAATTTTTGAAGTCTCTGATCGAGAGACTAGCAGGGTCTGTGCCTCCCGGTTTTTTGTTCGGTGAGGCCCCCTGTACATTGCACTTTTACAGACATCTTTTACTTTCACGTCCCTTGGTAAGGTGGGCCTTAGCGTGCCCATACCGCCGGGGTTTAGTCACTTTAGGTCCTGACGAATGCCAGGTTAATTACACCACCTTTGGCAGAAACATGTTGACCATCCACCACCACATAATGATATTGGATACAGACCATCCAATTTAGTTGGCCGTGTTTACCAACACATTTTTTAATATGCCCTTGGTGATCAGTCATTAAATCAATTTCTGATACATGCAAGGCATTTTTAATTCACCACATCACTTTTTTTCACGTAACTCATCACCTAGCCTTCACTTCTTCACATTACCCGCTCCGCAGTAAATCTGGTGTTGAAGCACACTGGGGTGACATTCGGTCACACCCAGTGGGGCCTGATGATGAAGCATGTCACCGACCAGGTCGGTGAGTGAGGGCTTTATAAACAAACCTAATTGGTGTTGTTATCTCTTGTGCTCGATTACTTGTGTGTTTCCAACCAAGTAACACTCTTTTGTTGTTATTTTTCTTACACATGGTTGACCTTATAATCTTACAAGAGACCTGGCTTGATCAACCAATTCATTTACTAGGTTTTTTAGCTATACCATCTTCCAGCTACTAAAAGTGCCATATTTGGTCACTCTAAAGGAGAACTTGCAACCTATACCTCCACAAGGACCATGTATGCAGTCAATAGGCAGGCCATCACGTTAGCACTTCTTAATGCAATACAAGCTCCCAAAGTAACGATGCAAGGCACAAATAAAAATCTACCTCTGGTACAAATTAATGTACACCTACAGCCACGAGATAAAGCCAAGGACATTAACCAGCTGGAAGAGGAACTAACCAGACTAATAATGGAAGAGCAAGTCTCCCATTTTATAATAACTGACAATTTTAAAATGCATATGCTGGGCACCACAGAAGATGATAACTCACTGGAAGACCTTCCATTCGCATGGCAAATTCCACCATATGATATGAATAATTGGGGAAGACAAACCAAGCTAGCTAGGAAAATTCTAGGGAACCTAGAACACCTTAGCTTCCATGCACTAAACTGCCAATTTCCACGAGATTGCCCCCCAGCCACCACTTTCCATAACACAGCAACCAGCACAACAATTGACTACACTTTTGTATCGATCCCACTGTTCCACAAAATCATGGATTATTATATAAGGGTAAAGGACTACAGCGATCACCTCCCACAAGAGGTTACAATGTCAACATATGTTGCAATATCCACGCAGCCCAGACATGTCTAGCTGTGTACACATTCTTAACATTATAAGGCTCAAATGCAAAATTCATGAACCAGAAAGGCAGCTGGCCTTGACGAAGATTCTTCTGCAGGTAAAGCAAACTACAAGACTTGATGCATTAGCAGACTGAGAAAGCTTCACAAGGGAACTAACCAGACGAATAATGGAAGAGCAAGTTTCCAATTTTATAATACCTGGCCATTTTAACCGGCATATGCTGGGCACAGCAGAAGATGATAACTCACTGGAAGGCCATCCATTCGTATGGCACATTCCACCAAATTATGGGAATAATTGGGGAAGACAAACCAAGCTAGCTAAGAAAATTCTAGGGAACTTAAAACACTTTAGCTTCCAGGCATTAAACTGCCAATTTCCTTGAGATTGCCCCCCTTCCACCACTTTCCATAATACAGCGACCAGCACAACATTTGAATACACTTTTGTATCGAGCCCACTGTTCTACAAAGTCATGGATTATTACACAGGGGTAAAGGACTACAGTGATCACCTCCCAAAAGAGATTACAATGTCAACATATGTTGCAATATTCATGCAGACACATTATTAACATTATAAGGCTCAAATGCAAAATTCATGACCCAGAAAGGCTGCTGGCTTCAACGAAGATTCTCCTACAGGTAAACTAAATGACAAGACTTGATGCATTAGCAGGCTGGAAAATCTTCATAAGGGCACTAAGAGAAGCTGATACAGTAAAAAAAGAGCCACAACTGATGGGGATAGCAGAACTTTGACATGGGTGTCCCTTCATCTCAACAAATGCACAAGTTGGTCACCTTAAGGAAGAAAGAAATCAAGCAAACTGGGGCTGCAAAGATGCTGCTCGGATGCCAAAATCCAAATACATCTAAGACAATTAAAATCAATGTGTAAAAAGCTACTCTAGCAACTCAAAAAAGAGTCAGAAAAGAGTCTGTAGGCTAGGCTTTTATATGACATTAAGAGCAACAATAATGCGTGATTCTGGCACCCAAACAATATGCTACAAAAGCCAACAGCCCATGTGATCGTCTCACACCTGACAGAAGGGTCAAGCTTCCTCCATAATCACTTCAACAAGCAACCCGGCTGCAATTCTAGTCCAAAAGTTACAGATCAACTGAAGGAAGGTAGAATCCACAAAACACACAATAATCAGGCATCTACCACAATCATGATCTCTGCCAACCAAATATCTTAGAGAATAGCCAAAGGCAGAAGAAAAGGAGCACCGGACCAAACCGTATACCGCCGATCTTGTTAAAACCAGACCTTGACTGCTGCATGGAAGTACTGAAATCAGTCTTTGAATGAATTAAAAAAACAGAGTTAATTCTGGCCTCATGGAGGCGCTCAATCATCTCCCCAATCTACAAAAAGGGCGACAGGAATGAGGCTAGAAACCACAGATTTGTAGCCCTGATAGACAATGACTCCAAATATTATGCTGGCTCATACTACAAGAACTGACAACCTGGGCAACGGAAAATGCAGTCATCCCTCTTAACCAAACAGGCATTAGTAGGCACATGGGAACTACCACTAACATTCCAACTCTATCCCTGATGGTTGATGCCTCTATAGCAACTAAACTACCACTGTATGTCTGCTTTATCGAGTACAGCTCTGCGTTGCACCGCATTGATAGAAACAAACTGCGGTGCAAACTTACTAAACGGAATATTCCATCCCTCCTATTGGAACAGCTAATACTTCTCCACACTGACACATGAGTTCATGTGAAGCTGGGGGCTGGAGATAACCTCTCAAGAAGGATTCCAACCACAATCAGGCTAAAACACGGCTGCATACTGGCTCCAACTCTACCTAACCTCTTAATGACAGACCTGTCAACCATGCTAGATAAGTGCAACTCCCATGCCCCAAAGATGGGGGCCTCATCCATTTGAATCTAATATATGTGGACGATCTCATACTAAACACTATGACACCAATAGGCCTGCAACACTTAATGGACATTACACTAAGCTACTCAGTCGAAATTGAAAATGGCTTGAGCATAAATCTGGACAAATCAAAAGTCATGCACTTGAATCAACGAAGGGCTAAAGGAGCTTACCTCTGGCACTTAGCTAAACAACAGCTGGAAATCCTCGAAGAATGCAAATACTTGAGTATTATTATAGACAGTCAAAGAACCTTCACAGCCCACAAGGAACCATTAAAGAGGAAAGGTACAGCGACAGCAGTGGCATTAAGAAACCTAAAAAACTAAATTGCTGGCATAAGCTTCTTTTTACTGGTCCGAGTAAATTAGATGAAACTTATACCAACAATCACTTATGCAAGCGAAGCATGAGAGGGAGAGACATGGCTATACTAGAAGGCATTGTAACAGGGGCACTCTAAATGTTCCTCAACCTACCCAAATATGCGTCACCAGCTCAAATAAGATTAGAATTTGGTATGCAGAGGCAAGGACTGGCCTGCAGGGGAGCGTACATCAAATGATGGCATAAGATCTAAAGAGCGGAGCCAGGGATACTAAACGTTCATCTACGGCCCGAACTGTCCACTAAGGAGAAAGGCGCAGCAAGGGGTGATCTGGAAGACTCTCTACATCAGTTAGGTCTGCAGGGCCTCTGGGAGACCTCAGGGACACATGATGGCTTTAAAAAGCTTGCTAATAAAACTGTTAAAAGAGTCACCTTGTTGGAGGACAAAGGATTACTGGCGGCAAGGGTGTACCTCCAAAGAGAAATACCTACAGTACTATCTGGTCCTCATCAGTTCTTAACCACTCTGGACCTAAATACTTCTCTCCCAGGAACCAATGTTACACTCCCCTCAGATGTCTGTGCCGTAGCCACCTGGCCAAAGTTCTCAGTGTTAGGCGAGCAAAAACCAGAGGTAGATCTTTCTCCATCCTGGACTCTCTAGCCTGGAACAGCTTGCCTTCTGAATTATGCCAAATCAGAAGCAAGCAGTTTTTCCGAAAACTACTCAAGACCTGGCTTTTTACCCTCTAATTATGACTTTCAGTGCCTTCTTACTTTCCATTTAGTGCCAGTACGCTCTTTCGGCTAGCTGTATGGACTTGAAATTCCTGCATTCATTCATTCACAAAGGGTTTTAGTGGGCAGAATCATCAGTTTACGATGTATCCAGTGGAAAAAAGCTGATTTAGCTTTTATGATAGATTTTTAAATATTTTTTAAGATGACATTGAGAAACTTAATTTTTTCTGGGTCAATAATTGTGGCGCCAATTCCATTTGGGCCATTTAAAACACATTCTGATGCTTAGCCAGATGAGCTTTCCAAACAGGAGCAGGTGTATTGCTGGCTTCTGTTAGCAAGGTTTTGATACTTTCCCTATGTTGGTTAATATTGGCATTTATATTGGGTAATGTGCTTGCCAATGAATTACAGAAAGAGTCAATATCACTGCATGCCCAGTTGCCAGAAAGCATTCATGTGCTAAGCAAAGGTTCAGGAAGAACCAAATCAAAGTGTGCCATTTTAATTAAATAATGGTCCGACCAAACACAGGGCATGAACATGATGTTATCAACTGATAAATTGATATACAATGTCTAACGTATCGCCGTTGATATGAGTAGGAGAGGTCACGTGTTGTTCAAAGTTCAGACTGCTTAGCAAGTCGGGTAACTTCATAGATGGTTGCCCACCTGTTTCCATATTAGCCCAACAATTATAAGCCCCAATTACCAGAGTTTTAGCGGTCAATTATTATAGGAGAGATGTGTTCTGCCGGGCAATGTGGGAAGTGGGGCATATAATCATTGGGTCTATATACCAAAACACAAGTTAAAGATGAAGATAAAGAGTCATTTTAATTAAAAGGTTAACAGCTGATGTAATATCAAGTGATGCAAGGCAGGTAAACTTCAAATGTCATTAAATTATAGCTGCTACACCTCCACCTATTTTACCCATAGGATTGTTAGCGTGAAATTGGTAGCAATTTAATGGGAGAGCAGCCGATATGTCAGGGGACAATTCAGTCAATAGCCAGGTTTCATTTAACAATAAGGTGTCTATCTTTTCAGAGACCTGCTACTTAAATGTTTCTATTTGTTGTTTAACAATTGATCTAGTTTTCAGGGAGATAACCATAAGCTGGTTAGCCGAGTTATCAATCCCTGTAGGGGCACTGGGTGCTTGCTTAGTTCAATAGTTGATCTTTTTTTATTTAGCAGTCCTAAGTTAGATGGATGTGACAAAATGGTGAGTGTGAGTTGATATCCTACCAAGTGTGTTTAAGATCGTTAGCGGTATAGGCGGGATTTTGGGCATAGTAACTCACCCCGGCCGGCCGCGGACGGGTGCCATTGGCGCACCGGCAATGCATCCGTGCCACTGCCACCATTTAAAGGGCTGTGAGCTCTAACAGGCTCCGACCCTTTCAAGCTGGTTGGTACCCCCTAAACAATCAGCAGAGAGCTTGATGCGTCTACACGCGGTAATTAGATATGCAGAAAGCAGCCTTCAAGCAGCGATTTCTAAAGTGCAAAGCGGTAACATGCAAGATAGATCATTAAAAACTAAAGTGTGATTACAAGAGCATTGAATCCCCTGAAATGAAAAAGAGAGAGAAAAAGCGACAGAGCATCTGTGAAAGCTTGTGTGTGTGCTTCTAAGCATTTATGTGAAGGTGTGAGTGAGTGGCCTGCTGTCTCATAGCAACAGTGGGTGTGATATAAATTATGAATATTCAGCCCTGATTGTTTGAACTCCCATTTCTTAAAGGAGGAGTTCTGGTCGGCAATGGGGTAAGTTATTTTCTTTTCTAGTCTTGTCGTATTAGAGACATGTCTACACAGGCAAAGCTATGAGGCTGGACAGTTTTTGTCCCATAGCAGGGGAGAGGACCAACATTTGCAATCACTCCAGGTTCAGAGCTGCAGGAGACTCAAGTGAGTCAGCAGGTTGAGGCGAAATAACAAGGGCCTTAGCATAGGGTTTTGCAGCTACAGGGGGTGTTAGATCTGGGGGTCTCTAGTTGGCAGAGGTAGGTACCAATGTCCAAATAGGGACCCTTGCTTCTAGTCAGGGTAAGGGGGATACAATCTTTTTATAACCCCTGCTCACCCCCTTGGTAGCTTGGCACGAGCAGACAGGCTTATCAAAGGCAATGTGTAAAGTATTTGTACCAACACTCACAGTAACACAGTGAAAACACCACAAATGGACTCCACACCAGTTTAGAAAAATAAAGTATCTTTACCTCAACTACCAAGACAAAATGACAAAAAAACAACATACACAGTTCAAGAATAAGTCTTTAAAAAGAGTTCAAGGGTTTGCGTCAAAATAATTCACAGTTGCGACAAAAGTTCCATGGGGTAGTTGCAGTGTTTGAAAACCACCGATGCGTCACTCCCTAGAACCTGGGGAGGCGATGCGACAACCCCGCTGCACTCAGCGGGCGTGTTGCGATGAATCTGATCTGTATGGGGAGCGAGGCGATACCTTGTATGGATTCCGGGTTGCAGGTTCGATAGGAAGCATCTCGCACAGGCACGATGCGATGATTTTCGGGACGGCTACGATCTTCGGTGCGGTCACAATGCGCGGCGCAGTGTTGATCTTCTCTCTCGGCCCCTCGATGCGTTGCTCTGCGACGAAGTTCGCAGAGATGGGATGCGATCTGCAAGCAAGCGGTGCAATGGTTTCTCACAGAGATGGCAGGCTCTGCGACGATACTCGCAGTGACAGGAATCTTCCCGCACCGGGGCGATGCACTCCGCAAGCAGAAAATGCGTGCACATTGTAGATCTTCTTCTTTTCTTCTTGTCCAGCTCCCCAAACAGCAGGCAACAACCTCCAGAGGCCCCACAAATGGATCAAGCACTCTAGGAAGGGCAGAACTCTCTCAGCAGAGTTCAGGGGGAAGCTGGGGGTGAAGTCCTTTTGTTCCTCGTACTTCTTAACAGGAGGCCAGCTCTTCTCAGGCCCTTGCAGATCTCTTCAAGCAAGGGGACACAGCAACAGCAAAGTCCTTCCCCTCTCCTTGGCAGAAAAGCAATTGCAGGTCAGCCCACAAACACACAGCAGGACAGTCCTTCCTCTTCAGTCTTCCAGCTTTCTCCTTGGCAGAGGTCCCTTCTTGATTCCAGGATGATATAATTTTCTAGGGTCTGGGTATCCCTTTTTATACCAATATTCTCTTTATTCTCTGAGTGCAGAGAGGCCTTGGCCTAGTCCAAACCAGTTCTGGTTAGTCCTGGAGCACTCTGTTTACATGGCTCCTCTTTCCTTTTGGAGAGAGCGGCAGGTTCATCAGCCGCCCAGCAGGAGGTGGAGCCAGCATTGTGGAAGGTAGGCACAGCCCTATTCAGGCCCAGGTGCTATCCCCTCTCACCACTCCAGATGAAGCTATGCAGCCTAGGGCTGACTCATTCAGCTCCTTGGAGCCAACCCAGCCCCTGTCACTCACAAACCAGACAGTCAATTCACAAACAGGCCAGGCACACAGAAAGGTCAGACAAGAAAACAGACACTTTCTAAAAGAGGTGTTTTCAAACAATGGATTTAAAAAACATCCTTCCTAAAATATGTGTTATTAAATTCTGAGTTCAGGGATACCAGATTTTCATTTTCTTTCTTGCTCCTATGGGAAGATATGCTAGTAAACATTATACACAGCATTCCCCATTATAGCCTAAGGGCAAGATAGCCTTTCAATAGTGAAAAACGAAATTGGCAGTATTTCACTATCAGAGCATGTCACCCACATTAGTACATGCTCTACCTTTCACATACATTGCACCTTGCACAGGGGGGAACCTTGGGCCTTCTATAGGGGTATCCAATGTTCACAGAGAGGGAAGGGTTAGGCCTGGCCAGTGAGGACAATGGTCAGGTCAGCATGGCAGTTAGCAACTGCACACAGGTGTTGTAAATGAATCCAGTAAGCCAAGTAGAAGTCTGTAACTTTATTGGGACAGACAGCTTGAACAACCACCTTCAGCAGGAGCCCAGTAGAGAATGGCTCATCAGTGCATACAGAATGTTACAGTGGAAATTGTATCATAACAATTCTAACAGAGAATGTAGAACATGGATGACATGGGTTACTACACACCTTCCCCCTTTTGAAAGAAAAAAAAACAAAAAAAAAAACAGGAGGGAATGAAATAAAAACTTTGAGGGAGAGGGAAGGTGATTCAACTACAAATTGTATGTATCTTTACAGAAGATAAAAGTCAACAACAGTAATCAAGTAACTTTACAGGAATTTGTTTAATTCTAGAACTTTTCCTGGGACCATGTTCAGGAAGGCTATTTCCTTGAGAAGTAAAGTCTGGAGGTATAGGTATATTCGTTTGAACACTGGGATTGTGAACATTGCTTGTAAAGGGAGAAATAGGAACATTACTCTCATTGACAGGTGTAATAGGAATTGATATAGAGGGAACACTCTGAGAAGGAAAGTCACTCGCTTGAATAGGCATATTAGCATTAAGATTTTCTGGTATGAAAGTGTCAACCATGGAAGAATAAGGTACAGGATCCTCCAGAATAGGATTAGTGGGTAGAGAAGAGGACAAGAGATTTGGGTTCTTACATATAGAAATTCTCCTGAAATTCCACACTTTTCCCCCTTCAACACGAACAGCTTTGGAGAAAATTTCAATAACTTTGCAAGGATTAGACCATTTGTTCCACCTGTTTCCAACTGACTTGCCAAACTTGACACGAACAAAATCACCTATGGAGATTTTCTTATTGTAGTGAATAGACGATAAGGCACAGCCTTTCATTTTCTCTTGGTATCTCAACACTCTATCTTTAACTTCATCACGGTTAAAAGGAGAACTAACAGGAAGTTTGACTTTCATCCACCAAGGAAGAAGTTTTGAACCAGGTTTCCTACCTCTAAGCATTTCAAAGGGAGATAGGCCTGTTACAGAGTTAGGGGAGGTGCGATATGATAAAAGAGTAGCACATAATGTTTTCTTCCAATCTAGATTACTTTTTACTGCTAACTGGATAGATTCCTTGATAACTCTGTTAAAGCGTTCTGTCTGGCCATTGCCCTGGGGATTATAATTGGATACTCTTTTGTGGACTATGCCGCATCTCTCTAGAAAAGACTCAAATTCCCTACTGACAAATTGTGGACCATTATCGGATACAATCTCGGCTGGAATGCCTTCTCTACAAAAGACTTCATCTAGAAACTGGACTACCTGTATGGAGCCAATCTTGTCTACTATTTTGATTTCTGGCCATTTGGAAAAGTAATCGATTAAAACCAAAGCAAAAACTTCTTTGTTTGGAGACAAACAAAGAGGTCCAACAATATCGATGCCTAGTTTTTTCCAGGGACAATCAACAAATTCAATGGGAGAAATATCTGTAGACAAAGGTTTTACTGTTTTGTCGCTATTTGCACACGGAGAGCAGGAACTCACCCACCTATCAACCATTCGGTCAATGCCAGGCCACCAGTAGAATTCGCGGATACGTCTTTTGGTATTAGACATGCCCATATGACCTTCATGCGCCATTGAAACTATTTTCTCTCTTAGGGAAGAGGGAGGGACTATCTTGTCGCTGCGGGACACAAAACCTTGGTTGAACATCAGTTCATCTTTAACCTTAAAGAAGGATAGAATGTCACCAGATAAATGTCTTTCTTGGGGCCAACCATGCTGTAAATAATCTACAACACCGGATATACAGGTGTCGTTACACATTGCTTCTCTCCAATTAGCCTCAGAAATACCAGTAGATAAACCTGTACTGTTGCACTCGTTGACGTCATCAATGTTAAAAACCACATCAGAGTCAGAAAATTGAGACCAAATAGAATTGACTAGGGGTAACCTGGACATGCAGTCGGCATGTACATTTAGGCGACCAGGGATATATTCTACAATGCACTGAAACTCTTGAAGTTTGGCAGCTAAACGGGCCAAACGCGCGGTTAAAGTTCTCCCACCGCCAGCTGCTAGCATGTGTATCAAAGGCTTGTGGTCGGTTCTTAATCGAAAACTGGTACCCCAAATGAATTGCCTGAAATGTTCGCATGCCCAGGTACAAGCTAGGAGTTCCTTTTCTATGGTGGAGTAATTGTATTCAGGGCCACGCAGTGTTCTGGAAGCGTAAGAAACTACGTGTTCTACACCATCATTTTTCTGGATTAAAACAGCACCCAAGCCAGTATTGCTTGCGTCCACACATACTATGCATTCTTTACCCAGTTTAAAAGGTTTGAGGAACGGAGCATTAGCTACTTCTTGTTTCATAGTGTCAAAAGCTAATTGCTGGTCTTTACACCAGGTGAATTTTACATCTTTCTTTAGCAAAGACCTTAAAGAGTGTACCTTGGAGGCATAATTTTGTACAAACTTGCTATAGAATTCGGTTAAACCTAAGAAGGAGATTAATTGTTCTTTATTTGATGGTGCTGGGGCTTTTAAAATACTTTGTATATGGTTGAACTTAGGTTTAATGCCCTCTGAAGAAATCTCATGACCAAGATATTCTACTTTGCTCTGTCTGAACTTGCATTTAGACAATTTTATCGTTAAACCTTTTTCTTGAACAGACTTAAGAACCTTCTCCAAATTAGCATCGTGTTCATCATGATTCTTACCATAAATGAGGATATCATCTTGAAATGCAATTGCACCCAAACAACCCTCTAGTACAGTTTTCATTAGCCTTTGGAACACAGAGGCTGCACTAGCTAAGCCGAAAGGCATGCGGCAATATTGAAACATGCCTTCCGGCGTGATGAAGGTTGTTAGGAATTTTGATTCTTCGTGTAATAACACTTGATGGTATGCACTAGTTAAATCCAGTGTGGAGAATACCGATGCTCCAGATAGAGTGGAGATAAGTTCATGGATGTGGGGTAGGGGATGTCTGTCAATCCAAATTTCCTTATTTAAGCTCCTTAGGTCAACACATAGACGGAGTTCGCCATTGCTCTTGAGTGACAAAACCACTGGCGAAACCCAAGGAGAGGACTCAACTGGTTCAATAATTTTCTTATCTACTAAGTCAGACAGAATATCTTTCAATTTTTCGCGGTAAGCTAGGGGAACGTTTCTTACTCTATGGCGAACGGGTATGGCTGAGTCCTTAAGTATGATGCGGTGTTTGAAGTTTTCAAAGGTCCCTAAATTATCTGAAAAAATGGATGGAAATTTGTTTTTTAATTGTGAAATGAAATCATTATCAGGGGGGACTACATATACTGGGGGGGAAGCATTGGGGTCAAGTTTTATACCTAGGTCGTACTGATGGGGCCAACACAAAATGGAAGCTCCTTTGGAAGATACGTAAACCTTTCCTTTAATGGATCTGTCTTTGAATTTGATCTCGGCCCACATGTAACCCTCAATGTCAATTTTCTTACCCGTGTACCCACCAGGATTTATGTCTGGTGGTAATAACTTGGTCGAATGCCAATGTCGATTGAAGACATTTTTCCCAATGATGGTGTACCAAGCGCAGGAGTCAATCAACATTGAAATTTCTTTACCATTTATGGTTATAATATCAGTGGGAAAACCTTTGCATTCTGAATCACCTACACATAACAGAGTGTTGATTTCAGATGGTTGTTCAGTATCATCGAATTCTTCATAAGACAACAAATTTACTTTTTGGGGAGACCTGCACATCTTGCTAAAGTGGCCGGACTTTTTGCACTTTATGCAAATCTTGTTCCAAGCGGGACAACCTTTGTGATTGCCTACGTGATCATTAGCACCACATCTATAGCAAATAATTTGTGATTTTTTAACAGGGAATCTATTATCTCTATTGGAAAAATCTTTCCTGGGAGGAAAGGGACTTTTCTTAAAATTATTAAAATTTTTGACTAAAGAGACTTCAGGGATGATCACTTTAGGTTTGGTATCTAGGCCTCTGATCTCGTTCACAAAAAGTTCGGACTGTTCAATACCTTTGGCAATGTTCAGTACCGCACTAAGAGATGTATCAGTGCCCATCCAAAGACGTTCTTGGATTTTCTTACTTTTTGTACGCATCATAATCTGGTCCCTCAAAACTTGTTCGGAATTGATGGTTTCAAATGCACAAGATTCAGCTAAAGTGCGTAAAGCGGCTACATAATTTTCAATTGACTCATCATCTTTTTGTATTCTTGAATAAAATTTAAATCTTTCCATTACGATGTTAATTTTTCTGCCAAATCTAGTACTTAGTTGTTTAATAACAATATCAAAAACATTTAAATCCTCGGCATCAGTACTATCTATGGGAGGCAAGCTTTTTAATTCTTTGAGACCAGCACCACCTAGACAATTTTTTAATAATGCTAGCTTTCTTTTAGGAGAACAACCATCCTCTTCAATAACATCTACGTAAGCTAAAAATGTAGGGAACCAAAGATCCCATTCCACTTTAGGATCGCCTGCTGTAGGTAAGAAATGTGCAGGGGAAAGAATGTTGTCAGACATTGTCAATATATTTAAAATTAATATTACAGAAACTAGATAGGAGTTTAAATGAGTAAAATGACTGATTATGGAAAATAATAAAAGTAGTCACCGTTGTCTGAAGATATCAGTTCCAGTCGATTTTTGAGTTTAGTTGTTTTATGGGTTTTTCTTCTAAATGTCTTTCTTTTTCTTGAAATGTAAAAAAATTGTTGTGGAAAATAGTTTGTATTTGTCTTTAAGCGTGGACGAAGGTTTTATAATTGGTAAGTATTGAAGAAACGATCGTTATTGTAGTTTGTAGACGATCGTGTTGGTTTCTATGGAAATGATGAACACAAGATGGCTGCTGGAACGCATACGCAACGCGTGATGCGTGCGTGGTGATGAAGCGGAAATGACGAAATAGGAGCGTCGGAAGAGAAGGAGGAGGCTCGCGTCGCGTTGATGGAAGCGTTGATGTGTGAGAGCAAGCTCGCGTGAATGGGAGCGCTCGTGTGGGCAGAAGCGCTCGTGTGGGTGGAGGCGCTCGTTAAGTAAGTTTAAAAACAAACAAATGTATTAAACTGTCAATGATAAGAAATTTTCTAGAAATGAGGTATTTTGGGACATAAAAGTCGCATTAAGCCGGCAATCAATCACTGGGTCTACATTTTGCTAAGATGAGTGAGGTAAAATTAAAAGGAATTAACACAAACTGCCGCTGGTGCAATCGAGGCACAGGAAGTCAGAACAGCCGCTGGTGCTATCTTTACACATATTAAACGAAAGAAATACCTTAGATTTGTGCTGGTGAATGCTGTCTGTTGTCCCTTAATTCCATTGGAAAAGTTCTTGGAAGTGTGGATTCTTTTCTCAAGTAAAAAAAACTTTTGAAGATCTTCTTTTCTTTTTTTTTTTTGAAGAAGAATTTTGATGTTGGGTTGAAAATCCCGGTCGTCGCCAAATTTATGTTGTAAATGAATCCAGTAAGCCAAGTAGAAGTCTGTAACTTTATTGGGACAGACAGCTTGAACAACCACCTTCAGCAGGAGCCCAGTAGAGAATGGCTCATCAGTGCATACAGAATGTTACAGTGGAAATTGTATCATAACAATTCTAACAGAGAATGTAGAACATGGATGACATGGGTTACTACAACAGGCACTGCGGTGGCATGCCTGAGACTCCATTTCAGGGCTACGCATGTGGGTGGCACAATCAATGCTGCAGGCCCACTAGTAGCATTTGAATCACCAGCCCTGGCACACTCAGTGTGCTTTACTAGGGACCTACTGATCTGCCAATCATGGATAACCAATCATAATAGCAATTTATACAGAGAGCATATGCACTTTAGCACTGATCAGTAGTGGTAAAGTGCCCAGAGTCCTATTGCCAACAACCACATGTCAGGAAAAACAAGGGAGGAAGAAGCAAAAAGTTTGGGGACAACCCTGCAAAAAGGGGCATTTCCAACAGGGGGCAAGCTATATAAAAAGATTGGATATGGCTTATGTGAAAATGCAGACTGGAGAGGGATAATTTGGGGTAGAAAGATGCCATTGGTTGCCACAGAATGACGTTCTTGTGGAAACAAACAAGATATTTCTAATACTGAGAGGACTGCTAACACCTTAGGTATTAAGGAAGACATGATGGTTGGCAGAAGTAAGATGGATGGTTTGCGGAAAATGCAATGAGGTTTTGGTGGAGCAAGTTTTGACCAGAGAGTAGAAGAAGGTTTTTGGAAGGCACTTGTTAGAAGTTTGAGTATGGTATCAGGGTGGGAGTAAGAGGTATGGAAAGTGCCATGTAAGTGGTGAAAAATGAATACCAAGTTCCACTGATCATGTAAATGTAAATTTCAATGTCAGACAAATGAGTGCTCCTGTGTCCATTGCCACTGCGTTAGGCATTCTGGCGCAGCAGGGCATGTTATAGCCAGGTGAACTGCCAGCTAGAATGCTGCAGAATGCAAAGGAAGGCTCGGGCACTAAGAGTGTTGAGTGGTAGTCATGGCACACAGCTGATAGTGCACTTATCGTGTAGTTAAGGCCTCTGGGAGCTCCATTGTAACCACCCAGGTCAATATTCCACCCGATTCACGTCAGTTTCACTTTAAGGAGAGCTTCTAAATCATGAATACACAGGGAAAGGGATCAAATCTAGATTTAAGAGGTCTCCACGTCCTGCTCAGTAAATTGTGTTATGTTTTCTATGGAATAATAGCCAAAAAAACACACTCCCTGCTATGTGGGGTGACTCCTCTAAGTCTTTGTGTATGCGACCTTGATGAGTAGTACTGAATTACAGCGAACAGTAATATGTCATTAAGCCGAAGACATGCATAGAACCGAAATTGCAATTATAAAAAAAAGTGGCTAACAGGCACGCACAACAAAATAAAGCACTGTTTGAACGAGAAATCACCTTATATTTAAAAGGGCACTCGAGACTTTACATTTTGACACCATGCCTATTGAGAATATTAACAAAATGGCACAGCTCTTTAAAAGGCGAAGGGCTTTTATGAAGAAAGATACATTAAAAACAATGGCGCAGAAAATCCCTGTAACTAATGTGGCGATCAGCATCTGCAACAATGGAAGCGACAAGAGAGACCAGAACTAATAAGAATGTTATAACATACACTACACCGGTGGTATAGGATCAGTTAATCATGATGTGTGTTTAGTTCAGCTTCATAATTAAAGTCCAGGCTTCCAGTACTAGGACGTCATCACTGTGTGCTAATGCCATAAGTACAACGGAAGGCAGGAAAGGAAAAATAAAATAGGAAAGAAACAAATTCGGAAGGAAAGGAAGGAAAAGCACGACTGGAGAAAATGAGGGGTAGGGGATACAAATGGGCAGGGAAGAGAGAAAGGTTGGGAAGTGCTATGCTAAATGGTGTTCAAAGAAGCAGGCCATCATTCTAAAGGAAGGAGGCACTGATCCTGTACTCAAAGTTTAAGACCGTGACACTCACACAACAATCCTTGCCACTACAGCTACTAAAACAGATGCTATTACTTCTAAGCAAGCATTGGCACAGCCATGATATCTCTCCATGACTGGCTGGTAGGATGGTTAGTTATTTCTATTTTATTGCAAATATAAGCCACAAAAGTAAAATGGAAAAAAAAATGCCACCTCCATAAACTTGTAAAACTAAATTAAAATTTAAGAAACCTTCAGTGGTGTGGCTGCTATACTGGTGATGCTTTAAAATAACAGGCCTTCCAGCTGCCCCATACATTATTTTAGTTTCATTGCTTGTATCGCAACCTAACCAAGGACTCAAGTCGCAATCAGCTACAATGTTACAATGTCACTTAAACACTTTATAGCTGCAACTTCAAAGATAGACACAACATATATTTTCATCTAACTGAGCAGCCGAGTGCAGGCAAGAAAAAATGTTGAAATAAAAAAAACAATAAACCACATTTTACATTAACCTTGTCACTGGAAGGAATGGATGTAAGCAACATGCACAGGCATGGGGTGGCCACTTAAAGTAAAGGGAGTCAATGGGTAAAGTAGGCTGACCTGTTTGCCCCATGCTGTATTCTGTGATGGCAGAAGTAAAATGTGAATGACAGTTTAAGTGACCAATGAATGAAGCCTGCTGACCAAAAACTCCTCTATGTGTGTATATTATGTATTTTTTGAAGAACACGAGCCTGGTGAGATCGATAAAGCTGTCTGAAAGGCCAGGCCTAAAAAGCAGGGTGCCATGACTCCCTCCAGAAGCTGTCATTTATTAACCCTGGGCAAAGCACTACGCTGCACTCTCGTGTAGTTTGCGAAGTTTGCGCTACTTTGCACTACGCAAATTGCACGTAGCACAGTGCAAACACGTGTAGCATAGTGTAGAGTAGTGCAGCGGTCATTGTCTGCTTGCTTGCGGTCCTCAATGTCAAGTTGGCTACCGAGAGCAAGCAAAATGACATCCCGGCGAGACTTTTTTCTCGATTGTGATCAGCAACATCAAGTTGCCGATCGCGAGCGTGGAAAATAAACCTCCCAGCGAGATTCTCAACGCGGGGAGGTCAGGTTTCTCATTGCGAGTGGTCGCGTATACTCGCGACCGGTCGCGATGAGAAACTACCAGTCCGCGTTGAGAAAGCTGCTGCTCGAGTAAAAATCTACTCGAGCGGCAGAAAACTAAAGCTCGCACTGTGCAAGATGCCGTTTTCAATGATTGCACAGTGCCGGATGCTTGTCCGCACTGTGCAATCATTGAAAACTGCATCTTGCACAGTGCGAACAGGGTACTACGCAGTTCACTTAGTGCTACGCATAGCTCGCGTAGTGCGAAGTGCACTTCGCGTAGCTACGCGTAGCGCTACTTCGCGAACTATGCCCAGCCCTATGTCAAAACAATTAGCTTTGCAAGAAGATAACCTGAAATCCAGTTTGTTTGTTTTTGGGGGATAACACATGAGGTACTGAGCAGGAAAAACAGGGTAGCTCGGTGTATGAAAGAAGCACTAGACCAAAACCTGGGTTTACCCCAAGTTACTGCTAGGTGGCAAGGGGACAAAGTGGCTTTTGAGAAAAAGTGAGAGTGAGGTGCAGCAGCCATTTCACAAAAAGAGTAAATTCATTCACTCTAATCTTACCAGCAGGTCCACTCATATCCAAATCACATGTACTTCTACATCTCTGGGGGACATGGTAAGATAGACAGAGGTTATGGATCATGGTTCTACTATGCCCGTGATATCTTTATTGACTGATCTACATAGAATTATGCATGTGCTTTCATCAGACTTACTCTAGACTACAGAATGTAATGGCGTCCTCAAAACTGAGAGTCACCTATTACAATGAACATGTGAAAGTATCTCTTGTTGCTACTCAGGTCACGAGTATTATTATAGCCTGCTGGCGATAAATGGGTAGACTATTGAATTAGAGAAGAGGCAGGTATGTGTTTATAATAATTTGAACAAGAAAAGAAATAGAGCTCATGCTAATGGAATGATATTTCTGAAATTCAAAATGCAGGACCTGAAATATGGGGAGTAGCGGTCAAATCTTAAAATGTTTGGTACCCCAGATTTGAAGGAGGGAACCATAGCATAGGCTTTATGGGTAGAGCATTGGCAAAAATGTTGAACATCTTGCAGGAGTGAGGCAAATCTACTCCACCTCGATTGGATCAACCACTAAATGAGAAAGAGGTTTGAGACTAGATTGGGGTAAGAGGGTTGGAATGAGAAAGAGGAAGAACAAGATGAGGCCCGTATTAACGTGTTCTCACTTCTTGGTCTGCATTCTGCTGTCTAAACGATAATCACTGCACTGAATTCTGCTCAAGCATGCTGAACCAGATATCTGTGTTGCTTGATAAGAAAAGGAAAGGCAGGAGATGGTAGATGAGCCATCACTTATCAGGTTGAAGGCATTATAGGTTCTGAGATTTACCTGGTGCCTACATAAATTTGGCTCAACTCAGAGAAACACAGTTTGATGACACTGCAGCTCACTCGTGTACTATGGGTTACCTGCATAACAAAGACTAACTTAACAACTATTCATTAGTCTCTAACTCAGTGTCTAGAACTAAACTCTTTAGTCAGCAACTTTAGCTATCAAAAAGAGTGCATTGATATTCCTTAGTATTGTCATGTAACGCACCAATGACTGTGTACTGACTCTAACACACATCGGTACCCCAAACAAAGAATGTCTCTTAAACTGCATGTGTATTGATGTCAATAACTGCATGAGTATCAATGCCAATGTTTCACAAACTGCACAATATAGCAGAGTACTATGAATCACCGTGTATTGCTGTGTAAAGCACAGCACTAGCAAATATGTTCTCTATTTTTTACCACAGCCTGGGAAGTGGAAATGCAGTGAAGTTCGGAGCAGTAGAAAGAACTTGAGTTGGAGAAGATGAGGCCACTGGGAATTCTTGGGGTAGGAGAGGGTGGATATGAACAGTAGAGAATTTTCACTGGTCCAGAACAATTACCAACACAAGGGTGTGAGTAGCTTAAATACTGAATACTGAATCTATCATCAAAATGGCATCTGGTCTCATCAGTAGATGTTGAATCCCACAACATTTGGTGGTCCTGCTAAAACCCCTGTGAGATTTGGTGAAATGTTCTCATTTCCTGTAAGAACATCACAACACAATTACCATCCCTCAGAGTTGTGCCATTATATTGAGCAATGCCATGACCTTGCTGCAGTGTGTGGCCTTGTAGTCTGCTGGGATATTCTAGGCACAAGGTCTGATGGGTGTAGAATGTCCATGACACAAGTTCAAGTTCAAGTTCAGGAATTTATATAGCGCACTACTCACCCAGAGGGTCTCAAGGCACTTGGGGGAGGGTGTGTGCATTAATCAAGAACGAGCAAGCACAGGTAGAGCCACTAGAGATGCATTGGGCAATGAGCTGTGCATAGATAACACAATATATGCTAGAAAATTAGCTGATGCTCATTTTAAGGGGATGAGTTTAGCTGTCGTACTCAGCCCTGTAAAACACTCCATTGGCTCTGTGTCTACGCTTTTCCTATAGAAATGCCACATATATACATATATGCATACATATTAGTTTTTGGCTGATGTTTTGTACACTGTGGGAGGACAATGAGGTTTCGTACAAAGCAGCTAAAATTAAGAAAAGGGATATGGATGATATAAAGTAATTCTGTTTCTTTTTCTCTTCAAGATTGGAAGTTGAAATAGTGGCATACCCCCACAAGGCAATGGCCTGCAAAGTACTGCAGCAAGGTAGGTAAGGTGGCACATCAGGCTTTGTGGGTGGGTTTCAGAGAGTGGGGAGCAAGTAGAGGAATAGTGGTGATCAGAGGGTTGGACATGTCTGGATCAAGGGGACAATCGTTAGAGTAAGTTGCAAGTGGGACACAGATATCAGATGAAGACATTTCAAAGCATTATTATATCATGTCTTTTTAACTATAGTCCTGACTTTCTTATACCTCTGAAATGCTTAGGTTTATAAACAAGGCTCATTAAATTAATGGCTTGCAGTTATATACCAGATGGAGACGAACCACCAAGTAATTTGAAATTGAAGCAAATTGATATAGCAGTCTTGCAGAACCCATATTACACACAATGAATTAAAGCTAATAGATGAAAATGTTTCTAGACTGTATTGGATAGCAAATTAGGAAGATAACGCAAGAGGTGTTTTTTTTGCAAGATTGCACAAATGCTACAATGTATCTCTGATCCTGATGATGCTGAGTAATTAAGATAGCCAAATAAGTCCTCCTTGCATTTTCATTATGCGCTTTATATGTTTAGAATCTCACTGTTTAAGGTTTAGGACTTCATTGAGAGCTTGGCAGGACAGGAGAACCACCTAAAATTAGTAATGCTTTTGCCCCAGCAAACTAAAGTTTCCAACTCCTCTTTTAGAGTTATTTGAACCCCCAGGCTTTCTAAAGGCTGAGCCTGAGGTGGCTCCACCATTGGAAAACCTTGATCAGGCAGTGTGGCTGATGTCTGACCACCAGGTCACAGTGTGAATCAACGCAGCCTATTTGGTGTAAAGTTACTAACGCACCCTATTTAGGGTAAAGTGGCCATCACTGACTTTCCTCTACACATGTTTACAATATGAGGCATCCAGGCAGAGAAAAAAACCTGAGCACCCGGGCCTTTTTAATGTACTGAAAACAAATGATCGCTTTAGGGTATATTTCAGAAAAAATATAGTTGAGCGAGCAAAAAGAAAAATAGTGCTGACTCAGCTTTCAACTCTCACGTCAGTGCATCTGCCATATCAGCAGATGCACTGAAGGCAAAGCTAAGCCCTCAAGGGAGATATGGATAACTAAATGTGAAGGGTGGTCCTCCACCAGGGCTGCAGAAGCCATCATCTACACATACTTGCAAGGCTACACATACTTGCAAGGCTGGCAGGCCCCCCCGCCACACTTTATATGAGCTCCTTTGATGTTTTTGGGGTTGGCTGCTTGATGAGGTCCATTTCTTCTGTACAGATACTTAATAGTAAAATTAGATATAGATTAGGGTCGTACATCACTCTCTAGAGGCTGAACATAAAATGGTCAATTAAATACTGTTTTGAAACATTCAGGATTAAAGATACGTGGAATGTTACACATCAATGTTGACAGTCAGTTCCCCTTCATCTCTGCTGAACATGGATCGTAATCACAATTTGATCATTTAGGCACATCTCAAAGTTTCATTTCAATTTCTAATCTTAGATAGTAATACTCTGTTATTTATAGGGTCGCTCTTACTCAAAACGCTTTTATAGAACTAACTTTTATACCATGATTATCACCTGACACCATCAGAATACTTTGTGTACTTTTGGTTACCATAGCAACAGCAATGAATACAGCAAGGGTGAGATTAGAGCAGTAGAGTGATCCAAGGATGGAACTTATCTCAACATGATAAATAAATACAAAAGATTTACGCTTTGCCTATTAAACAACTGGAGGTGGCCAACAGGATATCAAATACATCTCATGGTTAAGATTGGCTTGTGCAGGGTTATCTGCACATTGTGCATTTCTTGCTGAACATCACAAGTATTTGTAAAAGAGGAAACATTTGGCAAGTTTTGTTGATATTACCTTGTCTGAAAGCCCATAAGAAGAGGCTTTTGAAAAGGAACTGTTTGCGTACCCGATTTCTGTGCCTATATTATTTACTGAAATTCTATATTTGCCACTAAGGAAGGTGGTGGATCCCAGTAGAATGACTTTCAAATTGTACAAGTTCCTTCAAGATTAGATTAGTGAGACACTACTTTGAGTGATGAAGAATATGAAAAATGAAAAGCCATCCCCACATTTTTGGGCACATGCTGCTGACATTGATGTGTTCGCAAAAAAGAAAACAAAGTTAGCAAGTAGTGAACATCCTATCCCTGTTAAATGCTGATGGCATGCGGAACAAATTTGCAAATATTTTTGTCATTCAATTTAACATGGATTAGGCCCAGGCAGCAGTACTACACATTATACAAATTTAGGTTTGGTACTAGTGTAAAAGGGTAAGTGCTTGATTTAGATCTCGATCATTTCTCTCCTCCCGAACACGTCGGAGCCCCTCTCTACCTCGGAACTCTCCTCGCTCTACCATTCCAACCTAGAGCGCGTCCTAGATCAGCTGGCACCTCTGAAACTAAAGAAACCCAGAAGCATCCCCTCCAGATCATGGTTCTCTACTGACATTAATGAGGAAAGAAGACACCTTAGATCCTTGGAAAGAACCTGGAGAAACAACCCCTCCGCACTTCATCGGGACCAACTCAAGGCAGCTCGCAAAATTTACTATACTCACATCAAAAGCAAAAAGACCTCCTTCTTCAGTTCTGCTTTAGACAATGCCATAAACCACCCCAAAGAACTCTTCGACATCATTAGAAACCAAACCTCCATTACCAAGGCAGCCAACTTAGCTGCCTCCAAAACCCAATGCGACAACTTCGCAAGCTTCTTCAACGAAAAAATCGCCAACATCGTTCGCTCCTTCAACCCGAGTCCTGCAATCATCCACTTCCCCTCAGTAACCTCATCTTTCCGCTGGTCTTCCTTCCAGCCGGTTGAGGTTGAAATGATAAGCAATCTGATCGACGCAGCGAAACCCTCTTCTCACTCCCTCGATCAACTTCCTTCGAGACTGACCAAGGATCTGAAGCTCACCTTAGCCCCAATCTGGGGCAAGATCATCAACAGCTCCTTAAGCGAGGTCCACATCCCTGACTGCCTTAAACTAGGACAAGTCACACCTCTGCTCAAAAAACTCGGCCTTGATCTCACAGACATGAACAACTTCAGACCGGTCTCGAATCTTCCGTTCCTAGCCAAAATTTTGGAAAGATGTGTGCTCTCACAATTAAACCAACATTTAGAGAATTCCAACCTACTGGATCCACTCCAATCAGGGTTCAGAAAGGGCTGCAGTACGGAAACCGCTATCCTAAATGTCCTTGATGATTTGCACATGTCACTCGACTCCAACAAATGTAGCCTTCTCATTCTCCTTGACCTCTCGGCTGCGTTCGACACAGTTGATCACACCCTCCTACCTAATGTCCTTCGAGAAAGAGCGGGCATCGAAAACACAGTCCTAAAATGGTTCTCCTCCTTTCTTAACAACCGCTCTCAAAGAATAAAGATCAACAGCTTCGAGTCAGACCCCCTCCCCATCAACAGAGGTGTTCCTCAAGGATCAGTACTCTCCCCGCAACTCTTCAACATCTACATGGAATCCCTCACCTCACTCCTAAGGAACTCCAACATCCCCTTCCACCTTTACGCGGATGACACTCAACTCTACTAGGAAACTTCTTCGATCGCTGACATTCACAGACTTAATGCTACACTCATGGAGGTTCAACTCTGGCTCTCAGCCAACCACCTCAAACTGAACGAAGAGAAAATGGAAGTTCTCCTAATCTCGAACAAAGATGACAACCCACAAATAGTGGAATGGCTCAAAGTGTTAAATGCCCTCAATGTCTCTCTTACTCCAACGGACTCAGCAAAATCCCTAGGAATCACTCTCGACCCCAAACTGGACATGAAGAAGCACATCTCTAAAACCGCCAAAAGCGCGTTCTTGAACCTGAAACTTCTCTACAAAATTTAACCCTTCCTCCCCCCAAAGATCTGAAACATGCCACACAGGCACTTGTGCTCTCTAGAATTGACTATGGCATTGCTGTACTGACTGGAACAGCCAAGTCACACCTGGGACCCCTCAACTCCACCCTCAACGCAGCCGCAAGAATGATCACAGGAACAAAGAAATTTGACCACATCTCACCGGCACTCAAAGAACTGAAATGGCTCCCGATTGACCAACGAGCCAACTTCCGCACAGCCTGCCTAACACATAAAGCCCTGCATACAGGCAAACCAGAATACCTGGCCTCAAAACTCAAAAGGGCTGGTCAATCCAGGAACCTCAGAAGCTCCGAAACACTCCTACTCATCCTGCTGAAATCACAGAAACGCAAGACCTCAAATAAATCCTTTGCGGGGAACGCGCCCAGGATTTGGAACTCCATCCCCCCACATATCAGAACGACCGCCTCCTTCCCACTATTCAAAGCGCTACTCAAAGCCCTCTTCCTTGAACGCTCCGGTGCTTAGCGAGAACCCCATCGCCCAACAGCAGAAATCAGATATCCTTTTGTGGAACTCAGAACTAACTGATTCGCCCCTGAACTCCGTCTCTTATTGCGCTCTAGATGTTGGTGTACAGTCTCTATTCTCCTCCTATCATGTCCGATTCTTGTTTTCTATGCTTATTGTCTTTGTTGCATTTCGCCATTTGCTGTGAAGCGCTCTGATACCCACCGGGTCCAGCTAGCGCTATACAAAACTTCAATAAATAAATAAATAAATACATGAAGCCCATATTAATTCCAGCGGGGCTTGTAACAATAATAACAGACTCCATCTGAATTAAAAGGTCTTCAGAACTCCGAAGACCCATTCAGTGTTTCACGGAGACTACAGATGCAAACAGAATCCTTCAGAAATAATTCTGAGGGAGACTGAAGAGAAGAGAAGGGAATCAGTCTCTGAATCACCAGTTACCCTGGTATTTCCTCATTTCTCAGAGGACAGTCAGGATTTTACTTGCAAACCCCACTAAATCCGTTCTCTGGAGTTACCAGTTTCCTGTGTATCAGAAGCACTGATTGAGGGCTTTACTTAACAGGGCACCATCTCTTTCTTCCATTCAATTTCCCTACCTTGATTGGCAATGAAAGGCAGAAGGGCCCAGGCTAGGAAAGCAAAAAATGGCCCCTATATACAGAGAGAAAAACACCCTACAAGTCAAAGCCATTACATTTTTTTTTTGTTTGGGATTGTGTATCAGTGAAACAAAAAAATGAATAGTTAGAGGGCAATACAAAGTTGGCAACTAATCAACTTTTTGTGATGTAGCAATAAAAAAAAGCTCCTGTATCATTCATTATTACAGTTAACTGCATAGATAAAGGATTGCATGCAGCAATAGTTGTGAGTACCATCGTGTCAGAAGTCTACTCCAATAGGAGCTGCATGCTAGACACCTTGAACCCGTTCAACACTATCTACCCTTTAACCACAGAAACTAAACATATTTATAACCAGATTATTTACAGTTTAAAAGTCTTGAATGTCTAAACGGGCATGTAGGTGTGCACTTTAACAGCTGCACAGATAATCAACAGAAATTCAAACTGTCGCTGATTCAGGGAATCAGTCTGGATATAAACTTAACTGTGAAAAGTTGTTCACTATAAATATAGCTCAGAAAAAGTCTGAGAGCATTTTGTGTTTAAGATGCTAGTACGAGAGCGCGCGACGCAGCAGCTAAGATGGCCGCTCCTTCGTGAGCTCCGCAACCTCGGCGGCGCTTCAAGTACGAAGGTATCGCTTTTGGGCGGCGTATCCTTCTACAAAAGGCGGATTCAGACGTCGGAAATCCTCCAGTGACCCAGGGTATGCTTGCTGCTCTCAGCGCTCATTTTTTCACGGCATAAAATGAGAAAAACGATTTCTCCGATAATGGCCGCCATTTTGTTTCTCTGTTTTCATTTCTACAATCTTTTCTTTTTCGCTGAATAACATGTGAAAAAACGATTTTTTTCGACAATGGTCGCCATTTTGTCCTTCTGTCCTGATTTTCACTATTTTTTTTAAAAAAAAGAAGAATCAAGTGACTTCCATTCTCACTGCTATGGACTTTGTGCCCTCCTCTCTCCTCTTCGGTGTGCCTATATCTCTGCAAGTCCTGTTTTTTTCAATCCAGTGGCTTATGCACTGCTCATACTTGTTTTGCCTTAACTTCTTGTGGTGCTCTTCGTCAGCAGACTTGCGGAACAGTATTTAACTGTGCTATTTTCACGGCCCTGTGGGAGCTGTCGCTCGCTTTTCATGTTTACTGCTTTTTTGGCTGTTTTTCAACTTTTTGCGGTGCCCTTCTTGGATTCTTCTGTCATTGGTGCATTTGCGTGAGGTGCTCGCTCACTTCTTTGCATTGAGCCCCCTGTTTCACACACAATGGAGCATACGCAGACTTCTAAAACTTCTTCTGCGGCCCCTGCAGCGCGCAAGGACTCTACCTCTTCTGGTAAGCGCTTAAAAAAAGACCCTCCTTCACCTTCCAAGTCTCCACCTCCTGTAACGCTTGAGGACATTATGGAGGAACTTCGCCATATTCGCCCCTTTATGGCAGACACCACCACAACTCTGCAGAGACTTGACGAAAAATGGTCTACTTTAGACAAAAGGGTAACAGATGTTGAACAACAGATTAGTGATGTTCGGGATGTTGCCGCCAACGTCGTCAGTCTCACAGAAGAAGTTGAAATGCTTAAAAAAACCTCTGAGGACTTGGAAAATCGAAATAGGTGCAATAATCTGTGCATTTATGGTGTTCCAGAAAATTCAGAGGGGTCTGATATCATCCACTTCTTGAAGTCTCAAGTCCTGCCTATCACTGGACGTTAACATTCAGAGGGCGCACCGCCTTGGCCCTAAAAATTCTTCTGCCTCCTCGAAACCCAGGGGTATCATTGCATACTTTCTCCTCTACTCAGATCTAATGACTATTCTTCATTCGGCTAAGCAGCATAAGCAGCTACTATGGTCTGGTCACAAGTTATTTTTCACTCAAGATGTATCGAAGCTGACTGCTGCTCATCGTAAAGAATTTTTGGACTTACGACCCACGCTTCGCGCCATGAATGCTAGATACGGGCTCATCCATCCGTGTTTCTTCAAGATCACGTATAAAGAACCGTCGTTCAGCTCGATGATCCAGCAGATCTACGCAAGTTCATCAACACGCACAAGGAAGACACTATGGAACACAGTGGCTCTTAATGTTTAATTGTCTCTATTCTGTTGTCCTATGAATTTTTGCTGCACCTTTTCTTGTTATAATGTGCCATTGTTCTCTTCCCTTGTTTTTTAGATATATATTCCATGTGTTTGATCCCACTTCTCCTTCGTTGTGTTGTCCCATCGTGCGATTTTTCACATCCCAGTATGCCGTCTTTCCTCATGGTTGTCTGGTAAGTTTCCTTCATTTGTATTATCTTGTCGGGCTTAGTCTAATCTTTTTCGTCTTCTTTCTTTTTACTCCTATGCTCCTTTTTATGGGGCTCTGCTTTCGACTTTTCTTTTTGTTGTGCGGCCATCTTTCCCTGTTGCTCCCGCTCTCACTTCATTGTCTGTTCTGCTCCTGATGTGTATGGCTAGAACCCTTCGGTTTTTCGCCATCCTGCTTGTCTCGTCTTACCTCATGGGAGTTTCTGTCTCCCATTCCTTTTTCTTTCTCTTTATCTTTTACCATCTTTCACATCCTTTTCCCTCACTTAGCCTTTTTGGTACCCTCTTACTGCTCACTTTTTTTCTGACTCTCTTGGTGCTTCTATCGTTGCAGTGGTATTTCCCTCTCTTTTTCACCCTTGCTCATTTTGGCTTTTTCCGTATTTTTTTCTCCTGCTCTTTTTCCTTTCATTCTCTATCTTCCATCAATTTTCTTTCACACTTCAAGGACTTCACAATCCGATCAAAAAACAACGTGTCCTTTCTCACTTAGCGAGACTGAAATGTCAGATTGCTCTTTTGCAAGAAACGCATTTAACTTTGCAAGATTTATCCTCATTGCGCAAACAATGGGTTGGAACAGCTTTCTGTTCCCCAGCTGTTCATCACAAAAATTGTGTTATTCTTTTGTTTCATAAATCGTTAAATGTTCAAATGTTGCATGAATCACAGGATACTGATGGTAGATGGTTGTTTTTGGAATGTATTGTTAACAATGTTAAACTCTCCTTTTGCAATGTTTATGGTCCGACTGGAGTCGACAATGTATTTTGGAATGATTTTTCCTCCCTCCTTTCCTCACACACCTCTGAAGACCTCATTTTGGGGGGTGACTGTAATCAGCTCATGGATCCTTTTTTAGACAGGAAATCGAAAACTAGGTACATTCCTACTAAAATGCAAAAGTCTTTTCATAACGCAATTACCTCCAGAGGCCTTATTGACTCCTGGAAAATATCTCACCCCGACTCTCTTGAGTTCTCCTTTTTTTCCATGGTTCATGCCTCACATTCACGTATTTACTACATATTTCTCACCCAACATGCTTTTCAGTTCATGACGAATTCAGAAATTGGTTCTATCCTTATTTCCGATCATGCCCCTATTATCCTGGATATGGATTACCCCTCTCCTATCTCCACTTCCAAACGCTGGCGCTTCAATAATTCCCTCCTTTTAGACCCTTTATTTGTTGAGCATTTGTCCTCGTTCATGACGGAATTTTTCCACACTAATCTTCACTCCGTTTCTGAATTTCACTTTGTGTGGGACGCCTTTAAGGCCACTACTAGAGGTTGTATTATTGATTTTGTGTCTCGTAAGAAGAAGAAAGTCATAGCCCAATCCACCCACATTCTTAAACAAATTAAACATTTGGAGCACTTATACTTCACCACTAATTCCCCTGATACGCTGTCTTCTCTTATTCAAGCCAAAATGCAGTTTAATAAACACTCTTGGGACTCCGCAACTAATAATCTTCTTAAATTTAATGCAAAAATGAATGGCGGCCGCAATAAGGCGGGGAAAGCGCTTGCCAACTATCTTAAAATTAAAAAGCAAAAGACCAACATTATCTCTATCACGGACTCTCAAGGTGTCTCTCATTCTTCTGATGCCAAAATTCTTGATTGTTTTGTCGAATATTATTCTAATCTGTACACTCCTGAATCCAATCCTTCTTCAGCACAGATTGACTCCTTTTTTCAATCTATCCCTAAATCCCCTTCAGATGCTGTTGATCTCTCCTCTTTAGACGCCCCTATCTCCGACACCGAAATACTTAATGCCATTACTCTTTTACCCAAGGATAAAACGCCCAGCCCGGACGGTTTTACAGTGCGCTTCTATTTGCATTTTAAATCTATTTTAATACCACACCTACTTTCCTTAATTAATTCTTTTCTTGTAAAAGGCGAATCACAAGGTTCATTTACTCAGGCCATGCTTTGTCTCCTTCCCAAAAAAGACAAAGACCCCACCTTATGTAAAAATTATCGGCCTATCTCCCTTATAAATACCGATTGTAAAATGTATGCAAAAGTCTTAGCTTAACGGATTAATCAAATCATCCCTGATCTCACTAATATTTATCAGTGTGGCTTTGTTAAGGGACGCTCCATTACGGATAATGCAAGAACTCTTCTTAATATCATCAATCTTGCTTCTAAAATGAAATCCCCTATTGCGGCTATTACATTAGATGCTGAGAAGGCCTTTGACCGTGTTAACTGGGATTTTATGTTTGGGGCTTTAAGATGGCATGGTTTTAGTCCTCCTATTATTCGCTATATTCACTTACTTTATTCTGCCCCCTCTACTTCTATTTGGGTCAATGGCACTCAATCTAATTACTTTTCTCTTCACAGAGGCACTCGACAAGGTTGCCCTCTCTCACCCCTTTTATTTGTCCTTGCTTTAGAACCATTTTTAGAAACAATTCGTCGCTCCTCTTCCTACACTGGTTTTCTTTATAGGAATGTTGAGATCAAATATACAGCCTATGCAGATGACATTATGCTCTATGTCTCCAATCCATCCACTTCTTTACCTGCTCTTTTTTCCTTGTTACAAGCCTATTCTTTAGTTTCAGGATATAAATTGAATATTGACAAGTCCGAAGTTTTACCTCTTAATAAATTCTGTCTTTCTCATCTCTTTCATGGTTCTGGTTTTGAATGGAACCCTACTCATATCAAATGTCTTGGTATTCTTTATGCCAACACCATCAGAGAAACTATCAGAATTAATCATAAGGATATTCTTAACAAACTCACTTTCCTTATAAATGGTTGGTCTCCCCTCTTCTTGTCCTTGTGGGGTAGACTTGCAACGGTCAAAATGATGTTACTTCCTATTGTTAATTGCTGTCTCTCAATGCTTCCTATCTCCCTCCCACTTTATTTTTTTAAATCCATAAACCGTTTGCTAACCAAATTCTTATGGAATAATCGTAAAGCTCGCTTATCTCTTTCACGCTTACAACAACCCAAACACTTGGGTGGAGTAAACTTTCCCAATATTTCTCGTTTTCATTCCGCTTTCACTCTTAAACAGATTTGGTCGTTTCTGGATGATTCTGCTTCTTCCCCCATAACTGCTTGGAGCTCTCTAGAACTTGAACAAATTGCCCCCTTTTCTTTCCTTAATGCTACTCATCTCACTCACCCGCCGACACGTTTTCTTGCCACTACTCTCAAACACTCTAAGACACTCTTTTTATCTCTCTTCCGCTCTTTTCTATCGCAAGCTGAATTACACTCCCTCACTCCTATGTGGTATAACAAATCCCTTAAACTTACCAACAAAGCGTTATTTTGGAAGGAATGGATTGATAAAGGCATTAAGACTTACACTCAAATATTCAAAGACAATACACTTCTTACTTTTTCTCAGATTTGTGACACTTTCCATATTTCCAATGCACACTCCCCTCAATATCATGCTTTCAAACATCTTCTTACTGATTTCATTTCACAGCAATCTTCATTACCCATATCTCCCCCAACTTTTCTCTCTTTGCCAAATTTTTCACTTCCCCTTAAAGCAGCTGTAATTTATAAGACACTTTTTTTTCTCCAATGTTGCTAGAACTAAAACTAAACTTGAATTACTCTGGGAACTGGACCTGGCTCAGGAATCTTCCTTTCAGACATGGGACGCTATTTGGTCTAAAATACATACTGTTTCCCGTTCATCTAGTACTACACAGACATGTTATTTTTTTTATAACAGACTTTTTTTTTACACCCTATGACTTATGCAAATTCAAACTACTCGAGTCTCAAAATTGTTGGTCTTGTTCTCATAATACTGCTGATCTCATTCACATGTTTTTTTATTGTCCCCTTGTTAACTCTTTCTGGTTGAAAATTTGGTCGCAATTGAACAAAATTTTTAACACTACTTTTCCTTTTGATATTGTACACATTTTTTTCGTAGGTGGCTCTTCACCCATTTGAGATGTTCATTGTAATTTTCGTAAATGTATCGACCTTGCTGTGGCAATTTCCTTCCAGGTTATCACCACCAACTGGAAGGACACTTCAAAACTATCTTACAATGCCTGGTGGAACTTGCTTTGCCATCATCATAGACTTGATCGTGCCTTTGCCACCACGACCGCTTTACTAATCAAAAGGGATTTAATATGGCTGCCGTTAACCAATTTTCTTTCTAGATCTGTTTGAATTTGAGTTACCATATGATGCACCCTACTCTTTTGTTTCATCTTCCTAATGTTGTTCTTATTGTATTTTTATCCAAATATATGAGCTATTTTGTTAGGCTATTCCCATCCTCTTTTCTCTTTTTCTTTCTTCTTCTTTTTTCTCTCTTTTCTCCTCTTTCTTTTTCTTTTTCTTCTCCCTTAAAACAAAATCTTTAAAAGCTTTTTCCCTTAGTAATGTTTATGGGTCCCTTTTTGGGTTACTCTCTTTAATGCTATATTTTGTTACTCTCTTTTAAATTCTACTAACTATTTTTTTCCCTGTACTGTTGTTTACATTGCTTATTTACTTCAATAAAGCTTTTTAAACTCAAAAAGATGCTAGTACATATTTAAAACAGTGGATTAATCTTCCTCTACCTGTTTTAGGGAGAATTAGTTTATCAAAATGTCCATTCTCCAATTTTGTATACATAGTTTCAATTGTTTAACCCATATACATTATCTAAATGTAATGCCGTAAGGAGCACCAAAGAAACTGGCAGCACACTACCATCAACATTGATACATGGCAAATGGTATATCACACTCATTAGTAGGAATTGTACACTACACATCTGCCATAATGGGATATTCTATAATCTAACACATCTTTATATGTTTGCTGGGCCAACTCCTGGATTCATAAACATGTTCTTCTGCTCTGGCGCACAAGCCCATCCCGTTGATCAGTTCTCGCATAGGAGTGCCTTGGCAGAATGCCAGTTTCATGCTATATTTTGTTTGGCTAGTAAGAGTCCATGCGCTACCAAAGTTCTCAGGGCCCGAGGGCCTCCCCGTCCATCCGTCATCCCGGGGTCTGCTACAATGGTCCTGCCTAACAGTTTTGAAAGTGTTGCGTGGATATGGTACCCTTATGTTTTCATCACGTGACATGTCTATATCATGTGAAAGGTCTATGGTTCCATTTTTGCGGTGGGTGGAACTCGTGAAATTTACTTCTGTGGAATTACGTGGAGTTACATAAAAACTCAGTGGAATTCCACAGACTTTCGCCCAATGCAATCAAAGAAGCTTATATTAAATAGACCTCAAAATAGCGGCATGCAGAACTATAAACAGAAAGACAAGCAATTCTTACAGACTGACAGTGAAATCAGTCCATTCAGTGGGACAGATTTTGCACATTGATATCTCACATTGCCAGGGAAGGTTCTACGCACGCATCAATGGATAAATTAAGTCACATACAACTAGGATTCCGCGTACCTTGCAATGCTGACCATGTTCTGGACTAGGCCCGTCCGGATCTGGTAGTTACTCTCATGCACTGGTAGTCATCCCTCAGATGTGGGACCTTTGCTTGGGCAGGGTGCTCCCACAGACCAAGACTCTGGCTCAGGTTGTGCGAGGTAGGCATCCCAGGCCCCCTGTGGGTCCGAGCAGGAGATGTACTGTGTCATTGTAACAGCTGCCCAGGCACCAGTTGTCTGACTGATCAAGCTCTGGAAGTCCAGCATCAGCGGCCTGGGGTCTCCCCCACGCATCCCATCTGGATCTGAAGCTAAGCCCTGGGGAGGGAGGAGCAGGCAGCGCCGAGCCATTCTCCTTCAGCTTCACGGGCTAAGATCCTCTCATCTCTGTAGCCAAGCCACCGTCGCTCACATGGTGGAATGCTCACTCTGCCACAGAAGTGTCCCCGCCTACCTAACTTGGGCAACAACACCAGCGGAGAGTCAGCAGTGCACAGCCCTAGGCACTGGGGGAGCGACATCTGTGCGCATGAGGATGGAGGAGGCTGGACGGCAGGAAGCATTCAAGGACACCAGCTGTACCTAGGACTGGTCATTGTACCTGTAGCCTATGGTGTACCCTGCAGCCATAGGCGGGTTGCTCCCTTTACTGTGCGGGTCCGATGCAGCCACCACGGTTCATTCTCTTCCATGTCGGCTACCTCTAGTGCTCGTTCGTAAGGTGTCAGACACATTTCCTGTGCAAGATGCATGATCGCTTGCCTCCCCAAAGGAACCATTGCAGTGTAGTGCATATAGTTTGGAGGAAGGTTGCAGGACTTTGCGGGGGGGGAATCTTGCACAGTGTAAATCATCTAAGGGGGAGAGAAGATCATGAACACAGCCTCCCCCTGTTTGATATGTTGAGCAACAGAGAGTCCCACGTGTCCGTATCCTGTTTTATTCAGGAAAGTAACAGTGCAATGTTCAGGTACCATTACAGCTGTTTGCCTAAGGTTACCTGGATGAACAGATATTTGAAGTGCCCAGGGTCCCAGCTAAGGGGAATAGAGTGCTGGTAATCATATTGGTTTCCGGCCACTGGAAAGTATGTAGTCTTTAACAAAATATCTGACAGGCCTGAGCCCTCACCATAATTGCATAGCATTTCCATTAAATGGGGAATCATTTGGGGGAAGTCATTAAAGTTCACCAGAAAATGTTCTGCTTGTAAGGAGGGTCTGCCTTTCCTCTCAGACGGGCAGAAGAACCTACTAAGTTGTGTATCTCAGCGGATCCTTTCTGCCAGGGGTTTGATCATTAGTGAGAACAGGTGTGGGGACAAGGGGCATCCCTGTCTGGTGCCTCTCTGGATAGGGAGGGCAGCAGGAAAAGCACTGCTCACCCCAACAAGTGTCCAGGGTCCATGTATAGTAGCGGCATGTAGCATTGGAAAATGGGGCTGAAGTTTATCTGCTCAAGGAGGTGAAACATAAAGGGCTAATGTATCTAGTGGACCACATTTTCAAACTCAATGGAGACTAGGGCTTGAGTCTCCTGGAAGCCTCAAAGTTAGCTAAGATTGTGTAAAGCAGTAAAAGGTAATGCCTGGTGCTATGGCTTGGTAGAAAACCATTTTGGTCATAGGCAATCAGGTCTCTGATTACTGTCAATGGTCAGTAGGACAATACTTTGACCAGTATTTTAGCCTCATGATTTATGAAGACTATGGGTCGATAGGAGCCGCAGTCATCAGGTGGTTCTCTTGGTTTCATTATGACGGGTACGGTGGCACCAAGGAGGTCCCGTGATGGCGTCCCAGTTTCACATGCCTCTTTGCAGGCCTCTTCGTATATTTTGAGGAGGTGTGGGATGAGGAGTGACGCGTACACCCAGAACATCTCTATGGGGAACCCATTGAGATCCAGAATTTTCCAGTGTGGTAGTCCAGCAATGGCCTCACATATTTTGGCCTCACTAAGCAGATCCTCCAGCTGTCAGTGATCCACCTGGGGAGGGTATGTATAGGTAGGTCTTCCATAATTGAGTTTTCTCTTTCAGCCATCAGAGGGTTCCTCGCTGCATATCTAGGGTCAAAGTATCATGCAATCTCCTGGACAATGCCTGTGCGGTCCATAGCATGCACACCTTCTAGATTATTCAGGCCCAAAGTTCATTTTATGGGTAGGTCCCTGCTGACCAGCCAATGCCGAACCTTACTGTCTTTGATACCCATCTCATATATATTTGGAATTGTAAGGAGATTGCCATGGAGGCAGTGGTGTCCATCCGTTTTTCTCTGAGCAAAAGATTGTTGTAGCTGGTTATTGTGGGAACTCATAAGTCAAACCTCTGCATTTGCTATCTGTGTCTCCAGGTTGGTTACCTCTTTATTCTTCAGTTTTTTGGTGGTTGTTTGGCAGTATATCACCCGTCCTCTGAGGCCTGCTTTGAATGCCTCCCACAGCAGGAAAGGGAAAGAGACAGAGTCAACATTAAGTGTGAAAAACTCCTCGATGTGGTTTCTGGTGTAGTCTGCAAAGTCGCCATTAGAGCATGATTAGTCAGGGCTTGAGGAAGTAGCCGGGAGCCTGACCGGTAGCTCACATGATTGGATGGGATAAAGATATGGTTCAATCATGCTGACAAGTTGTGAACATTGGAGTAGTGTGTGAATTGGATGTCTGAAGGGTAAGTTGCTCGCCATATGTCCACAAGGGCCAGGGAAGTGGCCCATCATGCTAGTAATGGGGATATATGAGTTGTAGACTGTACACTAGCATTGTTGTGAATGTACATGACCAATTGAAGTCACCCATATAATTAGGAGTCCTGTCAGAGACTTCAGTATATGTGTTGTTCTACAGAGTCTCTCACCAGAGTTGGCAGTGCATATACAGAGAACAACAGCCATGGTGTGTCACCGACCATACCCTCCACCACTGTAAATCTGTAAATCTACCCCAGTTATCATGGGTGGTCTTTGTCACATGCATCAGGAATTGATTGTGGAGTAGCGCCGCCATGCTTCCGGGGGTGGTTGTGTAACAGAAATGCTACACCCCTAAAGTGCCGACCATTTAGTACCCAATTAATGTGTTTCTTTCCTGGAATATCACCCAGGATGTGTATCATTTGATGTATTGGAAGATGGCCTTTTATTTGATTTTGTTCTTAAGACCATTGGTGTTTCAGGTTAAAAGGTTGAATGTGTCTGCAGTGGCCATGGGTATGCTAGCGTGCAGCAGCGCTGTTATGGCCGGGTGGTGCTGCAGAACATTAAAAGATAGAAACAAAACCAAACAGTGATTACTGAGGTAATATGATTTCCAAACTCCCCTCTCCCACCACTGATTAAACTGAAGCATCTGTTGTTCTGCCCCAAAATGAATCTCTTATTGCAAGGTGGAAAGTTTTCTATGAGGGAGCAAGCCCCCAGTACGTCGGAAGAAAGATTGCCATTCCATTTGTTATCCTAATACAGTGCATAAGTCAGTCTCCCAAGGGAGAGCATTGAAGTCACTTGATCTCTTGATCCGTCCTCCTCAGAATAATTTTTTTTATTAGCCACACAGTGTAATTGAGGATCATGGAAGTGTGCGGGAGCGCTGGTGAGCGTCTAAGCAGACCCCATCTGACCTCAACGAGTTGTTGCTACCCTCAGTGCCATCTAGTGGCTCCTGGTGGGGTGAGTTGTCTGCATCATGTCATCCCCTTGTCGCTCCCTGCGTCCCTCATGAGGAGGTCTGGTTATCTCCTCGCTGTTCCTTGAGGGCCGGGTTGGACCCTAAATTCTGTTACTGCTGCCCAGAGTCCAGATCTCCAGCTGATTTGCTGTTGTGTAAAAGATTTATCTCCACTGGGAAGAGGAGCATCTATTGGAGCTATGTTGCTCTAAATTTCTGTTTAACTGCTCCGGAAGGCTGTCGCAGTTGTTGGACGTGCAGTGTATAGTTTGGGTAGATGTTGTTCTGAGGATCCTCGGATCAGAGGTCCTGTTGAGACCAAGAGCATCGGAGGATCGTTTCTCCAGCTGCATATTTAGAGAAGACGACACCCCCGTGGACCGGCCCCCCACCCGGAACTGCGGCAGAGAGTGTGCTGTGCACCAAACCTTCAGGCTAGTGAGGAGAATACTTAATCTGGCTCCGTCCTTCAAGGTGTCATTTACTTTACAGGGGGAGCTCGCTCCTATGATCACTGGTCTCCTCCACCTCCAGCCTGAGACAACAGCATGTGGCAATTTATGCCCTGAATCACTTCAGGCCTTGGGGTTAGAGCAGGCTGATCCAAGCCCTGCTAGCTGTGGCAAGGCCACGCAATGGTATCTTTGTGGTGATTGCCCACATCTGAGGTTGTCATGCCGTCCCCAGTTGCCCTGCAGCACATAGGAACAATCCGGCAGTGACTTAACCAGGCGGGGGCAGTGTGCAGAGTTCTGGGCTCCAAACGGGCCGGGGAGAGCTGGCAGGTTGGTTGGATTCAAAACGAATTTAATGGGGCTTGGTGGAGCTCTTCTAAAAGACATCAGCCATCTTGGTGCTTCGCCACACCCTCACATAGTTTCACATTTTGAAAGGATATGCACCTTTTAACTTTCTAAGCAATTACTTTGCGTTTTTACTTATTTTCTTAGGTCAGTAAGTGTGGTTGGCTGAACATTTATTTGAGGAAGCGAGAGGCAGTAATAGGCTCGTATGGTAACACTTATTCAATTATGAAAAGAGTACATGATATTTGTCAGATATAGAAAACACTGAAATGTTATTTCAGGAAGTTCTACACATTATATGATATGTTGATATGGAGCAAAGAGGAAGTAACATGTCTACTCCATATGCTGGTAACTTGTAAATCAACGTTAAGTATTAGCACAAATTTTTCTTGAAACACTCTGCAAAATGGCTCATATGAATGTCATTGGCGTAAATGATAATATGCATCAAACTGCAATATTTTAGACAGTAGCACCATAATTGCCAGACAAATCTTATATCTGCATAGATTGAGTCCTCTCTCAATATGTCGCGAAATGGTAGAACATACTTAAATATATGTATTAATAAACAGTATTTTAACAAATAATACATTGAAGCAAAAAATAACTTTTTTAATTATAGTTCTGTCCGGGTAAAGTCTTAGATTGTGGGCTTTAAATGCATTGTTGTGGTAAACCCCTTTTTACCCGACAGATTAAGGAGATTCGTTGGAATGCAGTGTGAGGTGTAGTTTGCAACCTTACTTAAGATATGTATAGGTACTTGATTGGTATTTCTTTGTTTTAATTTTTTTATTTATCTTCTAGTTTTAAGAGGAAAAATCAAGAATGATGTTTCAATATAAAAATACAGAGATGGCGCCCAGTGTACCTCAAAATGACATCTGAACCGGACTTCATCCACCTCTCCGACTGCTTCACAAATATAAAATAACTAGGTAGTATACAATTACCTAAAATTTAACCCTGAGAATGTCAACTTTCTACTTTCTTTCCATTCAAAGCTATCTCTCAAATCTTGCCTGAGAGAGATATATGATGCATTGCAAGAAATGTTTCTATTTTGTTTCTTGATTCACTAAAACAAACTCTAAGCCCTAATTAGTGTTCCATGTAGTAATGAAGAAAATGAATTCTTGCGCCCTATATGATGTGACTGTATCCTATCAAGTTTTGTGTCGGATTCGGATTCGGTTTTGTCAATTTAGGTAGATCAAAGTCACTCCCAGGTAATGGACAGTGAACATATGCCTATTCAAGCTAAACCTCCACAAACCGTTTCTAACATTTCTTATATCATTGGCATGTGCGGATTGGACAATACGTATGATGATAGGAGACACATAACTCGTAAATGTAAGCAGGTCAAATCCTTATTATGCTATGCTCAAAAATCAACAAATTTCTTTAAGCTAAACCAACTATCCTTTGTTCTGCCTCCTAAACTTTTCAAAGATAATTACTAGATTCCATTTAATACTACCTAGCTTGTCGATGATTGCTAAATGATCACTGTGTCTCATATGTAAAAAAAAACATACATATACCTAATTATATGTGATTTATGTATGCTTTTAGATGATTAATATGTTCTGAAGTGGTCTCAAGCCTGGTCAATGTCCTCTTTTCACTATAAAAAGCAGCAAATAAATAAATAGATGCATACATAGAAAAACGTTTTGTGACTTTTGTTATATAAGTAATTGTTTTTACAACACCCAAAAGACGATTGTATTACATATTTTATACTTCTTCTACATAGGTATCACACTTTCCTTCGACATTTAAACAAATTGCATTTAAATGAAAATGCCTCTGGTCTTGTGGCCCCAACCATCTCTAACTTCAAGGAACAAAACATTACTTTAAGCAATATATAATTCCTAAAACATTTAGACAATCTTCCCATTATGCAACCAGTGATGAATTTTCAAATATGATGGGGTAAGATCTATTTGTCTATTCCTCTCTCAGCATTTCAGGTCAGGAGCGAGGTGGCCAGTTGTTCACTACCAGACCAGCTCAGATCTTTGGTATGCAACACAGCAGTGCCAGATCACTCCTCACTTCAGTATTGGAATCACATAATTTAAACATATGGGACACTGGGCTGCTAACCATCACTGAGGTGGAATCCTCCTGGATCAGAGGTTCGCAAATGGTGAACAGTAGCAGAATCAGTTCTTAAACGCACTGCATACGCCTCCTTGCCTGGCATGATTTCATGGTTGCATTGACTCAACACTTTCATTCTGTTTATGCATTCAACCATATGTCCCATGATCTTTGCTGTTTTCATTCTTCCACCTCAGGTAGTCCTCTCCCTTTCTCTTCAGACTTTGTAACCCTACATTGTTTTTATGCAGTTTGTACAACCACTTTAATGTTGCTGAACTGGAGTCCTCTGCTCCTTGGCGTGCTGGAGATCAGAGATGGTCTCCTGGTTGACATCTGGTCTCAATGCTTCCATCAGGGTAAGCTACTCCCTCTGGTTGTGGATCACTCCTCGATGTGCCTGCTCATGTATGGTAATTAGTGTGCACTGACCTGTTGGCTAATAACTTACTTATTTAGAAAACTCCATACACCCGCCACCCGAGGTCACAGCGGCAGATCAGAACGCTAACAAGTGTCAGTTTATGCCAGGATTCCTGAATGCAAAAACCTGAGCAAGCATTCCTGTGTCTTCTCTTTCCCATCCCTATTTTCCCTTTCTTTCTCTGGTGAGATATTAGAGCTCTCGATATCTTCAGAAATACTCAGGGAAGGCAAGGATTCTCACTAAATCTACCTCTGTGAGCAAAGCCTGATATCCTCTCTCTGCTATTACCACCTCAGCGCATGCTCAGAGTGGTACTAGTATGCACTGTCTCGGTGTCACAATCCTTTTTAATGCATTCATATAATGTAGTGAGAACGTGGAAATTCAATTTTTCCTTTACTCTCGGGTATTCCATTATCCATGCCAACTCTTTTACAAACCTTTCATCTTTATGCCAAATTGATAAAAAAAATCTGGTGTAATTTGCACCCACATTCCCAGGAGTGTTAATAAACATTCACGATAGAGCTACATTGTGATCTCATTAAAACTCTTTTCCAATCATGTGTGCACTATGATAAAAGCAAAAAGAAAAACACTGCATTAAATAGTGAAGAAAAATACGCATTGTCTAAGTCTGATTCATTTTTAGCCCTAAAAGCTTTACATGTTATATATACTTACCTAGACCCAAGTGAGGAAGATGTTCAAACAGAGTCCAACTGTGGTCATCAATGTAATGATGCTTCAGAATTAACAGCTGGCACACATCCCTAGCTGGAATGTCATTAGGTACTTCCAATGCTCTGCTGGTATCATCTTCACTGTAAACTTTAATGACCTGTAAGAGGAGCAAGGTCACATTTTTTTAAGCCAAAATTAGCCAATGTATTTTATTTTATTTTGTACCACTCAACATATTTTTGACATCTTATTGCTCTGCTCAACGGAATATTTTTATTTTTTAACACATACGCAAATGCAACATCCTTATTAGAGAAACAAGAGACCACAACATCCAGAAAACAAATATTGAAAATTTCACGGGATACATGATACTCCAAGAGGAGAAACAAAGACCCTGAAAGTAGGACGGAGCTTAATGATGTTAAAAAATATTATTTTTTTTACTGTTGAAATCCGGTATGAAAATTGTGACTTGGTTTTGGAAGATCCTCTGTTGTTATAGACCTAAATTGTGGAAATGTGTGATTCGATTAGCTTTGCAAATTTGCCTCATTGTACTTGGCCTGCTAATTGGCTACTTATATCAAACCTGGCACAAACTGTGTTTTGCATTCAATTTGGTACTGAAAATTTTGCACACATTTTGTTACCTGCCAGTTTTGTTCCCTTACAGATTCAGGTAAAACCTGACCAAATGTGTGCAGGAAAAAGAATTGCACAATGAATTTTGTAGCATGGAACAAGTAAAAATAGTACTATCATGATGACGCCTAGTTTCCCATTCGAATTCATACTGGAGCAGCAAACGAGTTTGAGGAAAAAATGCTCTGGGTAGCCTTCCACAACCAAATATATAAGCCTTTCCTTACGCTGTTGAACTTTTGGCTACCTAGTAGCAATGCAGGCACCAAGGGTGCCTATGTTGCAGAAAGTAGTGTTTTTGTGCAGGAACTGCTACCTTCCAGCACAAACACAATCCTTTGAGCCTTTTTTGCTGTAGCACACGTAGAAAGAGGAAAAACGAGGAGCAATACAGATATTTTGAGAAGGCGTAGCATTTGAAAGCATTCCCAGTTCTACCAACCATGGCAAATCTTAGAATATGCCAAAATCCATGGGTGGATGCGTGAGAACACCCATGCTCCCCCAATGGAATGCCTCCCTGAGGCAGAGTAACGCAAGGCAGCAACTTGCGCTGTCTTGTGTTACACCAAATTCAACAGACATAGCAGGGCCATTCAAGCTGGCCTTGCGTGGCTTGGTAAATCTCATCTAGGTTTTGCTTTGCCCTTGTGGTCCCTTGCTTGGAACAAGGGCAATGCTAAATGTTTATAAATATGCCCCTCAATGTGCTATAATGATTGTGATGCAGGTCACATTTCTCTTCATGGGGAAATAACAGGATTTTAACATTTGGCACATGGAATGCCTTCGTTTTTCTTTTACCAATAGTCTTCCAGTGGAACTTTGGATCCTTCAAAGTAACATTATCACCTAAAGAGTCAGATATACATGTATAGACGATTTGGGGGCCAACTGGATTAGGTATAAATATGCCAGTTTTATACTGATAATTCTAACTGGTAACACATTTACAGAAAAGCTAGAGCTTTTGGTGTGATGTTCTTACCACTGCTTTTATATTTGGTTCTAGAGAGAGTTCTGTAGAAAACCATAAGACTACACTCTTGACATTCCTTTGATGCGTGGTATGAAACTGGAACATTGTAGGTTTTCAATGCAAGAGTGTGTGTATAGCACTATGTGAGGGAGGTGGAAAAACATAACAGCTCATTTGTGGAATTATTGAACCTGACCCCGCCTCAGGTCACTTTTGCCACTGGGAAGAAGTTTTCTTGCTGCATCTGCTACTTTCTGTGACGCAAGAAGGATTGGAAGCACCATAGACCTTTATTGAAACCATGATATTGTCCCTAGCAGGTCTGGATGGAGTTCATAGCAGAAGGTGTTTGAAGCCCGGAAGAAGCCTAGCTATACATCTACAGACATTTGCCACATAAAATCTTTGGTAATCTAGTCTCTTTTGGCTTGCATTGGTGGACTCGTAATGATGTTACTGAGGGCAAGATGTACGAAGCAATTTTATGGACACCAACTCTCTGATTTGGAATTTGTCAATGCAAAAAGGTATTTTCAAGCATACAGATCCAATGTTAGGAGTTAGTAAACTTTTACTGACACCCACAACCAGGATTCTAATCCCTTAACAAATTACAGTTCATGAGGTGCATGTTGTGGGCATCCCTTCCACATATGGATTTGGTTTCCTGTGTATCAATGCTTTACAACTGTTAGCTGGTCGTGAAATATTGACTTGCAAGTTGTAGTGGTAAATCATTCACAAAGGTAAAAGGATCACCGGGGACCCTTCCCTATTACTGAATTTTCTAAGAGAGTTTATTGGGGAGTTGGCAGTAGTTCTAAGGACCACTTCTAACTGCCAAAAATATTTTTACTTTAAAGTACTCTTATTTTAACGCAGCCCCATTTCCGTTAAGAAAAACATGCTGCATTAAAACAATATATACTTTATTGTAAAGCCTTCATAGGTGTGGTCTGTTGACTGTAGCAGGCCAACTTCCATGTGATGGAGACCAATCAGAGGAAATCACAATTTGCAACTATCCTCAGTAATATTCATGATTACAACCGAATAGATTCGGAATTTTGAAATATGACCTAGTAATACATACATCAGTAACCAGATTTTGGCAACCAGATCTTTGTACATCTGGCCTTTATTATAAGTGGCCTTGCTTGTTTTCATCATTTTCTGTGAGAACTATATTCAGTACACCAGAAACGTATGTTGAGACCCCAAGAATTTCAACTGAATAATAAGGCTGATAAGTGACAAAAAGGGAAGATTGTTGTAAGTTACTCAAGGTGAGTGGGGGAGGGGGGATATATATTGCATGCCTGAGTGTATGCAGGTGAGATTCGAGAATTGGTGCATTTTGCATGTATTGCTGTCATATCCCCAATTATAAAAAATGAAGCACTTTTCCTTGAATAAGCACTAGAAGCCATTGTGAGCACCAATTTACCTAAAGTGCAGAAAACATTCAAGGTGGAGCCACCAGTCAACCCACCACTTCATTACTGTTTATCTAGAGCCACTTTATTGATACTGCACACTGTTCTACTCTGCACCATGATGCATACGTGTGTGCAGCAAATGAAAAGTTGGGCAAAGTTCCCTTTCACAGTAAATGTGCAGTTCACAGTGCCGGAACAAGCTCAGTCCTGCATTATAATCATTGCATTAGTGAAAGGCTGACCAGCTGTTTCAAGATACAGGTCCACCATTGAAAGATGGTGAGGGCCCAACCTCTCTTTTAAAGGGGGAGGGTGGGTAGATGCAATGAATGACTACACCTATCTGTCTGAGAGTTCGTGGGACACCTCCACCTAATGGGCATGCGGGTGGGGGGTGATATTACTGTGTGCCACCTCTATTTGGCACACAGCCAGTGCACACCGGCTGATGACTCTTTGCCTATGCACCAGAAACTAATATGATGCAGGAATATAGGCCAGGGATTCCCTCACTGTTAAGGTTACCCCTACTTTGAGATCAAGCCGGTGCACATTTAGCCAATCCATCAAGCACCTGCAGCCACTTCTGTAATATCAAAGTACCTAGAGACTGTAAAAAGTGGGAACACAATACCACTGCAACCCTCTGGCACTTTATAAAATACAGGCCCTGGTGCATGTCTGATCCCAAGCGTGGGCCCTGGAGGCACCTATCAGGGAACATACCATCCAAGACTGCACCCACACATATGGGCATTCATCGGGGCACTCTTCTAAGGCCACAAGCATAATTTGTATTCACGGATATTGCATGAGAATGATGGTACTAGTGTCTCATGTAATAGAGGTGTAAGTAAGAAATTATCTTTGTAGTAAAATCATACGTAAAGGAAGATATTTCGTATTCTGCAGAAGAGATATAGACGTACATTGGTATAGAGTCATGATATCGATGTTTAAATATCGTTCTGCCATAATATTGATGTTTAAATATCGATGTGACACAATATCGACCTGCAAGAATATCGTCGACCAGAATATCGACATGCAGATAAAAAATATTGTTATTGTTAATATTGTAGTTAGTTATATCGTTAGTCAAAATATCATTGTTAATAATATCGAAATTTTATTTAGTGTTCTGTATTTTAGTATATGTTTTAAAAATATAGTTTATTTTTGTAATGTATGTTTGAAATTTTCAGAAGTCATTAATTTTATGTTAAGTATTTTTTGCGTATTTTAGTTCCGTAGTGGGTTGTGGGTTTAAAGGGGGCTAGGGTAGGAAGTAATTTAATTATAATATATTTATTAATACATTTTTAGAAATTATTAATTTTTTAAGAAATTAAATATTGCGTTTTAGTTCTGTTGTGGGTTGTGGGTTCATAGGGGAATATGGTGGGAAGTAATTTAATTAAAATTAATTATTTAATCATGTAAAGTTTTTTTATATTTTTGTAGTTAATCATTTATATTGGTAATTGTGTTCATTATTTTGTTATTAATTAGTTATTAATTGGTTATTTATTAATAATGTATTGCTAAATATGTTAATTGTGTAATTTCTTTAGGAGCAGGTTGTGGGTTTATAGGGGAGTAGGGTGGGAAGTAATTTAATTATAATTAATTAATAATTGTATTAATTAATATGTATGTATTTAATATTGTGTTGTTAATTGGGTTACATATTTTGTTATTTAATAATTGGTTATTCATTATTATTTAATTAGTTGGGAAATATGTAAATTGTGTCAATTTTTTATGAGTGAGTTGTGTATTTAGAGGGGAGTAGTGTGGCAAGTAATTAAAATTAATATAATTGTTACTTTTTATTATTTTATAGTCTTAATAGTATGAATTAATGTATTACTCATTGTTTTTAATTGTATTGTTTATTGTTATTAGTTACTTAATTAATTGTTAAGCAATTATGTTAATTGTGTCATGTTTTACAATAGTGGTGGTGTTATTTATAGGGGTATTGATGAGAGGTAAATTATCTTTTATTATTTAAGTATTTGTTAAGTAATGTTTATTATTTTGCTGGGAGTAAATTATTCACCTCGGCTATCCAACACTTTCCCAATTTTTGCAATTGTTGGAGTGGGAATAGTAACTGTATCCCCTCCACTATCCAACACTTTCCCTACTGTTGCACTCTATGGAGTAGGAATAGTAATTGTATCCCCTCCACTATCCAACAGTTTCCCTACTGTTGCACTCTGTGAAGTGGGAATAGTAAATTATTTCCCTCCGCTATCCAACACTTTCCCTACTGTTGCATTCCCTGGAGTTGGAATAGTAAATTATTCCCCTCCACTGTCCAACACTTTCCCTACTGTTGCACTCCCTGGAGTGGGAATAGTAAATTATTCCCCTCCGCTATCCAACACTTTCCCTACTGTTGCACTCACCGGAGTGGGAATAGTAATTTGATCTCCTCCGCTATCCAACACTTTCCCGACTGTTGCACTCCATGGAGTGGGAATGGTAAATTATTCCTCTCCGCTATCCAACACTTTCCCTACTGTTGCAGTTGCTGGAGTGGGAATAGTAAATTATTCCTCTCCGCTATCCAACACTTTCCCTACTGTTGCACTCCTTGGACTGGCAATAGTAATTTTATCCCCTACGCTGTTCAATATTTTCCCTACTGTTTTAGTTAATGTAGTGTAAAATGTTGTCTTACAGGTTTATGTATATATACTATGTTGAAATACAACAAGAGGAAAAAGCTATCCCACAACAATTCCTGGGCGGAGAACCTGTGCCCCCCACATTTATGACTACCTTCAAACCTAAATCTAAGTTTTGCCCTATTTTACTGAAAGACAATCTAGATATCTTTCATGATAGAGTCTCAAGCGAACTGAAAGAACTCCAGATCAAAAATGCAAAGGTGACAAAAAAGAAAAAATATAATCATCGTGATACTCAATATCACAGACTCATAAAAAAACTGAGAGGACAAAAACAATTGATTATTAGACAGTCCGACAAGGGCGGGAATGTTGTGCTCTGGCCCAGAAAGATGTACATGGAAGAGGCTTTAAATCAACTGAATGACAGGGACTGTTATAGGAGAACAAATGCCCAGGAAGTACAAACAGCAAAAAATTACTATTATTCAAAACTGATGGCCTGGAGGAGCAAGGGTTTGTTGTCCTGGGATGAATTCAAATTCCTTAAAAATGAACATCCTGTCACCCCTGTTATCTATTTCATCCCTAAGATTCACAAAAATCAACAGCAACCGCCAGGGAGACCGATTATTTCGGCCAAGAATAGCCTCCTGGAAAATACCAGTAAATATATTGACTTTTTTCTACAAGACTTTGTTAGGACCTTACCATCTTTGATACTTGATACAGGGGACCTTCTAAACAAACTTTCCAACTTTGTATGGCAACCTAATTTTCTTTTAGTATCACTGGATGTTACATCCCTTTACACAAGTATCCACCACAGGGATGGGATAAAGGCAGTTAAACATTACCTTGCTAAAAGAACTGGTGATTGTACAGAACATTCTAATATGTTGGTGGAAATGATCCTAGCCTGCTTAGAGAACAATGTTTTTCTATTTTCTAATCAACATTTTCTGCAAACTAGAGGCATGGCAATGGGGGCCTGCTTCTCCCCCAGCTATGCCTTCCTCCATATGGGTTTCTGGGAGGAGCAGGTCCTCATGGTCAACTTTGCAGCTACTATGAACTCCAAGGTCAAAGGCTGGTGGAGGTATATTGATGACCTTTGTATGATCTGGGATGGTTCTGAGGTTGATGTTTCGGCATTCATTGATCTTTTGAATTCCAATAACCTGAACTTGCACTTTACCAGTACTGTAAGTCCTAAATCGATTGTGTTTCTTGATGTGGAGATTTATATAGATCAAGGTAAGCTACACACCAAACTCCACAGAAAACCGACAGCAGGCAACACCATACTACATGCTTACAGTCACCATCCACCCCATCTGATAAAGAGCATCCCCTACGGGGAGATGCTCCGTATCAGACGTATCTGTAGTAATGATTTTGATTGCCTCAATGCACAAGAAGAGTGCAGATCTAGATTTCTGGCTAGAGGCTATGATCTGCATACCATTGACTCTGCACAAAAGAGGGCTAACTCTTTTGACAGACAGCAAATGTTAATTACTATTGAGACCAAGGACATGGTGTCTCGCATTGAGGCTAGTAATGAAACAAGACTTATCATGACTTTCAGCAACCAACACAAGACTATCCGTAACATAGTGAAGAACAATTGGTTCCTCATTAGAAGCGACCCGGTTATTGGCAACTTGGTAACTATTAGGCCCAATATCACCTACAGAAAAGCGAGATCTATGGAGAATAGTCTGGTCTCTAGCAGCCCTGAGGTAGCCACAGGCACGTGGCTAGCAGGAAGTAAAGGGTTTTTGAAATGCGCAACCTGCAAGACCTGCAAAAATGGTATCAGCAGATCTGAATATACAATACCCTTCTCTCCTGTCCCAATAAAAATAGGAGAGAAACTCAATTGCAAAACAGAATTTGCTGTTTACGTCTTGCAATGTCCTTGCGGGCTCAGATATGTGGGTAGCACAAGGCCCCAGGTCCATAAAAGAATCTTGCAACACCTTAGGGCCATTACCAACGCAGACCCCACATATCCCGTGGCCAGGCATTTTGAAACGGTACACAACAAGAACCCTCAAGGCCTTACCTACTTTGTCATAGATTGGGTCCCGCCCCAATGCAGGGGAGGTGATAGGGAAGGGCTTCTTCGTAAACTTGAGACCCGTTATATCAACTTGCTGGACAGCAAGATGCCTAACGGGCTCAACAAGAGTGAAGATTGCCATACCTATCTATAACCATGTCACAATATGAGTTTTTCCATCTTGAACCAATTCTGCATTAACTAATTACCATCTTATTTAGCAACTATCTTTTTAATGTAATTCCCCTATCCTCCACACATACCATTATGTAGATCATTCTGATATTTTATCACTTTTTTATCTTTGGGCACTATCTTTTTTAATTCACATTGGTAGCACTTTAAGACTTTACTGCGTGTTGATGCACATTTAACCAACATGCACTGAACTACTAGCGATTTTTGCACAAGTAATTGCATTGCCCACATGGGTATTATCAACTATATATTTATACCTGTCTTAATTATTATGAACTCATTTTAAATCATATTTTTTACATATGTCTTAAAATTGTTTTTATTGTTGTTTTAATCAAACACACGGTTGACAATTCTAACATGTGCTTGAATTTGGCAAATGTTACAATCATATTTGCAAAATGAGTTAAATATGAATCATGAACATATGTATATAAATTGTTAAGAAATTGGTGGGTTTTACTTATGTGTTCTCAAACCTGGTGGCCCCCTCTATTCATATTCATTTGTTTCTATCTTGTGCATAAACAGTTTTGGGTATCAGGATCAGTGCTAATCAGCTTGATAAAATGTATTCATACAGCTATTTTGAATTCCAATCTGTATTTTACTGGCAGATTTTTTATGTTGGTTTTAATTTCAAAATGTATTAGAACTACAATGCATTCAGGCATATAGTGTGTTTTTTATGTCTATCACGCACTTTGCACTTTAAAAATGGTGGCCATGCCCCATGACTGCGTCATGTGATCAAGGCTTTTGGGAGCCGAAACGCGTCGTGGCAGACTGGTGTTGGGCGCAATAAAACTCTAAACACCACGAGTTGGGTCTCGTCTCGTCTTTACCTCAATTGGTTGTTTGTTGTACTGCTGTACTGCTGAGGACGTTACGTACCGCATATATATATATATATATATATGTATTTAAAATTTTTATTTGTGTTAGTAACGTTTTATAGTTTAATAAAATAATTATTTATTAATATTAAGGGAAAAAAATTATATGTATATATAATTGTTTTATATATGTATGTTTAATTTATTTGTATATTACATGTATTATTTATCATTGTTCACATTTTAAAATAATTCCGTGTTTTTAATAATTAGATTTATTATTTCATTTATTTTATATTATTTTTAAGACATTTAAAAAAACGATATTTTGAACAACGATTTTTTAGTTTCGATATTTTTGTACTCACCTTTTTAGAGATAGGATGTCGATATTTTGTCCATCAATATTCATGACACGATATTCTGGTAGGTCGATATCGTTGTCGTCGATATTATGTCAGTGATCCATTTACATACCTTAAATATGTATGTTTGAAATTTTGGTAATGAGGATAGTGAGCAAAATCAGACTCAATGAAGTATTAAAAGTACTTGCCTCCTTAAAGAGCATAGAAGCATCTGCTTTTGACAAATGTCAATGTCATAATTTTAAAAGACACAAATTGACTTCTTCCAATGGAAACAGTGATTAATTATTTGGTATCTTAAGGAAGGTAACTATCTAACTGACTGTGCAAATCATACATGTGTCCCATTTTTGATCACTTCTCTTAAAATGTTAACCATTTAGCCAATCGATTGTATTCATCTATCACAGACAGGTTTTGTCAAAGGGTGATGAGGATGATCAAATATTAGCTGTCCTCTTGGCTTAATGAATATTAAAGCCAATATCGAAACTCCCTGAGCAGCTGTAGTTCTTGAGGGAAGAAAACTTTGATATAGGGAGGTGATTGTTTTTAAGCTGAAAACGTTGGAAATCGAAATTGTGACATATATGTGTCCATCTCATCTCTACAATGTCTTTCCTTGAAGGGAAGGTTTATTTACAATAGGGTACACCAGGGGCGTCCTGCTTATCTTCTCCTTGAGAAATACTTGTCATTTTACATACATTTTCAAGAGATTAATAATTTTAATCCTTAATGTGTGCAGAAGATATTGTCTAGCTGTCATTTTACCCCAATTTTTCTCTGGAATATGCTGTGAATTTGGTTCATATTTAGTGCTCACAATATGGTAAATGTGTGGAAAACTGAAGTCTTTCCACTAGAAATACTGTGTACAATAAGACACGTAGATAGAACGGCTTTAAGTGCTCAGGACGTTCTCTCACGTACCTCGTAATTGGATGTGAATATTGCCCTGCCACTGAATTGAACGTAGAGGTAACAGTGTCTAAAGTGAAGGGCACTTGTAACAGGGGCAGGTGTACAGATTGACTTGTGGTGGAAGTGGCTATCCTCAAAATGTGTGACTTAAATTAAATCCATTATATGTTTGGATAAAAGAACATTTCTTCATTCACGGCAATTAAGTACAAATGTATTGACTGCATATCACATCCAAATAAAGATGCTCCTAAACCACTTGGAACCTGGAGTGATACTTAGATATGGACTTTCCAAATTCATGTCCAGAACAGAAGCGGGTTGGGCTTAATTGACATCAGTGAAAGAGAATTAAAGAAGAGGATAGAGTACCCATCACATTCAGGAGTCCTGCCTCCATGGGAAAACATTGCGGCCGGTATGTTGCCCTGGACTGGTTCTCGCTACCTTGTATCTTATAGGCCAAAACATATTTACCTTTCAAAAGTTTTTGAGGCTGCACAGCCGGGTAGCAAAGACCTTCAGATGTTCAGGGATTGCCTTCCCCACCTCATATCTTTCTGCAGAATGTTTCCCAGTGCCTGTCCTTGCCACAGGACCCTCCACGGAGAGCCCTCCCGGGTGACAGAATGTAAGCCCTCCGAACTACAGACTTCAACATTGTTACTGTCTCTCTCTGATACATTCAAGTTTGTCCCAGAATCTCTCACCAAAGCAAAAGGTATTCAATATGCGGCCATGCTCACCCATTTTCCTTAAATGGATTCTGATTGTATTTTTTCTGTTAGGCCCATTACCATCAATACTCAAGATTTGCAGTACCTGCTGTTTTCTCTCACACTGAACAGTGATCCTTACTTAGCAAATCTCATTTACGTAAGGGTTCTATGACAAGAGTTTAAAATGGTAAGAATTGTCAAATTATGAACAATTATAACATTATCAGTAAATTTAATGCCTAGTTTAGACACATGAAAGGCTTCAACTCACTTATTAAACATTCTGCCCCTGATGTTACTCACCTGCCAGTAACTCCTTATCCCCAAAACTTAAATGCAAATAACAAGAACTGAGAGCCTCTTACATCATGTCATTTTATGGCCAGTAAGGCTCAGATTCGTAAAATCAGATGTTTTCCGAATGCAAATGGAATTTTATTATTCACCAAACTCAATAAGTGATTCGATAATATGTTACCACCTATTATCGAACTGCTAATTGATTCTGGGAATAGGTACCAAACCGGTATTTGGAAGAGGCGTTTTAAGCGTGTCCCTTCCAAATACCAATTCCTATAGGGATGTGTTAATGTTTTGCGACCGGATTTCAAAGGAGGTGGCAAGTCATTCACAAATGGGAAGTAGCCCACATGGGATCCTTTCCTTATGTGACTAGTCCCAGAAACGTTTTTATGAGCAGGCTGTGATCCATGAGACCACTGCCTGCTCATAAAATAGGTTTGTTTAACTTTTTTAAACACATCCTGTTTTTCTTTAAAGGCAATGGGTTGCATGAAAAAAAAGATTGCTTTATTTAAAGGCAATCACAGACATTGAGGTAATTAAATCCATTTATAGTGGGTCTCAATGTATGACCTACCGCATGCAGTTTAATGAGATAGTTCAAACTGCCATCCACTACAAATTGATATTTTGAGAACCAAAATAATTATAAGTAGGCTGGTTCTCAAAATACCAGTGGATTAATTAGAAGTCGGTGCACAAATTCCAGTCACTTCTAAAAAATAATTTTTGTACATTTCATTTAAGGAATGCAAATTGAAGTTTTTCGAAATTCATGATTGCTTGCTTGGAATCTTTGGAAATGAGGCAATACGATTCTTATTTAGGCACAGGCAGGCTTTACTCCATCCTGCCTGGGCAGCTAAGCGATGCACTCTGCTATGCTGGTGGATCGTAGCCAACCATATTTAGAAATCTGCACGTCTATTTGAAATATTTGTGCCTTTAAGATAGCTGCTGCTTTGTCTGCTCTGCTGAGGAAGAACAAAATATCCCTGACATAGGTGAATGACACAAATATTGATTTAAATACATTGTGTGACTTGAATATCAGGTCAAAAATATTATCACTACAAAAATATCTTAGGACAGAATATCTAACATGAGAATATCGTTTGTTTGGTATATAATATCGTTTTTAAGAATGCTGTTGGGTTTAATATATTTTAGTTTATTATAGTTGTAGATAGCATAGTATTTTAGGTGTTAGAATTGCAAAATAATTGTTATTATTCATTTACAAATTTATTTTCTTTTTAACTGTGCAGTTTTTTTTTAATTCAATCAGTAATTTCTAATTTAGTAGCACATTGTAGGGTTTGTAAGGGAATAGGGTGGGTAGTTAATTACATTATAATTGATTAACTTTGAATGTTAATTCTTTAATTTACATTAAATAGTGAATTTATTATTGTATACCATGCTGAATTGCTTGATTAATATTTTAAGTTTCATTTGTTAATTTTAATGTATATTTTAATTTGTATATTTTTGTCAGTAATTTGTATTTGAGTAGCAGGCTTTTGGTAATGTAGGAGAATTTGGAGGAAGCTAAATAAATGATAATTTAGTGGTAATGTTAAATGTTCAATTCTAAATTAAATGTAATTGATTCATAAATATTTAAATTGTTTAATTGCTGTTTCATTTATTTGAGGTTAATTTTTAAAATGTAATGTATATTTCATGTTTATACTTGTGTTAGTAATTTATATTTTTAGTAGTGGTCTGTTCGTTTTATAGGGGACAAGGGGGGAAAGGTATTGAAATTATATTACAAGAAGCAATGTCAACCTTTTTGTTAGGTCCAGAAAAGGTTCCAGTAATTTAAAGCTGAGCTCAACTCTTGGTAGCTGAGGCACAGAAGAAAATGAGTAGAGCATTTAGAATAAAAAAACAGATACAAAGCCAGCAATACAACATCAAAATCGTATTCCAATTTAATAAAACAGAGAATACTTTAACAAACAAAATGGCTCTAAAAATCCAATAAGGAGAACTAGAGGTGGAAATCTTTAAAGTTTGAAAAAGAAAACACCAAAAAGTGTTAAGGGCCCTGCTGGCTGTGCTTGTCCAGGAACAATGAACAATTTAAGGCTGACAGTGATGGAGCATGGGTTGCATACAGAAACCCGGTTTGCCCCGATCCTAAATTTTACTTCCTGATTTCAATTATGAAATGGAAGTCAACAATCCTCCATTGGGCAAGGCTGCATAATGTGGCCAAGAAAGGCTCCATGATGCCAGATAGCCTTCGGATAAGGTCCCAGTGAAGCCATTGATTTTTGGCTGGAACTCTCCAAGCAGGAGTAATACAAATTCTGCAGAAGGATGCTCACTCTATGGATTGATACTTTTGGCAACGTTGCTGGTGCAACTTTGCTTTTGCTACTTTCACACAGCCAAGGGTCCCAGGACCTCAGAAACACCACTTGGGGTTCAAGACTCACTCCCGCTGAATCAAACAGCGGGGTCCTGGGCAGATCCAATTGGAACATGTGGGCTAGGGTCTTCAAGAAAAGGGCTACTAGCAGCATTTTGTGTCCCTTTAGGTTAACAGGAGATCATCCAACTGGCTTGGAGTCTGCTTCTTTGTACTGAGCACAAGTGGAGCAGGTCCAGCCTTCAACGTCTCCTCACAGGGTTTAACAGCAGGTGCAGTCCTTCTTCTGTCATCCACTGGTCCAGTCATTTTCTGAAGAGGGTGCCCAGGGGTGCAAAATGTATGCCTAGCACTAGCCTGTGGGTATGAGTGGCTCCAGGCCTCTCTCTAGCCAATAGGAAAAAAGGTTCCATTGGTAACTCTACACACTTTCCAAGCAGTTCCTGTGTTCTCACCTGCAAATAGTTCCAAAGTTCCCCTCTACATAAATCCAACATGGCAGAACCTTTCTTCCCCTGTTCAGAGCTCCTGTGCGCACCCTAGATGTGTAGCCATGAAAATGAGAACCCCTCTTCTATGGTCAATGCAAATCAGTTCCAGGGGCAGCTCCTCATCCACTGAGGTTGGTGCCTGGCTAACTAGGGGGAGAAAGGAGGGACAGGTAAAGTATCAGCTGTATCTGCCTGTGACAGGGTAGTCCTCTGAAGTTAATTAAGTTCCTGGGCACAGCTCTGATGGTCATCTTGTCAGGGGAAAAAACGCTTCCCCAGTCCCAAGGCATTTGTCTCAGCACTGGGAGCAAGTTAATACTTTATCAAAGGGGCTATTATGCTGCTGGGTGACAGTCTGAAGCTCATGAGAATGGGCTTCTAGAAGCTTTAGGCAGGTATAAGGTGACTGTTAAGAGATTATTTTGCAAAACAGTTATCGCAAATACGACTTTACCAAGAAATTTGGTTTGCAATAGATATTTTAGAAACTCCAAGAATAAACTTTGTAGTGGTTTCCTAGATGGAGATAACATTATTTATTTTTTAATAAAATATTCCAATACTTTCTTATAGAGCAGTTAGCCCTGCTACAATTAAAATTGTTTTGAGGTCTTGTCACTGTAAGGATATATTTTACATTAAACTTCTACATGTCCTACTTTTAACTACTAAGCATCGTGCCTTATGGGCTTCAAGGCTAACTCAGGGGTAATAATATTTAAAAGGAGGGTCAAGGCCTGTGAAAAGGGGTTATTTTGGCAGGCGAAGTGCAGTCAATTTTCACGATTGAGGGGTCAGAGCACTAGCCCTGATGCCATGTTAGCAGATTCAACAGTGCATAGAGTAAAAGAAAACAGCAGCGTCAGTCCAAACAAAATAGGAGCTATCATGAAAAATGAGGCATTATCCCACGTACATTTTTAATTGTTTGTTTTAATTCAATTATTTTATAATTTATTGCTATGTGTTTTTAATCTTATTTGTAAAATGTATTTTCATGTATTGTGGCTTTGATTTCATTTGCTTTACTCAAGTTTTATATTAATTTAAACATTTTTAATTTATCATTTTCTATTTTTAAATGCATGTGGTTTTATTGGGTTGACAGACGGAAGTGAGCTTAACCACTTCCATACGCCATGGTGCGCGTGTGCGTCCCGTCCGATCTGCGCATGCGTCAAATTAGGCCGCACCGCTGTGGAATGTCCGCCGCTGTAAAGTGGCTAGATTTACCTAATTAAAAACAATTTGTGTTCATTTATTTGTATTTATTTGTATTATATTTTGTATAGTATATTTTTCTATAAAATATGGTTTAATCATTTCAAGTTGCTAGATATTTAAATGTTTTCTAAAAAATGAATGTGAGTTTGAATTGAATATTTAATCCCTATGAAGGTCAACACGTTCCCTACTGCTGCTTACACTGGAGTGGGAATAGTAAATCTAACCCCTCTGAAGTCCAAGACGTTCCTTATTGTTCTATACATTGGCGTGGGATTAGTAAATATCGCCTCTCTGAAGTTCAACACATTCCCTGCTATTTCGTAGGCTGGAGTGCTAATAGTAAATCTAACCCTTCTGAAGTCCAAACCTTTACATACTTTTACTTAACCAGGACTGGGAATAGCAAAAGTAACCTCTCTGAAGTCCAAGACTTTCCTTACTGTTCTAAATGTTGGTGTGGGAATAGTACATTTAACTACTGTGAAGTCCAACATGTTCCCTACTGTTTCTTTCATTGGAATGGGAATCGTAAATCTAACCCCTCTGAAGTCCAACACCTTCTCTACTGTTGCTTAGATTGGAATTGGAATAGTACACCTATCCCCTCTGAAGGCCAAAGCATTCTCTATTGTTGTTTAAATTGTAGTGGGAGTAGTACATTTAACTCCTCCTAAGTCCTGTACCTTCCTCACTGTTGATTAGTTTGAAGTGGGAATAGTAATTGTACCCCTCTTAAGTCCAACACTTTCTATATTGCTGATTAGGCTGGATTTATAGGAATTTACATTTTTATTGTTGTTTTATTTCCTTTATTTTCTTTAGTAATTTTTTTTTAATGTTTGCATTCTTTTTGAAAATTTGAAGGAATTATTTTCCAAACTTAGTTAGAGAAATAAGGCACTTAGAAGATCACTATGAACATATCTATAACTAATTTTAAAGTGTACTACCTTTCTATTTTTATTGCATAGTGCACTAGAATTTAAAAAATGTAAGCTTTTCTAAGATGATTTATGACAATAATCTTATTTCAGGAATAATCAGCAAGTTTAAATACAGAACTACTTTAATAACGAAATAATCAACAAAAGTTCATTATGTGATTATCCAATTATTTTTCTTTAAGGAAAGAACTTTTTTTTAATTATTTATCCATCCCACTAATGCATTCCAAAACCAGTTTATTCCAATATTTAATCTTTCAAGAGCAATGATTCCAAAGTAAAATCAGAATATTCGAGAAATACATATGATGATAGAAATGTTTGACTTCACAACACAGATATGTTGGATACTCAGGTCTGTATTAAAAAAAAAATTGGAAAGATCACAAACCCTGATTTTGGTGTCTATAGTCATCTAGTCAGATTCACTGTTTATTAGACGTGGCGAGCTTGTGTAGTTTAACTCTGTGGAATTCCACAGAGTTGCATAAAAAGTCACCAAATTCTGCGGAGTTCCATGCGTGGGCGGAGTTTTGCTCTGCCATCCCTAATGAAGTCCCTGTGGCTGCTGAGGGTCGTTGTGGGCCAAAAGCCCCTATTGTTGCCGCAGGTAAGTCCCCCACAGCCAGATTGATTAGACGTCCTCCGAGGCCTGCCCCCTTTCTTCAGCCACCCTGCAAAGAGGCCTCCTGGTGCACTACTGATTGGGGGATGAAGTCCCCTTCACTGCAGAGAATCGTTGGGAGGCCAAGGCTTCTTATTGTTGCGACAAGTAAGTCCCCCACAGCGGGACTGCTTTGACATTATTCGAGGACCTCCCTCATTCTCAGCCACTCTTCAAAGGGACCTCCTGGTGGACTACTAGTTGGGGAATGAAGTCCCCTTGGCTGTTGTGGGCCGTTGCAGCACAAGAACACCAATTGTTGCGATAAGTAGGTCCCCCAAAGGGGGCCTGCTGAGATGTCATCGGAGACCCCTCCTCCTTTTCTCAATCACTCTGCAAAGGGGCCACTTGGCACACTACTGGTTGGGGGGTGAAGTCCCCTTAGCTGCTGAGGGTTGTTAGGGGCCAAGAACCCCTATTGTTGCCACAAGTAAGTCCTACACAGCCGGATTGCTGAGATGTTGTTGGAGGCCCCGCCCCCTTTCTCATCCACTCTGCAAAGGGCCTCCTAGCACACTACTGGTTGAGGGATAAAGTCCCCTTGGCTTCTGAGGGTCGTTGGGGGTCAAGAACCCCTATTGTTGCCACAAGTAAGTCCCGCCACAGCGGGCCTGCTGAAACATCAGAGGCCGGTCCTTTTCGTAACCACTCTGCAAAGGGTCCTCCTTATGCGTTACTGGTTGGGGAATGAAGTACCCTTGCTTGTTGTGGGCCGATGGGGGCTAAGAACCCCTACTGTGTACAGAAGTAATTCCGGAACAGCCAAATTGCTGGGACGTTAGAGGACCCACCCCCTTTCACAACCACCCTGCAAAGGGGCCTCCTGGGGCACTACTGGTTGGGAGTTGAGGTCCCCTTTGCTGCTGAGGGTTGGAGGGGGCCAAGAACCCCATTGTTGCCACAAGCAGTTCCTCCCCAGCAGTATTGCTGAAATGTTGTCAGAGGCCCTTCTCCCTTTCTTAACCACCCTGCAAAGTGGCCTCCTGGTGGACTACTGGTTGGGTGGAGAGGTCTCCTTGGCTGCTAAGTGTCTTTCGCAGCCAAGAACTCTTATTGTTACCACAAGTAAGTCCTCCACAGCGAGATGGCTGAGAAGTCAGATGCCCTTCCCTTCTCAACCACTCTGCAAAGGGGCCTCCTTGTGCATTACTTGTCTGGGGAAGAAATCATCTTGGCTGCTGAGGGTTGGCCCACTGTTCGCGACCACCCGTAAAGTCTTGTTGCACTCATCGCGCTCCCTGCTCACACAAAATGACTTGACGAGCGCACCAGCTAAAACAAAAATCAGTAACTCCACATTCTCTGTGGAACGCAGAGCTGCCGAATTCTGCTAACTCAATGAGTGGAGCGGAATTTAAAGGCCTACTGTTTATTATCTGAAGAAGGTCCAGTCTTTATTAAAAATTGGCCTATGCAATACTAATATTATTGTGAATGAAAGGAAAAGGAGAAAATCAATTAAATCAATAATATTTCCTTTGGGGGTAGTAATTATAGAAGAATGCAACTTTTTGCAAAATGGTTAATTTAGCACTTCTCTTTTTTTCACAAGCTCAATGTCAAAGTGGAATCTTTCTGTTTTACATCCTTAACTTACTTCGATAGTAGTTGTACTTTTATAGCTCGATTCGGTGAGGCTCAAACACAGTTAGAAATTTGTTGAAACAGACTTTCTTTATCTACATGATCCAAATGTTGTGTTGCTGGTAGATGTGTTAGATATTAACAGCATGTCAAATACAAATATGATACTGATTTATAGGGCTATGTTAATTGCAATGTATAAAATAATATATTGGCATATGCAACACATACCAAGTTTTACAGAATCGTTTGAAAAATTGTATAAGTTTAGAAAAAGAGAATGTTTATGTGTTATTAGATTGCAAACAAGTAGAAATGTTAAATGCTATGGATGGGCGTTATTTGAAGCACTGAAGACATTGTTAAACTTAATGATTGTTAATTATGTCATGAAATGATTATGAAATACTTTATTACAGTCTTTGTAAATTGTTGTACGTATTTATTGTAATTTATATAAAACTCTCTAACAAAAAAAGGACGATGTTTTAGCCTACCCAGATTGTATTTCTCAAGTTGATAAGGTCCAGCTCCTCCGAAATTAATAATTCAATTTCTGACACCTCCATTTTAGACAAATGGCAGTCTAAATTATATACATCTGAAGGAAAATATCAGGAGGTCAAGAACGAAGATTTTGGGCAGATTCTTACTGTGTAAATAAATCTTAGGATGATTTGGGTGGTGCTTTAATTTCTTGACAAACAATGTGTAAAAGTGGTTTATTGTATTTACTTGCGCCAAAGTTTACTTTCATGAATATGCACTATTGATTCTGCTGATCCTAAGCATCAAAAAACCAGATGCTAGCTGGAGATTGTAGTAGACACTTTAAAGAAAGAGTCTCCTGTCATGACATCTGTATGTCGTCTGCTGCCTGATTGTGAACCACAATCATCATCTCCTTTAAACTTCAGGCAGTGTTTCTTCTGAAGACATTGAACCAGGAGTCTACCTACTTTGTTGCTTCTTTGAGTGAGGTTCCCAGAGGACAGGGTGTTAAACATCCATGACACTACATCAGCTGCTAGTTCCATCAAGGTTGTTAATCTTCCGATGAGTATTCTCCTTGTCGCAGTTAGTGCACATTGTAATACGGCTTTCGTCCTTTAAAAAATAATGCGAAGTACTAAACTTGACATGGGTTTCTAAGGGTGACACTTCTTGTTGCTTTGGTGCTGGCTGTCCCAACTGGTCTTGAAGTCTGGAGTAAAAGACATTTCAAAAGCTGTCTTCTGCTGTTACAGTAATTGCAGTGGCATTGCAGCATATTTTTTCTCTTACAAAAAAAGGAGACAACTGGTATGGGTAGCTTCCTTGATCTTAAATCAGGTATACAGTTCTAGAAAAAACATTACCACTACCACTATTTGTAACCATGCTTTTCCATTGCAGCCTTTTTTATGTCTCCATCAGTGCCTGCCCGTATTACCCAAGGAGGGCCTGTAGTAGATAAGTGAGCATCTTTATATCAGCAGCAAGCTCTTCTGCTAGCACAGCTCTATCATCTTCCTATTTTGTTGTCAACAGTCTGCTTCCAGAAACTGTCATGGGTCAACCACAATTGCAATGGCAGAAAGAAGAGGTCAATCGTTCCCAGGTTAGATGAATGATGATACATCCAAAAAGTATCTAGGCTGCCTACTATGCATGAAGACTGTACAGATTATAATTTCAAAATAAGCTGCAACAGATGTGCTGATCTTGAAGGGGTTTGTGGCAGTGATCATTTTCTTGGCAGACCCTGCTTTGTTACATGTCATGATCAGTTGGGCATATTTCAGAAAGGTTTCAAAATGTTGTCCGAACAAGGTGTCAATTATTGCTTACATGTCAGAAAAATGAAATAGGAAGATGCAATAAGACATTGAAAAACAGACACATAACCCATCTACAGAGTGATCCATATATTTAGAGCAGTCTAAAACTGCCTCTAGCCTGACCAATGAACATGAGTCTGAAACCATACGTTGTATACCTACAGTTATTCAGAGCACCTCACCAACACTGAAGCACTCTGGCAAAGATAACTTTATGAGCAAGCTAAAGGAAAATACCATGGTTCTAGCCCTGCTGATGCCTTAGTCATGGAACTTATTCCACTTCCACAGCCTCCTAAACACATTTCAGCAACAGCTAAAAGTGTATCGGATATGCAGAATAAATCTAGCGGCGCACCACAAGTATATTGTCAACAAAGATCAGCAACAGCAGTCCAAAATTGAGGATGAATCTCGCTACTGCCATCCACTATCACTCACAAACATGGCATTAAAATAAGAAATTACCTTAAACACTAAGGATAATTCATGGATCTTGCCCATACTTGAACCGCATCACTGACTTATTACCAACTGCAATAAATAAACAAGGTAAATCTAAGAATACCCATACCATTTTATTTACCCCAAACACATACCAGCAAAGCAAAGACATCTTAAAAATTGAGTATAAATTATAGGGCATTTCGACTCTACCCTACACCACTAATAGGAAAGCCGCACATATCAAGGATACATATTGGGACAATCCTCCCCTCATTCGACTGATCTCCTGATACATACCCCCAGGAGCATTAATGTCCCTAAAATCTTGGAAAATTATCGGATAACAGTTCCCATTCTGTCTCTCTCTCAATTGTGCTAAAAAGAATAGTGAATCACGGAGTCCCCAGTATGCAACAGATGCAGTACAACAAACTTGCTGTTCCACTTTAACTAGGATCCAAGATGGATATGCTTTACTTAAACAAGGAGAAATATAACATTACGATGAAAGCCTCTGAAGAGGGCCTGCCACAGAATGAGTACACTTCTGCAACTAGGTGATCTAACAAACACATCTGGAAAATAAGAAACACCTGTTTTTTCTTAAAAACAGAGGAGGTGCTGCAGTTAGTTAATATATTACCATGTGATCCTTTGTTTCAAGTGTCAAAATCAACGGTAACCAGACAAGTGCGAAGCCGGTAGAAATTTGGCACTATCTATGCAATAGGTACAGTTGACGTGTGTGGCAAGGCTTTTTATTAATCCTTCCTTAGTTGCATACAACATAAGACTCGCTGTATGTTAACTTGGTCATTGTACCTGCATTCCATGTATTATAATTCATGATGGAGGTATGAGGCCTAGGAAAGAGGTCTGCTTTTTTTCTAACAAGAGCTTTTCAGACTGTACTAATTAATAATATATGTTAAAGCAAATACAATAAAATGCAGTGTTTTGCAATGGTAATTCTGCAAAAATAACTCAGCAAAAATTGGGTTTGAAAACAATGACAGCTGCGAGAATATTTTTCGCACATCTATCCAGTTTGAATACAGTCTTGATGAACAAAGACATTTGCAATCTGGTTCTCAATGGAAGTACTTTTTGTTGCGTCACACAACATTGTTTGAGGAACTAGCTTACCCACTAAACATGTAGTGGTGTTAGGGTGGATCTATTGTGCCAAAGATGTAGAAAAAAATTAAAACCTGCCCAAGTTTCATAAAGAATGATCACGAGGACCTTTGCAACCATGAGTGACAACAAAAGGCTGTAGGTTAGAATATTGTGAGCAAATATAACGTCTAACCTAAATCTTGGGTTAGATTTAGACAAAGTGACTCTGTGCTGCTTCTCACAGAAAATAAAAAGTGCAGAGTTGCACAACTTTCGAATTCATGGACAGCGCCATATTTACAACACATTGTCATCTTAGACCAAGTATAGCGGCATAGCAAAAACTTTTGTCACGTAATTCATCATTATACTGCACAGTGCATTATTGCATGACACAATGCACCATTGCATTGCACATCTGTTTTAAAAGTGTTCAGAAATGGTGCTAACGCTTTTGAGGGCCAGATGTATGACTCTAAATTGCATGCGCAAATGGGTTTGTGACACATTTGCGAATGCAAAATGACCCAGAACCATGTACAATTCCTAAATAGCCAGTTGCAATTTATTTGCGGCTCACTATTTAAGAATTGCGTCCGCAAATTAATGTACGAATGGTGGTAATGCAGTCACAATTTCTCAACCCAGAGAATTACAGACCGATCTCCCAGCTTCCCTACCTCTCTAAAGTTTTAGAGAAACTGTTGAATGTACAGTTGACCAGGTACCTAGAAAGTAACTCCCTTTTGGACTCTTCCCAGACCGGCTTTCAAGCCAATAACAGTACCGAGGCAACGCTGCTGGCAGTGTCGGACAGTATCAGATCCTCCACCGATCAAGGTGGAGCGGTGGCGCTGATACTGCTTGGCCTGTCAGCGGCATTTGACACGGTGTCCCACAACTGCCTGTTGAACATACTTCGGAGTAAAGGAGTTCAATCCACGGCATTGAACTGGCTACAGTCTTTTCTGAGGAACCGCACTCAGGCAGTACATATGGGTCAGTTCCACTCCAGGCCCAATCCCATCAGCTGCGGGGTCCCCCAGGGCACCTCATTGAGCCCCACTCTTTTCAATGTCTATATGTCATCTCTTGCTGACATTGGAAGGAAGTGGGGCATCGGCATCTGCTCTTACGCGGACGATACGCAGCTGATGGTGACCATGGACGAAAGGCCTGATATAACCAAAACCAAGCTACATGACTGCCTCTCCGAAATGGCCCAGTGGATGCACGCCCACTGCCTAAGCCAGATTCTGCTGTTCGGTGGTGCCAAACGTGTATGGGATGACACATGGTGGCCACCTTCACTGGGTTTGGCCCCCACTCCAAAGCAACATGCCAGGAACCTGGGAATTATCAAGGACGATGTCTTGTCCATGAAGGATCATGTTCGATCCCTTTGTGGCAAGGGCTTTGCCATTCTAAAACTCCTAGCCAAGATATTCTCATGGATACCCCTGGATTGCAGACGCTCAGTCACGCAGGCCCTACTGGTCAGTCGCCGGGACTATGGCAATGCACTATTTGTAGGGATGAATGAACATCTGTTCTCTCGCCTGCAGGTTTTGCAAAATCTGGCGGCCAAACTTATCTGCAACAAGGGCAAACTAGACTCGGCATCGGAATGCTTAAAGATACTCCATTGGCTACCGATGCGTCAGAGGGCTGCCTTTAAAATGCTTAGCCATGCCCACAGGGCTCTACATAAAACTGGCCCCACAATTCTTCAAGGGAAAATCGAATTCTATGTTCCCACTAGGAACCTACGCTCTTGTCAATCTGCTTTGGCCAAGACGAAACGCATCTACAAAGTTAGAACAGGGGGTCGCTCTTTTTCCTACTTGCCAGCAAAAAGGTGGAATGAGCTCCCCACCGACCTGAGACATACCACAAACTATCTCCAGTTTCGGAAAAAACTGAAAACCCACCTCTTCCCCAAACTCTAGCTTCTTAGCATCCGCCATCAGTAGTTGCTACCTGGTATAAGCGCCGTGATATCCCTTGGGATGAGTGTTGCGCTCTATAAAAACCGCAAATAAAAAAATAAAAAAAATTAATTTGGAAGGGGACCCCTTCCACTTTGTGACTGTCTCTAAGAATATTTTTTAAGGGCAGGCAGTGGTCCCAGGGACCACTACCTGCCTTTATAAAATGTATTTGCGACCCGCTATTTAGGAAATTCGAGTCACAATTAGGAAGTGGCAGTCCCTTCCTAATTGCATCCGCAAATCAATGTATGAATGTTTTGTGACCGCAATTGCGTTTGCAAAACACTTGCAAATTACCACTCTCTTCAACAGGGTGGTAATGCAGTCGCAATTTGGAAGGGGTCCCCAGGGGTCCCCTTCCACTTTGTGACTGTCTCTAAAAATATTTTTTACGGACAGGCAGTGGTCCTAGGGACCACTACCTGCCTTTACAAAATGAAATGACTACTTTTTAAGGGAGTATTTGGTCATGCATGCTCACTCTTTCCTTCCCATCTAAACTTTTATCTGTGAAAAGGCCCTCTCAACATTGGCACTTGAGACAGGCAACGCCAAAATAGATAGTATGCAATTGGCTAACTCTGTTCACTGACAAAGCTATCCATGCCAATACTGGTGTACCTGAAGATTCAATCAATCAATCAATCATAACATTTGTATAGCGCGCTACTCACCCAGAAGGGTCTCAAGGCGCTTGGGGGAGGGGGTCCGCTACTGCTCGAACAGCCAGGTCTTGAGTTGTCTCCTGAAGGCGAAGTGGTCCTGGGTCAGCCGAAGGTGGATGGGGAGGGAGTTCCATGTCTTGGCCGCCAGGTAGGAGAAGGATCTGCCTCCGGCGGTGGTTCTTCGGATGCGTGGTACGGCGGCGAGGGCGAGGCTAGTAGACCGTAGCTGGCGGGTGGGTGTGTAGAAGGTCAGGCGGTCGTTGAGGTACTTGGGGCCCAGGTCGTGGAGAGACTTGTGTGCGTGGGTGAGGAGCCTGAACGTGATCCTCTTGTTGACGGGGAGCCAGTGCAGGTCCCTCAGGTGGCCGGAGATGTGGCTGTGTCGGGGTATGTTCAGGATGAGTTGGGCGGAGGCGTTCTGGATGCGTTGGAGTCTTTTCTGTAGCTTGGCTGTGGTTCCGGCGTAGAGGGTGTTTCCGTAGTCCAATCGGCTGGTGACGAGGGCCTGGGTGACCGTCTTCCTGGTTTCGGTTGGGATCCATCGGAAGATCTTGTGTAGCATGCGTGGGGTGTGAAAGCATGATGAGGAGACGACGTTGACTTGTCTGGTCATCAAGAGGGAGCAGTCCAGGATGAAGCCCAGGTTGCGTGTGTGGTCTGTTGGCTCGGGAGCGGTGCCCAGGGCTGGGGGCCACCAGGAGTCGTCCCAGGCGGAGGGCGATGGTCCCAGGATGAGGACTTCCGTCCTGTCTGAGTTCAGTTTCAGGCGGCTGTTCTTCATCCACTCGGCGACGTCTTTCATCCCTTCGTGTAGGCTGGTTCTGGCGGTGTCGGGGTCTTTGGTGAGGGAGAGGATCAGCTGGGTGTCATCGGCGTAAGAGATGATGTTGAGGTTGTGTTGGCGTGCGATGACGGCAAGAGGTCTCATGTAGACGTTGAAGAGGGTGGGGCTGAGTGATGATCCTTGCGGAACGCCGCAGATGACTTCGGTGGCCTCTGATTGAAACGGGGGGAGGCGGACTCTCTGTGTTCTTCCGGCGAGGAATGAGACGATCCACTCCAGTGCCTTCTCTTGGATGCCGATTTTGCTGAGGCGCTGTATTAGGGTGCGGTGGCAGACAGTGTCGAACGCTGCGGAGAGGTCCAGGAGGATGAGTGCCGCTGTTTCCCTGTTGTCGAGCAGGGCTCGGATGTCGTCGGTTGCTGCGATGAGGGCGGTCTCGGTGCTGTGGTTGGCTCTGAAACCGGACTGCGAGGGGTCGAGGGATCCGTTCGTGTCGAGGAAGGCGGCAAGCTGTCTGTTGACGATCTTCTCGATGACTTTGGCAGGAAAAGGAAGGAGCGAGATGGGGCGGAGGTTTTGAGGTCGGTGGGGTCCGCTGTTGGTTTCTTCAGTAGGGCGCTGAGCTCGGCATGCTTCCAGCTCTCCGGGAAGGTGGCGGTGTTGATGACATCTCGGAGTTGGGGTGCGATGGTGGAGTCGGCCTTGTTGAAGATGTGGTGGGGGCAGGGGTCAGTAGGAGATCCGGAGTGAATGGTGTTCATCGTGCGGGCTGTGTCTTCGGTGGTCACCGTGGTCCAGGTGCCGAGGGTGGCGGTGGGGGGCGTTGTGATTCTCTACATGCGTTGAACTGGGCGCATATGCCCTCAGAGTTATTGAAGCAGTCAAAAATGAGGCAGCGCTTTTGAAACTCCAGAGAAAGTTTCCCTTTACGGAAGGGATCTATAACTTGTGCAGAGTACCACAGTGAGACTTCATTGACTTCAAATGCCATGGTTGGTGAAGGGAGTTTTCTCATGTATTGTAAAATAAAAGTTCCTGAATTGCTCCTCAACATTTCTCGGCTTACCAAGTGGCAAGCACTCTAACATGGAATATGTTGCAGTGCCAAAGTCACTAAAAGTGTTGCCCAGCCTACTCTCAAGGAGATGTTTCACATCTACACCAATTATGCTGAACACTTGGTAGACAAGTGTGTTTTCAGGCACTAGTCTTTTTATCATGTCTACTACAGCAGTCATGCTTTCCTGTAAAAATCTAAGAATGCAGTAGTGTGTTCTTTCATTCAAATCACTATCAATATGTGACCAAAGATTCTAACATTTTTTGCCTTTGGCATCGTCACTCGCCAAAAGTTCTGTAAACGATTCCCACATGGATAATATAGCATTCATAGCCTCTAGGACTGAGAACCACCAGCTAAGTGACACAATTGGGATGACTCTTTGTTTGATGCCACACAGAGAACAAAATGAGAAATATTTGCGTTTTAGTTTCCATGCATAACAAAACAGTGCACCAGAATGGACTAAAAAGTCAATAGCATTCTTCATTAACTCTGAAGATTGTAAAAATGCTTTAAGCATGCCATCTAACAAGTGGCAATGATCCCTTACAGGGAAGCACTTCAGCTCAGATATCGATTTTGACAGGTCATCACACAACTTCTTCATATACGTAGCTGAATCACTGCAAATACAAACAAAATCACTCCAATCTTTGGTGAACTTGGTAAGAACATTTTGCAGCAGGATTCCAAGTGACATTGCATTCCATGTTTTCCAAACGTCTGGTGTCATATTTTCACCAGTGTCCTAGATGCTTTGTGACTGCACTCTTTTCACATATACCTGTCACTATACTTTGCATTGAATGTTTAAATCCTGGGATGTTTGGCAATTCACCTACTATCAATACTGACTCACTAGAAAAGGGGGCTGATGTATCAAGGGGTTTAACCCATTCTCTCTGGGTAAATGTGATGTTACATAATGAGAAAGTTTCTTATGAAACCTACAGTTTTTCTATCAGTGAAAGACTCAAACGCAGCCAAAAAATCAAATATGATTTTGATATTTCCTGATTCTCTACAGTTTATAAAAAAATAAACAACATCTAAAATATTCTTCTAGCCCCTGTATCTTTAGCCCAAAGAGCACAAAACTGAAAAAGGAAGAAGAAACAATATTTTAGTGACATCCCTAAACAACAAAACTCAAGCAGAATAATGTTAGCCCAGTCTTACTGCTACCTTAAATAACAAAGTTACATTGTACTGGCCCTTTCAGGAAGACCTTAAAATTACTCTTTCACTCGACTTTTCCTTTCTTTGAATGGCATTTACTTTGTGGGTGTACAGGGTTTTTTCAGTGTTTATATGTTTACACTGTTAATGGCTATTTCCCTTCTGGTGGGGTTTAATCAGTCATTATAGGTTTAAACCTAAAACCGGACAGCCTACATATATACTTTTCATGAACTCCAGCCCACACCCAAATCCATTTAATATTCACAAGTCTATTTCATCTTTATATGGAAATTGTTATGTTCAAAGAAACTTTACAATACACATATTAAATTGAATGAACACAAAAGACAAACCTGAGTAAAACCCAAACAGGCATATTACCATCTAATGTTGTACAGTTCCGATAAAACAATACTACATTGTTGGTAATAATCACATCCTTATTAAATCTTTAAATGGGCCCATCATATTATTTAAATGTTTTCACTGTCTGATTTCCTCATAAATGAGTGCAGATAGTTTTTCAACAATTTCATTTTTTTATTTAAATTTAATGATCGTTAAAGGTTCTCAAATGTAGCAATGGCAAACTTGGTATGTCATCAAAGCATTTAATTTGATTGCTGCTTTTGATACCTCACCGAAGGGGGAAGTGGCCTTTACAACGTGGGCAAAGCCACAATTGCTATTTGCCCACAATCGCACCCACGCTTGCCTTAACCACTCATGTGCCTTAACCACGCATATGAGTGGCTAAAGCATATGCGTGGTCTAGTTGCTGGAATGGGCGGGCCCAGGATCAGGAAGGATCGGGAAAGAACGTAGTGAGGTAAGTGGGGCTGGGGTCTGGTTTTGGGGAGGCAGGGTCGCTTTTAAGGGTTTGTAGGTAGATTTTAGGGTTGGGGGTCAGATTGTTTTCAGGGCTCGAGGGAGACAGGGACGTTTTTAGGGATCGAGTGGTTGGGGTGGTTTTTAGGGCTGAGGGGATCAGGTAGTTTTTAGGGCTCAGGGGCCTGGTTCATTTTTAGGTCTCAGGAGGGGTCAGGATAGTTTTTAGGGCGCAGGGGGGGGTCTGGGTTGTTTTTAGGGCTTGGGGAGGGGGCTCGGCTATGAACTTTACCACACATATCCCTTTAACAGTCATGGCTTCACCATGAAATTGCATGGTAAAGCCATGTGTGGTAAAGCATGCGTGGTAAAGGAATGCGTTTTGTTCAGACACATTTGTGGTTAGGGCAGCATTGTAGAGGCACACGTGGTTTAGCTGTGCTCACCTTTATCATACAACCCACCAAGGTGCTTGGGTGAAATACAATACAACTGTGTGAGAGACACACCAGGGCTGTCCATCAACCGCCTTCATAATGTAATCCCGTCCCATTCAGGTTAGTTGTACTGTCTTTGTTCTTACAGTAACTGTACTACTTAACCACATTTTCTTTAGATCTTCTCTGTAAACACAGCTAAAGTGGTATCTAAAAAGAACAGACTTTCTTCTCCTTTACAGGTCTCTTACATCCAAGCTTGAGCCTTGTCACTACCACTTCTGTTAATACCAACTTGTTAGTAAGCACAGTATTCTAAATTGTATTGATTCTTCCCATTGATGGCCAACATCTTTTATTTACTTAATGAGAAATATTAGTACATAAACAAGTTAGAGATTAATAGATTAGTAATTTATCAGGTAAGTTTTGATTTCCTCTATGAATGTGTGTCATCCCTTTGGTTAAATTAAATGTTTGCTTGTCCTTTGGTTGGGCATCTAAATGTATATCAATCATTAAAGTCATTTAAGTTGCATATTCTCAAATGTGTTGGACTGAATTTTCAAAGTTGGAGGTGTGGTGAAATAATTACCCAGCCAACAAAAATAACCCTGGTGGCAAATATTGACACAAATATATATATTTTTCTTGACCCCTATTTATGACCATGCTAGTGATTGTAGTGCTAGTGGCCTCCATGTATTATGATTAGTGTTAAAAAAATATTACTGTATTAAGATTCTCTTTCAAGTGTTCAATTATGTGTAGGTATGTATACCGTTGCATCTCTTGAAGCAGAATTGATTGAATCTACCAAACTAATGAACCCTTTGATTGCGTTGTCGATCTGATAGGGACAGACCCCAATATTTCAGGTGTCATTGTATTTTCCTCAAACTCCTAGGATTAATATTGTTCCAAGCTAGCCTACTCAACCTGTTCTCAGTTTTAGAAAAACCTGTTGAGATATAGAAGTTGGTATTTGCATGAAAAGGAAGGTTATTTTTTGGACTGTTACAAGTTTGATAAATTTGTACCTCCACTTGTAGACATAGTTAGCTATTCATTGTATGTTACTAACGTCTCTTTTGTAGAATTTGTCTAGGAAACCCAGCCCTACCCCTTTAACATCAAATGATATACTCACAGATCAAAAGAATAAAGACACTCGGGTCATTTAGTGTTTGGTGGAGTGGGAGGACTCCTTTAAATCAGCAGTACGTCTGCCTCATTGTACTTGCTGCGCCTACACCCTATTTAGAATAGGGTAAGTACTGAGTTTCCACAAGTGGAGCCTCTGCTAGATTCACCGTCAGAAACCTTTAACCTAATGGCCCAACCACAAGCGAGTCACCAGACCATAGTAAGAGTCATGACACCTTATTGAAGGTGGGTGGTCACCATTAGAGTTCCCTGTCTTATACTGCTAACCAAAGTATGGTGACTCCAGGCATGGGAATCTCTCAACTGACCCCATGTTCACTGGAGAAAGCTCCATGTGTATCAGTTTATTTATTTATTATTTGCTTTTCAAGAATAAACTATCACTTTTGAAATACAAACATCTTTGCAGGGTGGGTGCAAAAACACGCTTCTCACTTAGCAGTTCTTCACGGCCTTCAATGGAACAACTCCACCAGCAGTTTCACTGAAGGCAGAGAGATGTCCTCCTAACTAGCAGAGATCTTTAAGTGCACATTGGCCTCTGCCAACCTGGCATTTAGAGGCATACTTTAAAAGACCTGCATAGGCATATAAGCCAGAAACAGAGCACAATTTCAGTTACAAACATAACAAGCAAATTCTCTGGTTTGGGTTTGCAATGACAGCCCTGAAGCACTAGGCAAGTTGTCCTGGCTAGCAGAAATGCTATAAGACTATGCTAGTGGCAGAATGTATGCCAAACAGATGCTAACAAAACATATCTTGGATTAGAAATTGAGTGCATCTACTTTAGCAAGATACTGAATGCTGCACAAACAGGCAGACACGTCTGCTCCCTCTCTGCCATGTCAACATCTCAAGTCATGTAATTTGCGATACATTTAGCACAAATATGAAAGGACCTTTCTGAAAGCAGTGGAAGGAAAGTTGTAATTACATTCAGGATACAAACATCCGAATAATGTGCATTTCTATGTCCTGCTACATCTATCACTTTTTAAGAACTGCAAACCTGAGCATGCCAGCATATCTTTTTGTATGACAGCCACGTCATCACAGCCATCCTTAGATAGATTGTGCATCTTATCATCTGCAAGCGTGTACATTTTGAGAAGAGAAATGGTTTAAGGCTCAAGCTTTCCTCAATTGTGCCATCTGTATTTTAGGTCCAGCTACAGGCAACTTCAGCTTTCTGGGAAAACTCATTCATCAAAACCTTTAAAAGATGCAATCAGAAATGTAGACAGAGTGTGGACTTTTGGTAAATCACCTTTAGCCATTGGCTTTCATGTGTTTGTTTCAGTTCGCCACTGCTTAGATGGCCTGTCCGTCAAGCCCATGTGATTTTGTGGAAAGTTACATTGTCCAATTTCTTGTTGCCCATAGGTTTTGATTATGATAATCAATAGTCCTGTTAGGCCCCAGATGAAACATGGATGAAACACGTAGTGCAGCATGCAACTGGAATTCAATTTGTGTTTTTTGGTCTGGTTTTAATACTCGTTAGATTAAACCTTTATTGCTGATGTATATGTTTATGTCTCACATACAGACAGCTTTTTTGCCACTAATAAATTAAAATATATACACACACATGCTCCAGGTCAGCCCCTCGCTCGTGACTTAATTTCTATATCATTTCCTTGTTCCTTATTTGATGGATGTTCTCACTATTCTGTGTTTGTCCCAATTCTGGAGCATTTCTTCTTTAATATATTCTATGTACCATGTACTTTAAACAATTTCATTTACCATGCAATGGGATGAAATGTCTTTTCTTGATCTCTCCCTCTGTGTGCTGCATTCTCCTCAAACACCTTCCTCCCTGCAATCCCCATGCTCCCACCTTTTTTGTCACTGCCCCATACCTCATAAATATGGGTCAGCATCAAAAAGCGATGGGTGTTGCGGTGGTACGCCCACTTCAACACGCCCCTCTCACGCTAAGAGATGTGTGAATGGGGGCATTAGTTACAAGGCAGTGTTAAGCCACATTAAGTGGCTTAACGCCACCTTGTAAATAAGGCAAAGAAGTTAACGCCACCAGAACGTCACAAAAAGTGATGTTCTGGTGGGGTTAACTCCTTGTAAATATACCCCATGATTTCCTCACTCTTTTTCCAGGGCCTGGCTGCTGCAGTTTGCTGCCTTGATACTCCTTACTGATCCAATATTGAAGCAGTAAGTAAACAAAACAACCAGAATGGCAACCACGTATTAGCATACACACCAAAGCTGAACTGTATCAGCAAAAGACACTGTCAAAGACAAAAAGGTCTGCATTAGCAATCGAAATGGAGGTGCTGTTATTGTTGCCAATGCATATATATATAGAATCTGTCCGCTGCATGCCTTGGCCTGCATTAAAGTGCTGTGTGCTAATCTGTTTTGCTCATTCTTTAGTTTAAGTTTTAATGTCAAGCTAGCATGACTTCATGATGCCCTTTGGCTGCTGAGGGTTATTGAGGGTCAAGAACCCCCTATTGTTGCCAAGTAAGTAAGTCCCCCACAACGGGATAGCTGAGACTAGGGGTCAGTATGCCGGTAAGGTCTGCTCTACCGGTGTGTTGGTGGAGGTTTGTTGAAATCTGTGTTCCAAGCAGAGCATGGAGTGGCAAAACCGTACAAACTTTGCTGCGGAGTGGAGTTTACCGCCCACCCCTTCATAAGACACTTCTGTAGGATTAGATTGATATAACCAGAAGGAGACCTAGGAATAGACACATGCATATGGGAAAATGGGTGCATGCCATTAACCCCGCTGCACTGCTCTCAAAGGGCTCCAGTAGCTCCAGTCAGTGCACAATGCTTGCACCCTTCGTCCCTGTGGGGCTCATGCTCTCTTACCTAAACAGATGACCGGTCCTCTCTCGCTGGAAGATGGAAGGTACAACTAGCAGTATAAGGAAGTACTCAGTTCACTGATGAACCATAATTTGAGGGCACCATCATTGGCATCCTTCCCTTTGTTTGGGGTGCCACCAAGCCATAGATTAGATTCCAGAACTTTCCATCACAGAAATGTGAGTCCCTGCCTATTAAAAAGTTGGGAGGGGTATTGAGGTGGGTCTTCTCCTTTTCACTCCTCCTCTTCCTGCTCCATCTGGCTCTCGTTAGGAATCATGCTTGCTGGTTGCTATGCCCAGCACCAGAATTCTTGTTTTGCTGCTCTCATGGAGCCTCCTCGTTGCAAGCTAAGTAAGACAGATAGCAAAACAAAAATGTTATTTCTATATGCATTTGTCTCTGTGTTTGTGAGTGATTGAGAGTAAATGAGATAAAGTGAAAGAGTATGTGTTTGAGAGTGTCAATGAGAGTGAAAGTGAGTACGAGGTAGTGAGTGAAGGAGGATGAATGTGCTAGAACGTGTTACTGATTGGAGGTTGTGAGAGGGAGTGGTAGTGAATTGTGGGTGTAGTTATCAATGGTGCAGTTGCGCTAGGGCCCAGAGCTAGTGAGTGTGCCAAAAGGTGTTAGTTAAAATGAGAATCAGTGAGTATGAGTACATTTGTAACAGTGAGTGAGTCTAAGTATGAATAAGAATGGGCAAGTGAGAGAATGTGAGTTAGCGTGCATGAGGGGAAGAGAATAAAGCCCAAATTATCAAAACTTTCACACAACACAGTGCAGCAGCCAAAGCTGCTTCGCTGCATTGTGGGAGAGAGCAGGAAAGCGCCATATCTAAAAAGATATGACACTATCCTGCTCTCTCCCTAAAGCTGCCGCACAATTAGGCTCTTGTGCGCCATGCACACACCTTTACGCCATAATGCAAAGGTGTCTATGTAAGCCTAGCATAGGTTTTGTGATGGAAAGATGTCCTTACACTGCAAAATCCTATGCTTTGACTTACTTTAAAACTTCTCCTACTTTGAATTTGTGCTTTACAGTCCAGTACACATGCAAATTTGGAAAAGCGAGGAGAAATAAAGGCATGTCTCCCTTTTTAACGTCTGTTTTCAAGGGGTTTTACTTTTTGACCCAAAACACACTCTACTATTGTTAGTAGATATGTTTTACATCAAAAACCATGGTTGGTTGCAAGGGAAGGTGCAGGTACTACCCATGGAATGCGCTCTTGATGCAGAGTAACACAAAGCAGCACATTGCACTACTTTGCATTTCCTTCAAGCATCTTTACAGTGCAAAATATGTTTTGCACTGGAAAGTACATTTTTAAAAAACATTTTGTGCAGGTTTGCATTACTTTTGTGAGAAAAATCAAGCACAATATGGTTGTTAATCTGGGTCTAAATGTGAGAGGGAATGACTATGAGTGAGGCAAAGTTTGAAATAAAATGGTGTAAACTCCTAGGCGGTCTACGCCTCTACACTTTCAAAGATCAGCAACAGCCACTGATGACGATACTAACTGACCAGATGCGGCCTAACGGCCTGAGTTGCCAACTTTGGAATTGAGGAACGAGGTCTGAATCCCAGCATCAGCTCAACATCGCTCTGATACTGGGCAAAATACTTAGAGGCTAATTACGAGTCTGGCTGTCCATGGACCACCAGACTTACTGGAGCACGGTGGTCTTCCGACCCCTCTATTCCAACTAGGGTGGTCACGCCACCCTGGGACCACAGCAACTGCCAGGGATCAAAGATCCCGGGCAGTGGCGCAGTGGTCATGAACCCGCAATATGCTTGGCGGGACGGCTGTAGTTCCACCAAGCATATTACGAGTTTCCTCTCAGCTGCAGTTACACCTCCATGACAAACTGTAGCAGAGAGGAAACAAAGGGGACCCTACAACTCCCCCTTGTGCATGCAGGTGGGCACATATTATGCCCCCTGTGGACAAGCATCCCATTATCAGCACAGCATGGACTGCAGCAGTCCATGCAGTGCAGGTACTGATTTTGACGTTCCCATCGTTGTGCCTATTTCATAGGCACTGCCATGGGAATGGCAAAGAACCTTCTGCCAGACCAGGAGAAAACTCCTAATCTGGCAGTTCAACCACGGGGCTGGCAGCGCTCCCACGCCACCAAACTCACGCTCTTAATCTCCCTGTGCCTAAAAAAAAATCAGATTTTGTGTAATGTAATCTGGTGCTCATCTTAAGCATCCTTATGCCTGTGTCCGAGTTTGCTCTATAAAAACAGCTCAACTAAAAAATGACAGGCAACCAGGAACATTTTACCGGAGTATTGGAACTGCTACCCACTGGCCCTCTTTGCTATCCATCCATCCATCCATCCATCCATCCATCCATCCACCCCACCCCTATTTTGTCAGAATAGTTTTGTTCCAATATTTTAGTCTGTACTTGGCACTCTTGGTATCAAAGCCACAAAGCCCCCCTCAACCCCCTCTAGACAGAAGAGTCTAGACTGCTGAATAAATGATCACTGCATTAAAAAAATTAATTCTTTCTTCCCCTTTTAGCATTTGTTTAGCACTTAATACCCCTCAATGGATTAGTAAGCACTATATACATGTGAATGTAAACAGAGACAATTTGGGATTTCTATCTTGTTTGCTTGGAAGTATAGGAAGACGGCAGAGATTACCTTTATAGTGCCGATGTGAGGTCTTACAAACCAGCGTTATTGGGCAAACATTGTCTCTCCTTAAAACAGAGTGGTCAGTAGATCACACTGTCTTGCACAGTTCGAAGCCCAACTGTTACTTTTTTGTCCTGAATGTTGTGATTCACCTATAACACCCCCCCCCCCACCCTATCCCCCCCCCCCCCCCCCCCCCCCCCCCCCATCGCCTTCCTTGGAGACACAGCAAGCAGCAAGATAAGCTGAAGGCCTTTGTCAGAGAAAAGAAAATGTTTAGTCCTACGCTTTCTTCGCCCATGCTTTCACTGGGATAGACACAAACACACAAACACAGCTTCAGCCCAGGCTACAGAACACGACGGGGGCTGAAGCCCTTTCAGCCCAATGGGCGTTGGGGCCTGCAGTCAATACACTGTCAGAGGCACTTCCACACGATTTACAGACTAAATCACAGAAAACCCGATAGCCCTCTTACCCCTCACAGCGTACCAGTCACGCACTCGAACACGACGAGAAGCAGTCTCACACTCCTCACAGATTAGCAGCCACACGCTCAGGGAACTGCACCATTAACACGATAGTTATGAGCAATTTTGCATCATTTAATCTTTATAAAGAAATAAATGATTGCAGAGAGTTGAAACAATTTGGTGAAGGACAGACATGCTCGGTGTGTGCACTCACATCTTTAGAACTCTGTAAGTGTATATTGTCGTGTTACTACTACAGACAAACGAAATCGACCTATATAGGAGAGAAATGCAATTATGTTCAATTAATCATCAATTGCGTGGAACAGACTTATTCTAGAGTGAACACTGTGTTTAGCATTTTACGCGCTTGATAGGAAGAGAATTGCGTGATAATGGACTGGGTAACTTTTTTGAGGGCATACTGGCGATAGTTAATTGACGTCCTTTACCATTCTGATTCAAAGAGCAATTTGAATAAGAGCTTTTAACAATAACCAGGTTAAAGGGGTTGTTAATGATTTTAAAGCCTGGTGAGGAAATATTGTGTTCATTAACAAGACCAGCTATTACTTGAATTTCAAAAGCTAGAAAAAAATAGCAAATATCTTCCCATTCATCAGTCTGCACTTCGCCTTTTGCATTTTATATTGAGGACGACGTGCTGCAGAATGGAATGTCCTCAGCGATCCTCAACAATGTTTAGGCGAGATAAGAACTGGAATACATGCTGTGTGTCTCCACAAGCAATACTTCGTCTGAACTATCTCTTTGCCATATTTAAATATAAAGAAACACCCAAGAACTTAAATTTACAATTAAATAGAAATTAAAGATTTTTTTTTTATTGATTCGTGTTTGTTTATTCTTTTTATAGAGTGCATAAATGCTTCATATGAGGCGACGTCACCCGCCAGGCTTCTGTCCATTAGGGAGCTGCTCCTAGGCAGCATGAAGAGGAAACCAATGTCGAAAAAGCCATATTTTCAGATTTTTCCTAAAGACTCCTTCTGAGGGGCTCGTACGCGGTTTAAGGAGCATACTGTTCCAAATCTCTAGGGGCCTCATTTATGAAAAGTGACGCATCGCTGCGAGAAAACAGCGATGCGTCACTTTTCATTGCGCCCTCCTTGCGACGCATCATTGCGCAAGGACTTACAGATGCGTCAGTATTTCTGACGAATCTGTAAGCGCAAAAGTGACGCATTGCTGGAGTGTGTCACAAAAGTTACGCAACTCCAGCAATGCGTCCTTTCACATGGGGAAAGCCCCATGTGAAAGGGCTTGTGTCAGTCTTATGCCTGCTGTGAGGCAGGCGCAAATTTTGACGCAACAGCGTCCTAACAGTGACGCAGTGAAATCACATAGATTTCACTGCGTCACCATTACGAAGCTTTTTGCGGGGGAACGCCCCCTCTGCATACATTATACCTGACGCAGGTATAATGTAGCGCAGGCGTTTACAAAGTGACGCCTCTGCTTAGATGCGTCACTTTGTAAATAGTGCGCAACAGGAGGCATGTTTTACGCTGCCGATGCGTCACAAAAAGTGACGCATCGGAAGCGCAAAACTCACGCAAGGCCTCATAAATGAGGCCCTAGATATATAAATGAGCGCAAGCCTTGTCTCACTTTCCTAAACCAGGTCACCAAAGAGTCAGACGAGCAAAGCAGTTCTTGTCGGAGCGTTGAGTAATGCCAGACTTTGAAGAGAGCTGGGGCAGTGTTGGAAAAGGCCCTGTAGGCATAACTCATGCCTTTAAATTGTACTCGCTGGCTGACCTGAAGCCAGTGTACCTCTCAGAGACCTCTAGTGACAGATAAAGATCTGGGAGACTCCAATAGCAGCTGAGCAGCTGCATTCTGAATCATCTACAAGCTCCTTAGAAGCCGCTGGGACAAACCTAAATACAGTACATTGCTCTTAGTCCAATCCGGACGTTTTCATACCCTGGACCAATGCTTAATTTGAGCCTGTGGTTTCCGGTGCTCAGCCCTGGCACTTAATTGTCAACACACGGCAGTTATGACAGTATGCAGCATGGTGTTGTTTGCCTATTTTAAAGATGAGCACAAGAACAGCTATTTATTAATTTAATGCGCATTAATATAGCCTTATAGCCCGCCGTAGAGGTCTATACCAGCTACTAAAGGCCCTCTCCAGTGTTAACTTTAACAAGGGAGAGGGACTTTAATAGCCGGTATAGCCCAGCTACGAAGGGCTATAAGGCTATTAGAACATTCTGCCACTAGAGGGTAGAATGTTCTAACAAAAAAGAACAAAGCCTTATGGGAGCGTGAGGGGATTGGAATCCCCTCAGGCTCCTTGAAGCCTTTGTTCACAGCCAGAGCTGTAAACAAAGAAAGATTGGAATGTTGGAGCTCCAGGCTTATACCAGCCATTATAAGCCCGGAGCACTCCATTGTTTTCAATGGAGCTACCAACATTCCAATGTTCTAGCATGCCTTATGCATGCCGCCCAAGCTATTCTCATAGGTTTGGGCCTGGAATAGTCTGAATGGGAAACAACCTTTACAACGCAGTCATTACATCGCACTACACTTACAACGCAGTCATTACATCGCAACATCCTTTACAGTACATGTCACTACAACCCAGGCATTACAACGCATACCATTACAAAGCATAGTACTCCTACACTATCCAAAACTTACCCTACTGTTGCACCCCCTGGAGTTAGAATAGTAATTTTTACCCCTACACAATCTAACACTAACCGTACTGTTGCACCCCCTGGAGTTAAAATAGTAATTTTGACCCCTATACTATTCAATACTAACCTTAGATGCAATGAAATGGTATGCGTTGTAATGGTATGCGTTGTAAAGGTAGATTTTTAATATGAGATGTAGTGTCATGCGATGTAATGGAATTCGTTGTAGTGGATGTTGCACTGTAAAAACTGAGTTGTAAGTGCATGCGTTGTAAATGTATGCATTGTAATGTCATACATTCAGTCTGAATTGACACACTTGTTAGTAGTTGTGTCGGTACCGTCATTGGCAGCACTAGCAGGAGCAATGAGTGGTGCAAGCTGCAGTGACCTTCTGAAAAGGGCCCTGGCACTTGTTATTTTACAAATTAGGCACTGGCCAGGACCACTGTTTTCCGAGCAGTAACTGGAGGAGACCACAGCATTTTCGACAGAATTTTCTGGGAGCCGAAACACGTAGCTGACAGTCTTAATTTGGTGGTTGAAAGGCAAATGCATGGAAAATGCTATGGTTTTGGTGCTCTGTGCAAAATGACATTTCGGTTCTGTCGCACAGTGGTAAAATAGCGTATTTAATGCTTCTAGAAGCTGTCAGTGCTGGAGACTCCGCAGGCAGCTGCATTAACCCCTTGCCCACGGCCAGTACTCCACTGCGATGCTGGACATTCTGATCGCAGGCGTGGTCATGACGGCTCCCGGCCGTCATCAGCACACGAGCACTGTGATGCATGACGGACGGGAGCCGTCATCAGCACAGAAGGGGTTAAATTGCCTTATTGTAGTGCCTTTAACAAGGGAGAGGGACTTTAATAGCCGGTATAGCCCAGCTACGAAGGGCTATAAGGCTATTAGAACATTCTGCCACTAGAGGGTAGAATGTTCTAACAAAAATGAACAAAGCCTATGGGAGCGTGAGGGGATTGGAATCCCCTCAGGCTCCTTGAAGCCTTTGTTCACAGCCAGAGCTGTGAACAAAGAAAGATTGGAATGTTGGAGCTCCAGGCTTATACCAGCCATTATAAGCCCGGAGCACTCCATTGTTTTCAATGGAGCTACCAACATTCCAATGTTCTAACATGCCTTATGCATGCCGCCCAAGCTATTCTCATAGGTTTGGGCCTGGAATAGTCTGAATGGGAAACAACCTTTACAACGCAGTCATTACATCGCACTACACTTACAACGCAGTCATTACATCGCAACATCCTTTACAGTACATGTCACTACAACCCAGGCATTACAACGCATACCATTACAAAGCATAGTACCCCTACACTATCCAAAACTTACCCTACTGTTGCACCCCCTGGAGTTAGAATAGTAATTTTTACCCCTACACAATCTAACACTAACCGTACTGTTGCACCCCTGGAGTTAAAATAGTAATTTTGACCCCTATACTATCCAATACTGCAATGAAATGGTATGCGTTGTAATGGTATGCATTGTAAAGGTAGATTTTTAATATGAGATGTAGTGTCATGTGATGTAATGGAATGTGTTGTAGTGGATGTTGCTCTGTAAAAACTGAGTTGTAAGTGCATGCGTTGTAAATGTATGCATTGTAATGTCATACATTCAGTCTGAATTGACACACTTGTTAGTAGTTGTGTCGGTACTGTCATTGGCAGCACTAGCAGGGGCAATGAGTGGTGCAAGTTGCAGTGACCTTCTGAAAAGGGCCCTGGCACTTGTTATTTTACAAATTAGGCACTGGCCTGGACCACTGTTTTCCGAGCAGTAACTGGAGGAGACCACAGCATTTTCTACAGAATTTTCTGGGAGCCGAAACACGTAGCTGACAGTCTTAATTTGGTGGTTAAAAGACAAATGCATGGAGAATGCTATGGTTTTGGTGCTCTGTGCAAAATGACATTTCTGTTCTGTCGAACAGTGGTAAAATAGCGTATTTAATGCTTCTAGAAGCTGTCAGTGCTGGAGACTGTGCAGGCAGCTGCATTAACCCCTTGCTCGCGGCCGGAATTCCGCTGCGGTGCTGAACATTCCGATCGAGGGCGTGGTCATGACGGCTCCCGGCCGTCATCAGCACACGAGCACTGTGATGCATGACGGACGGGAGCCGTCATCAGCACGGAAGGGGTTACATTGCCTTATTGTAGTGCCAACTCTGCCTCATCACAGTGGGCTTTCACGTTCAATCTTGAGGAAAGTCAAAAAGACTAAACCTCTCATTGTTTAATGATAGAACCCAATACTTGTGTGGTGCAGCGGCAAGAATGGCTGACTCCGAAGCACAGGAATCACGGTTCGACGCCTGTGGCCGCTCGGCTCAGCATCATGTGACTCTGGGAAATAGCTCACTTAAGGGGAGATTTACAAACGTTTTACGCTGTGTTAGCATCACAAATGTGACTCTAACCAGCGCAAAATGGTTTTTTTGCTATTTACTTTACAGCGGAAAACTTGTTTTGCACTGGAAAGCACTCTCAATGTAGTGCATAGCAGCACTAAGCACTGCTTTGCATTATTTAGCACCAAGGGGGCGTTACATGGGTGGAACATGGGCGTTGCAACCACCCATGTCTTTTAACTTAAAACCATATTTACAAAGACACATAGACATGTTTTTGCGCCACAAATTAACGCCCCTCAAAGGAGGCGCTATCAGGAGAAATGCTTTCCTTCTCCATGCTTTTCTGACTTTGCATGCATGCTGCACTGTGCAACACGCATACAAAGTGGAAGAAGCTTTCCAAGTGTCTAGGCACAGTATTTTGTACAAGAAGGATAGCCTTCCAGCATGAAACCAATGCTAGACTTATGCATACACCGTAGCGCTTTGGCGCTGCGGTTTCTGCATGGCACACGGCTGCTGAAATCAGCCCTGGCGCTAGGGAAAGGGGAGGAGAAAGCTATATCTCTGAAGATATGGTGCTCTCCTGCGCTATCCCTTTTGCACAATGCACAGCAGCCTCATGGGGGCTGCACTACATTGCGTGACTTTTTTGTAAATCCCCCCCTTAATCTCCCTGACGGCCCGCAACGTCTTGAAACCTTAATGGGCGATACGTTTGCGCTTTACAATATTGAACCCAGCGATTAGAATTAACAAACTAATCGGCAGGTCACATAGCAATCATCTTAACAGGTGACTTTAAACTTAAACTAATGGGCAATAATGCTAAAACACCATGATAAGAATATTAAGACAAGCTTTGCAATATACCAGACTGCTCCACAACCAACCAATTTAGCGATAAGACCATCTGGGAAGCCTTTCAGGGCCCAAGTGTGTTGGATTTAAATGGCTGCTTGTCAGCTGCAACCCTATGAAACATACAAGGATTGGTACGACTTGAATGCAAGAAATCTTTTAAACATTTGCATAGATGGAGCTTCTGATTCACATCACTAATTTCAAAATATTGCAAAGAACTGAAAGTAATAATTTCCCTCAGTTTACCACATTAAAAATGAAGAATTATGCCACCTTTGGACAAAAATCTATTGTCCAGGCCCCCAGGGGAATCATAGGAACAACGTGAAATGGATCATTGGATTACAGTCTCAGCTCTGAATTTAATCAATCACATCTGTAAATTATCTACAACTGAACCTACTTCATATATTGAGATGTGGGACCTCTTGATTATTTCAAAAAATAACTCAGCTACCCATCCTCAGAGAATTCCTAAACATCAATGGTATTCCGCAACCCTACATCAAACTAAAAGGCAATTGAATAAGGTCTTGAGGTGTCCTAGTAAAAGAGCGCACCTCTGTCAAGTGGACAAAGCCAAGTCCATCAGAATAAAATCGTTAAAAAAGAGTGTAGGGAAAAGCAATGGCTGACACTACATGCAGTTTGTTTCTTAAGAAACTGAAAATAAATGGGGAATCTTATAAATTTCTTTGAGGCACCTCACGTACAAACATCAAGCAATATAAATGTATTAGCTTGGATGACATATATTTCTCTCTAAAAAGAAGCATTGCATGGTACCTTTCGAGAAACCTACTCAACTTCTTTAAATTCTTTAAATATCGACCACAATACTAGACAAAAAATTACTTGCAAATCGAATAAATTATTTGCATTATTATGCAAATAAGCAGGAACGATAGACCAGAGTTCAAAAAGATTTGCCCACAACAGTTGTCAAAGACAACCCTTCCTATTGGCCAAGGCTCTGAGGACTATTTGTGATTTGCTATTCCAAAGGAACCATGCCAGAATTTTGTAGGGGCTCTCTTTACCAACCCGTCCACAATAACTTCTGAAAAGGAAACCCAGAAAACTATAGGTTGATCACACTACTCAACATGGATGCAAAATATTACGCAACTTTATTGCTTTAGGAACTGTCAGCTTGGATATAAAACCAGAGCTTAATTCCTTGGTTTCAAACCCTCTTTTTCCGGACTGTTCTATCTATTGTAGGTAACATTGTCACTCTTTCAGCTCTCATCCATCGTAGCATCAAATTCAAACCTGTTGGGTGCTTCACTGATTTTAGGAAGACTTTTAACTTTCTTAACAGTACTTTGCTGTGTTCAAAACTGTTGGAGGAAATGCGCATTCCCAACCAACCACTAACACACGTCCACTCTCTGTACTCAAACAAATGAACAAGATGGGCAATAATTCAGCTCTCACGGAGAAGGTTGCGGTAAACAGGGGTCTAAAACCGGTGCGTACTAGTGCCATTATTTTTCAATCTCTATTTCACTGATATGGGCACTGCCCTAATCGTGTGTGCCTGCCCTCCAAAACTATATAATCATTATTTACATATGCTTCAATAATCAAATGACAAAATGATTCTAGACCAAATTTAGAAAGCCCTTTGCAATACTTGAAATACCCTAACGATCGACAGTGCAATGAACGGGTTAGCAATCAAATAGCCCAACACAAAAATTAATTTGTTGCTTCACATGGCCTCTAAATGGAGAAAAACTCCAAGAACATCCAGAATAAGGGGGTCTCTTCCAGACGTGAGGCTTCACAAGAGCCCCATTTACAACATTTGGATTAAAAAATCCATACTTTATTGCATGTTATTAAAAAACATGTCAGATCCATCTTTACATACTCTTCTAGAGATGTTCAAAGTTACATTTTCCCCAGCACTTTCTAATGGCTGAGAAGCATATCCCCTAAAATGCTGGAAGTTTATGGTGTAAATCAATCAATGCAGGAAACCTTTTCATCTTTCTAATTCTGCTTCCGAAGACCAAGACCATGTGGAATTCAACGTACACAATCAAACGCTTACTGAGAACGTGAGTATACTGCTCTACTGGTATAGACTATGGGGCATATTTACCAGAATTTGGCGCAACACGGTGCTGCACGACATTTTGCTGCACCGAGATGATCATTAGGGAAGTGCAGGGATGCATCGTATTTACAGCAATATGACTCATCCCTGTGCTTTCCTCTGCGATGGCGAACAATTGGCTGCCTAGCGGCAATACAGGCACCCTTGCACCATGGACTAGAATTGTGCTGCTCAGAAGAGTTTCAACGAAATAGCCAAGACGAAGACCTTGCAGCACCAATGTTTTAAATTAGGCTTCATCAAAGACTTTCAGATCTATTTACATTCTATAGAAAAATAAGATCTTTTTGTTTGGTACTGAAAATTATGATTCTTGAAAGAAATATAGTAAATATAGTAAAATAAAGTTCAATTTTGTTGCTGTAAAATGTGGTCATCTATTCTGCATTATCCTGGGGGTCTGCAATGCTACTCAATTTACTACCAATAAGGCATCCTTTAAATTTCTGTCTGAATTAACATCAAATATCATATTTTGTTTTTTGGTTAGTCCAATGGAGTGTCCTTTTTACTGCCATTAGGGTTGGCCTTTCATGACCATCTATAATCTACCTTGGTAAAAAAATAAAGAGCAACAAATATGAATGCTAATTTTAATAATCCACTTCATTGGGTCAGTGTAAGGAAGCATGTTTCAGTCCATGGAAAAACTTTTTTTTCACTTGTGGTCCTCTGGTGTTTTGAACTCTGCTATAAGAATGTATCCCTAATTGAGTTACACTCACTGTAAGCTCTCTGTTAAAATTGATTTGAGCTGTAGCTTAATTTTAAAATAATGACATCTGCTGCACACCTGTGTTGAATGGCTCTGCACAGGTTTGACATGAACACATATTTGCTTGCATATATATACATATATGCAAGCTGCTTGAGTAAGGCCATAGATTAAATTAGCCCGACATCTGTGCACCAATAGTATTACTGCAGAAGAGATCCTGGCTGTAATGGAGGTGGCCTGATAAGTGCTTGAAATTCAAATGAGAAGTCAGAAAACACAGTTCTCTTTCTGTTTGGGTAAAGTGTAAATGTACATTGTCTAAACTGGTTAACAAATGGGTAAAGGGTCCCTAAAATACAACGTTATATTGGCATCAGTTACACAAAGGTTATTTACCTGTCCCTTTGGACCAATGTGTGGGTCATTGAAATTCTCACCAAACTATAACATCCCTTTAACATTTTTTTGTTGTTGTTGATTACTAACGTATAAAGGAGAAGGCGCAACAGTCCCAGGATTTGAAACCATCATAATTGTATTCCGTTCTAAACATGGCTGATGCATTTCGGCAAAACCTTCACTTGAAAAATAAATTAAAATATATATAGTGAGTGAGTAGGTGTGAGTGGCTGTATGGGTGGATGAGTGGGGGGATGTGAGTGGCTGTATGGGTGACTGAGTGGCAGTGTAAGTGGCTGTATGGGTGAGTGACTGGGTGTGCAAGTGGCTGTGTGGATGACTGAACGGCTGTATTGGAGAGCGAGTGGCTGTGAGTAGTTGTATGAATGTGTGAGTGGTTGTGTAAGTAGTTGTATTGCTGTGTGACTGGGTATGTAAGTTGTGTGAGTGTGTGATTGGCTCTGCTGAGAGGCTGTATGGGTGAGTGACTGGGTGTATCACTAGCTGTATTAGTGAGTAAGTGGATGTGTGAGTGGCTGTATGGGTGAGTGAGGGTCTGTGTGAGTGACTGGGTGGGTGAGCGAGTGGCTGTGTGAGTAGGTGTGTTGTAGTATGGCGTTTTAGATTCCGAATGGATTTTCCCGATTCATGCCCTTACATAGGTACAATTCACGTTGCCCTTATATAGGCATAGAAATCAAGCCCTTATTTAGGCAAAGCCCATGCAGCCGAAATACAGGCATGGCTACTTCCATCCATTCACCAAATGTCACAACGATTTCTTGGAAAACCAGCTTAAGCCGTTAGGAACTTCCCCTTGCTTGAATATTGATTTCTCCAAGAACCCAGTTAGTTTTACAATGAACATCTATTCCTTAGGGGTTTCATTCATGATGTTCATATGCCCGACTTTACGTCAAACTTGGCATTCCTAAACACCTTCAAGGTATAAATACCTTTGCTTGGTATAGCAAAGTACGGCAGTTTGGAGCAGTTCATCGACCTACTTGCCCAATGCAGCTCGCTATATCAAGTGCCGAAGGAAGCCAACTCTCCAGCTGACACACTGATCAGGAAGCTGCCGTCCTCTGCTGAAAAATCCAGCTCCAGTGTTTCTAACTCCCCTTGCGGGTTGTTGGGAAATCGAGTCCCGAGACAGAGATACCAGACCTCCTTCATTCTAAGGTATGGAGCTGATTAGAACCTACAGAAACCTTTGGTAGATTATTGGCAAAAACTAAACCTATGCTAAAGACCATACTTACTTCTTCCCTCGTGCTACACCTAGGTTAGGTACATTGGGGTAGGTGTTTTTTAGTAGCACCAGTTGAGTATTTTTAGCCTGTGTTATTTATGTATGTATTTTTATATGGCTTAGAAACCATACAATGCTATTACAGTATTATTGTATAATACTATTCTCGCTGTACACATTATACTTTGCATTCTGTCTAACGATTGTAGCAGTTCACCTCTCTTGCATGAGAAAGAAGGCTGTTCAATAAACCTTTTATTGAAAACGCCTGTCTCACTATTTCTCTGCAAACTCTGTAGAAACGAAGCATGCACGATTGACTGAGTGAAATACTTATCTATTGTTTCCACGACTCTGAAGATATTTTCCAGTCCTAGGGAAACAAAGTTGTCATGTTTATGCGGTTGTCAGAAACTAATCCCTTCTTGTGATAGCTAGAAAGTTTCTAGTGACCTCTGAGCTAGCTGGCACTCACAATTAATCTTAGTATATTTGATAGAGACCTACTGACCTAAGTCCTACGTCATATCTATAGGATATATCATTCCAATGCGCAGAGCCTATTGGGAATATAGGAACTACACTACATGGCGGCCCACGTTTGTTAAGGCACTAATTTAGCGGTAGAAACTAAAGTAACTCAGTCGTGCTTTTCTAAGAGACCCCTATTTCTGTAATACTCCAATAGACATCTGAAGTGGGTAAAAGGATAAAATCTGCAATAGCTGAGTTGGACGAAAAATCCTATGTATTAGCTTTTTGGTTTGTTCAACGGTGAAGGATACAGTGTTCCAAAATATTGTGCACCTTATCTTTGTTTCCTTGAAACTTGTTCTGCAAGCTTTCGGTCAACAAAATGCCGGATAGCGACAACAGCACCAAAGCTGGTGGAGCTGCGGCTGATCCAGACGATGCAGCTTTAAACTACTCAGGTTTCCAAGAAACCGACGATGATGCTATAAGCATACCTCTAAATTTAAGGAAAGCCATCACTATACAACTTATAAAAAATGGCCTATCAGCAACAGTTGGTAGGACAGTTTTTGTGATAGAGGCACACCAAACAGAGGTATTCTATTCGTGGATAGTCTTCCCTGAAGCAGATCCAAGAACACATGTGTTTCACTTCTACAAAGAAGATGAACCACCAACGGAATACATTCCTTTCGAGGATATTGAAATTCCACTAACTTACCAAGAGCATGCGCTCTGGTTTAAAGGCGGTCTAGTACATATAAATCACATTTCCAGGCTCGGTCCACTAGGTAGACCAGGAGCAACATGGCCGGTTTTAGCCAGCTACACTCCACATCCTGAAAATAATGAAATGACAGATGTGGAACTACGAGCTCAACTCAAAGAGCTAATCAAAATCTATAGACAATTGGTTCAATATGTCATGCGGACTCTTACAGTCCAACCTGCAATAATGATTCCACAGCATCCCCCCCACCAGGGGAACACAAATAGAATTACACCATAGACTCTACATTCGGTCGTTGGTAAATTACCCGCAAAACGGGAACAAATTCCATTCTGGATAGCTCCAAGATTTACTCAAATCGAGGCAGTATTTCCGAATACTACCCCGCATGAGAAACACAGAATTTTAACAATCTGTTTACCAATGGGGATCGCACCACATCTGGAGGACTGCGACACTTGGGGTACAGTCTTTGCTGCAATTTACACTAAAACACATGATGTTCCGTCTATGGCGGTAATACCAGATGTCCTGAAACAAATTCAAAAGGAATACGGGACAGAGCCTGCCTTACATCTAGGTATGAAATTACTGAAAGATTTCAAACAGGTCTCAACAATAATATTAGCCAATATTAAAGGTGAAGCAGCATCCGTGGCGATCCGCCAAAAGTTAAGGTAATTTGATGTAACTGAGCAACCACAAGAACTGGCCAGAAAAATTGAAAACACTTATGAAGAATTAGGTAGAGACAGTTTGGGTGGGAAACCAGTTAAACCCCAACTGTCTGCAAGTCCTGAAAAGGTCTTTACTAAAAACACTCCTACTCCCAATAAAAAAGAAGTGGGAAAACACTAAACAAACGTCTATAGAGAAATATTCTCAATCCAGGGGTAGGTCTCCTCAAAAAGAGCCCTCTGAAAGGAGGTATAACCTCAGGGATAGGGATAGTTTGAGAAAACATGATAGATATCAAGATACTGATACACGTTCCTCTTGTACCTTTCAGACTTCATCAGAGAAATCCGAAAGAAGAGGACAGTCAGAAAACAAGGAAGAACGTGAGAAGTCCAAACACGATCAACACGTTAAAAAAAGCAAGAAACCTCAATTCACCAAAAAAGAAGGTAGCAGGTCTAAAAACCAGACATGCTGAGGATCTTGAGGACACAACTCAAGAAAGGGGAATGGGCTCAGACAATGTTGGACAGCGCAAGAACTTGAAGGATCATCAGGAGACAGTGGACGTGGAAACTGCATATACCAGGGTTAGTTGTCCACATATGTTATATGAAATAACACTCTGGATGGAGGGGGACATACCAAGAAAAGTGAGAGCACTCTTTTGGGAGCGACTTTCTAAGGGTAATGACATTCTTCTAGCTGAACAAGACTGCCCACCACAATTTGTAAGGGAGTGCCCACATGGCGAAGACATATTTATGCCAGCCTTCTCCAACCATATTCCAATTTATTTAAAATATACTTATGCCAGGAAATGGACAGTGGACCAAGCTCCTGCATTATACAAAATCCAACTAAAAAAATCAACCAACTGCACAAAAGCAGTACCCAGTTAAGCAAGAAGCTAAAAAACAGGTCAGGGAGATATTAGATCAACTTGAATACCAAGGGGTGATTGAAACATGCACCTCGTCAATGAACAATCCTTTGTTTCCTGTCTCCAAACCAGACAATACGTATCGTCTAGTATTGGATTACAGACATCTAAACTCTTGTTGCAAAACTTTTGCAGTACAAAATGCACACAGTGTAGCATTATAGAATAAACTTGTGTGTAAAAAAGATAAAACCACATTAGATATTTTGAACGGTTTCTTCTGTCAAAACATTGCACCAGAAAGTAGGTATTTGACCGCTTTCTCAATTATGGGGACACAGCGTCACTTCTGTCGTCTCTCTCAGGGATTTAAGAATAGTCCTGGGTTATTTTCAGCAGGAGTAACAGAGTTACTACAAACATATGATGACGAAGCCTTATCATATGTGGATAACATCTATGTGACAGATAATGACTTGAATAGGGCCAATACAATTATATTGGGATTCGCCTCTGAAGGGTACAAATTCAATTTAAGAAAATCTACAATTGCCCATATAAAAGTCCTCTTGCTAGGATATGGAGTGAAGGCAAAAGCCTGGCAGCAAACTTTCCAGAGAAATGTGCACTGTTCCAACCTCCAAAAACACTAAAAAACTTACAGTCGATTCTAGGTTTCCTGAATTTTTGAAGAACATATATTCTAAATGTTTAAACCTCTCTACAAATTAATCAAACCTGATTTTAAAAACAGTAAATTGAACACAAAAACACAGACATTTTGTGTTCATTGCAAACAGACATGTTAGCAACTAAACATTTGCTAACACGCCTAAACACACGCAACTTAGTGATCCGAATCATTCCAGGACAATGCGTATTCACATACTTAACTTTTAACGAAGGTGAAAAAGTGCCAATAGCATACAAATCACACAAGCAGAAATGAAATTCACTTCAACAGAAAAAATTCTGACAGCGGTTCAGACTGCAGTAGCAAAATAGAGAGCCCTTGCACAGGGTAAACACATTATGGTCATTACACCTGTACCTGCCCTAGAGGCAGTAACAAAAGCAAGCATTTCAAATGCAAAAGCTTTACATCCGAGATGGATACAATGGGTTAATTCTCTTGCTGCAACAGACATTGAATACATTTTTGATCCATATTTGAAAACACAAGCATTTCTACAATATGAACAAGAATGTCCTCTGCCTACTGAAATTCTGCCTCTAGATCAGTATGAATGTATAAATTATACTGACGGATCAGCTCAACCCGCTATGGAGGGTAAACAAGCCTATAGTGCACCGTGCAAGATCGTTAAAGGTCGTAGGCGCGATGGCAAATGCCGACCAATGGTCACTAAAACTCAATCTCTAGCAGACTGTGCAGCTCGGCAAAGCTGAACTACATGCATTCAAGATGGCGCTTGAGAATACCGACCGCAAATTCCCCACACTCATACTGTGTGATTCGTATTATTGTGTCCATTCTTACAATAAATACTTGCAAAACTGGATTCAAAATGGTTACAAAGATGCAAAAGGTGACACAATCAAGCATAAATTGCTTTGGGAACAAGTAGTTCAGTTACGACAAGGACTACAAAACACTCATGTGATACATACGCTGAGTCATCAACGTGATGGCGTTCATGTTGCAGGGAATTAATTGGCTGATGAAGCCGTGAAGGCAGCTGTGCAAAAGTCTTCCGTAGCTGCAATCCCTCGTTCAAAAATGAAAATAGACAGCAAAATAATGCTAGCTGGCAATGCTTCAAGCAAAGACAGTGGCAAAACATTACCAAAAGGGTTTCCACTCAAATACTCATACATTACTGATGAAAATAATGTTCCATTTGCTCGAATCCCTGGAGTGGGGGATAGAGTAATTCCAAACATGGAACCTAGATTAGGACTACATTTAGCAGCACATTAAGGGCTTGCCTCTGCACATGCAGGTGTTTTTGCCACAGTGTCATTATTAAAACAGAGATACTTGTGGCCACGCATGAGGAAACAAACCAGAAACTACGTTTTGTAATGTGAAATATGCCAAAAGATGAAAGTTTCTACTGTGAAACGGGCTGCGCAGACGCCCCTGTTAATTTCAGGTAAACCATTAGCTTGCTTTTACCTAGATCACTGCAGTCCCTTACAGAGGGATGGTAACTATAAATATATCATGGTCACAGTAGTTTCGTGCTCAAGGTTCATTTGGATGTGGCCTCAGCACTCGGCGAACGCTCGAACTGTTATAAAAGATTTGCGAGTCTTTATCGGCACATACGCAGTCGGCACGCTACATTCTGACCAGAGTCCTGCGTTTAGCTCTCGAGCTTACAAGGAGGCCATGGCCAAATTGGGCGTTGCATTGCGGTACTCTAGTCCATTCCATCTTGAGGGAAATTTGGTAGTGGAGAGAAAAAAACGGGACATAAAGCAATCTATAACAGCTAGGGTATTAGGCCCGGGTGACGTGTGGGTCAAACCTCTAATAAGTGTCCAACTTAGTCTTAACAATCTGCCAAGAAGTTCTCTAGGAGTATCACTCCATATGAAGTCCTTCTTGGAACCAGAATGATAGTAGTGGACCTCGATTGTCAGACTTCCGTGGTAGACCAAAAACCCTTTGATGTCAAAGACCGTTTGGCTGTTTTACAGGACTTAAATGAAATAAGAACAAAACAAAGTAACGTGTTCCTGAAGCCAACTACCACTGACGAGAAACCGACTGTCCCAGCAAGGCCTGTCCGGATTCCTAAGCTTGGGGATCTAGTCAGAGAGTATATCGCGGACAAGAAGGAATTTGGGCCTTCTTTCAGACAACCAGTACCTGTCCTAGCAATGCACGGATCAAGAACAATATTACTGCCGCCCCTTGCTGCTAAAAAGGAGAACAGGTTTGTGTCCATCGACCTGGTCAAATCACATCATGTGGCTGATCATAAGCAGTAGGCCAAGTGGACTTGCCAATGTAGTCAGACTACACGAATATATCAAGTGATAAAGTGGTTCCAGCGATTTCAACGAATCCTGATGCAATCCCAACAATTGACAGAACTGCCTCTGGCTATTTCATTAACTTTGATACGTTTTTGAGGATCCCAGCGAACCTGAAACAACGGCAGTAAAAAGAACTTTGAAAGAACAAGCAACAGACCTTTTTCATCACTTGGAAAAAACGTATCTGGTTTCACCATGGATTGATCTTTCGATTGTGTTGGGTGTACTTTTTCTTCTAATGTGGTTGACTCTAGTAATAACTTTGGGAATGCTGATAAATGGAAGATATGTTAAAAAGGACCCAGCAAGTAAGAACATCAACTTACTACTCAAGCCACACAAATCATCTCACCGTAAACAAAGAGACTTGTCATCAGTGAACATCACAGCCATTCCTATACCTGGTGGTATAGCGTGGGACAGAACTGACTTTGACATTTTTGGCCCGTCGGAGCTGTTGAAGATTCTACACCAGTTCAAGATTTCCTTGAATGACTTTGTTTCATCTAGTACCTTTTCTGATGATTGGGACTTCGAGACTCTTAATAATATGATGTCAGACTTAAAAATGTCTGCTGTATTTACAAATCATGAATACTTAGAAGGTTCATCAGATTATGAACAAATGTATTGTTGTAATCATTATGGTCACCATTTCTTGAACAAATCTGCAAACCCTAGAAAAGTATTGATGTATAACCAATGGGAACATTGTCCTACGCCACCAAAGGGTAGCTCAAAAACATTTTTGGGAAAATGTCCATACTTTTCAGGTTTTAATGTATCCAATGCTGAATCATTTTACTTTAAAAATGTTAATACAACAGGAATGAAAAGTATGTTGACAAATACCAAGTAAATTTTTTTCTGCAGCCCTTTATTCTCACCTGTCTTCACTAGGTTTCGACTTTTGGAAAGACAACATTGAGACAAAAACTGTCTGGAGCACAAAAAATTGGCAAGTGCAGGGGATAGAAGCTTTATTTAGAGCCTGCATCATCCCAGAGAAAATTATGATTTTGAATGACACTGTGCAACAGATATCTTGTCTTGGGTTAGCCAAGATAAAAGACCTAAAAAATCCGTCCATACCTACACCTACACCTGATAGCAATAACACTTCAGAGGGGGAGGTCGATGTACATACTATTTTGCATCACAACAGAACAGATCCAGATTGGAAAAAATGGTTAATCTGGCCCACAGACACAAACAACTGTCAAGATAGATTCCTGAATAGAACACGGGGGTCCACATTCACTAGGCCAGATCCAAGATATCTTCAGAGACAGCATCCAGGAATAGTAACAACATACAGTGTAGGGAAACTGTGCCTTGAATGGTTACATAGAACTACACTCAAGGATATAAACACTTATCTTTACTTAAAGATGGCGCTTATCTTAGGGAATTCTTGCTAGGACCAAGAAAACCGCGTCATAAATGTTTTATATATGCCGATATCTATGCTGCTTATAATGAAGCATGGAAGATTACGTAAGCAGAGACTGCAGAAAGAATACGAGAAATTGATTGTATCAATTTAGAGAAAATTCTCTCTGTCGTTGACAATGAGTTAACGACTCTGTCGTCCAGGATATATTCTTTGGGCAGCATAGTATCCTCTGCCATAGACATCATGGAACAGGACTTGGTCATGTTGCAACATGGTCAGTCACAATTACGTTCTATCATTCTATTAGGCTGGGCGTTACCAAACCTATGTTCAGGCTATGTGCCTTGGCGTTTAATCACTACTACGTCACTGTTTTCAGAATTCAATCTCACTGATAAACAGATCAAACTGGCACAGAGAGGAGCAGACTATACAGTGCTGCGCATTGAAAAACTAGAAAGATTGCCATTTACTGTCGCTGAAAAGCCAGCCACATAATTGATTATACATGGAACAATCACCCTGCTTGTTACAATTTTCCATTTTGAGTATTGCCTAAAACATATACAGCAGGCAAATATGAAAGGTTGGGCAAAGAATACATCAAGACATCTTGGGAATTACCACACACACACAGATGTTGGAGTGGGGGAAAAGAAGTGTTTCTTAGTGGTAACAATTGTGAAAACGCACTAAGCGGTTCTCCCCGTTGTCAGGGTATTAATTTACACGGGGCCTGTGATGGTTTCTCCAACAACTTATCCTGCCACCTGCAAGGTTCACCAGCTGCGGTGATTGATCCAATTTTTAGACAACTTTCTAATGGAAGTTACATTATGTTGAAAGATCACAGCTGCTGTGGCATGTTGCCAGGTTTACCCTATCTAGTAACTGTGTCAGCCAAGGTCACTTGCTGTATGCAAGTATTGTTTCTAAAAACCAAGACAGATCGGGAGTCGCCGTTATGGCCTTCTCTGAACATCTCTTCTATACGAATTGATACTTTAAGCAGAATGAAAGCCATTCTTTTACAGAAAACTGTGCCACTGACCTCGGCCAAAGAAACCTATGATTTGCAAGTCGCAAGGACTTCTGCAGAAATACATCCCCTCTTGACTACAAATTGCCCTATACATTTCTCGGCAATGTTAAGTCGTATCTTAAGCATGTCTGATACGAGTGGTATTGTACCTGTATTTAAGACAGAATTTTCTGGACTGTTAGCACCTTTTGAAGCAGTCCTGGGAATATTTCCAAACTTCGTGCCCCCTCTGTGTTTGGCGGATTGCCTCTCATTTTGGGACTCGCTGCAGGGATTCTATTTTTGCTCCTACTGCTGCGATATGGCAAGTCAATCCACAAGCGACACCCAATTCACCATGGAGACAACTCTACTGGCAATGAAGTGTTGTGAGCGCATCGTTCAGATTTTGGGATTAACTCGTCTAAGAGAATTGAATACCACTTGGTTTCTATCATTCAGACCAATTTGGCAAGATTGCATCTTACCTGTTCTATGCTGCCTGCAATGCGGTGAAGAATGCGTGCTAGACACATGTCTGACACTCCCATCAGTCATGCCAACGGATGTTGATACTTTGCTTGAACCAGTAATGGCCCATGCACTGTGTTGTCCCCAGCGGCTAACAATTCTGATGACGGCATTCATTGAGATCTCACAGACGCAAATTGCTGATGGTGAGGTACGAGAGGAAACAGGCACACAGGTACCTTCCAATTTGAATATTGCTTTCACCTACAATGGTAGACAAATTCTTTCCAGACTTAAAAGATTTCATGTTTTCTCCAAACAATAACACTGACTTTTGATTTGGCATACAGTGTTCTGAGAGACTCTGAATTCGACTTTCATTTTTTCAAAACAAAGTCCTAACTTTGGAACTCTTTTTTTCTATGATTATTAATTTTCCCACATTTGTAGTTTTTATTTTTTGGCACAAAGTAATTTGCTTAAAGTAGAACTATTCATAGAGAACTAGAATTCTTTGAAAAACTTCCAGAGACGATATTTGGCCTTGTCCTCATACCAACAGTTATATGTAATATGACATGAAATGGTTTCAGCACCTTTTCCTTCTGTATTTACGAGCCATTTCATAAATGTATTTTCGTGATTCATTCAGACAGCATTTCCAAATGTCAACTTTATGCTTAGAATGAAACATTGCTTTGAATGCGTACAGCACCAAATGCGCTTTTGTGTACAACCAGTACCATTGCATTTTTATGTTTAACGTGTTTAGAACTTAGTAATATCTTGCATAAGAAAGTGGAGTGGGTGGTGTATGGCGTTTTAGATTCCGAATGGATTTTCCCGATTCATGCCCTTAAATAGGTGCATTTCACGTTGCCCTCATAGAGGCATATAAATCATGCCCTTATTTAGGCATAGCCCATGCAGCCCAAATACAGGCATGGCTACTTCCATCCGTTCACTAAACATCACAACGATTTCTTGGGAAACCAACTTAAGCCATTAAGCACTTCCCATTGCTTGAATATTGATCTCGCACGTCTTCCTGACAAATGCGCATGCGCGGGCGCCTGCGCATGCGCATTTCTGGCGAGAAACTAGGAAGAAGGAGCCCCGGGACGCCGCATGTGAGGTAAGTCGTTTTAATTCATTTAACATAGTTTTAAATCTTTGCCAGGGCATTTACAAGAGGGCGGGAGGGAGACGGGTGGCACGTAGTGGGGCTACGTGAAGTGTGTGGGTGGGCGTAGCTTCCTCCCCACTTCGCGGAGCTTCACGTAGCCCCACTATGCACACTACGCCCATCCCTACTTGGCACACTCACAAAGAACTTCACAACAATCTTTTGTCATCCTTAACCTTTGGAGCCTAGGTGGAGGAAGGAAATTCTAGAACCTCCTGTGGGGGGGGGGGGCTATATAAGTTTCTTCCACTTCAGAGCAGCCACCATGTATAAAAATAGAACTCTCAGACCCACCCTTCAGTTCCCTCCTGACCTGTGGATTACACTCAGAAGGCCTGCCCTGCACTTCAGAGGACTGCCCTGCTGCTTGAGGGCTGCTTTGTACTTCAGAGAAGTACCCTGCTGTCCCGAGAGGACGGCCTTACTACTTGAAGCATGCCTTTGACCCTCAGAGCACTTCCCTGCTGCTTAAGGACTGCCTTGCTGTGTGTGCCCAGAACTACCAGTATGCCTCCAAGGGCTAGTTGACTTGCCTCCTGTTCTGAGCTACAGTGGCACAATAATTTCACACACCTTGAACCCTACACCTGTACCTTGCTTAAAACTGAGTCCTAGCCTCCAAGTGGTGCCTATCCAGTCCTGGACACTTAAAAGTGATGCAAAAGTTGTTTCAACAGCAAAAACCTAAACGCCACATAGTGCTCTGTGAACCAATGGGAGACCGGGACCTACCTGCTCGGCTTTCCACCAAAAGTGCATCTCCGGTTGGCCTGACTTTGTGGTAGCTCCAGATGCATGTTTCTCCACAGCAGCAAATCCTTTTCAGTGGCTCCTCGCAGAAGGGGTATGAGGCCTCGTTGAGCTCTCATTGACTACAGTCAACAGCTTAGTCTTAACTATTTTTGACTTTAAAAAAGGGACAAAGTCCAAATGTGGAAAGCTTTACCACAAGTTCATCCAGCGGCTCCCTCACGATGATGTCTCCTCCTTGGACAATGCTGGCTGCCTTGCTTCACTGAACTTTACCTTCTTAGACATTTTCCCTCGAAATTTCTTCGAAGTTCGAAGGCAAGCCGAAACCGCAATCAATCCACCTCGTGTATCCCAACTGTGCTCAATCACAGTCGGCCAACATCCTGCCCCCTAATGCTTTTAAGGGACCCCATTCATGTGTATAGATGCCTCATAGCCTAGAAACCACCTTTGTATGTCATCACCCTTTTTAAATGTCTTACCTCGATTCTTGGAAATGTGCACAACCCGATCTGAGTGCACCGTGGAATTGCTCCCACCATCCATGTTGGATTTATTCTTCAACTCCAGCTCTTTGAGCCCATGCTCATGGTCGAAAATCATCTTCTGTGATTCCATCTTGAGCCTCTCAAGCTCTATCTGATACCTCCTAGCTTCCCTTCTGCCCTTCAGCTCCTCTGGGGACAAACTACTGCTGTCTAGCCAGGAGGGACCCTTCTCTCCCAACAGCACATCTACCCTAGGAGTAGGCTCCTCCGCCTTCACGCTTTCGATTTAGCCCCGGTCTCGCACGACTAGATGGCTGTAGTTGGTGCTTTGATGTTTTAGGAGCTAGTTTTTACAAACAATGTAAAACTTTATCACTTCAGTTTCACTGGTGGGATTTTTGTCGTTTTGGTGTCAAATAATGTATTAGATTTTTCACTATTGCTTCTAAATTGGTGTGGGATTTTCCTTGTGTTGTGTTTTTACTTTATCACAGTTTGAGTGCTGCATAAATACTTAACACAGTGCCTCTAAGTTCAGACAGACTGGTTTTGTGCCAAGCTACCAGAGGGTTAAGAACATGTTAATTTAGTGACTTTTGTGGTTCACCATGACAGGGAATGTGGTTGTTGCGTGAGAAGGGTCGTCACCTCCCTCATTCAAAAACCCAATTTCAAACAGGAATAAAATGAGAATATTCATGAAATAATATGTAAATAGTTTTGGTGCATGTAGAATGGACTTTTACTAGTGGGAAGTTAAGTGTTTCAAGGACAATTCACAAATGCATGTAAAGGTACATAAAGGAGTACAGTAGTAGCACTTTCCATACTCATAAATGTGTTTTGTGATTCGACCCCTCGTGTATTGGTAAGAGGGGCAGCGCAGTGGAACTGTGAGCACCAATGCAGGATCTCGTACCAAGGAACGTTCTGAATAACAGTGCAGTGTGGTTACAATGGAGACTTAATCAAGATTATAAAGGGGAGTTGGCAGCATATGGCAGCAACAAGAACTTCAGTACAAAGTTTAAGTTGTTTCACAACGTCATAGAGTCTTATCCTTGATAGCCAAATGTCAGGCATAATTAAGCGTTACCTGGAACAGTTTTTATAACAGATTACTGCTGTTGGTTTTATTATCCAGAGCTCTGCTTGTGTGTCAGGCTGCAAAGTAACAGCATTTCGTAAGGACACGTTCGCTAGGGATTAGTGTAGTGTAGTTCCTATTATCCCAATAGGCTCTGCGCATTGGAATAATACCTTCAATAGTATAGGCCTAGCCCAGACGTTAACTAGGTCTTCTACTGTCGATATTAGACTTAAAGTTTTGGGTTTGCCAGCTAGCTCAGAGTTCACTAGAAACTTTCTCGAATAGGCAAGGAGGAGTTGAACCTCCCTGAATAGACAAGAAGGGATTTAGTTTCTGACAACCATAGAACATGACAACTTTGCTCTCCCCTAATCAAGAGTGTATCTCTAGAGTCGTGTGAAAACAAAAGAAAACTTATTTTACTCAGTCAGTACGTGCATTCTTAGTCTCACCAGATTGTAGAGAAAAGGAAGAGACGGGCGTGTTCAATAAAAGATGGTATTTATTGATCAGTCTCTTTTCTCATACATGAGAAATGGATCGATATTATCGCAATACTTATGGTTAAGTAAAGTGCATACATTAAAAGCAGAAGTATAAAATAATACTGTAAAAACATTTATATGGTTTCTAAGCCATAAGGTGGTTTAAAATGGATAAAATAGATACAAACACATATACATTTGACTAATCGTACTCAACTGGTGTTTCTAACTACGCCTACCCCAGTGTACCTGACCTAAGCCTAATACGTGGGCGGGAATAGAAAGTAGCAGTTTAAGTTAAGTTTGTTTTGCCAAGTGACTGACTCAAGAATTCTCTGCGAGGGGTTATACAGTTCTGTACCTGGAATCTAGGATGAATGAGGGATGGTATCTCTCGTCTCTGGTCTCGATATTCCAGGCTGCCTGTGAGGGCTACCCGGAAGCGCCGGAGCTGGATTTTTGCTCGGCAGGAGAAAGCAGCGTCTCGTTCTCAGCGCGTCAGGAAGGCGGGGCTGCGCCAGCGGGGTCTGCTCTGCTCTGGGCTTCAGCAAGTCTGGCTGCTCCGATCTCGTCACCACTGCGTGTGTTTGCATAGGGGAATATCGGTAATATTTATACCTTTAAGGTGCCGAGATTGACGTAAGGATGGACATAGATACGTCAATAAGGATGTCATACGACCAGGTCGTTAGCACATTCTTTTGCTGAAGTTCTCGGTGAAATCAAAACAATGGCCGCAGGGTTTTTCCCAGGTCTGTCATAGGTTTGATTTGTTTTGAGAACTCCGTATGCCTTATCAGGGGCTGGAGGAATATCGCTTGTCTAATTAGATGGCAAGCGTTATGACCTAATCAGATAACACGTTCCTGTGCCGTAGTGTGGCTTTATCAGATAACGGTTCCTGCATCATGGGGGTTTTCTGCCTCATGGGATGGCTGCTAGTTAACTTGTTAACCAGAATAGGGTCAGGAATAGGGGGGATCGATACAGAACCTATAGGAATACATCACACCCACTCCACGCTAACTATGGACATATTTACTAATCTATGCATAGTAAAACATACTGTAGAGTATCGTGTATACCTTACCACCCCAAAATACATAAATGCATTTTGAATTTATCAAATATACGTAAAAAACAAAGTCATATGTAATATATGCACTCAAGCTGTAGAATAATGCTAAAGTAATCACGCATATCTATACATTATCACTAATTTGTATATGAGAATTTACACATGAAATGGCTCTTAATACAGAAAAAAGGTTCGAGACCATTCCATCACAGAATAAAATAATTATGAACATACCAGCGGGCAGCTAATGTCTATAAACTATCTAAAATTAGAAATTTTAGTTCTCTAAGAATAGTTCTTACTTTAAGCAGAAGATAGTGTCCCGAGAAATTTGAAAAATATTTTGGGGCTGCTGAAAAAAATTGCTGTCCGTGAACTGGAGGGAAAATTGTTCATGGTATTTTGCTTTTCTAGTTGAAGGTCAAATTCAGGGAACGCCGTGTACGAGCTTGCTCAAAAGTCTCTATTTCTGCTCTGGTGAGAACATCATATCATTTAGACTCTCGAAAAAGTTGTCAACAGCTTCCTGGGAGAGTTCCACTAACTCGGAAATAGGTGTAACCATGCATTCGTGTGCATGATTGTCTCCATTGACATTTTGATTAATATTGCTGACAGAAGGTCGTACCTGATCGATGCCGCTTTCATCTTGAACTTCACTACCCCTTAATCGTAGTGGTGAAGCTTCCACGAATGCCGTCATCAGGATTGGTAGCCTTTGAGGGCAGCACAAAGCATGTGCCTTTATTGGACTCAACAATGTTTCTGCATCCATTGGCGCATCTGATTGTAGCGTCAGACAGGTGTCTAACACGCATTCTTCTCAGCATAGCAGGCACTTTAATACAGGTAAAACACATCGCTGCCACATTGGTCGAAATGAAAGAAACCAAGTCATGTTCAGGTCTCTAAGCCGGGATAGTCCCAGGATTTTTGATATCCGGTCCCGGTATCCAATGGCTAGGATTGTTTCTTCCCTTGTCGCAGGTGTTTTGTCTGTGACATGGTTTGCCATAACGAAATATAAGGACTAAGAATAGGATTCCTGCAATTAGTCCTAAAATGAGGGGAAGTCCGCCAAAAATCGAATGGACGAAATCTGGAAAAATACCCAGTATGGCTTTGAATGGTGTTAATGCCATCGAAAATACTGTCTTAAATACTTTTGAGACTCCACTGGTATCAGAAATATTTAAGATTTCATTCAGGATTTCTGCGAAATGTATGGGGGAATTAGTTGATAACAATGAATGTATCTCTGCAGTCGTCCTTGCGACTAGGAGATCATACGTTTCTTTTGATGACGTGAGTCTTGTCGGCGTCTGAAGAAGCACTGTTTTCATTCTGCTTAAAGTATCTATTCGAATAGAAGTAATTTTCAAGTTGGGCCATGCCCTTGCCTCCCTGTCTGGAAGGGAGCTGGGGAACAATAAGCGTCCACAGCACTTGACCTTCACAGTCGTAGTTACGAGATAAGGAGTCCCGGGCACAAGACTACAGCATCTGCGGTCCACAATTAGAATGTAACTCCCATTATAGAGTCTTTGAAAGAATGGTTCTATCTCTGTAGCAGGTGTGCCTAGCTGGTGACATGAAAGGTTATTTGAGTTCCCTTCACAGGCTCCATGCCAACTAATTCCATTACACAGAAGTGTACCGCTTAGTGACATCGCACAATTATTGCCACTAAGAAACACTTTATGTCCTTTATTACTGACACATGCATGTGAATAGGGCAAGTTCCATGTTGTTTTAATGTACCCTTTTCCCAATTTTTTGTACATGCCAGCCTGTATATATTTTTGGCAGTACTGAAACCTGAAGGTTGATATTGGAATATTAATTATCCCATGTATTATCCATTCACTGACAGGTCGTTCTGACATTGTCACTGGTAATCTCTCGAGTTTCTCAATGCTCAGGATTGTATAATCAGCACCCTTTTGTGCCATACTGATTTGTTTATCAGTAAGGTTAAAGATATATATTGAATAGTGACGTTGTGTTGATTAAACGCCAAGGCACATAGCCTGAACGCAGATTTTGTAACGTCCAGCCAAATTGTACAATAGAACGCAATTGAGACTGACCGTGTTGTAACAACAGTAAGTCTTGCGATAATATGTCGATTGCTGAAGACACAATGCTGTCCAGAGAAAAAATTCTGGAGGACAGAGTCATTAACCCATTGTCCACTACAGAAAGTGATTTTTCCAAATTAATACGGTCAATTTCCCGTATACTTTCTGCTGTCTCAATTTGAGTAACCTTCCAGGCCTCGTTGTATGCTGCGTATACAGAGGCTGCTATGAAACGTTTTTGACGCTGTTTGCGCGGTCCCATAATGAAATCACGCAAGTCAGCACCATCAGTAAGTAAAGTTAGGTGTTGCTTAATTTCTGCCAGTGTGGAAGTTTGTAGCCATTGAAGGCATAATTTGCCCACACTGTAGGTGGTTATTATTCCTGGGTGTTGTCTTTGGGAATATCTAGGGTCTGGCCTGGTCATTTTGAACCCCTGTGTTTTGTTCAGGAATCTGTCTTGACAGTTATTAGTATCTGTGGGCCAGATCAACCACTGTTTCCAATCTGGATGTGTTCTGTTTTGGTTTAATACATAATTTACGTCTATCTCTTCATCTGTAGAGCTATTGCTGTTCATTGTTGGTTTTGGAATAGACGGTTTATTTAAGTCTTTGATTTTAGCTAAGCCAAGACAGGTAGTTTGTTGAACAGTGTCATTTAAAAATATAATTTGTTCTGGGATCATGCAGGCTCTAAACAAAGATTCTATACCCTGTACTTGCCATTCTTTTGTACCCCAAACACTCTTTACTTCAACATTTTTGTCCCAATAATCAAAACCAAAAGTATTCATTTGTTCAAAGAATGAGTCTGAATATATCAATTTCGTGTTTGTTATCATGGTCTTTGTCCCTGTCTTATTTGACAATTTGAAATAAAATGTTTCAGCATTACTTATGTTAAAACCTGAAAAGTATGAATATTTGTCGTAAACGGTTCTTGAGCTTCCTTTTGGAGGTGTTGCACAATGTTCCCATTGATTATAATTTAAAACATTTCTAGGTTGTGCAGATCTATGTAGAAAATGGTTACCATAGTGGTCATAACAGTACATACTATCATAATTTGTAGAACCCTGCAAATAATCATGTTTGGTAAATTTAGCAGACATCACTAAGTCAGACATCATATTATTTATACTTTCAAAGTCCCAATCATCAGCAAATGAGCTTGGTTTTACAAAGTCACTCAACGAGATCTTAATTTGGTGTGGATATTTCAGGATTTCAACCGGACCATAGATTTCGTAGTCAGTGTTGTCCCATGCTACCCCACCCGGTATAGGATTGGCTGTGAAGTTGACTGAAGAAAGTTCTCTTTTCTCGACGTGTGAAGATGTGTGTGGTTTGAGGATCAAGTTGATTTTCTGACTTGCTGTGTCCATTTTAGCATATTTTCCCTCAATGAAGCGTCCCAACGTTAGTATCATGATGAGCCAAAGTATGAGGATAAATGCACCAAAACCCACCCAAAATTCAATCCATGGAGAAATCAGATATGTTTCTTTCAGTTGTTTCAAAAGTACTTTAACTTTATCTTTAAAGGTTTTTGTTGATGGCTGTGTTTTTGATTCAGTGAAGCCTTCAGAGGAATCATCGAAGTTTATGAAGTAGCCGGATGCAGTTCTGTCAATTGTTCCAATTGCTTCAGGATTACTGTTTCTTGCATAGTCGTTTGTTACTTCATTATAGATTGGTGTGTCTCTGCTAAATGTTTTTATTTGGGTTTTCAGAGGTCTAAGTTCCATTGCAGTGTTGCATAGTCCTTGTTGTAGTTCTGTAGGCGTTTCGAATGTGATCAGCCTCTTAGATTGAACCTCTGTGTTTGTAGCAAATCTTGGTGTTCTACTACTTATCGGGAGTCCACTTGGCCTACTATTTGTTTTCGGCCACATGATTGTGGTTTTACCAGGTCGATGGATACAACTCGGTTCTCCTTTTTACCAGCAAGCGGCGGTAGTACAACTGATCTTGTCCCGTTGACAGACAAGACAGGAACTGCTTTTCTATAAGAAGGCCCAAATTCCTTCTTTACCGCGATCTTTTCTCTGACTAGATCCCCGACTTTTGGAATCCAGACAGGTCTTGCTGGAACAGGTGGTGGTTCTTCAGTGGTTGTTGGCTGCTGTTTCAACTTTATGTTGCTCAGGTCTTTTCTTGTTTCATTTAAGTCCTGCAAAATAGCCAAACGATCTTTGATATCAAAGCTTTTTCCTTCACCACTGAAGTTTGACTATCGAGGTATAAGACTAACATCCTAGTTCCAAATAATAATTCGTACGGACTGAATCCCTTCAGAGAATTTCTTGGCAGGTTATTTAGACTACGTTGGACACTTATTAGATGTTTGACCCACCCAGCTCCCGAACCTAATATCCTTTCCGTTATAGATTGCTTTCTGCCTTGGTTTTTTCTTTACACCATCCCGTATCCCTCAGGAAGGAAGTGAGAAGAATCCCGCTATGCTATGCTCATTTGGCCATGTTTCCCCTCAGGCTCAAAAGCTAAAGTGAAAACATCGGTCAAACGAGCATGCTCCTAGCGTATATGCCATTTAGACTCGCAAATCTCTGTATAACAGTCCAGACGTCAGCCGAGTGCTGGGGATCTACATTATAAGTGGAAACTAGCCTGTATATGTTAATCGGACGCTTTGCTTTTTACTGTTGATTCTTTCTGGAGTGAAACTACACGGTATTACACCGTTTCTCTCACCACTGCGATTTCTGTTACAGTTTGGGCAGTTCTTTACAAACATGGTATGATGCAGGCTCATGCCTGGCCACCAGTACCTTGATTGTAATTCTTCCAGAGAATCTTTTAGTTTGAGGTGTCTGAGACCCTCGCCCATATGTGCGTCTGCAATTAACAAGTTTCTCCTGTCCATGTTTGGAATCACTCTATCCCCCACTCCAGGGATTCGAGCAAAAGGGACGGAGTTTGCATCGATTATGTATGTATAATTGAGTGGATAGTTGATCGGTAGTGCTGAGCAGTCGCCTTTTGATGACGTTTTCACCGCCAGCACTGTTTCACCGTCAATATACTTCACTGTATGCGTTTTTTCTAGCTACGGAAGCCGATTTAGTTGCTACCGCTGTGGCTGTCTCAGCCAATGAATTCCCTGCAACGTGAACGCCATCACGCTGATGACTCAGTGAGTGTGTCACGTGAGTCTTTGGTAGTTCTTTTTGTAAAAGAGCTATTTGTTCCCAAAGCAGTTTCTGCTTTATTGTTGCATCTGTGTCATCTTTATAACCGTTTTGAATCCATGTCTGCAAATCGTTGTTATATGATTTGACGCAGTAATATGAATCGGACACTATAAGTGTCGGGAATTCGCGATCCGCATTATCTAGCGCCATTTTCAATGCTATTATTTCAGTTTGTTGTTCTGAATTAGTTTCTACTGAGTGTGTTTTTGTTAATAGAGGTCTTAGTTTACCTCCGCGCCACACTTCTTTTGTAATCCCACATGTCGGGTTGTATGCTTGTTCTCCCCAAACGGAGGGTTGAGCCTGTCCGTCTGTATAGATTACACAAGCGTATTGTCGTAAGGGCAGAATGTCGATTGGCAGAGGGAATGTTCTTTCATAGTCTAGTTTTTTTAGTTCCTCTAGTTCTGGATCAAAGTAGTAGTATACTTTGTCCGTTGTAATTGAATTCACCCATTGTATCCATTCCGGATTCAATGTTGTTGTTGGTAAATTACACGGTGTTATTAATGCCTCAAAGGCTGATTCTGCTGTTCTGACTGTGATACGTCTACCGTCAGCTTGATCTTTTTCTCTAGCTATTGCGGTTTGAACTGCATGAACAATGTTTTCTTTAATGCTGAATTTCTTTTCAGCTTCTGTGTACAAGTGTGATTTGAATGCAATTGGTACCTTTTCTCCCTCATTAGAGGTCAGGTATGTGAATCCGCATCTTCCTGGGATGACTCGAATCACAAGATTGCGTGTGTTATCACGTGTTTCTAATTTTGTTTTAATTAACATGTCTGTTTGTAAGGATCTCAGAATTTCTGTGTGTATTTGAGTCCAATTGGTTCTTTTAAAATCTGGTTTTATTATATCATAAAGGGGTTTGACCCTTTCTGCGTAATTTGCAATGTATGTTCTTCCGAAATTTAGGAAGCCTAGAATTGACTGTAAGTTTTTTAGTGTTCTAGGTGCTTGGAGTACGACACATTTCTCTAGGAAATTGTCAGCCAGGCTTTTGCCTTCACTTGATAATTCATATCCTAAGAACAGGACTGTCAGATGGGCAATTCTGGATTTTTTAAAGTTGAATTTGTAACCCTCTGCTGCGAACCCAAGTATTATGGTGTTCACTCTCTTCAAGTGAGTCTCCAAGTCATCATCTGTTAAGTATATGTCGTCGACATACGATAATGCTTCGTCATCATATGTTTGTAGTAATTCTGTTACTCTCGCTGAGAATACCCCTGGGCTATTCTTGTACCCCTGGGCTAACCGACAGAATTGTTTTTGAGTGCCATTTATTGAGAACGCGGATAAATATCTGCTCTCTGGTGCTATGTTTTGACAAAAGAATCCATTAGAGATGTCTAATGTTGTTTTGTATTTTTTGCGCACTATGTTATTCATTAGTGCAGCACTATGCGAGTTTTGCACTGCAAAAGTTTTGCAACATGAGTTAAGGTGTCGGTAATCCAAAACTAGACGATATGAATTGTCTGGTTTGGAGACCGGAAACAAAGGGTTGTTCATTTGTGAGGTGCAAGTTTCAATCACCCCCTGGTATTCTAGCTGATCTAGGATTTCTTTTACCTGTTTTTTAGCTTCTTGCTTAATTGGGTACTGTCTTTGGGCAGTAGGTTGTGATTTTAACTGGATTTTGTGAGGACGAGAGTCCTCATCCCATCCTACATGATTTTTATATAAAGCAGGAGCTAGAGCTACTGCCCACTTTCTAGCAAGTGTATATTTTTTTATGAATTGGGATATGATTTGAGAAGGCAGGCATAATTATTTCTTCGCCATGAGGGCACTCCCTGACAAACTCTGGTGGCCAGTCTTTTTCAGCTAGAAGGATGTCATAGCCCTTGGAGAGATTATCCCAAAATAGTCCCCTTATTTTTCTAGTCTTATCCCCCTCTATACGTAATGTTATTTCATATATTTTGTGAGGTTTGCTAACTCTGGTGTCTGCAGTTTCCACTTGAAGATATTCATTCGTGTCCACTGTCTCCAGAAGATTCATAAGGACTTTGCGAGCTATGCTCACTTCTGCTGCGCTGTCCAGCATTGTCTGAGCCCATTCTCCGTTTTTCAGTTGTGTCCTCAGTATTCTCGGCATTGTTAACTACCTTGATACTGGCTACCTTCTTTTTTGGAAATTGTAGTTTCTTTTTTAGATGAGCAGGTTCCTTGTCTTTGGACTTGGCGTGCTCTTCTCTTTGTTCTGATCGTCCTCTTCTTTCCGATTTCTGCGAGGAAGTCTGAAAAGATTGAGAGGGACGTGTATCAATGTCTTGATATCTATCAGGCTTCTTTATATTATCCCTATTTCTAAGGTTATATCTTTTCCCAGAGGGGTCACTTTGGGGTGACCTGTGTCTTTGGTTCGGAGATTTTTCTCTTCCCCTAGGAGACCTTCCTCTGGACTGGAATTTCTTTTCTTTAGGATTGGATTGTTTGTTTCCATCCCAGCTCTTTTTTTGTGATGTTGGATTATTATTAAAAAATATTTTTTCAGGACTTTCAATCAGTTGTGGTTTTACTGGTATTCCACCTAAACTATCTCTACCTAGTTCCTCATAGGATTTTTCTATGATTCTGGCAATCTCAGCTGGTTGGTCTGCTATATCTGTCTCCTTTAACCTCTGGCGGATCGCCACGTTTGCTGCTTCTCCCTTTATGTTGGCTAATAATATAGCCGAGACCTGCTTGAAGTCTTTTAGTAATTTCATACCAAGAGTTAAAGCGGGTTCTGGACCGTATTCGTCTTGAATTTGTTTTAGCACATCTGGTATTACCGAAATGGATGGAACACCGTGCGTTTTTGTGTAGATGGAAGCAAAGACTGTACCCCAAGTGTCACAGTCCTCCACGTGTGGTGCGATTCCCATTGGAAGACAGATAGTCAGAATCCTGTGTTTTTCTAACGGGATGGTGTCTGGAAACACTGCCTCTATTTGGGTGATTTTTTGTGCTAACCAGAATGGTATTTGTTCCCGTTTAGCTGGTACTTTACCTAGGCAGGATTGTATGTTCTGTGGTGTAATTTTATTTGTGTTCCCCTGGTGAGGGGTCAGCTGTGGAATTTTAATTGCTGGTTGAATTGTTGAAGTCCGCATCACATATTGGACTAATTGTCTATGTACTTTTATTAATTGTTTTAGCTGTGTTAAAAGCTCTGGTGCAGGCATTCTTTCGATGTCTGGATGTGGTGTGTATCCGGCTAGGACCGGCCACGTTGCTCCTGGTCTACCTAAGGGACCGAGCCTGGTGATGTGATTATTATGTTTTAGGGCGCCATTAAATAAGAGCAGGTGCTCTTGAAATTTAAGTGGTACTTCCACCTCCTCGAAAGGAGTGTACGTATCAGGAGGTTCCTCTGTTTTGTAATAGTGGAAGTACTTTGTTACAGCATTTGCTGCTGGAAAATGTATCCATGAATAGTATACCTCTGTCTGCCGATATTCGTGTGCCTCAATTACGAATATGACTGTGCCACCTCTAGGTGTCAGTCCATTTTCTATAAGTTTTAAGGTTATAGATTTCCTTTTGATGACCGGGATGAGTATTATATCCGGGTCTGTTTCTTGTATAGCAGTATCAACTGCTGCGAGTTCAGTTGCTATTCTAACTGTCTCTCGTTCCTCATCACTGTCTACCATTTTACTGACAGGAAGGTTTTTTCTTTTGTTTGCAGATCAGGTTTCTTATGGAAACAAAGATTAGATGCACAATATTTTGGAACGGTGTATCCTTCAACGTTGACTAAACCAAGTACCATCCATAGGAGTTTCCTCCTGCGAGGTTTGGCGGATATTACCTTTTACCCACTCCAGACGTCTTTGGAGTATTATGGGGAAAAAGGGGTCTGAGTGAAAAAGCACGACTGAGTTACTCTAAATGTCTTACGTTAGTTTTATCGCCCATCCAAACGCGTTGGGCGCCATGTAGTGTAGTTCCTATTATCCCAATAGGCTCTGCGCATTGGAATAATACCTTCAATAGTATAGGCCTAGACCAGACGTTAACTAGGTCTTCTACTGTCGATATTAGACTTAAAGTTTTGGGTTTGCCAGCTAGCTCAGAGTTCACTAGAAACTTTCTCGAATAGGCAAGGAGGAGTTGAACCTCCCTGGATAGACAAGAAGGGATTTAGTTTCTGACAACCATAGAACATGACAACTTTGCTCTCCCCTAATCAAGAGTGTATCTCTAGAGTCGTGTGAAAACAAAAGACAACTTATTTTACTCAGTCAGTACGTGCATTCTTAGTCTCACCAGATTTTAGAGAAAAGGAAGAGACGGGCGTGTTCAATAAAAGATGGTATTTATTGATCAGTCTCTTTTCTCATACATGAGAAATGGATCGATATTATCGCAATACTTATGGTTAAGTAAAGTGCATACATTAAAAGCAGAAGTATAAAATAATACTGTAAAAACATTTATATGGTTTCTAAGCCATAAGGTGGTTTAAGATTGATAAAATAGATACATACACATATACATTTGACTAATCGTACTCAACTGGAGTTTCTAACTACGCCTACCCCAGTGTACCTGACCTAAGCCTAATACGTGGGCGGGAATAGAAAGTAGCAGTTTAAGTTAAGTTTGTGTTGCCAAGTGACTGACTCAAGAATTCTCTGCGAGGGGTTATTCAGTTCTGTACCTGGAATCTAGGATGAATGAGGGATGGTATCTCTCGTCTCTGGTCTCGATATTCCAGGCTGCCTACGAGGGCTACCCGGAAGCGCCGGAGCTGGATTTTTGCTCAGCAGGAGAAAGCAGCGTCTCGTTCTCAGCGCGTCAGGAAGGCGGGGCTGCGCCAGCGGGGTCTGCTCTGCTCTGGGCTTCGGCAAGTCTGGCTGCTCCGATCTCGTCACCACCGCGTGTGTTTGCATAGGGGAATATCGGTAATATTTATACCTTTAAGGTGCCGAGATTGACGTAAGGATGGACATAGATACGTCAATAAGGATGTCATACGACCAGGTCGTTAGCACATTCTTTTGCTGAAGTTCTCGGTGAAATCAAAACAATGGCCGCAGGGTTTTTCCCAGGTCTGTCATAGGTTTGATTTGTTTTGAGAACTCCGTATGCCTTATCAGGGGCTGGAGGAATATCGCTTGTCTAATTAGATGGCAAGCGTTATGACCTAATCAGATAACACGTTCCTGTGCCGTAGTGTGGCTTTATCAGATAACGGTTCCTGCATCATGGGGGTTTTCTGCCTCATGGGATGGCTGCTAGTTAACTTGTTAACCAGAATAGGGTCAGGAATAGGGGGGATCGATACAGAACCTATAGGAATACATCACATTAGGAGAGAGTCAGCTGAAAAGGATATGAATCAAGTCCGTCAAGATATGCAAATATAAACAACAATTTTTTTCTTTCTGAACTGTACATATTGTTTAACTACAACAAAGCAGGCCCTATGTAATAACAGTAAATCTGATATTTTATGAGTTATTTTGAATGTTTTATCAACGGGGTTTTGCCTTCAATAGTGGCATTCTGCAGTTTAAGATATTGCAAGCTATACAGCAGGTGCAAAAACACACACTACTACTTGTGTAAATAAGACAATAAGACAATAAGGCATAAGACAATAAGGAGTGCACGGTGTAGGAGTCACATGTCAACCATACCATTTGGCAGTATATATTAAGAGTGTTTGGTTTGGAGAAGCACAAACTCAGGATCTAAAATGTACCACAGTGGTTGGGGTTGGAGTTACTAATAAGAATGTATTCCTACCCAAACCATCAATCAATCGGTATTTGTATAACACAACTAATCACCCAGGGGGTATCCAGGGGGTGTGCTACAGGTATCAGTCAAGGAGCCAGGCCTTGATTCCCTTCCTGAAGTTTGCCACCGAGGGTGCGCGAGGAGGGTTTTCCAGGCTTTGGCAGTGAGGTGGGAGAAGGTGCTTCCTCGGAAGCGGCTATGGCATATACTTGGTGTCTGAGTGAGGGTGATGTGTGCAGAACTGGTAGGTTGGTGGAGGATCAGGAGGTGGTTCATGTTGGCTGCTCCTTGGTTGTGGAGGACTTTGTAGGCATGGGTCAGGAGCTTGAAATGGCATCTCTTCTGGATGGGCAGCCAGTGGAGATCTTTTAGGTGCTAGGTGATGTGAGTCCTCTTGAGCAGGTTGAGGATCAGTCTGCCAGCTGCATTCCGAATTGCCTGGAGTCTTTGCATGAGCTTGATGGTGGTGCTGGCATAGAGTGTGTTGCTGTAGTCAAGCCGACTTGTGATGAGGGCCTTCTTCACAGTTTTTGTGTTGATTGGGAACCATCTGAACATTTTACAGAGCATGTAGATTGTCTGAAAGCAGACTGAGGATATGGCATTGCCCTGATATTTTATGGAGAGGTTGCTGTCCAGGATGATATCAAGGTTGCTTGTGTGGTCTTTTGGTGTGGGATTAGGCCCAAGTTCCAATGGCCAACAGGAATCGTTCAAAAGCACGGTGTGTCTGCCCGAAGATCAGAACGTCTGTTTTGTCCATGTTGAGTTTTAGGCAGTTGTCTTTCATCTATGTCACAACGTTCTTCATACAGTTATGGAAGTCAGTTTTCATCAAGGTGGGGTCCGCTGAGAGTGAGAGGACAAGCTGTGTTGTTGGCCTAGGAGATGATGTTGTGTGACCTGACAATGTCTACGAGTTGTGTCATGTCGATGTTGAAGAGGGTAGAGCTGAGGGATGAGCCTTGTGGCACTCGGCATATGGTGTGCTTGGGTTGCGAGGTGGAGGGAGGGAGGCAAACTCTCTGGCTGCGTCTGGTGAGGAAGGATGTCATCCACCTGAGTGCATCATCTGTGATTCCAATTCGGCATACTCGATTGATGAGTGGGCGGATAGGTTGGAAATGGTATTAATAGCATAGAGTCATTTATTAAGTGGATATATAGCTTTTGGTTAACCAATGAGAACAAGATCATTTAACAAAGACTACCTGATAGAAATATATTTTTTAATGTTAAGCCTTAAAATCACCGTGACAGATCTGGTATTGTAATTAATACTATTAATACTATTTCCAACATATCCACTGGATAGTTGCAGTTTTGCAAGTATTTCCCTATAAACTATTATTTCTGTGATGCGCAGGATGCCCCGGTAGTTCTTTACCGGATGACGTCTTCTACTTGCACCCGGAAGTTGATTAGCAATGTTAACTTTGTGCGCCCGGGAATTATTTGGCTGTGGCAACCACCTCAGTTAAAGATAACAAGTCCTTAGACACCATGTTAATGTGATTACAACAAGATATGGCATGAGACGGGCATCTTATTATAATATATTACATTATGGTAAGAATGGTTAAACGTAACCCTTCTATCTTCAGCATATACGCCGAAAGGTTTTGATGCCGTGGATAGAAAACTACAACTACCATGATGCGCATGACGGTTCAGTAGTTCTAAACCAGATGGTGTCATTAATGCGCACCCAAGAGTAAAATAATGCCATACACCTGGGTTCAGAATAGCATTAAAAAGAAAGGGGTCCAACTAGCGTTACCGCCACATATGGTTCAGTTTGGCCGCGAGGTAACAACGGACAGGTAAGGCTCAAACCGCATTATGGCTGAGTGTTTTTTCTTGTCTGTTTGTGTTTAGCGGGAGGAGTGTTTGAGTTATTTTCTGCCTATGGCTGCATGCTGTTCTCCTGTGAGAGCATTGAAATAACATAGCTGCGATACGCCGCTTTCCTCACAAATTAGTAAATCGCACTAAATATTAAGCCGTTGTCTTACTAAATTTAGGTGAATGCGTGGTTCAACTAAGGCTAAATGCCGATCAATAACACCTTTGCCCCGCAGTGTATCACACACAATTATCAGCGGTGAAGAGATTGTCTTAAACTCGATATACTGCCTCATTTTACCTGCAAGACCACTCTGCTAATACCCTATATAAGAAACTGATGTTACTTAGATTGCCGATACATACAAGATATCGTTTTACACAGTGGCAACTTGCCCTTTTCATGAAATAACATACTTTCCAGAATAATGGCTGTTGTTTAATTTTCTGAAATCACATTGCCTGTACCCTAGTGAACAAGTTGACGAGATTGCCTATAGAAATAAAGCTACCTTCTTGATGAGGTTGACTTCACCTTTTCATACTAATTGTTAACATATTTGATAAATGAAGCTGAAGAGCTTATTGCAAGCATATACTACCCAGTTATACTAGGGAGTTTCTGCTCACTGAGAGCCTGCACTATCATATTACATGATCCCCAAGTTTGATGTAAGTGCTAGGTTTTTCTTTCCTTTTGCAGAGTCTTATATCTTTGCCGTATACGCTTGCATGCATTTTCTTACAGCCACGGTCTTATGTCGTCTCCCTGTCTCTCCACACATGATGCGTCTCTAGCAGGTCTAGGAATGGAAGTTTGAACAGGTGATTAGTTCTGAGACAAATCTCATTAAACGCACATCACTACTAGGTTTTCTCTTCTTCCTCAGAGGGGGTCTCTTTTTCCTGAGACGTTGCCAGGTGAGGTGGAGTCCACTCCTCGTCAAAAACGGGTGAGAATAAATATTTTTAAATGATTTGATGCACAATGGAGTTGAAGATATGGCCTGATGTAGATTTATTATGCATCACAATGTACGATAATAGAGCTGCAGAACTCTTCTACCTGGTTACTGTAAATTGTTTTTATTTTCACAGGTACGACCTGCGTCCTATATCTGACAGAGGATTTGAACACCTGAAAGCCAGTTTATATGCTTGTATCTTTCCAACCTTATAATAGATAGAGATTCTTTTTAATCTGTACAATTTTTCACACATCGCAGTAGCAATATATGATTTTTGTGGTCCTGAAGAAAGCCTAGGATTAACTATCCCAATGGCCGAAACATGTTGACCTATTAATACAGTTATTAATTAAAACTGTTTTGCACTGTTTTTAGTGTGGGTAACAAGTGATACTCAATAAACAAACTTTTCTCTTGTGATCCACTTTAAATCTCACTCTCACTTTCTACGCACTGCGACCATCACTTTTAGAACTACCTCTTCACATCTGCAATATTGTGGAGATCTAACTCTCTTGAATACCTAAAAAACATCCATGAGCTCCCTTCTCAGCGCAAGAAAGTTGTAGCCCTTGGTTACACTACTGTGTAGCCAGGAGGATACCCAGATGATTAAGCATGTCACCTCTGGTGAGTGATGGGAATCCATCATTTTTAAAGGATTGTCCACAGTAAATGTGTTCTTTCCTGAGCTACATCTTCCCTCTGTTTATCATACCATTGAGTCACAGCTCTTTTATAGTTCATTGCAATCCCCCTTGATTCAGTAGACCTGCAGATCTATTTACGTTATTGTGAGATGGGACAGTAGTTCTGGAGCTCGCTGTATTCTGCCGAAGCTTTCTTGAGGAGGGGTCTGACTTCCACGTGTTTCCATGCATCCGGAAAGATGGCTTCAGTTATGGAGGAGTTTATAGGATGGTGGTGAACTGGTGGCTTGTTGCTTCTGAGGTTGAAGAGTAGATGGGGGCATGGGTTGGTGGGTGCCAATGAATGGATGGAGTTCATAAGGGTGGTTTTGTCAGTGTGCCAAGTGCTTCCCATGCGGTGAGCGGGTGGTTGCTGGTTGTGCTCGATTGGTTGCTTAAGAGGTCAGAGGGTTGGGGCTAAAAGTTTCTGTAGATAGATGCTATCTTGTTGTGGAAGTGATCTGCAAGGGTGTCACAGAGTTGTAACAAACCCTTTGTAGCATCTTGGGATAATGAAAGACTTTGAGGGGGTGGGGACGTCCCGTTCTAACCTCAACAATGCAGTTGCATTCAGCTTTTTTATGGCAGTTCATAGTTTACTGTGCTATACTAGAATTGTAACTTCTGAACTGCAAGCAACAAAAGGATTTATGTGATGAAAGCAGTAACTCACTGAGGTTTCCACATAAATTGCAGTTCTATAATCTACATGAATCAAAATTGCCACTAGTCAAATCTCTGATTTCTCTCCAGGAGGAGCACTAATCACCAGTTATATTGTCGTTTTTATTGTTGTCTGAAACTGCTGGACACCCAAGGTACTCCGCAGCAGGTGCTTTTCAATCCATAAGTTATTCTAAACTCAGCGCCCCCATCCCCGCAGCTCAGCAACAGATGCAGCTGAACCGGTAGCACCACCCTAAAGTCAGCCCTAGTTACCGCTTGTTGGCCACAAGTTCCGACATGTGTTACAAATGAATGAATAATTGACAACACAAGCTGAACGATATGTACTGTTTGATTGCAGCAGCATAGGAACAAACTACTTGGAGGACTGTGCAGAATGCATAAATACAAATAACGCCAACTCTCCACAAACTCATTAAACGGGAACTAATATAACCAAAGTCCAGAAAGAGCACTTTGTAGCATTTAACATTGACTTAAATACCTCAAAATGTTCTAATTGAAAACAGAATGTGAGAAGATGTAGATGGCTGCACGAGCGCTGCATATTGCAGAATTAAAAACACATCTTTTAGAAGGAAATGTTTATTTTCTCTAGCCGTGACTGACTCCTAATGTGCAGAACCCTCAAGAAAGATAGATCGATACACTAGCCAGAACAAATATAATGTATGCCAACAGATGAAAAGATTATAGAAAGACTAAATAGATGCAGAGTGACAGTACAATGGAAATCACATGGGTGATCTGCACTGTCTAGTCTACTGTGACTTCTACAAGAAGCATAGATAGTCTCTGTAAAAACGTGGCGAGATGAAGAGTACCCACCTTCTTAAAATGTCCAATGAAAGAGAGGCAAAGGAAACATCCTATCAAGACTGCAGGCAATACACAAAGTACCAAACAACACCAAAGAAGTAATCATTGATTAAATTGCTGGCTAAGACTGTGTATCTGCAATCAAAGAACACTGCGCATAGTAATAAGTGCCAGAGATCATAAAGAGAGAAACATAACACGTCCCATATAAGTACATTACGTTCCTACTGAACTGGATCCCTATCGTGATAGGCTCTACTGCCTCAGTGAAGAACCCAGCATCTGTTTTAATGCAACAACAGTGTTGTTATGTTATGCAGATTTGTGGCGCGCACTATCACCCATGAATGTATCCTAGTGCTGACCAGGTGTGAGCCTAGCCAAACATAGGGCCTAGTGGGATTACCCAAAAAGCTGGATCTTCAGCTTCTTCAGAATTCAAGAATTGAGTTGAAGGCAGGTCATTCCATGCTTTAGGAGCAATGCAGGAGAAGGCTCAAATGACAGTTCTGGGCTTCCCATTGTGAGGGATGTGTGCAAGTAGGAGTCTGGATGAGTAGAGGAGTCTGGAAAGTTTGTGAAGGCAGATTTGATTGCAGATTTGTTGTTAGGTCAGTGCACGGTCTGGATGCTCGGGTGGGCAGGGAAAGGAACAGGAAGTGTCAGGATTGAAGGCTTGACACACATAGGTAAGAGGGGCTGGGGACGAGATTGGGGAGGGGAATAGTCTTTTTGTGGGGGTCAGGGTAGTTTGTAGGACTTAGGGTTGCTGTGGGCTAGTGTTCCCAGAGTCAATGGCTCAAGGTCTGCTTTAGTTTTTTGCACATGGGAGTTACCAAGATTTGGCTGAAATTGAGGGTTGGTGTGGGCTAGGGTTCTTGAAGTCTAGGGTTCAGGGCTCATTTGAGTTTTGTGCATATTGGAGTTTGCAAGATTTGGCATGGATTTAGTGTGTTTTTTCGACGTGTTTTGGCTGACTTCTGCTTGTTTTTCAATGGGCTGGGTTGGGGTATCTTTGGATCAAAAGTGGAACCACTTCCTGGGATACGATCAAGATGTGGCTTGGTGTGGTAATCGTGGATAAGTTGGAAAAGCCTCCTTCCAATTTTCAAGAGGATCGACGTAGTGGAAAGGATCAAAACACAATTGTTTGCGACGGTCCGGTTTGCAATGTTATCCAATGGGCCCATTTTGGGGGTTTCAAGAAAGGCTTTTGGGGGGTTCCAGTTGCTCCAAATGAAAACGGCTTCTGTCTGATTGCTAGGGATGTCTACTGTGCCTGTGATTGTTTGGGAGGATATCGATCCTCAGGAAGGGTGGTTTTGGTTCTAGTTTTTAAATGGGAATTCACCTGCATTGGTTTCTATGGAAGGAGAGGTTTTGCACATATTAGGGGTGCTAAGAGAGGGTGTTTCAGGTGGTTCAGAAAGTATGTGCTTGGATGAATGAGTAACTGGGAACCTCTAGTTTTAATTTTAGCATACATATTTCTTTAAAAAACAAGCCTTTACAACGAATATCATTGTAAAGGCATCCGTGGTAATGGCATGGTAAATGAATGTGTGGTTAAGACGCATTCAAGGTTGGGACTGCACTGTAGAGGTATACGTGGTTCAGCCATGTATGTCTCAGTCATACCACCTTCTGGCGGATGTATGTAATGACAACGCGGGCTTTACCCCGCGCTGCTATTACGACGCATCCTTTATAACACAAGTCGTTACAACGACTTGGCTGTAGGCGCTGGATTGTGGAATAGTTTAATTTTCTATTCTAACTCCAGCCTACGTTACAGTAGGGAAGGTGTTGTAATAGAAAATTAAACTATTCCTTTACCAACAGCACCCTCCCGCGCAAGTCATTCTAACAACTTGCGTTGTAATAGCAGCGTCGTAATGGCAGCGCGGGGTAAAGCCCGCGTTGTCATGGCTGCTTACCCCTTCGGGCTGCTGAGTTTTGTTGATTCTTGCATAGAGAGTTTTAAATCCCAGCATAGAGGGTTTTCCCGAAGTTCTTGCTTGTGACTGGGGCACTTGTTACTATTTTCCAGCTGCTGATTGGGAACCATTTGAAAATCTTCAGAAACATCTTCAGAGTATGGAAGCATGATGTACTGATAACCTTGTCTTAGGCAGAGGAGAGGCACAGCTAGGGGCAACATGACGGCCTTTAGGTAGTTTTGATCGCAAGCTCTTGTATACTGGTGGCGCGATGTAACTTATTACTAGTCGGGAGTACCTGCTAACCGTAAAAATTCTGTAAGCGCTGTAAAGCGTAATACTCGGGAATCTGAAGGAGCGCCTTTTCACGGCTTTTACTTCATTTCCTTTTTTGGGAACTCCGACGACCGGCAACTCTGTGGGACATACTGTCGGAGTCACTGCCGGAGAAGCACTGGGAGGAGTTTGGGCGGAGGCTGCGTCGCGGCTCAGCTGGAGCCGCCATGTCGCTGCCAGGATCAGCTTCCCACAGAAATGCGGCAGTGAATTCCAGTATGTCGGGCAAACATCAGGACGTACTGCAAAAACACTCCAGAAACAGGGCGCTGCCGGCAGAGAACCTTATATGACCCCGGTAAGGAGGAGTGCGTAGGTTTTGCTTGAGGAGTGTGGTGACCCTGCTGAGAGCTCTAACAAAGGACAGAAAGGTCCGAAAGAGCATGCTCTGTAGTTAAGCAGAGAAGGGTGAGACAGGGCCTCACAAAAAGAACAGCACGGGAGATCAACAGGTACACCTTAAGGAGCAGAGGGGTCAGGGGTAAAGAGGAGCCCAGCGTCTCCTCTGTCAAAAATTCTCTCATCAAAGGTCAGATAGCCTCTCCACCAGAACAGTCAGAACCGTGTGAAAATCGCACGACGGATTTGAAACTAAATAAAACGGCAACAGAATCCACAAGTGTTAGAACAAACACAAAGAGACAAACAAAGAGGATACCGGAAAAAATAAAAGTCACCCCATCACTCCACTCATATTTTAAAGTGAAAGCCCAGGGCCCAACGGCCACAGCAGACTCTTGCACAGTACTCTCCGAATCTCAGCAGGAGAACCAAAATACTCAAGCAGGGATGGCATCCGGCACTAAGGAAGTAATCCCAAAATAGATTGTGTTAAAAAAAAGATATGATCCCTTACTTAGTATCGATGAAAACACCCCAAAGATCATGATATCGGTCAATTCGGTGTTCAGTTTTAGACAGTTGGTCTCCATCCTTTGGGTGATTTCTGTCATGCAGGCATTGAACCTGATCACGGTACTGGGAAGTCTTGTCTATGAGGGAGAGAATGAGTTGCATGTCGTCAGCATTAGAGAGGAAATTAATGTTGTGAGAGTGGATGATGCTGGCTAGAAGGATCATGTATGCATCGGAGAGGGTTAGGCCTAGAGAGGATACTTGCAGAACTCTGCAGATGAGGTCACTGATGTCCAAGGTGTACAGTGGCAGGCTAACTGACTTGGTCCTTCCAGTCAGGAAGGATCTGATCCATCAGAGTGTTTGTCCTTGTATTCCGATGTCGTGTGGGCATTGGATGAGGAGTGAGGCCGTATTGAATGCTGTGGAGAGGTCCATGAAGATGAGGGCCTCCATGTCTCTGCTGTCCAGAGTCATGCCGATGTCATCTGTGTTGGTTATGAGGGTAGTTTCCATGCTGAGGTTGGTTCTGAAACCAGACTGGGTGGTGTCAAGGATTGGTGGCCTTTGAGGGTATTCATGAAGCATCCGTTGCTGATTTTCTCTATGTCCTTGGCTTGGAATGGCATCAGGGAGATCAGCCATTAGTTTGCCAGCACTGAAAGGTCCATGGAGGGTACTTCCAGCTAGGATAGGACAGTGGTGTGTGTCGAAGCATCTGTGGGAGGTCACAGAAGAGGTGGAGGCATTCAGAATGGGTGTTAGCATTGTGATAATACGCTGCAGTTCTCTGTAGTAGGCATGATAAGGGCCAGGTACCGATGGGGCCCCTGAGTGGATGCACTTCATGGCAGTAGTCATCTCTTCTGTGGTGATGACAGGCCACGTGGTTAGCATTGGTTCTTTGGATAAGATTCTGGAGGCATTTGGGCAGGTCGTTTTGGTTTGATTGAGGGTTGTAGTTGCTGTAAATGGTGGTGAATTGATGCTGAAGAATTGAGAGAGATTGTTGCAGAAGTCCTACGAGGGTGTAATAAAGCTGGATGCAGCTATTGGTGAGGGAAAATCCTTCCCAATGGAGAAGATTTCAATGCTTTTATTGGTGCTGGCATCGATGCAGTCCATCAGAGTGGTGCTTTTGGTTTCAGGGGGGATTGAATATGCTTCTTTCTGTATCATTCTGCCTCATTCTCTATTTGCTCCAGTTACAGTGCGCAGTCATTAAATCAATATTTATCTGAGTTAGAGCATTATTTGACATCACAGCTCAGAATCAGAAAGAGGTAGACCCTGCTCAATGTTTCCAACCAGTACTGCTTGAAAATGAAGCTCTAACTGGGAGAAAACTCCGGTAAAATGAATTCAGTTTATCAACTGTGGCACATAAAAACAGGACCTTGCCTCTGCACGAGGGCAGAAGAGACGATCATGATACAACCCCTGATATTAGGTTGGGCAGTAGATAGCGAAACAGACCTACTTCCATGTCCTTGAGTGCAGCTGCAATTAGCGGTGCACAGCACGAAAAAAAACACAAAAGAGCTGTGCTGCCTCCGCTGCCTGTTTCTTTCTTTTGTGTTTGAGATGTCTAAATTTTATCCATAGAACTAGACATTTCTGTGAGTTACTGCTGTCTGCTTTTCATTTATTAACACAGCGGCATTCTGGGGCTTATGTGTGAAATTTAGACATGTCAAATGCAAAAGAAAATGCTCGGCCTTGCACGGAGCCAGCGCAACTGTTCATGATAGGGAACTTATGGCTCTATCATCATCCCTTTTGCTGTGCTGCATCAATTCATACATGGTCTGCGTGTTTGATTTTGCCAGCATTAGGGCGCACATTAGCTCTACCTGCCAGTGCAACTGTCTAGCTATGCTTCTTGAACAAGAGTTGATGAGAGCACACGTGATGTTGAACACTAAATCGGATTCCAGTCCAGAGTAACATTCTGGACGCACGTTCAGCCACCTGTCACTATCGTACATTCAACATTATGCAGTTGTTTTTAACATTCCTGCACTGTTAGTGTCTCTTAGTGCTCTAAAATCCCCCAATAGACATCATGTAGACATTATTAGAAAGACAGAAAATAAATAATGAAGTGTTTACTTCCATTTCTATTTCTGTCCCTATTTACTGTCTACTTGCTAGGCTCTCCCGTCACCAATTCATGGCACCCCGTCTCCGTTTTGACCACCACAACTTTTCAATTAGCGCCATCATTAGTAATCTCTTTTTGGATTTCCTGCTATGCCCATCTTTACTTCTGTCGAAAGCCACTGTTTTCTCCACCACTACAAAGCTTTACAAAAACTACTACTTATTCACTAACCTCATTACCTCCTCCTCCAGTCTCCCCGTCCCATTCCTTCACAGTGACAGCTAGTCTGCTCCACAGAAACCTATAACCTAGCTGAGCTTTTGCACTTCCCCCAATATGGCGTCACTATCATGTGCCAATAAAGAGGGAAGTGCCTGACAGAAACATCCTGTTCTTTTTTTTCTGCCGGCGGTCGCCTTGATGCCTAGCTGAGCTTGGGGTAAGTTCCCTGTTCCTTTATTATTTATGTATGTTTTGTCGGGCGGCCGGCATTAGCGGCCGCCTTTGTTCTTGTTTACTTGCCACCGCGCTGCCTCACTCTGCATGGGTTTTTCAGCGGTTCGCACTAGCAGCCGTTCCTGGCTCACGCTCTCACCTTTGATGCCCAGCCTGCTTCAGCGGCCGTTTTTCATTGTTTCCCGGTCCCGCGGCACCCTGCTTTAGCGGGCGGGGATTGCTGGGTTATTTCCTGCAGCGCGCTTCCTGGGGGCAATTTCCGGCCCCCTTTCCCTGGTTCCACGGGAGCTCGGGTCCTCGGGACTTCATGGCTGCCTTTGAAAGGGGTCCTTGTTTTTTGTTTTTTGTGCTTGTTTGTGCCTGTGTTTGGTGCTTGGGACTTTGCAGCATGGATTCGGAATCCTCTTTCTCTGCTGCTCCTCTTGCTGCCCTGCGCCTCATGATTAATGAGGCGGTGGCTGCTGCTTTCCTGGCTCGGGACGTGGATGGCCCTCCTCCCAAGGTGCCTCGTGGTTCAGTGGATCCACAGGCTGTTCCTGATGAGGAGCTGGGTCCTGATGAGGATGAGGGTGTTCGTAGTCGTTTTGTTCAGGGTGCTGAGCTCTCTGAACTGTTCTCTCATGTCCAGGACAATTTGGGATTTTCTCCTCCCGCTGATGTTGTTCTGGAGGATGATTTCTTCACGCAGTATGTCCAGCCTGCTGCTGACTCTTTTCCTTTGCACGGGGCTGTGCGCAATGTGCTGGCTCACGAATGGATGGACGTGGATAAGTCCACCTTCCCTCTAATTTTTTGTCCAGGCGTTACCCTCTGGAGGGTTTTTCTTATGAATTTCCTCAGGCTGTGAAGATCGACAACTTGATGGCTGGTCTTTCTTCTCAGGGTTTGGTCCTCTCGGATGACACCCTTCCTGGGGACGCTGTGGATAAGCGTGTTGAGGGGCGGTGAAGCGTTCTGCCACTGCCTATTCTAACTGCATGGTCCAGTCCCTCCTCAAGGATTTTCAGTCCCTATCCCTTCTGTTGCAGGACGGTGAGGATGCCACGCCTCTTTTGTCTTTGATGGAGTTGCAGGTGCGATACTTGTCGGATATTTACTTTGACAATTTGGGGGCGGCGGTGGCTGCTTCTGGTGCTTCCATCGCTGCACGTCGTCATATCTGGATGCATTCCTGGAAGGCTGATTCTGCCCAGAAGTCTGTCCTCCTTAAGCTGCCTTTTGGGGGTTCCAAGGTGTTTGGTCATCACCTGGAGGGAATGGTGAGGCAGTCAGTGGAGAACCGCAAGCTTGTGGCTCCGGTCCGCCCTCCTTCTAGGGGGCGAGGTTTTGGCTACCGTCGCGCTTTTGGGCCTCCTGCTCGTGGCGCTTCGCAGCCCTTTCGTGGCAGGGGTCGTGGCCAGGGGGCCCCTATAGTTGCCAAGTCCCGGGCCCCTGCCAGTGTTGCTGCCACCGCTTCCTCCTCTTCCCAATGACTGTCTGCCTTTGCCGGTTGGAGGTCGCCTGGGCAGTTCAGACTGTGTCGGAGGGTTGCCGGATAGAATTTTCCTCTCCTCCTCCTCCGGTTTTCGTTCTGACTCCCCTGCCCTGTCTTCCTCTGTGAAGGGAGGCGTTATTGGCCGGTGTGCGACTCCTGTTGGAGAAGAAGGCTATTGTGGAGGTTCCTTCACTGGACAGGGGCAGGGGTTGCTATTCGATCCTCTTTCTGGTCTCCAAGAAGGATACTTCGGATCTTCGTCCTGTTTTGGATCTAAAGCGGGTCAATCGCTTCGTTGTCCATCGCCCGTTCAAGATGGTGACTCTGCAGTCCATCCTGCCTCTAATGCTTCCTGGGGGCTTCCTGGTGTTCCTAGATCTGATGGATGTGTATCTGCACGTTCCTGTCCATCCGGCGGACCAGCAGTTTCTCCGATTTGCTGTGGGTTCCCTGCACTACCAGTTCTGGGTGCTCCCGTTCGGCCTTTACTCGGCGCCAAGGATTTTCACCAAGGTCTTGGCCCCGCTGGTGGGTATTCTTCATTCCAGAGGGCTGCTGGTATTTCCCTATCTGGATGACTGGTTGATTGTCTCTCCTTCTTTTTCTCAGGCTCTGTCAGATGTGGACCAGGTGTGTCTTCTCCTGGGTTCTTTTGGGTTCCTCATCAACCACCGGAAGTCCTCCCTGGTGCCCTCCCAGTCCCTGAAGTTCCTGGGGGCTCTCTTCCGCATGGATCTGAACTTGGTGTTCCTCTCTCAGGAGCACCAGTTGAATTTGTTTCGTCACCTTTCTTGGCTTCTGTCCCAGTCCCATGTGTCTGCCCGTCTCTGGTTGAGAAGTCAGGGGGAAATGGCGTACACTTTGCATCTCCTTCCGTGGGCCCGGCTGCATCTGTATCCCCTGTTGCATCATGTCCTGTCTCACTGGGATCCTGCTTCCCTGGATTACGAGGCCCTGATTCCTGTCTCTGCGGAGATTCGGGTGGATCTCCAGTGGTGGTTGTCCCCTCAGTCTCTTTCCCGGGGGTTCGATCTCCGGCCGCCTCGGTCTGTGGTTGTGATGTCCACGGATGCCAGTGCCTTGGGTTGGGGTGCTGTGCTGGGTGCCTCCAAGGCTCAGGGTCGGTGGTCCCGTTTCGAGTCCCTCCAGTCCTCGAACTGGCAGGAGTTGAGGTGGTTTGGTTGGCTCTTCAGTGGTTCGTTCCTCTCTTGCGGGGTCAGGCGGTCTCGGTAGAGACAGACAACCATGTGGTTCGTGCTTATGTGAATCACCAGGGGGCATGTGTCGCTCTCTATTTCTCCTCTCCCGGGAGATCGAGCTTTGGGCCGAGTTGCATCTCCTGTCTCTGACGGCGGTCTATCTTCCGGGGATGGAGAATGGGCCTGCAGATTATTTGAGCAGGGTGTTCCCCTCGTCGGTGTCCCTATGTCTCCCCAGATCTGTTCGATCTCGTTGTCCTCTGTTTCGGCCGTCCTTGGCTGGATCTTTTTACGTCGGAGGCTTCTGCCCTTCTGCCTCTGTTTTGCAGCATAGTTCCCTCTCGGTTGGCATGGGCCACCGATGCCTTCTCGATTCCTTGGTCGTCGGGCCTGCTGTTTGCCCTCCCTCCGTTTGCCTTAATTCTGCTGGTCCTCCGGAAGATTCGGTTGGATCAGACGGAGAGTCTCCTGGTGGTGCCGGAGTGGTCGCGTCGGTCTTGGTTTCCCCTTCTCCTGGCCTTTTCTGTTTGCCCTCATTGGAGGTTTCCCCTGTGTCCCTCCCCTCTGAGGGCTCCTCTTCTCAGGATTGCCTCCCTGTGCCGCCTCCGGCTGGGGGTTTGGCACTTGAAAGGTTGAGTTTGCTGGGTCAGGGTTGCTCTCTGGAGGTTGTGCATTGCCTTCAGCTGTCGCGCCGTCCTTCCACCTTGCGGTCCTATGCCCGTCATTGGAAGCACTTCTCCTCCTGGTGTCTTGGGAAGGGTCTCTTTTCTGACTCCTGTGAGGCTGTCCGGGTGTTGGACTTCTTAAGGGATGGTTTCCTCTTGGGTCTTGCGGTTTCTTCACTGCGGGTGCAATGGGCTGCAATTCTTGTCTTTTGGGGTTCATCTGTGTCCTCTGTTTCCCCGTTGGTGGCTCGCCGTCTGTGAAGTTTGTTGCTTCAGCGGCCTGTTTCTCGCTCTCCTGTGCCTCCCTGGGATCTTCCCTTGGTTCTGCGGGCTTTGACGGGTCCTCCTTTCAAGCCTTTGGACTCCGTGGCCCTGAAGTTTCTCTCTGCTAAGGTCCTTTTCCTGGTAGCCATTACGTCTGGGCGTAGGGTTGGTGAGCTTGGGGCTTTTATGGCTTCTCCCTCCTTTTTGCGGTTTTGTGATGACAAGGTCATTCTCCGTCCCAGTCCATTTTTTCTACCTAAGGTGGTGTCTTCTTTTCACTGTCAGGAAGATATTGTTCTTCCGGTCTTTTTTCCGGAACCTGCCTCTCCTGAGGAGGTGCTCCTCCATTCGTTGGATGTGCTGAGGGCTCTCCGCATCTACTTGGATCGGACCTCTGGTTTCCGTAAGGTGGATTCCTTGTTTGTCACCTTTGGCCTCTCTGGTATGGGTCTTCGTCCTTCTTTGACCACCTTGTCCCATTGGGTTAAGGCTGCCGTGGTTTCTGCTTACGAGTCTGCCCACTGTCCTCTCCCTTCTTCTGTTCAGGGTAGGTCGACCCGGGGCGTTTCCTCCTCCTGGGCCATGTTCAAAGGGGCCTCATTGCGGGACATTTGTAATGCGGCCACTTGGGCCTCTCCCCATACTTTTGTTTCACATTACCGTCTTCAGTTGGGGATGGCGGCCTCTGCTGCCTTTGGTGCTCATGCCCTGTCTGCGGTACAGGGTTTGTAAGCCGTACTGTTTTTTTGTTGCTTAAAATGGACCTGTATCTTGTATTTTTTGGTCTGTTCTTACAATCACCGTGTGCTTGGGTATGGGCTCACTGTGAAGGAATGGGACGGGGAGACTGGACGAGGAGGTAATGCCCGGTTACTCACCGGTAATACTCATTACTCCGAGTCCTGGTCTCCCCGTCCCATTCCCGAATCACTCCCTCCCTCCCTGGGTTGTTTATGTCTTTGGGGTGATTGTTTTGCTTTCTTGGTTTCTTTTCTTTGGCATTCTCAGGATGTTTCTGTCAGGCTATTCCCCCTTTATTGTCACGTGATAGTGACGCCATATTGGGGGAAGTGCAAAAGCTCAGCTACATTATAGGTTTCTGTGGAGCAGACTAGCTGCTCACTGTGAAGGAATGGGATGGGGAGACCAGGACTCGGAGTAATGAGTATTACCGGTGAGTCACCGGGCATTACTCTCTCTCAAAGAGATCTCAAACAGTATGAAGTGCCATAAATGTTGGTGATATTTAACGCATGATGGAACTTTTAGGAGTTACAGATCACTATTTAAATGTTCCCCACTCCAGATTAGATAGCTTAAAAATTCAGGTTAGTGAGAATTTGGACATAGTGGAGAATAACAATTGGGTTAGTGAGGCGGAACTCAAATTTTTAAGGAATAAGAATGCATTAACAGCAGCAATTTATGGCCTCCCCAAGATTCATAAAAATATACTCCCGCCACCAATGCGACCTATAGTTAGCGGAATAGGATCATTGTTAGAACCTTTTAGTCAATACTTAGACACCTTTTTAAAACCACTAGTTCTTAAACAGAAATCCTATGTAAGAGACTCTGCTCATATAATTGCTATGGTCGAGGGCATCAGCTTCTGTAATCACACACAGTGGCTGGTGACCCTCGACTTAGAATCATTATATGCAAACATTCCGCAAGATGCAACGATCAAGGTCATTACTGACTTGCTTGAGCCAGAAGTAACTAGGGGTGCAAATAAAGAGTTTATTATTGAATGCATGTCACTGGTCTTAAAGAATAATCTGTTCCTGTTTGAGGAAGAGTTGTTTTACAGTGTAAGGGCACCAGGATGGGCGCAACTTGTGCACCGAGCCTAGCGTGCCTCTATGTTGGTAGCTTTGAGGAGAAACATGTTCACAATGAAGCGGCGCCCTTTTATGAAAACATCTTGATGTGGAGCTGCTTCATTGATGACATTTTCTTCATATGGGAAGGAGACGTAGAAACCCTTAGGGAATTTTTGGAATGGTTGAACCTAGGGGATCCCAATCTAAAATTTACGGTGAATTATGACACCTCAGTAGTCAACTTTTTAGATATTACCATAAAAAATACTTCTGGAACACTGTCCGTAGAGCTCTATACTAAGCCTACTGATAAGAACACTTTCTTACATTACGGGAGTTATCATCCCCGTGCACAGAGGGATAACATCCCATTTGGACAATTTCTCCTTTTACGGAGAAATTGTACCAATCTTGAAGATTTTTATAGCCACTCAGATACATTAAAGAGCAAGCTAGAAGCCCGGGGGTATCTAAAAAAATTAATTAAACACGCCTTTAGGCGGGCAAGATTTTATGACCGCGAAAGTATGATTGCCCATGATCCTGAAAAAAAGAAAAATAGGAGTACCACATCTGATAAACGTTTAGTTTTTGTCACACAATACTCAAATGTGAGCAATAAACTAAAAAATGTGGTGAACTCGAATTGGAATCTTCTTAATGAAGGCCAAGATGTAAAATTAGCAAAACCACTATTCACATTCAAGAAAAATGACAATGTAAGAAAAGATTTGATTAATACCTACAGACCTAGCAAACCCCTTACACAAGCTGACCTACAGATGAATAAATTGGTTGGAAATTTCAAGTGCGGAACCTGTAGTGTTTGTGACCATTGTTTGGTCACTAAACAGATATCACACAATAATTTTGTTATGACCTCAAAAAGTCATAATAACTGTAGGAGCAGCAATATCATATATCTTTTGCGTTGCCCATGCAATAAGATATATATAGGAGAGACAGGGAGAGAACTCAGACTTCGTGTTTTAGAACATCGATCTGCAATTAAAACTAGAAAAATCAATGCCCCGTTAGTAGAACACTATTTAGCAGCAGGTCATAAACACACTGAGATAGAGTGGTTTATTATAGAAAAGATTACAGGAAATTTAAGGGGTGGCAATACAGAATTCAAGAGAAAAAATAGAGAAATGTGGTACATCTCTATTTTAAACACCATAACACAAGGATTAAACTCGAAAGAAGACTGGATGAGATTAACAATCTGAATTGATTCAGTATATAGTAAGGTATGTCATAATATGACTTATACCCAGATAGGAATCATAGAAACTGTTAAATGTGAAACGTCTTGCCGATTGGTGTAATCAAGTGCAGGGGAACAGGGCCTGTTTATAAAAGTAACTGGATAATATGTATTAAAATTAGAACTCTGGATGATACTTAAAGTTATAAATTAAATTACATACATCATAGGAAACTAGAATAATTTAGGAAGGATAACAAATGAATGGAGCGCGCTAATAATGAAACTTTCACTTTAAACCATAACTTCGCCATGGTCGCTGTATCACAAATTAATAATGTGTCACGAACTGCGACTAACTAAGTAGATAAAATACATATGAATTGTTTCCCTCCGGTAATTATTTGCGAAAGTAGAAAGTAGTACCGTTTCCCTTTAAAGAAATGCGAGGGTCGAAAAAAGGTCCGGTTTCCTTTAAGAAGAAACCGGAAGGAAAGAAGCGTCGCACTACAAGCAGTGCGCATAAATAGCACGTATGAAATAAGGAAGTTCTTTCTCTGAAATCGGAAAACACGATAACGAAAGTAGGCTGAACGAGAGGTCGAAAACAGGAGCCATACGGGTAGGTGACAAAATATAGTGGTCAACGGTTTAGGTAGTATGTAAAATGTATGGGGGTTCGAGTCAGTTAAAAAACAGCAGGCATTGGTAAAGATAGGATGCTGAGAGAAGAATGGCCGATCCGTTGGTTTATGATGGCAATGTGTACACTATCAAGGAGCCGTTTCGAGTATCGATAAGGTAGCTGAAGTAAATTACGTATAAATAAACAAACGGAGCAAATAACGGCAATCTCCACTTTGGGTTTGTTTATAAAAAGAACTGAGAGGGACATATGCACAATACACAGGAGTACTCCCAGCAGGTATAAGTATGGTATTCATAAAGATACAGTATGTTACTATAGGGGGTATAATATTAAACAAGGAGAATGAGCTATGGGGCCTGTGCTTTAATTAACTTGTGTGACAATAGTGAAAAGAGAGTACCCATAATAGCGTTATGTATCAAAATACGGGCCCTATTGATTGAACAATATAGAGAGGGAGAAATAAAGGACTACATGTAAATAATGGGCTATGCCGCACCATATTAATGAAAATAAAATAGCGATAGGCTAAAGGCTATTGTATTAATTCAACAGCTACCAGGAAGATGTAAAGTTTCATTTTGGTATAATGGTTGTGGAAAATTAATAAGAGGGACAACAATAGGGTATAATTACAAGGGGAAATAAAGTGGTTTTCATATTAGAAACACACTAGGGCATATGAATTAGAATTTATTGTTTTATTTTTAACCCTGTGGTTAATAACACCGCATCAAGAACACCCTTTGAGAAGAGGACTGAGAACGAGAAGTCTAGGCATCAGCAAACAGAATATCTTCACATGAATGATTTTAATGGACAACTAGATATAGGGTAAGCATAAGCAACGTGACCGTGGGGATAATAAAGGATAGTTAGTATCCATTTAAATATACACATAAAAGAGTGTTTTTCAATAGATATATCCAACATATGCCTTTCCATAGGTAAAGATAAAGATTTTAAAGAATTACAACTACCATTAGAAGAAGATACAAATACAAGAATACAAGAACCAATAATTATGGAGAACGATAGTGAATTATCCTGAAGATAGTCTGAGGTGAGCAATAACCCAGATGTGAGTTGTATTTATGAATCCCAATAGGGGTGAGAATGGTGTTCTGACTTTGACTCTCCAATATTATAGGTTGATACAAAACCATAGGGAGTGAGCAAGTTGATTGTAAACAACAGAGGAAAAGATCTAACAATAGGATTGACGAACTGGCTATCCTATTAAGGTAATTCATGTTAGAATAATAATATTTTTAATGAAATCGATAATGAACTAAGATATAAAAATATCTAGTCCATCATAGAAATATATGAAATCATGAAACAAAAGAGAACCGTGTGTGGTGATTGTATAAATGGTGTATTAATGAGATATTGGAACATGCCCAATGGGTCCCTTTAGTTAAGTAATCAGGTGTTTCACAATAAAAGACGGCTGTATTTGAAGATTTTAAATATATTCAATTGTATTATTATCATGAGATTTGTATGTCAAATACTCTCTGAGAAGCATTTTTCACTGTAAAATAAGATGGTTTTGTCGAAAGTTTGGTTCTTTTAGAAAAATAGCATAAATAAAATTTTTGGTTATGTATAGGAAATTAACTGGAATATATATATATATATATATATATATATATATATATATATATATATATATATATATATATATATATATATATATATATATATATATATATATATTTTGTTAGATAGTGAACATTGATGACTGAGTGGAAGGAATTAAACATCTGTCCTGAAGATGGTGGGAGTAAACATATAGCTCCGCCGAAACGTGTCAACGCAAATACAAATTGTTAAATCTGGGACAGGACAACTAACATAGTAACAAATTGTTGTCTCATGTTTTTGTCATTAGTCAGCTACAGATGAACTAGCAAAAGGCATACGGTGATTTGCCTGGTAATAGCTTTCCTTCTTGTCCTACACAGTATTTTTAGCTGTTTAATATTTGCCATTATGTGTATACATTGTTTGATGTCTTTTTAAAATGTGATTATTGTTTTAGAAAAAATGTATGTTTTTATCAAATCTTGAATTTTTGCAAAATAAAACTTTTGTACAATCCACTTAAAATACCCGTTCTTGGAGCTGTTCCAAAGTATGAATGCTGAGTGTGTGAAATAAGTAACTGATTCTGTCATTAGTCCACAGGGTAAAATATTCTTACTAATACTGTAACTGGTGCTCTGACCCTTTCTGGATCTTACGAGCCCCTCTCCTTGGTTTACAAGATATTCAAAGAACACAAAGTAAATGTGTACTTTTTATAGCTTAAGCTCATCTTTAGGTACCTTTCCTGTGCAGATTTATCATATACTAATTGAGCCCCACTGCCCTCTCCATAAAGTTGGTGCACAGACTACTATAGCTCTGTAGAAAATAAAAGTACTAAAAAGGGATTCCCAAGTTAGCAGGGACCCTGACCCTTCGCTTCCCTAGGGAAGGACCATTCTCCATATTTTGAGACACCCACCTGCCTGGTGGGGATCTCAATGCTTTCGATGGAAAAGTTAGTGCAGTGGTTGCACCGAAAGTAGAGGAGATTCCCTAATGAGCGCCATGTTTTATTTGCACCACTTTGCAAAATGTCTTTGTTTTACTAAACAAATGGCAGGCTCCACCCGCACCAAGAGGTGTGGTGCCCTTAGTGGCATCTCGGCTGGAGCCGGTCCTGGCTTCCGGTTCAAGGGAGGTAGATGGCGCCGGAAGCAAAGGTGGGCAGGTATGCACCTAATCAAGGTGTGCAGGTGGCCCCTCCCCCCGATAAAGTATAAAAGTGGAGAACGAGTGGAGGAAGCTCTCTTTGTCCTCTCCAGCGAATGCCAAGACATCGGACCAGCAACAAGTTACGGCCTTGTCGTTCCACTGCGGGAACTAATCAACAAACTACCCGGGAGAGTACGATATCGGCGAGGGCGAGGGATAATAAGCTAGTTTGCTGTAACGTTTAAGGTGAGAGGGCCTCACAGCGTAGTCAAGCAATGAATTAGGGTTTAAAGTGTTTCAGCATGTCAAAGAAAAAGGGGCTAAGCCTTTGGTTTACAAAAGCAGTTCTCATGCCATCTCGGGGCATGAAGGTAGTAAGTGTTCCCAATTCCCTGGGGTATAGGTGGCCTGCGCACTGGCCTCAAAGGGGGGATGGCTGCAGTGATGTATAGGGATGGTGAGCTACACCCAGCAGAGCATGGCGCACTTTTTCGTCGGTCATGAGTTTGTTAATTATAACAGGCAGTGCTGGGCTTATTTCCGTCATTTGGTTAAAACAGCATGGTAACCTGGGGCACTGGGCTCGTGAGTAGGCTGGGTGCCCCTAGGATTTGCCTAAATGGGAGACAGCCATTACGACGTGGGCTTTACACCGCGCTACCATTACGACGCAGCCATCACAATGCAAGTCGTTACAACGACTTGCGCTGGATGGCGCTATATACTAAGGAATAGTATGATTTACTATTCCAACACCTTCCCTACTGTTACGTAGGCTGGAATTGGAATAGTAAATCATACTATTCCTTAATCCAGCGCCTACAGCGCAAGTCGTTGTAACGACTTGCGTTGCAATGGATGCGTTGTAATGGTAGCGCGGTTTAAAGCCTGCGTTGTCATGACATACATCCGCCTAAACGTGGCATCGGTAGCACATGAGTTGCTTGTTATAACTAGCAGCGCTTTTTAGGTTTTCGGCATTTTGGTTGAAACGGCATGTTAACCCAGGGCACTTGGCTTGTGAGTAGGCTGGGTGCCCCTGGGATTTGGTGCATGATTTTGCAGGTCGCCAGGGGATAATAAGCACGAGGGGCGGATGCCGTGGGCACTGGGATCGTGAGTAGTTCCGGTTCCCCGGGTGTTTATCTTAGGAGCAGTGCAAAGCGAAATACCCGCTGGATTAAGAGCAGAAATAAGACATTTGGCAGATAAATGAATTCTCTTTTGCTTTCTCTAGTGCACTGGTACAGAGGGGGGCTTTTCAGGCGTTATAGTAGTTAGGATGCCACCAAAAGGCGCCCAAGTCAACAAAGATGCCCCAGCTACCACAGAGGTATATTTATCGCTATCAGCATTTTGGGAGGTCGCAAAGATGGGTGGCATTGAGTGGGCCTAGCGGACACTGGCTCAAGGGCCTGGAGCAAAACCACAACAAGAGGCTCCATTAGCCAAACGTACGAGAAGAATTCCAGCGTGTTACCAGGAAACACAGCAGGAACTAGCTAAGCAGGGCTCGGATGGGCAGGCCAACAGTTCAGGTGAGGCGGTGGTAACGGGCCGGCCCATGACAAAGGTAGACATTAATCAGGGCTCTGGCACAGTAGTGCCTAATGGCCAGACAAAAGGAGGGTCACCCCCAACAGCTGAGCACTCAGAGGACAATTCACCCATTACAGTTGGGGTCACAACTCAGAACAATGTACCTCATACAAATCAAGTACCGGCAAGTGCGCCTCAAATCTCGGCGGCACAGGGGGAGTGGCCGCAGGAGCCCAGGCCTTGGCGCAATCTCCTGCACTGTTAATAGCGCAGCAAAGCAGTGGGGTAGCACACATGTGGGTAAAATCGGGGGGTGCAAGCTCCGCTAGTGGTAGCTGCTACATCACAGGCTCCACACACTAATCCTGTCATCACTCGGCCGGGTTTGGAGCCACTAGTGCCACCAGTGGTAGTAGTGTCAGTGAAGACACCTATTTCACAGATCCCTATGCTTTATGGTTCTGCGACGCCAACTTTAGCCCCATCAGCAGGTATTACACGGCCTGTGCCTGCAGAAACTAGAGAGAAGATTTTCAGGGGGGAATATGTGGATGTTTTTGACCTTATTAATGCAGGAGTGGTCCCAGGGAAAATTAGAGCAGGCAAGGATGGGGAGTTCAAACAGAAGAAGTTTTGTGTTGAATGGTCCATTAAGAATTGGGTGACTGGTTTTGCCATTTATGCAGCAATTATGGTAGAGAAATTCCCAGCAGTGGCAGCTCAGTTGATTAGCTACATGTCAATGATCCATTCGGCAGCGGCAGAATTCCCAGGCACGGCCTGGCTGCAATATGACAACAGATTTTAGGCAAATGAAGGTGGTAAGGCCAGAGATGGCACGGGAACAGTGGGAGATTAACATATGCGGAATTCTACCTGGCACTATCATTTACCAAAACCACTCACTCCTTTTGAGGGGACAAAGGGACTTGGGACAAGAAACAGGCTTGCTGGCAGTTTAATAAAAACAAATGCAGTAGGGTGTCTACCTGCAAACTCAAATACCTTATGTTCCTTCTGTGGCGCACAAGGTCACCCAGAAAGCAAGTGCTTCAAGAAATTGGGAAAACCGAAAGAACAACATAACCACTCCCATACCCAGAATAGAGGCCGCAATCCCCAGCCATCATAGGAAACTACCCACACTCATACTTTTGCATGTCTTGGTTCATCTCCTCAATTGATACGATCATAGAGAAGAAGCTCATATGTTATACATGGGTTCAAATACGGCTTCCATATTCGGTCTAAAGCTCTGCCTTCCACAGTACCCCCACGCAACCAGCTCTGTCTTCTGCAAACTTGAGGTCCCTAGGGAAAAAATCATGAAGAATGTGGCACTGGGGATGGTGGCTGTGCCCTTTCAGAATTCTCCAAGACCAGATCTGGTGTGGTCTCCCTTTGGTTTGGTACCTAAACAAAGGCCGGGAAATACAGCCTAATTCACAACTTGTCATCCCCACTGGGATCTTCAGTCAATGACAGGTTAGATCCAGATCTATGCACAGTGCGGTACACCACATTTGATACAGCAATTCACAAATTACAGAGACTGGGTAAAGGCGCTCTAATGGCAAAATCTGATATAGAAGCTGCCTTTCGCCTCTTGACAGTGCACCCGAATGACACTAGGCTGTTAGGTTTTACATTTGAAGGGAATTTCTTTATTGACCGTGTATGCCAATGGGGTGTTCTATTGCCTGTGCTGTGTTTGAGACATTTAGCCGTTCTTTTAGAATGGGGGGTACAAGATCTGTTGTCATCGCAAGACTTGGTGCACTATTTAGATGATTTCCTATTTTTAGGTCCTCCAGGGTCACCGGCTTGTGGGAAGGCCCTGATGGGCTTCCAACAGTTGGCTGAAGCATTGGTGGTCCCACTGGAGAAGGAAAAAACTGAGGGTCCAGCGACTTGCATTAACTTTCTTGGGCATTGAAATAGACACCATAGTGGAAGGTGCAGGCTCCCACAGGAGAAGGTGAGAGCATTTAAGGCCTCCATAGATTAATGTTTGGCGGCATGCAAGGTGACACTGCACCAGTTACAGGTCCTGGTGGGGCAAATATATTTTGCTTTCAGAATAATACCCATGGGGAGGGCATTTTCAAGGACCATTGCCAGGGCAATGTCCAGTGCACAATCAAAACATCACCACACCAGGCTTTCCTCAGAGGTAAAAGACGACTTAAGTACTTCAAAGGAATTTTTGTTGGGATTCAATGGCTCTTTGCTGTGGCAGCAACTGGTGCAATCTAATGTGGAAATAGAATTTTACACAGACGCAGCAAGCACTGTAGGATTCAGTACGTTGCTAGGTACAAAGTGGTGAATGAAACACTGGCCGGCGGAGTGGGTCAGGATGGGTTTGACACGCAATGTAACATTTTTAGAGTTGTTTCCTTTCATTGTAGCATTACACATCTGGGGCGCCTTCCTTGAGAATAAGCGCATCGTGTTCTGTTCTGACAGTATGTCTGCAGTGATGGCGGTGAACAATCAGAGGGCCAAATGCCCTTGGGTACTTAGCCTGCTTAAAGAACTCATTCGTGGGTACCTCAAACATAATGTATATTTTATTGCCAAACATGTGCCAGGGGTGGACAATGCAGTAGCTGATTTCCTGTCTCGTTCTAAGTTAACAGAGTTCAGAGAACGATGGCCACAAGCTGACAACTGGATGGCATTCTTCCCAGAGGAACTATGGAAGCTTGCTGCCCCACTGCCCCCGAACTGATAGCAGATTCCCTTGCTCCCAAGACTAAGAGTATGTATGAGCAGGCATAGCTGATATATTTGGGATTCATACATAGTGCAGGAAAGCCAGAGAAATGTTCACTACAGGCAGTGATGCTATTCATAATAAAACAGAAAGAGAATATGAAATTGCTACCTCTTGTTAGGAGACAGTTGTCAGTGATAGCCTTTTTCGCAGGACAGGGGGGGTGGCGGATCCTACCAAGGACTCTCGGGTCAGACGGGTTTTGAAGGGTTGGGAACATTTGGCCCTGGGGGTAAAGGACGGCAGGAGACCTATTGACGCCAGTAGATTGTGAGGTATTTTGGGGGTTTTGCCGCAGGTTTGCACATCCCCTTATGAGACACATCTACTGAGGTTAGCATATTCGCTGGCATTATTGGGGTTTTTCTTAATTTCTGAACTCATACCGGCCTCAAAGATGGATAGGGAGGGAGGTATGAGAATAGCAGATGTAATAGTATCAGCAGACAGTTTGCAGGTCAGGGTAAGGAAGTCAAAGGCAGATCCTTGGGGCAAAGGAGCATGGGTGCAACTAAGGGCAGCTCATGGTACCACTTACTGTCTAGTGACATTGATCCAGGCATTCCTCCAAATATGTCCAAGAGAGGGGGATACTAGGCTGTTGATACATGCAGATGGTGCCCTCTTGACAAGATTTCAGTTCACATGCCTATGCAAGCGCTCCCTGACGTTATTGGGAGTAGGGACATCGCTTTTTACCTCCCACTCATTTCGCATTGGGGCTGCCACAACTGCAGCCTCCTTAGGTTTGCCATTTGAAGCCATTAAAAGGATAGGCAGATGGAAGTCATCCTCTTTTTAACGGTATGTTAGACCTCAGTTAGTGTAGGCAGCTTCTGGGTTGCAGCGGCGCGAGGGGCCCTCTGCCTAATCCTGTTTCCTTCTCTGTTTCTTAACTTCCCTCTGGCCTTCAAGAGGCAGTGGACGCAGGTATGCTGGTGTGGCCATTCTTTTATTTGCATAGCAGGGTGGTTTTTTCGCGAAGCAGGGCTGGAGAGATTACAGAGGGCGAAGGGAATAAATCACTACTGCACTTACAGAGGGCATTGGACAAGGGCGGCATACCCATACAGGATGTGCTGTTGATCCATTCGGGGGGCAATGACATGATTCCCGCGGGCCTAAGGGGGGTTAAGGAAGCACTCTTCTCCATGATTTTACAGGTGAAGAATTCCCTGCCGGATGCGATGATATTCTGGTCGGAGGTAATCCCATGCTGGGTTTGGGCTAATAATGCTCCGTTGACAGCAGTGAATAGGTCAGTGAAAAATGTAAATCAAGCAGTGGCTAAATTACTGGCTGGCTCACCACTGTGTACCATTAGGCACAACCTGATACAGGCCACTAATGCAGATTTATACTTAACAGATGGAGTTAATTTGTTTAGCACAGGGCTTGAAATTTTCCTACAGAATATTCTAGGGGCCATTTCATTGGAGCTGGGTGGTCGGCTGGATGGTCAAGCGTTGGTTGGGGGAGGGCGAGAGCGCCGGTAAGCTCCTATTCCTGGGGCGGGGTCCCGAGCAAGAGAAATGGTGAGAACTCCATTTTGGCATGGACTGTCTGGCCCTGGGACAGGGCGGGCCGTCAACGGGGGTTTGGGACTGACCTGTTGGTGGCCCTGGACTCTCCTGCCCTACCTGAGATACCGGTGTGTGTGTAGCAAGAAACTTTGGAGAGGGTATCTGTTGTGCAGGTACCCTGTGGGGCCAAGGCGTTAAGCAGTGCCCAGGTGGTAGTATCTCTGGGAGGGAGGACTGGTAGTCATCCCAGATAAAAACAGTACAAGTTGGTTGTGGCCTGCATCAAAGTGTGTCTCTGGAGATCCTGAAATGTAAATACAATCTCAACCTCCTGGCAGAAAGGTATTCTTCACAAGCCTAATTTCTTTCTCTAATATGTGTGTTAGTTTTGGTTTTTCGTATAAAAATTGATCAAGTGTTGACAGTCAATCAAGAATTAAAGATTGCGTTATTTGAAGGTGTAATAAAAGACTATGCAGTCTGATGTTTTCTCTGGGGTAAAGGGGGTGAGGTGGACATATTTTGCTGGGGTGACTCGCGCCTTGTATGCACACTAACAGAAATGTACCTCGCTTCCAGCGTTTTTTCTCAATGGATCCCAGGGCAATTGTTTGAGTTTCCTGATTGGAAACACCATGCCTTGCATTTAGAACACAGGCATGGAAATCCAGTATGTCACCCCTTCTTGGTTAGGCTTAGACTCTGCCGTCAGATGCCTAGTGGTGCTTACCCCACCTCTAAATGTGGCATGGGAATCGCACGTTTAGGTGAGATCCTTTTTGGTGGATGGTCCAGATCCACCAAACTCAAAATGAATCCCTTTATTCCTGCTTCTCCATAATGTCACCCTAACTGGATTGACTAACTTTATCTGTAGGATAAATATAGTAGCAATCATAAATGTACATAAGCTAAAGAGCTGTTTTGTTTAATGTATTATTCATTTTATTCACTTATTTTCTGGCATAACTTTCCCTTCCCCAGAAGTGGATACCATACAACCTCACCTAATAATATTGATCTTTACACTCTAAAGCAATATTAAAAAAGAAAAAGAATTGTTCATATGGGAACAGGGTCTCTAAGGTGCAGTGGCTGCCTTTTCTTTTTCAAAGATCTTAAAGAGTACACTTTCATAAGTCTTATTCATTTTACAGGTGAATAAGTATATGTGTTCTCAACCATTCCACAGTCATTGCAATTGCGGCATCAGCAAAGTGAAAGAAAGATTGACTACATCAGTGAAACCCTCCGTTTATGAGGCAGTTTGCTGGGCAGTAGCAGTGATGACCTCATCTCCAGCTACCTTACTACCGTCGCACAAATCTTCTGCTAATCTGTTGGCAGCTCAAACTAGTTCCATGAGGATTTCTTTAGCCAATATCCCTTGTCTATCATCCTTTTCCAAAATTTAAAGAAGGGGTCTGCTTGCCCCAGGCAATGTATCATCAGCAGAAGCAAAAAGGCTATACATTTTATTTAAAATGCCCTTTTTTGGCACTGAGTGGATACCGACCAGTCAATGAGTCTGTGTGTGTGACTCTGGGGCCCACCTTTCTTGTCCGCAGAACCACCACTGGCCTTTAGATTGTCTTCACTACTGTATATGTCCACAGCACATGTAAAAGCACAGTACTATTGTGTCAACATCTCAGACTTCCCCTGGATTCATCCATTAGTGGTTTTGGGTGTGGGGTTAAGGTAGGTTCTATTAAGCATCCTATAATGTATCAATCAGAATCTGGCATTGCCCGTTACCTGCTTCATCTTTTCTAATACTTTTTTTCATTTGCCATTTAACTGCATGCCAAGAATATCCTCCCAACTGTCTCGAATGCGCAGTGTCAATGGATGTTTTTTTTCAACCATGGCTCATATGAGGCTGAAATCAGTCTGCCCCTTATATTAGAGTTACAAAAGTAGAAAATGTCGGTGATGAAGTATCCTGCCATGAAAGCCCTCTTTGCAATTCTTGATGCTCGGATCAATTTAGCATAGAGAAGAGCAACTGGATGAATGCAATACTGAATTCTGTCTAAGCGTCAAGCAAGGTCAAAAAGGTGCCATTCATATCTATGTCTTCCAGTCCCCTACAACCTCCTCTGATCCATTCTGCCATCTTGTATTTCTGCGTCAATTTGGAGAAGGACAGGTAGTTCCATATGGTAAAGTTAGCCAGGGAGGGGGTACTTTTAATAATTATTTTGGCCACCCAGATCCAGATTGTGGACATCGAAGAAAGTAAGTGTGGTATCTCAGGGTGCATCTTGTGCAGAGTCAGAAACAACTCCTGAAGAATATGTTTAGGGGACACCTTGAAACATGTCGATAAAATATTAGGGACAGTAATCCTTATATTAACCCTTTTTATCCATACCAACTAGGAGCAAGAATAAAACATTAGCTCACTAGCTAGGTATTTTAGCGTCACTTTACTCCACTCCCCCAACACTGCACTACATATTTTTCACATGTAAGTGCTCCTAAGTAATTTCGCAAGTCGCAGCACACCCCAAACAGTAGCTGTGTAGGATGACCCCAATGATGAAGCATGTCACCTAGGGGAAACCCTGGGTGAGTGAGGGGCCTAAAGAAAAGTATTCTTCTTTTCTCTGTACAGGGGTGTGTTTTAGCGCATTTCCTGATATCCACGCTCCTCAGATTAGGTACAGCGCTCCATGATTTACGGATTCGTGTTACATTACATATATTTAGGAGAGTGAACCAAACCGTAACCTCCTTCGCTGTCCAAAGTACATTAGCCACTGTGGGTGGCAGGCAGACAGGGATCTCTAAAGTGGTACACAGTCCTTGACCCAAGGGGAAGAGGCAAGGTCTTCCATTGACTATGTGGCTGGTGGGCCCCCCAGCAGGCTCTAAATGAGCCTCTCATTGTTAAGGTGGGTACAGCGGTGCATACAAGGAAAATTGGGCACAGGTTTAGTGGTGAGAAAATTAGGCCTCAATGTTCTGTTCATTGTCTGTCCCAACCCTGGTGCTCTCCTGTTCTCCGGCCTAAATGTGTGTAATAAGTCCACCTGTTATTTATTAGGGATCTATATGTCATCCTGTCATACATGATAATTATCTTAAGTTGATATCATGATAGTTAATTTGTGGAAGCCATAGTAGTTTCCCACATTGAGCACTTCATGTCTACTTATTTTAAAATATTGAAAAAGCTGTTAACATTTCAAAAATGCAAGGCATTCAATATCAAGCCATGAGATTTATTGCCTAGTGCCCATGACCTTCCATGATTTGTAAAGCTTCTTGTTGGCAACCCTACAACTGTGAAGCTGCGTACGCTGAGAATATTTTGCTCATGTATCGCTTAATGGTAGCAGCATTGGAGTAATCTCTCTATTTTCATTAATGCTCTATTTACTCTATTCATGGTCTCCTCTCATTAAAGGCGAAGACCCAGTCAATGCTTAACTTTTACAGGCTATGAGATCTCTATCTCACTCATATCATAAGAGACAGACCCTTTCATTATGTGTACAATATATTTGAACTTTTGGCAGGACTGTAATCTGATAGGACTGTGATAAGAAGCTTTTTTATTTTCTATTGCAAATAAGAACATTGGTATTACATATTTACTAGTTTTATCAATGGGAAATTAACTGAGGGATGTTCATTCCTCTGACTTTGACTGAAAGCCTTGGTCATAGCTTTTCCATTGGCTGATTGTGTGAGGCAGGTATCATTTCATGTTATTGACCAAGTAATTAAATAAATAAAACAATTTACCTTGCACGCGCTGCATCGCCAACTCAGCGATGCAGCGCTCGCAAGGTAAATTGTTTTATTTATTTAATTACTTCCCTTACTCCTGTTCGTCATATGTTGGACTCCACTACCCCGCAGCCTTCCCATCCCCCGTCCCGCCCGACCACCCTGCAACACTCCCTCGACGAGTCGCCACTGGCTAGACGGCATGACAAGAGGAAGATGTACATAGAATGCATTGCCTCTCCTACTAGGAACACGTACTAAATAGAAAGGCATAGAACATGTTGCAAAACCCGAATGTTGAATCATCTCAAGCCAATAGAAAAGAATCTTCCGTCTTCTCTCTCGATTCCCGCAGAAACCAGTCCTAGGAAGCTTGTTTCCGGTCCAGGGAAGGCATGGCTTGGCAGTTCGGCTGGACTGTTCCCATGAGGCACAGGGTTAGACTGATTTGCATATGGCCATGTCTGAACTGGGGTGGCAGAGTGGGCTAAAGAACGGTGATGGATTAAACCCAGATCTGTTGACTGGGTGTGAGTGTTTGATTGGTTCAGATGCTCCGTGCATCACCACCCCCTTTTGTACCGCTTTGTTCGCCATAAGTTGGCAGGGTATGCTCAGACGTGAGTCCTTTGCTCACTTTGCCACTGGATTCAAGCAAGCCTGGCTGAAGACGGCTGTAATGCCAGAAACCGGTCCTAGGAAGCTTGTTTCCGGCCCAGGGAAGGCATGGCTTGGCAGTTCGGCTGGACTGTTCCCATGAGGCACAGGGTTAGACTGATTTGCATATGGCCATGTCTGAACTGGGGTGGCAGAGTGGGCTAAAGAACGGTGATGGATTAAACCCAGATCTGTTGACTGGGTGTGAGTGTTTGATTGGTTCAGATGCTCAGTCCATCACCACCCCCTTTGGTACCGCTTTGTTCGCCGCCATAAATTGGCAGGGTATGCTCAGACGTGAGTCCCTTGCTCACTTTGCCACTGGATTCAAGCAAGCCTGGCTGAAGACGGCTGTAATGCCAGAAACCGGTCCTAGGAAGCTTGTTTCCGGTCCAGAGAAGGCATGTCTTGGCGGTTCGGCTGGACTGTTCCCATGAGGCACAGGGTTAGACTGATTTGCATATGGCCATGCCTGAACTGGGGTGGCAGAGTGGGCTAAAGAACAGTGATGGATTAAACCCAGATCTGTTGACTGGGTGTGAGTGTTTGATTAGTTCAGATGCTCCGTGCATCACCACCCCCTTTTGTACCACTTTGTTCGCCATAAGTTGGCAGGGTATGCTCAGACGTGAGTCCCTTGCTCACTTTGCCACTGGATTCAAGCAAGCCTGGCTGAAGACGGCTGTAATGCCAGAAACCGGTCCTAGGAAGCTTGTTTCCGGTCCAGAGAAGGCATGGCTTGGCAGTTCGGCTGGACTGTTCCCATGAGGCACAGGGTTAGACTGATTTGCATATGGCCATGTCTGAACTGGGGTGGCAGAGTGGGCTAAAGAACTGTGATGGATTAAACCCAGATCTGTTGACTGGGTGTGAGTGTTTGTTTGGTTCAGATGCTCCGTCCATCACCACCCCCTTTTGTACCGCTTTGTTCGCCATAAGTTGACAGGGTATGCCCAGACGTGAGTACCTTGGTCACTCTGCCACTGGATTCAAACAAGCCTGGCTGAAGACGGTTGTAATGCCAGAAACCGGTCCTAGGAAGCTTGTTTCCTGTCCAGGGAAGGCATGGCTTGGCAGTTCGGCTGGACTGTTCCCATGAGGCACAGGGTTAGACTGATTTGCATATGGCCAAGTCCTAACTGGGGTGGCAGAGTGGGCTACAGAACGGTGATGGATTAAACCCAGATCTGTTGACTGGGTGTGAGTGTTTGATTGGTTCAGATGCTCCGTCCATCACCACCTCCTTTTGTACCGCTTTGTTCGCCATAAGTTGGCAGGGTATGCTCAGACGTGAGTCCCTTGCTCACTTTGCCACTGGATTCAAGCAAGCCTGGCTGAAGAGGGCTGTAATGCCAGAAACCGGTCCTTGGTAGCTTGTTTCCGGTCCAGGGAAGGCATGGCTTGGCAGTTTGGCTGGACTGTTCCCATGAGGCACAACGTTAGACTGATTTGCATATGGCCATGTCTGAACTGGGGTGGCAGAGTGGGCTAAAGAACGGTGATGGATTAAATCCAGATCTGTTGACTGGGTGTGAGTGTTTGATTGGTTCAGACGCTCCGTCCATCACCACCCCCTTTTGTCACCACCCCCTTTTGTACAACATAAAGTGAGTTGGCATAGTCAATGTGGGAGATGACTAAGGCCAGTACTACTTGGGTCAGGGCTTCTGTAGTAAAGAATCTACTGATCTTCCTGATCCTTCGAAGCTGAAAGAAACTGGAAGAAACCACTGTCCCAATCTGGGCTTTCATAGATAGATCATTGTCGACAGTGATGCCCAGACTTTTGATTGAGCACACAGGGAGTGGCGGGTTTCCCAATTCGATGGCCAGAAGTTGGAGTTCCAGGGGTTAGTTGGCCCGCGGATTAGGATCATCTCCGTTTTATCGGGGTTCAATTTCAGTTGGTTACTATTCATACACTTACTTATAAATTGTATGGTGAATTGAAAATTGGAAACACAAGATGCAGACTGATCGATATCAAATATCAGTTGAAGGTCGTCGGGGCGTTTTCCAGCATCAGCACTAAAGCACCAGGAGGCGCTTAAAAACGCCTTTGACTACAACTGAAGTTGGTCCATCTTAAGGTACTGTCGCATGATACACTGTGGGCCAAACATTCGTTTGCCTTGGACCTTTGGACCATCATAGTACTCTGCTTACCTAGCCTATTATTTGTACCCTTGAGACTCATTAGGCCCTGGGTGAAGAGTAGGTTTTTGGGCTGGGTGAGGTCATTACTTGCTTGAGTATAGACAGCCCTGTACTATTGCACTGAGATTGATACAGGACAATGGGGAAGCAGAATGCATTGGAAGAGAGTGGGGAGGGAATTGAGGGAGGGCCAAAGCGTAACATCAGGAAAAAGGCAAAAAATGCACGAAAGGTTATCGCTAATAATTGTGTCATGGATCGGATAGACACATTGATTAGTGAGTGTGAGGACATCCTCGAATCAGCCCCCCTTAAACCTGTAAATAGTAATTCCAAACTTCAACAGAAAGAGAAGATTCAGGTAAATCGTGTACAGTTGGCTATCCCAGACATGTTCTGTAAAGCTAGTAAGAGCCAGTTACCTAATACAATTAGCGAGACTCAGGCTGAAAATGCTTCTCTTGAAAGTGTTATTGATTCCGGGGGCGATTTAGCATTCGCAAACATAGATCATATTGTTCCCATTGTCATCTGCACCAATAGATTCCAACCACTCGGTGATGTACAAATACTAAACAGGGTAAAGAAAAATGGACTGAGGAGAGCGCAAGCCCAAACACAAACTGTCAGCCTCCCTTGTGAGTGTAACCCCATTGCTGGCTTGCAAGAGCAGACATTAGAAAAATGAACACAGGAAGTTTCCATACTGAGTGACGAAGTACAGTCGATGAAGGGCTCTCTAGAGAAGATACTTATCTTGGTGAGATCCTTAACATTAGGGGCAGGCCAACAAGGGCAGCCCAGCTTACAGGTTGGTACGAAATTGGAACCTCCTTTAAGACCTTTATCCAAAGATCAGGTGGGACATCGGCCAAACCCAAGCCTCCGAGATAGTGAAGATTTATGAGCACCAAGATGTAATGGTACAAATTATCCAGATAAAAGACGCCCTATTGGCTTGAAAGTTCAACCAACGAAGTACTAATCCTCAAATGTAGTTGCCATTAAACCTGGACCTCCGCATGGTACATATAGCAGTACCCATTTACCTTTTAGGGACATCGGTTATGCACAAGAAGGCCTAGGGTTTCCGTGACCAGGTTTGGGGCCAACTAGAGGGTATAAACTGAATACACACAAGCTCCCTAGAATCCTTATGGTCAAGGGCAGCCCAGCTCACTGGTTGGTACGAAATTGGAACCTCCTTTAGGACCTTTATCCAAAGATCAGGTGGGCCATCGGCCAAACCCAAGCCTCCGAGATAGTGAAGATTTATGAGCACCAAGATGTAATGGTACAAATTATCCAGATAAAAGACGCCCTATTGGCTTGAAAGTTCAACCAACGAAGTACTCATCCTCGAATGTAGTTGCCATTAAACCTGGACCTCCGCATGGTACATATAGCAGTACCCATTTACCTTTTAGGGACATCGCTTATGCACAAGAAGGCCTAGGGTTTCCGGGACCAGGTTTGGGGCCAACTAGAGGGTATAAACTGAATACACACAAGCTCCCTAGAATCCTTATGGTTAATGTTCCAAAACGAACCACAAATAGTGGCAGTGAGAATGGTGATTCGCTGATAAACAAAGCCATCCCCTGGATCAGATATGTGAGAGGTTGTCGATCGGTGATCAGGGTGGACATCTTAGCTGCACGAAGGATCTCTCTCCATAATCAACCATTTGATAGTATTGAACTTACTATGAAGAGTGTTGATCTTGTCGAGAATCTCTTTACATTGCAGTTCCGCACTAGTGGCCCAGAGAATTTTAGAATACAATTTAGGCGCTCACTTATTGGTTATGACACGGAGGTTTGTCAGGGACTCTGGAGATTGCAGGGCTCCTCAAGCCTTGAGATCAACGATTGACGAAATCCCACAGGCCTGCCAGGGGCTCAAAAAGGCGTTCCTATTGCATCCCCTAGGGAGGGACCTAAGGAGAGGCTATCGACCACTATCCACAATGGGGCTCTGTCACTAGAAGATGATGGGGGGACAAGTTTAGCTGCTATACCAACTATGAAACACCCCATGCCCCAGATCTCAGTTCCTATTTACCCTGTAAGTAATATCTTGAGGGGGGTACCTGGAGAATCTATTAGTAACAGGGGCATACACCCACAAGGAACTTCCCAGATGGTTGTGAATCTACCTACAGTATGTAACATCCTGAGCTGGAATATTGCAGGCCTTAATTCAAAGTTATGCTCGCCTGAATGGAATACTTTTGTAAAGATATATGACATTTGTGCTTTCGAAGAGATCGGGGCGGAAACACCCCTGTTTTGTGATGGGTATTTGAATTTCTCCATAGCAGCTGAAAGGGGAGAGATGGGAAGGCCCTTGGGGGGGCTAACGATCTGGGTTCATCAAGAGCTTAAAGTCAAATCCAGGTTCTTTCAACTCAGAATAAGGATATCCAAGCAATTAAATTAATCACCAATGATCATTTATCAATTGTGTTATTTAACATCTACGTCAGGGGCACAAGGGGCAAAAGATCAAGAGTTTTAACGGCTCTTGAAGAGCTCCTTGACATACTACCTAACGCTTCTACGGTAATAATAATGGGTGATTTTAATATATTGTTTTAACCCCTTACTGAAGAGGATGGCCACTGGATCGGATCAAGGTAGATGACAGTAAATGGGGTGTCCCACCGCTTGAGTTGCGGCCTATTAGAAAGTGGACTGATGTGGCTATCCAATTAAATAGTATCTGTATGGAACAGGGCCTAAGGGCTCTGAATGGGCAAACTAAATCAGACAGGCTAGGAGCAAATACTTTTAATAATGGGCATTATGTAAGTAGAATCGATTATGTTTTGGTAAGTCTGAGCCTGTGGTATTTTGTGGAGGACATGAAGTCATTGACAGGCTCGAAAGTGACCATAATCCGCTCTGTTGTTCTTTGTTTCTGATTTGTCATATTTCAGATTCACGTTTAGCTGATAGGAACTACCTTGGCGAGGTTGTCCCCACGAATGATCAAAGGAGACTTAAATTGGTACAGGTAAAAGAAGCCCCAACCTTGCTAGACAACATAGCGCAGAGCCTGGATCTCGCTATTAAAGATCTCGAGGCTTGTGTATACCAGAAAGGAGACCAAGGTAGAATAGTGAGCATCCATTCCGCCTTTTTTAACCTTTTGCGCTCATACTTTGTGAAACAGGGAAAGAAGCCCAAGGGATCAGCCCAGAAAGAGGGACGCTAGTATAATGATGAATGCCGGGAGGCTCGCCTGGCCCTTGGGAAAGCCATAAGAGGGGGTGATCCATCAAAGATCTGCGAAATGAGAAAACTTTATAAGGCTATGCAAGTAAAGGCCAAGAAAGCCTGGGATGTTAAAAGGTGGCGGATTTGAGGGACGCATGTGCCTCAAAAAATCCAAAGCAGTTTTGGCACATTTATAAATGGGCTACTGGGGGCCAAGCTGAGCGCCCCCAAAATCATGTCTCCGTATCAGCATGGGTTAATCACTTTAAGCCCCAATAGGCTTCTACCCCTTTAGTGGGGGAAATCGTACTCACAAGTTTGATGTATTCGGAAGAAACCTTTACCAAGAGGGAAGTTGAGTCAGCATTGAACTCAATTTTACCGGGGAAAGCACCAGGGCCCGATGGCATCCCGGGCGATATCTTTTTACATGATAAATCTAGTTGGAGCCGATGCATCCTCTTGCTATCCAATGCGATTGCACAAGGAGCCCTGATTCCCGCGTCTTGGAAAAGTGCGGAAATCATCCCTGTCCACAAAAAAGGTGATAATGCATGCCGGGGAACTATAGGCCTATTAGCTTAATTGACTGCTTCCAGAAAATAATTGGTAGAATGGTGTTAAATAGATTACAGGGATGGATAGAGGAGTTCGGAGTCCTATCCCCATTGCAAGCTGGATTCCAAGCGTCCATAAGCACCATCGATCAGATTTTCAAATTCACTCTAATTTACTGGAAGATAGGGACTATAGGCAAAGGTAGTCTCTATGCCGCCTTCGTAGACCTTGGGGCGGCATTTGATTTAGTTCCCCGTTGGAAATTATGGCTACTTTTGAAACAGCTTGGGATTCCCCTGGACCTTTTAACTTTGATCAGAAGGCTCCATGAAGATAACAATGCCCAAATTAGATGGGGGGCCAGGGGGAAGCCACTGAATTGTTCCCGGTGGAACGCGGTGTGAGACAGGGATGTGTGATGGCCCCTACGCTATTTTCGTTATATATCAATGGGGCAGCTGATTGTATGAGTGCAATACCAATTGACGCCCCTTCACTTGTCGGAGAAAAAGAACCAATATTGATGTTTGCCAACGACACGTTGATCCTTTCCAAGACCCCTAGTGGGCTTCAGAAGGCATTAAAAATCTTTGAGGATTTTTGCTGCCAGATGGGCTTGGAAGTCAACGTGTCTTAAACAAAGCTAATGGCATTTAACGGCTGTAAGGCAAATCTGAGGGGTTTTAATATGAAGGATTGCCCACTAGAATTAGTAAATGAGTTCACCTATTTAGGAGTGAACTTTCAAGGAAGTATGAAGTGGGATCGCCAAATTGATTTAACCTCACTTAAACTCAGACATATTTCGGGGGTCTCTGTCAGGAGCATAATCTCTCTCATTTTAAGCCTATTAGTCCAGCCCTTTAAATTGCTCATTTGAAAGCTGTTAGTTCAGCATTATATGGCTCAGAAGTTTGGGGATGCGAGAACCTTCTAGCTCTTATCATCGCTGAAAACAGGTTCCTAAGAAATATTACTAGACTACCCCAGAGTACCCCTATGTGCCGTTGTTAATTGATCTCGGTATGAAACCTAATGCAGCAGTAGCTAAATTGCGCCCCCTTCTGTATTGGAGGAGACTATGGTCTACACCTGAACTCGCAGGCTATGCGCAGGGTTTCTTAGAAATAATTAGGGTTGATACACTACATCGTATTAAATGGTTATGGGTAGTTCGAAACCTTCTAGTAGAGCTAGGCTTGATTTCTCTGTGGATTGATCCTGTAAGCTTCAACTTTTCATCAAAAGTTGTGGTGAAGACCAAATACTGGGAATGGTTTCAGGAAAAAAAACGGAAGACAACAAGCGTCAACTTCCCTTGCTAGCTACTTTTTGGACCATAAAGTCGCCCCGAGGTTGGAACCTTGCTGGGATGCTATCACTAAACCCATGGACCCGCAAGTTGTACTTCCAGTTCAGGGTGGGAACGCTCCCAGTGAGATTATTTACCATTAAATGGTCAGCCCAATCGTCAACTAGGTGCCCGGGGTGTAGATCCTTTAATGAGTCTACGGCTCATATTCTCTTTGCTTGTGATGCCTATGTTGCCCCGTGCCGGGCCTGGCTGTTACCAATTTGTAGGCTCCTGGGCACAAGGATGGCTGTGGAAGCTGAACGCATCTTGCGTACTGACACATCATTACCTATTGCACTAGCCATGGCAATATTTCTAGGCTGGGTATGGATTTTGAGGGCTCGCCTAATTGCTCAGAGTATTTGAAAACAAAAAATATAATGATTTCTTCATAATGCTGTAATTTGCACATATTCTAATGTTTTATCCTTTTCAACCTGCTGTTTTTAACAATTTTATATATCTATTTTTATTAACGGGCATGCGAAGTAGTTTTATCTAACGATTTATTATCTCTTTTTTTGTGATTTTGTAAATAAAATTGTACTCACTGATTTGCACACTGCTTTTATGACTGCAAAAGTCGAATAAAGCTTTTTTGAAATGAAATGAAATGTAAGAACCTTCCTTTCTCTGAGGGAGCGAATAAAGGGCAGTAAGTGCAGATTAAAAAGAAGCAGTGAGAGAGAAGAGCCCTGCGGCACCCTATAGGCTAGTTTGACTTTGGATAAGAGCCACTTAAGGGCCAGGACCTGGATCCCCACGTCACTGACACGGTCTGCCAGAAGATCATGGTTGACCGTGTCAAATGCTGCAGATCGATCAAGGAGTACCAGGGCATAGGTAATACCCTTGTCGGCCCCCTTCCTAAATTCATCCAGAACCGTGAGGATGACGGTCTCTGTGGAATGAGCCAGTCTGTAGTCCGCCTTATTGGGGTTACGATAGTAGGAATGTTCAATAAAGGAGCTGCCACATGTGCTTCCAACACCTTGGCTAAGTAGGGGAGCAGGAATATGGGGCAGTAGTTCGTGAGAACTAAGGGGTCTGACCCTGTTTTCTTTAGAATTGGAACAAATTTGGCTTCTTTAAATACTATTGGAACAATGCCCTGCTTGAGGGAGTTATTCAGAAGCGTGAGAGGAGGATCTGGGCAAGTGGGAAAAGCTTCTCTTAATATGTGCGGTGGACAAAAGTCAGTTGAGGAGCCAGATCCCACCTTCCTTAGAAGGCTGAAAAGGCTTCCCTGATAATGAGAGGGGCCTGTTCTAGCATTCGAGAGTTCCTAAAGGTGGATGGTTGGGATATAGGAGGGGTATTGGCAGGTATGCTAGACCCAATGGTGGCAATTTTAGTTGATAAAGTAGGTGTTGAGGGAGTCATATAGTGCTTAAGTGGGGGCGGGCTTTGATGCAACTCTACCTGGCATGGTTAGTTCAGCCTCAATAGCGAAGATTTCCAATGATTTATTCGCGGAGCTTAAAATTTGTTTTGTCTCCAGTTACGTTCTGCTTGTAACAACAAATGTGATCTGTACTATATAGCCCAACATGCTCCTTCATGAAAAAAACGAAGTGTTGTCATTTAGTTACACATATCCTGTTTGAATAACTGTTCAGCACGTATGTTCCAAAAGGAAGGTTTAATCCAAGCATGAGATTGGGTGTGCGCATTTACTTTCTTTCATTCGAAGTCTAAAGGAACTACACTTCCCAAAAAACCGAGGGAAGAAATTTACATCATATATTAAGTACCGGCACTGACTCATCTCGAAGGGCGACGGCTGATTGACAGACGCCGCGCCATGGAGAGGAGACCCGCTTCGTGATTGAGGTATGCGTTCATCCACGCTTAGACATTGCACTCGGTACACAAGCCTCCCCGGGGAAAAAAAACGGCATGATCCACCCCGCTTTCTAATCATGGGCTGGTGTTTTTAAGGGACCGTGTCGATGACATGTATAATGCACAAACCGAATGCTATACGCCTGTTTTCAAAATGACGGTAGTTAGTGATCCGTTTCTTTACATCAAACAGGAATCGGGTTCCAGAGATTAACCAGCAAGCCGAGCCTGGCACTATGTAAAAAGATTTCTCGAATAAGGTAATTGCCCGATTATAGATGATTTATTTGATGCCTAAAGACTTTGTGTTGTTACATACCACCTTGTTTTTCAAACAACGAACTGCAACATAGCCTTTTTTTCACCAACAGCACACGATCGGAGCCACAGTCCACAGGATATTGTCAATTTTGATTTGTCGAAATTTGGGAAAATTAGTTCTTCTTTTTCTGAATGGGAAGAAGACAAGGTAACTAATTTCGGTTGCGCTTGTCCGTTTAAAGTTGAAGGTTTACCTCAGGAGTGAGGATAGTAAGGACTGTTTTCTTATCTTTCGCAGGAGTGAACCCCCCAAGGTCCTGAGGAGAATCCCCGCTACTAAGGGGTTTCGAAAGGCGTCGACCCTTTCTTTCTTTCGTTTCCAAGCCAATCACATGAAAGTGTCCTTTGTAAAATCACATAGATTGTCTAAAAAAAAATTGATGGCCTGTTTTTGAATTATTTGTTGTCATCTGTAAAATTGTTGTGAAACAATGCTATTAATACCCCACCACCCATAACATTAATAGATTCCTCCGAATCTAGGTGAGGGTATTCACGTTTTTTCTTTTCTAATTCTGCAATTCTCTTATTCTACCTGTATGTCTGATTAGGTGAGAAAGAAGTTTGTGTATGACTTTTTGCACGGAATGAATGTTGGATGATAAATGAGCTCGTACGATCGAGGTCCATTCTCTCGCTTTTCTTTGGCAATTTTGGTTTATTTTGTAATCCTTATATACCACTTTTTTGAGAATAGATTTTAAGATATTTCCCTCTCCCCCTGCCCTGATCAATTTGACAATTTTGTCTAAAAAAAGAAAAAACTATTTGTGCAATCTCAAAAAAATAAAAAAAATAAGACTGACATATGTTTGCAGCAACAGTTTCAAGTCGTTGCGCATCTGAAGTTGGTTGATTCATATAGCAGTACTGGCAATTTGTTCTGTTTAAACTGATATGTGGCGCAGCCTTACTGCGCTTTAGCCAAACCCTTTCGTTGTTTCCTGGAACAAGTTGACTGGTAGCACAGAGTGTACTCACCCAACTAAAATGCCTGCACTTCTGGTGAATGAAATTGGGATAAATCAAATATTTTAACAAACTTACACATAGACTCTTTAAATAGTAAGTGAAATGTTTAATTTGGACCAAATAACATCAAAATCATCTAACTATGTTATCTCTCAGCTAATTTGTAAAGATGAGGTATTCATCATATCTGTGTAGCAACGCAAGATTAGGTGTGACAAGGTGTGCCAAGCTCACTCCTGTCCCATCACAATATCTTGCTCAATTTGCATATTTTTATTTGTTCCTTCTTTCATGCATTTGGTGAACACTAAATTCAGATCTTTGTGTTAGAAACAGCCATATCAACAATAAATAGTCCACAGATTTGTTCATATAGACATTAACCAAATATAATAATAAAAAGTTGCTGTGGAACATGAGCACCACTCTATATTTTTCAGAATTAATCCTGATTCTTGTCTTTCAAGTCTCAGCCATCAGATATGCATGTGTGGCTCGCCTTTGCTATGCAATGTCTATATTGTTAAATGACAGGAGATAAAATACCAGCCACTAAAAGTTGCCTTCCACCAAACCAGAGCCTAACCATCATTTGCTAATTGACATCTAAGTACAATAATGCCACTCAGCTTGTAGGCAATGAATATTTCAAGATAAATCTAATAGCATACTACTGTGCTATGAATCTTGGCTCTGCATCAGTTATGTATAGGAAGTAATGGACAAAGGTTAGTGGCAAAGCTAATCACAGTACAAAATACTGCTGCATGTCAATGGGCCCCTTTTTCTGGACTTGGACCCACGTTTATTATAATATTGGATTGTTTGGCCACCTATCAGTTTTAACCCCTAACGTGCTAAGGAAGTGATCTCCAGGCACTACATCTCTCTTACTGAGGACATAGAGGTCATATCCTCGTACCAAGAAGGACAAAGAGATCCTTAACTCCCACCGTCAGGTGTTCCACATACAGATTTGTGAAATTATTGGTATCTCTGAATCACAATCCACACAACCCTGAACTCATGAGATGCGGTTGCAAAATGTGCAGTCATCAAATAAACCGAAATAACAACTGTATTATAAGGGTCAAGGGGACAATATTTAACGACCTCTCAAGTCCACACCCCCACCTGAAACAGTAATACCAACAAAGAAAGACTAAGAGGTCAAATAGATGAAGAAGAAGTGGCCACGAGAAACTGACACACACCTCTATCACGACTAACGGTGAGGGTCCATCAGTGATGAAAGAGTCCTATCAGCCCACCCATTTGGCGGAACCTCGTCATCTAGGACCTTGTCAGCAGGTGTTCATATGGCCAAGCTCCAATGTACTTGCTTGGTGCCAACAGTTCCCATGCTGAAAGAAGATGAGTCCTCACTGCGAGTGGTACTGATAGGGTGCAGTGCTCAAAAGAAAGTGCGTAGTTAAAATGGCGGTCAAGGTAGAAAAATATTTTTTATTGGTATCTCCCTGGACGTCAGATTAAAAAAGATGTGGCAACAGTGTGACAATATCACTTTCAGGTAAGCATCTAAATTAGGCCAACATGTTTCTGCCTTAGGTGTATAATTTAACAGGCATTCGTCAGGGCCAAGCTGTAAAAACGACTACTGCAACATCTATGTGTTCACTATATTGAGAAATTTAAGAATCAAAAAGCAAACTATATGGCATGGTTGTAATGGTAAGTTGAATCATGTGGCTAGGTCAGCCACCCTACCGTATCTGGTAAAACAACCATGCAGAGTTCAGTCCTTTCCCAGCACTGTGTGGGAGTAAAGCCTCACCTCACCCGGCAACGGCTCGGATAGAGAGGCCCCGCTCTGTCCGTCGGTACCTCCGAGTGTAACCGGAACCGAAGGGGAGGCCACCCCAGAAGCAAAGAAAGCCCCTTGGAACACATGGGAACTTGGAAATGGTGGGGGAAGCAAACCAGCATGGGGCCGAACTCCTTTCTAAGCAGAAAATACTCATAGACTTTCCCACCTCTACCTCCGATCAATCTGGAGGTAGAAAAATGACCCCCAGATTAACGGAGCAAGTCAGTTGATAATATAACCCCAAACTATTGAGATGCAGGTGGTGGGTAGTGACCAGTGAGAGGCATCCCTTAGGTTGGATAGACCGGTTTACTACCAGGGCAGTGCAAAATTCACTTAGTTTTGCCTTGCATTATGTATGTGAAAGATTGGAAAAATTATGCAAACCTTTACGTAATTACACAAAATGCAGAACTGACATTAAGCTCTGTATTTTAGTGTGAAATTCATTCTCATGTCCACTTTCAACACAAGGAAGTATGGTGCTGAAAAAGTTGTGCGAAAAACATTGAAATCAACAGCTGTTTGTGTTCTGTTATTCGCATTGTGCCTGTGAGTATGGGTACATTTTTACCACAAAGGGCGCACTTGCAGGTCATTTTTACTAAAAACAGCACAGAATTTTGCAATGGGGCATAATAGCGTACATTCAGGGATTTTACATAACATTAACGTAAAATTACCAAAATTACTCTAAATTACATCAGCGTAATGAACATTTTGCCTATGCCTACCAGATACTCTTTTCCTATTTTTTCACATTTCAAAAGTTATCCATGGTGACCAGCGAGCCATTCAGATCCCCTAAAGGGGCCTAATTTCAGGGTACCATTCTGTGCTCGGCAAAGAGATCTGAAATACAAATGGTGGCTAGAAGGGAAAGAAAGACAGGCCATATGACAGGAACCCATTTCCCTACATCTAATTATTAAGATGGCCAAAAATGATCTCCGATATAAAGGGAGAAGTTTAGATAAGCTAAGGAGCTAGATTCGTGGTTAATATCCATTATCTGCATACTTTTCCAAAAATTGCACTCCAAAAGAAATACTTTTCTAGGATTTCAGGAGAACCTTGTTTTGCGAGCAGGGATCTTTTAAGAAGGTAAATTTTGCCACTCCTGAATAGATTCCAGCTTTGGGAGTGCAGTCCTCCATCAGCCAGGAAGAATTCCCCAGAATTGATTACGGGATTGCAGCCCTGACGGGGACTTCTAAATCTCACCTCGCCCCCCTGAAAACCACGTTAAATGCAGCAGCCAGAATGGTCACTGGTACTAAGAAATTTGATCACATCTCCTGCACTCAAAGAACTCAAATGGATCCCAATTGAACTGAGAGCCAGCTTCAGAACAGCCTGCCTCACCCACAAAGCCCTGCACACAGGCAAACCGGAATACCTTGCTGCCAAACTCAAAAAGGCCGGCAAGTCCAGAAACCTAAGGAGCTCCAACACTCTGCTACTCATCCCACTGAAATCTCGCAGGCAGAAACACGCGACAAAATCGTTTGCCGGAAACGCCCCCAAAATCTGGAACTCCATCCCTCCCCACATCAGAACGATACCATCATTTCCCAAATTCAAAAATCTGCTCAAAATGCTCTTCCTCGACCGCGCTCAAACGAACCGATAGAAGCCAGGATGCTCTCCACCCAGCACCTCTTCTATCCTTATATTTTGACCAGTGGCATTGACTCGGACCAAGAAATTCTTTCGGGACTCGCGTCCGGTGTGAACTAAGCAACCTTTGGGCGGCGCCTTGTTCGAACTGCATCCTCCTTGCCCTCCAGCGCCACCGCGCCTTTGTTCGTCCTACTCTCGACCTGGTCCAAATGTTTGACTATAACCTGTACTGCATACTTGCTCATAATTTACTTGTTGTAAAGCACTCTGATACCCTCGGGTCCAGCTAGCCCTATACAAAACTCCTAAAATAAATAAATGAATACAAATAAATTCTGGAAATGGTACATTGAAAAGGGGAGAACTTCTACGCTCTAGCAATGCCTCTTCCTCTGTATCCAAGCCTGGAACGTTGGGTTTTTGCTCTCTTAAAGGTGGCAAAATGCCTAATGGCTTATCCGCTTCCAAGGTGGGTTGATTGGGATATCGACCTGAAATGCTTCCCTTCATGCCCCAATATTTTCCGCTTGATAGGTGTTTTGACATTTTCCTGTCTTCTAAGATAGGCCTATTCACATATGTGAGATCACATGTTTATTGAGAGGAGTATGGAAATGCAGGATGGTAGGATTTGCACCACTGAATGCTAATTCCAATGTTTTGTAATGCCTGAAAGTGAGGAAATTGTGTTTTAGCCTCAGAGTGAAATTTAAAGAGCTTTGTTGATAATAAAAAACATGGTGTGATTCAAGCAACCGACACCGCCCTGAATACCACTGATCCTCTAGCTTTCAGAAATGTCTGGGGTTAGAATCAGTCAATGGGTGCTGGTTGGTCAACGACCCAAATACTGCAGCACAGCCATCCCTATGAGAACTATGAGGGAATGGTGCTTTTGTAGCCATTGCTTGACATTTACAGGGCATTATAGGCACAAACAATAGTAGGTTTCATTCTAGCAACACCTCGCAGGTTCCTGAGGGTCTATAGTGTTTAGAAATTCCTAGGGTTGGTAGTGTTCAGTAGGTGCTTTCCAAGCCTGGTTGAAAAACAGCTATAATCCAGTGGACTTCCCCCTTATACACTAGGAATGCGTGTGGTTTGTGTCCTCTCCTGATCCATGTGATAGGCCCACTCACACATGTGAGGGGTTCTTTTTATTTGAAGAAATGTAGGAATGCTAGATTGCTGGCTTTGTGCTGTTGGCTTCAATTTCTGATGTTTCCAGTTTACAAATGTGAGTAAACTGTGTGTTATAATCTTCAATGCGTTAGAAGTAATCTGTGCATATCTCCATTGTTTACTGCTCTGCTCAGCCAGTGTGTGATGTCATGTAATGTTGGTAAGGGACTGGAGGCTGGTTGGCAGTTAGTTGGCTGAGCAGGGAGGATGCCACTCTTGGTGGGGTTTACCTTAAGTAAGTTGTAACCTGTAACTAACTGGTAATCCTCTTCAATAAACCTACAACTGGCTACCTGATTGCTTCTTGCCAAGAGGGTACCTTTATTTACAACACTGGCGATGACCAGGAAAGCAAACCTACTCGTGAAGGAGATTAAAGAACCTACTGTGAGAAATAAAGAGGAAAGAGATTGAAAATTAAGAAGAAAAGAGAGACACCCTGAAACCCCACCAGTGTCTTTTCCATCAGACAACCTGCAGTCAATGCAAGTGTTAGGAGTTTAACCTGCTTAACATCAAATGTACACAGATTGATCATGGCTGATGGTTGTGAAACCGGTGCCAACTAGGTTGGAGTTGGCTTATACAGCATTATACAACACATACCGGTGGGGAGTGAACCGTCGGCAAGTGAAAATATACTGGTGGTGCATGAATCTGCAGTGAAAAAAATTATTCACTCAAAGGGCCAAGATACAGTTTTATTGTATGCTTGCCGCCACTGTGATTAACAGTAGATTCCTGGATTAATCCACCATCTCATACTAAAGGATTGGGGGGACAAGCATTCAGACCTGCGACTGTGCTGCCATTATTGGGGAAAGCCGGATTCATCAGTGTTGGCAAGTGAAGTGCATTGCCACGGGAAGGGCATGTATAGTGTGAGGTTGAACGTGCCGGGTAGTTCGGTTTGGCCAGGTGAAGTGTGCTGTCAAGGGAGATCTTTTTATGTGGAGCGTGTTCGCTCATCGCGCGTTGCTAAGAGAGATGCCATTGCCGATGCTTGTCATGTAGCTCGCTTAGTCGACCGGATTAATAATGTGGCACACCAATAGGAATTGGCTAACATGAAGAAGAAAAAAATAGTGAACATATGTTGTAGCAGAGCCTGCGTGTGCCTAGCCCTAGGTTTAATTAAGGAGGGCTGTTGTGAAGTCATGTGCTCAAAGGTATAATCGAGCCTTAGGGGCAAGTGTGACTTTTGGAAAAATAACAAGTAGAGAGAACAACTTTACCCTGTGTAGTATGTACAATCACTGGGAGTTTTTGAATTGTTTGCTAAATAGCTCTGCCCCTTATTCTGCAAGAGAGGTAATGGGATAGCCGATCTGTTCAGGAAAGTAGTCTGGAAGGAAAGCTAGAGCGCCGACCTGGCAAAGGGGAACAGTTTGCGTGCAGTGAGAACTAAAGCTCCAACATTTTGCATGAGGTTAAAGGAAGGACCTCCATTTAAATGTACAGAAAATAATTTAGCGATGCTTTTGGGTGAGAGGTTGCTCACCAGAGGGGAGGATATTGTGTTATTACAATTTTTGGATGCCATGTTGGCATTGCGGCAGAGTATTGTTTCATTTGTTCCACTTTAACCCGTACGGTGCTGGGATGGCCCCGGGCCGTCCCTCGTGATGGAGGGCGTGTGCGGAGGGCAGCCCCCAGCCATCCAAACCCCACCCACTGATTAAAATGCCCGCACCACGGTGGAATTCGCGCCACGGTCAACGGGTGAAAGAAAATGCTGTTTTGTATCAGTATATATTGTGTCCCTGGTCCTGAAAGATATTCAGTGGAGAGTGTGTGTCGTATCCTTGGCCCTGCAAGGTATACAGTAGAGGGTGTCCCTGGTCCTGCAAGGTATGCAGTAGAGGGGGAGTGTTATGTCCCTGGTGCTGCAAGGTATGCGGTAGAGGGTGAGTATTTGTTAGGGTCATGTTGTGTTGCACTCTAAATTTACAAAAGTCCTTCCTCAGTGGTTAAGAATACACAGATTTCCATGTTGTATAGCAGTCCATATTTGATTCCTCCTTCAGTGGTTGAGGAACAATCCTTCCATATAGTAATATGTGTGGCTATTATTTACTCTGTAGCCAGATATGTGTGTGTGTGAATGTTTAGTTATTGGACCTGACTGAATAATGTATAGGGTTCAGTAATTTATGGGATTTTCACAGCCACATATTTGTGTGTGTGAAAGTTTTGCTATAGGACCTGTCTGAATAATTTATAGGGTTCAATAATTTGTAGGATTTATAAATTGTATCATTTTCTATTTTATGTCTTCTTTTTGTATTTTTATTATTTTCTAAGTGAAGGAGATGTGGTATAATCTGCTACGCTTTAGGTGGATAGAGTGGGATGAGCAGGGAGGATGCTGCTCCTGGTAGGGTTTGCATTAAGAAAAATGTAACCTGTAACTAACTGATAATCCTATTCAATAAACCTACAACTTGTTAATACAAGAACTGGCTACCTGATTCCTGCTTACCCAGGGGGTGCCTTCATTTACAACAATGTGATTTAAGTCATACTCTGCAGTTTTCAGGTTTTCTGGGTAAGGAAAGAAGTGAGATTGCCAGATTTAGAGTCTTCCAAAATGCCTTTGGTTTTTAGAATTGTAAGAGTGTGTGACCATCAGTGACTCAACAATGAAGCCCTTACTCACCTGAATTTTCCACAATTTCTCCTGCTCCTAATCACACTTCCCTTGATTAAAGTTTAGGCCCTTTCCTTAGCCTCATGTGGGTGATGTCTTGACCTTAAGAAGGGTGGGAAAACTTGATGGTAGGACTTTTGCCAGTGGCTACAAATTCCACTGTTTAGCTGTTTAAAGGGCATTTGGTTAAAACAAAACAAACATTTTCTTTTACAGCGTGTTTGCTATTTTATTTTTCAAAGTAGAAACAACCATTGGGTATTTTTGCACCCCACTAACCTGAAAATCTGCAAAAAAGAATGCACATTTCGCTATATATAAAACTACGGAGGGGTAAGTACAAATAGTCTCAAATGTCAAATATAGCATCTGCAATGCAATAGATCTTGCATTTGCGCAAGGTTGAGCTATTGGCATTGTAAATGACAATGCCTTTCATTTATATTTTGGTTTTTAAAACATAAATAAAAGGCATTGTCATTTTGAATGCCAATAGCTTGAACTCTCGCAAATGTGAAATGATGATGATGATGAAATGATTATGCTCTTGTATAGCGCACGACTACCCGTAGGCATCTCGGCGCTTGCTTAGGGAACCTGTCCTGGTATTCCCCTGTGAGATACCCCGGCAGGGTGTCCACAAGGTGAAAGCCAGGCATCCCACCGCGAGGGGCCGTAGTGGAGATTAAGCAAGCTATTGCCCAGAGTCGCAGAGTGTGACCCCGTGAGTTGAGTAGGCACCGGAACAAGAATTATCGAGTCCGTGGAATTTTTGAGCCCGAGACCCACCGAGGAGGGGAATCGAACCCTGGTCCACGGCTGATCTCAGCTTCCAGGTCTGCCGCCTCTAACCACTGAGCCACGCTTCTCCGAATGTGAGACCTATTGCATTCCAAATACTTGAAGGCATCGCTAAGTTGCCCACTTTTGTCTCCTGTGGCCCCTGAAGAGCTCCCCGTTTGCAACAAGTTAAATAAACGAGCCGGTGGTCGCAACTGCGCACCAGAGACCCCCCCCCCCCCCCCCCCCCCCCCCCCCGCCCTCCTGCAGTAAGAGAAACTCATTACAGAAAAAAGTGCTTACAGACTAAAGAAGACGTACCGTGTAACAACCGAAGTAAAAGGCCCAGTCCTCAGGGGAGGTTACAAATGAAGACAAGGCGGTATGAAGGAGAGAGTAACAAGCCTAATAATGAATCAGACACCAGCATTTATAGAAGCATGGCTCGCAGAGCAGCATGTGCGCTGCCCAGGCTCGACCTAAAAAGGGCTCATCACTCTTAGGCCCTCATTCTAACGTTTGTAGAATAGAGTGAGGTAGTTATCACACTCGGTAAATACAATTACCATGTGGTACTGCAATTACTTAGAGGGTGGTAAATGCTTCCTATTGCAAGTGTTGAACTTGAGAATGCAGAATAGTTATTTAAGATACTATTTTCCAAATGTTTTCCACTGGCTTTTCTCTCAATAAATTTAGGCAGGCTTGACTAGCAGGACTATATTGGGGGGAAACTACTATGTTGTGATAACTATCATAAAACTACTGTTTGCCGTGAACTTGTAATCATGGCCTTACCTTCGTACTTAAGGGGTTAATGTAGGCTTAAAATATGAATGTTCCGAAGTCCATAAGGAGTCACAAAGAGTGCATCCCCCGCCCCAACCTAAAACCCAGTACCCAGAATCCTTGTGGAGGCCACGAAGAAGAAAAAAAGGCAGTCACAAAATGTCCAGACCACCATATATTTCACCTAAATCTCTAGCTGGGAAAGCATGGGTGACGATAGTATTATCGCTTTCTGGCCGAGTGCACAAAACATTCAGATACACTGCATGAAATTCGAAGAACACCAAAAAAAAATTATTTTGACTGATTATGAAGGTAGCATGAGTCGTTGCCTTTTGGAACCCATTGCCTTTTCACAAAGTAAGCAAATGCCACTACTTTAAGAACTTGCTTTTAATTAAACATTCGATTTTCCCTACTCTGAAACGTGGTCGTCATGTTACTTCAACGGTATTTTATTTTAAACGTAAACGAGCGTTTTGAAAGTTAATTGTGATTTAACACGCTGTTTGCCTGGTATTTGTAAGCCGCTATAAAGGTCAAAACATGATTCCGTCGAGTACGTGCTGAAAACTTGTTGCGCTCAAAACTGAAGGACATTTTGTCAGTAAAGAACCTTCAGTTTAAAAACTGACCACTTGAATTATAATGTCACTTGTCTCCGATGCTCTGCTTTAATAAAAGGATCAAAGGTTGAGATCCCGAATTCTGGCATGCGGTCCAATTGGCAGACTTGCCTGAAGTACAATTTCAACAAAGTCTTTTGTACAATAGTATTAAAGGCTCCTGGGAATGTTTTAATATCTTCCTCATTAAAACAAAAAGAAAGGCTGCATAATTTATTAAACTATGAGCATATTTTAAGGATAGTACATTTTTTTAGCATGAGAGACAAAATGTTATATTCATCTGAACCTTGACGATCTTTTGTGATTCAATCCATTGGCACACACACATTGAGCCATTTTGATCACGTCTTCATAAAACTTCCTTGAGGGACCGAAGATTGAAACTAGCCGTCTCAGAGAATTAACCTTTGTAATTTCTAGATTAACTGAGTGTATGAGCTAAGCAAGCATGCAAGCCTGTTACAGGAAGCCCTATAAACAACGACTAATGCTTGTATTTAGTTTGGAACTAATCTTAATATGGGTAAGGAATTTCGTAGCAAAATAGGATGACAGTTTTTAATGAGAAATGTAGAGGCAGTCTGTCAATCTGCACACCATGGGAAGAAAATGAGTAGTCTCCTTGTGTGGAGTTAAATACGGATTAAGTACGAAATGAGTGTAGTACCCTTTTGCCAACTATAATAAGATTTCAGAATGACATCGTGTTCAGTCCAGTAATCTACTAATTAATGATTCGCTCGCACCACTTGACTGGTATTTATTATTAGTTAATGTTCAATTACATTTTTTAAAGAAACATTAAAGGCAACATACATCAAAATATATTATAAACAGAGGTACAAAGTTTACTTTATTAAAAAAAAACATGATTTTATAATATGTTTAAATGCTTATAAGGTATAAACTTATGGATGGATGGGTATCCAAAAGAATGGAAGGAAAGTCACTGTGGTGGGTAATGATGGGGAAATGTTAGTTATGGTTTACTGATGTTACTAAATGGGGCTGGAGATATTGTTGAAAGAGAGGTAATGTTTAACTAACTAGAATTAGGGACTGATTATGATTTTGGAGAATGGGTTACTCCATCACTAACATGATAGATATCCCAGGCGCCGTATTACAAGTTCCATTAAATCCTATAAAACTTGTAATATGGCAGACGGGACATCCTTCACGTTTGTGATGGAGTATTCCTTCCGCTAAGATTGTAATAAGGCCCTTAGTCTTGTTCTTGCAATAACTGTTGTGTCTTGATTCTGCGGTACAAAAGGGGGTGGTGATGGACGGAGCATCTGAATCAATCAAACACTCACACCCAGTCAAAAGATCTGGGTTTAATCCATCACCGTTCTTTAGCCCACTCTGCCACCCCAGTCCAGACATAGCTATATGCAAATGAGTCTGACCCTGTGCCTCATGGGAACAGTCCAGCCTGAACTGCCAAGCCATGTCTTCCCTGGACCGGAAACAAGCTTCCGAGGACCGGTTTCTGGCATTCCAGCCGTCCCCAGCCCGGCTTGCATGAATCCAGTGGCAAAGTGAGCAAGGGACTCACGTCTGAGCATACCATGCCACACTTATGGCGGCCAAAAGCGGTACAAACGGGGGTGGTGATGGACGGAGCATCTGAATCAATCAAACACTCACACCCAGTCAAAAGATCTGGGTTTAATCCATCACCGTTCTTTAGCCCACTCTGCCACCCCAGTTCAGACATGGCTATATGCAAATCAGTCTGACCTGGTGCCTCATGGGAACAGTCCAGCCCGAACTGCCAAGCCATGTCTTCCCTGGACCGGAAACAAGCTTCAGAGGACCAGTTTCTGGCATTCCAGCCATCCCCAGCCCGGCTTGCTTGAATCCAGTGGCAAAGTGAGCAAGGGACTCACGTCTGAGCATACCCTGCCACACTTATGGTGGCCAAAAGCGCTACAAAAGGGGGAGGTGATGGGCGGAGCATCTGAATCAATCAAACACTCACACCCAGTCAAAAGATCTGGGTTTAATCCATCACCGTTCTTTAGCCCACTCTGCCACCCCAGTTCAGACATGTCTATATGCAAATCAGTCTGACCCTGTGCCTCATGGGAACAGTCCAGCCCGAACTGCCAAGCCATGTCTTCCCTGGACCGGAAACAAGCTTCCGAGGACCGGTTTCTGGCATTCCAGCCGTCCCCAGCTTGGCAGTTCGGGCTGGACTGTTCCCATGAGGCACAGGGTCAGACTGATTTGCATATGGCCATGTCTGAACTGGGGTGGCAGAGTGGGCTAAAGAACGGTGATGGATTAAACCCAGATCAGTTGACTGGGGGGTGAGTGCTTGTATTGTCAACGCTCCGTCCATCATTTCCTTTGGTGTTTCTTTGTTCGCCCTAAGTTGGCAGGGTATGCTCAGACGTGAGTCCCTTGCTCACTTTGCCACTGGATTCAAGCAAGCCGGGCTGAAGAAGGCTGAAATGCCAGAAACCGGTCCTCGGTAGCTTGTTTCCGGTCCAGGGAAGGCATGGCTTGGCAGTTCGGGCTGGACTGTTCCCATGAGGCACAGGGTCAGACTGATTTGCATATGGCCATGTCTGAACTGGGGTGGCAGAGTGGGCTAAAGAACGGTGATGGATTAAACCCAGATCAGTTGACTGGGGGTGAGTGCTTGTATTGTCAACGCTCCGTCCATCATTTCCTTTGGTTTTTCTTTGTTCGCCCTAAGTTGGCAGGGTATGCTCAGACGTGAGTCCCTTGCTCACTTTGCCACTGGATTCAAGCAAGCCAGGCTGAAGAAGGCTGAAATGCCAGAAACCGGTCCTCCGTAGCTTGTTTCCGGTCCAGGGAAGGCATGGCTTGGCAGTTCGGGCTGGACTGTTCCCATGAGGCACAGGGTCAGACTGATTTGCATATGGCCATGTCTGAACTGGGGTGGCGAGTGGGCTAAAGAACGGTGATGGATTAAACCCAGATCAGTTGACTGGGGGTGAGTGCTTGTATTGTCAACGCTCCGTCCATCATTTCCTTTGGTTTTTCTTTGTTCGCCCTAAGTTGTCAGAGTATGCTCAGACTTGAGTCCCTTGCTCACTTTGCCACTGGATTCAAGCAAGCCGGGCTGAAGAAGGCTGAAATGCCAGAAACCGGTCCTCGGTAGCTTGTTTCCGGTCCAGGGAAGGCATGGCTTGGCAGTTCGGGCTGGACTGTTCCCATGAGGCACAGGGTCAGACTGATTTGCATATGGCCATGTCTGAACTGGGGTGGCAGAGTGAGCTAAAGAACGGTGATGGATTAAACCCAGATCAGTTGACTGGGGGTGAGTGCTTGTATTGTCAACGCTCCGTCGATCATTTCCTTTGGTTTTTCTTTGTTCGCCCTAAGTTGGCAGGGTATGCTCAGACGTGAGTCCCTTGCTCACTTTGCCACTGGATTCAAGCAAGCCGGGCTGAAGAAGGCTGAAATGCCAGAAACCGGTCCTCGGTAGCTTGTTTCCGGTCCAGGGAAGGCATGGCTTGGCAGTTCGGGCTGGACTGTTCCCATGAGGCACAGGGTCAGACTGATTTGCATATGGCCATGTCTGAACTGGGGTGGCAGAGTGGGCTAAAGAACGGTGATGGATTAAACCCAGATCAGTTGACTGGGGGTGAGTGCTTGTATTGTCAACGCTCCGTCCATCATTTCCTTTGGTTTTTCTTTGTTCGCCCTAAGTTGGCAGGGTATGCTCAGACGTGAGTCCCTTGCTCACTTTGCCACTGGATTCAAGCAAGCCAGGCTGAAGAAGGCTGAAATGCCAGAAACCGGTCCTCCGTAGCTTGTTTCCGGTCCAGGGAAGGCATGGCTTGGCAGTTCGGGCTGGACTGTTCCCATGAGGCACAGGGTCAGACTGATTTGCATATGGCCATGTCTGAACTGGGGTGGCGAGTGGGCTAAAGAACGGTGATGGATTAAACCCAGATCAGTTGACTGGGGGTGAGTGCTTGTATTGTCAACGCTCCGTCCATCATTTCCTTTGGTTTTTCTTTGTTCGCCCTAAGTTGTCAGAGTATGCTCAGACTTGAGTCCCTTGCTCACTTTGCCACTGGATTCAAGCAAGCCGGGCTGAAGAAGGCTGAAATGCCAGAAACCGGTCCTCGGTAGCTTGTTTCCGGTCCAGGGAAGGCATGGCTTGGCAGTTCGGGCTGGACTGTTCCCATGAGGCACAGGGTCAGACTGATTTGCATATGGCCATGTCTGAACTGGGGTGGCAGAGTGGGCTAAAGAACGGTGATGGATTAAACCCAGATCAGTTGACTGGGGGTGAGTGCTTGTATTGTCAACGCTCCGTCGATCATTTCCTTTGGTTTTTCTTTGTTCGCCCTAAGTTGGCAGGGTATGCTCAGACGTGAGTCCCTTGCTCACTTTGCCACTGGATTCAAGCAAGCCGGGCTGAAGAAGGCTAAAATGCCAGAAACTGGTCCTCGGTAGCTTGTTTCCGGTCCAGGGAAGGCATGGCTTGGCAGTTTGGGCTGGACTGTTCCCATGAGGCACAGGGTCAGACTGATTTGCATATGGCCATGTCTGAACTGGGGTGGCAGAGTGGGCTAAAGAACGGTGATGGATTAAACCCAGATCAGTTGACTGGGGTTGAGTGCTTGTATTGTCAACGCTCCGTCCATCATTTCCTTTGGTTTTTCTTTGTGTCTTGATTCTGGGCTAACCAACAATAAAAAAAGGGTTTTAAAAAAAGTACTAGTTTTGTAAGGAAGAGGGGGTGCGATTGGTAAATAGAGCTGGGTTAGTGTAGGACGTTTTTAATGGTATAACTACTGTTGTTCTTCAATGGAGAACGAAGATGGCCATAAGTTGAAATCAAATTGTGTATTTTGTACTGTAGGGTAGGCTCACACTGAGTAGGCTGGGAGTAGACTCTTATCTGTGAGAGAGCTGTGTGTTGTGGAACACATTCTCTCATCACTATCACTTTTCACATTCTTTTCCAGGGGCAGGAGGCATCAACATACTATTTTGAAAAATGAACCAGTATAAAGCATCTGTTTCGAGAGGTGTCACACTAAGGTCCCTCTACTCAATTCCCAGAATTTCTACAGAAGCAAATATTTTCCACCACTTCTCCGTGAAGTTAATCCTTTGTATCAGAAGAAATGACTGATACTGGTGATTGACCCCAGGGGGAAAGGGATTCGAAAGAGGGAGGGCAATGGTTCTGATGTACCTTGACTCTTCTGTGAACAGGATGACGGTGGGTGTTAATCTTTCTGAGCAGTACCCCTAAAGTTCTAGTGGCAAGTTGCACTCTTTCTGTAAAGATAAGTACTCTGAAACAAGAGCACAACAATTTCACAGCTTTACAATCAGTCTGAGGTGTGAGTCCTTAATGAAACATACTAAACAAGAACCACTGTAAGAAACTCAAGTCCATGCGAAGGTGCCTTGCACACATCCTTCCTCACTGAATACTGAGTGCATTTCCCTTCCCCCCATTAAGGTGATTCCGAAATCATTATTTTTCTATAACGTAGTGTTACTTCACACAACTAGCCTTTTTCTTTTAGCCAAGGATTTCTTATTCAAACTCAAATTGCTAAGGTGTCCTTGAAGAAAAAGGGGAATCCCAAACTAGAAGCACCCGATAAGTGAACTAACCTAATGGCAGAGTAAAGGACTGGAATAACTGGAGCATCAAACAGTGAGAAAAGGGACTTAGTGAAGGTGATAGGAGGGATGGCGGTTCAAGGTGATCGCAAGGTGATTGGCCAGGTTCCAAGGTTATTGAAAGGTATGTTGAAGGGACGGAGTTTCAAGAGAGATTGCTGGCTGATCAACCAGGTCACAGGGTTCAAGATTTTGGAAGCTATCTCAAAAGGACGGAGTTCCAAAAGGAGTTAATGGCCCACAGGTTATTATTGTTGTAGGCAGCAGGGCCCGGAAACCAAGGAAGCTGCTGATGGGGGGCACAGCTTACAGAGTGACCACAGGACCCTCAGGTGGCTCATGCAAATGAAAGGTGAGAATCCAAAATTGTTGAGGTACCCTACAGGTAATGGACTTCACGTGGAAGACAGACAAGGAATATACCACACCAATGCTGAGGGTCTGTCCAGGTTCTTCCGCCTTAGTGATGAGAACTCCCTAGAGGTTGAGTAGCCCTCCCCACTTTCAGCTGGGGGGACACGTGTTAGACGTGTCATCCTTAGTGTGGTCTTCCCCCAACATTTTTCCTGCTGACATCCACTTTTAGCTGTATCTTTTTTTTGGCCTTAGGACTCTGAGCACTTTACCACTGCTGAGCAGTGCTAAAGTGATAAAGTGAATGGGCTTCTCCCCCAAACAAGATAGCATTGATGTACACCTGATTGGCTTGTTATAATAATAATTGAATAAGTTTATTGTTTCAACCAAACTGACCATAACAATCAATATTAGATTATACAGAAAATCACCTTTAGTTCTTAAAAAAGGTCAACAGTTAAAAGTGATAGATCTCGGAGGAGAAACATGGCGGCGGCAGGCTAACGGCTGTCGCGGAGCTCTCCGTCCGAGCGCACCAGGAAAACAGCTGGGATGTCCCCACACGGAAATTCACGGTGAGAATGGGTGGTAAGGAGACCGCAAGATAGCTACGCGGTAAAAACACGTTTTTCTTTTTCTCCTCTTTGTTAAAAAAAACGAGCAGAGTAGTGGCGGCGGCGAACGAAGATCGGCGCTAGGACCCAGGGAAATAGTCAATCTGAATGCATGCCGGGAGGATGAGGAGGGGCTGCTGCAGGTTAGGAGAAACGACGATTTGGGAACGGCCCCAGGAGCAGCTGCCGATGAGTTGGTGACGGGTGCGACGGGTGCTTCATCGAAGCAGACAAAGAAGATAAGTTTAAAATCAGGGACTGTGGTTTGGAGCTCGGGGGGGGGGTTAATTGGAAGTGGGAAGCGTGGCAGTACACAAAAGGTGCGTTTCTACACCATTACAGAGGTCCTGTGTGCTGGGGGCATTTTTCAGCTTCTAGATACTTAACCCCAGTAACCCCAGTAACCCCAGTAAAAGGAAGCGTTTGTATGGAGGCAGTCTTGCCTACAGGAGCACCAGTTTTGTCTTGTCAGAGTCAAGTTAGCTCTGATATCCTAACGCCAGCAGGGACAAATTCGGCAACAGGGATTTCGGAGCCTGGAGGGAAAGATCGGCCCAGTACCAAGCGAGCTAAAAGTAGAGGAGAGGTGGTAAAAAATAGATACCAGCTGAGATCAAAACAAGAATTAAAGCAGCAGGGGGTCTTGGATTTAGCTGAATTGGGCGAGAAGGTGAGACCCTCACCACTTACACCACACAAAAGTAAGAGGAAGTGGAGCACTAAGAAGAGTATCAGCAGTAAACTCCCTCAGCAGATCTCAACACAAAAAAATACTCCCTCTCTTAAAAGTTATTTTAAAGTGATTGAGAAAATGAATTCTTTAAAAGAAGGGGCTAATGTAGAAGAGGACCGGCAGTCCCCCCAGATTACTCAGACCCCTTCTTTATCTGTTCTGGCCTTGGATAACCGGTACTCCCCTATTGCGGAAATACAAGCCGAGGAGGTGTCAGAGGAGCCAGAGAGCCCAGTTAACCTGGACAACGACATTCTGATAAGTGGCAGTAATAGTCTGACTGAAAACCCTCTATCCCATCGAGACTCTACGATTACACAGACATCAGAGGTCACAGTGTGTAACCACACGGATACCACTAACACCGCAATTACCTTAACTCCTAAAACCCATGCTAGGTCAGAAAAGGATACTGCTCAGTTTTCCACTCCCCCCCCCCAGGAGCTTGATAAGATTGGGCTCCTATTTCACTCATTGAGGGGTGATCTGCTGGAGAAATTTATAATTTCCGAGGCAAACCAAAAAAGATTGCACGATAGGTTTGATCTTTTGGAAACCAAACTGGAAGGGATAGAGGCCCGGACGGTTACACTGGAAAAAAAGGTTTCTACCCTCTCAGTTACTACGGAAGAGAACAGTGAGGACCTCTGCACCTTAAAAAAACAAAATAAGGCTCTAATGATGGACATGGAACGGTTGGAGACTCACTCAAAACGGAATAATCTTCGCATTTTGAAGATACCAGAGGGGGAAGAGGTAGGAGATACTAAATCCTTTGTCTGTAGACTCCGTAGAGAGGGTGTTTTGAAAGATCGCTTAGATATAGATCTAGAAGCGGAAATTCAGAGAGTACTTAGAGACCCTTTCAGACTACACCCAGATCGCAAGGGACCCAGGAAGATTCTGGTCTATTTCCAGACCTACAACGTTAAGGAGTTGATACTTAGTAGAGCCTTAGCAAGCGCCTCTCTCCACTATCGGGCCAACCCATACCAAGTTAGGTCTGACATAGGAGGAAGAACGGCTCAGAGACAATGGGAATTGGGTTCAAGAATGCCTGAACTTAGATCATTGGGAGCGAGAGTGCAGAATGCAGATTAAGTTTCCAGCCATGCTTAAAGTTATGTGGAATAATAAAATGTACACCTGTAATCAGCCAGAAGAAGTTGACGAACTGTTACGGAACATGAGGGATTAGGTTAGTTGGAAATATCTAGCATCTTAGTACTGAGCATACTTAAACCTAACTTCCACCTGCATCTATTGCTTATATGAAAAAAAATGAACATAGTAATTTGAGACACTGTTCAATTTCCTTTGAGTAAAAAAAAAGATATATATATATATATATATATAAAAAGGACGGGTTTGCACATCACCCTTAAAAAAAAACCTTTCAAATACACCAGATCACACCGCTAATAGATGATAGGGGCAAGGGATAGGATAGACAGGGTGCTGAAAGACGGAGAGCTTCACAGGGGCGAGATAACGCCCAAGATGAAGGGAGGGTTCCTCAGGGGAGGGAGTGGGCGGGGGGGGGGAGAGAAGGGGTAAAAAGAATAAAAAGTCCTCATTCGACCACAGAAATACAAATATACATATACACCAACAAATACAAACATATACATACACATATAGACACTCAGATAATGCTCTTCTCCTGGAGAGTAGCTGGGAGGGTAATATTTGGTTATGGCGGTAAACCCATATACAAGTAGTAAGATCATTTCCTGGAATCTCAATGGAATAGGAAGCTTCAGGAAACAACAGAGGGTTTATGATTTCTTAAAGGACCTAGAGGCTAGCATATATTTATTGCAGGAGACCCATATTGAGGCAAAAGAGTGTAAGAAGGTCTTCGAAAAAAGGCGTTGGGTACAGGACGTTTTATGTTCCAGGCAAAAAGGAATATCCAGGGGGGTTGCAATAATCATCAGGGCAAACAAGGGAATTAAAGTACAGAGTTGGGATACTGACCAGTCAGGGAGGTGGCTGGTAGTGAAACTCCTGATCGCTAGTTCACCGTACACATATTCAGTATATTACGGCCCAAATGAGGACAATGAAACTTTTCTTCGTAATCTTGAGAGGGTTCTAATCTTGAGCAAAGCACCTCTCATTCTTGGGGGAGACTTTAATCTCATTCTAGATACTCAGTTGGACCGTACCTCCAGAGCAAGATATGTCCCGCCCAAAAGGTCTCTTTTAGTTCTTAAGAACATAATGAAAGAATTTAACTTGATGGATGCCTGGAGAACTAAGAATGGTAACCTAAGAGAATATTCTTTTTACAGTAAAAAGTACAAACAATTCTCAAGAATTGATTTATTCCTGGTAGACCACTCCTTTGAGTCAGTTTTGACTTCAGTTACTCATATTTCAGTGGGCCTTTCAGATCACTTAGTGGTACAACTAAGTATTCATTTTAAAAATATTGTCACTGAACGTAGATGGACCCTAGATAGAACTATTCTACTAGATGATAATATTGGAGTTAAAATTAAGAGTAGCATAACAGAGTACTTTTTATTCAACGTGGGTTCTGCTACAGAACAAACTGTTTGGGAGTCATTCAAGGCCTTTCTTAGAGGTTTATTGGGACATCAGATGAGACAAAAAAGAAAAGAGATAAAAGATAGAGAAACTAAAGATTTGGACTCTATTAAGAAGAAAGAGCAGGAACTTCAGCGGGCTGCTCTAGAGGAAAGAAGAAAGATCCCAGAACTGGAAAAGGAGCTTCTGGAGCTGCAGCTGAGTCTCAAAGCTAAAGCAGATAAACTGATCCACGACAGATGGGAGACCAGCAAACTAAAAAACTTTGAATATGGAGAGAAGTGTGGGGCACTTCTAGCATGGAAGGCCAGATCAGATAGGACCAGAATAACATTAACACCCTGTCCCAAAGAACTTCAGGAGAACAGCTGACTACAGACGAAGAGATTAGGGATGAAGCAGGGGGTTTCATTGAAGAGTAATACCAGGAAAACATAAAGATTGGAACAGAAGTTTTGGAGAAGTGGTGGAGCCAAAGGGTACTACCTCAATTGAGCGAGGCAGATAAAAAGACCCTGTCAGGGGAGATCACTGAAGGGGAAATCAGGATACAGCTAAAAAAGATGAGCAGGAATAAAGCCCCAGGTCCAGACGGCCTACCAACGGAGATCTATAAAGATAACGAGGAAGAGATTCTTCCATACCTGTTGTCTCTCTTTAACAATATATACCAGCAAGGAGGGGGTATCCCACACTCATGTTTGAGGCCACTATTACTCTAATAGCTAAACCTAATAAAGACCCAATGAAAATAGAGTCTTATAGACCTATTTCTCTTCTGAATTCCGACCTCAAAATATTTTCGGGGATTCTGGCTGAGAGGCTATCCAAAGTCATTAAAACTATCATCCATCCTGACCAAAGGGGGTTTATCCCAGGTCGACAATTAAATGAGTTGACCTTTCAGGTCATCGGAGCAATTGATTTTGTGGAAGAAAAGGGACTGCCACTGGCCATCGTGGCAATAGATGCCGCGAAGGCCTTTGATCAAGTCAACTGGGTGTTCCTTTGGGACACCCTGACCAGGATTGGCTTCCCACTACCCTTTATTCAGGCTGTTAAAGGATTATATGGGAACCCACGGGCAAAAGTCTAAATTAATGGTTGCCTGACGGACTGGTTTGCGATATCAAGAGGGACGAGACAGGGTTGTCCCCTGTCTCCTCTCCTTTTTGATTTATACATCGAGCCTTTCGTTACAAAGTTAAGATCAGATCCAACAATCATTCCTTTCAAAATGGGCAGGCTGGAGTTAAAGACCGCACTGTATCCTGATGACTTGTTGTTATACACAATCAATCCATTAGAGGCCATTCCGAAGCTATTTAAACTAGCAGAGGAATATGGAGCAGTCTCAGGATACAGCATTAATAAGAGCAAAACAGACATAATGAGTTGGAATAGTCTTGTCCCTATACCAGGCGTGAAAACAAAGATCAGGTACCTAGGTATCTATATTACGCAAAAACTGTTGGATATACACAAAATAAGTTGGCAAATAGTGGTAAAAGATATAACTAAACTCCTACAAAGATAGACTGGTCTACCTCTCAGTATATATGGTAGAGTTAATTTAATTAAAATGGTAGTACTGCCTAAAGTGACTTTCCTATTTAATAGTATTCCACTGAGATTTCAAAACAAAGATATTTCCAGCCTCCAGGGCAAGATAGGCTCATTTATTTGGGCCACCAAGTCACCAAGAATTGCTTGGAGGAAGTTGAGAAGGGGGTTAAAAATAGGTGGCCTGGCCCTCCCAGATCTGCTTCTCTACTGTTATGCGTTTCAGTTAAAAAAATTTAGACTCCTGGCTAATAAGTTAGATTCATCATCACACGGTCGTTTGTTTCAAGCAATGCTATCCGACCTTCCTAAGGGTCTTGAATTTTTTTTGTTTAAATTCGGCGCCCAAAAATTTTACAAAAAAGTCTGCTTAAAAATCCTACTTACAGCCCTTAAACTGTGGCAAGCAGTTTGTAAAATCTGGAAAATTCCCTACTACAACTCCCTGGCTCCAATCTGGGACTCCCCCGGAACACCGGAATGTCTATTAGATCGTCTTTCTTCCCCCTTGAGAGAGGCAGGCTTTGTACGATGGGGAGACTTACAGGCTAATCTAGATCTCCTAGACTGGGCATCCATATCTAATATGACAGGAAGATCCCTCACAAGGTTTAAATATTATCAACTATCATCTTGGTGGGGAAGTCAAAATTGGGTGTCAGAAGTAGAGGGATGTGAATTCCTAGAATTAGCCAATAGACAAGAAGGATGGAAGGGAGAGGTTTCTTCGTGCTATAATTTGTTAATAAGGGCAAAAGACAGACAGGAGGCAGAAATTTCAAAACTTTGGGGGGATATATTGGTAGATGGCACGGAAAAGCAACTGGAGGTTTGGATAGATTCATTCATAATATCTCAAAAAACAATAAAACCTGCAAACCTCAGAAGGAATCATCTTTACACGGCATACAGGGTTTACTGGACTCCCTCAAAATTGACAAAAATATCTGGAGAATCACACTTTTGTCCTAGATGTAAGCTTTTAGCTGCAGATGACCTACACATTTTCGCAGATTGTCCAGAAATCAAAAACTATTGGATATTGGTCTGCACTTTTTTAGAGGAGGTACTGTCTAGACCAGTCACTTGCAGTCCTAGACTGATTCTTTTGGGTTTAACAGAGGAATACGACATCAGAGACAGTATCACTCAGTTCATATTTTACGTGATTGTCATCGCTAGGAGGGAGGTCTGCAGAGAATGGAAATCTCCAACTCCTCCAAGGTTTGCAGACTGCCTAAAAAACATCATGGCTATAAGCAAAATAGATCTGCTGTGCAGGGGAGAGGGTGCGGCAAAGATCTGGGCTCCATTGATAAAATGGTCAGACAGTTAGAGAATAAAAGTCCAATGATTATAGCAGGGGTTTGTGGTCTGGTCCTCCCCGGGACAAGGTACATCGACATCGAACAGGGGAGTTGGACTAGTAGAAAGCCTACCTCTGGGAGACCCTTTAACTGCTAAGCATAAAACTCCAGGGCGCACAGTTAGGTTTTGTGTTGGCAGATTTGAGAGTTTCCATCTAGAGTCATACCATCTGGTGGCATATATGAGGACAACAAAAAACAAAAAATAACAGTTAAAAGTTATACAAAACAACCAATAATCAATAAAACCAATTTAATTTTGATCATTTGTCAAAATAGAACCATAACATTTTAAAATCATTGATCACAAATCAGACAAATACGTCTCGACTGTTACAGTCCCAGTATTTATACAGTAAGTATTATGACTAAATCAATATAGAAACGGATTTGATTAACTGACAATCAAGAAATGTGCTAATCAAAAAATGCTCAGAATATTGTGGCTAGATCGCATAAGATGCTAATTTGTAAAACCCATCCAGTATTGGGCCTGACAACTACTGAAACAAGGCATAGATTTGAAGTCTTCATATATTTATCAAAATATATCTCCTCATCATCCAACAACCAATCAAAAGTAGGCACCACAAATCCAAATGTCAGCCCCCTTTTCACTAGAAATACAGGGAAAAATGAGCATTTGCCAAAAAAAGCCATCTTGATGATTACGCCCTACATCTTATTTAGTTTGGGATATACTAATCTTTTTGATGAAGGATCTCTCTTGATTCAATATTACAAAAACAAAAATGTTCAATTTCGTTGTTTCAAGTGTAGCCCACAATTGGATAATTTAGAAGAACATATGACCAATATCCCCAACACACCTTTACAGGTATTGTCTATCTGCATTCAATGTTTATATACACTTCTGCTCTTTGGTTCCAGGCTGCATAGTTATGGGATGAAACAGCCAGCACAATGGCTCTGTTGTCAGATCTCATACACAGACTCTCAGCCTTGTTACACTTACTGACTTTGAACTTTAAAAAGAGTGATCGTAGACAGTACTTATGAAGGCATAACGTAAAGTGGCACAACAAGAGGAAATTAGGTACTGTATCTTGGCACTCAAAGGACACAGACATTGATCTGACCCCTCATTTGAAAATGTTGACCACCTTTTGGTTACAGGGAGCACCTGTAATACTCCCAGTCAAAATTTTAGATAAAGAGATATTTTTTCTAGTGGGTAGATGTCATTGATGCAGGCAGTGGGAGCCTGGTCTTGATTGAATGAAAAATAGCATTTTGAAAGGGGGCCTAGTTGGTCAACGTTTGTTTGGTTTTGTAGTCGCAGTCTGCCTCCATTACCACTTCAAGGCTATCCTTCGTGATTATTCCAAGATGAAGCCAGTATTCCTTCAGTCCAGTGCTGACAAGAACATTTGACAGATGAATAAACCATGGTAACTTGCAATGATCTTATTTGCTGTGCTGCTTCATGAGGTCTATTAAAATTGATCTATAGGATATGAGTTCCTCCTTGGACCATATGCAGAGCCAATATTTTAATGGTGCCAAAGTGATATAATCCTCAATTTTTTGAATGCTTACGTCTGTTCTCACAGCAAGTATTGGCATACCATGACTCAGTTGTAATAGCCGTCGTATAAAATTGTTTTCGTGATTTGTAATTTAGCGGTCTATATATGACCCCAAATCTTTCAGGTAGATTCATCAAGCATTTTTGCGAGCGCAAACGGTGCGAATTGCAAAATTCGGCCGTTTGCACCCGCAAAAATGGCATTTGAGATTCATCAATGGTTCATGAACTCACAATTTGAAAAATCGCAAATAATTGCGATTTATCGAATTGCGATCGCATTTAAGGAATCTCAATTAGAGATTCCTTAAATGCTATTCATGAACCTTTTGAAAATTGCGAAATCGCAATATTGGGCCGCTGTTTACCACGAGGTGTCACTTCGTGGTAAATAGCGAAAACGTAGAAAAATGCTCTTGAGTGCATTTTTCTAAGTTGGATGTTACACACATACATGTCCTTTGGACATGTGTGTGCGCAACACCAGTGTAAATCACCTTTTCAGGGGTGCTACAGGGTGTCCTTTGGACACCTTGGCACCCTTGAAATTGCATCCTTATTTGCGATTCGCTAATTGCTAATCGAAATAAGGATTGACTCCCCATTCATTCCTATGGGCCTTTGTCCCATAGGAATGAATGGGAGTCATTCCTTATTTGCGATTAGCAAATCGCAAATAAGGAAGATGTAGAAATCGCTATGAATTTTGCGATTACTACATGCATCCTGTTTTGCGAGTCTTTAATAGCGATTCCTTAATAATCGCTACTAAGGATTCGCAAAAGAGGAGCATGATGAATCTGGGGGTTAGTGTCAAATAGACAAGCCACACCTGGTTTTATTTTGTAGGCCAGCACTGCTGATCCCACAAAATGATTGCCTCCCAAATCTGAAAATCTCAACTGCTGGGCCAGGGAGGTGTTGCTTTTGGATGGCTGTGAAGACCACAAAAGTTGTCCATCCAGCCGGATACCTAGAAAGTCATATACGAGTACTTGATTCAAAGATGTATTGTAGAACTTAAAGATAGAACATAGTTTCTGCTTTTGGTTTAGAATCATATATTTTGTTTGCCTAATGTTGATGGACAATCTTCTGTCAGTGCAGAAGGACTCAAAACCTTCCAGCAAACAGTGCATAGATACCTCTAGTCTAGTCAATGGCACTGCATCATCAGCAAAGAGCAATATTGGTATATATTCATTGCCTAATTTGGGTACATCAAGATTAAGATCCTACAAGCTTTTTACAATGTCATTTATGTAGCAATTAAAAAGGGTTGGTGCTAAGATGCAGCCTTGCTTCACCCCTCGCTGTATTGGGTTCTCTATCGTATATTCACCTCTGCTGCTATATGTTATCCTTGTGGTATTACCAGAGTGCAGCGCAATTAATAACTTCAGGATCTTCTCTGGGACACTCATTCCCCTTAAGATTTGCCATAGAATTGGGTGATGACACTGTCGAAAGCTGTTTGGAGGTTGACAAAAACCAAGTAAAGGGAAGACTTCTTTACGCAAGCATATTTAGAGCAGATTAGGTTCAATCTAAAAACCTGATATACTGTTCTCTGACCCCTCCTGATGTCTGCTTGATGAAGTGAAATTAGATCCCTTTCATCCAACCACTGATTAAATGAGATAAGAGTAGCTTTCCAAACATTTTGCCGACGCCGTCAAGCAGCGAGATTGGGCGATAATTAGAAACAAGATCTCTTGATCCTCTTTTGTGGAGAGGCACAATTATTGATTTTCTCCATTATGAAGGAATTTCTTCTAGAGACCAGATGTTATTAAATGTGAGAGTCAAAATTAGTAACCATAGTATTAGCCCATTTTGGAAGACATCTGAGGGGATTTTTCCGGGGCCAGCTGCCTTATGAGGTGTTTGAGCCATGATCGCTTGTGCAACTTCCTTTTCACTAAATCGGAGCAGTTGCGTCAAAGTCAATGAATTACCAGGAGTTGTGGAAACTATTGTAGGGAGTATGTGGTCTGGTATGCACTGTTATAGGCCTTCATGCTTATTAACTGTTGACTTTGGATTTGAGTTACTACTATGATCTTCAGATTGGGGTATCTCAATGGGGATGTGGTCACCCAAAAGTAATTGGCTGGTGGTGTGCTAGCAGGCCATTCGGTCAATACGACAGTGTCTCGCCATCTCTCCGGTACAGAAGAGTAAAGGGATTGATCCAAAGTTGTGGGCTGATGTTCAGCTCCACGTTCTTTGGTGCAACCTCGTAGCCACATCAAATTATTTCCTAGAATATCTTTGGGTTTCATGAGAATATTGCATCCAACAGTCCTTGCCATAGCGTATGTTCATGGTGTTTCTTTTTATATTTTAGTAGCCCCTTATACTGCTTTCTTCTATCAAGAAACAGCTGTTCATCAAGTTCAGACAACGTTTGGTTCTATAGGGCTAATAACAAAGATTTTTTAGAATTTCACACACTCCATTTTGAACCATTCCTGGCCCTCATGAGAAAGATATGCGGGAACAGTATTTGTTCTATTCTCTCTTTCCATAGTTGCCTACAGCGGTAGCTCCTCAAACATTTGCAGCTGCCGCTGTCGCTGCTGCAGCTGTTGCCCCATATCATTTGCCAGTAGGATTAGGGTTGAAGCACGAAATAGCAACCATTTGTGACTTGTAGCATGGATGTTTGAATCGCACTTATCATAAATTCTGATAAAGTTCTTCCTATTCAGTATTTGGGCAAATTTGATACCTCTTTGGTTTTGGCTAAGAGTTGACGTCAAAGAGCCTGGACTCGGGTGCTCCAAAACCAAAAACAGTGGATCGTGATCGCTTTCAATCCTATTGATTACTCCCATATCCATAATGAGATGCCATGCTTCGATATTATTTGCCATGTAATCAATGACACTTTGCCTACCATCTGCTTGAAAGGAGATTCAGGAGGCTCATTCGATTTAATTTGACTGTTAAATGGGAGCAGACGTCCCTGAGTTAGAGCCTTGAAGATTAATTTGCCCTTATTTGTTCTTATACAGTGGTCTGTAGGTGGTATGGGGTAAATCCCAGGTGCCATTTTCTTCAGTTATCAATTTATTTATTGGGGGTGCAATTCGGTATTGAAATCACCAAATACCAATATACAGTCTGTTCTACACTGGGTAGGACCTCCCATAATAATTTCAGATTGAGGAATCAATGGTTATTCCAATCTTTTCATCAAGAGATGAACTTTGAAAGACAGGGTGTCAGGTTTAACTTGTATGCAACCGCCGGTGGAAAGTGCACATTGATGATCCCAAGTGACTATGCCTAACTACTTAGATTAATGATATCAATGTTCTTATTTAGCATAGTAAATAATTGTTTCAGTGTTTTCAAGAATAGACGTTCTGATCCAAGTAGTCAGGCCCCCCACTGGCCTGCCTTTTTGCTGTTTAATTGCAGATAGAAGATATTTTGAGTAGCCATCTAGATCAATGGCATCAGTGGTCCGCGTTTCCTGAAAACAGCGAATATCTTGTTGCACTAGGAAAGACAGCCAACCCTTATCCTCTATCTTGGATTTTATGCCTGCTGTGATCCATCTCATTATGTTTAAACACGGTATTGATCTCATTTCCAATTTGATAATTCTGGGTTTATTCTACAGGCATCTTCCTTCTTGGTCAGCTGATAGCAGTCTTGATGATGGTTAAAGATTGTATCACCGTTGATTCTGTGTCATGTTATTTACTTTGCAAAATTTCAACTCTGTTAAGTTAGACCGCTTGGGGAGCCACTGGCACAAACTTGCAGATTCTTGCAACACTGAACCTGGAATTTGGCTATGCCCATATTTGTTCCAAAGAACGTTTGTTCAACAAATATAGATGACATACTTAGTTTACCTGTAAGTCCCTTGTATAGTGGTATACCATATACGCAGGCCCTGTAATCTAAATACTTCTAGTGGGCCTGGAGCACTCATTGTGCCACCCACACAGGTAGTCTTTCAACCCTGTCTCAGGCCTGCCATTCCAGGCCGGTGTGTGAAATGTACTGCCACTTCAACTTGGCATTTAGAACCACTTCCCAAGCCTTAAACTCCCCTTTTATTACACCTACGTCACCCTAAGGTAGGTCCTAGGTCACCCTAAAGCCAGCGCTCTCTGTAACTAAAAGGCAGGACATGTACTTTTAAGTTTTACCAGTCCTGGCAGTAAAAAACAGTTGCATTCATTTTTCACTGCTGTGAGGCCTGCTCCTCTCATAGGCTATCATTGGGAATTCCTTAAAATACTTTCAATCTGTAATTCCTGATTGGAGAGCAGTAGCTACTTCATGGTTAATATCTGTGGAATGGTGATGATAACTCCTCTTTAGTGGTAAAGTTGGATTTGACATTACCATTTTAGAAATGCCACTTTTGGAAACTGGACATTTCTCTCCTCATAACTTACCTCTGTGTGCCTGCAGCCTAGCTCCAGTACACATTGGGCTGGGTGACTATACTTTGTGCATTCCCTCTAGACAGCCATAAACACAGGAAGGGGTGGGTGTGACAAAGGACCATCTGCATTCATCTGCTTCCTGGGCAGAAAGGGGGAAAGGTGGCTCATACTTACATCTGAATAGGCTGTATCCTGTCCTCAGACAAAGGTCTGATTACTCCCCACGTATATCCTGCCAGACAGGACTTGGTTGCAAGAGATCCTTGTGCACTTCAGAGAGTTCCTTTGAATGCAACCCCTACATCAAAGGCACTTTTAGGTATGCGTACCAGGGCTCTGACCCTACCAAATCAGTTCACTACTAGACCTGAGAAGAAATCTGCTGGAGAAAAGCTACTGTGCTGTAAGGATTGCCACTTTCATGTGAGAGACTGTTCTGAGGAACTGCTTCTCTGCTTTGCTGAGCTGCTCTAATGCTTACTGATCTCTGCCCTGCTGAGGGCAAGGACTGGATCCATGTCTCTTGAAACTGGAGTGACTCCTAGGGCTTGCTGGCTTACCTCCTGTTTTCTTAAGTCCTCGGGACACAAAAGACTACAATCCTGCTGGTGCTGCAGGAGTCTGCCTTCTGTTAGTTTTACCCTTGCCTGAGGTGCCCCCTCCAGTTCTGAGCCTCAGAAGTGGGTTCTGCAGCTGATTTCTGCAAAACCAACGCATCGACTCAACTGAGAATTTCTGCCACATTGCCCTTCGACGCAGAGCCACAGCCTGCACGACCTGATGATGATGCTCTGCGTGACTCAATGACGACGCATTGCATTCACTTCAACTGAGCTCTACAATAAAGCAGGACCCCCTTTGCACAGCTCAATGATGACGCAGTAGGCTCTCGACGTTGAAAAAGGCTCTATCCAAGGTATCTCTTTAGTGGGACCTGTCTGGGTCCTGTAGCCGGCCTGCCCTCCATCGCGTCGGCCTGAACCGTGAAGTTGCACCTGTCCCTCGCGACCTTAAGTACCGTTTTGACCGCTAGTGAAGAACTATTTTTACATTTAATCTTCAGAAATTATATCTTGACTTCTACTGATTGGATTGTTGTCATTTTGGTTTTGTTTTATTCAGATAAATATTATCTATTATCTAAAACTGTGTAGAGTATGGTTGTGGCTTTTTCATTGAGTTACTGTAATTTAAATGTTGTACAAATACTTTACACATCGCCTCTTAAGTTAATTCTGACTGCTCTGTGCCAAGCTACCAGACGGGGGAGCACAGATTAATTTAAGGTGTGTATCTGACTTACCCTGATTTAAAGTGGTGGTCCCTTCTTAGACAGGATGCAAAACTCTGCTAACTACAGACCCCACTTCTGAGAGGGGCTTTAACAACTAGTATAGGCCAAGGTAGAAGGGCGATAAAGCTATTAGAAAATTCTACCCAGTAAGGGTAGATTGTTCTAAATTAAAAAGGGAGAAACAGAGAAACAAGCATTGGAATGCTGGAGGTCCGGCTTATACCAGCCGTTATAACCCCAGAGCTTCCCAACATTCGAATGTTCTAAAGTCCCTTCTTTTCTTGATGACGAATAAGGAAAACTACCATCCATCTCTATAGAAGATAGTTATCCTAATATGTCAACTACACTAAAGACATCCACGAAAACCTCCCTCTCACAACAGGCATAGAAAGTAGTTTTGCAAAGTATTCCAACAGAATATTGAGTACACAATATTGTGGCCCTAGGCATTAAAATCCAAAATGTTGTGAAGGTAAGTACAAATATAAGTATTGGTTTACTAATCATAACTTCTAATATATGACCTTGAAGATACACACATGTGGATATAACACTAGTAAATGCATTTCTAGTAAATCTAATCTGTCTGTTGATTTCAAATCAACAAGGTTAGTGGAACCACTTTATCTTATGACAGGCAATCCAATTAGGACACTCTCAGCTCAATTTGTTTCAATCTCTGTATGAATGATAGGGGGTCAAAAATGGAATGACTATTTAATGAAAATTCTCTTACAATTTTGGAAGGTCTCTCAATCCCGGATGGAAAGTCAAGATGTCTGCATACTGCTTTAGTTAAAATCACTAACTATTTATACCATTAGAAAATGGAACCTTGACTTTAATATCATTTTAAGCATCAAAAGTAAACAGTCCCACCAACAGTTCAAAGGAGAGCCTGGGTCTTTAGATAAACATAAAAAGATGGCATGTTTTGATGTCTCTGCCATAACGCCATAGCGCGAGATCTTTCAGAGTCAAATGTTTTTGAATAGCCTTCTTGTATTGGGTCATCCGACACAAATGTTTTCAAAGTTCTTAGGGTTTTATTTTGTTTAAAGCTTGATGTCTGGTGAAAGGTTCTATTGGGGCCTCTGCCTCTTAAATAGAGGGATGGTAGGTCCCTGAGGAATTCTGGTTGGTCCCTGAGGAATCCTTTTAAAAGACACTGGGCCCAATTCACAGAACTAACTTAAGACAAAATCCTAAACTTACTACCATTTTGGTATTCACAGAAGGCACTTACTCATTTTGGTATTCACAGAAGGCACTTACTCATTTCGGTATTCACAGAAGTTAGGAGTCCACACTTTAGGACTCCTAAATGCCTTCTGTGAATACCGAAAGTCTTAAAATTAGGATTTTTCTCAATTTAGTAGTAGTAAAGTTAGGACTCCTAACTTTAGGACTCCTAAATGCCATCTGTGATTCCGAAAGTCTTAAAATTAGGATTTTTCCCAATTTAGTAGTAGTAAAGTTAGGACTCCTAACTTTAGCACTCCTAAATGCCTTCTGTGAATACCGAAAGTCTTAAAATTAGGATTTTTCTCAACTTTACCACTATTAAACTGAGAAAATCCTAATTTTAAGACTTTCGGTATTCACAGAAGGCATTTAGGAGTCCTAAAGTTAGGAGTCCTAACTTTACTACTACGAAATTGAGAAAAATCCTAATTTTAGGACTTTCGGTATTCACAGAAGGCATTTAGGAGTCCTAAAGTTAGGACTCCTAACTTCTGTGACTACCGAAATGAGTAAGTGTCTTCTGTGAATACCAAAATGAGTAAGTGCCTTCTGTGAATACGAAAATGGTAGTAAGTTTAGGATGTTGTCTTAAATTAGTTCTGTGAATCGGGACCTCCGAGATTACTTGGCTTCCTCAGATCAGATGTTCATGAGTTTCACAAGTGTACACCTAGAGATCTGAGTATTCATCCTCCATTAAGCTTCTTGGTCAATACATTCTGATTTGTTGAGTCTGATGTTGTGGTTGGGAATATAGGGCAGGTGGCTCTTATTAGGCCTAGTCCTCCTATGTTTGTGAAAATGGTGCAGAGATTTTGAATATGATGCTATGGTCCACCTCAAGCCAATGGAGATCTTTTAAGAGCTAGACGGAGAGCAGGCAAATAAAAGGAGATTTTTTTTGAAGGGTAATACTAGGAGAGGTTTTGGAAGTTCAACATTGTGAAATTTGGGAAATTTGGATACTTATAAGATGCATTTATTTCTGAAATCGATCATTTTATTAATCTGGAGAATTATATGTTGGCTCTAATATTCTCAATATGCACAAATTCATCTGATTTTAGAGAATCTTACTTCAAGAAAAATACTCATAACTTACCATATAGAAGCCATCAAGGGTTCACAAGGTCCAGTGAGATAACAAATTATGTTTATTGATGGTGCTTATATAGTGGGGAAGAATTTTGAGCCCACATTTTAACCCAGCAATAAAGGCTGAAAGGCTCCTTGAATCATTATATAGGTATCATACACGTTATTCTGTTTTTTTACATTAAGTCTAAGAATCACATTGGCAATTACCATTTACATTTTGCAACATATGGAAAGGGTGAACAAAAATGTCTTTATACAAACTTACTAAAGAGCTTTTCAAAAAGTAACAATCGCAATTGGACTATACACTATTCTGTAGACTAATAATAATACTTTTCTTGATTGGTTTTAAGTCACCATTTTATTAAAAGAATAGATACAGACTCTGGCGAGAAGAGAACACCATTAGTATCCAAAAGGGGCCAATATTCTCCTTATTTCTTGATCTTTCACTACTGCTGAAGATACTGTCATTCTTTTACTATTTTGCATTTCAGGTAGAGCTCTTACTTTGCTGTTATCCTTTCTATGCCATCACTAACAGTCCATTTTCTGATCTCATCTTAAACTGCTCACCTCCTATTTTGCCATCCCTCAATCCTCAGTTCTCAGGCCCCTCCTGTTCTCTATCCATACTGATAAATCAAAAGTGAACTACAGTCTACTTTTATATCTTTAATCCATTTATTTGTCTGCAAACTAACTAGGATGCAGTAGTGCTCTCTTCGATCAACTCTAACATTAGTGAGATTCTGTTATTCTTAGTCCATCTTCTAACGGTTGATTTTGATCCACTTTCTCTTCTACCTGTTACACCCTCAGCCCGCATTCATAAGGTGACGTTTGACCCTATTTAATATGTATATAGTTCACTATTCTGTTGCTCTCAACTGCCTGCTTTTTCCAGTTCAGTTAAAAGATACTTCCTCTTGTCAGACTTCCTCATAATACTGTCTACCCTCTTCCATTGTTATTTAATTATAGAATTCACCTGCTTTTTAATATCCCCTTCACCTCTCTCCCAGACATGCTGTCTCTGCTTTTTCAATTTCTGCATAAGTTCTATGTTTGTGCATGACTTTCTACCCTCATCTTTCATCTCTTGTTTAAAATCAGAATTGCATTGTTAGAATATCATTAGTAAAAAATATTCTCAGACTGAAATATTGTGTACTTATTATGGTTTACAAAAATATTGTCGCATTGGGTTAGATTTTCATAATTAACTCTATAATATTATTCTAAACACCATTTGCAATGCAATGTTTCTGTAAGGCAATATTTTGGTAATATTATTCTGATACATTACCAAAATCACACTCATTCACGACCCTTCCTTCCAATTTGTGTTATCCACTCCCCATATTTTTCTGCTTTACACTATCTTTCCCATTCTTGCTCCTAAACCTACAGGGGAATGGTAGTTACAACCATGTGAACAATGTCAGCAGCAGGTTTGCCAAGGGGTCTGTGTTTTCATAGTGTGCAGGCACAGTAGACTAGTGTCTTACTCTGGCATCACTCTGTCTGTATCGATGACCTGCACATGACTGTTGCAGTAGGGTTTCACCCATTTAGTATGGTCAGATTTTTTTCTTTTTTGATTACCCGGTTTTGGAGTTTTTACTGTGGGTGAGTCTCACTACTTGTGTGTCACTGCACAATAATCACATGGTAAGTGAACTGCATCTGATTATAACCAGTGTCCGCCTTTTAATGTAAGGCTGCTGCGACACAGGTAGGGTAATGGGCACTTGGCTGGTTACACGTGGACATGTGTTCACAAGTCTGTACACATGTGTGAGGGATGCGTGTGTGAGGTTACTGTGGTGCGCAGTCCAGTTACTGTATGCAGGTAGCCTGGCAGAGGGGTACTCTGAAAGGTTAGGTGGCGATCTGGGATAGGGCTTATGATATTAGTGGGCAATCATAGATAAAGTCAGTATGGTTTACTGTTTTGTCTGCAGTGACCCTGCATTGCACATATCGGGGGTATTTCCCTTTGAATGCCGGTTCACTTATCTTAGGCTTACAAATGCCTGTGAGGTATGAAACAGGGGTGAAACATGTGCGTCCAGTCTGACAACGTAGGTCACAAGATCAGATATGTGCACTTTATGGGTTGTCCAAAATGTTCATATTTCTCTGGCTCAGCTCAAGTTAATTACATTGCTCCCCAGCAGAAGGAATAAAGGCCTCCTCAAACAAATAGAGTAAATATCAGTACTTCCCTCAGCTCCTGAGGAGGAATGGATGGGTAAGAAAATCTGCATCTGTTAATTAGCTGTCACACTGTACCAGGGCTTGGGACAACCCTGGTCTCCTGAACAAAAGAGGAAGCCCACACAACTGGAGCCAATTCAGGAGGGTACTGCTCTTTAAAGTTTTGGTTGGAGAAACCCTGACAGTGATGTCAGCTAGGGGCAGAACTGAGGCACCCAGAGGAGATGTGATCAGTGACTTCTGGACGGTGCCATCTTGAACTGCCCCAGCATGCTGTGCAGGAGGGTTTGGATAGGGTGCCCAGGGATTGGCTAAGGGTGCCAGGAGTCTTATACAACCTTTCGCCTCCTTTAAAAAGAGCAAAGATAGGGCTTTTTACTGAAACAAAATGGCAGAAGCAGTCATGGACAACTGAAAGGACAAGCCCGCTGATCCCCTAAGGAACTTTGCCCACACTTAACCCCAGGACCAGTGGATCTCTCCAAAGGTCAGTGAGGATGACCCCTTTGAACATCCTGAGGACCAGTTAGAAGGAAACCCGTAGTTCTGTGCCCAAGAAAGAGGTTAGGAGCTCCAGAGGAAAGGAGGAAAGCTGCCACAGAGAAAAGCCAGCTCCCTGCAGATTATCTCACTTTTGCTGCCAGGAAGCCTGATGGAACTGCTCCTGGTTGCTAAAGCAAACCACCAAGAGTAAACTGAGCACAGGGCATCCATATCAGTGCAGCAGGCCTGAGTTATGGCCGTTTTAAGGTTGGTAACCTTTGACCCCCCAACGAGGATCGAAGCAGGTAGCGCTCCTCTGCATCCTTAAAAATTACCCCTTGGGGTATCAGTGTAAGGTAGATTTAATAATTTATCCCAGGGAGAGGGTTTGTGTGGGACCCCCAGACCTTCATGTACCCCCAGAGGCACCCATCCCACCAGGGGCTGACACAATAAAAACAAAGAGAATGCCATTTCATCCCACAAAGATGGAGAAAAAGGGCCTAGGACCCCATCTCTGAGTCCCGATGACAAATCAGCATTCGCACTCCTTCCAACCGTGGTCGGCTCGCTTTCGCTCCCCGTGTCTGTGTCTAGGAGGAGCAGAATGGTCACTACACCGAAGATACCCAGCCCGCATGGAGCAGGCAGGGGAGAAGGGGTGAACAACCTTTACAACGAAACTATTACAACGCACTACCATTACAACGCGGTCATTACAACGCAAACCATTACAACGCATTGCGCTGGGGGGCGCTCTAGGATAGGGAATACGTTTAATTTTCTATCCAACACCTTCCCTAGTGTCCACGGGGACTGGCGTTGGAATAGAAAATTATACTTACCACTATCCAGCACCTCTAAGCGCTATGCGTTGTAAAGGTTTGCGATGTAAAAACCGCGTTGTAAAGGCAGGCGTTGTAATAGCCTGCGTTGTAACGTCATACATCCGGGAGAAGCATTCTTCCGGCTCCCACGCCAACAGAGATGGATGCCAGCAGTGCAGTGAGCCAGCAGAGGCAGCCAGAAGTGGGCTCCCTGGGCCACATCAATGAGAAGGCAAGGGAGGGTTCTTTGTGGGACTGAGCCCCCCACCAAAAATAAAATGAGGCACACACTACTACTGAGGGAGCACCCCATATTATCCTGAGGGCCCCTATAAAGAGAGTGTTTCCTCACTTTCTGGTGGTCCCAGGAAGGCAGGAACACCTCCAGTGGGGTGTGAGTGGCTGCAGGTGGCATCGCAGCCCCAATCCAGTGATTTAAAAGAAGAAGATACTGACCCTAAGTTTAAAGAGTAAAGGAAACTACAAACCCCCTTCTGCTTTCTGGCTGAATTTTTAAGCATTCCCAAGGCTGGAGCTTTTGCTGTGCAGCTGGGAGGTAAGTGCCCCTCAGGGGCTGGTTAGATGTTTGCATTTTGTGTGGCCTGAAAGTGTATAAAAAACACAGATACATGTGATGTATATTTTATAAAAATTGATTAACTACTTATGTTGTTAGTGATTGTTGAATTATGTTGGAATGCTTTATTGACAAATATTGCATTCTCATATGGTTATTATTAATTTTGATAGTGGTTTTTAACATGCATATTCTTTGTCTTTTAATGTGGTGACCCTTGACAAAGTCATAGGTCTATTTTATTTAGTGAGATAGGTGTGATTGTGATGGTCATGACCGATTAGGGGACAAATATGTTTACAGAATGTCATCTAAGATATCTTTAGTCTGCCTAAGGTAAATATTTGGAAATAAATGTGTGGTATTTAGTAGTGTGTGTGTGTGTGTAATAAATTTACTTTTCATTTCCTAAAGAAAAAGCACTGACTGGACAATCTTTTTTTGGTTGTTATTATTGCATTCCACTGAATGGTGATTAATAGCCCACCACTTCCCACAAATAGATCCTTGAACGACTCTACTTCACTACCCTGAGAGAGTCAAGTGCTACAATGGGGGGCTTGTTTCCAAGTAAGGAAATTGTGGACTTATTACTTGTGCAGGCCTCACACTCTGTCCAAGTAATAACCCAATTTCCTACACTGACAAGTTGAGCAAAACCTTTGCTTCAGCGCTTTATGAAATGCTGGCACTCATATCTGTGCATGCTACAATTAGGCTTAGCTATGTTCCTTAAGTCATGATTCCTCTCTATTAATTTACTCATATCCGCCCACCAATCTGCTTTAGCAATTTGCCTCTCAGTTTTGCGTATGCTTCTCCTTGAAAGCCATATTTTTTCCTGTGAGCCTCCGGGCCACTGATCCTGTTCCTCTGGTCAGATGTTAGCATTTCTGTGTTCTATACTGCTATTGACTCTTGGAATGGATTCTAAGGTGTTCTTTCATAATTTCCCTTTTATTTTGAAGCCAAATGTTCTCGCATCTGCTGATCCTGACAGCACCCTTCATAAATACCATCTTCTAGTCTCTCTAGACTAATTTTTCAGTAATTTTTCTACCATGTCATTGATCATTCACACCTATTTAACTATACCAAATGAATAATAAATGCAGGGTTTTGGCTAAACCGATTATATGAATTCAATTACAACTACAAATAGTTACATTAATCATGGTATTTTGACACAAATAAGGCATGCCATAAATAGGTGTTCAATACAAAAATAGAAAATGCCGACAGTGTAAAGCAAGGAAGAAACCTGCGCCAGGGAAGGCACAGCCGGACGATGGGGGCCCGGGGCAAACACCGGCCGGAGGCGGGAAGCCCTCCCCCCTCACCGCAGAAGCCCGCGAAAGAGGAGGCGATCAGGATTGGACGCCCGAGGTAGCCGCTGGCCCCCCAATCAGGGAGCGAGAAGGCAAGCAGCTGGGGGAATTAAGAAAGGGCGCAAGGCCCAGAGTTAGCACTCAACCCCCCCCAGCAAGAAGAGGACAGAATCGCCGCCGAAGAGGAGCAGCTTACCAGCAGGGACGAGGCCTTGGTCGAGGAGTCGACCAGAAAGCAACGAAGGTCAGCGGCAACAAAGGAAGAGGCTTCGCTCACCCAAGAGGACCAAGGGGCAGACAGAGGGCGACAGCGAACAGCAGAAACCTGGGCAGCACAGGCAGTTGGGTGGGCGGCATCAACCAGGCTGCATCCAGCGGGAACCGGTCATCGGGGATACGTTGGCCATGGGTAATCGACTGCGAGGCTGGAGGAGTGTCCCACGTCCCGCCCGGCATCGATATCTGCACCTGGCTTGCTCGGGAGACAGTGCAAGCAAAGGAGAAGCCACCTGCAGCTGCGGCGGTGAGCGGCACAGGTAGCGAGGACCAGTCAACTCCCCCTGGAGCCCCTGCAGCAACCGGAGAAGGGAGGTGAGATGCCTTGGGCAGGGGTGGGAGAACCGCAGTGAAGCAGCAACTGGGGCGGCACCGAGAGCGTAGGAGCAGGAAGGCTCTGGCAGGGGGGGGCTTCTACCTGAAAGGCAGGAGCAAGCCCTAAAGGGGACACGGAGCTTCCTCATTGATCGAATCCTGGGATTCCAACAAACAACAGTGCTTCCGAGGCGAGGAAGCAGGCGCTGAGCTCATATTATAATTTAAAAGGAACGACCCAAATTACTGATTGCCGGAAGGCGCGGGCAGCTGGGAGGGAAACACGACTGCCAGCACGCTTCAGGGATGTGCAAAGGGGCAAGGAGGCCCCCCAGATAGGACAGAAAAGGCCACGAGTGGATTACGGGCCTGAGCTGGATACAGACCTGCAAACAATGCTGGACAAAGCCAGGGCTCTGGTGCCTCTTAAAGGGAAATCATGGATGGCTGAGCACATCAGGGGGGCCCGGAAGGAAGGGAAGTAAGCCAATACAGGCCCACGCCACCCCCCAAGCAACCGGGAGGCAAGGGGCATGCAGCAAAAATGGCGGCCCACAAGAAGCCAAACAAAGCAGGAGCAGGGGGAGCAGCTGGGGAAATGGCAAAGAGCACCGGGGCAAGGAGCAGAGCCTGGGTCAGAGGCAGCGCGGCACCATCCCCTGAGTGGCTGTATGGATCAGACTTGGAGGGGGGCAGCAGCGATGAGGGGTATGTGGCCAACACGGCAGCCGCTCTGGAGTAACACAGCAGGCGGAACATCACGGCGGACAGTGACAATTGTAAGCGCCATGCAGAAGGCAAAAGGGAAGGGCGTCATGGGAAGCAGCGTGCTGCTCTGGCGAAAGGGAGGCCAGGGCAAATAGTGAACTTTGGGGCACAGCTAGGGGAAACAACCTACCAATGTGGGGGCCATGGCCTCTCCAACACCCCTCGTTAGCAGGCCAGGGAGGGGACCAACAGGATTTCCAGGGCGATGCTCTGGGTCAGAAACTGGTTCACCCAGCAGCATGGGTGCTCTGCTGGCAATGGCCTGGGCCGGGATCCCCATTTTGGGGGCCCCCAATGGAATATGGAGGGCAGTGGGTAAAGCCAGAAGCCTGAGTAAAGGTCCAGGAAGAAAAGGGACCCCAAGGGTCAACAGGCAGGGGGCAGGAGAACCCCCAACGGGAGAATCGGAATGAAGAGACAGGGACTGAGGAAGCCCCACAGGGGGGGGACAGCCCTGGAGGGATGCGTCGCAGGAAAAAACTGAACAGGTGAGGGCCCGGACCCAAGGGGGAAACCAGCCAGCGAATACATGACCCCCTCCTGGGAGACCGCCCCCACCACCACCACAAAACTACTAGGCCTGGCGAACTTCATCCCGCTAACAGTAAAGGGACAGATTTAGAGAAAATAATTTACATTGCTAGAGGTGCGCAAGGCAGGCTCGGACCTGAAAACGCAGGACAAAAAAGATGAGAACGGGAGGGATAGACGCAAACCCAGGGTAGACAGGACATGTGAAAATTGGTGTTCATACAGAAGTTCCACCAAAGTGCAGCAGCACTACTTTTATACGAACAGAAGGTGCATGATGCACAGCTAAGATACCATGGTGACACATGGTTGAAGTATGACGAGGGTTTCAGTGAGAAAATGTAGACATGGCCGGTGATAGAATGAGACTGCCAAGACATGGAGGGGTTCATGACTCACATGGTAGCAGCCAGAGAAGGGCTCAGCAAGCGGGAGTCCAATTTTGGTCCCCATGGGGCCAAAGGGAAATACGAAGGTCAGGGACAGTATGTCAAGGGAAAAAGCCAATATGGTAAAACGAGAGGAAAATCCAGTTGGCAATATGACAAGGATGATTGTAAGTGGGTGACCGCATGTGGGTTTAAGCACAGCTGTGGGACCTGAAGGGGGAACCACCCTGCCATGCGCTGCAGACAGGCCCAAGGGGCAGGGGCCAGCAAGGACAAGGGTAACACAAATAAATAACAGACAGGGTGCAACAGAAGGGGGTGCGAGCAGGGGACATTTACTACCCACTCCCTTAAAAACAAGCAGACTGCTTTCATTAAGCTATTATCTCAAAGCATCTGACAGACAGACTTTAGCAGAAGGTTTCACGATGGGCTTCCCCATCCCCTATAAGGGACCTTTAGTTGAACGGGAAAGCCACAACCTGAAGTCAATACGAGACAACCCGGGTGCGGCAAGGCAGAAAGTGGACAAAGAAGTCCATCTGGGTAGAGTAGTTGGCCCATTCTCCCCCCCCCCCCCACAAAAAAATGTGATAGTTTCTCCATTGGGCGTGGTGCCCAAAAAGGAAGCAGGCAAGTTCAGGTTAATACACCATCTGTCACTCCCCCAGGGGGATTCCATCAACGACTGGATGGAGCAAGGAAATTGCACAGTAGTATACACATCGATGGATGATGCATCAGAACTGATCAGACAAGCAGGAAAAGGGCTCTATATGCTAAGACAGACATAGAGTCCGCCTTCCGACTCCTGCCAGTACACCGAGATAGCTACCTCCTACTGGGGTTTCAGCTAGAAGGCAAATACTACTATGACAAATGCCTGCCAATGGGCTGTTCCATATCCTGTGCATACTTTGAGGCCTTTAGTGGGTTCTTGGAATGGGAGCTTGGAGCACGTTCCTCAGCAGGGAGGAGGATCCACTACTTGGATGACTTCCTTTTCATCAGTAGGGCAGGCACAGGGGAATGTGCCAACCTCCTTCGCCTTTTCATTGACATGGCGCAAGAATTGGGGTCCCACTAGCTCAGGACAAAACGGAGAGCCCAATCACAAAGATGTCCTTTCTCTGGATAGAGCTGGACTCTGTAGCCGGAACATGCAAACTGACGCTTGAGAAGGAGGGGGAGTAGCCTCAAATCATTGGGAGGCTAACGCAACAAAAGAAAGCAAAACTAGGTGAGGTACAGCAGCTGCTGGGAAAGTTGAACCACAAGAGAAATACCTGCAGGGCGCCCTTTCGCCAGACGCCTGGCCTGTATAACTAGGGGCATGACACAGAAACACCACCCGGTTCGCCTAACGCAAGGAGTGAATGAGGACTTGGGGCAATGGGATGCCTTCCTGACCAAATTCAACGGCATCGTCATGTGGCGAGAGCCATGAGTACATGCTAACCAACTGGAACTTTACACAGACTCAGCAGGAGGCTAAGGTTTTGGGGCCATCCTGGGACAGCGTAGGCAGCAGGGGCAGGGGCATGGCCAGACAGCTGGCATCAAACAGGAATTACAGGCAACATCTCCCTTCTGGAGTTATTCCCTATTGTGGTAGCATTCACCATATGGGGCCACAGGCTGGTCAACGAGCGAATAATTCTATGGTCAGACAACCACGTGATAGTGCAGGTAATCAACACAGGAACAGCTAAATGCCCAGTGTTGGTAAACCTACTGCGGAGACTAGTCGACTGCCAGCTAAAAGCAAACATTGTGCTCAGGGCACGACATATTCTGGGGGTAGACAACTCAATCGCGGATGCCATTTCACATTTTCAGTGGGCAGATTCAAGGAGCTCGCCCCGGACGCAGAACAAGTGATGACCCCGGTAGACCCCGGAAGAAGTATGGACCTGGGTGGAGCCGGTTTGAGTAAAACAACTCAACAGGCCCCCAAAACGGAGAACCGCTATCGTAAGGGCAGGGCTACATTTTCTGACATAACAAGTCTAATGGGGGAATGGCTGGCAGGGCAAGAGGAGGTCTTAGGTTTTTAAGGGGGCATTCAAAAAGGGAAAACACTAGATTGTGGGCCTGAGCACACCGCAACGCTGTAGCATACTACACAAAAATGGCAGCGGGGAGGGATCCCATCATGGCCTTTCTGGGCAGTATCACGTTAAAAGGCTGGGGCAGGTTGCAGCAAACAAAAGGGGATAGACGGCGGCCCATTGATTTTGCAGTCCTGAGGCAAAGAATCTGTGCACTAGATGAGGTATGCACCATGGAACTGCGCAGCCCTCACAGCTCTAGCAAGATTAGTCCACCCGGCCAAGGTGATTTTTCAGAGATCATAGTGGGCAAGGCTTGGAGAGGGCCTGTGGACCGGGGGGGGCGGAGGAGAAATCCCGATGTAAGTTAAATATCACTATGACAAAAATATGCAGGGCCAACGGCTGGGGTTTCGTGCGACACGGTTTCATCAACTTGAGATCCCCTGGTTATCAGTTGGACGACAGGGTACACCTGACAGGGGTGGGGATGGACTTTTTCTTACTCAACATTGTAAGGGTCTTAGAGCAGATGGGTTTCTCTTGAAGAAGAATGGGAGGGGAGCGCAGGGGGGAGCTCCCTCCAATCATCAAACCGTAGGTAGCGTGGCAGAAGAAACCCAGGAAAGATACACAAAAGAGACAATTACTAGAGGTAGATGGAAGGCTCACACAGTGTCCTTGGGATGCCTCACAGCAGGGGGACTGAGGCAGTTAATGACTACACACAGCCACAGGCAGAGTAGATGAGATGCTCACACATGGTCCTTGGGATGCTGCATGGCAGAGGCCCTGATGAGCAGGCGAGTGTCCAACAAAAGGTCCAATGCAAGCGGAACAGCACATGCAGCCCGGGCAGGTCCTGACGGACGCCCACAAAAATCGGTACCAAGGTGAAGCCTGGGATTGCAAACACAGAGGCCTGGCAAAAGGGGCACCTCGCAAAATGTTACTTTCTGGGAGCAAACAAGGACAAGTAATGTGCAAGGACAATGAGGGTATACAATAGCATGGATGTTTATGAATGACCAAATAAAATTGTGGAATATAGAACCATGTTATGTTTTAATAACCTGTGACCTTTCAAGGCACCAAATCAAGTTGTCAATGGAGTAATTAAAGGAAAAAGGGACGCAGTATGTGGGCATGGGGGGGGCTGGAAGAAGGCTCACCCCTGGGAAGGGTTCCATCATTGCCCCCTACTGTAAATGATTTTTGGGGTGGAAGGGAGGGAGGGGATACATTACATAAGGTAAATTCAAATCATTTTCCCGTTCTAAAGGCTTCCAGGCAATACGTACCCTTTAGGTACACAATGAGAACTACCAAAAACAGTCAAAAATATAGTTTTTTTTCGGATAAAAATAAATCAAGCCTTTACAAGGACATCAATAAAATACATTAAAACACATTTTACACGCACACATAGAATGAAAACTCATTCATCTAAAACTTGATTTGGCATTTGCAAAAATTACTGATATGAAATTACAGCATCGCTATAATTGAAGCTTCATCCGTTCTGCAGTTGTTAAAAACCTGGCGACTGAAAAAGAACAAATGGGAATATCAGCAGAATAACCTAGTAGAAGAAACTCCGTTAGAGGTCATGCACTACAAAACCTGAAAAGAGGAAGGAGACAATGTTTTTCTTTCAATATAGTAAAAACAGACATAATAGTAAAAAAGTACTCGTTTTGCTTCAATCACATTATTACTTACACAAACAGGCCGCCGAAAAGGATATAGCACTACTTTATTACCATGTGACATCAACAACTGGCAAAACTTGTAATCGAACATAAATTGATTTGTGCGTGAGGAGGAGGGTACCTTATCTCAGTATAAACCCCTGCCCCATTTATTAACAAAGTAGCTGTTACCTATCTACTCAGGGACAGGAGCTCCGGATTACCATTCTGGACCCATTCATAGTACTAGTTAACTCTGAGTCCAGCCTTTCCTTGTAGAGACACAACACTTTATGAAGTAGGATCAGCTTGATGGAGTGAGAGACGCCATTTAAAAAATGTCTTTTCAGCTAAGGGTAAACATTTCACATTAGTCTGTCCCCAAAGTTCCCCCTGAAAAGTGCTGCACATGTTTAGCGCCAGGTGTTATCATCATTGACATTAACTGTACTCGTTTTATCAATCTCGTTTGGAGAAAGGGCAAAGTCTGCAGACAGATTTAGATAGTGAGCTACTGGTGACTCACAGATCTGAACCCTGAACTCTAAACCCACTAAATTATCTTTTCACATTTTTGTCCAATTGGTCATTGTTGCTTTTTACAGTACCCAGAATAATCCTGGCATAAATACAATTACACGGAAATGGCTAGCAATGTTGATTAAGAAAGTAAATATTGCATGTAATTCTCGTTTTACTCGTAACTCGTGATCGTCCTGAAAGCAGACTTGCAAACCTTGGCTTCCTGCTCTCTTTGTGATCTTTGAATTGGACTTAAGATACCAGGTGTAATGCATTTTGCTCTTACTGATGTATGGGGATTTCCTTTTCTAATCCCTCTACCACTGAACTCTATGTGCTCTCTGACACAGTGACTCGGAACACCACCATTACCATAACTATCTCGCCGTTTGTAGGTTACCTGGGGCCTCCTCTCTATGGAGCAGTACACTTTCTCTGGAATCTTAACATTATCTAGCCAGACTGCATCAGTAGCAAAATTACCCTGTCAGATGCATACTCAATCGCATGAAACACAGCTGGACAAATAAACCCTGGGTAATGTAAGGGTGGCCTTCTGAGCTGTGTCTGTCATGTTTATGTGTGCGAAGCTTGTACACCTTTAACTGTTCTATGCAGCTTCTGTTGTTACTGCGGCAGTCTTTAATTGACTTTTTCTGTGTGTGAAGAAAGCTTGAACTATCGCTGTCATGTTAGGCCTGTTATGTGTTAAGGAATGGGGTGCCGTTGCTGCACCTGTTTTGTGAGTTGAAGGGAGGCATATAAGGTTGCTGCAAGTTTCATGCCCGATGTGTGGGTGAATGACTGTCATTCTGCTTTCTGTGCTGTATGTGCTCTACACGTGTGTGTGTGTGTGTGTGTTTGTTCTACCTATCTGCATCGTACTGTATGTATAAAGAAGGATTTCTGCCGCTGACCGCGAGACCCGCAGGGGAACATGGGCGGGACAGCGCTTTAGTCCCACCCGGCTAGCTCGAGCCAACCTATGGGGCGCCCCTCCCCACATCCACCTCTCACCGGCCAGGAGGAGGGCTTACCTGTGGGAGGGGCGACCCCACTACATATACCCCGGCGGCCGTAGCTCGGCCTCTCTCCTTCCTGTTTCACCCGAGGCTCTGAGGGTACCTCTGCCTGGCACAGTAAGGGTGCCTGAGCCAAGGACCAGGAGCCGAAGGAGTTTCCGGGAAACCGCGACGGCGCCCCGTTAGTCCTTCGGGCAATCGGGGGGCCTGAGCCGATCGGGGGTGTGCCACACCACTCCGACCTGACAGGGGGGGGGGGGAGTATAACGAAGATGGTATTGTGCTGCACCGTCAGAGCATCGACTCGCCGTGCAAGATGGCTCCTTAGGCATGCGGGACAGCGAGGGGCTGCCTGCTTTGGATCGCCCGTAAGATGAACCAACATAACGTCATACCTGTGTTGTATGAAATAAACCTGCAGCAGTTCTTTCCCACAAATATGTCTCCTGAGTTTCCTTTGGGTGGGAATTGTAATTGTGCATTGTACAAACGGGCGGGAGCGAATGGCGGTGTGGGCACTATGCCGCTGACCGCGAGACCCACAGGGTCGGGACAGCGCTTTAGTCCCACCCGGCTAGCTCGAGCCAACCTATGGGGCGCCCCTCCCCGCATCCACCTCTCACCGGCCAGGGGGAGGGCTTACCTGTATACCCCGGCGGCCGTAGCTCGGCCTCTCTCCTTCCTGTTTCACCCGCGGCTCTGAGCTGTTCCCACCCTGAACCCTGACCCAGCGGCTAGAGCGGCGGAGCTAAGTTTTAGAATGTTGTAATGGTCTTCTTTGTGTTGCAGGCGGAGTTACAGGGCGATCTGGAAGCAGACGGGTACAGTAAGGGTACCTCTGCGGCAGAAGGGTACAGTAAGGGTACCTCTGCCTGGCACAGTAAGGGTGCCTGAGCCAAGGACCAGGAGTCGAAGGAGGTTCCGGGAAACCGCGACGGCGCCCCGTTAGTCCTTCGGGCGGTCGGGGGGCCTGAACCGATCGGGGGGTGCCACACCGCTCCGCCCTGACAGGGGGGGGCGGGAGTATAACGAAGATGGTATTGTGCTGCACCGTCAGAGCATCGACTCGCCGTGCAAGATGGCTCCTTAGGCATGCGGGACAGCGAGGGGCTGTCTGCTTTGGATCGCCCGTAAGATGACCCACCATAACGTCATACCTGTGTTGTATGAAATAAACCTGCAGCAGTTCTTTCCCACAAATATGTCTCCTGAGTTTCCTTTGGGTGGGAATTGTAATTGTGCATTGTACAAACGGGTGGGAGCGAATGGCGGTGTGGGCACTATCTTTTACTGCTGTGCTATACCTGATCTGTGCATCAGGGAAGCTTGCAATGTTGTTGTGACTGCTCTATATGCATGTGTGCCTGTGTAAGAGAGAGAGCTACCCCATATCTCTCTCATACAGAAACACGTATACAGAAGCCTTTACCACTGTATGAAGTCTTTACACTTTTTTAGGTAACATGGGGAGACTAGCCCTACTGTTGACAGTTCTGTCTATTGCATGTAATGGGAACACATAACCATAGAATAGCATGTGATGAGAGTACTCTACTGGCAACGCCCTGTCATAAAACAGCAACATTTCAGTTATAATGTTATTTTCATAAAAAGTCTCCATGAAGCCTATGAGATTTTGATGAATACATTTTTACAATTGTGCGGTGAAATGCAGCAGGTTTCTTGTTCTGCCTAGCTTTGAAGACCATGAAGTAATTTACACTTTCATGACCGTTCAAGACTACCTGTAAAACTTATTTTTACCTAACCACAATTGAGTTGTAAAATCACTCACATGCCGCCATATTTTAAATGTCCAAGCTGAGATATCCCACCCCCGCGAACTGAACCTGTGGGACACGGGTTTGAGTAAATGAGGGTGGAGGGAGGCCAGACTCTCACTTTGCTTTCTCTGCGATATTCAGGACAGATGATGAAGTCAAGTCAAGTCAAGTCATATAATTTATATAGCGCACTACATACCCAGAGGGTTTCAAGGCGCTTAGGAAGGGGAGGAGGATTACTTGTCAAATATCCACGTTTTAAGTTGCTTTCTGAATGCTAGGTGGTTCTGGGTAAGGCGAAGGTAAGCGGGGAGTGAATTCCATGTTTTAGCAGCCAGGTATGAAAAGGATCTGCCCCCCATGGTGGTCTTGTTGATGCGAGGTACGGTGGCGAGGGCTTGGCTGGAAGAGCGTAGTTGGCGGGGGGGGGTGTAGAAGGACAGTCGTGAGTTGAGGCATTCTGGTCCGATGTCGTAGAGTGATTTGTGTGCGTGGGTAAGCAGTCGGAAAGTGATCCTCTTATTGACGGGTAGCCAGTGGAGGTCTTTAAGGTGACCAGAGATGTGTTCGTTGCGTGGGATGTCTAATATGAGCCTGGCTGAGGCGTTTTGGATTCGTTGGAGTTTCTTCTGGAGTTTTGCGGTAGTACCTGCGTAGAGGGTGTTTCCGTAGTCCAGTCGGCTCGTGACTAGAGCGTGGGTGACTGTTTTCCTTGTTTCGGAGGGGATCCAGTGAAATGTTTTTCTGAGCATGCGAAGAATGTTGAAGCAGGAAGAGGATACGGCGCTGACTTGTCTGTTCATTGAGAGTGAAGAGTCCAGGATGACGCCTAGGTTCCGTGCGTGGTCTGTCGGGATGGGTGCTTTTCCGAGGGCTTCCGGCCACCAGGAGTCGTCCCATGCAGAGGGGGATGTACCTAAGATGAGGACTTCTGTTTTGTCTGAGTTCAGTTTCAGACGGCTTTGTTTCATCCATTCGGCAACTTCTTTCATTCCTTCGTGTAGGTTAGTTTTGGCGGTGCTGGGGTCGTTGGTGAGAGAAAGGATCAGTTGAGTGTCATCCGCGTAAGAGATGATTTTGAGGTTGTGTTGGCGTGCGATGGCCGCGAGGGGGCTCATGTATACGTTGAAGAGGGTGGGACTGAGTGAGGATCCTTGTGGTACGCCGCAGATTACTTCAGAGGCCTCGGACTTGAATGGTGGAAGGCGGACTCTCTGGGTTCTTCCGGTGAGGAACGAGGTGATCCATTCGAGTGCTTTTCCTTGGATTCCGATGTTATTGAGGCGTTGTAAAAGGGTGCTGTGGCAGACTGTGTCGAATGCTCCAGAGAGGTCAAGGAGGATGAGGGCGACTGTGTCTCCATTGTCCAGTAAAGTTCGAATGTCGTCTGTTGCTGCGATGAGGGCGGTCTCAGTGCTGTGTTTTGCTCGGAAGCCAGATTGTGAGGGGTCGAGGGATTTGTTGGCTTCGAGGAAGGCGGCGAGCTGGTTGTTGACAGCTTTCTCGATGACTTTGGCCGGGAATGGAAGAAGCGAGATGGGGCGGTAATTTTTGAGTTCGGTGGGGTCCGCTGTGGGTTTTTTCAGAAGGGCGGTGAGTTCAGCGTGTTTCCAGTCTTCCGGGAAGTGAAGGACTGTGTCAAGAGCTAGAAGCAATCTCCTGGAACAAGAGACTTTAGGCATCAGATGTCTATGGGCCAAACCCAACCTGGTACCAGAAGCAAGGAGGATAGGCATGCTCACATGTACAATGTCTCACTCCACTCCTTGCATTATTACAGCTATCGGACGGCATCAACAACAGCAAGCTGCTACTCATTAGGATGAGACACTCTACTTTTCACATCAGCAAGACTCAGACCCTACAATGCTTGAACCAGGCATAACAATAGTATGGCTTAGGAATACCATTTCCCACTCCTCTTCACTCTATTACATGTTCAAACCCTATGAATTATGACGCAATAGGTGTACTACACTTCCCAACATTGCCACAAACCCACTGTATTCCCACAATAAAAACCCACATCATTCCATCCAAAGACAGTCTAAGAAGTAAAGTTCTGCACATCTGGAAGCACTTTTGAAACTTATCAGGGGCGCAAAGTCCTGAAGAGACAAGTATACTACACATATGCTCACATGGCATCACTCAATACTTAAAGTAGTACATTTATTATTGCAACAATGTTTAATACAAGCTGCTGCACCCTTCCAAAATCCTACTTGGATAGTTTATTAATATATTGTGCTACATTCTGTTTTAAAGTGTCAAAAATAGACAGTTCTGGGGTGATGCTTCACTGAAAGTAGTCCCTATGAACATCCAAAATCAAAATAAAGGGATTGAAGTCATAGGATTGCTTCATCGGACTGCTTTATTATAATCTCTACACTGATGCAAATCAGCCGATGAAAGTACCACAAAAAGTGTAGAGTAAGCTGTACCCTCTGATTTGGATACAATATCATTAAATCCACGCTACCCATTGTAAGAAAGGGAAGTCTTGATATCCACAGCCTGTGGTGGGCTTACAAACCTTGTCATCCCTCAACCACATTTGAACAATTTTATCATCATACATCATCCAAAATGTCATTTACAAATAAAATGTGAAGTCTTTCTCATGTTGATATCTCACAAAATTTAATAATGTTAGTTCATTCTCCTATTCTCCTACAATAACATCATTATTCTGATCCATCCACGATGCACTTGTTTGCTGATATACAATTTACAGTACCCCAATGCACTTCATCTGGAGATATTATCATTTGATACAATTTCTGCTTTGGACTTCTAATGATTTACCAACAAAGAGCAGAACACAACTTCCCAATCCAGTGCTGCAGTGCCATAAGCAGTCTTGATATGGCTTATTGCTACTCCACAGGCCCAGACAACTGCAGTCTACCCAGCTTTCCACCACTTGGAAAAGTTCCATAAAGGCCATCAATTATTCCTGGGGCTTCAGTCTTATGCTGCTTCACATCACAAGCCAATGCACTTGGAAAGGCCACATGATGTACTAAAACTCCACAGGCCCATTCAATCTTGAACTACCCAGATTTCACAACACCTGGAACAGGTTCAAGAAGACTGAAGTGTGAGCCCAAGGCTTCAGTCTCACCAACAAGCCAGCGGGGTCATCTGATCTACCTACTGCCCCTCCACAGCCATGGACAATAGCAGCCTGTCCAACTTTTCTGACACCAGGAACAGGTTCAAGAAGATTAACAATCATGCTTAAGACTTATCTTGGCCCACAATCCAGCATATTTATGGTGGTTACTTAACCTAGTGCTACACCAGAGTGCAGCCAAAAATGATCTGACCAGCCTTCCTGTCACTGGTTGGAGGGCCAAGAAAGACAAGCTACCTCCTTAAGGCCTCAATCTCACCCAAACGAGCACACTTGCTACAGAGGTCATGTAACCTACTGTTACACCACAGTGGTAGCCAATCATGGACCTTTCAGAGCTCCGACCAAAAGGTCCAGCAACAAGAAGGATCCAGCCTGCCCATGTTTTGTCTCACTCCACAAGCCAATGCGCTTACAAAGAAAGGTTACATGACATACTGCAACACTGCTGGCCAAAGCACTTGTGTCCCACCAAGCTTTCCCACCACTTAGGACATGTTCAAGAATACCAACCAGATGACACAGGGTCTCTGTCAGACCCAAAAGCCAGCAGGATAAAGGAGTTCAAATGACCTGTTGAAACTCCGCAGCCCCAGACGATTGCACCTTGCCCACCTTTCCCATCACTAATAACATGAAGGCCAACAAGCATGCACAAGACCTCAGTTTAACCCCACAAGCCTGCACACTCATGGAACCCATGTGATCTATGGCTCCATCGAATGCACAGGCAATCATGGCCTCCTGAGCATTCCCACCACCACGAACAGCATAGAGAAGTCCAGCCAGCCTCCTCAAGGACTCAGGGGCATATTTACAAGCCCCTATCGCCACTGGAATGTCACGTTTAGTAACGATCCTGTGGCGATATGTGTTTTGCCTTACTTGCAAGGGTGCATTAACCCATTTACCGTGGCTTAACGCTGCATTGCAAATAAGGCCCCCTTTCACGCTATACTTAGCGTGAAAGGGGTGGGCAACAAGTGTTGCAGTGGGTGTTCCACTGCAACACCCATAGATTTTGACACTGCCCCATATTTACAGGGGGGGCATAAATATGAGGCAGTGCCAAGATTAAGACCAAGGAAAACGTGGTCTTAAAAAGGTGCAACTAGGAGAAAGGTTTAATTTCTCCTCATTTTTGCTGTTTCCATGTGGGCTGGTTTGTGCAGCACACATAGAAACAGCAAAAGGCCATTGATTGTTTATGTGTAGGAAGGTGTCCTACACATAAACAAAAAAAAAACGTTTTGCAGCTGCTATGTGTGATGCATAAAGAATCATACATAGATGTTTCAAAACTCCATCTAGAGATTGTTCATGGGCAGGAAGGGACACCTTCCTGCACATAAACAACCTTCCACTCAACGCAGATACCCTTGCACTATGGTACAAGGGTATCTGTGTTAGCACTAGGCTGCTAAATTCAGAGCCAGCTCAAGGGGAAACGCTGGGCTGCACCATATTGTTGGAAATATGGTGAAGCCCTGTGATTCAGAAGTGGCAAACTAGTACTTTCAGGAAGGATGATGGAGAGGATGTAGTCTTACGGCTAGAGCGGTCGTCCTCGAAGCTGGGGAACCGGGTTCGAGTCTCAGCAACGACGCTCAACATCCTGTGATTCTGGGCAAATCACTTAATCTCCCTGTGCCTAACAAAATTAATGTGTACTTCTGTAACAAACGTGGTGCTATATAAAGCGATTTGATACCCGATGTCTCTGGTCTAGTTCACGCTATATAAAACTCTAATAAAAAAAATAATGAGTAGGGATCTGCTGCTACTTTGCAGCCCAAACCTATTGCAACCCAACCAACTAAATCATAATCACAAACAATTAAAGGCCAAGTCTCAGTCTCACACCAAAGATAGTGTGGTCATAGTGGTCATGTGATCTACTTCTACTCTGCAGTCACAGATAAAATATGATCCATTCAGTTTTCCCTCAGAAAGAACAGGTTCGATAAGGCCAAACAATATGCCCAAGTTCTCAATCTTGCCTCAGAAGCCAGTTTGCTCACAGACATCTCATGATCTACCACAAGTCGGCAGTCCCAGGCAATCATGGCCCACAATGTTTTCATGCCACCAGGAACAGGTGAAAGGTCAACCAGTATATCCAAGATCTCAGACTCACACTAGAAGCCAGGGCACTCAGATTTGTCACACACAATGAACTACTACCCTGCAGCCTGAACCAATTCTGAAAACACAGGTACCCAGACACCAGGAGAAGACTCATGGAGACCAACCAATGTGCCAATGCCTCGGACTTGCTCGAAAGGCCAGAACACTCAAGGAGATCAAATGACTTACTGCTACTCTGTATTAGTAGCAAGTGTGAACTGCTCAGCTTTTCCGTCAAAAGACATTGGTTCAAGAAGCCAATAAGTGTGGCCCAAACTCACAAAACGTATCCCATATCTAACTTATTTGCTGTAGGGAAAAGAATCTATCTCTATTTAAGCACCCTGTTGGCAAAGATTTTTTTTCTTTATTTGACCTTACCCCACTCTAGTAGTGGCATGGTTCATCATCGGGTCCCATCCTGGTCCATAAAAACCAGGATGGGCTCGACCATATTACAGGGAGCACTTGGAATATTTTTCTAGTAGTGGATTAATTTAGGTAGCAAACTTACTTCAAACAGGAAGGGAATCCTTTTATTTGCGGTTGTTTGGGTATGGTTAAAATATCAGTTAAAAGGAGGTATGGATATAATGTCCCTAGAACCCTACAATGGTCAGTCAGCATAGCCAAATTTCACTCTTGCCTGAGACTCAAGTACATTCATGAAGGGCACAATATTGACCTCTACTCTAAACCCCCAGAAAACTGCGCTCCACCGAAATTTACGGCCACCATGAACAGATTCAAGACCACCAATCAGTGAGCCCAAAGCCTATCTTGCTCTACCTGCTAGGTTGCTCAAAAAGATCAGACCTTCTACTACTTCAAACTCCCAGCCAATCACATACTTCCCTGGTCTCCTCTCACCAGCAATACGTTTAAGAAGGCTCACCATTATGCACAAGGCCTCAATCTCCCCAAATAAGCCATCAAACTCACTAGGCCTCAAGACCTACTGCTACTCGACAGTCCAATCCATTTGTAGCATATCCAGCTACCTCCTCCTCACCAGGAACATGCTTGCTTAGGTCAACAAGTGTTCCCTAGGCCTCAGTCTTGCTTCAAAAGCCAGCATTCTCACGGGGGTCATATGATTTACTGCTACTCCTCAGGCATAGTCTACTGTGGACCACCCAGCTTCCCCCAGAAGGGGCAGATTCCTGAAAGCCAGCCATGTGGCCCAAGACCTCTCTTGTCCAATAAACGAGTTTACTCAGGGAGCATAAATAACCTACCACCACTTCTCAGACCCAGCCAACTGTAGCCCATTCAGCATTCCCTCCAACAGGAACAGGAACAGGTTAAGGGAAGAAAACCAGCATGTACAAGACCTTAATCTTGCCGCACAGACTAGCACTCTGATGTAGGTCATATGACCTATTGCCACTCTGTCCCTGCAGCCAATATGTGCACCTGTGTATGAAGTCCACATACCTTATGGGTAATGCTCAGAGCACACTATAGATGCCATTATTATAGAGTGATGGTGTGAATCTAACACGAATATAGATGGGAATCATTGACATACTGTGGGCATTCTTGACAAGATGGTGCTCAGCCATGCTTCAAATCTTCCTCTAGCCTAATATTGGTATTTCCTGTCTTGTTGAACACAATAGTCATGGTGTAGTGTTATGTACATGAGTCACATCAACAAGGGTATTTAAAAGAAAATGTAGTATTTTCAGTGTGTTAGCATATAGTGATGTTAAAGTTCCATATGTTGCACGATATAAGCCTCATGAGTCACTCACTCACTCATACAGCCAGATACATCAAGCCAAAATCGGCTCGCAAAGGGCCAGATTCTGAGAATCTGGCCCTTTGCGAGCGCTACTTTTGCATTTGGGATTCATCATCCCAAACGCAAAAATCGCAATTCTAGAAATCGCTAAATTGCGAATAATTGCATTTAAGGAATCTCAATTTGAGATTCCTTAAATGCAATTCATGAACCATTTTAAAATTGCGAATTCGCAATCTGGGGCCGCTATTTACCGCGAAGTCTAACTACGTGGTAAATATCAAAAACTTAGAAAAATGCACTTTAGTGCATTTTTCTAAGGTGTATGTTACACACACACATGTCCTTTGGACATGTGTGTGCACAACACCAGTGTACATTGCTATTTCAGGGGTGCTACAGGGTGTCCTTTGGACACCCTGGCACTCTTGAAATCGCTTCCTTATTTGCGATTCGCTAATTGCTAATCGCAAATAAGGAATGACTCCCCATTCATTCCTATGGGCCTTTAGGCCCATAGGAATGAATGGGAAAGCCATTCCTTATTTGCGATTAGCAATTAGCGAATCGCAAATAAGGAAGCAGTAGAAATCGCAAAAAATATTGCGATTTCTACATGCATCCCGTTTTGAGAGTCTGTAATAGCGATTCCTTAAAAATCGCTATTAAGGACTCGCAAAACCGGACTTTGATGAATCTGGGGGATAGTGACTTCAGCCTTGACGACAAGGCCATGATCATGGAGAAAGATAGGTCTGCCTCTAACAACAGTGGCATCTTGACCATATTACATCAAGTTCAAGTTCGGGCATTTGTATAGCACACTACTCACCCAGAGGGTCTCAAGGCGCTAGGGGAGGGGAGATTATTTGTCGAATAGCCAGGTTTTGAGCTCTTTTCTGAAGGAGATGTGATTCTGAGTGAGGCGGAGGTGGGTGGGGAGTGAGTTCCAGGTCTTGGCAGCCAGGAAGGAGAAGGATCTGCCACCCATGGTGGATTTCCGGAGGCGAGGGCTTGATTGGACGATCTTAGTTGACGGGTGGGTTTGTAGAAGGACAGTCGAGTGTTGAGGCATTCGGGTCCTAGATTGTAGAGGGCCTTGTGTGCGTGGGTAGGAAGGCAGAAAGTAATTCTTTTGCTGACGGGAAGCCAGTGGAGGTCTTTTAGATGTCCGGTGATGTGATCTTGGCGCGGGATGTCTAGTATGAGTCTAGCTGATGCGTTTTGGATGAGTTGGAGTTTTTTCTGTAATTTTGTTGTGATTCCGGCGTAAAAAGTGTTACCATAATCCAGTCGACTCGTGACCAAAGCGTGGGTGACAGTCTTTCTTGTTTCGAGGGGGATCCAGCGGAAGATCTTTTTGAGGATGCGAAGTACGTTGAAGCAGGAGGATGAGACAGCGTTGACTTGTCTGGACATCGAGAGAGAGGAGTCTAGGATGAAGCCAAGGTTACGTGCATGGTCTGTGGGTGTGGGTGCTGTGCCCAGAGCGGAAGGCCACCAAGAGTCGTCCCAAGTTGAGGGGGAGGATCCTTGGATGAGCACCTCCGTTTTGTCTGAGTTGAGTTTTAGGCGGCTCTGTTTCATCCATTCGGCTACTTCTTTCATGCCTTCGTAAAGATTGGTTTTGGTGGTGTTGGGATCTTTGGTGAGGGAAAGGATTAGCTGGGTGTCATCGGCGTAGGAGATTATGTTAAGGTTGTGATGACGCGCGATGGAGGCGAGAGGACTCATGTAGACGTTGAAGAGGGTGGGGCTGAGTGAGGATCCTTGAGGTACGCCACAGATGACTTCAGTGGCCTCTGAGTTGAATGAGGGAAGTCGGACTCTTTGGGTTCTCCCAGCGAGGAATGAGATGATCCAGTCCAAGGCTTTTCCTTGTATGCCGATGTTGCTGAGGCGTTGTATAAGGATACTGTGACAGACTGTGTCGAAAGCGGCGGAAAGATCGAGTAGGATGAGGGCCACTGTTTCTCCGTTGTCCAGGAGTGATCGGATGTCGTCGGTCGCTGCAATGAGGGCGGTTTCGGTGCTGTGTTTGGCTCGAAACCCGAATTGAGATGGATCAAGGGAGTTGTTGTATTCAAGGAAGGCGGCGAGCTGGCTGTTGACGGCTTTCTCTATGACTTTGGCCGGGAATGGGAGGAGGGATATGGGGCGGTAGTTTTTAAGTTCAGTAGGGTCAGCTGTGGGTTTCTTCAGAAGGGCGCTGAGTTCGGCGTGTTTCCAGCTTTCTGGGAAGGTGGCGGAGTTGAAAGAGCAGTTGATGACATCGCGGAGGTGGGGGTGCAATGATGGAGTCAGCTTTGTTGAAGATGTGGTGTGGGCAGGGGTCAGAAGGCGAGCCAGAGTGGATAGAGTTCATGAGGCGAATGGTGTTTTCAGTGGTGATTGGGTTCCAGGCGTTGAGGTTGTTAGTTGGTGGAGTGGGATCTAAAGGTGGAGGAGAGGGTTGATCGCTGGGAGAATTCTCGAAGCTGTTGTGGATGTCTGCGATCTTGTTGTAGAAAAAGGAGGATAATGCGTCGCAGAGGTCTTGGGAGGGGGTGATGTCGTTGGATGCTGCGGAGGGGTTGGTGAATTCTTTGACGATGTTGAAGAGTTCCTTGCTGTTATGAGTGTTGTTGTCGAGACGATCCTTGAATGCTGATTTCTTGGCTGATCGGATCAGTTGGTGGTGTTTGCGGGTGGCTGTCTTGAGGGAGGTCATGTTGTCTGAAGTTGGTTTTTTTCTCCATATCTTCTCCAGGTTGCGGCATAGTTTCTTGGATTTTTTAAGTTCATCATTGAACCAGGGGGCCTTTTTGCTGTCTGATTTCATTTGGTGCATTTTCAGGGGTGCTAATTCGTCAGCACTGTGGGTAATCCATTGCTTGAGGTCGGTGGCCGCTTGGTCTGGGTCCATTGAGATGGTGGGAGGGTTTTGGTTGAGTGAAGTGAGGAGTTGGTCGGTGGTGATTTTGTTCCAGTTTCTTCGAGGGATGGGTTGTGGACGGTTGTGGGTCAGGGAGCTTTTGTAGCTAAAGTGAACACAGTTGTGGTCCGACCAGTGGAGGGCTGTGGTGTGATCGAAGGAGATGTGTTCACTGGAGGTGAAGATCGGGTCGAGCGTATGTCCGGCTATATGGGTGGGAGTGTCAACAAGTTGTTTCAGTCCGAGATTGGCCAGGTTGTCCAGAAGGGTGGTGGTGTTGCAGTCGTGTTTGTTTTCAAGGTGGTAATTGAGGTCTCCTAGAAGAATATAGTTTTTGGAGGCGAGGGCGTGTGGGCTGATGAAGTCCGTGATGACATCGCTGAATAGAGTGCGGGTGCCTGGAGGTCTGTAGATGAGGGTGCCTCTAAGTGTGGTCCTGGGGTCGGTGTGGATCTGAAAGTGGAGATGTTCGGCGGTTGCAAGGTTGTCGTCGGAGCTGGTTGTGATTTTGATGTTGTTTCTGTGGATGATGGCGATGCCTCCTCCAGTTTGATTAATGCGGTCTTTTCGGATAATCTTGTAGGCGTCCGGTATGGCTATGGTGATGTCGGGTGCTGATGATGTGTTCATCCATGTTTCTGTGAGGAAGGCGATGTCAGGTGACGTTGTGTCGATTAGGTCCCAGAGTTCTGTTGCGTGTCTGTGGACCGAGCGGGTGTTGAGCAAGATGCAACATCGAACACCACGGATCACTCAATGACGCCGCAACCATCACCTCAAATGAATCCATAATCCTCTTTCCAAAACTGCATGGTTTCACTGCACCACCATTAAAGACAACATCACAGAATTAATACATTTTAAAATATTGTGAAATAACACTACTAACCATAATATACATATAGCACTAGTGCAATGGTATGTGTGCATCCAAGTTTGATTGAGCAACAATCTAAATAATGACCCATCGCTAGAACATTGTGACTTGTTGATTTGTCAGAGTACAATGCTGTGCTTTGAGCTCCAGTCAACTATATTAAAGGACGGTATCTGTGAGCTCAAAGGAGGCTTGCAATAGCTAACATATGACGAGATCCCATGTTGACCTTCATATTCCAGCTCATTGAAGTTGTTCATTCCTTGACTGTGTGCTTTGCAGGTTAACCCGTTAATTCTGGACATGCTCTACTATATTATGGACCACTGCCTTGCTTAGCATTGTAGACGTTATATGTGATGATATCTGTGGGTATTCTTTCTTTGATGGAGGCCTCAAAGCAAATTGAAGATCTTAAACTGAATAGTCTGAGGGTCTGGTCTGCTCGCTCAAAATATCCTTTGACCTACTTCTTTTTCAGCCTTGCTTGAAGACTGAAGAGTCTATTTCCAAAATAACTTTGTTCGATTGACTTCTTTTATGTCTATAGCTGCACAAAACATTAACCCAGAGTAATTACTCTGGGACATGAGATGGACATCTCCATCATGGATGGAGATGTCTTGTTTGATGTAGTAAAGTGTATTATCTCGCAGTATACTTAGCTGGATCATTTCAGTTTTGTCAAAAGACAGAGACACATTTTGATTCTTTTTGTGCTTTTCTTTTGTTGCCTTCTGTGCTGCAATGGTGTTGCCTTTCGTGGGATATCACAAAGTATGGACCATACTCACTAATCCTAAGTGGATACAGCATGGCCTCATTTACAGTAAAATTATGGTTTTATGAATTTGGAGAGATTCTAACACGGCTGTTTTACTGTGCAGTGGTTTTATGTATTCATGCAAATAAAGATGTACTTACTTACTAACTACTAGTATCTCAAAGGCAATTAAAAGCAGTATCGATGTCCAAATTCCAGAGAGGGCATCCTTGTACCCCACAGCGTACATAAAGGCAGCATTTAACTTTACAGTGTGCAAAACTATCAAATGTGTTGACATGCACAAATTTGAAGGAAGACAATTTGTATCAAAAAGTTTCAATCAACAATTTTTCTAGATCTATATATGTTATGTCAGTATACAACGCCTCCCATATGTAATCTGTACTTGAACATTTATCAGGCACACACTTGGTGTGTCCATCTTCATGGCATAAAAATATAAAGAATCGCGGTAGAAATCTTTGTTTGAAATAACATATAGCTAGATGAAATTATTCTCTACACTTTGTTATAGCTGCACCATAATATACAAACATCTACTTCAAATAAAAGTTGGACGCAGAATTTTCATTTGGCTTCCAGTGGCTTCTTCAGTTTCATCGACTATATTGGCATTATAAAAAAAAGCCAATCCAACTTTTCCGTGGCATTTATAAGAAAAATTAAAAACGGTGTCAGTTCGAAATTAGATCGACATACATCAAGCATACCCCTTTTTAAAGAAAAAAACGGTCGTCTACAGTACACGATAAAATGTGAAGACATGACAACTTTATTTTGTGTTGAAATTACCCGGAACTCTTAAAAAAGAAACACATTTTCGAGGTAATAAAATTAATTCTTTTACGTACCGCAACTGTGATGTTTCAACAGATTTAGCTTTAATTGATGAATAAACTGGAAACAATATTTGCATGTTCTCTCCCGCGTTGAAGCTGCAAAATTACTAAGTTATTTTTGTTTTACTGATGCAAAGGGCACGGCTTTCCATGCTCTGCTGTGGTATCACCCTTATTATTCATACGGTAAGATACCGAGGCACATGCAACAACAGAAGGACCTTGAAATTCCTGAAGTGGATAATGCAGGTTAAGCCAAAAAGTTTTATTTTCTTGTGTTAAACGACATTGGAATGGACAGAATTCTGAAATTCCTTCTTACCACTTTTAAATGACTGCATTCAACTTTGCAATCTGCTTCTGTGAAATGAACGCACTTTGAACACTGTGCCGTGCTCTAACGTCCCACCAATAGTACAAACTGATGCACACATAGCAACACAAACAGTGACAATAATAATAAAATAAAAAAAGCCCTACCCTTTTTTGCAGAACTAGCGGAGTTATCGCGGGCAAAGTTACTCTTCGTGCATACCAGCTCATGTCTGCTCTTCAGAGATTCAAAACCAGCCGCCTGGCCAGGTCATTCGGGATTTGAAACTAGCCGCTGGCAGTCCGTATCCCTTCGCTTCTTGGACCGCAGCACGTCATCCCTTGCAAAGGAAGAACACGGAATGCAAAAAATGCCGCCCTGTTTATCCGAATCCAAGCCTTACATAAAGCCAATTACGGATGACTGTGGGATAGGCCAACCTCGAAGCCAATGGCAGGCCTTTGTCCTTGGAAACACATTCTGTTACTTGTGTTTATGATATTTGAAGAACCAGATTAACAGCCATTTTAATCACATCTTTGCTGTTCAAAGGCCAGTAATTCTGAGCCTGCCTTGTCAGCTTGGAACACATTCTTTCCTGAAGCAGACGTGAAGTGTGCTTGCTACATAACATTGATTTTCATACTCAGGCAGTCTAATCAATTCCTGAATGCAATAAACGGGTGTGCGGATCGTCACAGAAAAATTGTTCGTTCAAACAGTTCCTTTTTTGCACCGAATTTCCTGCACATTACTTAAATTACTGCCTTTTTATTTAGGGTAACCTTGGTACAGCAAACATCACAACTTATAAATGTTCAGTTCACTGCAAAACAGCATTAGCGCTGTAGCTCTACCTCATTTTTCAGAACTCCCTGCAAGAAATATAAATTGATTTAGCAAATCTCTCACAAGCACATATCCTTGAAATGTTCAAAGTTAACTTGGCAAGCACTGTGAGACTGAGTGCCAAACGTACTTTATCAGGCTCCTTTTAATAGGTTTTTTTCCAGCAATACTGTAATTGGAAAATGAAGACAAGTCCCAATCAGCAGAGGACAGCGAAAACGTACACTGAAATATTTAAGTCATTCTGAATCCTTTATTTCTGTCTGTCCATTGATCCTTTTGTCCGTCGGCTTGCCTACTCGCCTGCCTGCCTGCCTGCCTGTCTGTCTGTCTGTCTGTGTGGCGGGTCGCCCTTCTGGATACATCTTGACTGCTTACATCTGCCAATGTGTGGACTAGCATGCAACACACACCATCATTTTAGTAAGAGGCCCAGAAGAGGACAAAAAATCAGGGTATAGAGTAGATTTCTGTGCGTAACCTAGCATTACTTTGCAAACTTTGGTGTACATTTAAAAACAAAAAATTATAGAAATCCTTCCGCATTAATACGTCCTGAGCATAAGTGGTTTCGTTTTTAAAATGTGCAAGTGCTTAATCAGTACAGGATTCTGGCTTAGCAACACCATTTTACTCAGCTGGCCCACAAACAGGCAAGCAGAAGTTGATGATGAAAGCAGTGTCTGCATATTCAGTGGTCTACTTCACATGAGGTGAAGTAGGAGTGATTCGTAGGATAGGATGCTTATTTGAAAATAATTGCACATTTGCATACCCATTCTACATTTCTCGAATGAGTAAGATTGCACTTTTACAGTCTAATGTATTTATTTCAAATAAAGTTGCTATTGAATTGAGTAAGATCTCTGTTCCTGTTATAAATGGGGATCTCTAGTTGGCAGTGGCTTGCACCCTGTCCAAGTAGGGACCCTTCCTTCTAGTCAGGGTAAGGGAGTTACACACCCAAGATAACCTCTGCTCATCCCCTTGGTAGATTGGCACAAGCAGTCAGGCCAATCTCAGAGGGAATGTGTAAAGCACTTGGACATAAACACACAGTAACACAATGAAAATACTACAAATGGACACCACACCAGTTTAGAAAAATAAGCAATCTTTAATCACCTAACTCAAACTATCACTTTTAAAAGTTTAAGCAATTCTGTCAATAGAACTCTATGGATGATTTGAATTTAGCTCAAAGTTCCTTTGATGCATCAAAAATCCAAGACGGAAAACAGACGCAAAGGAGGAAAGCAGAAAACACAGCGATGCGTTGGTTCTTGGGTCCCAGGGAAATGAATGTGTCACTTCTGCTGCATGCAGGACAAGTGTTACATTTGATTTCTCACTGCGAAGAGAAGCAATGCATCAATGTTTAGAGGTGACTCCTTTCAGGGGGCGATGCTTTGGAAACTTTTGTGCACAGGTGCGATGCATAAGAAAATCCAGGCGCTGCAGGTTGATGCGGTGGCGAAACAAGTGCTGCATCGATTTCCCCTCCCACAGACAGGTGATGTGTAGATTCTATCAGCTGCACAACAGGGCCTGCATCAAAGTCGGAGTGGGTGTCTCGGACATCAGCGATTCAGTGCTCTGGATTCGGGATGCAGTTGGTTCTTCAGGCCGCGAAAAGGCGCTGCATCAATTTTTCAGCCGCACCGCGGCAATGCATTTGTTTTTCAACCGCACGACAAGCTTGCACAGGAAAAACAGTGCTGGAAGAACAATGCATGGATTTTCAAGTCTTGAAGCAGCAGAACCACCTCCAAGGCCCCAGAACTGGAATTGGCACCACTTGGCAGGTCAGAACACCCAGCAGAGGAGTTCAGAGATGCTGCAGGTGAAGTCTTTGATGGCCCTAAAACTTCCAACAGCAGGCAAGCACACATAAGCCCTTGGAGAACCTTGAAAAAGCAGGATACAAGAAAGCAGTCTTGTTCTTTTAGTCCTCACAGACAGAAGCAGCAACTGCAGGCTAACCCAGCAAAGCAACACACAGCAAACTCACAGTACTCCTCCTGACAGCTCTTCAGCTCTTCTTCTTGGCAGAGTCCTCAGTCCAGAAGTGTTCTAAAAATGTTGGGTATAGGTCCAATACTTATACCCCTTTTGCCCTTTGAAGTAGGGGTTCTTCAAAGGAAAGTCTTTGATGCCCACAAGATCCTGCCTTGCCCTGCCTTAGCTTCAGATACCCTACAGGGAGAGGAGAAAGCATTATGAGAGGCATACACACCCTTATTCGGGTGTTAGTGTTAACTCCTCCCACCACTGTAGCTAAGGAAACCCCATCAGTCTGGTCATGGGCCATCATGACATGCAGCGCACACCGCAGCTCCCTTTGTGTGGTTGTCAGTCTAAACCAGAGGTTGATTCCACAGGCAAGCAGAGGCACAGGAAGGTAAAGCAAGAAAATGCCCACTTTCTAAAAGTGGTATTTTCAAACACATAATTTAAAAACTACCTTCGCTAAAGAATGTATTTTTAAATTCTGAGCTCAGGGAGCCCAAACTTCAAATCTCTAGCTCTTCCCTATTGAAAGTTACACTTGTGAGTTGTCACCTGGCAACTCCAATAATAAGCTCTGGGAAAGATATTCCTTGGCATAGTGAAAAATGAAATTGCAGTGTTTCACTATCAGGCATGGAAAACACACCAATACATGTATTGGTGTGTTTTCCATGCCTTGCAATGCACCCTCGCCATGTGTCTACCTTAAGGGTGCCTTACATGTAGAAAAAGAGCAGGTTTGGACCTGCCAAGTGAGTGCTCTTGCCAGGACGACATGCAGTTTAAAACTGCAATCACAGACACTGCAATGGCAGGTGTGGGACCTGTTTGCAGGGCTACTCATGAGCAGTTGATTTATAGGCCCTGGGCACACACAGTGCAATGCTCTAGGGACTTGACGGTTAATTAAATATGTCAATCATGGATAACCAAACATAATCACACATTTACACAGGAGCACTTGTACTTTATCACTGATCAGCAGTGATAAAGTACCCAGAGTACACAAACCAGCAACAAGTAAGTCCAGCAGACAGTCAGAACACGGAAAAAGCTTCCCTTTCAATTGCGCTCCAAGCTCTGATCCCGGGGAATACAGGTAGGTCTAGGCCCTCTTAGTTTAACTGTGCTAGACCTGTCCCCACACAATGCTGTGCAGCATCTGTCTGCACAATGATTTTTTGGGAGAAATAGGGTGCCTTGAGCAAGGTCTCCATGCACATGGTTGCCTTCGGGGCATCAAACAAGGTCTGACAAGCCTCAGTCCGGATCACTGTCCTGAGCTGCTTCGTGGAAGTCAGCTCAGTCAAATGGTGCAATGCCCCTTGAAAAATCTCCTGTCGTATCCAGTGGGACTTAAAAAAGATCTCCCCTCTGTCTGAGTCCAAGCCAGGATGGTGCCAATCTTGTGTCGTAGGGGGACCACCTGGCTGCTTCCTACCTCGTGCCCCAAGTACACCACAGATCCCTACCCTATGTGGCGCTTAAGGGCCTTGATAGTGAGGCCTGCATTCTGCTGGGCCTTAAACACTTCCCAGAGGTGATGCAAGCGATCCTCCTAACTGAAGCTGAACACTGCACTGTCATCCAGTTAGGCGGTGCCGAAATCCTCTAGCCTAGCCAAGTCCTGGTTGACCAGCCGCTGAAAGGTGGCAGAGGCGTTCTTCAACCCGAAGGGCCTGACATGGAACTGGAAGTGCCCCTCCGGCATTGAGAACGCCGACCTCTCTTTGGCCCCATTACTCTTACTGAGGAACTTGACGGTTCCCAGACGATCTATGAGCTCATCAGCTCTGGGGATCTGGTGCGCATCAGCCTTAGTGACGGTGTTGAGCCCACGGTAGTCCATACAGAACCGTAGCTCAGGGTACAGAGAACTGTGGGACCAAGACCACTGGGCTCGCCCAAGGACTATTGGAGGACACTATCACCCCTAACCCTAGCATCTTGGAAACCTCTTCCTTGATGCTGGCTTTGACCTTGTCAGTCAACCTGTAAATGTTTTGTCTCCCTGGATGTCAAACTCTCTATGCAGTGGTGGATGGCCACAGACAACCTTGGCAAGGGAATAGTGATGCATCCAGACCCTCTATTATTTGTGACAACAGATGCGAGTGCTGTGGGCTGATGTATATCATTGGGGACTCTCTCAGCCCAAGTAAAATGGTCTGGGAGCAAAGATCAGAAGTCATCAAATTGTAAAGAATTGATGACAGTTCTCTGTGCTCTTTTCATTTCAGTCATTACCTGTTCCACCAGCATGAGTTGATAATGTTGGACAACACAGTGATGTTAGCATTTTTCAATGACTAGGGGAGTACCCATCGCAAATCATTGAACAAGTTGGCCTGTAGTCTGGGTGGTGGGCAGACACTCAGTTTCTTTTGTTGGCAGCTGTTAACATCAAATGTCTGGACAATGTAGTGGCAGACACTTTAAGTCAGAGGTTTCCCTCTTCCCAAGATCTACAGTAGACAAAGTCCATCTTAAGGGACATTTGCAAGAGGTGTGGCCTCCCCTTTCTAGGTCTGTTTGCCTCTAGGCTTAGTGTGCTTCTACTGAGGTTTTGCTCCAGGTTCTCAGAGGATGATCCTTGGGGTGGGGATGTGCTGACCTTGAAACGGGCCTGGAAGCTTCTTTTTGCCTTCCCTCCAATTCCTGTGACCCATTGACTCTTGTGCAGGATTCAACAGGTGAAGGCCCAAGTAATTGTGGTGGTTCCCTACTGGCCCAGACGCAGTTGTTTCCCGTTCCTGAGACGCATGGCACGGGGCTTTCCGTGGTTCTTTCCTCTCTCTCCTGCTCCCCTGACATCTTCCACGCAGCTTCAGCTTCATCGACTTTCCCTCTCGGTTTGGAGACTGAAAGGACGAGGTTGGAGGAACAAGGTCTATGTCCTCATATTATTGATGTGGTTCAGAAATATAGAAGATCTTCTAATCTCCCTTCCTATTCTAAACACTGAAAGGTCTTTGATTCCTGGTGTTCTACTCATGGTGTTTCTTCAGTGGAAATATTCTGTCACTTCTATTCTTCAGTTTCTCTTCGATGGGTTTCATAAATATCTTTCTCTTTGGACTGTGAAGTCGAAATGGTATGTAATTCAGGAATTCCATGTGAAACATGATTTGATCACTGGTGCAGTGCCATTTGTTTCTTGGTTATTCAAGAGCGTTGCTATCTCATGTCCTTTGGTGAAGTCTACAGTTCAGTCTTGGGACCTTCCTTTGGTTTTGAAGGCTTTACAGAACCCGCCCTTTCGAACCTTTGAATATGGTATATCTTAAGTATCTTTAATATAAGGTCTTATTCTTGGTGGCTGTCACTTCTGCCCGTCGGTTAGGGGGAATGTCAGCTTTGCTCTGTCATCCTCCTTTTCTTTCTTTTCTGGATGATGCTATGGGTCTGATTCCTCCTTCCTTCCAAAATTCCATGCCTCTCAAGATCTATTTATCCCTGCTTTCTTTCCCAACCCTTCTTCTGCAAAGGAATGTAGGTGGCACTTGTTGGATGTTAAAGATGGTTTCTTGATTTACCTTGACGTATTCAATGATCACGGGAAACCTAATTCTCTGTTCATCAATTTTGGCATCGCACAGAAGGGGAAGAAGGTGTCAAAGATCACGTTGAGTCATTGGATCAAAGAGACTATTTCCTTGGCGTATACTGGCTCTAATCTCCCAAAACATTTGGACCTGCAGGTCTATTCCACAACAACTGTAGCTGCGTCTTGGGCTGAACTTCAAGATGTCTCTTTGGGGGTGATTTGTAGGGCTGGGACTTGGGCTTCAGAGCATGCTTTTGGGAAGCATTACAGGTTGAATAAGCTTTTACATAGACACCAGAATTTTGGCTCTGGTATTTTGCAATTCAGTGTTACCTTGATAGTTTGATTGTGTATAGCTGACTGTTAGTGTTCTGGGGACTCTTGCCATCAAAATTACTTGGTGTTGCAGTATGTCTGGATCTCCTGGTGCTGTTTGTCAAAAGGCCTTTTCAATGCTTTGTCATACCTCATGGTTAAGGACTGAGTCCAGGACGAGGGATGTAGAGGTAGTGCATGGATTACTTACCAGTAATCTTCATTAATCTTAGTCCTACTCATTTTCGAACCAGTCATTTGTTTGTGATAGTGGCCTTCTGTTCTGAGGCTTGATATTACAGGAGGTACTGGGGGAGGGCTATGCTCTTGTAGCCCCAGTGGAGGGTGTGTGGCTTAATAGCATTTCCTGTCCTGGGATTGGGTAACTAACCTCCTGGTGAAAAACAGGGTCGAGGATGAGTAGGCCTAAGCCATGAAGATTACAGGTAAGTAATTGGGGCATTTCTATTCTTGTGCTGTTATACGGTTCCCACTAGAATAGGTAGGAATGGGTATTAGGACAACAGGACATCAGAGTGCAGGCACTGAGTCCACACACACCATAAAATATTGTTGGCCCATCTCCTAGCTAGTTCACAGTGCCATACTCAAACCGCTAACCTTCATGGGGTGGCAGTTGATTTTGGCAACCTCAAACATGACACTCTCATACCTAAGGAAATAGTTGAAACATATCTTACCCCTTTTTTTGTTTACTCATGCATGCCCTTGGTGAACATAAGAAACATACAAAGGAAGTTTTCAATACATTCATTGAAACAATCGTAATCTTGCATAGAAAGAGTGAGCTGCAATTATTAGACAGATAAAACAAAGCAATGTAACCAGCATTTGGAACACATGGTGAAAAGAATATGCAGTCCAATCAAGGCAGTCTGATATATATATATAAATATATATCTCCAAAGCTTCAAAACACCAGCCGGTTGCACTCGTGGGCGGGTGCACGCCAAACGGGGGTGTGCCCGTTACACAATGTCAATTACACACATCCAAGGATCGTACATCCAAAAAGGAAAGCAGCACTCGCAGGAGGTAGTTCCAAAACCAATTTATTCGTGGCGGAACTGAACAGCAACGACGCGTTTCGCCGTAGGGCTTTGCGTCGTTGCTGTTCAGTTCCGCCACGAATAAATTGGTTTTGGAACTACCTCCTGCGAGTGCTGCTTTCCTTTTTGGATGTACGATCCTTGGATGTGTGTAATTGACATATAAATATATATATATATATATATATATATATATATATATATTCGCCGAAAAAACATAGGTTTTAGGCACGTTATAGTTAGGAATTAGCATTTAAAAAACCTTGCAAATTCACTGAAAAAACCATAGGTTTCAGCCATGTTATAGTTAGGAATAAGCATTTAAAAGACCTTAGAAATTCACTGAAAAAACCACAGGTTTCACACATGTTATAGTTAGCTGGACATTTCACTCATACAAAACCATTGAAATTCCCCCGTTATAGTTAGTTCAGCTAACTATAACTTGCGCGCCCGCAATCCACTGCTGATGACGTCACATATTACATCACTCATGACATGGTCAGTGACCTTACTCGTGACATCACTGATGACATCTCAAATGACATCACTAACTATAACGGGGGAATTTCAATGGTTTGGAAGTTTTTTCCTTTCTTGATGGAGATAAAAAAGTGAATGCGGCGAAGGTGACATGCAAGGTGTATTCGGCAGTGCTGTACAGAGGCAATCCAAATAAGCACTACTGTTTTGGGATTGCCAGCATGGATAAGCATGTTAAAACTCAACGTCCCCGCTACTATGCTTGTGCTGGATGCAACAGACTTCGGGATGAGACTCCACCAGCTGTACCCAGCACATCTGCAGAAGCATCAAGTCCTCATTCAGACATCCATCCAGATTTTGGAGATTCGATTATTTTGTGCAAACTTTGCAAAGAGACTCTTTGCTATGGAGAACAATCCATAGACTTAATTTGCAGGTGCAAACAAGAGCACCGTTGCTCCCACTCTTACTTTTTTGTTCCAGACTGTTTTGTTTCTGCAGTTCCCTTTTTTTCCTCTTAAAATAAAACAACAAAAAACAATTGTTTAAAAAAGCCCCCAAAAATACAAAACAACAATAAACACACAAAAAGTTATTTTTAGAACTAATTTCACTGGTCAAAAAAGAGCTATATTAGTATGATAGTGTGTGCAAGTTTTTTGATAAATGAATGCGTGGTGCATAATTGAATGAAAGAATACATTCGTAGTGTATGGTGAATGAATAAGTGTAAAACTAAAAGGAGGTGCTATAGCATAACTCTAAAAGGTGTGCACTTGCAGTGTACTGTAGTACTTCCGAAGCACAGGAATGTAACATATGTACATAAATATGTCTATGCTTCCCTCTGCACTGCTGCTGAAATTGCCTGGGTGAATTTATAAGTGTTTGTGTTTTGGAGTAGTGAATGGATTAGTACATGGTGCTAAATGGATTACTAGAAGAGTGCAAAGGGAGTGACAGTGTGTAGGTGGATAGAAGACTGCATGCATAGTACATAGTGGTTTGAAGCAGGCCATGTCCTAAGGCCTACCTCGCTGCATGAGTACTGGCTACTCACTGAATGATTAGAGTACTGTAAGGAGAGTGTGTGAGGGAATCTATGAGTGCTTGAGTTTTAGCACAGTGAATAGATTAGTACATACTGCTGAATGGGTCACTACAAGAGAGTAAGGGCAGTGACAGAGTGTTTGCTGGAAGTAAAAAGATACAGACTAGGGAATTAAAGGTGTGAAAGAAAAGTGGGCTGGTAGATAGAAGACTACATGCATAGTGCATAGGGGTTTGAAGCAGTCCATGTCCCAAGGCCTACTTCGCTGCATGAGTACTTGAGTACTGACTGAATGATTACAGTTCTGCAAAAAGAGTGCCTGACTGAATTTATAAATGCTTGAGTTTTAGCACAGGGAATGGATTAGTACATACTGATGAATGGGTCACTACAACTGTGCAACAACAGTGACAGAGTGCTTGGTGAAAGTATAAGGATACAGACTGGGGAATTGAAGGTGTGAAAGACAAGTGTGCAGGTGAATAGAAGACTGTATGCATAGTGCATAGGGGTTTGAAGCAGTCCATGTCCTAAGGCCTACTTCGCTGCATGAGTACTGGCTACTGACTGAATGAATAGAATACTGTAAAGAGAGTGTCTGAGTGAATCTATAAGTGCTTGAGTTTTAGCACAGTGAATGGATTAGTACATACTGCTGAATGGGTGACTACAATAGTGCAAGGGCAATGACAGAGTGTTTCGTGGAAGTGTAAGGATACAGACTGGGAAATTGAAGGTGTGAAACACAAGTGTGTAGGTGGTTGCAGAACTGCATACATACTGGATAGGCATTTGAAGCAGTGCTTGTACTAAAGCCTAGCTCACTGTTCTACCTTGCTACACCAACTTCAAAATGGTGCAGCATTCACACACATCTTCAGATTTATTATTTCTGATGTATCCTTTTGTATAAGTGTTATGTGCAAACACACACAGCAACACATATAGAACGCCCCTTCAATGCATAGTGGTGTGTATGATTATCTATTTACATGGAGAAGAAAACGTATACAGAGTATCTTTTCCTGTCATTGCAAATATAAAACACAATCTTGTGCCATAACTGTGTTACCAAAAGTGATATATTGTTGCCACAGGATGATTTTAAATTGAGATTTAAATTAAAAGTAATTAATTAATTAAAATTTAAAGTCTAATGATCTTAAGCTACATGTTAATTCCACATAAAAAAGATGCACAGCATCTCTTTATATAGTCGAGAATTTATTATTATTAAAGAGTGAAATTATTCTCCAGACACCTCATATTTTAGCACAGCTTCTAAAAGGAGTTCATCTGGTACTTCTTCCAGATCATACTGCTGGTTTGCCATTTCAGCGTTTATAGCTTCCAGTAAATCTACGTCATCTAGTGCTTCAAAAAAATCAGCATCATTGATTTCATTTTCAAATTCACAGGTGACATCTGCCGTACTGATGTCTTCTGAATCAGTCTAGCTGCCTGGTATAGATTGATTTTGTAGTTCAATTAAACTGTTGATCATGTTCAATGTCTCTTCTGTAATATTCCCTCTTTTTCCATAGCAAATCTGTTATGTTCTAGGTCCTAGCACAAAAACATAAACACATCACTTTAACAGTTTTCTTAGTACATAATACAAAAGTAGGCTTATCAACTATTTTGGCCCAAAAAAAGATATTATGTAAATACAGTTGTCTAATAACATTCCAACAGTAGAGTTTTATTAGTTCATAAGGTTATTTAAATGCAGCAGAACCCCTCCTATTCAGAGAGCAGAGGCCACAACAGGGGAAACTTTTGGAAGCAGCATTTATTCACTTGGAATGGCGAATGCATTTCGGCTGCTCATACAGCCTTCCTCAGCGCCCAAGTGTCAGGAGGTTCTATGCAAGTTGTTGGTAAGTCCTGCCTCCTTTTTGTTAGTCCAAGGTCCGCTCCGCCCCTCGAGTGTCCGCCCACCTGATGCTGGTCGCGATGTCCTTGTGAACTGCATTACCCAGAATCCATCCTCATGTTACCAGGTGGGTGATACGGGGGGTGTTGGCAATGAAATCTTGTGATTGCGCGGAGGTGCAAGGTCTAAATACGTGCACATTAGAACCAATGTCCTGCTTGTGAATTTGAAATGCGCCTCCTCCGGTCCCCTTCGACCACCTCAGCCCCAAAGTCCGGACATGTTGTAGCGGGGATAGCTTGCCAGTGCACGCCGTCCTGGGTGAGGTTTAACTGCCTCAGCGCCGCTGACCTCTTTCCGTGCTTCAAGGCGGACTTGGAAATCCCATTACCATGGAAAAAGAAGAAAGGCACAGCCGTGTCAGTTTTTCTCCAAGTCCTTTTGCGAGGTGGGGGACCTCTGTAAAGCGTCTCTGACCGACGCTCAATTGTATGCAGCAGAACCCCTCCTATTCAGAGAGCAGAGGCCACAACAGGGGAAACTTTTGGAAGCAGCATTTATTCACTTGGAATGGCGAATGCATTTCGGCTGCTCATACAGCCTTCCTCAGCGCCCAAGTGTCAGGAGGTTCTATGCAAGTTGTTGGTAAGTCCTGCCTCCTTTTTGTTAGTCCAAGGTCCGCTCCGCCCCTCGAGTGTCCGCCCACCTGATGCTGGTCGCGATGTCCTTGTGAACTGCATTACCCAGAATCCATCCTCATGTTACCAGGTGGGTGATACGGGGGGTGTTGGCAATGAAATCTTGTGATTGCGCGGAGGTGCAAGGTCTAAATACGTGCACATTAGAACCAATGTCCTGCTTGTGAATTTGAAATGCGCCTCCTCCGGTCCTCTTCGACCACCTCAGCCCCAAAGTCCGGACATGTTGCGGGGATAGCTTGCCAGTGCACGCCGTCCTGGGTGAGGTTTAACTGCCTCAGCGCCGCTGACCTCTTTCCGTGCTTCAAGGCGGACTTGGAAATCCCATTACCATGGAAAAAGAAGAAAGGCACAGCCGTGTCAGTTTTTCTCCAAGTCCTTTTGCGAGGTGGGGGCCTCTGTAAAGCGTCTCTGACCGACGCTCAGTTGTATGCGGAAGAACCCCTCCTATTCAGAGAGCAGAGGCCACAACAGGGGAAACTTTTGGAAGCAGCATTTATTCACTTGGAATGGCGAATGCATTTCGGCTGCTCATACAGCCTTCCTCAGCGCCCAAGTGTCAGGCGGTTCTATGCAAGTTGTTGGTAAGTCCTGCCCCCTTTTTGTTAGTCTATGGTCCGCTCCGCCCCTCGAGTGTCCGCCCACCTGATGCTGGTCGCGATGTCCTTGTGAACTGCATTACCCAGAATCCATCCTCATGTTACCAGGTGGGTGATACGGGGGGTGTTGGCAATGAAATCTTGTGATTGCGCGGAGGTGCAAGGTCTAAATACGTGCACATTAGAACCAATGTCCTGCTTGTGAATTTGAAATGCGCCTCCTCCGGTCCCCTTCGACCACCTCAGCCCCAAAGTCCGGACATGTTGTAGCGGGGATAGCTTGACAGTGCACGCCGTCCTGGGTGAGGTTTAACTGCCTCAGCGCCGCTGACCTCTTTCCGTGCTTCAAGGCGGACTTGGAAATCCCATTACCATGGAAAAAGAAGAAAGGCACAGCCGTGTCAGTTTTTCTCCAAGTCCTTTTGCGAGGTGGGGGCCTCTGTAAAGCGTCTCTGACCGACGCTCAATTGTATGCAGCAGAACCCCTCCTATTCAGAGAGCAGAGGCCGCAACAGGGGAAACTTTTGGAAGCAGCATTTATTCACTTGGAATGGCGAATGCATTTCGGCTGCTCATACAGCCTTCCTCAGCGCCCAAGTGTCAGGAGGTTCTATGCAAGTTGTTGGTAAGTCCTGCCTCCTTTTTGTTAGTTCAAGGTCCGCTCCGCCCCTCGAGTGTCCGCCCACCTGATGCTGGTCGCGATGTCCTTGTGAACTGCATTACCCAGAATCCATCCTCATGTTACCAGGTGGGTGATACGGGGGGTGTTGGCAATGAAATCTTGTGATTGCGCGGAGGTGCAAGGTTATTTAAATATAATTGCTTATAAAGATATCCTGTTCTTAAGTTTTCATAGAATTCGAAAACCAGTCACTCCTTATAACTATGGAAAATGACTCAGGCTCTTATACTAAAATGCAGTACTAAAAAATTTAAAATATGTCTATTCACCTTACCCCTTCCAAACTAGTAAATGTGTTTTAGTAAAATGCAAAGGAAACTGTTGCTTGTCTAGAATAACACTGTGAATCTGTGTGTATTTAGGTACCATGCTGACACTGGTTTTTGAATACTTCATGTGTTTTCACACACATCAATCCTTAAAGACCTATCCAGTACTCAACTTTTAACAAAATTAGAAACTAGTCACTGCTTATATATGTCCAAATTACTCATAGCAACACCTATAGAACGCCCCTTCAACACAAAGTATTGTGTATGATGAGGACATATTTACATAGAGAAGAAAATCTAGACACAGTAACTTATCCTGTCCTTGTAAATAAGAAAGAGTATTTAAAAACACACTCTGTGACGTATTTTATGTTGAGCAATTTGGTCTCTTTTAATCCTGAAAAGTCCCTGGTCTCTACTAGCCAACCATGTCTTTCTATTCAATACCATACAGGTGCGTTGCGGAGAGCTGTTCTGAAGCCATGTCCCATTTTATACATCTCTGGCACTTATTGAATATATCGTCTGAGATTGTGGGTCCCCAGGGACACTCAGTATGTATATTAACTTCATCATATATCTTTAAAAGATACAAACCATCTTTGCAAACATATGTACTCTGTCCATCACTTGTTTCTTCAGTTGTGTAGAAGCACAGCCCATTTACCATCTTTTATAGTTACTTATACTTACCTTAAAAGTAATAAACAATAAAAAAAAGATATAGTATAAAATTAGCATATGTGGAAGACAAGAAAAAATACAGTTACAATATATATTTTACAATACAGATAGTTTGTAAAACATTTCATTTGCCTTTTTTGCTGTTCTCAAAATATATTGAATTTCACTAGAAACAGTGATTTCAATTGTACTCATCACATAACAGCAGGTAAAAAAAAAGACAATCAATAATATTATCTTTAAAAAAAAACATTCAACAGTCTCAATAACAATCTAAAAAATTGAAATAAAACATATGTTAAATGTTTTTTTCTAAGAGCAATTTGTTACCTAAATATGAAACAACTCAAACAATGATAAAATAATAAAACATTATTATTAATTTTCATACACTGTAAATAATGTTGTTTAGAAATATATGCTGACAAAATATACAACCAAAAGTTCTTAATTGTTTTAGATACTTTTCCTCAAGGCCAAATAGTATTCATGAAATCCTTTGTTTTGAAGTTGTCCAATAGTAATCCTGAAAGGCCAAATTTTGTTCCTAAAACTTTGGCTTTAAGAATATTAGCTAAGAATTTGGTAATTCTTTAGGCAAACGTTGTTTAAAAACCAATTGACCATCATTGCAATGTATCCAACCTTTTCACATTTTAATAAAGCAGTGTAATGTCCAGATGTTGTAGAAGGATCATCATGGAAAATAAGTGCTACAGCTACAAAAGTTCTTCCTGATATTGATACTTGAGTAGCTACCACATTTTTAATTAAAGTTTCCAATTTTCTTCCATCAGCTGTCCAACGTTGCATCATTAAAATGACATACTGTCCATATCTTTGTACAAATATTCTTGATAACATTTCTGATTTATATTGGCTACACTCCATGTTTCGAGTTGCTCCTCTAACTATGTTGTTAAAAGACACTGATTCACAGTTTGGTAACGTCAAATATATACATCTTTCAGTGTCTATGTTAGTGCTACATGTAAACAAACAATTTTCACAGCCATGTTGCCATTTATAAGAAAGGCCAAAAAGATTTTCAATAGCTATACCTTCATTTTCCAATACAACAAGCATATACATTAGAAATTCCTGACAATCTTGCTGAATATTCTGCGTAAATTCAGTACAACCAGAACATATATCCAATACATTTCGAATATCAGAAACACTTTGTATTTTACTTTTATCACTACTACATTTCTCATGAACAGAATACAACAACAAACAAAATCTTTTTTCCTGATTCTCAACAATTTGCTGTTGCAAACTTTCAAGAAAAAAACAACATTAACAACTACATTAGCATAGCAGTTGACATCAGAACTATTTACAAACCGATAACCAACAATCTCTTCAACAGTGTCCTTTTTCTTTTTGCTTGCAATCACAACTTTATCTTGTTTTTTTCTTTCTCTATACCTCCACTACAGATATTCTCATATCTTCTTTTTCGACCTACCACACTCTTTTCAGATACAGGATATTGACATACAATGGGAGCATATTCTCTTCTTACCCTATTATACTCTTTCACACAATTTGCTTCTGCACTAATCTATCTCTCATCAAAATCAATCAAGTACAATCAAGACAAAGTTCTGACTCGAGACAAAGCAACATATGCCATACCCACTTTAAACACAGTACTTCCAATATTCACCAAAGAACTATCTACACTTAAACCTTGAGATTTATGAATGGTCACTGTATACGCCAAAGAAACAGGAAACTGTTTTTTGCGAACATACAAATCTTTTACAAGCAAAAACTGAGCTGAACAACAACTAAATTGTTGTACTTCTTCAATTTGATCAAATTTGATTTTCAAAAATTCAATACCATCTTTATTTAGATAATTAACGAAATCAACAACATTACCCATTACTCCATTTACTAAACCTTTTTCCACCTTCAAATTACGTCGTAAAATTACCCGACAGTTTATACATGCATATAGATTCTTTTCTAAACCAGCAGTTTTAGATATTGATTTCTCTGAAGAATCCAATTTTCTCTTCAACTTTTCTGTCAAAATAATAGTGATTCCTTCATGCACTATTTTAGCAATAGCTTCCAATTTTATAATTTCTTCATTTTCCAACTTAAAAATGTCTTCATTGAATATAGAACATTCACACAGTGTTGGCATTAAGCAGATTACAGAATTGTTTTCTGCAATTCTCATATATATTTTCTCAGGAACGATATTTTCATTTGGAAACAAATTGGAAAGTAATTGTCTCTGTAAAGCTTGTTTGCCATGTTCAGTCACTTTTCCAATTCTTATACCTTGAAGAATAGTTCCATAATCAACATCATTTGCCTGTCGCATATTTGTAATGAGTTCTTTGTATTCAAAATATGACCAAATTTTAACATTTCCAAAGCTACCCAAAGACTTTCTGGTGTCTTCATGCGCAAGTGTTTTTCAATACTCGTTGTCCTTTTACAGGAGTCAATTGCAGTAGATCTCCAAAAACTATGTCGTCTTTTCCTCCAAATAACACGTCGTACTCTGTTTTAAGAATTTGCTGCATTCTTAAATGCACAAAAGCAAGCATTAATTTTGATGCCATGCTTACCTCATCAAGAATGAGAAGTTTCATTTTCTTCAAGACTCTTGAAACTTCACAACAAGCTTCTCCAGATAGCTTGTGGTATTCCAATTTGTTTTCATGCTCTACTGGTAGCATTAGTAAACGATGTAAAGTAATTCCTTTAATGTTGTGTGCTGCCAACCCAGTTGGAGCAGTGACAACACAAGACAAATGCGACTCTGTTGTTTTCTGTAGATAACTTGTAATTACTTTAATTAAAACACTTTTTCCTGTGCCAGCTTGTCCACTTACGTACAGTCGGATAGGTTGAAATGACGTGCATAAGCACTCTTCCTTTTCATGAAGCAATCCATGTTCAATCTGTTGTCTCACTTGCTGATATATTTGTTTCTGTTCAACATTTAATTGTTCTTCCAAGTTTGCTAAGTTTGTTGCATCTTCTTGAGCTTGATGCATTGCTGTGTCCTCCTCATTCATGGTGATTGCTGCTTCATTTTCAACAATTGGTTGTCCTAGTGGATCTTGACTCAGCGCAGCAGAACTTTGACTGTCTTGAGAACTGTCTCTAGCAATCTCAGCTGCAATTGTAGCTTTTTGATCAATTTAATCGTTAAACATTTTCACATAATTTGCAAAAGCACTGCATTGCATGCTATCTCTACAAACATTAAAGGAATCTTTATAGCTCTGGAAATCTCCAAGTAATTCCAGTTCTGAACGCCATGGTTTGAACAGTTGTAAAAGGGCTAAATAGTAAAATTCCCTTTTATCAGCAGTGTCGCAACTCAGCTTTCTGTGATTAATCAAATTTCCTTTCGTTTGTTTCACCAAACATCCTTTGGAACCAATGACTCCATATTTTCCATCAATGATGTTCTCTGTAGTATTCTGTTTAAAAGTGTAGTTTTGCAGCACTTCATAGAGACAAATGTTCTCAAGATGATGACTTCTGTTTGGGTAGTATGAGTCCAACATATTCGTTTTCAAAATATCTGTACTTTCTGGATCTTTTTCTGGTAAATATTCAATTTCTTGTACAGATTTCAGTACTCGATTTCGCATTGCTGCAAGACCTAGACTCACCCAAATGATTCTTCTAGATTTGGAGTATAGACATGCAGATGATAACCGATCTGAGCATTCATATGCTCCGATTTCTCGATGCGATAACATCTTCAAACTGAAACTGTATAATTTCTTACTTAGATTCTTCTCGTGATAAATCTCTTCCCACATTTCTTTCAATTCCGTCTTTTCTGATTTTGTAATGTAGGATGTTACATATCGAGCAACAGCAATGGAATTGTCTGCAACATACTGAATATCCATGTTAGCATTCCACATGGACAGAATAACTGGATTGTAGTCATTTATGTATTTTGACTCTTCACTTCTTCTTAACTTGTAGGTATTTTTTTGGAGACTTTCTTGTGAAGGTATGTCGCAAAGATGACATAAAACTGTTCACTCTTCCTTTGGATATTACAGGACGTGGAAATGCAAAACGACATTTGGTGTAGAACTTATCCTTAGATTTGTACTTTCGTCGACAGTATTTTCCACATCGGTGGCTTTGGAATCGTAAGACTTGTTCTCTTAAGTTGTTTTCTTTTTTGCTTTTGGGTACAGCACATGTTGCATATTGTTCAATAAAAGTCAAAACAGTATCATCCGCATCTGTTCCAAATTTGGGGGCGTCCTTAATCCATAACAGCATATATATATGAGGAGCACCTCTTGCTTGATACTCTTTTCTCCAAAAGAAATCCACAACTTCTCCAAGAGGAGGATTTTTTTTATTGCAGATAAAAGACATCATAGCTTCATAGCTTCCCCAGGTGTTTTGTAGTCAATATTTTTTATATTGCAATTTGCCTCTCGAAGAAATTCAAGTAAATCATCCCAAGCGTACTCAGCACAGCTTAGGGTAAGGAACCATGTAGGAGTTCCTAAGTTCCTTAGTTTACATTTCAGTTCTCCATGCCGACTGTACCAATATTCATTAGTCCCACGCTGACATGCCATTAGATTAATGAGTTGAGATTCTAAATGATCATCTCTCTGGTGCACTTTATCCATAAAATCTTTTGCAGATACCTTTTGCAGATGTATTCCAGTTTTTAAAATGTGATTGACTGCATATGAAAGTCCAGACAAGTCACTCTCAAACAAAAGATGAAATATATAAGAAATACATTGTCCAACTCTTGGATCTTCTGCATATAATCTTGTTGTCCGATATTCAGATGCAGGAATCTGCACAGGACGTTCATCATATCGTCCTCCTTTTCCAGTTGGGAATAACTGTGGAAAACAATGACCTGCCAAGCTCTCTTCCCATACACTCATGGGACTTCCTTTTGCTTTTTTCATTTGGAACAACTCAATAGTGTTCCCATCACTTCTTTTGAATGAAGTGGATGCACACTGTAATGTTCATAGATTTCTTCACATCTTAATATGTCCACTTTTTCAATTTGTCCACTTGACGTTTCAATATCTTCTGCTAAAACTATTTCTTCTTCTCCCACATACACATTTCTATAGTACTCATTGTTTTTTATCAGATACAATGTTGCCTTTTGCACTTTCCAGATTTTCTTATTCTTAGTTGGCACACCATTAACAAGAATAACTAGTGGTTCACTTTTTTTCTTTAAATCTAACGGTAAATACACAACTCTTCCTTTTAATCCTGTTTGTAAATCTGAAGGAGGCAATTTACCAGTTTTAGGCTCCATACGAACAATAGCCTGAAACAGGTGTACACAATGAATGAGACTAGACTCATAGGTGTTTAAATGTATCAATTCTGAAGGAATAGCAACTAACTCTAAATTATTATGCACAGCTCTAGCGGGCATTTTATTCTCATCTAATTTGTTATAACAATATTTACAAATATGCTGATCAGAACCCAAATCAAAACAATTATCTACCAACAAATAAGTTGCAAATTCTTTCCACTTATCTTTATTTTCTTTTTCACTTTATAAATACAGATCAACACTCCTGGTCTGATTTTTATAGTGAGTTTGCCGACAACAAATACAAGAAAAATGTGGCCTTTCACCTGAAATCACCTTAAACTTTGTAATTTCACTTTCAAAAATGTTTGTACAACTATGTTCAACATTCTATTAATGTTAATTTCTTCACTCTCTTGTTCAGGACCAAACTAACAAAACTCAATTTAATCACAAAACTTTTTCACATCTGATACTGACCCACACAATAGAGCACTGTTCAACGCATTTAACTTTAGTGCTGGACTTTTTGCATAATACAATCTTCTCACTAACTTCTGCATTTGAGTATGATGTACTGCCAACATCCTGAAATATTGAAAAACACTTAGACATCCTTTCCTAGAAAGACAAGCCAGAGAATGACCATGCAAACCAGTATTTTTCCTCACTCTGCAAGGGTCTAGTCCTTGCAACACCTTAATCTTTTGTTGAACACTTTTTTTATTATATGCTTGTAAGAAATTGCGTAATTTATCAATAGATTCTTGTTGTACACTACAAATACTACTGCAATCCCAAGTGTACACTGGGGCTTTAGGACGTCTGCCTAGAACTTCATCAGCTATCATTTCTTCTGCATTTCTGGGAATCATTTTCTCTTTCTCAATTGGACAACCATTTCTAACCTCATAAGCTCGACCACTGGTGTCAACTGCATGCAACAAATCATTGGTCTGAAAATAACTCTCCACTTAAAAAAGGCTCAGAACTTGAACTGTTTTTCCATTCACCCAAAAAAAATCACAAAAATTAGTTCTATTAATTAATCTTTTCCTCTTACTTTTGGCCTTCATTAAATGGATTGGTTTATCTAGTGATCGAATTCTGTTTAATAATAAAATGAATAGTTTCCTTTTTTACTTCAAAAGCCTTTTCAGCAATGGATTTAATATGCTTCTTCTTTTTTATAAAATAGTGTTCTCTTTTTATATTTCTTCAAATCTTTGATCAAATTATGTACTACTTTTTGTAAAATTATTTTTTGCGGATTTCTTTATACTGATTTTCTCTTCTTTTGCTATAAGTTGTATCCTTTGTATGTATATTGTCTTTTTTTAATTTCCTATTGTTTGCACTTTTTTTGTGCTAGGAACATTTTCAGTGCTTTCAACATTTTCAGTTTTTTTTCTGAGTCTAGTAATATTTTTAATAACGTCCTTTGTGGTCTTACTAACATTTTTCTCTTTTTAGCCACATTATGTTGGTTATCCAATACTTGTGGTTGCGTTTTTTTCAAGTAAGTATCCTTTTTCTGACCTTTTCTTTTTCTTTCTTTCCCAGGCATGATAACTTTATTTTAATGATGATAAACAGTATCAGTAAAAAAAGAATCATAAATAAGTGTATATTAATAACTTTATAAATTATACTTTTCTATTACTATGCAAACACATTTCATATAAATTCTGACTAAGAAATTGTAGGCCTGAAGCACAAGTGTGAAGGTGGTTAGACCACTACATGCATAGTGCATAGCAGTTTGAAGCATTCCATAGCCCTAAAACCTGGCTCACTGCATGAGTACATGCATATTAACGAAATGATTACAATACTATAAGGAGACACACTGAGTGAATTCATAATTAGTTCAGTTTTACTTTAGTGAATAGATTAGTACATGGTACATAAACAGTCACTATGGTTTTGCAACAGTAGTCATAGTGTGTTTGCTGGAATGTATGGTTAGTGACTGAAGAATTGTAAGCCTGAAGCACAAGTTTGAAGGTTGTTAGCCCACTATATGCATAGTGCATAGCACTTTGAAGCACTCCATGCCCTAAAGCCTGGCTCAGTGCATGAGTACATGCTTACTAACTGAATATTTACAGTACTATAAGGAGAGACACTAGATGAATTCTTAATTGGTTAAGTTTTACCTTAGTGAATGGATTACTACATGGTACTGAAAGAGTAGCTATGGCATTGCAACAGTAGTCACACTGTGTTTGCTGGAGTGTATGGATAGTGAGTGGGAAATTGTAGGCCTGCAAACACATCAACCAACCAATCTCTCAATTTTGCCAAATAGACACTGACTCACAGTGTGATTCTAGACAAAGAACAGTATTTCTTGCACTTCACTGAAAGGATTACTACATGCTACTGAAAGAGTCACTATGGGATTGCAAGAGCACTCACACAGTGTTTACTGGAGTGTATAGACACTGACTGGGGAAATGTAGGTCTGAATCACAAGTGTGAAGGTGGTTAGACTGTACATGCATAGTGCATCGGAGTTTGAAGTACTGGATGACCTAAAGCCTGCCTCACTGCATGAGTACATTTACTTATGTGTCTGCAAACACATCAAGCATCCATTCCACATATTTCATAACTGAATTTTACTATTTAAGCTACACTAATTTTGCAAATACATAACCAATTACTATTTTCTAACTCTACCAATATGTGGGAACACAATAGGTTTTTAAACAATTACATGTCTGCAAACAAATGAAGTACTAAAATGCTTCTCTAGGAGTTATTCCTAAATGCACACATACTCACTCTGTGATTCGACACATTTCATAGTCTAGAAGGAGTACTGCATTTTAGTGACTTGACTCATTTTGCAAATACATAAACAATTACTAGTCTACAAGACATAAGATGACTGCACACATTGCACAACATTTTCTACTACACATTCGTATAGAGTGCTCTGTCAGAATGATTCCTAAATGCACACAAGACTCACTGTGTGATTCTAGACAAACAACACTATCCCTTGCATTTTACCAAAACACATTTAATAGTCTAGAAGGAGTACTGCATTTTAGTGACGACTCATTTTGCAAATACATAAACAATGACTGGTTTCTAATTCTATCAAAACATGAAAACAGAACAGTTATCTGTCTGCAAACACATGAAATACACAAATGCTTATCTCAGAATGGTTTCTAAATGCACACACACTCACAATAAGATTCGAGAGAACAAAAAGTATTCCCTGCACTTTAGCAGGAGAAACACATTAGTATTCCCTCTCATTTCTCACACATATACACCTAAACATCAAATCACATTCCTTCTCACATTAATTCAAAAGCAAACACACATTTCTATTGGTTACACATTTCAACCCTTTCCAATTGACATAAATTTGAACCCTACCCCCATTCTGCCTTCTGCCTGTTACCATAGAAACAGTTCATGGAACACTTAACTGAGCACACAGGTCAAAAGTTCACCACACAATGTTGCTAATCAAAACAGCAAGTGTGCTTGACTTTTCAACATATCAGCTTATCTTATGTAACGTTCCTTTCAATCAGTTTTTGTTAACCAATAAGTATCATGCTTGTAAAAAACAGAAACATGCACCCTAGTTTTCAGTGTAGAATATTGTCAAACAACCAATCATTTATTTTCTTTTTTCAAAACTGCATCTTATCCACCATTTTAGAAAAATCTTCGTTTTCAAACTGCCATTTCATTTACAGAGACCATCTGAGTGCATCCAGGCCTTCCTTCAAGAGTGTGGACTGTGGGACACAGCTATATTTTCTGGAGCCAAAGGTATGCAGAAAACAAAGGAATTCACAAACACCTAGGTTTACCAAATGTAGACATTAAATGGATTGGACAAAGAGGGTAAAGTGGCACCAATTGATGCCATTGGTTAAATCCTTTTTGCATCTCCAACACCCTGACCTCATAATTGTGCACTGTGGTGGCAATGACCTAGGCACTTTGTGTCACAACCGTCTTCCACTCAGGATCAGGGCGATGCTGAAAAAGGGGTCCACCTCCTGATTTCCCCACTCTCTGACTGTTGTATTAACACAGAGCGTAAAGGCAAGCAAGCGAGGGAAAAGGGAAGAGAAGGGACAGCAACGGAAGGGATAGCTGAAACGACAAAAAGAGAGAAAATAGGTTATGGCATACAATCCTGACTACTCTCATAAATTCTCACTAGTATCCTCTACCTCCCCCATAATCAGGAGGGGAGTCTTTCCTCTCTAATAGCAGATACTTGACCACACACTAAGCTTTGTGACCCACACCAAGAGAGTGGCGGCTGGCTGTTTCGGGGTATTACGCGGATTAAGACCGGTGCTCAAATTTTTTGACGCCCCGACAAGACAGCTGATCATTCAAGCGATGATTATTTCCCGGTTGGACTACGCTAGCTCACTCCTTCTTGGAGCGAACCAAGCTGAGATCCTTCGTCTACAACGGGTACAGAACGCAGCGGCAAGGGCGGTGGTCGGTTTGCCTCGGACCTGTCCTACCTCTAAAACTCTTCGGTCCTTGCACTGGCTACCGATTAAAAACAGAATCCACTTTAAGGCCCTTACCATGGTCTTTAAAATCCTACAAGGGTCGGCTCCTGAGATACTTAATAAACTTGTCTCCCCCTACGTTCCCACTCGCTCACTCAGATCTCTTGGTCAATCTCTTGTGGTTGTCCCCCGGTTCAGACTTAGCCGGATGGGTGGACGCTCCTTTTGAGTGAGAGCTGCGACTCTCTGGAATGCGCTCCCCTTGGAAATCCGCCTCCTGGACGATCTTTTATCATTTCGTAGGGCCCTGAAAACCTTCCTGTTTTAATCTTTCTTGTTTATTATCCTTGTTTTCTTTGTTGCTGGTTTTAGTGTTGTGTTGTGTTCACCTTTCCCTGCGCCAGGACGCTCCTTCGCTGGAGTATCTGTGCGCATTAAAAATGATAATAACATAACATAACATAACATACTTCTCTACTTTGTAATAGCTGCCTGAAAAACAAACCCAGTATTAATTCCAGTTCACAAATGCTCAACCATGAAAAAACAGGAACCTCTAAACAGACATACCCTTTTTATCTTTTCCCTTTAAACATAAAAGAACACTCTCCAGTAACCCAGATGCTGTGATTCTACTGAAGAACTGAGACCTCTGCAGTGTGTTGGCAAACAAAGTTTCTGTTGAGGACACAGTCACTGCCAAAGGCCATCCAAGGTATGAACAAAAAATAACCACTAGAATTCTAGCTGGGCCCAACTAAGCGGAACTCTAGAAAAATGATATGAAAGGAAAAAAACAGTACTAGTTCCAACCTCTTCCGAGGCTTACCTACAAGTAACTTCAAAACCAATAAATCCTACGCAAGCCTTTCCAGTTTGCTGCTTTGTCCCAATGTTTTTGTGCTTGCACGAAATCCCAAACAAACTCCTTCTCCGCTGCCGCCACAAGCGGGAAGGAAATGATGCAAGCAACAGCTGACAGAATCCTTACTTGATGCCGGGTTCAAACAGCTACGTCTCAGCCGAGACTCGGAAACGCCCAAACCTTCTCCGCTGCAGCCGCTAGCGGGAAGGTGACCATGTACAAGCAAAGGGCGATAATGAGCTCCTCCGTCTTCCTCCAAGCTCTGATAGAACGCGTCTCAGCCGAGAACGCGAGAGTCCTTCCCCGCTGCAGCCACAAGCGGGGAAGGACGAAAACGTAGATCAACTTCTCCCGAGTTCGAAGAAGCTATACTTGGAAATCCTACACGCCTGCAAAACAAGCGTACTCCCAATTTGATGGTTTAAACTGTCGTCCCGATATTAGGAACGAACACAACCAAACTAAGTTCAGAAGAAATAATCACATACGGCGCACCCTGGTGTTGCGCTGGAGTATATGTCCAGAACTCCTCCCACTATGTTGGATTTCTGGGAGTTGTAGTCAGGTAGGCGCCGTTCGACAGATCATGACACTTTGACTCTGGAAATGCTTATGAAGGACACCTTTGGAGAATGGATGTCACTTTTCCCCCAAACTGCCTTTGTCTATTCTAACATATGGCAAAGGCAGAAATGGAACTAGTCCAATCAATTTTGTCCACAGATTGAGAAAGCTAGGAAACATGTGAATAAATCTGTTTCTGCTTTTCTTTGTGACTATAGAATGGGGTCCATTTACCATAACAATCTGTGTTTCAATATGCATGGCATCTATAGGAGAGATGGTGTACACTTTACAGATGAGGGGAACAGAATCTTCCTCTTGAACTTTAGACTCTGCATAGGTACTTACTTGTAAGTACTAAAATCTCTCATTAAACACAAGGGCTCTTTTTAGAGCCACCTAAGAACTAAACACATAAACTTGATGTATATCTGAAAAATATATATTTTCTATGCTTGGAGTCGAGCACCCAATGCATACAAGTCGTGCACCACACGCGCTGGAGTCGTGCACCCTACTGGTTAGAAGCCGTGCATCCAACGGGTGCACACCAGGGGGCTGCACTGAGCGCCGCGCTGGGTGTGTGACTTTTAGCGTAAAAAAAATCCCCCTTTTTTTTTTATTGAGAATTCCTGGTACAAAAATATAAAATTAATTTCTCCGTAAAGCATTGCCATTAGAGAATGGTAAAACATGATGTATCAAACCCGAATCGAATGATAAACAGGTTCATAGCATATAAAACAGTTCTTGACAGGGAGGTAGAAAATATGACAATTGCTTCCCAATAACAGCTCATATATAGAGGGTGGGCACAGGTTACCCCCAGGTAAACTAACCGAGTTAGTAACAGGTTAAAAGAGTATGGCCATTTGGGTCAGCAGGCACGCCCGATGATAGAACCTAAGATTCGGCGTTGCCAGCCTTCCCCGTTCCCAGGGAAGTGATATATACTTCATTGAGCGCCTGACTTTACCATACTGCCAGATAAACCTGATGAATATTGGTTCTACAGTTTTAATCACCCCCTCATCTAAAAAAAGTGGTATTGCATGAAATATGTACAGAACCTTGGGAAACATCATCATTTTTAAAACTTTCACCCTGCCTATCAGGGAGAGGTGCAGCACATCGATTCTTTTCAATTCTGCCTCTATTGTTTTCATAAGTGGAGTATAATTATCTGCGATGATCTGATCTACTGAAGCATTCACTCTAACCCCAAGATATACTGAGTCCACGTATCTTATATCTGCCTTAATAATGTTTTTAGTGCAAATTATCTGTGTTTTACCCTCATTCAATAAATACCCTGACCAGCAGCCGTACTCTTTCGCTATTTCAGCCAGAATTTGCATCGCGTGCTCGGGGTCAGGAGTTATTACCGCCAGATCATCCGCATATGCGAACAGTTTATTTTCAAGGCCATTGAGCACTACTGGTCTAATCTGCGCACAACCGAGAATCCTCTGAATCAAAGGATCGATATACAATGAGAAAAGAATCGGCAAGCAGGGGCACCCTTGACGAGTCCCCCTCTTAAATAAGATCTTATCAGAGCTTTCCCCCAATACTTGGACCCAAGCAACGGGATCCTGATACATAGCCATAAGAGCTCTCATAACTTTGGGGCCAAAGCCTCTGCCTATCAGTATACCCCATAGATATTTCCATACCACGCGTTCAAAGGCTTTTTCCGCATCGAGGAGGATCATGGCCATCCGCCCCCCCACCCCTCGAGGCAGCCCGGGCTTCGAACAGCGCGATAGCACACCTAATGTGGTCAGTTGTAACACACCCCGGAACAAACCCATGCTGCAACGGAGAGGCCAGACCGCCAATGACCCCCCCAATCTCTTAGCCCAGATCTTTGAATACAGCTTTGTGTCCGCGTTGATAAGTGATATCGGGCGCCGGTATGACCCGGGGCTCTCCTTTGGTTTCCCCTTTTTATGAAACACAATTATGCTGGTTTCTTTCCAGGAATCTGGTATCATACCTGTACATAATATCCCATTGAGTAGGTCCAACAGTAGTGGGGCAATCTCTTTTTCAATACATTTGTACTCCTCCAGAGGAATTCCATCAGGGCCTGCGGCTTTACCCGCGGCTAGCTCCTGTAATGCAGCACTGATCTCACTCATTGTCATGTCCTTATCTAACTCTTCTCTACCTAACTAGTCCAACAAGGGGCCTCCATCCCCGAACTCGCCACTAACTATCCTGGTGTCGACCTCCTCAATATATAAGATTTGATAGAAATTTTTGACAACACGCAAAATATCTTTGGGTTCAGTATAATTACTACCACCCTCCTGTATACTGGCAATTGCATTCTTAACCTTGTCTTGTCTTATCTGTAGAGCCAATGCTCTACCTGCCTGCTTGCCTGTTTCATAGAACTTAGCCCTTGAATCTTGATAATCACTGATTGCTTTCTGGGTTACCAATTTCTGAAGTTCTGCTTTTATAGTCATCAACTTTTGCTGGCTCTCCACACCTTCCTTTCCTTGTCCTATACATCTAGAATGTTGTTCTTCTGCTTCAGCTAGCTGCCCTGTCAGTCTCTCACCCTCAGCTCTATCCTCTTTCCTAATCCTTGCGGAAAAGCTAATTGTCTCCCCTCTCAGGGTGGCTTTGAATGCATCCCATATGCCATTCCTGGATGCACTATAACGGTTAGCATTAAAATACTCCCTGGTCCATTTTTTAAGATGTTCCACATATCTGTTATCGGCTAACAGCCTTCTACCGAATGTCCATCTAGACTTTTTCCTAACTGCTGTATCCAGTTCATAGCACAATATCAATGGATAATGATCCGATATTACTATCGGGAGTTTTCTAATGCCAACCTTTTTTAGTTCTGAAGAGGATATTAAAAAATAATCTAGTTTGGTATATTTCCGGAATGGATTTGAGAAATATGTAAATCCTGGATTATTGGGCTCCTTATCCCCTCAGACATCAACCAACCCATGTGAGCTTATGAGAGAGCTAAGTGCCCGAAATACTCTAGGCTTTCGCCCTACATATGGAGACTTGCTGTGCAGATCGGCAGATACATTTAGGTCACCGCACACTATAATTGGGGTGGGCCAGCAAGCTAGTTCTCCTTCCAAGACATCAAACACCTCAGGGTCGTCCTGGTTAGACCCATAGATCACACACAGTGTGCAACCCATAGATAGCTCAGCTACCGCCCATCTCCCTAAGCAATCGGCTTTAAACCGCTTGGCTCCCCCCAAAGATGATTTTCTTAGAATTGCAACACCCCTAACTGTAGAGGTTTGCGTGGAGCAAGCCACCATCTCGAAGCCTCTTATATTCATCAAATGCTTCTTTGCCCAGGGTAAATGGGTCTCCTGGAGACAAAGTATATCAATACCATTAATGTTAGCAAAATGAGCTAGCCTTTGCCTCTTCCTCCAGTCATTTAACCCCCAATATTAATTGTACATATTTTAATGTTCACCATACTGTCGTTTTAAATTACCACCTTCTATCTTTTGAATCGATTGAATCCAATACTCGGCTGTACCTTGACCGGGCCTTACCAAGAAACATTCCAAAACTGTAAATCACCAGGATATCTAATTTTTCCTTTTTTTTCACCCCATCTCTCTTCCACCCCCCTCCTCCAACCTACTCCCAACCCCTCACCACCCCAGAACCATCCCCATCCCCCCACCCTACACCCAGTACCCTTGTGAAGCGCTCAGACCTAAGTCTGTGCATGTGATGAATACAGCATAAACGGGCTGAATGCTCTTGTGAGCCTAAAAAGAAAAAAACAAAAAGGAATTCGGAACGCAACAGACCCCACACCTTACTGACTAATACATCAAACAAAATAATATACCCATACAATAAGCCACAGACAGCTGAATTTTCACAGTCCCTGTGCAGGTATAGAGTCAGTTACATTTATAGGGATGCCTACAAAAAAATGGTTAGAGCTTAGCACTAACCATTACAGTCCCTTCATGATTACTCTTTATGGCTTGCCACAGTGTCTGGATATTCTTTAGCTTTAATTTGTGAAGAAAAATACTTTGTCTGGCCATTGTGAATCACTTTGAGCTGTGCTGGATTAATCAGATATGTCTGGGCATTTTTCTCCTGAAATGGTTTGATTAAAAGTCTCAGCCTCCATCGCCGCTCAACTGTAGCATGACAATAGTACGGTCGGATGAAAAAAGAGACCTCCCCTTTTGATCTCCTTGCCTCCGGTCTCGCTTTCTCTGCAATCGCCTGACGTAAAAGAAAGTTCCCCAAGAATATCAGAACTGCCCGTGCTTTATCCCCTGCCTTTGTAGCACTGATTTTAAATGGGGTGCGATGGGCCCTTTGAATTTCAGCGGACCAATCCCACTCTGACACCTCGGGGAAGGCAGACTTGTATAGATCAATAATATAAGGCCTGATATCTGACCCTTCTGCCCCTCTGGGATACCCAGCAGCCTAACATTGTTTTTCCTCTGCCTGTTTTCAAAGGCTTCCATTTTCCACTGGATGTCCTTGATTTGTGCATTTTGAGATTCTACCTGGGCAGATGCAGCGGTTGCTTCCAATTCAGTTGCGATAATCCTCTCCTTGAGGTCTGAAACTCTATCCCCCACAGTAGCACAGGCTTTGGATAGCTTTCTCACGACCCCCTGCATCTTCCTCATTGCTGCCTGGGCCTTTTTACTATCTTGCCGTGTCTCCTCTTTGTGTGAGAGGATTGCCTGGTGGATTATTTCTAGCATAGCAGGAGAGGACACCCCTGGTTCTATAGAAGGAACACCCGTAGGTGAAGTAAGTAAGGTGGTGAAAGAGTAGTCATATTTTAAATAATTTCCTCTGCTGAGAGCAAATGGCTAAATTTTGGATCGCATAGTGGTCGCTGGAGCATCCAGCTCGCTCCCCTCGGAATCTGTATCAAGATTACTGTCCCCTTGTGACAAACACCTGTCATCTTTGGACCATTCGGCCCCCTCTGAGATGGAGAAAAAGCAGTCACTAGGGGCCTTATCAGCTTCAACACCATCCTTATCTTGATCACCAAGCATTTCAACTGCTCATTCAGGGCCCCCTCTTCCGCTAATATATTCTGAAGCCTATATTCATCTACCAGCAGTTCTGATACAGCCTGTGGTGCTGGCCTATTTTCTCCCCCTTTACCTTGCTCCCCCATGGTGTCTGATTTTTCAGTGCCTTCTATGCCTTCAGGATTCTGTTCTATTACAGCAACTAAAGACTCCTGCATATCCTTCTGACTCGGTGGATTATTCTGGTTAGTTAGATCATTTACCACATTTAGGGGTAGCCGAGAGAACCGGGGATTGGCAGCGCTCACCTCTCTGTTTGATGCCTTGCTTGCTACCTTCTGTAGGGGGGCAGCCTCCATAGCCATCTCCCCTTCTGCCACCTCCAAACCAACCTGAGGGGTCTTCCTGTGATTCAATAGATCCACTATTGTTGGACCGGCTGGCCGGTTCTTACTTGCCACCCCGCCCCAGCTTTTCCTCTGCGGTGTCGGAGACGGCTGATCCTCGCCTGGTGTTTTCCCTACTGCCGCTGCCATCGCTGCTGCTCCTGTATTCATGGGGCTGGATGCTGCCTCTGCTCGCTTCCGTGCTGCCGCCGCCATCGCAGCCTTTGAGGCTGTATTTGCCGTTTTCGGGGCCATTCCTTTACCTTGGTCCGTTACCCGCCGAGCACACAGGTGGAGCAGGTATCTGCGCACAGAGAGCTCCAAGTAGCGCCGCCCGGATCCGACCACAGCCGCCCACAGTGAGAGGTGGCTCTCCCGTCGTCCCAGCATACAATCAGCCGGGTAAAATTCTTTGCCTCCGTAATTTTAGGCAGCAATATTATACAGCTGTTATTCCGTTATTAAATAATGCACTGCACTACGGTAAAGTCCTTACTGGGGTCTCAGTATTCCTTTTCATGCAAGCAGCCCGTTCGTGCTGAAGCCGACCTCTACTGGGTCACCATCTTGCCTTACATACAATATCTCTGTGTGGGTACTTCGAAGCAGTCCATAGGAAAAAGAACAAAAACACCCAACAAAAAAAATAGCTCTTATCACTAATTACTATTATCCCCGTGGGACCCCATCCCCGGGGCTTATAAATAACGTTGGGGACCGTGGGGGGTGCCCCAATGCCCCCACGGTCCCAGCCGGCTCCCCAGATCCTAATGGAGCCGGTATTGCTTTTCGACATGGGGAGCTGCTAACATGCAGCTCCCCATGTGGAAAAGCCATATGGTTTGGATTTTGAAAGAGAGAGCAGGTTTCCCTGCTCTCTCTTTCAAAATCCAAACCACGTTTCCTATTGGAGGGCGGGAGACTCCCGCCCTCTCATAGCAAACAACAGTGTCCTGGGGTGGGCACCCCAGGACACTGCAGGAGCCGGCCCTGGGGGTGGCGGCCCCCAGGGCCCTTAAGCCCTCCAGGAGGGGGGCACACAGCCCCCCTCCCACAATACATAAAGCTCTGGGGGGAGGTGGTCCCCGGGGCTTGGGGGGCCGTTCAGCCACACACAAATTATACTGGAAGGGGTTTTTGAGCCCCTCCCAACAATTTATTTTATAGCCCCGGGAGATGGTGGTCCCCGGGGCTGGGGGGACCCCCTGGGCCCCCTTTAAATTTATTAATTTTGCCCCCAGGATTTGGCCCCGCTGCGGGCTAATTATAAAAGAAGCTCTGTTCTATTTCTTTTTTTTTTTACAGCAGGATCTGCGCACCCTGCGCGCACTATGCGTTTAAAAAAAAAAAAGAAAGAAAATTAGGGGGGCCTCGGAGTCCCTCTGGGACCCCGTAAGCAGGTCCAGAGGGTCAGGGTATTTCTACCCTGCCCCTTTTATAAGCTTTCCACACATATTCCACAGAATTCTTCAGCCTCGCTTCTACCGAGGCACAAAATGGCTGCCAACAGTTCCTAGTTTTGAATGTTGACAACCACTTGACAGCCAATTAGCAGTCAGCTCGTGATCGGAAGGGTACGCTCAGGATGCGCTCAGGCTGCGCGGATCCTCCGCGGCAATAGATATATAAATGCTTTTAACTGTAATTTTCTGAGTAACTACTGAACAGATTGACACCATTTAAGCAAAAGACACGGGCCTGAACTGAGGACTACCTCTTTGCCAAATTTGGCGTAAGTCCATTCAGCACTTTGGGCTTTTCTCGGCCCCCGCTTGACGAATCACCAACTTTGAGGATAGGAGTAAGTTTTGAAAATTTCGCGAAGATTCGTCAACCGGCGCCAAAGTTATTCCAAGTAGAATGTTGCGGATTTCCTATGGAAAATAGGACCTAACTATAACTACCTACTGTCGACTGCCAGTAGGTAATATATACATATATATATATATATTATATATATATGAAACCAAAGTCCCGATCCTCCAATTGCTAGGTGGGATGTATCAGGTCCGGACCACAAACAGGCAGACTCTCCAAAAACAAATTCTAGGTACTCGGGCTCACAGAAGCATAATACATTTTATTCTTCCATTCAGTATGCAGACAAGTGTCCGCCCCAGACGCGTTTCAATCGCCTCCACAATCTTGCTCACTTGACGCGCTGGTGCCGGACCACCATTTTTATATATACAATGTGCCCAATCAACACCGTGATCGGTTAAAGTGAAAGATAAAATAAACAACTAAGGAGTGACTACAAATTCTGGCAAAAAACACAGAAAAACTAATATCCTTCGCCAAAAAGAAAAAAGAAAAAACAAGAGTAACGTGGAAAAAGTGTGCCGAAAAACCACAAAGGTTCAGGCGGTGGCTGTGAACATACTAGGACGCAGGTGGGGAGTGTTTGCAAGAGAATACCTCCGGCGTGAAGTAACCCACTCCACTGTGCCCGTGGAGTGAAGCGCGATCTGCTTTCACGTTTGGACACCTGGAAATATCAGGGGAGTTCGTAACTCAACTGTGAGTTTTTTACTAATTTTACACTTTTAGCACCTTCACCACTGAGGTTAGGGTACACCTTAGGGTGTGTACACCGCCCAGTAGGGTCTTTTTTCTTTTTACACCATTCTATGGTCCTGATGAAAGCTCAGCCAACTTGGCGTCCCGAAGCAGAAACATGTCGGCCTTTGTTCACCTTTTGGACATAGTTGGCTCAAATTAATTAGCAATTGTGTGTCCATAATTGTTTTTAATGAGAACCTACTGTGTCTTTATTAAAATTAATTTTTGACTACAGCAAAGTCTCTTTTAACTCCACTTATCACTCAGTCACTATCACTCACCCACAACCAGCTCCACTGCAATTGCAGGTGTTGTAGCACACTGGGTAGGCATTCGGCCCACCCAGTGGAACCCGATGATGAAGCATGTCACCCACTAGGGGTGAGTGAGGTTTTTCTTACAAACCTTTGTGGTTTTTCAGCACACTTTTTCCATGTTACTCTTGTTTCTTTCTTTTCTCTTTTTGGCGAAGGATATTAGTTTTTCTGTGTTTTTTGCCAGAATTTGAAGTCACTCCTTAGTTGTTTATTTGACTTTGAACCGGGGTACAGGAGTGTCCCTTAAACCCTATCCCTCCTGTTGTTTATAAGTAAAGTGAAAGATAGACATAGACACAATACTTAAAAGGGAACACAAAATCCAAAAAGAGCCTTCTTAAAGATACAAAATAATTCAGTTTGAAGTGCATAGTGCTCATAGTAGTCTTATCTCCAGTCAAACTGTAAACAATTTATGATAATAAGTCAAAAAAACGACTGAAAGCTTGCCTAATCAGTACAGTGTTATGAGCACATATATGGGGTACTGATTATAACAATTGTATATTATTTTTCCCAAATGAAGTTGATGTCTAGTATCCCCATCGAGGCTAAAGTAATGGCAAGTGCCTAAACACAGAAGGGTATGTATACCTGAATACAGTACTGAAGCCAAGGATGCTAAAACTTTGCTAATAAATAGGCATTTGTAGCATACATAAAAAAAATACAACTTAAATATACAATCATAAAAAGAGGCCTATAGCACTCAATGAGACTAAAACAGACGTCTCCTTTATAAATATGTGCAAAGATAATGTGATAAAGTGCTGAAAAACCAACAATGAGGATTAAAAAAGACACACTGATTAAAAATAGAAGAGGGTAAAGGCAAAATACAAAAAATTGCTAATACTGTCAAACTTTGCCAATAAACTGCCAGTGCTTGAATGGCTGTCAATCTCAGAAATACAGTACATTGAAAGATATGTGCAAAAATAGCTCATTGAGTTCGTTATATGGATAGCCTTAAAAATAACTTCTTACAAAGTGCTATTGATCGTACAATTACATTTTGGTATGGTGTCACATGTAAACAGAAATGCCAACGTTGTCCTAATGTTTACAAAAAGTTGTGGAGGTCCTCACTGGTGTTCAGGCCGTTAGGCACTCTAGTATCCATAGTTAAAATGAATGTAGATTCTAACTGTTGCCCCCTGAATCGATATATTTATATATATATATATATATATATATATATATATATATATATATATATATATATATATATATATATATATATATATATATATATATATATATATATATATATATGAGAAAGAATGATTCCTGCAAGAAGAACCGGAGAGACTCAGCGGGGTTTTCAGGAAAGGAATTTATTCAGCAGAGTGTGGCATGCTGGGGGTCGCGTAACTAGTATATATATATTCACTGAAACAAACGTAGGTTTGATACATGTTATAGTTAGCTGGACATTTCACTCATATAAAACCATTGAAATTCCCCCGTTATAGTTAGTTCAGCTAACTATAACTCGCGCGCCCGCAATGCACTGCTGATGACGTCACATATTATATCACTCATGACATGGTCAGTGACATCACTCATGACATCACTGATGACATCTCAAATGACATCACTGATGACATCACTGACCACAACTCAGTGTTGCAGGACCCGGCTTGTACTGCGCATGTCGTTCAGCACGACTGCTGATTCACATTGCCATGTCCCAGCAGAGGCATACAGATGAGATTAGAACTCCTTTGAGGTTGTCTGTGTGAAGCTACAAAAGTATACTGATAGGTATGCAGGCAGTGCAGCCCCAAGGTCAGCTCAAGGGCAACCCAGGATACTCCCAGTCAGAACGATTCTTCATAGCTAAAGTCCAGCGTAATTGCATGGGTTGATGTAAGGCGGAGTCCTGCACAAGGGCTGTTAACACGCAGCCATTTTGGTGCTTCGTTTTTAAAATGTTGCTTCATATAATTTTAGGAACTGAAGTAGCATCGGTAGAGGTCGGCCATTTTTTCTTTATTACATACATTACGTTTGACGGGGGTACAAACTGTATCACACTTGGCAATTAACAATTGCGATTGCTGCACAAACGTGTGTTTGTTCGGAGATCAGCATTTACCAGGACTTTGATAATCAGGCTCTTAGTCAAAGATCGTATTCTGTAACTTGAAACAGACCTAATCTACATGCGGATTTAATTGGAAAGCCTTTGTGAAAATTAGTTAAAAAAAAGTTACATTTAAAATTTATTTATGGGGATCATAGTTAGGGTAGCTCTGAGAAGAGCTTTTGGGTCTGTGGTAGATTTAGGTACTTATAAGTAGATACCAATACATAGTCTTAAATTCAGGATGAAAATTCTGTTCCCCTCATCTAAAAAGTGAACTCCATCTCCTCTGTAGATATCTTGCATGTAGTAACGCAAGTTATTGTTGTAGATGGAGCCCATTCCATGGTCTCTCATGTAAGCTGAAACAGACTTATTTACATGCTTCCTCGATTTCTCAATTTGTGAACAAAATTGGTTCGACCACCTCCATTTCTGTCTTTGGCATATATTTGAATATACCAAGGCAATTTGAGGAAAAAGTGCCATCAATTGGTCAAAGGTGTCCTTTAAAAGCATTTCCAGACCTACCCCAGTCAAAGTGCCCAAGTCATTACCTCCACAGTGCACAATTAACAGGTCAGGTTTTGGCAAATGCAAAAAGGTTTTCACCAATGGTATCAATTGGTGACATTTTAATCCTCTGTGGCCAATCCACTTAATTTCCACATTTTGTAAATTGAGGTTAGGTAAATTTCTGTTATCAGCATACCTTTGAGCCCAGTAGATGTAACTATGTCTAACAATCCAGACAGAAAACATGGTGAGAGAAGGTTCTGCTGCAGTCAGATGAAGTGTGGCAATGAAATGGCAGTTGAGAAAATAAGAGTTTAAAATGAAACAAAACTGTGGAGTTTCTGTGTTAATGAAGCAGTAGCAGTGATTGGTGGATTTTGATTGCTGAAAACAGAAAGTTAGGGTGCATGGATGAGTTCTTTCAAAGATGTAATTTGAATGGTCAAGAAAAAATCATTTAATGAAAGATTGCACTGGATATGCAGGTGTACTGAGAGTTCAGAGTTCAATTGAAACATTGTTGTGTGAACTTGCAAACACCAGAGGTCTTTCAGGAGGTGGTTGCTATGCAAAAAAGGCAGAAAGGGCAGAGGGGGGAGGGTGTTCATTTGAAAAAAGTGAGGGAAGAGTTTTGATTGGGTGACATGAGAGATATGTGTGATGAATTACAGCATTTCTGTGCTTTTTATGGCTGAAGCCTCTGGAGTGCATACCTTTTGCTCTGCTGAAGACAAATTGGTGTGTGTCTGAGACTGTTTTGAAACTCATAAAGTATTTGCTAAGGTGAGAAAAGTTTCATTTAATTTAAATAGAGAATAGTATGCTTTAAGGAGAAAATTATGAAGAAAGTTGTGTATTTAAAAAGTTGATTTGTGTCAAGTGTTTTACAAATAGATTTTGTTTCTTTGAGTTACATAGCCATGTTAAAAGTGACGCAAAAATAGTGCAAGGGTCTTAAAAAAACGATTTCATGTGTCTTAGGGCATTTTAACTCACTTCCCCATGAATGTAGGAATATAATTGCTTTACAAGATTTGTTTAAAAACGTTTTTTGAAATCAATTAGGTTTCTTGATATGTACTGCTAGAGTTTCATAGGTTGCTTGGGGCATATTTACAAGGCTTTTGAGTTCCTTTGATGTAATTTTTCCCATTTTATTTTAAGACATTTCCTTGTGGTGCAAGGTCCTTGTAAATACGCCCCCATGTGTGCTTGGCAAATTTAGATTTTGATTCTTTGAGTTACATAGCCATGTTAAAAGTAACGCAAAAATGATGCAAGGGCCTTAAAAAAACGATTTCATGTGTCTTAGGGCATTTTAACTCACTTCCCCATGAATGTAGGAATATAATTGCTTTACAAGATTTGTTTAAAAACGTTTTTTGAAATCAATTAGGTTTCTTGATATGTACTGCTAGAGTTTCATAGGTTGCTTGGGGCATATTTATAAGGCCTTTGAGTCTCTCTGATGTTATTTTTCCCATTTTAATTTAAGACCTTTCCCCGTGGTGCAAGGTCCTTGTAAATACGCCCCCATCTGTGCTTGGCAAATTTAGATTTTGATTCTTTGAGTTACATAGCGATGTTAAAAGTGACCCAAAAATGGTGCAAGGGCCTTAAAAAAACGCTTTCATGTGTCATAGGGCATTTTAAGTCATTTCCCGATGAATGTAGGTATATATTTGATTTAGATGATGTGTTTAAAAACATTTTTTGAAATCGATTAGGTTTCTGGATATGTAGTGCTAGAGTTTCATAGGTTGCTTGGGGCATATTTATAAGGCCTTTGAGTGTCTCTGATGTTATTTTTCCCATTTAAATTTAAGACCTTTCCCCGTGGTGCAAGGTCCTTGTAAATACGCCCCCATCTGTGCTTCGCAAATTTAGATTTTGATTCTTTGAGTTACATAGCCATGTTAAAAGTAACGCAAAAATGGTGCAAGGGCCTTAAAAAAACGCTTTCATGTGTCTTAGGGCATTTTAAGTCATTTCCCCTTGAATGTAGGTATATGATTGATTTAAATGATGTGTTTAAAAACGTGTTTTTTTAAATCAATTAGGTTTCTTGATATGTAGGGCTAGAGTTTCATAGGTTGCTTGGGGTATATTTAAAAAGCATTTGAGTCCCTTTGATGTTATTTTTCCCATTTTAATTTAAGACATTTCCCCGTGGTGGAAGGTCCTTGTAAATACACCCCCATGTGTGCTTGGCAAATTTAGATTTTGATTCTTTGAGTTATATAGCCATGTTCCATACAGTGCTCACCTTCTGCGTAGTCTTTGATATGCTAGACTCCATCCGCACAATGAGATACCTAAGCAAAGGAAACACAGGTGATGTGATTGTGAAATGAGGAAAAGAAATTCCACATTTTTCAATTACATCACCTGTGTTTCCTAACTTTACGAATAACATTGTGCAGATGAGGTTTAGGCCTGTACACAGACACAGAAGAGGTCTGGCCTTTGTTCAAGAGTGAAGTGGACATGACTTGCTTCAATGGTAGGCCTGCACATGTATTATCTCCTCTGTACTCTTCAACAAGCTTAAATTTCATCTGCAACCCTGAGTAGGCCTCACCTCAAACAAACCTCTGAATAGGCCACACCTTATCGTCATCCTGAATCAATCATTTAAAATGTTAGGGAGGAGATTTATGATAGCCGTGTGCCTCTTTTGCGCCGCTGTGCGTCACTTTTGTGACGCAGCGGCGGTGCAAAAGATTTGCTATGTGGCCACATATTTACAACTTGATGCATCTAGGCAGATGTTTAATGCTGTAAAAAAACGCTTTCATGTGTCTTAGGGCATTTTAAGTCATTTCCCCTTGAATGTAGGTATATGATTGATTTAAATGATGTCTTTAAAGACGTTTTTTGAAATCAATTAGGTTTCTTGATATGTAGTGCTAGAGTTTCATAGGTTGCTTGGGGTATATTAAAAAAGCATTTGAGTCCCTTTGATGTTATTTTTCCCATTTTAATTTAAGACATTTCCCCGTGGTGGAAGGTCCTTGTAAATACACCCCATGTGTGCTTGGCAAATTTAGATTTTGATTCTTTGAGTTATATAGCCATGTTCCATACAGTGCTCACCTTCTACGTAGTCTTTGATATGCTAGACTCCATCTGCACAATGAGATACCTAAGCAAAGGAAACACAGGTGATGTGATTGTGAAATGAGGAAAAGAAATTCCACATTTTTCAATTACATCACCTGTGTTTCCTAACTTTACGAATAACATTGTGCAGATGAGGTTTAGGCCTGTACACAGACACAGAAGAGGTCTGGCCTTTGTTCAAGAGTGAAGTGGACATGACTTGCTTCAATGGTAGGCCTGCACATGTATTATCTCCTCTGTACTCTTCAACAAGCTTAAATTTCATCTGCAACCCTGAGTAGGCCTCACCTCAAACAAACCTCTGAATAGGCCACACCTTACCGTCATCCTGAATCAATCATTTAAAATGTTAGGGACAGATTTATGATAGCCGTGTGCCTCTTTTGCGCCACTGTGCGTCACTTTTGTGACGCAGCGGCGGTGCAAAAGATTTTCTATGTGGCGACATATTTACAACTTGATGCATCTAGGCAGATGTGTCATGCTGTAAAAAAACGCTTTCATGTGTCTTAGGGCATTTTAAGTCATTTCCCCTTGAATGTAGGTATATAATTGATTTAAATGATGTGTTTAAAAAAGTTTTTTGAAATCAATTAGGTTTCTTGATATGTAGTGCTAGAGTTTCATAGGTTGCTTGGGGTATATTTAAAAAGCATTTGAGTCCCTTTGATATTATTTTTCCCATTTTAATTTAAGACATTTCCCCGTGGTGGAAGGTCCTTGTAAATACACCCCCATGTGTGCTTGGCAAATTTAGATTTTGATTCTTTGAGTTATATAGCCATGTTCCATACAGTGCTCATCTTCTGCGTAGTCTTTGATATGCTAGACTCCATCTGCACAATGAGATACCTAAGCAAAGGAAACACAGGTGATGTGATTGTGAAATGAGGAAAAGAAATTCCACATTTTTCAATTACATCACCTGTGTTTCCTAACTTTACGAATAACATTGTGCAGATGAGGTTTAGGCCTGTACACAGACACAGAAGAGGTCTGGCCTTTGTTCAAGAGTGAAGTGGACATGACTTGCTTCAATGGTAGGCCTGCACATGTATTATCTCCTCTGTACTCTTCAACAAGCTTAAATTTCATCTGCAACCCTGAGTAGGCCTCACCTGAAACAAACCTCTGAATAAGCCACACCTTATCGTCATCCTGAATCAATCATTTAAAATGTTAGGGACAGATTTATGATAGCCGTGTGCCTCTTTTGCGCCACTGTGCGTCACTTTTGTGACGCAGCGGCGGTGCAAAAGATTTGCTATGTGGCGACATATTTACAACTTGATGCATCTAGGCAGATGTGTCATGCTGTAAAGTCCTGTGCCACATGAAACCGATGCAGCAGTGATGCAAAAGATGCACCATGTTGCAAGGCAGGCCTCACTTCATCTCCAACAAGATACCGTCAGTTTAAACTGTAAACATTTCGGACTGTGTAGGGGGCATGGAGAAGCGGAATCTTCTGTAAATGTCAAAATTGTTGTATACAGTGCTCAACTTCTGTGTACTCTTTGATATGCTAGACTCCATCAGCACAATGAGATAACTAAGCAAAGGAAACACAGGAGATGTGATTGTGAAATGAGGAAAAGAAATTCAACATTTTTCAATTACATCACCTGTGTTTCCTAACTTTACGAATCACATTGTGCAGATGAGGTTTAGGCCTGTTCACGGATACAGAAGAGATCTGACCTTTGTTCAAGAGTGCAGTGGACATGACTCACTTCATTAGTAGGCCTGCACATGTATTATCTCCTCTGTATTCTTCAACAAGCCTAAATTTCATCTGCAACCCTGAGTAGGCCTCACCTCAAACGAACCTCTGGATAGGCCACACCTTATTCCATCCTGAATCAATCATTTAAAATGTTAGGGACAGATTTATGATAGCTGTGTGCCTCTTTTGCGCCGCTGTGAGTCACTTTTGTGACGTAGCGGCGGCACAAAAGATGCGCTATGTTGCGACATATTTACAACTTGATGCATCTAGGCAGATGTGTAATGCTGTAAAGTCCTGTGCCACATGAAACCTGCGTCAGGTTTCATATAGGCGTTTTGTTGCAGGGTGGGCATTCATTTGCATGAAAGCCCTGTAAAACTAACACAGTGAATTTAGAAGATTTCACTGAGTCAGCTTTATGGCATTGCTGAATCAAATCCTTACGCCTGTTTGAAACAGGCATAAGGAGTGATGCACCATGCAATGTGTGGCTTGCTCCTGTGCATTGCAGTAGACATGTCGCGCTTACGACGTGATTCCTGAAATGTGCTGCTTTTGCGGCACAGATGCGTGACGCATCTGTGCTGTTTTTACTCAATGGTGCTCCACATTGTAAATGCGGCACACCATGGGTGGCAGAGCAGCGGTGCACATTAACTGGTGCATCCCTGGGGATGCGCCAGTTAACATAAATCTGCCCCCTTACATTTAAGTATGAGCAGGGGACACAGAGTCGGTGAGGCTTATCCAAGGTTAAGAAGAGATGAGTCCTGTTCACTGAAAAATTGGACATAGGCCTCACCTCCTCAGCATCGCTGGACATGGCTAAATAATAGCTGCAAAATGTTACTCTTGTTAAACAATTTTACTATTATAGTCTCTGAGATTTGTCTCTTACTCTGCAACATCTCATTGTTGTTCTCTTTCTTTAAAGATAACGACAACATCAACCATGAGTGATAATGAGCAATCCGTTGATCTCGATCTTATCGTTGAACTTGTCATTGAAACGTCAGTGGAAGTAGATCCCTTAGATGATTTAAATCCTGAGGATGATGAAGAACATGATGAGGATGCCGATTTGTCAGAATTGTATGACATAGGGTGGGAAGCTGACCTGCTTGAGCCTATGGAACTATAAACATTTATTTTTAAAATTTACTGGAAATAAAAAGTAAAAATGTAAACCGTTTCATTTAAAATTAAACACAACTTCAAAAACAGGTTATGTGTAGTGTCTTTAATAAAATAGTCTAATATGCTCATAAAATTAGATCAGATTCACATATAAAACAGCACAGGTAAAATGTAGAAGCATTCCATTTCTTTTCTACTATTTGTGAATACTAAATTTGCCAATGCACTAAAAATTATTCTATGTAAAAATGACAAGTAGTGTGTTAAATTTTTGACGACTGTTATTGATTTACTGTTTGGTAATAGTGGTTAATAACATTTTTTATTATATTTTACCACAGATTCAACTGCAGATCATTTCGAAATTAGAGAATGCCGTCTAAGCATAGAATCCGAAAGGCTACAAAACGTCAAAGACAGCAGCTTAAGAAATTGTTGCAGCAGTCCTCTACAAAAAAAACTTGTCAAGTCACCAAGAAAGCTCCGGGTAAGACAACAAAATCATTCATAAGAAACATTTGTAGAAAAAAAAGTTGTACTACAGAAAATGTTTTAGTCCAGAAAAAGGGAAGCAATTTAAACGGAAAGGAAAGGCCAATCAAAAATGTTACTGCCAGAGCAGGAGATAACTCTGTGCATGATAGTAGAAGGAAACAACAGTTTAGGGACATTCGTAGACGAATGTTCCGTAACAGGATAATTGGCAATTTGTTAAAAAATATTAAGAAAGGTCAACAGAAAGTGGTTTTTTATAAGAGAAAAAAAAGTTGAGAAAGTTATTGATCAGGCATTTGAAATAAAGCGAAAGTTATTTATTTTGATAATCAATAGAATTAGAAAGCTAAACAAGGCAATTTATGATTTCAAAAGAAATAGTAGATGGAAGAGAACAGTTAATCGTAGTAATTTTTGTGAAGTTTTTTCAGGAGAATGGATGCATAGTTCAAGTTGTGAGGCATTTTTTAATGAGGAGAGTTATTTCCAGGATAATGATTTGCTGCATGCAGTTGACACCAGTGGTCGAGCTTATGAGGTGAAAGATGGTTGTCCAGTTGAAAAAGAAAAACTTGTGACAACAGAGGCAGAAGAGGTGTTAGGTAATGAGGTTTTAGGAAGACGTCCTAAGGGACCTGTGTACACCTGGAAGTGTAGTAGTATTTGCAGTGTGCAACAGGATTCCATCAATTTGCTTTGTGATTTTGTACGGACATTTATTGAAGCAGAAAATGATGTTGTTGCAAGAATTAGATCCTTGCAGAGTGAGAGAAGTGACAGGTTTGCATGGTCATTCACTGGCTTGTCTTTCCAGGAGAGTATGCCAGAGTGTTTTTCATCATTTCAGGATGCTAGCAGTGCATCATAATAAAGTGAGGAAATTAGTTAGAATGTTGTATTATGCTAAGAGTCCAGCAATTATGCTTAAACAATTATGCACTGCTCTTTTGCATGGTTCTGAAATAGATGTGAAGAATATTTGTGAAGAAATTGAGTTTTGTTACTTTGGAAATAAAGAGGAGAATGTTGAAATTGACCCAGAAGAAGAGGGTAATGTGGAAGATAGTGTACAGGTTTCCAGTACAGATAATTTTCAGGAGGAAATTGCCACGTTTCAGGTGAAATCAAGTGAGAGGCCTAATTTCACTTGTGTGTGTTGTCGACGCACTTACTATAAGAATCAGACTAAGTTAGTGGATTTATATGCGAAAAGTGAAAGGGAAAATAATTGTGAATGGAAGGATTTCGCAACATACTTGATGGTAGAAAATTGTTTTGATTTGGGATTGGATCAACGTGTGTGTACTTATTGTTGTAACAAATTAAATCAAAACCGGATGCCTGCTAGAGCGGTTCATAATAATCTGGAATTGGTTGAGATTCCTTCTGAATTGAAGGATTTAAATACTTATGAATCTATATTGATTCAAAGTATCCATCCCTTTCAGGCTATTGTAAGAATGGAGCCAAAGACAGGGAAATTGCCTCCATCAGATTTACAGAGAGGATTAAAGGGAAGAGTTGTTTATTTGCCTCTAGATTTGAAGAAAAACATTAATACAATTGGAGTAGAAAAAGTGGAAGAGGAACCTCTGGTTATCTTAGTTAATGGGGTTCCGACAAAGAGTAAGAAAATATGGCAAGATTTAGTGGATGTTAGGAAAGTCAAAAAGGCAACATTGTATTTGAAAAAAAATAATAAGTACTATAAGAATGTATATGTTGCAGAAGAGGAAGTAAGTGAAGAAGAGGATAGCGATTTGTGTGCTGGTCAAATAGAGAAAGTAGAACCCTCTAAAAGTGAAGAAATATATGAACATTATAGTGTTCATCCTTTGCATTCCAAGGAAGTCATGGGGAATGCTATTGAGTTGTTTCAAATGAAACAAGCCAAAGGGAGTCCCATTAGTGTTTGGGAGGAAAGTTTGGAAGCTCGGTGTTTCCCACAGCTATTTCCAACAGGTCAAGGAGGAAGATATGATGAGCGACCTCATCAAATTCCTGCTTCTGAATACCGGACTTTACGATTGTATGCAGAAGATCCTAGGTTTCGACAATGCATTCCCTATTTGTTTCATCTCCTGTTTGAAAGCGATCTGTCTGGACTTTCATATGCAGTGAACCACATCTTGAAAAGTGGTATACAGATGCAAAACATCTCGGCAAGTGACTTTATGGATAAAGTCAATGTGCAAGACAGTATTTTGGATTCTCACCTGATTAATCTCATGGCGTGTCAGCGTGGTACTAATGAGTACTGGTACCGTCGTCATGGTGATTTAAAATGTATGCTGAGGAACTTAGGAACTCCCACATGGTTCCTCACTCTCAGCTGTGCCGAGTATGGCTGGGAAGACTTACTTGAATTTCTACGAGAGGCAAATGGAAACATTGAAAATATCGAATTCAAGACACCCGGAGAACTGTGCTCTTTGGATCCAGTGAATGTATGCAGGTACTTCAATCATAGATTTGAAGCTATGATGTCTTTCATCATGAACAAGAAGAATCCACCTCTTGGAGAGGTGTTGGATTTCTTCTGGAGAAAGGAGTACCAAGCAAGAGGCGCTCCTCATAAACATATGCTGCTGTGGATCAAGGATGCACCTAAATTTGGAACAGATCCAGAAGACTTAGTGATGAGTTTCATAGAACAGTATTCTACATGTGCTGTTCCAAACGCAAAGGAGGACAAAAGCCTAAGAGAACAAGTTCTACGCTTCCAAAGCCATCGTTGTGGAAAGTACTGTCGTCGTAAATTCAGAAACAAGGACAAGTTCTACACCAAATGTCGTTTCGCCTTTCCACGACCGGTGATTTCTAAAGGAAGAGTAAACAGTTTGATGTCTTCGCTGCGACATAATGTGATGAAGAAATCACCTAAAAACACATACAATTTGAAAAGGAACGAAGAGTCCAAGTACATCACCGACTACAACCCAGTGATTTTGTCCATGTGGAACTCTAACATGGATATACAGTTTGTGGCTGATAACTGTATGGCTGTGGCTCGGTATGTGACATCTTACATCTCCAAAAAAGAAAAGACAGAATTGAAGGATATGTGCGAGGACATTTCCCATGAAAAGAGCCTCAGTAAGAAGTTGTACAGTTTCAGTCTGAAGATGTTGTCACATCGAGAAATCGGAGCTTACGAATGTTCTGACCGGTTGTCTTCAGCAAGTCTCTATGCCAAATCCAGGAGTATCGTTTGGGCGAGTCTTGGTCTTGCTGCAACGCGTAATCGAGTTCTGAAACCTGTGCGGGAAATTGAGTATTTGGCGGAAAAGGAGCCAAACAGTACCGATATTTTGAAGACCAACATGTTGGATACATATTATCCAAATAGAAGCAGTCACCTCGAGAATGTTTGTCTGTATGAGGTTCTACAAAATTACATATTCAAGAGGAACATCAAAGAAGATATTGATAAAGGAGTGTATGCTGTAATTGGAAGTGAGGGATGTCTGGTCAAGCAAAGAAAATGCCACTTGGTAAACCATCAAAAATTGAGTGGCGAATCTCCTGAAAAAAGGAGTTTTTCTATTTAGCACTTTTGCAACTTTTCAAGCCTTGGCGTGCAGAAGAGGAACTGCTTGGAGATTTCCTCTGTTACAAAGACTCTTTCACTGCCACCAAGGAGACCATAGAATGTCATGTTTTGCCCAAATATCTAGAAATGTTGAATGCGGAAATCAAGCAGGAAGCAACGATTGCAGCCGAGATTGCTAGAGACAGTTCTCAGGACAGTCAGAGTTCTGTTTCATTGAGTCAGGATCCACTAGGAGGACCAGTTATCGAAAATGAAGCTGCCACTGCCATGATTGAAGTGGAAAGAGCCATGGCACATGCTCAGGAGGATGCGGTTAACTTAGAAGACTTGGAAAGACAACTCAACGTTGAGCAGAGGAAAATATATGACGAAGTTACCAACCAAATTGATCATGGATTAAGTCATGAGAAGAAAGAGTGCTCATGTACGTCGTTGAAGCCTGTCCGACTGTACGTGAGTGGAGAAGCGGGAACTGGAAAAAGTTTCCTCATTAAAGCAATTTCATGTTATTTGCAGAAAAGGACTGAGTCATCGCTGTCTTGTGTTGTCACTGCTCCAACTGGACTGGCAGCACATAACATTAAAGGTATTACTTTGCATCGTCTACTGATGCTGCCAGTGGAGCATGATAACAAATTACAATACCACAAGTTATCTGGAGATGCTTGTTGTGAAGTTTCAAGAGTCTTGAAGAAAATGAAACTTCTTATCATTGACGAAGTAAGCATGGTTTCCAATCTCATGCTTGCCTTTGTGCATTTGAGAATGCAAGAAGTTCTCAAAACAGAGTATGATGTGTTATTTGGTGGCAAACACATCATTGTTTTCGGTGATCTTCTGCAGCTGACACCAGTAAAAGGACAACCTGTGTTCAAAATGCTCATGCGTGAAGATACCAGGAAGTGCCTAGGGAGCATTGGCAACGTTAATATATGGTTAAACTTCAATTATGCTGAACTGCGTGAAAATATGCGTCAGGTGAAGGATGAAGATTACAAGATTATTCTACAAGATGTTAGAATCGGAAAAGTCACCGAGCATGGGAAAGAAGCTTTACATGCACGATTATTGTCAAATTTGTATCCAGAACAAGACATTGTGCCTGAGAATATTTTTCAGAAAATTACTGAGAAGAAATATGGAATATGTTTGATGCCAACTCTTGCAGAATGTGCCATCTTCAACAACAAAATGTTGCATTTAGAAAACCAAGAGATTGTGAAACTGGAAGCTATTGACAGAGTAGAGCATATGGGATCAACAATTATTTTGTCTGAGAATTTGAAATCAAAATTGGATTCATTAGAGAAGACTATATCTAAAACTGCAGGTTTTGAAAAGACTCTGAATATGTGCTTAAATTGCCGTATAATTTTAAGAAGGAATTTACATGTTGAAAGAGGTCTGGTAAATGGATCAATGGGTAATGTTGTTGATTTTGTGAAATACAGAAATAGGGATGGAATTGAATTTTTAAAAATTAAATTTGATGGCATTGAGGAAGTACAGCTAATTGGTCGTTGCTCTGCTAGGTTTTTGCTTGTAAAAGACTTATATGTTCGCCGTAAGCAGTTTCCTGTTTGCTTGGCATATGCGGTGACAATCCATAAATCGCAAGGTTTAAGTGTAGACAGTGCATTGGTGAGTATTGGCAGTTCTGTGTTCAAGGAGGGTATGGCATATGTGGCATTGTCACGAGTTAGAACTTTATCGGGATTGTACTTGATTGAGTGTGATGTCACAAACATTTGTGCGGATCTAGATTGTGTTAAGGAATACAATAGGTTAAGAAGAGAGGATGTGCCACATTTGCCTCAATATCCTTTGTTTGAGAAACGTGTGGTAGGCCGGAAACGAAGAAATGTGACCAATAGTAGAGAGGTTGTAGCAAAAAGACGAAAAGTCGATGAACCAGAAATTATAAGCAGAAAGAAAAAGGATTTTGTTGAAGATGTTGTTGGTTTTCAATTTGAAAACAGTTCTGGTGTCAACTGCTATGCTAATGTAGTGGTTAATGTTTTGTTTTCTCTAGAAAATGTAAAAGAAGAGATTGTGGTCAATTCGGATCAAAGATTTTGCAGTTTGTTGAATTCTGTGTTAGAGAAATGTAGCACTGATAGAACAAAAATAGAAAGTGTGTCTGAAATTCGAAATCTGTTAGACAGATGTTCAGGTCAATACCAATTCTCAAATATTCAGCAAGATTGTCAGGAGTTTTTAATGTATATGCTTGATGTATTGCATGATGAAGGTGTAGATGTAGATCACCTGTTTGGGCTTTCTTATCAATGGCAGCATGACTGCGAGAACTGTAGGGTATCAAGTACTACTAGTGTAGACTCAGAAAAATTTATATATTTAACTTTGCCAGACAGTAAATCAGTGTCCTTTAATAAGCTAGTAAAAGCAGCTGATCACAGCATGGAGTAGAGCCAATGTAAATCTGAAATGTTGTCAACATTATTTATACGAACATATGGCCAGTATGTCATTTTAATGTTCCAACGATGTAGGCCTGATGGAACAAAATTGACAACTTTAATAAAAAATTTTGTGGCTTCGCAGTTGTCAATATCAGGAAGGACTTTTGTAACTGCAGCAATTATATATCATGACGGTCCTTCAATAACATCAGGACATTACACAGCTTATTTAAAGTCTAGAAATGGCTGGTCATTCTGCAATGATTCTGTTTTAACTTAAAAAAAAAATTGCCTTTTGACCTTAAAAATTCTTACCTGGTGTTTTTAAAACCAACCTTTTAGGGAAGGAATCTCGGGATTTGCTCTGAGGAATTTCAAGAGGTTCTAATGGCTCCTACATAATTTGGCCTTGAGGATAAGTGTAGTACAGAGTCAAAAGTTATTTTTGAGTTTTAAATAGTTCCTGAAAAAAAAGAAGGTTTTCTTACAGAAAGTGGTGGGCACGGATTAGTTAAAGGACAACAGAGTATTTCCCAAAGCAAACGGTGTTCTTACCATAACACTTGACGTCATGGAAAAATAACTGCACTTTGAATGAGTTCAGAAAAACTGTTTCTTTTAATAAGCTAATTCAAGCAGCCAATCAAAACATGGAGTAGAGGTAATGTAAGTCTGCAATGCTGTCTAGATTATTTGTCCAAACTTTTGGTTTTAATGCCATTTTAAAATTCCAACTATATAAACCTGATCAAAGTAAGTCTTCAACTTTAATTACAAATGTTGTGGCTACACAGTCGTTGATTTTAGGAAGAACATTTGTAACTGCAGCTATTATATGACATGATGGTCCTTTGACAAGATCCGCTTATTACACAGCTTATTGAAAATGTAAAAAAAGCTGGTGTTTCGGAAATGATTCCCATTTGACTATGATACAATGTTGCCTTTTTACTTAAAAATATTCTTACTTTCTGTTTTCAGAAAAGAGAATTTAGGGTAGGTAACTGGCCTATAATGATTCTAGGGGTTGATATAATTTTATCTACTGTTTTAAATTGCTTTGTGATTAAAAGTGATGTAGAGAATTAAATAATTGTAGTAGTCTGCTTCATAGTAAGCGGTATCAGTGTCATAGGAAATGTAGAACATGAGTCAGCAAGAAGGGTAAGATATTACTAGTACATGATTGTGAAAGTGATCTTGAACGTTTTCTTTCTGAAAGTTGCGGAAATACAAAATGACGGGATTTGCTTAGAAGAATTCCAAGAGTTATAAATGGCTCTTACACGATTTGGCCTTGTGGAAAAGTGCGGTAGAGAGCGAGAAGTAATTTATTGTATGTAACATATTTGTCAAAACGATTGAGCTTTTCTTTCAGAAAGTGGCGGGCTGAAAATAATAACAGCACAGCACAACAGAGTGTAAGCTGTTCATAGGATATCCTTCGACGTCATGGAAAGTAAGTTACTTTTGAGGAGTTCTGATTTCTGATTGGTTATGTTATATGGGTTTTTTAAACACAATCATTTTGATTGTGTTTTTTTTTCCCCGCTGTTATATGATGAATACCTTCAAGTCACTGTTTTTAGTGAAATTTGATAAATTCTGAGAACAGCAAAAATAAACCATTTAACATTTATAATTAATTCTGTACTTTTTGTATGTATGATATACATTTAGAACTGTGTAGTAGGCATGGAGAAGCTGAGGCTTCTGTAAGTGTCAAAGTTGTTGCATACAGTGCTCACATTCTACGTAGTCTTTCATATGATAGACTACATCTGCACAATGAGATACCTAAGCAAAGGAAACACAGGTGATGTGATTGTGGAATGAGCTAAAAAAATTGCACGTTTTTCAATTACATTACCTGTGTTTCCTAACATTACACATCACATTGTGTAGATAAGGTTTAGGCCTGTTCCAGGAGACAGAAGAGGTCTGACATTTGTTCAAGAGTGCAGTGCACATGACTCACTTCGTTGGTAGGCCTGCACATGTATTATCTCCTCTGTAGTCTTCAACAAACCTAAATTTCATCTGCAACCCTGAGTAGGCCTCACCTCAAACAAACCTCTGGATAGGACACACCTTATTGGCATCCTGAAACAATCATTTAAAATGTTAGGGACAGTTTTATGATGGCTGTGCACCTCTTTTCCGCTGCCATTGCGTCACTTTTGTGAGACAGCAGCAGTGCAAAAGATGCACCATGTTGCAAGATAGGCCTCACTTCATCTCCAGCAAGATACTGTCAGTTTAAAATGTATATAATTAGGACTGTGTAGGGGGCATGCAGAAGCTGAGGCTTCAGTAAGTGTCAAAGTTGTTGCATGCAGTGCTGCACTTCTGCGTACTCGTTCATATGGTGGACTACATCTGCACAATGAGATACCTAACCAAAGGAAACACAAGTGATGTGATTTTGAAATGAGCAAAAGAAATTGCACGTTTTTCAAATACATTACCTGTGTTTCCTAACATTACGAATCACATTGTGCAGATGAAGTTTAGGCCTGTCCAGGGAAACAGAGGAGGTCTGAACTTTGTTGAAGAGTGAAGTGGACATGACTCACTTCATTGGTAGGCATGGACATGTATTATCTCCTCTGTAGTCTTCAACAAGCCTAAATTTCATCTGCAACCCTGAGTAGGCCTCACCTGAAACAAACCTCTGGATAGGACACACCTTAATGGCATCCTGAAACAATCATTTAAAATGTTAGGAACAGTTTTATGATGACTGTGCACCTCTTTTGCGCTGCCATTGCGTCACTTTTGTGAGACAACAGCAGTGCAAAAGATGCACCATGTTCCAAGATAGGCCTCACTTCATCTGCATCAAGATACTGTTAGTTTAAAATGTATATTTTTAGGACTGTGTAGGGGGCCTGGAGAAGCAGAGGCTTCTGTAAGTGTCAAAGTTGTTGAAAAACTGTTTGTCCTTCAATCTTTTCCCTTGTCTTTTCTAATTTTTAAATACATGTTTTAATATTTTTCAAATGTTTGTTCTCTCTTTCACAGATTGCAAGTATAAAAATAACAAGTGACTAAGTTAACGACAATTATAAGGTAAATGTTTTGTACTCTTTTCGTTAAATTTCTATCACATTTAACTTCTGTTAGTTCCACTGCTTCATTTCTTTAACCCTCAGTTTCCTGCCTTTGCTACTTCCCTCATTCCTTTCTCTATTACTTACTTACTCTACTCCTTCCACTCTTTTTCTCAGTCCCTTTCTTCTCATAGTTCCTCACTCTTGTTCACTCACTCCGTCTCTATTACTCTCACTGTCTCTGACTGATCACTCTTTCACTACTTGTTCATTATGCTTTCTCTGTGTAGTTGAAGCACACTAAGGGGCATACTATCAACACAGCCAATTAAATTATCGCTGCTTTTATCGGCAGAAAACTGCTGCAAAAGCGGCTTTAGCAGCAGTTTTCTGCCGCAATAGCGGCAGATTTCTGCCAATAAAAGCAGCGAAACTTTTATCGCCTATGTTGATAATATGCCCCTATGTTATTTACATTTCTTTGCTGTTTCAATCATTCCTTTTCTGTTACTTCTTCTTTTCTGCATTCTGTTTTTTCTCTCTGTTATTCCAATGTTTTAATCTTAATTTGATCATTCAGTCACATTCTCTAAGAAACTCTTTTTTGTTATTCTTCTACTCTCCTTTTTTTCTTTCACTTCCTTATTTATTTTGTTTTTCACAATTATACCCTCTTCCATCTTTTCTTCGGTAAATAGATCTATTAAACAGTATCTCTGGTTTACTCCCTATAGCTGTTTTTCTTTTAACATTACTCTCTGTTTACTTCCCTTATACTTACTCTTCTTTTTTTTTTTTCCTTTTTTTTTTGGTTCGCTCCCGGTTCGCGTACCGGAGAGCGAACCGGGAAGCGAACCAAAAGAAATAGAGGTTGCTAGAGTGCTAAACATTCTAGCAATTTTTTTATAAAGGGGAGGTAGTTCTGAAAAGAACTTTTTTTTTATTATTTTTGTTGTTTTATATTTTTTTTATTATTTTTCTGAATATTTTTTTCCTTTTTTTGTATTTTTTGAACGGTTTTATATTTTTTTTGAAGTTTTGGGGGGGGGAAACGAAAACTATTCATTGTAAAGGGCTCAACAGGAGCAACAAAAAAAAAGATCATTTATTTTCTGAATCGTCCTGAACAAACATGATTATCAATTGCTAAGTTGATTAAAGTGATGCTACTTTCTCTGTAGCAAATCATCTGACCGCAACGTATACACACTTGTTTGACTGCCCCGAACCTCATCTGTATATTTGGGACCGTCTCCCTCGCCTCTGGTCCCGTCACTTCCTCTACAACTGATCTTCTGGCCACAGAAGGAGGATTATCTTGCTGGTCACGTAGCTGCGCAGCACTGTAGTTGTTAGGATGCCACCTGTCCATATGTCGATGCATTGTGTAATTACCGTAACTATATTTTTTATCTGTCCCTCTGGACAAATCTTTCTTACATATCAGGCAAGTTACGTACCGGGCATTGACTTTTTTTTGGCCCCGGGGATATTAAAAAAATTGCCAAATAAAGTTTTCTTTCAAATGAGACCTCCTGGGCTCCTCTGGCAAAAACTGCCTCTCTTCCTGCTCTTCCCCTTCTTCCTCTTCTTCCTCCTCTTGCTGAATGATAACTTCAGCAGGTGGTCCTCTCTTCCTTGGAGGTGGTGGAGGTGGTGGGGAAGCACCAGCTGAAGCTACTAATGAAGCCATTGCTCAGTACTGACAATAGGTCTTCCTCTCACAAAGATGAAAGTCAGAGTGAGGAAACAAGGAGGGGTTTTCATCATTTGGGAAAAACAATAGTTCTAAACCAATGAAAAGTGTTATTTTTAGGTCACATGACCTAGCCTTACATCATTAGGAAACCAAAAGTGAAATGAACCAATGAAAAGTGTTATTAACAAGTCACATGACCTGTTGTGTTTACGTTACGCGCTCCGCGCCGCGTCCCGGATCACTTCCGGGAAGCTGCGCTTCGCGCCTCGTTTCGCGTACCGGTTCACTTCCGGGTACGCTAACGCGGCGCGCCATATGACGTATCACGCGACAACGCGATACTTCACGCTGACGCAACGCGTCACGATCTTGTTTTCTAACGCGACAGTTGCGCAAACGGAACATTTACAGGTTCGCGGACCGGATCGCGGCAATAAAGTGAGCTAACGGAACGCTAACCGGTTCGCGGACCGGGAGCGAAACAAAAAAAAATATTTAAAAAAAAATGTATTAATAAACATATAAAATATATTTTTTGATTTAAAGAAGAATACATTTTAAAGGTTTTGATATTTGCTATTAAAAAACCATTGAAATTCACTGAAAAAACCATAGGTTATAGACCATATATAGTTAGGAATTAGCATTTACAAAACCTTGAAAATTCACTGAAAAAACCATAGGTTAGAGACCATATATAGTTAGCTGGACATTTTATTGACATAAAACCATTGAAATTCCATATATAGTTAGTTGCACTAATTATATATCGCGCACCCGCAATCCACTGCTGATCATGTCACATATTACATCATTCATGACATGGTCAGTGACATCACTGATGACATCACTGATGACATCTCAGTGACATCACTGATGACATCACTGATGACATCATTCATGTGATAATACGATGAACCTCTTCAGACTCTAATATAACCTTAGATACACTCAGTGTAAACAGACACTCACAGACTGTCACTCATCCATGGAGTTACTCACACACCTAGTCAGTCATGCAAAGAATCAATCACACCTCCATTTCCTCAACTATACAGTTATACACACCTTTCTTATTCAAACATATACTAACACATATTTACTCTCTTACACAATCCCTGATACAAGTTCACAATGATACATACATACTTCGAATTAGGAGAAATTGCACCAACTTAGCTGACTACGATGCACAAGCCAGCATTATGCATCAAAAATTCTTGAATAGAGGATATCCTCACAGATTAGTGAGGGACTCGTTTAAACGAGCAAGATTTTATGATCGAGATTCACTTCTCAGGAAAAAAGCTACCAAAGAGAAGACGCAACTTGTGTGTGTCACGAAGCACTCCACTTTAGATAACACCGTGAAATACATTGTCAATAGTAATTGGCACATTCTAAATTCTAATCCAACATCAGAGATGAAACTGGATAAACCGTTGTTTGCACATAAACGAAACAAAAATCTAAAAGATCTAGTTGTGCACTCGCGCTTTACTGGCAATCATTTGAGATCTGAATTTACCCAAAGAACGATTGACAATAACTTTCCAGTTAAAGGCACCGTAAAATGTTCCTCCTGTAAATCATGCACTAATATTTTAGGAGGTGAGTCATTTGAGCATAATGGTTGCCATGTTGATGCAAGGGATATGTGGAACTGTAAGACTTCTAACTGTATTTATTTTATCATATGCCCGTGTCAGCTAGGATACGTGGGCGAAACATCTAGACCCATCCAAGTCAGACTTACTGAACATCGTTCAGCGATCCGCACTCACAAACTGGCAGCGCCCTTCGTGAAACATTTTAATGAGAAACATCATGGTCCTGATGATTTCAAATGGCGAATCATCGAAAAAATAAGACTCCCTGAAAGCAAAGGTGGGGGCAAAATCCGAAAAAAACGCGAAGTGTTTTGGATTTTTTTTCTCGGGACCTTCAAAAATGGCTTGAATTCAGAAATTCCTTGGGAAAATGCTATTCAATAACGCCTTTATAGCACCCATTCAGCACTTACCACTCTACTGTTGCCCCGTTTTGAGGTTTGAATTGTCAGTCACAGAATGAACCAACAGCCAACCAACTGAGGTCCCCATGAAATTCTTGTAAGCGCCCCGGTCTTTTTTCAAACCATCCCCTTGATTTATCGACAAAGTAAGATATTATCAACTATGGTACATATATATACATATATACTGTGCCATATACCGTGTCGATAAATAACTTGAAGTGTAAGTCTGTGTTAAAAGATTGATTTTTTATATAGTTAGAACCATTTTTTATTAATATTCTGATAGTTTTGATATATATTATAATTCCCTAATATAGTTTTTACTTTCATGACAATTTAGTCTCCTTGAATTTCCTTTTACTCGTTCTATTTTCACGTAGTTGTCCTTTGTTTATTTTTCTGACTAGTCTCACGTCATTGAGACATTCAATCAATCAATCAATCAATCAATGACACTTATAGAGCGCGCTACATACCCGTGGGGTCTCAAGGCGCTGGGGGAGGGGGGGTGCCGCTACTGCTCGAACAGCCAGGTCTTCAGCTTCTTCCTGAAGGAGAGGTGGTCTCGGGTCAGGCGCAGGTCGGTCGGGAGGGAGTTCCAGGTCTTGGCGGCCAGGTAGGAGAAGGACCTTCCTCCTGTAGTCGCTCTTCGGATGCGGGGGACGGCGGCGAGGGCGTGGTTGGCTGATCGGAGGTGGCGTTTGGGAGCGTAGAAGTTGATCCGGCTGTTGAGGTAGCTCGGGCCTTGGTCGTGTAGGGCTTTGTGTGCGTGAGTGAGGAGGCGGAAGGTGATTCTTTTGTTGACGGGGAGCCAGTGAAGGTCTCTCAGATGTCCGGAGATGTGGCTGGTTCGTGGGATGTCGAGAATGAGTCTGGCTGAGGCGTTCTGGATCCGCTGGAGTCTCTTCTGGAGCTTGGCGGTGGTACCGGCGTAGAGGGCGTTGCCGTAGTCCAGTCGGCTGGTGACGAGGGCCTGGGTGACGGTCTTCCTGGTTTCGGTGGGGATCCACCAGAAGATCTTCCGTAGCATGCGTAGGATGTTGAAGCAAGCCGAGGAGACGTTGTTGACTTGCCTGGTCATGGAGAGGGAGGAGTCCAGGATGAAGCCCAGGTTGCGTGCATGGTCTGTCGGTTTTCACTACTATATATCTCATAGTCCCTCTTTTTATCTCCACTACTATGGGTCTTTGTAGTCCTTTATCTATTTTTATTACTTATTTGGTAACACTCGTGATTAATCCCACCTGCACGTTGCATATTTAAATAGAAGGGCTCCCTTGTGTCGGTTGATCACTGCCTGACTGTCGGCACCCACATCACGGAGACGCCGACAGTGCCACCCGGTCGACAGCGTGCCTTTAAATCAAGTGAGTTTCACGCTAGGTGAATAGTCTCAATGGGTTGTTTTCCCCATTCGAATTTCGGAGCTTAAATCTACACATACTGTGTTCTTTTTGTAACAGCTGATAGAATGCGCATTTTGTAGCACCTGTGTCTTTTTTTGCAATTGGGAGCGCATTTTTACCGTTTTTCCTTGCCGTACCTTGAAATACCAATTGCATTATAACGCATCGTTGGAAGTTTTAAGCGTTTTAAATCGCATCTGACCCATTAGGAGCACCTCGTGAGACAAAGTCCTGTTGGCCCCTTGATGGTGTCACATTTTTGGATAAAGCTTTATATGAGACAAATACCCTACTATTTTCAATATGCGCGTCGTTTTTATTTTGTAGTTGCATCGTCTGACCTTTAAAACAAACACGCCTGCTCTTCCTATGGTGATCGTGTACCAGGCATATCACTAAGAGAGACAACATATACTCTCGCAGGTAAACGGTTCGACAACTAATTTGTATATCCGGGTGTTCATATGAATAGTTAAGACTCATTCCCCATGTATTTCGCTCCTTTTTTAGATTTATCATTTATACCAATTTCAGTGGTGTTTACAAAACCCTACGAATTGAGACCCTGAATACATGGCCATATCTTCACCTTAAGGTAATTGGTTCATCAACTTTGAATCACAGTGTAGCATGGTTAGATACATACTCTCTACCGGTAGCAAATAATTAATATAGTATTGTATTCTTGTGTTTTATAGTCTTCACAATACGCAGTGAAACGACCATGTTTTAAAACTTGTGATCTCTACCATAGTTCATCAAAAGAAACACCTCAGTTCGCTCTTAAGGTAACACATCGTGATCTATTTTTTCTGTATACCTATATATAGAACTTGTATTTACAGAACTACGAATATGACATCGGTAGGCTCTATGAAGGCATACACTTGCAATTACCTAGAGCAGGATGGGTAGTACAAAATATATAGATACTATCTTAGCTCTCCTTGCGTCTATATGGCATCATTGTGCTCACTGGACTCACTAAAGGGTTTTTTTATACCAGTTTTCAATTTTGCCACATCCTAATGTTTCTGTTATCTTTGTACATATGCTGTTCTAGACCCTAGTTTGATCATCCTGTCATGTGAAACCAAACCGAAGGTTGTTTTTATGATGTTTTGTAAGCTCTCTAATTTCTTACATATATCAATGTATTAGAAATTGTCATGTGAAACCAAACCAAAGGTTGTTTTTATGATGTTTTGTAAGCTCTCTAATTTCTTACATATATCAATGTATTAGAAATTGTCGCCCTGGTTAGTCGACTAGCCACCCCCTAGCTATGGGTAAACCATGTTTTTTGAATCATGAGTACTGTACAATTTTCTACCCACATCATAGATATCGTATCACGAGTTAGACACAAAGTATAAATGTTAGGCCCTCTTATGTTAGGTTGGCGGCAAACTGTTATGGTTAGTGATATGAGTATGTAATAAATTATGTATGGGGATATAGTATTTGATGACTGATAAGTAGTAATTATAGATATAAGTCAAGGAATATAATGTTTGTATTGTTTGTTATATTTATTTGCAGATAATTGTGACTCCTGAAGAAGGCGTTTTCGCCGAAACGCGCGTCGAGTATTTCTTCTTCATTTGTTTTTAGGCACCTTGTGGAAATTGATTGTGATGTCTTTTTAATTAATTGTTACAATGTATTTTATGTCATTGAGCACTGTTTACATATGAATTTTATAATGTCTATTAAAAACATGTTGAATTTTTACGTATGATTATGTTATCTATGCACGCCAGGTCCTAGCTATAAGTGGGTATCATTACTTGTTGTCTACTACTAAGACTGCCTAGGATTATTTTCACACACAAGTTCACAATGATCCATACAGCCACTCACACATTCACTGGCTCTTATGCACAGTTATTTATATATGTCAACTCTCACATGTACTGTGTTTTACATATGTACTTACTTTGACATGTAGCACTGAGATATCCATTCACTCACCAATACACTCATGCACACAGTCAACCGCCCATACAGCTGTTTCCACATGCACTTTTGAACCCATACATCTAGTGAATCAACTGCTCACACATCTATGCACAGAGTCATACACCTCCCAGCCACCCACACACACACTCAGTCTCCCATACAAATACTTGGGCAACCAATCAATAACCCATATAGTTACTCATGTAGATACTGATCAACACATGCAGCAGTTTACAGAACAACAGACATAATGATGCACAAATTAAGACAGTTTAGTCACTAACCCATTCACTCAGTGAGACACATTTAATCACTCACTCATACAGTCAGTCATGCACCTACTAAATCCTTCATCCAGACAGTTATACATCCACTCATTCTTCAATATGTAAGACATATTTTAACTTTACAGAAACATACAGTCACTGGATGTTGTCATCAGTGATGTCATTTGAGATGTCATCAGTGATGTCATCAGTGATGTCATTTGAGATGTCATCAGTGATGTCACTGACCATGTCATGAATGATGTAAGATGTGACATGATCAGCAGTGGATTGCGGGTGCGCGATATATAGTTAGTGCAACTAACTATATATGGAATTTCAATGGTTTTATGTCAATAAAATGTCCAGCTAACTATATATGGTCTCTAACCTATGGTTTTTTCAGTGAATTTTCAAGGTTTTGTAAATGCTAATTCCTAACTATATATGGTCTATAACCTATGGTTTTTTCAGTGAATATATATATATATATATATATATATATATATATATATATATATATATATATATATATATATATATATGCTGCAAGACTCGTCTACTCCACAACTTCTCCAAAAGACTTGCAATAAGACGAGGTAGACCCTGTTTGGTGCTTATTTAAATTTATTTTCCAATACGCGACCATATCATCACGACGCGTTTCGGCAGATCCCTGCCTTGATCACATGACGATATATATATATGTTTATATATATGTTTACATATATATATGAATACCAACTCGATCCAAATTTCAAGCATCCGGGTGCTCATATATATATATATATAATTTTTTAAACAAATCCTATCCAATCTAAGGAACAAAGATTGTGGCACACCGGATGATGGCACTAACATTTAAAAAACAACATATTTAGGCAAAAGCATTCGTCAAGTTGTGTGGTGTGCTCCACTCATCATAGAATTACATTTACAAATGCATAAATATAGAAAAAATATTTCATGATATTAACACGACATGCTTGGATAATCATTTCATAGTAATTCATTATTTGAAAAGTTGTAAATCCTATACATTATTAACACATTAAAATGAAATATATTTTTGTATGATCTTATTGTTAAAAAGATTACCGTAATTAAAACCATAGAGTACAAAAGCCAAACCCTTAGTGCAATAGTAGTGAAAATGTGCCTTATCTCATTTGAAATTAAAGGTCCATAATGCGGAAATATTACTGAACTCCAATATGTGTGGCCAGTTCTTCCCCAGTATTCATGCCATTTGGTATTGTGGTATATTAATATCAATTAAGTATCGTGACTCTAAAATACGCAATTGAACATAGGTAGATCCTTACCTATCATTATTCCCTAATCTCAGAGCATAGCAGGTGTACCCGCTGTCTGATCTCTCAAATTAGCCTGAGACCCCATACCTAGATTACTTATTCTGGAGTAGGATTGGCAATCCCTCTCTGAAGGATTTCGTTGGAAGATTAGCATTAGCAGAGCAGCATGTCTAACACAGTATTCGTTCTAGGTCTACCGTGGCTGGAGTGCCTCTCTGACCCATAAAGTGAAAGTGCACTGTTTATAAAATAAAATGACTATATTGGACGTACATTTCTTCTGCAATGATGTGTCTAGATGTTAGAAGCTGTCTCTGAGCGGACATCGCAAACAATAGGATATCTTGTTTTGTTCTTAGCCTTGAATAAAGTTTACAGATTATGTCACATGAAAGGCTTGCTAAAAGCAAGCAGCATGTACAGCATCTTCCTAGAATAATAGTGTGTAAATAAAATATATAAAAACAGCACAGCTAAAATGAAGTCTGCTAAAATGTGTAAAATATAAAACTAAAATGGAGAACCAAAGTGGGTCCAAGAGGCCCTCACTAAGTCCCCATTAGTGACATGTGACGTTGCAAACTTTTTCTGTGCATACTATGATTATTAGCCATAGATTGAAATGTTTCCGACAGGTGAGTTTTCATATAAAAAACAGGACTTTGGCTGCCTTGTGAAGTTGTAGTGATACAAATAGATTGCTTACATTCAGCTACTTTAGCATCTCCCGATGCATTAAATGCATTGTAACTGGAAGAAAGTAAGGTAATCCTGGCTTCAGTTGCTGGTGTATTTGGAGGTACCTGCTTCTGTTCTTCTAGAGGTGTTCACCACTACCTCTGCATCTTCAATTTAGCTTTAGTAAACCTATTTCCAAGAGTGCCAGACGAATGCAATTTGCCTTGTTATGCATTCTCCTTTCATCCATGGAGTTATCTGTATAAACCACTGATGCCCAGTAGTGCCTAGCTTATGTGTGCATATGTTCAAATTGTGTAACCAAAACACTTATGTGTGCATATGTTCAAATCGTGTAACAAAAGCACACTATGAGGTAAATACTTCCATGCCTGATATTTCCAAATCAGTGAAATATATAGGCTCTGCAAACCTCTGGTGCCATTGTAGCTACTTGATGAGCTTCATACACAGAGCTTCAAAATGGCCGAAATTGTAATGAATGTCTGTCTGTGAGTAAATGGCCTAATTAACTCCACCACCAATGATGACCCACAATTTCCAGCAAGTCAGTCCCAGTAGCACGTGGCACCACATCAGGCCCACATGTTACTGCCTCAGGGAGACCACAACTCAGTGTTGCAGGACCCGGCTTGTACTGCTGCGCATGTCGTTCAGCACGACTGCTGATTCACATTGCCATGTCCCAGCAGAGGCATACAGATGAGATTAGAACTCCTTTGAGGTTGTCTGTGTGAAGCTACAAAAGTATACTGATAGGCATGCAGGCAGTGCAGCCCCAAGGTCAGCTCAAGGGCAACCCGGGATACTCCCAGTTAGAACGATTCTTCATAGCTAAAGTCCAGCGTAATTGCATGGGTTGATGTAAGGCGGAGTCCAGCACAAGGGCTGTTAACACGCAGCCATTTTGGTGCTTCGTTTTTAAAATGTTGCTTCATATAATTTTAGGAACTGAAGTAGCATCGGTAGAGGTCGGCCATTTTTTTCTTTATTACATACATTACGTTTGACGGGGGTACAAACTGTATCACACTTGGCAATTAACAATTGCGATTGCTGCACAAACGTGTGTTTGTTCGGAGAACAGCATTTACCAGGACTTTGATAATCAGGCTCTTAGTCAAAGATCGTATTCTGTAACTTACAACAACGTTGAAATAGACCTAATCTACATGTGGGTTTAATTGGAAAGCCTTTGGGTTAGGTCCTGGCATTAATAATTCATGATGCCATCCATTTCCTGATGATAAAGTGGTTCTAATTTTTAACCTCTGTGGCTAATTCATTTCAGTAGAAAGTAAGCGAGTGGAGACTCGAATTTCGTTGAAAGCTCACTTGTCCAGCACAATTCAGAACTGAATTCATTGCTTTCATGTTTTATTTAAGTTGGTGCTCTAAGCAAGCTAGAGGCCCCTTTTTTACAAAGTGAATGTTAGCACTTTGGTATTGACAGATGGTTCTTTGAAATTGTGTCAAGGCAATGTATGGTAATGGTACTGACGACGTAATTGGCTCGAATCGCGCTGCATTTTTGTCTGTTGTGGGGCATTCAGATTTTATTAGACATTATAACGAGGCTGAAAATTAGTGCCTTAATGTTAAAAGGATAGTGATATATAAAATAGAAAAAGAGATGTTAATTGTAACCGTATGTAAAATTACTGCTGAATACGTTTTTGTGGGCATTAATAAACGTTATCCCAATACCAATCAGGCCCTGTTTTTATTGGTTTTAGATAACAGCAGATGAAAACAAACTACCTTATCAAACATGTTACCAAAGAGGGCAGTCAATGCTCCTTGCTAATTTTATGCTGGCCTCCTCAGCCACTCTCACATGTGCCTTTGCTTGCTCTAGAAAGGAGACTATCCAACTATTTGACCTCGCAACTTGAATGGACTAATGGTTTTCCAAATAATGGGATTTAACAATAAAATATTGGCGTGCGGCGTTACTCCAAAATTGGTAACGCAGTGCACTGACATTTTTTAAATGCAGGGATGTGCTTTATTTATAAAAATACAGCACACCCCTGCGTTTCGCGTAGTGCTGGTCATAAAAAAGGTGCCTAGCGCCAGTGCAGGCACCCTTGTGCCATGTTGTAAGGTTGCCTGTGTTGCAGAGGAGATTGTTTATGTGCAGGAAGGAACACCATCCTGCACATAAACAATCTGTAAAGGAGATTTGCTGTTAGAAAGAGCAAAATACGAGGAAAAATTAATAATTTCTGCTCCTATAACCGTCTTAGTTTTTGGTGCTACCCCATCCTTGTAAATATGGGGCAATTTAAAAAAGCAATGGGTGTTGCAGTGGAACACCCACTGCAAAACTCATTCCCTGCACCTTTGCCGCAGTGGACTGCTGCGGTAAGGGGCATATTTACAGGGTGGCCTTTAGCCATGTTAGGTGGCTTAACGCCACCTTGTAAATATGGGGTAGAGAGCAATGCCTCTGGAGCGTCACAAAAAGTAACGCTCCATTGGCATTAGGGGCATGTAAATATGCCCCATGTATCTTTCCTGGATCTCACCACCCATAGTTTTACTCTTCATCCCTACATCTATACCGTCACTTTCACCTTGAGGAATTGTTCTACACTTCTCCTTGATGAGATCCTGGAGTTGGTAGATGTCTACAACTCTGAGATGCAGACCTTGTGGACTATTTCTGTGGTCTTAAATGAAGACAATTGGTCAGATAATACCACAAGTACTGGATTCATAAAACATACCTGTTCTGGTAAGATCCTGGCAGTCATGTCCTTGATATAAATGGAGAAGAAGTGAGCTGAAAAATCTGATCAAGATCCAACTTCATTCCTTGCCCTATGAACTCACTTCCTCCTGCACCTTAAGGTTCTTGCTCCATAACTGCCATTCAAAGGTTAAACATAACATTGAAATTGCAAACACCTTAGTAGACATGAACCTGGATTTTTATTCATGAAACGCCTGCCTCTTGATTACACCATTTAATGACTGGTCAGGAAAGGTAAAACTGAGGGTGGAGTAACTTTGATCCACGGTAACGCCATACCATGCCATCTTGTGGCATCAGACTCACAACCCACTGTCCCTTTTTTATTTACTTTTATTGCAGAAGATTAAGCTTATACATTTTAACGTATGTAAAGAAAAAAAGAAAAAAACCATACATCCTTTTACAATAATACAATTGTCAGTTACATCTTTACAATCAGAACAATTACCCATTAAAACTCTAGATTCATAATATGAAAAAGTGCACTTGTAAACTCATAAACCATCCTATATATTGTGCACGCATGCAAGCTAAAGTGTCTGATGCAACAAAGGTGTTCCCTGTTCGATAAATTTACCTGGCTAAATATTATCATGTTAAACTGTCCAGAAAACTCATCAATAGATTACCAAAAAGTAGCTGCATGTTAAAGTGCCTACTTTCATAAACCATTCATTCTAAAAGGTCCTCAAGTGCCAGTGCAGTGGATTGCTAAAGATAGTTCTTTTTTTTATGAGGTTCCTTCAACAGCAAATTAGCCCATATTTTCCAATAGCTTGATAATTTTTTTACCCAAGAGCGATACAAAAATTCCCTTTTGCTGACTTTTTTCATCCTATTAGACCAATCCTTAAAAGTGGGACTGGTGGAGGATTTTCAGTGTTTTGTAATAATTGATTGAGTTACTACGATTAAGATAAAAACAAATTGTGTCCCTTCTTTCCCCTAGGGTGATGGGGCTGCAAGACATAGTAAGGCCCACCCACACAAATGAGGTGCCATTTGTATCGGGAGACGTAAGGGAGTGCTAGGTAGTAAGACATTTTTTTCAGCCTGTTGATCCCACAACTTTCCTACACAGAAATGGGAGAAAAATGTAATGTTTTTAGCTAAATTTGATGTTTGCAGGGGATTCTGGGTAAGGAAAGTGGGAATCCAAGCAAGCCACACCTCTCTGGACTCCCCCGGTAGTCTAGTTTTCAGAAAGGTCTGGGTTTGGTAGGTTTCCTGAGATGGCTGCAGAGCCCGGGATTAAAACGCAGGAGTCTGCTTTGCAAAAATGATGTGACAGATAGGATGGCACCTGGGCTATTGTTCCCAGGCTTGTCGGCCATCTAGGCAAACCTAACAAATCCAGACATTTCTGAAATCTAGACATGCAGGGGAGTACAGGGAAGTGTGACTTGCGTGGATCCCCCAACATTTTCTTACCCAGAATCCCCTGCAAACCTCAAATTTACGTAAACAAATCACATATCCTCAAATTTCTGTGTGGGATCAGCGTGACAGCACACATTTCCTACCACCTAGAGTTCCCATCTGTTTCCTGATAAAAATGATACCTCACTTGCCAGGGTGCCCAAAGCAGAGTCAGCCTAAAAACATATAAAATTAAAAACTGAGGGTGACCCAAAGCATATCCATAATGCTTTGAGCACCCACTCAAGCAAAGTATAATTTTTATCAGGAGATCGAGGGGAATGTGTGGAGAAGCGTGGCTCAGTGGTTAGAGGCGGCAGACCCGGAAGCTGAGATCAGTCGTGGACCAGAGTTCGATTCCCCGCCTCGGCGGGTCTCGGGCTCAAAAATTCCACGGACTCGACAATTCTCGCTCCGGTGCCTACTCGACTCACGGGGTCACACTCTGCGACTCTGGGCAATAGCTTGCTTAATCTCCACTACGGCCCCTCGCGGCGGGATGCCTGGCTTTCACCTTGTGGATACCCTGCCGGGGTATCTCACAGGGGAATACCAGGACGGGTTCCCTAAGCAAGCGCCTTGAGACCTTCGGGTGATTCGTGCGCTATATAAGTCGAAATACATTTACATTTACATTTACATTTACAATGCTGGGTGGTAAGAAATTTGTGCCTGTGAGGTGATCCTTCAACTTTCCTACACAGACATGTGAGGAAAATGTGACTTTTTAGCTAAATATGAGGTGTGCATTGGATTCTGGATATTTAAACACTGGAGGATCCATGATCCGGGAGGGGGCAGAAAGACCATGTCCATTTTTTAGAGGGGTGGGGGCATTGGATTTGATATTCCCCCCCCCCCCCCAGGGGCCAGAAAGACTGTCCATGGGCAGCCCCCGCCCCTCTTATATTAAAAAACAAATAATCCCTGGTGCCTAGTTGGCTTTGTACTCCCGGGGGGGGGGGCAGATCAGGGTCAATTGCCTCCATCTGTGCCCCGGGGGGGGTACAAAGACTGTGACAATATTTTGGAGGGATGGTGGCAATTATTGCACATTTTCGTCAGCCTCCACCTCTAAGTATTAAGAAAAATATATACCCTTGGTGTCTAGTGTGCTACTGCCCCCATTTGACACCCGGGGGCAGTAATACTGAATATGGCCATAATAATGGGGGGAGCAAAAGCCCTTGCCCAAGGGGCTGCTCTCCCCTCCCTGATGTCAAGTGGGTGGATCCCAGCTTGGGGGATCATCCTCCTTCAGCAATGCCCAAGCAGGGATCCACTAAGGAAAGGTACCATTGGAGAGGGGTGATTCTCCCCTTTCCAATAATACCTCTTCCGTCTGCCTACATGCTCGGGGGGCTGAGATAGCCCCAAAAGCATGTAGGCAGTGAAAGTGAAATGAGCTGATTGCTTCATTTCACATTCACTTTCAATGTAATGACGTCAACGCGCCATGCGTATGATCATTATTATATTTAAAAAACAATGCCTCGGGAGGTTGGGGAAGGTCTTCCCCAGCTCCTGAGGCTAAAATAAAGGGAATTAAATTAAACAGCTTTGTTAGGGGTGCTACAAATAGAGAGCAGAAACATTTATTAAATTCTGCTCCAAATCCATCTTCCCCTGGGGTTTTAAATATTGTCGGTTGCTTTATTACATTTCGAAAGTTATCTTCACTAATGGGACTCACCAGTGGGTCTGCAACTTCAGCTCCTAGCACTGGTAATTGCCCCTCACATAGAAATTGCTCTACTAGTGCTGGGTCCTGGGTCGAAACCTCCCCCTTATACAACGAAGAATAATAATCCACAAAGATTTCCCCAATTTCCAGGTTTTCTTTTGTAATAGTGCCAGTATTGGGACCTCTGACCACCAAAATCGAATTTGTATTACAATATTCTTTGGCTGCCCAGCCCGGAATTTTTTTTAAGATTTCTTTCTTATTCAGCCAGTTATGATATAACTGATCTGATTATAAACTTTATCGACAGCCGATTGCACACTGCACAACTCATCCCTGTCCCTTTTGTTCTAATGTGCAGGAAGATAGATCAGAAAGCCCCAAATTGTGGCCTTAAAAGCCTCTTAATCTGCTGTATTATTGTTTATTGTAAAGAAGTATTTAATCTCCGTTGATAGTGTCCGAATATTAGTATCCTGCCTCAACGAGCGTTTGTCTATTATCTGTCTTCTCTCTATTTTGGACCCATGCAATGGGAATTTTAAAACAACCACCAACTATTCTGAGAAACAGCCACATTATATTGCTGAGAGGTGTTTGAAATAGTGAGATAGTGAGAGGGGATAAGAATAACCTAAAATACTGACCTAAATTGCTTCAAAAACAAGAACACACTCTACCAGTCAGGTTCAAGCTCCACCAAACATCTTACATGCCTAGCTTAGTCCAAAAATTATAAAAGATCTGCTCTGTTCACTTCTTATATTGAATGTGGTTAGGGGTTCGAAGAGTCCATACAGGGAGAGAGCAAAAAATATAAACCCTCACCCACAATTGGATTTCTGAGCAGGTTAAAAAAGCTATTTGAGATCATTAATGTATTCACTAATCTTTTGCTCCCTGTAATGGTGAACCTGAAAGAAAAATAAAGAATTCAGTCACTATCAGAAAATCTCCAAGTAATTGCTCATGCCTTAACACAATTTTTCACTCTGAACCTTTATGAATTAACCTATTCCTTCCCAAGAGGCCATTCCACATAGTTTAAAACTGGGCCAAGGAGCCCCCGTTCGGAAAAAAGAAAAACTTTCAACAGACCCAAGAGATCTCAAATACCTCCCGCCCTGCCTTCTTGCTACCTTTTCTTGACGGAATTCTGGGAAGCTGTATTGATAATCAATTGAAACAAATAGTAGGGGAACAAAATATCTGGGATTATTTTCAATCTGGTATTAGTGCTGGATGTAGCACCAAAATGACTCTTTTATAAATTATTAATGATGCACTGTGCGATTTTGACAAAGGGCCTACCATATGTCTTGCTCATACTTGATCTTTTGTGGCATTTGACAGAGTGATCAATGATGCCCTCACTCAGGCCTTAAAGGAATGTATGGGTTTCTAAGATATGATTCTTGACTGGTTCAATTTATACTTAACTATTCCATCCCAAGCATTGCCAACTAATTTTCCAACGCCATGCCACTATCATAAGGTGCCTCACAGGGATGCATTCTAGCTTCAGCTCTCTTCAACCTTTACCTTGAACCCCCTGGGAAAGTCATCAGACAATCAGGGCGTTTATGCCTTCAACATGTGGATGATAATCTGCTCTACTTGAAGGTCACCTTTCTTGATGACATGACCTTTGCTGCCTTGACTTTGAGTATTATCCAAACCTGGGTGACTGCTCACCTTCTTAGATGCAATGCAAAAAAAAATAACCTCCGCCTCATCTCTTCTCTACCAGACCTCTCCCAGATTCAGGGTTGGCTTGTCTGTATTACCTCTCTTGCCTCCTCTATATTGATCTTTGAAAGTGTGAAAACTCTTAACATGATTCTGGAATCTCATCTCGATTTCACGAACATATCAACTTCTTGGCCAGTAGTGCAAATAAAAAACTTCAAATGATTCATGAGATATAATTATTCCTGCTTGAACAGGATCTCAATGATGAAACTCTTGCACTGGTACTCTACAGACTGGATTATGGCAATTGGATTCTCACCAATATTTCTAAAATTCAAAACCATCATTGTATGAACATATTACAATTATACTGGGCGGCAAATGCTGGCTCCCTTTTGATATTATATAAAGTTTCATGCTTGGTGTTTTTTGTGTGCGGTGTTACATTAAAAAATGATGTGCAAAAAATTGGAGAACCCAAAGTAGAGGAAGAGAATGGGTGTGAGAAATTGGGTTGTGGATTGAATGGGGGTGACCCCTGTTGTTCAAGCAACAGCCACAATCCCTGTAAGGCTGAGCCACAAAAGTCATACAATTAATATGTGCTTAATTCTTGGTGGATTGGCACAGAAAGCAATCAGCCTTAATTTATAGGCAATGTTTAACTTATTTGTGCAGCATACAAACAGTAATAACATGAAAGCACAACACAAGACAAAATTCCACACCAATTTAGAAAAATAGTCTAAATTTTAATACATTATTTGACATCAAAACAACAAAAATCGAATTAGTAGAACTGGATTTGTAAATTTTAAAAGTTTAAGATAAAGACTAGCTTCTAAAAGATCAAATTGCCAACCGCGTACATCTAGTGGTGTGAGATCAGGTCAAAGTCAGAACTAACTATAACTTAACTTGCACCCCTGCCATGCACTGCTTTAGACCTTACATATTACATCACTCATGACATGTTCTAATACATCTTTTATGACATTGTTGATGACATCTCAAGTGACAGTGAATTTGAAGTTTGTTCTAAACAAAAACAGATATTTTTATTACACCTAATTATAACGTTAGTGAATTTCCAAGGTTTTTTAAAGTAAAAATTGATTTTTTTGCAATAAAGTAAAATACAACACTAGAAAAATCCCTCATTAATTTAGAAAAATAGAGTAGCATTTTAAAAATAATTTAAGACCAAAACAGCAAAAAAGTAATCAGTAGACCCGGATAAATGCAATTTTAAGTGAAAATAGCACCATAAAAATGCAAAGTCACAAGTTTAGGCCAACCGCAAGGGAGCGGTGGCCAGCTACAGGGGCCCAGTTTGGTTTTCTTAACAAAGTACCCCAATCCTGGTTGTGGAACGTTGCAGACTCCAGTGTTGAGGATGCATTGTGTATCAGAGGCAAAGCAAGGTCCTCGCATGGAGATGTGTCATGCACCATTGGTTCTGAGGAGCTGTGGTGGTAATGCAAGGTCTAGGCGGAGGGATGCATCGTGCAGCTCACAGTCTGTGGAGCTGCGGTGGCGATGCAATGTCTGTGCATGGTGATGTTTTGCACAGCGGCGGTTCAGAGGAGCTGCGGTGGTGATGTAATGCCTGTGTTTGGAGATACACCACGCAGTGATGGTTCCGAGGAGCAAAAGTGGTGATGCCAAGTCTTGCAATGGGCAGAGGGTGTGTGATGATGTGACCTGGTTCCATGTGTAGTGAAGAGCTAGGTGTAAGAGTTCATTATTTATAATTGGTGCCTACTTTGAAGCAGGAGAAAGTTCTGGTGGTTTCCACCCTTCTGGGATGTTAGACATCCCGTTCCTTACTGTCCTGGCCCCAGCTTGTCTGGAGACACAAAAGACTACTGACAAACTCTTTGTGAGTGTGTTCAGGCCGAGTCTTTGTGTTCAAGTGTGGTAGGGGACAGCTCTGGCCCCTTGTTAAGTCAGAGTGGCCTATTCTGCCAACATCTATCTTCCCTTTGTTTCACTGGGAGCAATATGCAAAGGCCAATTGGCACCTGCACTTAGTCATGTGACCAAGGGATAGGCTGCAGGCACCTAATGGTTAGGAAAAGAAAATACCAGCTTTCTAAAAGTGGCGTTTTTAGAATTTCAACTTAAAATCCAACTTCACCATTACAGAGAACTTTAAATTTCAAATATTTCGACAACAAAGTCAACCTGCTCCTAATTGAAAGTTATCACAAATTAACTAAGAATGAGGTCGGCCTTGCTATAGTGAAAAACAAATGTAAGAGTTTGTCACCAGCAGGGCATATAAAACTAAAATGTATATGGCCAACTTCTTAAATGCACTGCACCCTGCCCATTGGGCTGTTCAGGGCCCTAAGGGTAATTTATATGTATTAAAAAGGAAGATTTGGCTTGGCAAAAGGTTTCTTTTGCCAGGTCGAAATGGCAGATTAAAACTGAACACTCAGGCTGCAATGTCAGGTCTGAGACATGTTTTCATAGGGCTACTTAAGTGGGTGGTACAATCAGTGTCGCAGGATACAAGTAGCATTTAAGTTAAAGCCCCTGAGTACATGGTGTACCACATTACTAGGGACATGCAAGTAAATGAGATGGGCCAATTGATAATAAAACAGTTCTACCATGATTAGGGGAGAGAGCACAGGCACTTTCACACAGCAGTTGTAAAGTGCACAGAGTCCTAAGATCAACAAAAACAAATTCTGCAAAAATAGGAGGGGTGAAGGCAAAATGTTAGGGCAGGAGCACCCTAAGGCTGACAGGTATAATAAGAGGCAAGGTAAAATGGCTTGAAATAGTTGGAAATGTCTAAGTGTTAGTCCATATTATCTTATAACGGTGGTGCCCTCAAAATGACTCTCCACAAGGTTGGGATGGATAACAATAATGCCAACCTGCAATGCTGAAGCCATCACTGCAGTGGTCTATGGAGCTGAAATATGGGGTCATGCAAATGGTGCACAATTGGCCATTAGTAAGAACTTCATTTTAAAATGCCTTCTTGGCTTCCAAAACTGCACCTCTTCAAGCAATTTATATGGATATTGGTCATGATCCTCAAGTTAATAATTTATTTTCTCAAACCACGAAGCTCTCTTACATGTCCTTTAGCACACCTCTATCTGAAACACTTGAGGAATCAAACACATCAGTCTACCACAGATTTCCTAAGTTCAAGACACACTAGAAACCAGGTTCGATACTCTTTTAAAATAAACAATCTCTTATGGTTTACATTTCTCGTAATGTATAAGCATGAAGTTAAACTGTGGCTAAACCACTGTTTGGTGACCTAGAACAAAAGGGAGTGGACCAGTATTTACAATGATGTGGGTTCGACAAAAACACATTTCTTTACATTATTTTTTGCCTTCACATTTTAGTTATGGACTAGATGACAAAACAGTTGACAAGTGCAATTTTTTACCTTAGAAACAATCACACATTTTCTCTTATTCTACCCAAAATGCCCAAACATCTATAGCGTCATTTGATGAATCCCTGTGAAATTTACTAAACTAATATGACACTCACTTCAGCTGATGTCTTAAATGTTTCTTTGTGATCAGTCAAGTGTGGACTGAGAAAAGGGGGGTCCCAAAATGTGTTTCCCTATGTTAATGCCCAGAGGAACTTTTAGACACTGCTACAGGCCAAACTGCTGAGAGGAATTACATCAAATTTGGCAGAAAAGTAGATGTTGGTTTAGGGAAGTGGCTTTTTGGTGTAAATCAGTTCAGTAGTTTTTTAAATATTAAAGAAAATCCAAATGTGTATCTATAGTGAAACAGAGGATCCATGACCCCTCTTGATGTCGTGCTGAGATATGATTAACTGGCAAAACTTAAAACTAGAAAGTGTTGAAGCTATTGATGGAGCGAGATGCAGAGTGAAATTTAATTCAAACTCGCAAAGTTAAACTTCCATAATATTGTAACCGTATTAATAAGTTTGTGATGAAAAGTACTAATCAACCTAGTTTTAAAATGCATTTACACAACACAAGGGACTAACCTTTGTGCTCTATGTTGCAACTGCAAGTGCGTGGAAAATAATAAACTAACCTTGTCTATTGTCTTTGTCAGTATTAAATGCAGCAGTTTAATTAATGGTATGTGCTTCTTTGTGTGCTTATGTTAAGTCTTTTCTATGGCAAAAGCTCGTGGAGAATCCTGCGGCCTAACAGAAGAAGGTAGATATAAAATGCAGCTTTGTGTGCAAAGCTAGGTAACATACATTAATGGGTTAATAATTAGCAAAGGGGGTGGGTAACAGAATGGGTCTCAATTCTCTAAGTAATTAATGTTTTGTGTTTGTTTAAAAAACAGTTTCCAAGGGAGAGGCCTAAGGCCTGTATAGTTGGCATTTAGAATCCTGTCGAGAAGAGCCCTGCACAAGAAGTGGAAAGTTTTACCACACTGACGTTTGTCAGAAAAATAAATAAAATGAACTGTGCTAAACGTGCTCTCGGAGAGACAGATTCAAGGACAGGATGCGGCAAGTTTGCCAAGCTAAGGAAGTTACGGACTGTAACTCGTGAAATGTTTCATTTTGAAGGAAGCCAAAAGTCATGAAAATAATGGACAATAGAGTCTAAGAAAAGGCTCGATTTTGATATGGAAATGTGATGACACGTAATGAGCTGACATCAGTCAGCCAATGAGGATCCTGGATGGCAAAGAAAAGTGTACTTTTTAGTGTAGATTAGCTAGTTAGAAAGGTATAAAACTTAGCCTCATGGGCAGGAGGGCGCTTCTCGCTTTCCGATTCCTGAAGGGCCTGACGTGCTGTTGGACTCTTTTGGCGCACGTAAGGACAGCAGTCTTTAATGTCTATTCTTTTTAGATAGAGCAAGTTTAGACAGAGAAATAGAACTTAGGGGATGGAAACTGTTTATTTTACTTAATTCATGCTGACTGATTTTGCCTTGAAAATGCCAGTCTAATATGCCTTTTCCTCAATAAAATGCTGCTTATATTTTGCTAATAAAATAAATATTTAATCAAAGATGCTCTTTCTTTGAATAATAAAGTAGATAAATAAGATTTTGAAACGACAAGCTGGTCTTGTTTATTCATGGTCTTGTTACCATCAGTTGATCCATTTGCCTTAGTGACTTAATTTAAATGATAAATGTTTAAAACCATGGTAAGAAACGTTATACTGCTGTTGTATATAAATGTGTAAATAGTTTTGTGAGTAGTTCTGAATAATTAGGTCACATGATTCAGTTGCTCAAAAATTGCCTCGTTGGTTTATGGGCCTTGGTAAGTGCTTCATGATTAATGGTGAGTATTGTGGAGATAGGTAGCGTTGGTGAGACAGTTTTTCATTAGGAGCGCTGGATCAAATAACTTGGTAGCAGAGTTATGGTTACTATGGTAATGGACATGCTACATGGTAATTACATAGGATTCATGACTAAAACATGTTAAGTTTGTCCAGTTGTTATATGTAGTCGAAAGGTTTTTTCCAGCAGTGTGAAAATTCCTGGTTTGCCGGCAAAATAGTGTAGTGTAACAGGAGAAGTTGCACAGTTCATTTGATCTGTTTCAAAATAGTGGTATTGTCATATATCACTAGTGTTGTGGACGTACAGCACAAGTTTAGGGATATTTTAGGTGTGCAAGGTAGAATGTATAGTGAGGATTGTCTATGAAATCGAAGCTTTTGAGTATAGGGACATCTGTCCTGTTTTAAAACTTATTGTGAAAAGAGTAATAGAATTTATCCAAGCTTGTGTGAAGGGTAAGGAAGCGTCATCTATTCTTACTGGCGGATGAGGATTTCTATGTTTTGTTAAAGTCCTACCAAGATTCATATATGCATGCTTAGGGTTTTCTCTGTTTGAATGTGCGTAAATGATTTTGTAATATACGATCGAGTGAAACTTTGAATTGTCACTTTATGTGCATTCAGAGAGTAACAAGTTCGTTATTACCTGTTAGAAGGGTAGAGTAGCCTTACTTTATCAACAATTGAATATTTTGTGAGAATAGCGTAGTCTATTTCACGCAAAAAGAATACTTGAATGACTGAAAAAGCTATCACTTTATTTTAGCGAAACAGATAAATGGTTTGTTTTTCTGTAGTGACTAATTGAATGCCATTGAAAAAAAAAGATTTGTAAAAATGGCGCTGTGAAAATATTTTGTAAAGGAGGTGTCATTGTCAGAGCGGAGCAAGGACAGAGAAGCTGCAGCGGCAGTATACGTCACTGGTGTCCCGCTGTGATTGGCTAGCATACGTACCAGTATTCGCGCACTGATTGGCTCATGTGACCAGGCAAACTTGCAGCTGATTGGCTTATCCAGAAAAGCAGTAATTCTATTGGTTGAGCAGAATAGTGACATAGCTTAACCAGATTGGCTTGTTGGTGAGTTTCGCGCACGGATTGGTTGGTTTTGCGGAACAACCAGGAAATACATATAATCTTTTCCGAAGCAAGCGGAATCATTTTAGAAAATGAATTATTATTACATGAAAGAGGAAAAGAAGCTTTCATGGTTGCAGAAATTGAAAAACGTATTTAGACCTGACAAGAAAATTGAAACGCGAGGTGGAAGATTACTTCATAAGTACAAAACACCTGCAGCTTATATGTTAGGTTAATATGGTTATCATACTTGCCTTTGGATCGAGAATTGGATGGAATATACCAAAAATGATGGTGTATTAGTATGGCCGGAAGATGGGTCATTTAACATTAAGGTTTTGAAAAAGGTAAGAGAAAAAATTATGACACTTGTACCAAAGCCTAGACCTACTCAATTCAAAGCTTTAGCTGAATGGGAATATGAGATGTTTGAACTAGAACGAGAAAACAGAGGTGTAACAAAAGGCACTAGATTTGACATAAATAGGGAAACCCATGAGGATAGAATGCGTCGATGGAGACGTGCAGACATGTGTGATGGTCTGTATCCAGCAAGATTTGGAGAGGCTATTGGTCAAAAGAGTGCCCAAAAGAGAAATAATAATGCTGAGGATAATGATTTAGAAGATGCGGTTTTAGAAGAGATTTATATTTTGAAACAGAAACCGCCACCTTATCAACCAGTTTGTTCATGGTCTTCACCGAGAATTCCTCCAGGAACTTCTCCAAGTGCTCCTCCTAGAGAAATAATTGACGAGACACAACCCAGATTAAATCAGAATAATGCAAAAACACCTGAAAGAGTAGAAACCAGAACTAATTCTAGTATATCAGGAGAAAATAGAAATTATCCTGAAACTCCAGTTCAGAGAAATGAAATCCCAAGAAATGTAATGAGAACAGAAAGATGGGAGGAAACACCAAATACCTCAGAATATTTTCGATCGAACGATGAATTAATACAGCAGTTAACTAAAAGCATGGAAGCAGTAACAGTACCAGTAACGATTGGACCTGTTCTTCCAGTATTTGATCAAAGGGAAGTTAGACATTCAGCTTTAACTGTTCCATTCAATGCGGAAATTCAGAAAGTGGGTGAAAATTTTTACTCAGATTTATCAGAAATTCACCGAGAGAAAACAATGATGGCCGATTTAACTTTTAACCAAAGTTTCACAAGTAAAACTCCAACTGGTGCAGAATCTGATCTGATACCCCAGAAAAGAGCATAAATAAAATAGATTAAACGCAAACCCCAAAAACCCCAGATTTTAAATTACTTGATGTTGCAAAACTGAAAGCAGATTTGGAGGAATTGATTATTGGCACAATTGGACCTGACAATTTAAAGCTGTATCAGGATGATGAATTATTGTTTATCTGTAAAAGCATACAATGGAAAACGAAAACTAAGTATGACCAATTAGAGGAAATAGCTGCTGAATTAGAAGTTGATTTGAGTAGACAGAAAAATGTGGGTAAGAATTACAGAGGGGATTTCACTGAAAAAGACATTGAGAACTTGAATACCACAGGAAGAATAATTCATATAAAAGAATTCATTGTGTTTCTAAAAAGATTAGGTGAATTGAGTAAATCGAGAGTAAAATGGACAAAGAAAAGAGAGGACGAAAGAAGAGAAAGAGGGGAAGTAGCAAATCAGTTCCCAATGAGAGAAATAGCAGGTGGTGGATATGTACATGTTCCATGGACAAGACAGGACATTTTACTGTTCACAAATGATTTTCCTCGGCTGAGAGAAAAGCCTGTGGAATGGTATCGACAGGTAGACAGATTTGTTAAGGTCTCAAAAGTTCTGTGGATTGATCTTGATGGATTCTTTGACATTGTTGTCCCATCGGATCTTTGGACAGAATGCAAAATCTCTACAGATTGGCCCAAAGAAGAACCTGCTTGAGATAGAATAACAGGTGCTCCTTCAGCAGATGTTATGAATCTGTATGAAAAGGTAATTGTGTGGTTGAAAAACAAGATTCCCCCAAAAGAAGTTGATTGGGTTAAAATAGACAGAACAAATCAAGAGCCAAAAGAATCAGTACATTCATTCTATGAAAGATTACTGCTAGTATTTAAACAATACAGTGGTTATGAAAAATTGAGTGAGAAGGATATGAGCCACTTCATATATAGGTTTGTGTATGGTTTAAGACCTGAAATTGGTGAAATGATTAGGTCTGGAATAGTTGGCTGGCAATCACTTTCAGTTGATGACATTTTGAGAAAAGCAAAATATTGCAGTGATGAAATAGATGCTAAACAAAAGAAGCTAAAAGAAAAGGCTATGTGGGCACAGGTAAAAGTAGCTGAACAACAGATTGCAACATTAGAAAATAAAAATGTCCATCAGAATCAAGGTAAATTTAAAGGTAACTTTAATAAGCAAAAATTGATAGGAAATATTGAAGAGTTAAAGCAGAAACTCCCATATTTTAATTGCGGCAAAATTGGACACTGGAAGCGCGAATGTAAAAATCCACACATAAATTTTAAAAATGCGTCATTAAATCCACAGATGCAGAATGAGATAAATCAGCAGCAACAGCTACAGTGACAGGTAGTGAATCAGCAAAGTCAGATTCCACAACCGCCGCTTCCAAACTGTGTGAATGTGCAGAGATACAGTACAGAAACAGGATTCTGTGGAGGTGAACAGGTAAACAGACCGCCAAGAGTGAATGTGCCAAATGTTTCTCAACAATATTGGATAAAAGAAAATGCAGGGGTGATTCTGAGGATTACTTATGACGGTGCCTGAGAGAGGAGGAAGAGTGTGTGTTTGGAGCCACTCTTGAGGTAGACCAATCCGGTCCATTTGTAAATGGTAAAGTGAATGATGTAGAAATCACTTTTCTTGTGGACACAGGTGCTACCCGTTCTACTGTTAGATCAGTGGAAATAGAAAACCTGCCTCTCTCTGGTGACACCATCCAAGTAGTTGGCGTAGCTAATCAACAAATTAAGACAGATTTAACAGAACCGGTTGACGTTGAAATTGGCAAATTTAAAGACAAGCATAGATTTGTAGTTGTAACAGCAGTCCTGTAAACCTGTTAGGGAGGGACTTTCTTTGTAAGATGAATTGTAAAATATATTGCTCACCGGATTGTATTGAGCTCCAAACTCACGAGGAGGATGGGCTTTACAGGTTAACAATGTTAATGGTTGAAGCAGAGGAAAGTAAATTATTTCCTGCAATTGATAAAAATAATCTACCTGAAGAATTAAAAGAGACAGTAAATGCTAAAATTTGGGATTTGACAGGAGATGAAATGGGCTTGATGAAAAATGTAGACCCAGTTAAAATAACAGTGAAATAAGGAGTAGATTATCCAAACATCCCACAGTATAAGATGAAAACAGATGTTATTGAAGGTGTTATACCTGTAATTGACAAATTTATAAAACAAGGTGTTCTAAAAGAAATTGAAAGCAGTCCATGTAATTCACCGATTATGGGAATTAAAAAGCCAAACGGAACTTTCAGGATTGTTCAAGACCTGAGAAAGGTTAATCAAATAGTTGTTCCATGTTGCCCAGTTGTACCAAACCCAGCGGTAATTCTATATCAGATTCCGCATGAAGCAGAATGGTATACAGTTATAGATCTTTGTAATGCATTCTTTACTGTTCCATTGCATCCAGAAAGCCAGCAAATGTTTGCGTTCAGGTTCCAAGAGCGTATTCTAGCATGGTGTTGTATCCCTCAAGGGTATGCAGAGAGTCCATCTATTTTTAATCAGTTGTTAAAGAAATCCTTGGAAAATCTAGATTTACCTGGAAATTCAACATTAGTGCAGTATATAGATGATCTCCTTGTAGCTGCAAAAACACGAGATAATTGTGCGACAGATACCATTACTCTTTTGAATCATTTGGCAGATGAGGGACATAACGTGTCTCCTGCAAAATTACAGTTTTGTAAACAGGAGGTAAAATATCTTGGTCACAGAATTGCGAAAGAAATTAGGCAAGTAACAATTGAGAGAATACAAATGATTCAGGGAATGCAACCTCCAAAAACACAGAGACAAGTCAGAATGTTTCTAGGAATGGTTGGTTATTGTCGTCAATGGATTCGTGGATTTTCAGTAATTGCAAAACCTTTGCAGAGACTGACAAAAGCAGATATAAAAGACCCGATTATCCTAACAGAAATTGAGTTAGAAGCTTTTGAACAGCTAAAAAGAAGTTTGTTTGAAGCTCCAGCATTGGGAATGCCAGATTATGAGAAGGAGTTTGAGCTGTATTGCAGTGAAAGGGAAGGTTGTGCATTATCAGTTCTAATTCAAAGACATGGAAAACTGAGAAAGCCAATAGCTTATTTCTCTGCAGTTCTTGATCCTGGTGCAAAAGTATTGCCAGGATGCTTAAACGCAGTAGCTGCAACAAGTGTAAGTCTAGAACAGTGTGAGGGTATAATAATGGGATTTCCTGTAAAAGTATATGAAGAAGAAGAAGAAGAAAATTCTTAATAAAGCGCACTGCGACCAAGCGGCTTCCTGGCGCTGAGGATAGAAGCTAAAGAGAAGGATAACAGCTGCCAGGAGGAGATCAGCCGGAGTACGCTATGGAAAATAAATGTGTCTTAAGGGCTTTACGAAATTGAAGAAAAGTTGGGATAGATCTAATTGAGAGGGGGAGGCTATTCCAGAGGTGGGGGGCTAGTACCGAAAACCTGGTACCTCCTATTTTGGATTTGCGAAATCGGGGGACATTAAGAAGAAATTGGTTGGAAGAACGGAGGGCACGGATAGGAGAATAGGGGCTGATGAGTGAATTAATGAACGCTGGGGCAATACGAGTGCATGCCAGAAAGGCCAAGCATCCCATTTTAAAAAGAGATCTTTGGCAGATGGGAAGCCAATGAAGAGATTTCAGGACAGGCGTAATGTGAGAAGATTTGGGCAAGCGGTGAACAATTCGGGCAGCCTGGTTCTGAATGGCTTGCAATTGGCGGAGTTCGTAAGACGGAATGCCCACGTAGAGACTGTTCCCGTAATCGAGACGGGACAGAATCATTGAAAGCATGATCAGTTTAAGGGCTTCGGTAGAAAAGAAGCGGGACACTTTCCGAATAATACGGAGGGAAAGGAAACATGAGGAGACAACAGAGCCAATCTGGGCATGCATGGTGAGGTCCCCACTAACTTTAATGCCCAAGGTCTTTGCGGAAGCCGCTGGTATGGGCGGAGGGCCAAAGGTGAAGGGCCAGAAGGCTGACGAACAAGGGGAGGTGGAATGACCGGTCCGGACCAACTCCGTCTTGTACAGATTGAGCTTAAGTTGGTTGCGGTTCATCCACTCCGAGATGAAAGCAAGAGTGGAATGAAATTTAGGTAGAGAGTGCAGGGGGAGGAGAGGTCGAAGACAAGCTGGAGGTCATCCGCATAGTTATATACGGAGACCCCCATGTCAAGGAGAGAAAGAATAAGGGGGCGAATATAAAGATTAAAAAGAAGAGGGGACAGGGAAGAACCTTCGGGGACTCCACAGGGAACCAGGCGGGTAGGTGCAATATGGCCAGAGAGATGGACAGCCTGTGTCTGCCCGTTTAAAAAGGAGGCGAGCCAAGAGAGAGCGGTGCCCCGAACGCCCGCCGCGCCGACACGGTCGAGAAGGATGGAATGGTCGACCGGGTCAAACGCAGCGGACAAATCAAGGAGCACCAAGGCTTGAGGCAGGTTGGAGACTGCCTTACTCTTGTGCTCATCTAGGACGGACAGGACCACTGACTCTGTAGAGTGTACTGGGCGGAAACCCGCTTGGTGGGAGGCCAAGAGATGGTTATCCTCAATAAAGGCGGAGAGAGAGGAAGTGGTGTAGCTCTCCAGTATCTTTCCAAGTTAGGGGAGAAGGGAGATGGGTCTGAAATTGGAAGGTAGGGAAGGGTCTGCACCAGGCTTTTTAAGAATGGGGCGAACTATTGCAGCTTTGAAAAATTGCGGAACTAAGCCTGAGGAAATAGAAGAGTTAAGGAGAGATAGGAAAGGGTCAGGACAATGAGTAAGAAGCTCCCTTAAAATGTGAGCTGGAGCACAGTCAGCCGGAGAGCCTGACTTTACTTTCCGGAGAAGAGCCAGAAAGGTATTTAGAGAGATGGGAGGGAACGGTTCAAAGAGCAGCGGGGGCGGAGGCAACAGGGGGAAAGGGGGGGAGAGAGAAGGTGAAATTGTTGGAGGAATATTGGATTTGATCTTTACGATCTTCTCTAGAAAGAAGTCGTTAAGAGACAAGGAGAGAGCTTGAGTGGGGACAGGATTGGAGTTGACTCTGTCCGAAGCAACAAGGTTGCGGACTATTGAAAAAATTTCCTTGGGTTTATTTGCTGATAAGAATATTCTCTCCGAGAAATATGTAGTTTTGGCCAAGAGAATAGCCTTCTTGTAGTTCAGCAAAAGAAGCTTGTATTTGGCTCGCAAAGAAGGGCAGTAATTGCGTCTCCAATGGCGTTCAGATCGTCTAAGATCCAATTTAAGAGTTTTTAAGTCATCTGTGAACCGTTTTTGGGCGTCATGCGGGCGGCAGATCTTGACTTTTCTAAGGGGGGCAATGCAATCACAGGCGGAGGACAGCCACTGATTCATTGCGTCTAATTGAAGATCAAGAGAGAAAGTCCCTAGATCAGGAAGAGAAGCAGTTAAAGAGGAACGGAGAAGGTTGAGATCAACCCAATTCCAATTGCGAGCTGTGATATTTTTAGATAAAAGGGTTTTTTTTGGGGCTCCAAGATCAATGAAAAATGAAACCAGAAAATGATCAGACCAGGTACAGGGGACAGCTGTAGGGGAAAGAATAGTGAAATTGGCTGACCACACCTGATCTAAGGTATGGCCGTGAATATGGGTGGGGGAGTGGAGGTGAGGGAGAAAGTTGAGACATTGGAGAGTAGCTGAGAAATCTTTTGAGGACGGGTCCTCTTTAGGATCACCTGGCCAATAATTAAAATCTCCAAGAAGGAGCACTGAGGAGTTATTAACCACGAGTGTGGCCAGTAGTTCTTGTAAGATGGGCACAAAACTGGGCATATTCTGAGGGGGACGATACATTAGCACTATTGTGATAGGAGCTAGGAGGTTGACTGAGCGAGCAACCAAAAAATCTATGCCAGGTATGGGAGAATGGGGTAGAAGCTGAAACTGCAAATGGGAGCGGATAATCATTGCCACTCCCCTACCGGCTTTACCAGCAGGACGGTCTGCCCTAAGGGCATAATACGAGTTGGGGAGGGCGGACAACAAATCCGGGAGAGAGTCAGCGGCAAACCAGGTCTCCGTGAGGAGCAAGAAGTCTGGAGCATCAGTGTCCAATAGGTTAAAGAGCTCGTACTGGTGCTTGCCTGCTGATCTAGTATTTAGCAGGCAGGCAGTGGCCATAGTAGGAGGAGAGGAAGAGAGGGAGACAGGAAGAGGGGGAGTCTGTGACCGGGACGATTGCTATACAGGTTCAGACAAGGGAATGGAAGGACCAGGAATGCCCAAGGCTGCAATATGTGTGGACAGGGACGGAGAAATGGAGCGGACCGAGTTTAAGGAAAGGAGTTGAGCTGAAGTGTAAGTGATGGCTGGGGCAGGCTCCGTGGCCCTTGGTCCCTGTCGGTCGCGGACTTGCCTTTGGCGCGCTGACGGCGTGTCCGCTGCGCGAACGGAAAAGGCACATTGTTTGTAGGGAGAGAGGCGGGGGGGGGCGTGGCCGATAGACGGTGGGCGTGGCCAGTGGCCTCAAGGGGATGACGGCAAAAAGGTGTAGCCCGCTGCAGCTATGTAGTCTGCTGCGTGGGAATGCCCAAGATGTCAAAGACGATTATGAAGAGCCCAGGAGCGGGAGGTAGGCAAATAAAAAAACTGTCAATACACAAACAAAAGACAGTTTTAAAATAGCAATCCTAGCGTCTCCCGGCTTCCGCCTCAGGAGGAAATAAGTATAGTATTCAGTTGAAATTCTCCTTACTAGAAGTAAAACACAGCATCTGACAAGTAATAGGCTAACAAAATATGAAAAAGTTATTCTGGGATCAGATAACGTTTCGATTGCGAGGTGTGTGAATTTAAATCCTTCCACATTATTGCCTGATGGTACTGTAACATAAATCAGAAATGCAAATGATATTGATCATGAATGCTTGGATGTTTTAGAATATTGCACCAAACCTAGGCAGGACATTAAAGACGTCCCATTACCTGAATCAGATTTTGTTTATTTTGTTGATGGTTCATGTTTAAGAACAGATGAAGGCGTTCTGAGTGCAGCATATTCTGTCTGTACAGTTTCAGATGTAGTTGAAGCATCCTGTCTCAAAGGAATTCGTTCAGCTCAAATAGCAGAATTGATTGCTTTGATTAGTGCATGTGAAAGAGCAAAAGAATTAAAAGTTACCATAGTGACTGACAGTCAATATGGATATGGCGTAGTCCATGACTATGGCCAGCTCTGGTCTCAAAGAGGTTATTTAACTTCTGCGGGAACTCCAATCAGGAATGCAAAATTGATCAAAAGATTGATTGATGGTATTCAGCTACCAGAGAAAATCGCTGTCGTGAAATGTACAGCGCACAAAAAGGAGAGGATTATATTACAAAGGGTAATGCCTATGCTGATGAAATCGCAAAATTTTGCGCAAAGAAAAATATGTCCATCAATCGGGAAAAAGATATGAACATGTTTTGAACTCACTTATGCTAACATCTGTAGTTGAGACATGGCAAGGAGTAAAAGATTTACAGGATGAGGCAGATGATGAGGAAAAAGACTTATGGTTAAGAGCAGGTTGCAGACAGCGAGAAGAAGATGACATTTGGGTTTATAAAGATGAGAGACCAGTTATGCCAGATTGCATGATTGCTGACATGGCAAGAATGTATCATGGTCCAGGACATTTAGGGAGAGATTCAATGATCAGGTTGTTTAGGCAGACATGGTACAATCCAAAATTCAGAATAATTGCAGAATCTTTTTGTCAGAGATGCTTGATCTGCCAACAGATCAATCCAAACAGAAAAACAGTTGTGAGCATGGGAACCATAGGACGGGAGGGTGGTCCTTTTACCAGATTACAGCTTGATTTCATTGACATGCCACCCCATAATAAATTGAGATATGTACTGGTGATTATCTCTCTGTTTTCAAGATGGGTGGAAGCGTTCCCAACACTTCACAATGATTCAGTTACTGTTGCAAAATTACTTTTAAGAGAAATCATACCAAGGTATGGATTTCCGGTGACGGTCGAGACTGATCGTGGCACACATTTTGAAAACAAATTGTTACAATTGATTTGTGAAGCACTAGACATAAAGCAAAAGTTACACTGTGCTTACAGACCAGAAGCATCAGGTGTTGTTGAACAAGTGAATGGCACAATCAAGAATAGAATAGCAAAAATGTGTTTAGCTACAGGAATGAAGTGGACAGACGCACTTCCACTTGTTTTGATGTCTTTGAGAAGTACTCCGGATAGAAAAACAGGTTTAAGCCCTCATGAAATACTCATGGGCAGAGTCATGAGACAAGCATTTGTTCCAGTTGAGAAACTATTGAGCATTAATGATAGCGTCATATTGGAATACTGCAAGAACCTATCTGACGTGGTGACTTCTGTGTTCCATCAGGTGGGAACTGAAGTGATTACAAAGGAAAAGGAGCAAGCTCATGATCTGTTACCCGGAGACTGGGTGAGGACAAAAGTACACCGAAGAAGAAACTGCCTAGTACTCAGGTGGCAAAAGGCAAGACAGGTGATACTTTTTACAACAAATGCAGTGAAGTGTAAAGGTTTGAAGAGATGGATTCATGCTAGTCACACCATTTGTGTACCACCACCTGAAAATCCTGACGAAGGTGACACTACAGCTGATTCAGACTCTGAAGAAGAACCTGAAAGAAATCCAGATCCTGAAGATCAACAAGGAAGTCGACATCTGGAAGAAAATTCAAATGCGAATGAGGCATTGAATGATGAAATTGAAGAGGTTTAATTCAAGACTCTGAAAATGATGAAGATCTGCTAGAAAAAGAAGCAGAAAAGGAATCTGAACAAGGAGTAATTCAAGATCAGGAGAGTATTGAAAAGCAGATTGGAAGCTCTGGAAGAAGGAATGAAAATTCTGAAAATGGTGGATTGGAAGTAATAGAAGAAGAAGACGAATTACCAAGTACCAGCTATAAGGATGATGTTCCTACGGAGTAAAGCTGCCGAGTAAAGAAGTACCTGAATCTAAAGCTGATTTCACAGAAAGTGAAACTGATGAAAGTGATGATGAATCCAAAGTGAAAAGACCAAGAAAAAGAGCTTGGAGAGTGGAGTGTAATTTAACAGAGCCAAATAAGAAATTATCAAGAAAAGGTGATAACTGGCCTAATGAAAATTAATGCCTAAAATTCAAATTAGTGAACATATCAAAGGATCAGGTTAATGAAATCTCAAGTCAGAAGGATGACGCTGATAAGAAAAATAAAGCAGGGAAGAAAATAGAAGTGATTAGCAGTAGAGCAAAGAGAGTGATTAAACCTAATCAGAAATATAAGTCACCTTAGTGGATTTATATAATAATCCCACCAGTAGTGGAAGTAAATAGTAGTAGTCAGGAAGATTTAGATGACACAAGTGACAATGATTGATTTTGTTTCCATATAAAGTTGAAAATTTGTATTTGGCATGAGGCTGAAGAAATTGTATTAGGTGACACAAGGTCGAAGAAATTGTGTTAATTGGAAATACACATTGATGTAAGACGTAAGGTCGAAGAAGAGCTGTTAGGAAGTAGGGTTTTCTTTAAAAAAAAAATAGGGGGTGTGTTTATTTAGAAATTTGTGTAATTAGAAATTTTGAAATTTTTGATTTTTTTGTAAGGCTCTTGTTTTAAGGTAAAGATGCCTTCTACTAATAGCAATTCAAGATGTTCTATCCTAAGGAGATGTTGCAAAATGTCTTCTATTTGTGTGATTTTAATAAGCTTGGTCTGGTTAATTTTAGCTGTCATTTTCCCTTTTGGAGTTGACAAGGAGTTGTACAAAGCTAATATGACAAGTAAAGTTGTGGCTAAACAAGATAACCATGGTGCAGTAAGCAAAACTAACAGAGTTATTGATCACAAGCCAGAGATCCACCAAGATAGATCTGTTGGTGATTTTTCTAGTAATACCTTCTCAAGACTTTTATCTGAATATGTTAAAGTAATGAATGTGAAAGACTGTTACATTTGTGTGAAATTACCTGCTTCCGTTTCGGAAGGGGTTACATACAATATGCTTCCTCTTACTTATGGCATCACATGTAGTGTAATAGCTGTAGTGTAATAGCTAGTTTGTTTTATCGGACAGGTCGTTTAGAGTATTATTATTCTAATTACGACAAGATTTTTGCTAATCTAAAAGTTGACAACAGCCTGAATAAACTAAAACATGCTAAACAGGTGAGGGAATTTTTCATAGTAACTAATGAACTTAATTATGAGTATGCTTTTAAAAACAATTTAACATGCAAGTTGAGGTCAGAAGAGAAAACTTTCTTAAATATGGCTGAAGAGAGAAGGGTGATTTACAAACGTAACGAGATGCTGAAACAAACCAAATCTAAGTTTTGGCAGATTGCGGATGAAAAGCTTAATGCTAGAACAGAGAATGTTGCTATTCACATAGATAAACCTGTAAGTGGAAAGCTTTGTATTAGAAGAGACAACACGCTTTTTGACAATTACTTTGTAGGTGCTAGTCAAGGCGAAGATACTTATCAAATCTTAGGTGGATGGGGATTCAAAGGTGGTAAAGATCCTGGAATTTATTTTGTTGGTGGGGATAAAGCTTACTACTGTCTCCCAGACCACTGGTATGGGACTTGCTACGTTGGTTTAGTTTTCCCCAAAAATGTTCATGTTGATAGAAATGCAAAGGGCTCATTTGAAATTAGCAATCATCTGAGCAGATTCAGAAGGGAAAGTTTTTCAGAAATTTTGGGTGACATATTTGGTGCAGTAATACCTATGGTGGGTATAACCGTGAATGCAGTTAAAATCAGGAAAATGTCTACAATGGTTGATAGATTGTCAATTGACACTGCTAGTGGTTTCCAATTAGTTAATACAGAACTTATTGCCATGAGATCGATGGTAATGCAGAACCGTCTTGCTCTTGACATTCTGCTAGCTCAAGAGGGAGGAGTCTGTGGAATTTTGCATGTTCAGCATTGCTGCACATATATCCCAGACAAGAGCCAGAACATTGAGTTGTACATTAAGAATATTACTGAATTACATGCTGAAATAGAACCTATAGAAGATGAAGATTTTTCAGAACGTTTGAGTAAAAGATTTGCAGCAATCAAAAACTGGTTTCAAGAAATTGGTAGTTCAATTTTAGGCAAAATACTGTGTCCTTTATTAGTTATAGTCTTTGTGATACTTTTGTTAAAAATTAGTTGCATGTTACACAAGAGAAAGAAATACCTAAGGGAAAAGAAAAGAATTTACAAACTTAGAAAAGAACAGGAAAAAGAAATAGAATTAGAAGAGTTTCGTAGATCCCAATATGAGAGTTAAAAGCAAACAGCAGAATTAAAAGTTTAGAAACACTAATACTGTGAATGCCCAAAACATGTTCAAGGGTTAAAATTTTTGCTAAAAGTTTTGGGTGTAGTTTGGTGATTTTGAAATCACCAGATGAGGGAGTTGATGGAGCGAGATGCAGAGTGAAATTTCATTCAAACTCGCAAAGTTAAACTTCCATAATACTGCAACCGTATTAATAAGTTTGTGATGAAAAGTACTAATCAACCTAGTTTTAAAATGCATTTACACAACACGAGATACTAACCTTTGTGCTCTATGTTGCAACTGCAAGTGCGTGGAAAATAATAAACTAACCTTGTCTATTGTCTTTGTCAGTATTAAATGCAGCAGTTTAATTAATGGCATGTGCTTATTTGTGTGCTTATGTTAAGTCTTTTCTGTGGCAAAAGCTCGTGGAGAATCCTGCGGCCTAAAAGAAGAAGGTAGATATAAAATGCAGCTTTGTGTGCACAGCTAGGTAACATACATTAATGGGTTAATAATTAGCAAAGGGGGTGGGTAACAGAATGGGTCTCAATTCTCTAAGTAATTAATGTTTTGTGTTTGTTTAAATAACAGTTTCCAAGGGAGAGGCCTAAGGCCTGTATAGTTGGCATTTAGAATCCTGTCGAGAAGAGCCCTGCACAAGAAGTGGAAAGTTTTACCACATTGACGTTTGTCAGAAAAATAAATAAAATGAACTGTGCTAAACGTGCTCTCGGAGAGACAGATTCAAGGACAGGAAGCGGCAAGTTTGCCAAGCTAAGGAAGTTACGGACAGTAACTCGTGAAATGTTTCATTTTGAAGGAAGCCAAAAGTAATGAAAATAATGGACAATAGAGTCTAAGGAAAGGCTCGATTTTGGTATGGAAACGTGATGGCACGTAATGAGCTGACATCAGTCAGCCAATGAGGATCCTGGATGGCAAAGAAAAGTGTACTTTTTAGTGTAGATTAGCTAGTTAGAAAGGTATAAAACTTAGCCCCATGGGCAGGAGGGCGCTTCTAGCTTTCCGATTCCTGAGGGGCGTGACGTACTGTTGGACTCTTTTGGCGCACGTAAGGACAGCAGTCTTTAATGACTATTCTTTTTAGATAGAGAAAGTTTAGACAGAGAAATAGAACTTAGGGGATGGAAACTGTTTATTTTACTTAATTCATGCTGACTGATTTTGCCTTGAAAATGCCAGTCTAATATGCCTTTTCCTCAATAAAATGCTGCTTATATTTTGCTAATAAAATAAAGATTTAATCGAAAATGCTCTTTCTTTGAATAATAAAGTAACTAAATAAGATTTTGAAACGACAAGCTGGTCTTGTTTATTCATGGTCTTGTTACCATCAGTTGATCCATTTGCCTTAGTGACTTAATTTAAATGATAAATGTTTAAAACCATGGTAAGAAACGTTATACTGCAGTTGTATATAAATGTGTAAATAGTTTTGTAAGTAGTTCTGATTAATTAGGTCACATGATTCAGTTGCTCAAAAATTGTCTCGTTGGTTTATGGGCCTTGGTAAGTGATTCATGATTAATGGTGGGTATTGTGGAGATAGGTAGCGTTGGTGAGACAGTTTTTCATTAGGAGCGCTGGATCACTATCTTAAGACTCGGCTTGAGCCGAGCTCCGGGGCAAAAATAAAAAAAATAGAAAAGGGGCAGGGTAGAAATACCGTCACACAGAGGCCCTCCTGAAAGACATAAAAGCATTTTTTTAATTAAAAAAGTCAGGTTCTGGCTCCCACACTTTGTTCATTATTGGCCCCTGGATGGCCAGGTTCTGGGGACATTTTGTTGACAAGGGACGGGGACCCAGAGGCCCCCCTCCTGGGTCTTAATACTGCCCCACGGACCACCCCCTTCCCAGGGTGCAAAATTGCTTTCACAGAGCGGGAGATGCAGGTTCATGCCGGCTTACACATGAAGCAGGGAGCTGGCAGAGACTGCAGGGGCCTTCAGGCTGCCCCAGCAGCACCCAACAAAAGTAACAGAAGAGAAGCCAGGCCAAAATTGGCCAGGAAGGGGGGTGCACCTAGTAAGAAAAAATAAATAAAGTGGCCAGGCCCCGGGGGATGTGTCTAGGACCAAAATTGGCCTGGGAGGGTGGTGTCCCCCCTCCCAGGCCAGCACCCTCACCTTGTTTTTAAAAACATTAAACAGTCAGACCCCCAGACCTGATATTGGCCTAGGGAAGGAGGTGCCACATGGTCCCCCTCCCAAAAGAAGTTTTTTTTTTAAAAGCCAGCCCCGGCAAGTTGGCTGAGACCCTGCCCCCTTTAACCACCACTCTGCAAACATGCCTACTGGTGCACTTCTGGTTGGGGAATAAAGTCCCCTTGGATTCTGAAAACTCTGGGGGGTGAGGAACCCCTTCTGTTGCCTCCAGTAAGTCCCACACAGAGGGATTGCTGAGAGGTGTTCGGTGGCCCTCATTTATTCCACCACTCTGCAAACGCACCTCCTGATGCACTACTGGTTGGGGGATGAAGTCCCCTTGGCCCCTGAGGGTCCTTAGGGGCCAACAACCCTTCCTAATACCGCCAGTGCATCCCACAGAGAGGGATTGCTGAGAGGTGTTGAGAAGCCACACACGCTTTTTCCACTGATCTGCAAGCGCACCTCTTGGCACTTTACTGGTTGAGAGATGCTGTCCCCTCGGATGTTGAGGGTCTTTGCGGTCCAAGAATCCCTCCCGTTACCTCCAGTAAGTCCAAAAGAGCGATAGATGAGAGCTGGTCAGAGGCCCTGCCCCTTTTCTCCTCCACTCTGAAAATGTGCCTCCTGGTGCATTACTGGTTGAGGGATTGTCTCCTTCACTGCCGAGGGTCCTTGAAGGCCAACAACCCCACCTGTTACCTCCAGTAAGTCCCACACAGAGGGACTGCAGATAGGCTGTCGAAGGTCATGCGCCCCTTTCTTTACCACTCTGCAAATGCGACTCCTCGATAAATAACCACAGAAATTCACTTAAGAAACCAAAGATTACAGGAACATTTGATTTAGGAAGAAGAATTTGAAAAACATTAGAAATTCACTTAAATACCAAAGGTTACAGAGACGTTACAGTTAGGAAATAGAATCAAGAAAACCTCAGAAATTCACAGGAAAAAACAAAATTTACAGGGACTTTATAGATAGGAAATAAAATGTTAAAAACCTTTGAAATTCACTACAAAAACAAAGGTTACAGGGATATTATGGTTAGGTTCACATTTTACACACACAAAACCATAAAAATTCTGCAGTTATAGTTATTTTTTTAACGTAAAGTAATATTTAATTACCATTTGTCAAACCAACCTATGCCATGCACGGCCTTCAGCAGCAGGGTGACCAATCTCCTGCATGCAGACAACCCCACGCCAGGCCCTGTAGATAACCCCCAAAATGCAGTCAACCGGAGTGGGGGTCACGCAGCCCCCTCATTGGGCCAATTTCAGCCCAGGGTCCCCACCCTCATGGTCTAACATCATTTTTTAGTGGAGTGGTTACATGGCCCCCCTACCAAGCCACATTTGGCCACAGGGACACGATTCCCCGGGGGTGGCAGGCAGCCCCCCTCCCCAGGCTAAAATTACACCCTGAGGCCCACTCTGTAAATATCCTGGGGCCCGACCTTCTTCTTAAGGGGGAGAAGGGCATGCAGCCCCATCCCCCAGGACCTGGCCATTAATTGATTGGGGAGGGGGCCACACAGCTTGGGTAGCTTGCCACTGAGCAGTCAGGCTTATCCTCAGGGCCCAGATGCAAAGTATTGGCACAACACCACCATGGCAACACACTGCGTACACTACAAAAAGACTCCACACCTTTTGTATAAAACACCGGTCTTTGTATTACACACACACACACATCTAAATCAACACAATATATACATTGAAATCAAAATGATCTTCAGATTGGATATATACTATACAATTATATGCAATTGTCAGACTTTCCCATTAGCAGCAGAACGACATAAAAATATATGCCCTATTCCGAGGTAATCAGCAGATACAACATTCCCATTGTCACATACCCCAACATTTGCATTAGTCAAGAAATCACAATAGTCAGGAAATCACAGGTCTTTGACTGTGCCTCATGACACATCCCCATACCCCCTCAGTCACTCAACTACACCAGTCAACAATACACGTTGGCCCTGCTGGAGCCACGTTGATTATATTGATGGAACACAAACTGTTACTTAGTTTCTTCCATCCGGATTAGACCTCAAGTGCCCTGTGGTACCTGCATGAGGGTGGGATCACTATTGCCCCCATAGACAAAAGGTTGTGACCCAGGATGCTAGCGTGCCTCCAAGTCTGGAGAAGTGTTTCCCCACAGGTGGAGGTGCAAGCAGCCATAGCTCCCGACAGACAGCTGTAGGTGCCTCAAAATAATAATAATAATAATTGTTATATTTGTAAAGTGCCTGGTTACACTGATACCAGTGTGTCCCCGCGCTACGGTATCAACAGACCCAACAGCAACAACCAAAAAGGACAAGGACAAAAATTAGGAAGCTGGGAATAAATTCGTCTTCAGACCCTTCCTAAAAATGGGCTCAGAACTCTCAAGCCGGAGTGCCTGAGGAAGCAAATTCCACAACTGAGCTGCTAAATAGCAGATTGAGTGTCCGCCCATCCTGGCTCTTTTAATTTTGGGGACACACACCCTACCTGTTTCACTGGACCTTAATGATCTAGTAGGTGCATAGGGAGTCAGAAGACTATACAAATACGCGGGACCTTTCCTTTGTAGGATACGGTGGCTCACACACAAAGCCTTGAATTTCCCTCTTTCCCTGATAGGGAGCCTGTGCAAGGACGCCAGTGCCTTTGTCGCCAAGTCCCTTTTTGGGAGCATGGGGATTAATCTTGCCGCTGCATTTTAAATGCATTGCAAGCGCCTCAGGCCTTTGACCGGAGCACCAAAGTACAAGAGATTACCATAGTCCAGGCGGTAGGTTACCAGCGCGTGAACAAGTATTTTCCTAGATTCCGTGGGAAGGGTGTCAAGGGTCTTCCGAAGTCTCCTCAGAATACCAAAGCAGGCGCCTGCCACCCGCCCGATGTGGTAGTCGAAGGGCAACTTATTATCCACCCAGATCCCAAGATTCTTGGCATGTTCGCAGGGTATAGGAGTGGGGCCCAGCGACTGGGGCCACCATGCCGAGGACCATACTGACGGGGCCTTGCCTATCACCAGTACCTCGATTTAACTGCCATTGCAGTTGCTGGCCATCCAGCCCGCCAGTTCTTGAAGGCAGGATGCAAAATTGGAGGCTGCACCAGGCTGGGCCTGGGTCAAGGAGATCACCAGCTGGGTGCTATCAGGGTAAGACAGGGCATTAATCCCATAATTATCTCAGATTTTAGCCAAGGGGGAACATAAAGATTGAATAAGGTAGGGCTCAAAATAGAGCCCTGAGGCACCCCCTGGGCCAGCTTTATGTTTCTAGAATGGAAGGTACCCTGCATAACAGTGGAACTGCGCTCAGATAAAAAGGATTCTAGCCATTTTAGTGTTCCGTCCGCTACACCCCCTCTCATTAGATCGTGAAGTAGGGTATGATGGGCGACAGTGTCAAACGCGGCACTTAAGTCTAAAAGAATTAAGGCCACTGTCTGTCCTTCGTCCACATGCTTCCTGATGATCTCTGTGGAATAGAGTAGAGCCGATTCGGTGGAATGCAACGCCCAGAAACCCGACTGCGCAGGATGGAGAAGAGTATTAGTACAAATGTGTGTAGTAAGCTAGTATTTACAATCTTTTCCGCGACCTTAGCAAAATAAGGAATCAAGGAAATGGGCCGCAGATTATCGAGCTGATCGGCGCTAATATGAGGTTTTTTCTGTAAAGGAAGTACCACGGCCTCCTTCCACACTTCCGGAACCACTACAGAGTTGAAGGACAATTCTAAGAGATGTCTCAGAAAAGGTTCCAATACATCTATGCTGCCTCCGAATACTCTCGGCGTAGCAGGCTCCCTGGGGGAACCCGACTTAATACAGATCGCCACCCTTTTAAGAATGTCCTCGGGGGGTACAGTGAAATTGTGGAGACCTTGTATTGCAGGCACAACCAAGCATTCCTTATCAGGTCTTTTACCCTCACGAGCCGATTGCGGAAAAGAGGAGTAAATCCTTTCAACCTTTTCTGCGAAATATTCAGCAACTCGATTGCACGACTCTACAGAGCCCACAATAGGCGCTGCAGCGGATGCCAAGGATGATATCTCTTTAACTATCTTAAACAGCTCTTTTGTAGAATTTTCCGCTGTTTGGATCATATTATTAAAGTAAGCTGCCTTAGCCTTCCTAATGAGTGAGTGGTAGTGTTTAAGGCTGACTTTGTATTCAGCTTCCAGATCAACTGAGAACTGCTTTCTCCATCACCTTTATAATTGTTTACAGGTCGATTTAGCAGCCCGTAACACCCGTAACACTTCACTGAACCACGAGGCTGATTTGCGTCTGTTTGTCGCCTTTTTAGTTGACCAGGGTGCTGTGCAGTCGAGAGCAGCAAATATCCGCCCCACAATGAAACCCATTGGGCCCGTCGCGATGTTCTCCACAATGAGGTTACTTGTGGAATGGATCCAGGGAGAGGGAACCAGTGGCCTTGGATGGAAGCTGCGATGTCAGCACTTTCATCCTCCCACTCTGGAGGTCGAAGGCAGTCTCAGATCTCAGCTCGGCTCCCCAACACCCCTCGAACATCACACGCTCCAATGTACAAGGTAGCACAGTTCCCTTGGTTGCAAGCATGGGTCCCTTGGTCTCTGCAAGCGTCTCCCTCACTTCTCAAACTCCTCACGTCCCGGCACCTTAAGTGGGCTGCTGATCTTTACGAGCACACTCCCCTGCACAGTGGGTTGACGATGTACATCAGGACAGTCCTTAGCTCAACCAACAATCCTTTCCACCTCACCCTGCATGGTACTTATGATCTCATGGAAACTGGGAGATCCTTTTTGTCCCTGTGGACAGGAGGCCAGCCAACTGGCCCTTGGAGAGTACTTGGGGAACCAGGCCACAACAGTTGGCACTTAGCTGCAAGCCAGCAATGTCCAGGCAAAATCCACCAAGTAGTAGTCCCCTTCCTAGAGCGCAACAAGCTCAAGGCCACCACAAGTCTGTGGATAGTCCAGTTGTAGTCCCTCCTGACCTAATGTTTCCTTGTGTCAATCTCCCAACATCAAACCAAAGAAGTATGGTTCCAAATCCAAAAGCGTCTTTAACTTCTGGAGCCAGAGACCCAGTAGTTATACCCATGATGGCTTTTGAAGATGCAATCAGTTCAAAAGGCCGTCTTTGAAATGCACAGATCCTCTCTAAATTCTGTCCGGTCTGCAGTCCTACACAGGGTGGTTAGATCTCTATCTGTAGTGAGGCCAAGACTCTGCCCCTTGGAATGCAGGTCCCAATTCCACCCGCATGTAACCGTCCCAGAAAGGCCCCTCAGAGGTCTGCAATTTACCTTGAGCCCCTAGTTTATGGCCTTCTATCAGGAATGCACAGATGTAGCTGTTCCCCCAGCACCCAGATAGAATTGGAAACAGGCTGGCAAGCACAAAGATCCCTGAGCATAGAAATGCTCACTTACCCAAAGTGACATTTCATACACATAATGTTGAATCCATTTGCACTACCGGAGAGGATTTGCCATTATGAACTGAATACCAAACACTATACTGTTACTATTCTGCAGACAGGGAATCCTGTTCAATAGGCTTTCTCTATATTCCCCCATGCTAATTGAGAAGCAGGTCCTGTCATGCCTTCTGATCATTGAGTCAGCTCCATGTGTTAGCCTATTTTCAAGACAATCCTCTTGGTCTACATTTGATTAGAACCTCACCTAGATTGGAAACGATTGTTTTGAAATGATATATGGTAACCTTAACAATTTCACCAATAGGGTTAATTCTTAGCCATAATGTTACTGCATTCTAAATGCAGCGTGCTAAATGACATACATCATGATGCAACACTAATTCCAATAAAACATGAGTGCTCACTATTGGGACTGTTCACAAAGGCATTTAAGAGTATCTAAATAAGCAGTTGTATTGCTGTTTTTTACATGCCTAGTACTTGGTTTTATATGGGAAGAAAACATAGTCATCTAGATTTTAAATATGTCAGGATGATTTTTAATAGGCGTTTTATAAAGAGAGTTTTGGAGCAATTAGGCTTCACCAGTGTGCGAAAAATAATCTTCAGTGTTTGGGTTTATGTGTCTGGAACCAGGTTGTTATGCTTTTTGGAAAATGTATGTTATTGTTTTGTACAAGATCTATTTACTATGCTCAACATTAATGAGATTGCCTTGAACTACCAGCCCTGCATGCTGATAAATAGACATGGAACCTTTCAGCATTAAACAGAGTTTATAAATGGTAATGGTGAACTACGCAAATATTTATATGTTATGTGATTCTACCAAGACATTCCAAATGAATCTTTTAAACACTGGTAATAAAATGAGCATTTAAAACAGTTTTACGGTCTGCTGGAGAGTTAGTTTCAGTTTGTTTTATATTTAGAGGCTATAAACCATTAAATAATACCGATTAAATGTGTGTCCTGACTGTGTTTGAGCGATATTCATAGTATATAGGCATTGCTGATTAAGCTATTGTCATTGCTGACTGTGGGAGGGGGGGCATGATTCAGGAGATGCGATGCCTGAAAGAACTGAAAAAAACAAAAGTAACATAATTTGGTGAAATTTTCAGTAAAAATGTAGCATTTTGAACTCCCTAAACATAGATATTCACCAGTTATAGATATAGTTATCTCAAGCAACTATAACTAGTGCCCTAAGGTAACTATAACTCGCACCCCCACTATGCACAGATTTCTCATCAATAATTTAATTGTAAGTGTTGCAATGATATCATTAATGATGTCATAGACGTCATGAGTGATGCTATATGTGGGGTAATTGTTAGTGCATGGCGAGGGCGTGAGTTAGGACAAGGACCCATCAACAAATACGGGGAGGGTGCCCTCCTCCCTGAGATTTCTCGGGCCCCAGGGACCCCATCCCCAGAGCACAGGTGGGTGCCCCAGTGTCCATTCAGAGCACCCATAAACTAAACACTGGGGGCTACGAGGGGAGTCCCAGAGCCCTTGCTGCCCCGCTGGTATGATGCGGGAGCCAGCATTTCTCCCACCTGGAGGAAAGAGCTATCTATGTTTGCTAATTCTGCACAGGAGCAATATGTGTTCTGTTTCCCAGCCTGCAGCAGTGCAGACAGGGAAACAAAACAGAAAAGATCAGAAATCTTCTCTGAGAGAGCATATTTAAGTCTCTCGCTAGGTGGATATAGATTGGCATGTTTCCTCCCGTTGGTGGGAGTTTTAAAAATGCTTCTACCAGGCAGGAAGAAACACATCTCTATGCCCAAAATAGTGTGGGCAGGGAAACAAATATGAACTGAGGTTGGGCTCCCCAGGACACAGTATCTGAGCTACCCTAATGGGATGGGGTCCCTGGAGAATTTTAAGTCTCAGGGAGCGGGCCATGTGCCCCCCTCCCTCCGTTTAGCCTTAGTTTTGGACCCAGGGCATGGGGTTCCCAGATCTTCAAAGGATGTTTTACGCATCGGTCCTGGTGGATGGGGCCCCCAGGCCTTGCATGGCCCACCCCTCTTTTTAATGCATTGCAGCTGGGAGATGGGATCCCCGGCACCTAATTAGGCTCCAGAAGGGGCTTTGGGAGGGGTCCACATGCCCTTTCCCTAAAATAAATACAAGCTTCGCTCCCACCCCGGCCCAGCTGTTTTTAAAGAAGCATGGAAAAGACACTTTTTAAAGAAAAATTTCTATGGTTTTGTAGCAAAATCAAAAATAATATATATATTTTGGGTGCCTCTGGGAATCCACCTTCAAGCCTATCCCAACCATGCCACCATGTCTTTCTATTGCATTTTTATAGGACTCTGGACTTGGGACTGAGTTCTGAGTCCTGAGGTGGCTGACACCACTTCTTGGTTGATATGATTGCAGCCAATCAGATCTCAGCAGGACCTCTTACTGGTCCACATTGCCTTTGCGGAGTGAAATATTCAACGTTTTGAGCATTAAGTGCTCAGAAAATACTTAACAGATTTATACCAAATAACAAAAACCCCTCTTTCTGGCCCAAGATCTAGCTTTCTGCCACATTTGGAGTAAATCCGTTCAGTGGTTTGGGCTGCAGCTGTGTTTACAGTTCCTATAGAAAAATAAAAGGGGAAAACATGTTTTTGACCTCGCCTTTTTCTCTGCCCCAGCTTGACAGATCACCTCAAATCTTGGCGCCAAAGTTTTTAGCATCACAATAAATACATTTCCTATGGGAACATAAATATATATATATATTCAGGGAAAAAACAAATATTAAAACAAATTCTACAGTTAGGAATTGTAATTATTTTCTTAGGTACATTAAAATTAAACCTTATAAATTCACTGAAAACACTAAAGTTTAAAGAGGCCATTATAGTTAGGTGAAAATACACAGTTTTCAACAAAAAAAATCACTGAAATTCATCGGTTATAATTTTCTCAAGTAACTATAATTCATGGAGTAAAGTAACTATGACTCGCGCCCCCATGCACAGTGTTGTCATCAATTATGTCATTTCAATTATGGCATTGATTTCATAGAACGTCATGAGCGATGTGACATGGGAGGTATTTAGCAGTGCATGGCAAGGTGAATTTCTAGTTTTTTTTAATGTAAAGTAACATTTTATTACGATACGTGAAGCCAATCCCATGCCTTCAACCATGAATGACATGGGGTTGTCCACAGGGCCTGGCATGTGGCTAAGCCCTGCTTCCAGAACCCACTGGCAGCCAACCATCGTGCACAGCCTTTGGCCATGAGTGGCATACAGTTGGCCGCAGGGCCGAAAGTAATGCGCAGCACAGGGTTTGCCACAGGGCCTGTTTCATAAAGATTTGTCAAATGGTACCAACGTTATTAGCAAACCAAAAATACTCTCCCTATAGAAGAATAGGTAGGTAGATAGATAGATAGATAGATAGATAGATAGATAGATAGATAGATAGATAGATAGACAGATAGATAGATAGATAGATAGATAGATAGATAGATAGAAAGATAGAAAGATAGATAGAGATAGTTAGATTGTTTCAAATATGTTATATTATTGGTGAGCTTGTGGGTAATTGATTACAGTAAGTAACATCTTTGCGAAATGTTGTAACACTATGTACACTATGTTGTGCCATCAGGCACAATGTAGGTCTGAATAAATTTCAGCTAACAAGCCCATTACCCACCAACCAGGCATTACCAAACGGTACCACTACCAACTACAGACCATCATTTACTTTGTTATATCAATATCTTTTATGAAGCATATGTGTAGATGTATCATGTCCACTATCAACCCATTTCTAAAGCCATTGCTCAATCATAGATGCTGAAAGTAGGGCTGTGATGTACTTTATCACGACCCAAGCCATCAGAACCAGCACCTCTTCCTATCTGGCTGACCAGCTTACCATGTCCTGAGGTAAACAAGTGTAAACATAAAAAAAATACAACAGTTCCTATTGGACCCTAGGTCTTTAACAACATCTCCTTATTCAGAAGGACTTGAATAGAATAGGTTATTTTTTCTAAAAGAATCCTAGCTTTGCCATGAGAAGTATTCCTTTCAAAAAATAGACTTCTTTTGATGGGAGAGAAATTAAGAGTTGTAGCTCTCCAACGTCAAGTCTACATTGATCAGAATGGAATGCCCCAGCAATATCAGATAATTTTTCGTACCATGCTGTTACTTGGAAACCGTCGTGACTTAAGGGATATTCTACCTTATCACCAAAACAGTAAATAAGTAAGAAACAGAACACAATAAAAGTCCAATACCAACTAAAAATATTGGAAAACATATTTCTCTTTAAAATGACACCAAAACGACAAATAGCCAATGCAAGGAGCAGGAGACATTAATTTTTAAAGATTAAAAGCAAAACCAGCGCTTAGAACCAAAAAGTGCTCAAAGGTATGAAAAGGTTGCGTTGCACCGGCACAAAGTCAAGAGTTTAGGGACTTACAAGTAGGTTGTCAGTACCAATTGTAATTACACCTAATTACCATGTACCTTTTAAACAGAGCACTGGCCCTGGGCCTTTTTAGCAGAGCTCACTCAGGGCACAGTCAGAGTTAGAAAACCAGCATCCAGTACTGTAAATGGAGGCTAAAAGTAGTGGGACATCTGGAAAAAGCCCTGTTTTCTCACAATGTCACTTTCTGGGATGAACGGTTCCCTTTCTTTAGCAGAAGCGAGTGGGTATCCAACCATCTTTGTTTTTTTGGCAATATACTTTATGATAGTTGCATTGAGAGGAGTAAGCAAAAAAATAGAAGAAGTAGAAGTGACAGCAATAAGGCAAAAACTGTCAATACAGAGTGAAGTGGTTATGACAAAAGGCTATTAATTCATCAATGAATATTGGTTACTGAGTGAGTGATCCAGAAGGAGCAAGAGTTTATTACAACAAGAAAAAATTCATGAATATTGATTACGAGTGATTGATCCTTTTCAAGGATCAAAGAGGGGAATGTGGAAGTGGAAAATGTTAGTCCGGCTTCCAGTTATGCATCAACTTAGGAAAGTTATTACGTTCCTCGCAGTATGATCCTTGCAGCTTGTATTAGAGTAGGACAACAAAAGTGCATGTAAAGCTAGAGTAGGAGGATGTGCAAAGGTGCAGGATGTGATTAGAAGCAAAAAACTGTACAGTAGCTTTGTATACTGGCAAGGATATCATTGAGCAAGGTTGAGCAGAAGCTAAGGTTGGCAACGGTCTAGGGAAATAGGAAAGAAAGACGCCTTGTAGTTTAACAGAAAGGCCCTTTCCAAAAAAACAAGCTGTGAAGAAGTACAGAGGGTCAGATAGATAAACCATAGATTTGGTTGAGATACATTTATTTCTAGTGTGGGAAGGAGATATCACAACAGCCAAATCATTCCTATGTGAACTACGTAGGAACAATAGCAATCTAAGCTTGATACATGCATTCAGATTGTACAGGAAAGAAACAGCAGGCAATAGCTAGCTTCATGTTAGTAATCATCCCAATTGGCCTTAAATGGAGTATACCCTATGGGGTAATATAGAGTACTCAGAGAATCTATAGCCCACATAAGGCATATGAAAATGAAAAGTCAATCAGGTTAAGGAGATTTAGAGAGCGATGTTAGCATTTACAAGTGATTTCAAAAGCTGCCACCAGGGCTGATAATGTGAGGAGAGAAAGACTACTGGTGCCCATAAACAAGAAAAAAATAGAGGATGTCAATTCCAATCCATTAAGGTTCATTACAACATACAGTAGGGAATGGGTTAGGATTAAGCCGACCCTTGGTAAAACATGGAACATTCTATGTCCTGAGGAAATATGGTTTAAAAAATAGAAGGTAATGCCCCAACATTGCACAGAAAATTAAGTTCATTGAAAGAAAGACCAGTTGGTAAACAGATATTATTAATGTTAGGATGCTCTCTAGGTGGGCAAGAAGGCAGGATATTGTTGATGTATTAATTCAAAACATGTAAGAGTAACAGGAACCAGGGGCACGGTCTGGCCACAAGGGAAAATGCCCGCCTGAAGAGAGAGCTCCGCCGCGGGACGGACTCTGAAAGGAGAAGACACTTTTCTCAGCGCGACCAGGTCTGCAGCGCTGACGTTTTTTTAAAACATTCAATACTCTGGGCACAGATGGCCCAAGTTTCGCTGAAAAAGTGGCTCTTTTAGGGCTCATTCTGGTATTGAGAAACTCTGAGGCACTCAGAACTTGTTGGGCCCTGGGACGCATCAGAAGCATCGGCTCTCATGTATCCTGTGAGAAACATCAGCCGCATCTGTCACCACTATGAGGGCTTTGCAAAACCCGAGTGCTGTGGAATTGGAAAGGAAAACGCTTTCCTTACGGTCAATGCTCCTGAAAGAATATTGTTGTAATAGTGCCATCTTGTAGTGCTCACAGGAAGTAGCTTCTGAGTTAACTGGAATCATTTGGGCCTGCCACATTCCAGAAGCCTAGGATCCTGAGTAATTTGAAAGCCCAGTCGACCACATCTGCCACCTCTAAGAGTCTACAATACCTATGCAGGACAGAACTGAAGAGGCTACATCTTCCTCATTACAGGCACTTCTGAAAGGGTATGAATTTATGCCCATAATATGAACTATGAATTTGTAATATAAAAATACCCTTTCTTTTTCCTCATTGTTCCGGTAAATACAAGTAAAAATGCTTACAGCCTCCAGAGGTGATTGAAAACTTATTCTGTGCACTTTGATAAGCCATTTATTACTCCATTATGGCAAAATGGATCAATATTAACTACATTTTGCTGATACTATTGCGCTTGATATAAGTGGGAATAAGACAAAATCTGACAATTGAAATTCTTGCATATTGATAGAAGGTGGTCGTTTTAGATGGAATCTCAAGTCGACTCGTTCTGATACAAGATGACCTGTGCTTACGTGACCAGAAGTACTCGAGGCACAGTACCCTACATGACTCAGGATGCCTGTCCTACTCTACTATAGTCTTTTTGAGATAAAGATAGTGTGATGATATTCTCTTAGTATCTAAAGAGAACGGTTGGTGGGCTTACAACGCAAATACTGTTTTTCTCGCGGACGGTGGTGATCTTGTAGTACATTTTTGTAACACAGATATTTGCCACCTTAAAGTATTTTGATACCTTATCTAACGGGGCAGACAAGCTGGAAAATTGACCTATGCCCAGGTGTATCCAAGCAGCAGCAAAGTACAAGGTCCTTAACACTACAATTTAAATCTGAGGCCTAGATCACTGATACTAGTATAGTGCAGAAGTCACTCAGATTCTAAAACAAATATCTAACAATAAACACAGAAATAAACCTTCCAAGCCGCTCCTCTTTGCAGAAGTACTAAAGCAACAGAACAACATGACTACGAAAGGTTCTACTCTTCCTGTTAATCTCCAGTTACCTCAACCCCAGTGCACAGAGGCACTATGGACCACATCTGCAAAAACTTTCAACAATCAGTCGTCGCCTGGAAGATATGGATACTACTATATCATCCTTCACAGCGAAGGTTAAGTCAATTAGGGCAGATATTGTAGGATTTCATAATAGGGCAGAAGAATTGGACCAACGATTAACAGTAGTAGAGAGCTTGACTCTGTCCAAAGCAGAGACCAGGAGCTGTTGCTTCTGCGCAGCAAACTCGTGGATCTGGAAGATCGTAGCAGAAGAGATAATATTCGAAGGACAGATTGCTAAAGCATTCTTATGTGATATTCTTCCAATACTGACTGGTGTTACCTTTGACCCACTGCTTGAAATTCTACTCACACATCGTATTGGTTCTCCACGAAAATACATGACTATTCGCCCAAGAGCTCTCATTGCATGCTTCTTAAGGCATGACCAAACAAGACAGCTATTATCCGCAGCTCATACGCAAGGCTCATTTATATATGATGGTCGTGAAAATCGCATGGCAGTGAACTTCTCCAGAGAAACTAACGAAAGACGAAAAGCGTTTCTCTCCATGAGATCTCAACTGCGACAAATGGACATCAAATATGGTCTATTTGAACCTGCCCCCTTCCGTATCACCACAAATGGAGATTCAAAAGACTATTGTAGTCCCGAAGACCTACAGAACGTTTTGGACAGCATGAAACTGCAGGGCATGGACATTCAGCATATATCTACAGACCAGGCTCATCAGGATTTATGGCGGCTTGAATTGTTTGGAGAGGTAAGATTATTACCTAGAGCGCGGTTTAAACACAGCATCTTAGGTAGTAGTATATGTAACTGAAACATACGTATTTTTGACTGTTTTGTTTGAGCACAGTTATTAATATTTTTTTTTAGGGACTTATGTGCAAACTATTCAAATATTAAACGAATGTATACATTTCAGCATGTATGTTTTCATGATATTTTGGTATACTGGTACTTGGGTTTACATAAAATTTCGAATTACTTCCCTGTAAATTTTTTCAAAATGTTTTGCCTACATTTCTTATAGAATCAATCCTCTGAGGAAGGGCCACACAGGCCCGAAATGCATTGGGCATGACAAAAAAGATTTTGTCAAGGTCCCCAACAAGATTATGCTTTGTTGTAATGTCAAACAAAAATTGAAATTATCTGTGATCTTTAACGGATTAAATGTTTGATTAACTTGAACATGAAAATTAGACTACAGTTTCACTAATCAGTTAGTTTAATTTGAGGTTTATATGGTAAAAAAGAATAAGAGATTTATGTTAGCAAAACCACTGTAGTTAGAGTGCGCAGAGGTCAAGTGTGAGAACTTGAAGTTGATGTTATAGATTAAAGGCATTTTCAGACAGCATGCCAGCCACTGCAGCACATCAGGTTGAAACTATTAAGAATAGGTTTACCAAGAGGTTAAAATAAGGAGTGCTCCTCCTGTTTCTAGTTATCATCACGATTCTAGACCATATCAGCAAGTATAAGACAGCAGACTCCGGCATACTAGTGACACTCATCTTTGAGGCAGAGAACTTGAGAGAATCAATCACACACATGAAGACAAAACCTCGACCTTGCAAACAGTATCTACCTTCACAAAGGGATAACATAGAGATAAATCTCGCTCCCCCTTAAAATCTACTTCGGATGAGGAATAAGTCATAACAGCGTATAGTTATGATCCAAGTTGATACTATAGCCAATATCCACACATTGATTCTTTTCAGATCCTCACATCAGAGACTGAGCAATCTCTAATTATTACGTTCTGAAGGAAAGTCATATTTAGACATGGGGCAGATGAGTATTGAATAATTTCATTATCATTATTGTTTTCGTTATCCCAGCGGTCATAATTATACTTATAACTGTAACTCTGCCTGTATTCCCGTGAGATGCTTTTTAGGTTCAAAATGTTAATATAGGTATATCCATTATATGTTACTCACAGTAGTGGCTCATACAACCTTAAGTCATATTTGTTTTATTATACTTCAAGTAATTATTATAGCAGATTGAAGATGTTGCCTTGTCTTCCTTTGCATGTGGTACTCAGATCAATCTTTTCTGTGCTCTTAGAAATAATTAATATTGTATTCTATGATTCCTTTTTTTATCATCTCACATTTCTCTTTTTTGCACTTATTATGATGTGCACATGAATCCTCAGATCTTAGCTATTCTACTGCGCAGTCCTGGCTCATATTATACTCACCAGACGGAGTACCCTCCCTTGGCAGTGCTCTAGTGAGCCCAGACCAGCGGTTAAAAGTACAGAAATCAGTGTGCTTACACATCATACAATACGTTTTCTTCTATTATTTATCTAATTTATCTCTTTGATCACCGTTGTTCTTTCCTTTTGGGGCACTTCACCTGAACAGCCTCACTGTCATCCTAGACACATTATTTTGGCCCTGCAGCTCTATTTCCCTTCTTACCATCAGTGTTATTGCCTGATTGATCTGTAAGATCTAAACTCAATTGATATCCGACCTATTCCTCTCTTTTTTTTTTAAATTTTTTTTTTATTGAGAATTCAAATGGTACATAAAAATAAAGAGACAATGTGCAGAAAAATCAGACTCGATGATACGACAAGTCCATGGAATATTAAAAATAATTACATCATATTGAAAAACAGTTCATCGAAAAATACCGCAGATATTCCATCGAAGACATATATAGATAAACATATAAATAACCATATAAATATATATACAGATAAATAAGGATGGCTGACTGGGAAGAGGGGGGGGAAAGCTTTTCAAACATTTACAAGGGAGTCCATAAAATGTATCCAGGGGAGTTCAACAGCATAGACATCGGGTCCCCACAACCTAATTCATTATTGCTGGCCCTCCCTCCAGGCTTTCAGGGGAGCCCAGATTTTACAACCAAAGTCACGCAGTTTCCTACCCTTATACAAATACAGTGTGGATTCAATATTATGGATTCCTAAGAGCCTAGTCAGCCACATTTGGAAGGTTGGGGTGTTTGTGTCTTTCCATGCTGCCGCCATCAGAATGCGTAGTACAGCGACAGCTAGAAAAACTAATGCCTCAGTTTCACTATTATTAAGACCAAGCTTGCTTTCGCTGCCGAAAATCATCACTGTCGGGGATAGACTGATCTTAGAGCCTAGCACCCCCTCCAGGAATTTCTCGATGTCTGCTTCGAGTATGCTGAGCTTTTCACAATAAAAGAACATGTGTAAGAGATCCCCAGACCTTTATGACACCTAGGGCAGTTACTATCCATCCTCATACCCCAATCATACAGCTTAGATGGTGTATAGTACAAATTGAAGAATGTTTTAAAATGATGTGCCTCCAAATTCGAGGAGCGCAGTACCTATTCCTTCTCATTGTCGCACTTATCCATTTCCTCACTGACCCCTCCATCAAAAGTCACTACAATTTCACCCACTCCACTGAAAGCCCCTAAGTACTTTTTTGGAGTTTGCTAGATACATAAGCCACCTGTGTTCTCATAGACATGACTAACTTTTGCCCATTACATGCAATGTTTATGGGCGGACACATTACATCAAAATTAAGTGTTTTCTTATATAAAATCAAAAAAGGTAGATGTAGCTCTGCATCAAGAGACGCATCTTGACTCATTGGAAACCAAAAAGCTGCGCAGTGATTGGGTAGGAAAAGCATTTCACAGGAGTATACTGAGCAGTGGATCCCCAGACACGCATTCTGTTTAGAAATGTGGTGTAGGGGTTCTTATTCGTAAATCTCTTCCAGTTATGGTGTGAAAGACATGGGCAGGTGCAAATGGACGATATATATTTGTCAAGTTACGAATAGGTGAAACCCATATATGCGTAGGATCAGTTTACTCGCCACCAGGTGCAAAGAAAACTTTTTTTCTCCAATGGAACCGTTTACTAACAGAAATAAATGCGAAGCAATAGCTTATAGGTGGGGACAGGAATCTAGCAAGAGATCCAGTTCTGGATCGAACCAGTCCCTTTGACTAGAATAATGCCGCAGATAGAGCCTTGATGGGTGATATACTTGAAGATAATGGCCTGATAGACCGTTGGCGTCTTTCTCATTCGGCGGACACCGTGTATACATTTTCTTCCCCTACTCTTGGAACTCTCTCTAGACTAGATTACTTTTTAGTCTCCCAAAATGTAGTGGAATTAGCTCAGGACTCCCGTATTTTGGAAGAGTCAATCTCTGATCATTCCCCGGTCCTATTATCTTTGCAAATAGGAATAACCAAGCTGGGACATAAACCATGGCACATGAATACTCAACGCCATAAAACTCCTAAAGGTAAATCCCAGTTACAGGAATATCTTCAGAGTTATCTCTCTATCAACCAGGGATCGGTGGGTTCTAATAGGACTCTCTGGGTGGCAGCTAAGGCTACTATATGGGGCCAACTTATGAGAGATGCAGCGCAGGCCAATAAACTAAATACTGCCCGACAGAAAGAGCTAGAACAGGAAGTTGAGTCATACACCCGTCTATATACCACAAGGCCGACTATACAACATCGTATGTCTTTAGAATAAGCCTGTATGGAACTAAACAGTCTTTTTACATCTGAAGCAGAATACGCTTTACAAAAAAATGAGCGGGGACACTATGAACAAGGGGAACAGGCAGGAAGACTTTTAGCAGTTCAGTTGCGCCAGAGAGAGGCTGCTATGGCCATACCAGCCATTGAATCTGCTGGAGAAGTCACGTTGACCCGACCCTAGGACATTGTTAATGAATTTGCTTCTTACTATACATCCCTCTATACCCCGGGGACTCAAATAGGTAGGGATAGGATGACCTCTTTTCTTGCTGAAGCACAATTGCCTCATCTCTCAGATGAGGGAAGAGTATTCCTTGAGGGAGAAATCAGCAAAGAAGAGATCTTGCAAGCAATAGCCAAACTTCCATACCACAAAGCACTGGGTGAAGACTGCTTTCCAGTTGAATTTCATCACTGGTCAGGTGAGGGGATAGTCGATACCCTACACATCACTTTTCAAGAAGCAGACCATGACGCTTGCTTAGGATGCCTTTCTAATAAAGCAGTAATAGCAGTTTTACCTAAGTCCGGTAAAAATCCCTTGCTTTGCAGAATTTATCGCCCCATTTCACTCCTAAATTGTGATATTAAAATATTAGCTAGCATCTTTGCCTCTCAACTTTGCAAAGTCATAACCTCTTCAATTCATCGCACACAAGTGGGATTTGTGCCAGGGCGTTCCTCAAGGAATCATTTGCGCACTTTGCCCATACTCTTTGGTCTACCAAATCTCTTCGGGATGATGTGCCGGCATTATTGTTTCATGAAGAATAGGCATTTGATTGCGTTGAATGGGAATATCTTTTTAAACATTTTAGAGCGATATGGCTTAGGAGACCAATTTATAGCCAAAGTGCGACTGCTATATGAGAATCCCACTGTGCAGGTTATTTGTGGAGGATTTGTTTCAGACCCATTCCCAATACACAGAGGGACTCTTCAGGGGTGTCCCCTCTTTTATTTCTTTTGGCTATAAATCCCCTAGCCACCACAATTCGTCAGTTGACCAAGGTTGTGGGCATTCCTCTTCCAGTGGGACAATCTAAGCTTCATTGATACGCTGACGATATCCTGCTCATTGTCACTGACTTGTCTTGCATGCTACCATCACTACTCCAGATCATAGATAATTTCTCCTCTCTCTGGATACAAAATAAATTGGGAAAAAGTGAAGCACTGCCCATATCAGATGGCACCACAAAAGCAGCTATACAAGGTTAGACTTTTCACTGGCAATCTTCACGACTCAAATACCTTGGTATTTTGGTCAACAAATGAACAGAAGGAATGGTTGCAGACAATTTAAGCCCTCTACTAACCCAGAAGCATCACGACTTTAAAAAATGGAAGATACTGGGATTATCCATGTGGGGTCGTGTACAAGCTGTCACCCTTCCATGTTTTATTTATACCCTCAGAATGCTTCCCCTTCAGATTCCTTTGTCCACATTACGTAATATAGATTCTAAGATTAAATCTTTTGTATGACGATCATCAAAACCCCACTTAGCTGTGACAAAGCTGAAAGCACATCACTCTCATGGAGGTATGTCTCTCCCATCGATAGAACATTTCACCCTTGCATTGCAGTTATCCCAAGTGGTGTACATGCTAACGGACATCTCCGATACGCCACAATGGGTGCAAATAAAACGACGCATCCTATCTACAGAAGTGGGCCTTTCAGCCTTGTATGGGACAGGAACAAGCTGCCTTGACCCTAATAATCTACTGCTGTCTGCAATGAGCAAAACTTGGCAAAGGGCACAACGTCTGATGTGCTCTAATCCGCGTACACATGAGAAAGCCCCTGTGTGGAATAATGCAGGTATCCACCTCAAAGGAAAAGTAATATCCTGGCCCCAGTGGGAAGCGGCAGGAATTTTCACATTAGACCAGCCTCTCCATGATGGATGCCTCAAATCTTTTGAACAACTAACAGAAGAGTTTGATCTTATGGCGCAGCGAGCTGAAAACTACACACAACTTCATAACTGCTTAAATAAGAGTTTAGGATCACATCCCTGGTTACTACAATCTTCACCAGTAGTAACATATCTGCCCACTCAGGGGAAACATAAAGGAGTTACTTCTGGTTTATACAAGACGCTTACATTACATCTGTTATCACAGCCTTTATCCAGAGATCTTCGTATCAGATGGCAGACCCGTTTATCGTTTTTTTTTCGAAGATGGAGAATGGATGGACATATTGGAAAATGTAAACAGTGGTGCCCGTGAGGACAGAATGAAATTGTGTTTATTTAAAATTCTTCATGACTGGCAATGGTTACCGGTAAAATTACACAGTGCAGGGTTGCTTCCAAATACGAACTGTTGGAGGTGCGCTACAGTTGGTTGCGACATGACTCGCATTATATGTAATTGCCCTATGGTTCAATCCTATTAGTCTTACATAGGCCAAATTTTAAATAATACACTACCTATGCATCTCCCACTTACACCCGCCACCATTCTCTGACATGATTTCTGAGATTACTCAAGCCTCTCCAAACCACAATGTCAGCTTATGCACACAGCACTAGCCACCCCTAAAATATGTATATTACGACAATGGAAGTGACCACACCCACCATCACAAGAGGCCTGGTTGGTACATACTGCTTCCCATGAACAAGTTATTTATAATATTCAAGGCCAGACGGATTTATTTCTTGCATCTAGAAAGCAACCAATGCGGGCAATCTCAATATCAATATCAAACTCTCATACATGTTTACGTAGTTCCATAGAGGTCTGGGAACTACTCTCTTTCACTTTATTTCTTATTTATTTTTTATATGATTATTATTATACCAGATGGGGCTTCAATTGCCATTCTGCATTTTAATTTATCAAGTTTCTATTTTAAAGCATATTTTGCTTTTAATGATATACCGCCTTACCTTTTTCATTTCCACATCAGTTTTTTCCCTTTTTTCACTCTTCCCCTTTTCTTTTCTTTCTTTTCTGCATGCACACTTTTCTATACCTCTTATTCCTTTTCAGATATGAACTCGCAGTAAATGCAATAATATAATAAGAATGGTTTAATGGTTTTAAATTGTATACTGAAATTTCAAGTTAATCTTCAAAAAAGACAGATATATGTGCAATATTATAATCTTTTCTTATACTACTGTTATTTATGTCTTCTGAATTAAATTTACATATGCATAAGTGAGTTTGGGGAATTTTCCCAACACATTCATAAATAGCCATATCTGAACTTCAGGCTGCATCTGATCTGCTTCATGTAAAATTACAATTTACATAGTTTACTTCTACCTTTCCATTCAATATATATTAAAATGAATTTGTCAGTTATTAATCATATAAAAGCATAGTACTATATAAGTTTTAATGCACTTGTTTATTCATCCATTAGAAGTGTATGGTTCATGCTACAGTATTTGTAATTTATATTTCAAAAGATTAATAAAGAATTATAACACAACAAAGAGTAACAGGAACCAAATTGGTATAGGGCACAGTGAAAAAACCAAAGCCAAGATGCATATGTGTTGCTATACACTTTTTGCATATATAATGCTATACACCTTATACAGTGGATGTTCTAAAAGGACCCCGTAGAAAGTGTTTGTAGGGAGTCCGATATTTCCTGTAAAGAAGAGGATCCTCAAACATAGATAAAAAGTCACAACTTATTCTACAGCCAGGCATTTCAAGGAGCTTCACAGCAGTGATTGCAATGAGATAACGTAGGGCTGGATTTATTTGTTGGTGGAGAGGGACAGCAACGGAGTTCCTTCTCGGCTAACACCTTGATCAGCTTGCCTGATTTAACTGCAGATGGAACTTAAGTCAGGCCATGGTGGTGATTACTCCATCACAGCTGTGACCAAACATTTCCGATGGCTTGACAGAGTGAGGGCTGTCAGAAAATTGGCTATATGTCTGTTTGCCCAATTAGTATCGGCAGGCATATAGCCGCTTTTTTATGTCTGGGGACAGAAAACATAAATAATGCCCCCTTCCCATGGGAGATGACTCTCATGGCAAGGGATTAATCCTCAAGTGGGATTTTTTTTTTGGTAATAAAAAGATAAACTTGTTAGTGTCAAAAAGAAAATCCCACTTCAGGGTTCCGTCTTGTTGCCAGAGGCCTGCACTAAACAGCGAAATGCATCGACAGTTACGGCCATCACAGATGTTCCTGCCAATGTTTATAAATAAGGCTCCCGATTTTCCATTTAAACTGATCTTTAATATAAATACAGACAGAAAATCTTTTTTTCTTGGTCTATATTTATATATAAAAATGGAAAAATACTGACAAACCAAATGCTCCGGCTGCCTCTGTGCTCCTCTGTTAAATACGTATCTGAGGAGCACTGGGGCTGTGGAAAGAAATATGAGACTGCTGCCGTCAAACTGCCACTCTGGAGAGGAGTGAACAAGTGCACACAGGAGTGCCGCGTCTGCAGAACGAGCGTTTCAATAGTCAGTGTTTCATTTTTTGGGCAAACCAAAATTACTATGTAAAACATTTAGGAAACACAAATGGCCCTTTACAAATATACGTCTTAATCAGCATTTATGCAGAAAGTATCTGCTCTCTGCCAAGTGTGATTGTACAGACCATTAAAATCATAGAAACTCTGTTGAAAAGTGCTAGTTCTGCCTCATTAAAAGGCCCTTAACTCTTGCCCAATATGGATAGCTGCAGTTCTGTGTTTTTTTAATTTTGGTATCTTTTGCTGCACCAGTGTTCACATCCAGTTCCCTGCATATCTTGACGGTGACCCATATTAATCTGGTGAAATTGCCCCTCATTGCGGTGCTCTCGGAAAAACTCTTCTACAGACAGCAGCAGCCCTTTCACAAAGACAAGCTTCAAAATCATACAAGCAATTCGCCACCAAAGGGTTTGTTCACGTTTGGGTCTTCAGGAAGTAGTCTGTTTTCTAATGGCTGGAGGGAGGGCCTGCCAAAGTCTGGGCAGTGAAACTTCAAGACTTTCTGACTGTTTATGTTGTCAAGCAGACACTCTGTGATGGGTGATACAATGCAAGGTAAGGAGGGAGTAATGCTTTGACAACTTTTTGCCAGACAGCTGTGCAAACGAGACCTAACCAATAACCGTAATTCACGCATCTTTTCTTAGAGGACAGGAAAGACATTTGTTCCCAATATGTCAAGCACACTTAGCATGGGCCCAGTTTGAAAAGCAGTTATAACAACCTATAACAACCAAATGCAAGTGTGCATGTCTATTTAATTAAATGTGGAAAAATACTAGCTGCAGCGTCTTATTTTGCTTGCAACAAAAATAAATGTGGATAAATACAGACAGAAATGTAAAAAAAAAATACCATAAAACCGGGAGCCCTATTTATAAATGACCACCGGTTTGGAGGTCAAACTTGGGGGCATGGCCTGAGCCCACCATGGCTGCTCGGAGCTGAAACTCTGTGGTAGCCCAACGCCACGCCACGCCAACCAAGTGGGGTACTTCTCCGCACCAAACATAGCTGGAAAACCCCTCTCCCAGCATGGTAGCACTGGATGGATCTGCCGCTGTGAGCACCGTTCCCCCTAACTGTGCTGGTGCGGTGTAATCGGCTTAAAATTTGCCAGGTGATTGCACCTCAAAATAGCACTTGGGGCCTAGTGGACTTGCTTCTATATACAACTGAGCTGGGCAGCGTAATCAGGAGCGGGCCCCTTGGAGACTGGGTCGGAGGAGCGGCGAGTCCCAGAGCTGTCCCCTCTGCATCCCCAGTGCGCACAAAAGTGATCCGATGGTGACTGCAGGGAAGTGGCTGCCTGCAAACGGCACATGGAGAGCCTGAGCTGCGAAACCCTGTGGAACGGGACGAAGCAGCGGTGATAGAATCTTTTGTCACCGGTGTTTTTTCCAGTGAGTCAGGGCGCAAACGCTATAACCCGCATCGGAAGGGAATGGTGGTGTAGGACGGGCCCCCCGCAACAGCCAAACATGCAACAAGGATCCAAAGTGGCCCGCCTGGTTCTAAAATGGTGGCCAGTAAGACGTCTGTGTCGAGGTGAGGACTGCACACCAGAGGGAAAGCACAGTCAAGGCTATAAAGGGAAAATGGGAGAGAAAAAGCAGCAATACCTTAACGTTCAAAGCTGGGTCCTGAAACCTGATGTACTCCCCTGGTTTCCTCTGGGGACTGCTCGATCTGCGGACCTCCCTCCTATGGTAGAGTTCTGCCGGTCCGGAACGGGAGTCTCCCCTCTCGGCTATGACACATTATTGCATTTAAATGATAGCAGTAGGGGGTTTTCTGGGACCCCCGACAAAACAATCTGGCCCTGGAGACTTTGTTCGAAGCTGAAAAATTCTATGTAGAGCCCTCTCAGGACAGTGCCTGACCTCAAGATGTCGTCTGGACTTGGCTCGGACTGTAATTTCTCACCTCTCCAACTCTGCTGCTCTATTAGGACATTCTCTGATTACACCTGACCACTATCCAGATAGCGGAGTCCGAGTGTAATGCTAAGCTTTGTATGCTGTTTTCTTCATGCTTTGTTCTCTTTAGAATATGGAACTTACTCCCTATGATTTTCTGTTGGTAGGAATGACGTCCTGCCGGGATTCCTGGCAGTTGAGCCTGTGCTTTCTGTGGATGAGGTTTAATAAATCATACCTCGTTAAACTTTAATATTTTTCTTAATTTATTCAAGTGGTAAACACCACACCGAGCATTCTGGCCAATGCTCGGTGGAGCTGCCTTGACAGCTATTGAGGATATTGGCCCTGGTTAATCCTGCCGGCAGTCACCTACCCAGCCGAACACTGGACACAGTTTCTCCCTGTCTCCCTGTTCTGTCTCCTTCTTCCCCCTCCCTTGATGAATTTTCTTAACATTGTTTTTTTATCCTATGTTTGTCCATGCTCTCCGATCCTCATGTAAATCGCTCTGATACCTCCGGGTCTAGCCAGCGCTATATAAAACTCATTAAATAAATAAATACATTTATAAATCTGGTAGCTAGCACCTCTTCCTGGGTGATGGAGTGGTCATCCACATGGATATAAATGAGGCCCTTATTTTAGTGTTGATACTGTAGAGAGACATGAAAGCGTAGGAGACAGAGAACTTAAGGTGAGGAAACTGAAGCCCTTTTATATTCTGGTACTTGATACACAGCAGAAAACGGCTCTAAACAGTTACAAGGAGTTCCACATACATCTGGTGTAGGTCACGAATGTACTATTTCCCCCCACAATCAAGATGCATATATTCTGTTTCAAGCTATGAGTTTTTTCTTACATATGATAAATGGCATCACAAATGGTGTGAATGGATGAAAATATTGTGGAATAACAGCATGAAGTGTTATATAAAGGAATGATTCAGTTGGGTTATGAATATCGAAGATTACTCATTTGGGCAGGATGGATCAAGAATGGTAACATTTTGTTATCTTGCATTACAATTACCGAGATTGCTCACTAGAACATTATTGCAAAATTGATATCATATGTGTATGAGTGGTATGACTTGTCTTAATTTAATTCACTATGAGATGCAGTGAGAATTACCCACAGATGCAGTATGGATAATCTCATATTGTAAACTGCTTAGCTTAATCAGGAACCAGTTGACAATATGTGTTGCAGACGATTCCACTATGATAAGCTGCACACTTATGTAGTTCACCAAATAACTTTGCCAGAATGCAAAGATTGAAGTACGACTTAACACACAATGTACTCTCATCTAAATATGTGACTTTGTAATGGTCGGTGATAAGACATGTATTGCCTTTGTAGTTGTTTTCTTTGATGTCACATGAATTAACTTTGCATAAAAATTGTAGAAATACTATGCCCCACAGCTATAGTTTGTCTTGAGAAAGACATATATGGGTCCAAATACATATATTGTGACCATGTCCTAATTAAAATCTTTTAACCGCACTTTCCAAGGAGTGACACATTTTTCCTTTGATGACAAAAGAAGTATTTAAATTATGTGTGCGAGTGTGAAAAATGTAGAAAATAAATAACAAATGATTGTAGTGTTCCAAAAATTTATGAAATGTTATTTTATGAGTATTTATAAAACACACTATCACCCAGAGGGTATGATGGTGCTTAATTAATTAATTACTAACAAAACTAAGAAATAATAACTTAATTAAATATACAGTACAATTTAAACCTTTATTAAACATGTAATAATAAATTAATGGTATCAAACTTATAAATATTTAAGAAAACACACCACTTATTAAGTAATATTAAAAATGAAAAGAAGGGTGTGATTTTTAAATTATTGTTTAAAAATTAATATTTATATATTAAATTCATATATTTGAATTAATGAATCATTTAATAAACATTTAATTTGATGATAACTGTGCTGTAACATTTTCTTAGCTTTAGGTTAAAAATATATATTTAAAATGTATTTACATGTTACTGTAAATTAAATATTACACATTAACATAATAATAAATTTTAATGATCTTCTCTATACATTCATATAAGAAGCTCTCCGCCACAGTGGCAGAGATCTCAACCTACGTATGCAAGTAGTAACTTTACACTTGTAAATCCTGCTGTAGAAGGCTCCTGCCCCCTGATCCGAGGCAACTGAGTCATGTAAATCTACACTTAGGTGTACATCTACACTGTGAAATGGTGAACAGCAAAAAAGTATAGTGTTACAACTAGGGGGTCGATTCCGATTCGGGAAACAAACCATCCGTACGATTTGTATCCGGAGCCCTCTCCGTACGAATCATACCCGTCCGTCCGAGTCGCGAAGTAGGATCCGTATTCCGTGAATTCGTCCGAATCGTCGCGATCCGTACGTATTGCAAGGCTGAAACCGTGAACCGTACGACTTGTACACATACTGTATGACTCGTACACATGCCGTACGACCCGACGAGTACGATCCGGATCGGGGTATGAGGACGCGATTCGTACGGTCCACGTCAGGTAAGGGCGAGTCGTACGGAAAAGCACACATACACACCGTACGGTCCGTACCCCCCACGATCGGTGTACGAGCCGTACCCCCATCGTACAATGGGGGTATGGCTCGTACACCGATCGTACAATGGCGGTACGGCTCGTACACCGATCATACAATGGGGGTACGGCTCGTACACCGATCGTACAATGGGGGTACGGCTCATACACCAATCGTACAATGGGGGTACGGCTCGTGATTGGGGACAGAAATGCTTATCGGTCCCCAATCAAAGGTTGGGAAGTATTAAATGTAATAAGGCAACCCAATGTTATCTTATGCGACAAATAGGTCTCACAGTAGTTAAAAACGACTTTTGGAATGTTTTACTACCAGACATGTCAAACTTAAAATTACATGTCCAACCTTTTAATTACAATAAAGCCTGCCTTTAGCGCTATGTAGGGCCTACATTAATGGTGACGTATATGCAATAGAAGGGGGTGTAAGGCTGGGCAAGGGGGTTATATTGCCAAGCTGAATTAGCAGTTTAAACCTGCATTCGGGCTTCAATGGCAGGCCTGGTACATGTTTTGAGGTGCTACTTAAGTGGGTGGCACAATACATGTTGCAGGTCACTAGTAGCCTCCAATTTACAGTCCTTGGGTATATGGTGTATCACTCTACAATTGACTTAGAAGTAAATAATATTTGCAATTCAGGTGTAAACCGATTTTACCATGTTTAGGGGAAGAGCACAAGCACTTTATCACTGGTTAGCAATGGTAAAGTGCACAGAGTCCTAACGCTAACAAAAACACATTTCAGCGGAAAAATGGAGGGAAATAGACAAATGTTTGGGGATGACTTTGCAGAGAGGAGCATGTCCAGCAATATGTACCATAGAAAAAAATGCAGGGGTTCAAAAAGCTTTTAGCCTCTAGCCAAGAAGTGTGTCAAAAGCAAATTATTCCTATGTACTCACTATAATATGTTGTGACTTTAACTGCAAAATCGGTGAACTAGGAATAAACAAGGAGTCAACAGTCAAGTTGAAATCAGCATTGGGGTTTCCGATCATAAGCCATACCTTTTCAAAGACTGATGCAATCGGCAGGTCATTTTCTCTATTCTGCTCCAATGAGGGCTTGATATCAGCACAAAACTCTTTTGAAAATGATTTTCAGAGCATACAGACATAAAATGCTTGAAGTGCCTGTTGGACTTGGCCCGTTTTGCATGGTCATCCCTGAACTCTTTGCCTTCCTCCTATATTTTTTCTGACCCATTTTTGTTGGTTTTATCACTGCTGATCAGTGCTAAAGTGCATATGCTGTCCTTATTGTAAAATGATGTGTAAATTAGTGATTTCATGATTGGCTGATTTGGTTTACTGGTCAGACCCTAGTACAGTCCACTGAGTGTGCCCAGGGCTTGTAAACTAAATCTTGCTAGTGGACTTGCAGCACTGGTTGTGCCACCCACAGAAGCAGCCTGTAAAAGTGTTTCTCGGGTCTGCCATTGCAGAGTCTGTGTGCAGTCTGGTACTGCCATGTTGACTGGGCAAGTGCACCCACTTGCCAGACCCTAAACCTTCCCTTTTCTTCATATCAGACACCCCTATGGTAGGCCCACGGGCAGAGTGCATAGTAAGTTTAAGCAGGACAAGCCCTGATTTGGGTGGCATGTCCTAATAGTGAATTACAGCCATCCTCGTTTTTCATTATTGCAAGGCTACCTATTCCCATAGGCCAGAATGGACAGTTAGATTATTACATGTTATAATCCTAACTGACTCAGGAAACTAGGTAGAAATTCGAGTTTAGTATGCCTGAACTCAGAATGATAAAAATGCATCTTTTAGTGGAGTTGGTTTTAACATCCTGTGTTTGAAAATACCACTTTTAGAAAGTAGGTATTTTCTTGTCTATAACTTTCCAAGCCTGCCTCTGCTAGGTTGGGTATTCCTTGTCTGGAGTTTGAATGACAGGGGCTGTGGGGTTCCAGGAGACAGGGTGAGTTATCCCGTTGGTGACTAGAGAGATCTGCATCTAGATGAGAGGGAGGAGTTGCACCCGAGACCTGAATAGGACTGGGCCTTCCCTCCACAATGCCGGCTCCACCTCCTGCAGTGTGCCTGATGTCTCTGCCCTGCACTGTGAAAGGAAAGAAGAAGCCATGTAAACAGAGTGCTCCAGGACTGACCAGAACTGGTTTGGGCTAGGCAAAGGCCTCTCTGCCTTCAGAGAACAAAGAGAAACTGTGTATAAAAGAGGGGACCCAAACCCAGAGAATTAGATCCCTTTTGGAAAACAAGAAAAAATCTTTGCTGAGGAGTGGACCAGAGAGACTGAGGAGAGACTATCCCTAAGCTGAAGTGCTGCTTGGGGGATTGGCCTGCAGTGATTGCCTGACTGCTAAAGAAAGGAGAAAGGAACTTTGTGTGCTTTATTCAACTTGTGAATGATCTCCAAGGGCTTGAGAAAAGAGCTTGCCTCCTGCTGAAATCTCAGGGACAAAGAAAAACCAAAGGTGGTGATGGACGGAGCGTTGACAATACAAACACTCACCCCCAGTCAACTGATCTGGGTTTAATCCATCACCGTTCTTCAGCTCACTCCGCCACCCCAGTTCAGACATGGCCATATGCAAATCAGTCTGACCCTGTGCCTCATGGGAACAGTCCAGCCCGAACTGCCAAGCCATGTCTTCCCTGGACCGGAATCAAGCTTCCCAGGACCGGTTTCTGGCATTACAGCCGTCTTCAGCCGGGCTTGCTTGACTCCAGTGGCAAAGTGAGCAAGGGACTCACGTCTGGGCATACCCTGCCAACTTAGGGCGAACAAAGAAAAACCAAAGGTGGTTATAGACGGAGCGTTGACAATACAAACACTCACCCCCAGTCAACTGATCTGGGTTTAATCCATCACCGTTCTTTAGCTCACTCCGCCACCCCAGTTCAGACATGGCCATATGCAAATCAGTCTGACCCTGTGCCTCATGGAAACAGTCCAGCCCGAACTGCCAAGCCATGGGACAACAGACTTCAACCACCAGCTCCCCAAGAGTTCTTTGGAAGTGCCTGCAGCTGTTTTGGGCCTTCTGAGGGACTGTGTGTCGCAAGGAGCTGGAAGCGCGACTTACGAAGAAGAAGCGTGACGTCGTCGTAGCTGCTGCCGTCGCATCACGGAGATGTCGCCGCTGTAGCTGTCGTATTGCACCGCATCACAAGAAACGTCTCGCAACCTCGAAGAAGCGTGTCGCCGTCGTAGCCGCTGCCGTTGCATCACTGAGCAAGCGTGTCGCCACTGTAGCTGTCGCATTGCACCACAGAAGCGCCACGCATCCACGGAGAAGCGTGCCACCGTCGCAGCCACTGTCATTGCATCACTGAACAAGGGTGTCACCGCTGCAGTTGTGGCATCGAGCGGAAGCGTCTCGCATCATCAGAGAAGAGTGTCGCCGCCAAAGCCGCTGTCATCGCATCACGGAACAGGGGTGTCACTGCTGCAGCTGTCGCATTGAGTCGAGACATCTTGTAACATCTGAGGAGCGTGCCGCATCAAGAAAAATATGCCATCTTTGTTTCTTTGCACCAGATCTTCAACGCATCACCCTCGTTGCTTGTTAGGAACTACTGCATCACCCTCCCTGCAACACTTTCGTTGTAGAAGCGTTACACATGTTAAGGTACATTGACTCAAAGTGCTGCATCTTTAGATCTAATGAGAGCTAAGCTAATTCTACCATGTTTAACACAGTATTGTGGATTTTTGTTGTCTGTGGTCTTGTTTTAAATCTATATAAATAATACTTATTTTTAATATACAACTTGTGTGGTGTCCATCTGTAGTGTTGTCACTGGATTACTGTATGTGTTCACAAATGTTTTACCCACTGCCTTTGAGATAAGCCTGTCTGCTTGTGACAAGCTACCAAGGGGGTGAGCAGGGGTTATTTTAGGAGTGTACCCCCTTACCCTGACTAGAGGCAAGGGTCCCTACCTGTGCCAACTAGAAACCCCCAAATCTAACAGTGCCCAATCCGTTATTGATTATATCTTGCGAAAGACAGCAGATTGGGATAACTTCGACAACTTGTGCCTGCAACGACCTTGTTGACCACACAATTCTTTTTTTAACTTTATTTATCGTTTTAAATAACAAATACATGCAAGGACCGGCTCGACAACAACGCACACAACTGCAAGGAACTCTTCAGCATCGTAAAAGAGCTCTCCAACCCCAACGCCGGAAACAACGACATCACCCCGTCGCAAGACCTCTGCAACTCCCTCGCCTCCTTCTTCCACAACAAGATCGCGGACATACACAACAGCTTCAGCATTCAACCATCGCACACAACGACCGCAGCAACGCCGCCCACCACCACTCTCCGCACCTGGACTCCGATCAGCACCGAAGACACCATCCGCACAATGAACTCCATCCACTCCGGATCTCCAACCGACCCCTGCCCTCACCACGTCTTCAACAAGGCCGACGCGGTCATCGCACCCCACCTGCGGGACATTATCAACACCTCCTTCGACACCGCCACCTTCCCGGAGAGCTGGAAGCACGCCGAACTCAGCGCTCTCCTCAAGAAACCCACAGCGGACCCCACCGAACTCAAGAACTACCGTCCCATCTCGCTCCTCCCGTTCCCAGCCAAAGTCATCGAAAAGACCGTCAACAAACAGCTGGCCGCCTTCCTCGAGACGAATGGATCCCTCGACCCCTCACAGTCTGGCTTCCGAGCCAACCACAGCACCGAGACCGCCCTCATCGCGGCCACCGACGACATCCGGACCCTGATGGACAACGGAGAAACAGCGGCCCTCATCCTCCTTGACCTCTCCGCGGCGTTCGACACTGTCTGCCACCGCACCCTAGTACAGCGCCTCGGCAACATCGGAATCCAGGAGAAGGCACTGGAATGGATCACCTCCTTCCTCGACGGAAGAACACAGAGAGTCCGCCTACCACCGTACAAGTCAGAGGCCACCGAAGTCATCTGCGGCGTCCCCCAAGGGTCCTCGCTGAGTCCCACCCTCTTCAACGTCTACATGAGCCCCCTCGCGGCCATCGCACGCAAACACAACCTCAGCATAATCTCCTACGCCGACGACACCCAGCTGATCCTCTCCCTGACCAACAACCCCGCAACCGCCAGAACCAACCTGCACGAAGGAATGAGAGACGTAGCCGAGTGGATGACGACCAGCCGCCTGAAACTGAACTCGGACAAGACGGAGGTCCTCATCCTGGGCTCCTCGCCCTCCGCCTGGGACGACTCCTGGTGGCCCCCCGCCCTGGGCACCGCACCCAAACCGACTGACCACGCACGGAACCTGGGCTTCATCCTGGACTCCTCCCTCTCCATGACCAGACAAGTCAACGCCGTCTCCTCATCATGCTTCAACATCGTACGCATGCTACGGAAGATCTTTTGGTGGATCCCCACCGAGACCAGGAAGACCGTCACCCAGGCCCTCGTCACCAGCCGACTGGACTACGGCAACGCTCTCTACGCCGGAACCACCGCCAAGCTCCAGAAGAGACTCCAGCGGGTCCAGAACGCCTCAGCCAGACTCATCCTCGACCTCCCACGAAACAGCCACATCTCCGGACATCTGAGAGACCTGCACTGGCTCCCCGTCAAGAAAAGAATCACATTCCGTCTCCTCACCCACGCACACAAAGCCCTACACGACCAAGGCCCGAGCTACCTCAACAACCGAATCGACTTCTACGCTCCCAAGCGCCACCTCAGATCAACCAGCCTCGCCCTCGCCGCAGTCCCCTGCATCCGAAGAGCGACAACAGGAGGAAGGTCCTTCTCCCACCTGGCCGCCAAGACCTGGAACTCCCTCCCGACGGACCTGCGCCTGACCCAAGACCACTTCGCCTTCAGGAAGAAGCTCAAGACCTGGCTGTTCGAGCAGTAACGGCACCCCCCCCCCCAGCGCCTTGAGACCCTACGGGTGAGTAGTGCGCTCTAAAAATGTCGTGATTGATTGAATGAAGTCAAGAGCTAAAAATATGAAACAACATTTACATTTGTGGTACAACAAGTTACCAAGAAAGAAAATGATGTTTTTAAAAAGAGATATAAAATTATAAAGACGAGGTACACTTCAAAGGTAGCTACAGCGCAGTGGGCAGCACAGAGCAGAACAGGAGAATGTCTTATACAGCATTTGATAAATAGCATATTTTTAACCTGTTGTTTCATCATCTGTAGAGAAATCCATAGACAACAAATAGTCCCAGAGTGGTTGCCAGATATCCTTAGGCCTGGAAGGAATTGGTTGCAGAGAAGTGTACAATTTAGTGTTAATATCAGAATAAGACGGATCTTTCAGCCAGGTTGCCACCATTGGAGGCGTGCGGGCACCCCAGTGAAGCGAGATTTGCCATTTGGCTAGAAGTAAGGTAATAGCAGTAAAAAGACGTAATCCTAATGGTAATGACTTATCGCACCCCAATAAATCAGGGAGTCAGATGCAAGAGGTCTTCTAACCATGAAAGACGGAATAGATGTCCCCCCAAAAGGATGCCATCACCCCACAGGTCCATGCCAATTGAAGGAAATCCGCAAGGTCCGCCTGGCATTTAGGGCAGTAGTGGGATCTAGTAGGGTCGAATTTCGCCAGTGCATCGGGGTAGCGTAGGCCCTGTGGAGATACTTATAATGCAGCGGTTTAGTTGACCAAACACTACTTAATCCTAATCGTAAACCAGAGACACAGGAGGATCTTTGCCTTGTTTAGAGGAGGTTGTTTACTGCAAAATATAACCTTGAGAAGAAGAAAGAAATCAAACTCCTGTAAATGCCTTTGCAATTTTAGAGAGGTCCTGAAACACTTTGGGGCCTATTCTGATGCGGGTTGGAAATACTTCCCTACCGAATCGGGTTGGAAATGGTTCCCAACCCATTCGGATCGGGAGAGTCCGACCGACCAAGTACGATGCATCCGATGCTTCCAGATACGATTTGGTTGGACTCCCATTGACTTCAATGGGAGCACATATTCCTAAGCGCATCATAATTGGGCTCTGGGTCGCTCTGATCCTATTTGGAAGGAGCAAATGCCATTAGGAGACCTTCCTAATTGCATCAGAATCAGGCCCTGGGTGGGAATGCTTTCCAACCCGCATCAGAATCGGGCCCTTAGTAGTGAGGAAAGTCCACTCAGGGATGTTGTAATTCAGGATGCCCCACCAGGAGCTGCCTGTCAGCTGCTCAGCCAATGACCAACTGTCACACTGCCTCTCTCAGTTCCAACATTCCGAGGCATCATCAGACTCCAACATTCTAATGAGTCAGAGCACAGGCACTGGCTGAGCATGGCTAGTAAATCGCCTTACAATATAAATGCAGGATACTACATATCCCCATTTGTTCTAACAGAAGCATAAAAACAATATGTGAATAACAAATAGCAAGAGAGAACCAAGGAAGAGATAACAAGGAAGAACAGCCGAGAAGCAGAAACAACGTCAAGGAAGGGAGTAAGAAAGGCAGCACGAAGAGAGAGGTAGAAGAAAACGACGAGGAAGGAGATGAGGAGGAAGAGAAGGGTTAAGCTGAAACCAATAGACATGACACAAGCTCACGGACATAGAAAAGGTGAGAGGAAAAACCAAGAAACCAGAAGGAGGAAACAACAAGGGGCAGAAGGACAAAGACGCACCAGAGACTAACCCCCGAATGCACCCACTGGCCAGGCGGGCAGGAAGGAAAGAAAGAACAAGGCATGACGCAAAACGGACACCAGCCTCCACACATACACAGGAAGGAGGGACTAACGGATTTCCTCCTGAACAGGAGAGGAAAAGAATGAAAATGTGAATGAGGAAAGGCTAGAGACAAAAGACGACAACAAGCAGTGTAGATCCTGAAACCAAGGATGACAATGAGAATGACACCACAAGGAAATCTGGACGAAAAGAAAACAGAGAAGAGGCAAAGTAGATACATACTGTAACGAATACTTCCCCCTATTTTCAATAAACAATGACAATACGATGTAAGGGTAACATTGAGTCATAAAAAACAGCACAATTACAGAATGTAAATAGAAAATATCAGCCAAAGGGACTAAAACCCATGACCGTCCTCTACTCTTGTGTAGGAGTGTGAGTAGACTGTGAATAGGACTGTGACCCATAGTGTATAAGCCCGTGAAAGGCCAACCCCGCGTAGAGGTACAGAGCACAGCAGAAATGGGTCGAAAAACCAAAAGACGCACCCTGTGTGAGGGTAGAAATGTACATGTAAATGGGACTGTGACCCATGCAATGGTGCCCTGTGTAAGGGTAAAAACCATGTGTGACCTATGTAGGCAAGTGTATATGGGAAAATGGGGTTAGTACCCATTCCCATCCCTGTTTAGCGAATATTACAGCGTTAAACGTATGCATGTAAAATGAACCCAGCCAGGTAAGTACCCGAGGTCCAAAAGCGTAGGGTGAAGCTGATCTAGGCAAGAGTATGTAAGGCAATGGGTTATATCCCCATTGCCCTCCCTGGGTAGGGAGATGAAAAGTGTAAAAATAGTACACCCTAGGAATGCTCAATAAACCTCAATAGTGAGTGCCCAAAGTCCAAGATTGCAATAATGTAGCCCAAGAAGGCGAGATTGTAGAGTACAAAACATTGAACCCAGCAGGTTTGTAGCCATAATAAATGAATGTGAAATCCACACTATAATCCCATGTAGGATAAGGTGGAAGATGGACATTTCCATAAGAATGTACCCCTAATCAAACCCAATAAACATTATGGTGAATTCACAGCAAATAACGAATAGGATATGTAAATGAAGACCTGAGGCTGAGTACATAAGTTTGTGAAAAAAACGTTCTTTAAAGGGCTGACAGAAAACTGCCACACCCAGGAGAAATGTCAACAGGAAATACAACCGTGTAGAAACTGGTATTCCTCGGCGTGGACAGCAAGCCCAAGAGTGAAGTCAAGAATGGAAATATGAGTCTGGTTTCAGTGGCAAGATAAACTTACATTTTTCTTTTTTCTTGTGTTCATGTCAGTTAAAATGTAGTGTCCGTCATTAATGTTAACGTCCTTCAGTAAACATAGATACCATCCTTTATGATGACAACCAAAATGTGACTGGTGCATGGTGGTTTTTAAGGGACGAGAAAGAATACTATGAGATCGGACACATATAGGAAGCTACTCTGCATAAAACAGTTAAACAAGCCAGGAGAACAAAACTTTTTTTTCTTAAGTGATCTGTTAGGGCAAGAAGCCAAACTAAGTAGACTATTCTTGAGGAAAAGTTGGGAACTTGGGGTGAATGTCTTGAAAACGAGTGCCGCAAAAGAGCAAACAAATTATTTAAAATAAATGAAGCTGGCACTGCTTCTGTCTTTGTATACTGGTTCTGATGGAAAAGGAAGCTTGCAATGCTCCTTTCCATGTGGTACATTTTCTAAATGTCTTACTGAAGCTTGACAAAAAAGTTAATTACACAAAAAGCATTTGTTAATGCTAGTTCCATGAAGACATTTGTAGTTATATCTGCATCAGAGGTTCCACATCCTTGATTTCACTGTTTAATGCTATGATTCCATCATTTGCATCACCTCTCTTGCAAGGAAATCATTCAATGATAGTGAAGTAATTGAAAATTAGATGGAGTAATTGAATCATTATCAGAATGGTACGGCACACTAAATAAACCCTGCTTAGTTAAGATATGTCTATCGAGAATAATAATAACAGATCTGGAATATTAATAGTTAGTGTGATGCATAGCAACATTAATGTGCTTTTGTATGTATAAATCCAAGTAATTACTTAAAAGCATAAAAATAAACATTTTAAATTGCTTTACACTGTGCTTGACAGCTTATGTTTGGTTTTAATGTGAGACCTTCAAAAACAGTAAATATTGGGTTTAAATATGTTTTTGCACATTATCCTTGTATCTGGGTAATTTGTTTTTTAATTACAGCAATATAACTGCGATAAAAGCCAACAGACCCTGTTGACTTATTTTTAAATCATACACGCATCAGTGATAGATTCTTTAGGAAGAAAAAAACACCTAATTCAGCAACTTAATAAAGTTAAACTTTTTGAAAAATAAAAGCATCCGGTATTCGCCGTATTAAACACATATTTATGTGTTAAAATAAATGATATTTAACTCCAGATATACATATTTTTCAGTTGTATAAATATTGAACATTGTAGATTTGAAGCTCTGAATAGGAAATCTATACTGCCAAAATATACTCACCCTCTGAATAGTTTGGTCGTTGATCGTTCTGTTACGGAATAATGGTAGCACGATATTGAAAACTAGTTATTCTGATATAAAATGACCCTAGCACAACGTTTGATTTTAAACACTCGGGCTGGTCAGGAGGCCTCAAGTCAAGATACCTTCTTTTTACTTTGCTTTTTTCTCTTCACGAAAAATCAGCAGGGCAGCTTGCATGGTTAAATCGATGAATCAGAATTTGCTTTGTATCTTGTGGTGGCTTATTTGTGGGTGGTTAGTTGTGGGGGTGGTCACTCACACTTAAAGGGTTGAACACCTGCAGAAGATGCATGTTTGCTATCTTGAAAGCTCGTGGGTATGGAGTCCGATTTTAAAAAAAATGTCCCATCACTCTACCATCTCCTAGATATTATAATCCTTTATACCGCCAATACTGCTCATGAAAGTCCATGCAGCGAATGTGATCCAACCCCCATAGAACTGACTCACCCTGTGGCCCCCAGCATACAAGCGTTGGCAGATGAGTGTGTCAAGTTCCCCCAAGCGCTTCTAGGTGGCCCTTAGTGGGCTGTCCTCTTCAACCTACAGTGCCTGTAAACGTTAACAGCAGCTATTTATCTGCCCTTTCAATAAACCACTTTAAAGCAGTGGCGCTGCTGGACCTAAGGGCAGTTATTTCTGCACTAGTGAGAGACTCAATAAGAGGGTGTATCAGGTCACAGTTGCCATCTCTGCCTTAAAGTGGTAGTTGTTCTTTTTTACTATGCCTGGAAACTGCGAGTTCTGCTACACTTTGAACCCAGTTTGGCCCTTGTGGGCTCTTTTGCTGTTTGTCCTCGGCATACGTCGACCTTCACTTTAGGCCCCCATTATTGCTGTGACCTAGAAGATTTGCTAATTCCTCAGAGCACTCTTCTTTACCTTTTGACCTCTGGAATACTTACACTTTCATCTCGACTATGGCGCTTGTTTTTCTACCTTACCTACTACCCCTCTTAGCTCTGTTTCCCCGAAGACTGGTGACCTGGAGTTTGAGAAGTTTTGAATCTAGGCTTCAGTGGCTTTTGGGAGGAAATGGACTGTCAACAAGAGTTCCATTTGGTCCTAGTTAGTCGTGACAGTACTGTCTGACTAATGCAGTCAGTTTTGTTTCTTTAGGTGTCCAAAATGGCTGCCAACATTTAGAACCTTTTGGATGGCATGAGCAATCTTTGATGTCCTTCCTTTGTCAGGTAGTCATTTATAGAGGATTGAACTTTAAATCCACCCGCGGTTTAGTGGCTAGGAGTCCAGTTTTCGCACTAAACTCTGTACATACCACAGATGAAATATCAATCGAAAGACGTCCAAGCTAGAGAACGGTCATGGTTACAATAGGCAGATGTATAGAGAAAGCTCACTTATAAAAAAAAAAAAAAAATGCTATTCTGCATATCCAATATCATGCAATGAAACAACACCCTCATTTATCAACTGCAAATATTTCTGTCCAACTGCTACACTACAGCGCACTAGCACAAAAGCAGCTATCAGTAATATTGTATGAGGGGGAAGAGAACACAGCTCTTAGGTATTTATTTAAACATGGCATTTAGTGTTTGTGTACGAATCTTTTTAGAACTTGCACATGCCACAAGGTAAGAAGAAAAAGAAACAGCGCATTTAACGTTTTGTCCAATTGTTATTTCATGGTTCCCAAGAGCTTGTAATTCTCGTGACAGATTTAACGTTAAGCAAGGAGTACACAACCTCCCTAAAAAATAACCTTCACGTTCTATTATTTTCATAATAATACAGATCTGAATGCTTGCATTTAAAAACAAAACTGATAATGGTGCAAGAATGTTCCCAGTACTGCAAAGCCTTTGTGTGGCGTTATCTTATGTCTGCAGCTGCTCAAAAAAGTCAAGGTCTTAATGTGCTCCATTCAGTAATTTATATTTTTAGACAGATAATATTACAGTTTGCTGTACGGAGGAGTAGTTTATGAATCATTTCAAAATTGTTGAAATGAATACATCCTTTTTTCCCAATCCCAGATTTAGCGTGTGTTGCTTTCCTATCAAAAAGAACCCAGAAAATACAATGGCATAAATCGAGTAAACTTTTTTAAAAGCTGGTTATGAGATCAAACTCTGAACATTTTTACATTAAATGGACGTGATCGTGAAATATTAAAGGGGAATTAAAATCACATCCTTCAATCTATTAAAAGATTCACTTTAATTAACCTCACCATTATTTTTCCTACCCTCTTTAAATGTAGGCATTTTATTTTGAAATGTGTCTTAATACTTTAAGGAGCAAAGTCATCCTGCCCTCCTTTTTTCAACAGTGAGTCTGCTGATGATGCAGAACACAGAAGCTGATTAAGAAGCATATTCACAAAGTTTAACCTAGAGGCAGAAAATTCAGCACTGAAATAATTAAACTTAGGCCTTGGCCACTCAATACAATTCTGCAACTCTGAACAGAACCTCATTGCTAGTAATGTGAGTATGTCTCTCCACCCTTTAATGTGAGGAGGTGGGGTGCATGTAGAACTAAAAATGGGGGCATTATTTCTTTTTTACTGTCCCTCACTGCCAATCTGTGCCTGGTGGTGACAGAATGTAAAAAACAAACTATATGTTTGTCCATCCTAATTGGGCGGTGTTACAACTGGGGGTCCCAAGTTGGCAATAGTTTGCACCTTTGTCCAAATAGGCACCCTTCCTTCTAGTCAGGATAAGGGGGATACACTCCTAATATTACCCCTGCTCACCCCGTTGGTAGCTTGGCACAAGCAGTCAGGCTTATCTCAGAGGCAGTGTGTAAAGCATTTGCACATAACCAACAGTAATACAATGAAAATACTACAAAAGGACACCACATCCAGTTTTGGAAAACTAACCAAGATTTTATATGACCAAAAACTAGAAAAAACCATCATACAGTTCTCAGAAATAGCAATACTCAAAAATAGACTTGAACTACAGTTCCTTGAAGTCGATAGCTCTGCCCAGGGCTATCACGACATCGTTAACAATTAATTCAACCAGTTCTGGCTAACCGCGACATCGTGGGCCAGATATAGTGTTGGAAAGATCCGCAAAATAGTACCTTTAGAAATGCAGGGTGTCGGTGACCTCTCAGTGAGCTCCGAAGAGCCGGCATCCGCAGGCATCGGTTCTGGAGGTCATTGGAGGAGTTGTCAGGCCCTTGAAGTCACATGCGTTGCAGGTCAAACTCTACGCTGCTGAAGTCGGGAGCGCCGGCAACTATAGACGTCGGGGCTGCGGTGTAGGCAGCGGCTCGCGGCAGTCACCCAGAGGTCTGCTTGCAGGCCCTCTAGCAGCATTTGGTTTACAGGCCCTGGCACTCTCACTGCACTTTAATAGGGATTTCCCATTAAATCAAATATGCCATTCATGAAAACACCAATCCATAATACAAGTTACACAGAGAGCAAATGCACTTTAGCACTGAATAGCAGTGGTAAAGTGGCCAGAGTCTTAAAACCAACAAAAAGAGGGTCAAAAACAGGAGGCCAAAAAGCAAAATGTCTGGGGGTAAACCCGCTGAAAAAGCCAAGTCTAACAGGAGTACATCCTTGATGCCCCTTTCTCCATCGGAGAAGTTTCGTTATGGCATAAACAAAGTAGTCTCCATCATGGCTAGACTGAACGTCCACCCACGTATAAATCTGGCAGACGGACCACTATGTTGGCAGGGAGGGATTTCCATTGCCATTGTGACGGAGTTCCCTTCCTAGCAACATTATAATTTGGGCTTAAAGAGTCTTTGAGTTTCTCTATTGAATACTGTTAAGTGAGGTTATTTTTTATAATTCATTAACAATGTCCATATTTAACATTTTATAATGTGGTTTATATTGGTTTCTACTTTGGCTACAGTCCAACAGCTATTTCGATTTTTATTTTGTTTTGCAATTGCTTTACATGTTCATAATGGGATTTGTCTTCAATGTTTATGGTTATCAGATCCTATTTTACATTCCAATTTAGTTTTCATTTTATGTATTTTGATTTTTGACTTTTTTTATATCTGGGAGAAAGTACCCCCATAGTACTTATTAAGCATATTACAAATCATCAAGGAGTTCTGTGACAATTGGGAGGAACGATGCCGAAAGCGAAGCTCCTGTAGAAGGTATTCAAACTCCAGGGTGACTTGCAATATCCTTAAGATATGGCATGCTTTACTTTATCATAGTACATGATTCCACCCTCTCCCTTCATATAAACCATATAATTACTTGGTGTGTTGCTATTTCACATGAAGATAGGATGCTTGCAAACGTGAAAAAAGAAAAGAATATCTAGTGCAAAGATAAACACACCAAAAACATGTATATGTCTGTTGCAAATAGATATTACAATCGGTTTATTATGTCAGATTTTTTAAAATGCTGCAGCCCAGGAGGTGTAAAAACATGCAGTGAGATTCCATGTTTCTTATAATTACATATTGACATAAATATCCTCTTTTTGCTTGATATATTTATTTTGGAAAAATAAAGCAGAAGAAGGAAAAGTCAGTTCTCACTTTGGTGGTTTAAACTGTCATTTTAATTACTCTCCGTGACCTGCCTTTCACTCTGGCTGCTGGCTCAGGCAGTAGGCATTGTGACTTCAGAATTCAACTGTAATAAGTTATTAAAGTTCAGTGGCTACATCATTTCCTTATTACAGGCAACTAGATATTAGAGATCGGTTTTTATACATCGATTACAGGCTCCCATGTATTATATTTGTATAATGTGATTATTATAAGTGTATACAATCTTTAAAGTTATACAGCCTCTTTTTCTTTTATTTCTTCTAATTTTGTTATATGTTGTGCTTTGTGCTGGTCATATTATTTTTTCCCAACCTCCATTGTTCTCTAGGTGTCTCTCTTCAAGGACCTGTAATTGGCCATATGAGGTGCTTAGCTCAGTGCGGGATGTGTGGCTGTGGTTTCTAGTGCTCAGCACCAACACATAATTATCAAAACTGACACTTATGGAAGCCTGCCACATGGAGACGCTGTCATTTTTTTATTTTGAAACAAGCTCATCAACAGCTCCTGTATAATTCAATATAATACAATAAAATAGACTAATAATTGCCTCTCAAGCCATTGTTATAACTTTGAGCGGCCTGGAATAGTCACACTTGTAGGATTGCCTTCAACGGCGAGCCGGCCAAGCCAACCAGGTTTGTCCTGCTAGAAGCTCCATAGCACCCACTTCCAGAGATTGACAGGGACTAGATAAAATCTGAAGCCAGCGAACCCTCACCGGATCCAACTACATGAGGAGCATTGAGAGACCCCACGAGAAAAAGCTCCAGAAAAGTTTCTAAGTCCGCTTGTAGAGAAGTCAACCAGGAGCGACCACGAGAGCCAAGCCGCCTGCCTTCCATTGCATGTGGGCCTGGATTCCTGGTTTGGCCTGCTGAAGCAAACTTGAAATATTTTCTAAGTCCACTCCAGGGAAGTCAAGCCGGCGAACCCTCACCGAATCCGGACTGGCTGGGAGCTTCAAGGGGCCTCAAGAGAAAAAGGTCCAGAAAAGTACCTAAGTGTAAATGTAGAAACTGAGACCGGTACCTGCCGGGGGCTGTAGCTGCTCAGGGCTCCATCGCGCCCGGCCTGAAACTTTGACTTTGCCACGGTCTCTCGCAAGCAGGTATCACAATATGGTGCTTTAATCTTCAAAGTGCTATATTTTATTAAATCTTTAAAAATTCATATCTCCAGTTCCCCACATTGGATATTTTTTTGTTTTGGTTTCATTTTAAAAATACAAATATTTCCTATTTCTATAAATTGGTGTTGGATTTTTATTATGTGTGGTATCTTAATTATTTACTGAAATGGTGTTTTTAAATGCTTTACACACCTGTCTTTGAAGTTAAGCCTGTCTGCTCGCAGCCACATTACCAAGGGTTGAGCATAGGAATAATTTTCTAGGACCTATGCTGGGTCCTATTATGTGTTAGTGGCCTTATTGCTAGTGGCAGACCTCCATTTTCCCCTACCAATAACCCACTTTCCAACAGTCTGACTATGCACAACACTGTTTTTAACTTTCCCCATGCTCTGAACTGAATAAAGTTGAAGTATGGGCAGTAGGAGGACTTTTTTAAAATTCACTCCACTCGAGCACCCTCACCTTTTCCTTTATTACTGATCACTACTGAAATAACCAGTGGTTCCCTCCAGGTGGAGGAAGCATAAAAATAAACCCAATGATTATGCTGTCACGTATCTGATTAAGGCGGACAATCAAGATATACCGCCCAACGACCTGCTTACGTGAATGAGGGTTTTTTAAGTAATGGTTAGAACTCCCGAACCCTGGTTGCAGGTACAAGGGATCCATTTCCCATTGATATTGACTGACTATTAGGAAGCAGAATGGATCATAGCTCCTTCCTCCTCCCCCATCCTTGATTTCAATATGTAATATTTTTATAACCTATACATTCCTATGTTGCAAGTTACACTATTTAGCAGTAGTAGTATTATGTTCCAATTTTGTGTTCCATACCATACCAAGAAATGAGAAATATTGAGAAATTAGAAATAATCGGGTAATGCAGCATACGTTTAGCTGTTCCAAGCTGTAATGAAGTGAAAACACCACAGAAATAAATCCCAACCCTATTTAATAAAATAGTGAAACATGTAATAAATATTATGAGGCTAGAACAACACAAATCCAATCAGTAGAACCAGAGTTATGGAATTTCAAAGTGTTAGGTATGTTTAGCACCTAAAAGACCAAAGCACCACTTGCGGTAATCTGGTTGTGGTAGATCAGAAGAAAGTCACAAGTTGAGACTGAACAAAATGGGGTGCGAGCTATATAAAGGGACCAGGTTAGTCGTACTGAAAAAGTTACCTTCTCAAAGTCACATGCAAGGAGACCAGAACTTCAGGATTTCTCCTTTTCTTGAAGAGTAGTCAACTCTGATGCTAGCCTAGGGTCCAGGACCAAGAGAGGCACCTCTTGGGGACCAGGGACTCACTCAAGCAGAGGCCAGCAGGGCACATGTAAGTCCAGCTGCAGTAGGTCAGCTGGGCACTTGCAGAGATGTCTCTGAAACTTGAATCTTGTTGTGTCCCTGTAGCTCAGAACAAGAAGTCTGCTGCCCCTTGGAGTCACTCAGAGAGTCTGGGATAAAGAGAGCAGGCCCAGTCTTCCTTCACGGAGAGCAGAGCAGGCCTTAAGCAGCAGGCAGTTCTCTGGGGAACAAAGCAGATCTCAAGCAGCAAGGCAGTACTCTGGAAAACAAGGCAGGCCTCAAGCAGCAGGGCCGTCTTGTAGGGAATAAGGCAAGCCTCAAGCAGCTGGGCAGTTCTCTGGGGAGTAAGACTGTCCTACCTCTATAATATCTGAAGGCCCAGAAGTGTACAGGAGAGTGACTCCATAGGTTCAATATTTATATCTGGTGATTTTTCTAGGCTACCCCCACATCTGGTTCTGGAAAGTTCTGCCTCCCCCTGCTAAGACTCCAAGACGTCTGGTATTACAAAAGAAGGGTGTAACGTTCCTTTGTGTAGGCTAGAGCCAAGCCTTTGAAATATAAGTGGGCCAGAGGACAGCTTGGCCCGCGGCCATCCTGGCAGGATGGCTCATCTTTCCCACACCTAGTTTCCTATTGTTCACTGTCTGGGTCCAATACTCTTTCTTATTGGGGGAGCCATTAAAAGGCCCAGGCAGCTGGAAGCTTTTAGGATGCAGTAAAAGCTCTTAGGCAGGGAAATGCCAACTTCCTAAAAGTGGCATATTCAAAATTGTAATCTAATATATTAATTTATAACTAGGATTTTAAATTACAATTCATTTGGGTCCAAACATGATGTTTCTACCTTTTCCCAGTAAAACATTAGGACTTATTACCTGTAATAAGGAAACCCAATATTTTCCTATAGGAGTTAGGCCTTAAAGTAGTGAACAACTAATTTAGAGTTTTTCAGTACTAGGATATCTAAAACATGTAAACACTTGTCTCACCTTTTACATACACTGCACTCTACCGCCCAGTTGGGGGACTTACCATCACACCAAAGAGCTCCCTCCGACTCACGACCTCCAGCTCGAGCGACAGCCCACCCACCACCGAACACCTCCACTGCCAGATCCAGACCAGACCCAGAAGGACCCTAAGAGGCACCCTCGCCTACAGACCTCCCAGCCCTCAAACTGTGTTCACCATCACCATCTCCAACCTCATTGCGCCCATCGCCATCGGCGCCATTTATTACATGCTCATCGGAGACCTCAACTTCCACCTTGGCAACCTCAGCGACCCCAACTCCACCAGCCTTCTGGACAACCTCACCAACCTTGGACTGAAACAACCCATCACCACCCCCACCCATAAAGCAGGACACATCCTTGACCCCAGCTTTGCAGGAGGTAACAACAACCGCTTCAGCCACATTACACAACACCCCTGGATGGACCACCTCTGTGTACACTTCCACATCGACAAACACACTGTGCCCAAACCTCGGAAGCGTGTTTCCGGTCCAGGGAAGACATGGCTTGGCAGTTCGGGCTGGACTGTTCCCATGAAGCACAGGGTCAGACTGATTTGCATATAGCCATGTCTGAACTGGGGTGGAAGAGTGGGCTAAAGAATGGTGATGGATTAAACCCAGATCTTTTGACTGGGTGTGAGTGTTTGATTGATTCAGATGCTCTGTCCATCACCACCCCCTTTTGTACCGCTTTTGCCCGCCATAATTGTGGCAGGGTATGCTCAGACGTGAGTCCCTTGCTCACTTTGCCACTGGATTCAAGCAAGCCGGGCTGAAGACGGCTGGAATGCCAGAAACCGGTCCTCGGAAGCTTGTTTCCGGTCCAGGGAAGACATGGCTTGGCAGTTCGGGCTGGACTGTTCCCATGAGGCACAGGGTCAGACTGATTTGCCTATAGCCATGTCTGAACTGGGGTGGCAGAGTGGGCTAAAGAACGGTGATGGATTACACCCAGATCTTTTGACTGGGTGTGAGTGTTTGATTGATTCAGATGCTCCGTCCATCACCACCCCCTTTTGTACCGCTTTTGGCCGCCATAAGTGTGGCAGGGTATGCTCAGACCCAAGGCCCTTGCTCACTTTGCCACTGGATTCAAGCAAGCCGAGCTGAAGACGGCTGGAATGCCAGAAACTGGTCCTCTGAAGCTTGTTTCCGGTCCAGGGAAGACATGGCTTGGCAGTTCGGGCTGGACTGTTCCCATGAGGCACAGGGTCAGACTGATTTGCATATAGCCATGTCTGAACTGGGGTGGCAGAGTGGGCTAAAGAACGGTGATGGATTAAACCCAGATCTTTTGACTGGGTGTGAGTGTTTGATTGATTCAGATGCTCCGTCCATCACCACCCCCTTTCTTACCGCTTTTGGCTGCCATAAGTGTGGCAGGGTATGCTCAGACGTGAGTCCCTTGCTCACTTTGCCACTGGATTCAAGCAAGCCGGGCTGAAGACAGCTGGAATGCCAGAAACCGGTCCTCGGAAGCTTGTTTCCGGTCCAGGGAAGACATGGCTTGGCAGTTCGGGCTGGACTGTTCCCATGAGGCACAGGGTCAGACTGATTTGCATATAGCCATGTCTGAACTGGGATGGCAGAGTGGACTAAAGAACGGTGATGGATTAAACCCAGATCTTTTGACTGGGTGTGAGTGTTTGATTGATTCATATGCTCCGTCCATCACCACCCCCTTTTGTACCGCTTTTGGCCGCCATAAGTGTGGCAGGGTATGCTCAGACGTGAGTCCCTTGCTCACTTTGCCACTGGATTCAAGCAAGCCGGGCTGAAGACGGCTGGAATGCCAGAAACACCCCCTTTTGTACCATCTTTGAAACCAGCACCTTTCCCGATGACTGGAAATGCGCAGAAGTCAGGCCCCTACGCAAGAAGCCCTCAGCAGATCTCACGAACCCCTAGAACTACCGACCCATCTCCCTCCTTCCCTTCGCAGCCAAAGTCACAGAGAAGACCGTCAACGTCCAACTAACAAAATTCATGAAAGAAAATGCCATCCTCTACCCCTTCCAGTCCGGTTTCCGCAGCCACCACAGCAGTGAGACCGCTCTACTCGCTGCCACAGATGGCATTCACACCCTCCTTGACCAAGGACACACCGCAGCACTAATCCTTCTTGACCTCTGTGCAGCCTTCGACACTGTCTCCCACCACACACTCACTGCCACACTCCACGACGCCGGCATACAGAGAACCGCCCTCAACTGGCTCTGCTCCTTCCTCACCGGCAGAACCCAAACTGCAGAGTACTCCAAGGATCATTGCTCAGCCTCATGCTTTTCAACATCTACATGGCCCCCCTTGCCGCCATCGTCTGACAGCACGGACACAGCATAGTATCCTATGCCAATGACACCCAGCTCATCCTCTCCCTCACCATGGACCCCCTAACCACCAGCCTCAACTTCCAGGAAGGAATGAAGGATGATGCATCCTGGATGAGCAGCAGCTGCCTGAAGCTCAACTCAGAGAAGACAGAAGTCCTCGTCCTCGAACCCGCCCCCTCTGCATGGGACAACACCTGGTGGACCACTGCTCTCGGCAGTCCCCTAGCCTCATGACCCATACCAGAAACCTATACATCATACTCAACTCCCCCCTCTCCAGACCAGAGAGGTTAACGCTGTCTCCTGCACCTGCTTCAACACCCTCCGCATCCTGCGAAAGTCCTTCAAATGGATCTCCCCCGAATGAAGGAACATCATCACCCACGCACTCATAACCAGCAGACTGGACTATGGAAATGCTCTCTACACCGGGATCAATAAGTCTCTGCTACGCAAACTCCAGACCATACAGAACACCTCTGCTAGACTCATCCTCGGCATCCCTTGACACAAACACATCTCCCAACGCCTACGTAACCTCCACTTGTTAAAGTCGAGAAGACAGTAACCTTCAAGATACTCACCCACACCTACAAATGCCTCCACAACACCGAACCAGAATATTTCATTGATAGAATCTCCTTCCACTTACCCAAGAGGAACCGCTGACCCGCCAACCGAATCCCCACCGAACCCCTGCGCATCCGCAGAGCAGGAACAGGTGGAAGAACCTTCTCCTACATAGTGGCCAAGACCTGCAATGAGCTCCCGATAGACATCAGATGTGCCCCCACCCTGCACGTCTTCAGGAAGACCTTGAAGACCTGGCTCTTCGACTGACCGGAGCTGCCCCCCCCCCCACACGCTTGAGGCCCTTACAGGTGAGTAGCACGCTTAAAACTCCCTGATTGATTGATTGATTGATTTTGCCAGATCAAATTGGCAGTTTAAAACTGGACTACAGGCTGCAATGACAGACTTGATGTTTTAAAGGGCTGCTGTAGTGGTTAGCAAATTCAGTGCAGCATTACCACTATCAGCATTTAATCTGAAGTTCCTCGGTACATGTAGAATTATATATAATAGGAACCTTTACGTAAATTAAATGTACAAATCAGATGTAAGCCAATTTTAACATGTTTTAGGGAAAGAGCACAAGCACTTTAGCACTGGTTAGTAGTCCTAATTCTAATAAAAACTAATTCAGAAAAACAGGAGGAACGAAGGCAAAAGGTATGGAGTTAACCCTGCTGAGAGGCCCAAGACCAACACATTGTCTAAAAAATGTCCCAGCTTTTTTCCATTTCTATTAGGGTAGCTCAAGACCAGTCTTCTCTAAAACATCTTCTATCTTCTACCCTGTCTGTGTATTTTTATTGAACTAAGCTATGTTTTTATCTTGGGGCTATAGGAGTTGCTGAGCAATACTGCCTATTTCATTTGTATAATTGTTATCGCCTCTGATGTGACACAGTAACTCACTCAACATTCTTTTTACTTTATATTGAGTGCCTGTTCTCTGGCATATTTGACGTTCCATTGTTTGTTTGAGGAGACATGCATCTTTCTCCATGTCTCCCCAGAGAAAACATGGTGCAAACAAGGCCCACAAAGGAAAGTCAGTTTCTCTTTATTAAGTTTCTCCTGCTTGAGAAGCAACCATGCTGGGCCAATTCTTATTTTTAAAGATGTGTATTTATGTTGTGTCATAGCAAAAATCCAAAATATTGCATGGGCCATGCTGTTTACATCATTTTGTTAGTGCACCATTGAAAAGATGCATCCTCCCAGGTGTCGGGTTCTGCTATATTTCCTCACTGGGATCAATTTCCATACAGGCTTCTGGGAAGGGTTCCACTAAAAAATCCCATAATCATCACTGGGCATCCTTTGAGAAGTGGTTTATATCAAAACGTTTCTCCTCCTTCTATTGTTCTTTTGAGTATGTGTTTCAGTTCTTTCAGTATGCTTGTGAAAAGAATTTTTCATTGTCAACTCGAAGACTCCACTGGTCAACCACCAAGGCTTTTATACGCCTTTGGTGTGGAGTCTCATCAACAGACAACTTGGTTTCAAAACTTTTTCTGCAATTTGAGTTACTAAGATCACAACTTTAAAACTTGTATCCTCCTTAGGACCTTCCTTTGGTCTTATCCCTCTTGGAGAGCACCGCTTTTGAGCCCTGAGAGGTGTCAAACAAATTCTTCATACTCAAGGTTTTTGAATTGGTAGCCATCATCACAGCTAGAAACATAGGTGACATGAGCTTTGTACAGTACCACTATCCATAGTTCAACATTTTTCAGGACAGGGCTGAATTGTCTTTTTGTCTTCATTTCCTCAATAAGAGGAACTCTTTCTTTCATATGGATCAGGAAATTACTGTTACTGCCTTGTCAGGTAGTCCTTCTTCAGGCAATTTTGTTTTTCTCTTCGATGTTGTCTTAAATTTATCTAAAGAGCAGAGCTGGATTTCAGCAATCAGACAGCTTGTTTATCATTTTTTTGTGCAGCAATAATGAATCCCAACTCTTATATAGCAACGTTTCCAAGGTGGCTGATAACTGTCATTTCATTGGTTTATAGGAATGCTTGCGAGGATTTTCCAGATAATGTGAGTGTGCATTCAATCTGGAGCATTGATGCCTCATGGGCATACATTGATTGGTGTTTCAATTGTGGATATATGTAGGGCTGCGACATGGATTTCCCCTTCCATGTGTATTTCTCATTAGAAGCTTAATGTGGCTCAGGGGAGGGAGCTCAGCTTTAGGTAACATTTTCTTTGTAAGGCAGCCCATCAGAGCCCTTTGTAATGTCATGAGTTGTGTGCAATAGAGTTCTAGTTTCAGTTTGTACTTCCAGTGTCATGAATAAAACCTTCTGGTTTACTGCACCAGCTGTGTGTTTCCTTTTGTCTCATCAAGGGTTGAGTTTTTAGTCTGATAAGAAGGCCATAGCTTGGGCATATTCGCATTGTGTAAGAAATTGGAAGAGAAAGATGAGGAGGTAATGGCCAGATTACTTACAGGTGATCTCCATTACTCCAAGTCTTTATTCCTTGTCTCCGGTCTTACAACCATCCTTCCCCTACTATGGGCCTTCTTATTGTTAAGATGGCAGACAGAGTGTATAAAGGAAGAAGGTTTTTATAGGAGATTGGCTTAGAGCTAACATAATACAATCTAATTGTGTAAATATAGTAAAAGAAAGAATCAGAGTAATGAAGCTTGCCAGCAAATATTTTGGCCATTATTTTGCCCACACATATTCCACCAGTTTATACTTGGTGAACTCCCTGTGGGACAAAGGTGTGGTATTACTGCACAAGAAGAAATCCTGATTGGAACGAGGGCCACATTTTGCACTTTATACTGACTAAGCCTATAGCTTTATTTTGCTTTACTGAATATTCTAGAATGTAAGTATTGATCCACACAGTTTGAAAAGCAAATCTTTGCTCCATCATGCCATTACCTAGTAGAAATAGAAGACCTAAAAGGTCATTGTGACGTCATATAATCACGGATTCATCTACAAGGCCTAAGCCTCTAAATTTCTTTTTTGGAACACATGAATCCAATCAAAAATCTTAAGGCTGCTTTCCGAGATGTCTGCTGCTGATCTTTTATTTCATTAAGCTTTAAAAAGTATGAAGAGATTGACTAGAAAATAATAATAACGTTTTTATAACACTACAGAAGCAGTGGTTCCACATTTAAGTGATGTAAATGACAGATGTCACTGTTACCTAGTTAAGTGTAAGCAATTTACCAACCATGGAAGAATTCAGTCTGTCATGCCTGGGAGTTGAACCCTGTCCTAGAACATCAACACTGCAAGGAGCCTTCCGCTCTTTGACATTTTTGACCAGAAGAGGGCATTATGGCATAGAAAAATGACGGCTCTAAGTTGATTTCTGTTCCCACCATTATCTAAGTTCTCCATCAGATTCAACATGTTTCCTTTTTCTAATAGAGAAACCTATTTAGAATTATCTGCATCACACCAACATTTATTACATATGCCCTAATGTTCATGCTCTACAGTGCAGTTGGCAACAAAAGATAAAATGTCTTGGCAAAAACATCTTAGGCCCAGCAGTACTAAGCCATTTAATGATCGTGAGCACGCCAATTTGATATTTACAAGTATAAAGATACTTGTTTTTATTGTGCATAAGTCATTTTAGGAGTTCCACTTCTAAAATTACTTTGTGAATGAATAACAATTTGCAATTCAGAAGGGGTGTGGTCTAACAATCACTGTCAAACTGGAAATCTGTATCAATGTTTTTTGAGAGTAAACCAGTCACAAAACTTTAAAAAATACGGACTTCAAAATTGGGGAGGTAATGCATTCACAAAAGGGAAGTGTCTTTTGTGAGTCATAAGAAAGAGTGTTGGGAGTAGTCAGTTGTAGTACATGGAGCGTCACAACATCAGGTAAGTGCAATAGAGACTTTATTTTATCATATGCCTCACTCACTCTATGATACATCCGGTCAGCTCAGATCCCCACAGCAACTGATGGTTGCTGCTGGAATCGTCACACACCATTCCGCCTCAGGTGTGAGTCAATGCTTACAACATAAGATGTAACTGTGCTCACTTACATCACAGTATACTTACATCAACTTCCTCCTTTTGAACCAAATGAACCAAGCTAAAACACAAAATATATATAAAGGTTAATATCTTACAAAATCATTACATTTCGACGGCCATCTTAGCACGAGATCCACCTGACTTCACTCTAGTTAAATTGACTATCTGATGTTGCTGATCAACTGAATCACTGACTTCAGCATCAAAACTTTCTGTCACTGCCTGCATTTTATTTATCCACAGGTAGTATCCATTGTGCCCAATCAGAGTCAGCATCGGAATGGCTTCTTACATATTGTAATTGTAATTGTATTCATATAGCGCTTACTACCCCTGATGAGGCGTCAAATCGCTTTTTCGGAGAGTAATACGCTACTCCAGGACCCATACAGGATTAGTGTTGAATTAGTATAGTGAAACATGTAAGTACATTTTAAGTGTTGGATAGGTTAGTCAGTTATTTGGATTTGGAATGATAGCAGAAGGATAGAGGAGGAAAAAGGTTTGTATTTATATAGCACTTGTTGACGCACGCTATTCAGGAAGCCCATAAAGTATTAGTGGTGAATTAATATGGTGAAATATGAAGTAATTTCAGTGGTGGATATTTAGTCAGATTATTTGGAGTGAGGAGGATAGCGGAGGCATAAAAGGGGAAGAAAGGTTTGCATTCATATAGCACTTTGTCACCCCTGATGGGTGTTGAAGCGCTTTTCTGGCGAGTAGCACGCCACTCTTGAACCCATAAAGGATTAGTGTTGAAAATTAGTATAGTAAAATATGAAGTAATTTGAGTAGTGGATATGTTATTCAGTTATTTGGGTAGAGGAGGGAGGTGGCAGGATAGAACAGGGAAAGAGGTTTTTATTTATATAGCGCTTGCTACCCTGATGGGATTTTGAAGCGCAAGTAGCACGCTACTCTGGAACCCATCAGGATTAGTGTTGAATTAATATGGTGAAACATGAGAGTAATTTTAGTGGTGGATATGTTAGTCAGGTATTTGAATTGAGAAGGGTTGGGGAGGGGTAGAAAAAGAAAAAGGTTTGCATTTATATAGCACTTGTAACCCTGATGGGGTGTTGAGACTCTTTATTGGCGAGTAGCACGCTACTCTGGAACCCAAAAAAAGAATTAGTGGTGAATTAGTATAGTTGAATATGGAATTTGAGAAGTGAACATGTTAGTCTGTTAATCTTGATTGAAAAGGATAGTGGAGGGATAAAAAAGTGAAGGATTTTTTTTGTTATTATTTTTTTTAGGTCTTAGCAGTAGGAGGAGGTTTTAGATGAGTTAAAAGGAGTTTTGGAGGGGAGGAGTCAGAGGGAAGAGTTTAGAAAGGTTTGTTTTAGGGGATCAGTATAGTAAAAAGAGGTGTCAGATGATGCAAGGAGGGGTAGAGTAGGAGAGAGTCTAGAAAGGGTTATTTTGTTGATCAAAGTAGTGTTATGGGGTTTGGGATAAATGAGAGAGTGGATGTAGAGGATATATTTATAGATGCGTAGGATGAGAGATAGGGTAGTGCATTGGAAAGAGTAGTAGAAAGAAGTTTGAGATGAGTCAGAAGGTTGGGCTAGAAGATATATTGAGCGAAGTATAGGCTGAGAAATAGGGTAGTGCATTGGAAATGCTAAATTAGAAGAAAGTGATAAATATATAGATCCATAAGTACATTGATAGTATATAGATACATAAAGGTGGTAATTATGTAGATTAAAGATATTGATCGTAGTGGTATGGGGTTTAGGATAAATGAGAGAGTGGATGTAGGGGATATGTGGATAGATGTATAGGATGAGAGATAGGTTAGTGCATTGGAAAGAGTAGTAGAAAGAAATTTGAGATGAGTCAGAAGGTTGGGCTAGAAGATATATTGAGCGAAGTATAGGCTGAGAAATAGGGTAATGCATTGGAAATGCTAAATTAAAAGAATATAATAAATATATAGATCCATAAGTACATTGAAAGTATATAGATACATAAAGGAGGTAAGTATGTGTAGATTAAAGATATTGATCGGAGGCACAGTATGAGAAATAGGGTAGTGCATTGGATATGATTTTTCAGGAGAAAAGTAACAGACACACATTTCCAGGTACATGGAAGGTACATAGATGTACAATGGAAGTATGTACATGTAGACCAAAGATGTTTTTTCTGTATTTATTATTATTATTATTATTATTATTTTCTGTCAACAACATAATTATTTTACATGTTTATACAAAGAGTAAACAAAGATAGGTACATATCTATAGTGAAAACAAATGCTTATATACAGAGGGATATGCTGTAAATTTCTGTTTGCGTATGGTGCTTCTGTGGGGAAGAGCCAAACCTTGAGTCGTTTTCTGAAGATAAGGTTGTTATTGGTGGACCTTATATTGGGGGGTAAAGAGTTCCAAAGCGTGGCTGCTTGAACAGAGAAGGATGTGCCACCCATGGTTTATTTCTTGCATGGTGGGATTTTGAGGCGAGATGCTCCTTTAGAGCGGAGGTTCCTTTGTTAAATGTGTTTGGTGATTTTATTTCTGATGAAGAGTGGTCCCATTCCATGTATTGCTTTGTGGGTGATACAAAGCAGCTTGAACGTGGATGTCCTGGCAACTGGTAACCAATGCAGGGCTTTCAAGGCAGGGGAGATGTGGTCTCGCTGTTTGATATGCAAGAGTAGTCTGGCAGCCGAGTTCTGAATCCGGTGTAGTCTTTTCATGGTCGTTAAAGGTGATCCGTGGTAGAGGCTATTGGCATAATCAAGTTTGGACAGAACAAGGGAGATGGCAGCTTGGACCTTGTGTGGACATCCCAATTGAGGGAAAAGTAATTATAGTGTTTTTTATAGTCACAAAGCTTGATCTTGCTAGTTTATCCACTTGGGCATTCATCGACAGCTTGGAGTCCATGGTCATTCTGAGGTTTCTTACTTCGTTCGATACTTTAGGCAGTGATCCCGGTTCATTAGGCCATGCGGCAAGCGGGTTGTAATGTTTCCAATCGCCACACGTGAGTATTTCAGTTTTTGAAGCATTCAATTTGAGATGGCTCCAAGTCATCCACTGTTCCACGGCTCTGAGACAGCTGAAAATTGGTGATTTTCCAATGTCTTTGGGGCATTCCAGTTGAAGGAGTATTTGCGTGTCATCTGCATAGTTATAGCACGTGAGGTGAAATGTATTGATCAGTACAGGTAATGACCTCATGTAGATGTTGAAAAGCATGGGCGAGATGATAGAACCTTGAGGGACCTCTGCTTTTGTGGAGTACGGTTTGGACGAGAAAGGTGGGGTATGGATGACATTAGTTCTGTTTCGAAGGTAGAACGCGATCCAGTCTAGAGCAGTTCCCACTATGCCGGCTTCATAGAGTCTTTGTTTCAGAGTGTCATGGTCAGCCGTGGTATACACTCAAAATATTGAGTTTTTAATATCGAGTTACATTATTATCGAGTTAAAAATATAGAATGGACACAATATCGAATTGACAGAATATAGACAACAAAAATATAGAATGACAGAATATAAACAACAAAAATATAGAATGGACAGAATATAGACAACAAAAATATAGAATGGACAGAATATAGACAACAAAAATATCGAATTTGAGGTAAGTAAGCTAATATTAGTTTTTTAAAGTATTTTTTATGTTAGTATATGTGTGAAAAGTGTATATTTATTTTATAATTTATTTTAATTATTTAATTTTATGGTATTCAAATTTTGAGTAATATAATTCTGTAGCGGGTTGTGGCTTTATAGGGGAATAGGGTGGGAAGTAATTTAATTATAATTAATTAAATATGTTCATTTATTTATTGGTATTTATTTTGAATTAATTGTTTAATTAATAATTAATTGGTAATTCATTAAAATATAATTGGTAATTAATTTTAATTAATTGATTAATTGATAATTATGTAAATTTTATTAATGTATTTTCTGTAGCGGGTTGTGGGTTTATAGGGGAATAGGGTGGGAAGTAATTTAATTATAATTAATTACATTTTTAAATGTATTTATTGGTATTTATTTGGAATTAATTTATATTTAAATTTTTAATTGTTAATTAATTTAAATATAATTGGTAATTAATTTTAATTAATAGTTTAATTGATAATTATGTTAATTTTATTAATTTATTTCCTGTAGCAGGTTGTGGGTTTATAGGGGAATAGTGTGGGAAGTAATTTAATTGTAAATAATTAATTATTGTTATTTATTTATTGGTTTTGTTTTGTTGTAATTTTTTATAATTTTTTAATTGTTAATTAATTAATTGGTAAATAATTTGTATTAATTGGTAATTATTTCTAATTATTATTTTTTTGTATTTTTAATTGATTAATTATTATATTATATAAAATTGATAATTACTTTTAATTAATTTGTATTTGGGATTAATATTTAATTTATTGTATTCATATATGAAATATTTACTTTCCCTACTGTTGCACTCTCTGGAGTGTGAATAGTAAATTTTACCCCTACGCTATCCAAGGCTTTCCCTACTGTTGCACTCACTGGAGAGGGAATAGTAACTTTTACCTCCACGCTATCCAATGCTTTACCTACTGTTGCACTCTTTGGAGTGGGAATAGTAGTTTTTACCCCTACGCTATCCAATGCTGTCTCTACTGTTGCACTCTTTGGAGTGGGAATAGTACATTTTACCCTGCTGCTATCCAACGTTTTCCCTACTGTTGCACTCTCTGGAGTTGGAATAGTAATTTTTACCTCTACGTTATCCAACGCTTTCTTTACTGATGCACTCTCTGGAGTGGGAATAGTAATTTTAACCCCTAAGCTATCCAACGCTTTCCCTACTGTTGCACTCCCTGGAGTTGGAATAGTAATTTTTACCCCCACGCTATCCAACGCTTTCCCTACTGTTGCACTCACTGGAGTGGTAATAGTAAATGTTACCCTTTTCGCTATCCTACGCTAAAAATATTGTACATTTTTATTAATATTACATTTATATATATATATATATGTATGTATTAACAAATCAATTTGTATTATTTATTTTTTTACTTACATTAATTATTTATTAATTTTAAGGTTATTTAAGTATGTTAAGTATGTTTAAGTTAATTATATTTATTATTTCATTAATTTTTTATTAATTTAAAGCATTTAAAAAAAAATCGATATTTTGACTAACTATATTTTTTACATCGATATTTTTGATTCGATATTTTTGTACTTACCTGTTTGGAGATAGGAGGTCGATATTTTGGTATTCTATATTTTTACCTCGATATTTTTGTAACTCGATATTCTTGACGTCGATATTGTTTCAGTGATCCGTCAACCGTGTCAAAGGCAGCTGAGAGGTCTAAGAGGAGTAGCGGGGCATCCCTTTTGCCGTCAACTGTATTCTTCAGGTCATCCCAGATGGCAAGGAGGGCAGATTCAGTGCCTCTTACCGGGCGGAATCCTGTTTGGAAGTCGAAAGTATGTCATTCTCTTCAATTAATTGCGACATCTGGGTGAACGATGCTCTTGCTATCAGTTTTCCCAGGAAAGGACCATTTCTTATGGGTCTGTAGTTGTCAGGGTTTAGCGGGTCCAAGTTTGTTTTTTTCAGTAAAGGGCGTGTGTATGACTTTTTTACTTCTTCTGGAAATATTCCAGTAGTTAAGGAATTGTTGATGATTCTTCTTACTGGAATGGCAGCAGAGGTTGTTAAAAGAATTGTCTTGAAAGTTTGTGGCGGACAGGGGTCAAAAGGGCTGCAAGCAAGCCTGCTTGCTTTGACCAGGACCATAAATTTATCGTGTGAGATGTGTTGGAAGGGACGGAGAGGCTTGATCAGAGCAGTCTTGGATTGTTGTTTTGTACAAGGGTTAGTGCTGGTGCTTTCTTTCTGTTTTAAGTATGAGTCCAACGTGTCTGCTTTGTCCGTGTAATGATTTGCCAATTTGTTTGTGAAATCTTGAGTAAGAGGATGAGTTCCTGCTAGGCAATTTGGTTTGCGAGTATTTGATAGAATTCTTTATTTGCAAATTGAGGGTCTCCCGCCCGCCACCCTAACAGAGAACGGGACTGCACGCCATAAGGGCGGGGGTCCCGTAGGGGGAATTAGGATGTGCCCGCCACTGTGGCGGGCACGTCCTCCATGTTTTGCATTGTGGCGGGCGGTGCACTCTGCATGGCGGGCGGTGCACTCTGCACCGCCCGCCACAATGCAAAACAATCGTGCACGCATTTGCATGTGCAAAGCGGCCTGCCGCTTTGTATATGCAAATGTGGGGGGTACCCCCCTGTCCTCCCCCTACACCGGTATCACCTGGGGGCACCGCAGGGGGCCCCCGCAGCAAACACCGCCTGCCTTTCTGTGGCATTGCCGCCGCGGAAAGGCACCTCTAAGTGGCCATTGTAATATGGCTGGCGGTGTCCATTGGACACCGCCACCATATTATTCCATTACCACCGCGGTCACCTTGCGACCGCGGCGGTTAAGCGGTGGACGGTCTTTCTGTCCGCCACGCTCCCCCCGCCATCCTAATACGGCGGGGTGAATCCGGGCATAGGTGTCGGGCGGATTGCCTCCGCCAGGCCGGCGGTGGCTACCGCCAGCCTGGCGGAGGCAATCCGCCCGACATCATAATGAGCCCCTTAGCGATTTGAATTCTGTCTGAATAGTACCTTTTCTTAGCTTTTTTGATAGCCGACTTGTATACTCTGTTAATTTTCTGTACGTGAAGTTTGTCTTGTTAAGCGTGTGTTTTGAGCCCGGTACGTTGCAATGTTCTAATTTGATGTTTTATGTCTTTTATTTCTATGTTTCTCATATAGATTTTGAACAGAAGTTACAGTTTCCAGATTTTTACTGGATGTTAGTTGTGTTTCTAAGTGTTCCAAATTGAGTTTGTTGCAGGGCCGATAGGTGGATGGATGTAAGGTAGTTTTAGGTGAGTCGCTTAGTGTTGTTTTATGTTGGAAAGCAAGCAAGTGGTGGTCTGACCATGTGACTGGAGTTATAGTTTGAAAGGTAACTAGTTCAGTATTAGCAAAAATTACATCTAGGATATGTCCAGCGGTGTGTGTCGGATTGTGGACAATCTGATGCAGGTTCAATGCATCTAGGCCAGTGATTATTGTTTTTGGATGGGTCATATTGGGTTTATCAAACCAAATGTTAAGGTCACCCAGAAAGCATAGGTTGGAGTGTAGTGTTATCACGTTTGAAACTTTGTCTAGAAGTGTGTCTGGGAATGTCGCCTTACAAGCCACATTTATCCGTATTTAACTTCACATTGCTGTTGTTCTTATGTACTTGTTCTTTCACCCAGGTTGGAAATAAAGCTGTGTGCACTTCTCTCTCTCTTAACAAAGACAAAGTAGTCACACCAGTTGTACAATGGGGAGACGTTTTAAAATGTCAACTTTTCTGTTTGATGAAGTCACATACATCCATACCTGATTCTATGGCAGTTTGCACACCTTCTTTTATAAGTTTGGTTCCATTCTCAACTAAACCATTTGATGACAGTGAATAAAGAACCACCTTCAAGTGTTTAATGTCATGGTGTGAGCCGCGTGACAAAACTCACGTATACATTCTGAAATGAAATGTGTACCATTTTTAGTAACAAAAACATTTGGTGAGCCCTCTAATAAAAATATTTGTTCGAGAAACTGTATGGCTGAATCAGTACTGGGTGATTCATCAAATGAATAGTACATCAACTTAGAAAAGTACTCAACTGCAAGTATTAGATATCTCATATTACCTGGTAGAGTAAAATATGGATGTGGCATATAATGTACACAAACATTAAGGAATTCATGTGGGAAGCAAGAGAAAACATAGAAAATCTGATTTATTCGAGGGGTTTCCTCAAAGTCACCTTTGGTTCTGCCTGAAGCCACGTCCCTTCTTGCAATCAGTATTATTTAGGTCTACATTCTAGGAGTAAGGATTGAATGAACCTAGTATAATAAATGAGTAACTCCCTGTGGACCCATCAGTGATTTAATACCACATGGTGGAGTTTTTTTTTTGCACACGGCTCACCAACAATAAGTTGGTAAAAGGTAGCGAGATTTGACATCCCCTGCTGATTTTCGGTTGCTAGGAGGGAATCTGCCAAGCGGGCAGTCGTGACTGTTCATGTTCATGTTCAGAAAGCTACAGCTCGACTGGCAACAAAATTAAAGTGAGAAGCAGTGCCCCCGGGCATTCCGCATGGTGCTGCTTGCGCTGATTTATCATTGCAGAATGAGCTCCCAGCTCTTAAAATTAGTATGTGCAGTGCTGTGTGCCTAATTCTGCCAGTCTGCAGAACTCGATAGAATCTCACCTAATTTCCATGAACCTTTGCGGAATTCCGCGTAGTGAAACTCAGCAAGTTCCACCCATACCTACCCACCACCTGGCACCTTGAATACATTTGGTTGCATACCCTTTTCAATACAATTTCACTCATGGTGCCTTGTTCCAGGGGTACACGAGACACCTTGATGACTACCGTAAATTTAATTTGGCCATCTTGGCCAAAACCATGACTGATTGTACTAATTCCATTCCTTTTGTTTTCACATACATATGCCAATGTACTTTTTTCAGAGTATCTTTATAGTAGGACCCTCCCAGCTGAAAGGTAGTTTTCTGTATATGAACATGCTAACTTGTTTTAATATGTATAAAAAATGGCAGAATGTGATTGGTCACAATGATGAGTGTCCAACTCCTGATGGATCACTATGTGACAATATTTTGTACAATTGTGGATTTTGTTGATGTTACCTGGTACGATGATTACCTTTCCCTTGTGATTTCTATAATTGCACACTGCTTAATTTAGAAATGGTTTCTTTATGTTATGTTATTCAGTTTATATAGCGCTCGATTACTCAGGGTGTCTTGGCGCTGCCCTGTGCAAAGAAACCGTAATGTAAAAGAATATAGAGCTAGGCTAGAATTGCAGGACATTTTCAGAACATTTGAGGTTGATGGGTAGAGAGTTCCTCAGTTGAGCAGTACCCACAACAAAAGACACATCCTACTGGGTGTGGAAACTGATCTTCCCTTTACAACTTTTACAGGCACAGTTAATCACAAGTTAAAGTGCTTTCTGTTGTTTAGGAAGTTAGCCTACGCCAATGTTGTCCTCCAGCTAATGGGGCCTCAACTTACAATCTTTTTGGCTATCTTTACCTCAGCCTTTACGTATCTAGCAGCAATCATTAATTAAGTAATTCTGTGCAATATTATCCCCACATTTATATAACCTTGGCAGTTCACAGTCTGAGGGGTGGGGGTCATGCCTTCAATGGGATACTCACACATCCTTTAATATATGTAAATTAAATACAGCATTATTCAAGGATTTGAATATGAAGACCCTTTTCCTTTAAATCATCATAAAGAGAAAGCATGTCTTGTGAATCCACTCCTAGTACTGACAGAGCACTGGACAAGCATGTCTTGTGAATCCACTCCTTGTACTGACAGAGCACTGTACACTTCTTTTAGGTCTAGTCCTGAAGTACAAAATACAATAATATATGTACTAAATTGATGGTGACCTCCTGTGCAGTAGGTTTTGCTATGTAGGTGCAGTCCCTGAGCGGGGGCAATATAGGATGATGAAGAGGTGGACAGGGTCTTGCTCACTCATTGCCTTGTCTCCTGCTTGCTATTGCTGTTTAGTGAACTAGTAGCCCCTTCAACTGTGGCCCCAAGATGAAAAGTGTGGATCTACCTGTTCAATAACTTCTTGAAGATGATGTGAAACAGATGATAAGGGCATACAGTCCCCTTTACTTCTATGGTGGGAGAGAGATGTTCATGCCTACCAAATAAAGAGGAAGATAATGATTGTGGGATTGTGGTGCACCTTATTGTTTTCTGACACAGGCAAAACAGAAGGAGGATTACTTCCTTGAAATATATTGTTTCAGCTCAGGGAATTGGTAGTACCAATGATGATCAAATAAAGGAGGTACATATGCAAATTATCCAGAGATGCAAGTCAGCTGTCATGAGGAAGCATATTTTCAGAAATCCCTTAATGAGTCTGAATTTCATGTTAACATTGGAGTGATCTCATGAACTGTTTGATGCAGAAGCTGTACCCATGGAGTCAACAATGACCAAAGTGGCTGTAAAATAGGAATCAGTAGATGTCAAGACAGAAATCATAGCCATGAGTGACAAAACAGGCAGACAGCCATCGTGTTGTCTCCTAGCATGAGGATCATTTATAACAAGCAATGCATAACATCAATTTTGCAACCATGGATTGGATGCGCATTCAGGCTGTAGATGCCAAACATGGGGCAAATAATGTATGTCATTTGGGCACTTTGCAAGAGACTGTCGTCCCTCACAAGGTTAACCAGGAAACCATCTGCCAAACAAAAGGGCCACATCTGTGGTTCAGATTAAGAATGAATCTGACGGTTTGTGTGTCACAGACCCTCATTAGTAAAGTTTGATGAGGATTTTATTAACACATTCATAGAACGCACTTTAAGAGCAAACTGATCACAGCCCAAATGTCAAGTGGATGTCAAAAGGCTGGAATTCAGAGCCGTATTTGATATCAGGTCTTTAATAAATATGGGAGAAAGTACACCACAATTTAAAAAAGCATAAGCAAAGCCCATGACTTCAGAATTCCTGAACTCACCAATACTCCTATGGAAGCCTGAAATCTCTTCCACTTGCAGTGAATTTTGAACCAACATAACTCATGTTTCAGACACTGAAAAAGTGATGTTCTTTACAACCAACTGTGAAACAGAGACCCTTCTTTGCTGGAGAACAGCTGAGGCAAAGACGCGTATACGCTTTGCCCTGATTGTATGACTGTTCATGGTGGCTGGTCTAGTCTGTGAATAATCTCTTCATTTGAAGGAGATGCCTAAAGTCTCACACTTTCCCTCTCTATGTTGATAAGACAATGCAACCAGTGGTACAACAACATAGGCAGATTCCCTTCAATTCCATAACAAGGGTCATGTGTAGATATAACCTAAAAAGCTGGAGTATGAAGGTGTTTTTGAGAGAGTGGAGAGACCTACACCCTGGGCATCACTCATGTTGGTAAACACAATACCCAAGTAACCAAGAGCTCTTTACATCTGCAACAACATGATGCTGCCCACAAGGCCACTAATCATGAGAAACTTGTGGCATGCAGCAGCAATGACATTAAATCTAACCTCAGGGGAGTCAAATATTTTTCAAAACTATATCTAAATACCAGATAACATCAGCCAGACTTGTACAAACACAATCCATACATCAGGACCTTCTTTGTGGAGTAGGAGTTCCAAAAGCTGATACTCATTTATGTTACCAAGGTACTAGAATATAATGACAGAATGAGGGGCATGTGACAAAGACTTTCTTATTGTGGTTTCATCCTCTTCCACAAAAAGTGTGAACCTTTCTAATATCACTTGGAATTTTTGGATGTGTATTCTCAGGAGAAATGTCAAGTGATGACCCATGGAAAGTGGAATACATTAATTCGACAAAACCCAGTACATTCTTTACTTGAACATGATGAAATGAGAGATAGCAGAGTTACTGGTAAGAAGGTGCTGGAACTAGAGTCTTGATTCCTATTGTCCGATGAACAATAGATGACAATCTGTGTATCCTGGCTCTGCTCACCATTACAAACCTTCTGAGTATGTTGTGGTGCTATCATTAATGATTGAAAACCAGCTGGCACCATCCCACTGTTTGCTTTGCAGGGCTAAGTGGAAGACATTCTACAGCAAACTAGGAAATTCACCACACAAGTAGGTACTTGTAAAAAGGAGAGTCGCGATGATGGATGCTGGTGGCTGGTTTGAAGGCATGGCCGAGGGAGGTAGTTTTTTGTGATTACACTGCAAACATGCATGCTTTGCTTCTTCTGCACGTCGCACACCAAAGAGATATCTGGGGTCCTATTTAACCATATCTACCAAAGAATGATTCATTGGTGGGTGAAGATCAACCCTCTTGACACAGAAAACAAAGTAGCTTGAAACTTGATATGATCAAGAGGCCTCGGAGTCTTGGCGAAAAGAGGACACGCACTGTTCCATGACTGTCTCTATTAAGTACTCATCTAATATGTTAAGTAGATGCTATTTTTACTATACTGCATGCAGGAGTCAGACCATGGACTCACTCTTCCATGAAGTGCATTGGTGACACTTTACTACAGCACAGTATATGTAATTGTTAACAGTGGCACATTATGCAGAGAAAATGTTCTGTAAATCTTTCACTATGAAATGTATATATAATGTCAACTAATAAATTAAAAGGGCTGATGTATTGGGTCAAACTGTCTGGGTCCAAATGTATAGGAGCTCTTGTGCAAATAAAAAAAACCTTTGCAGGGCAAAATTCAATTCAAAGTGAAATCCACAAAGGTTTATTCAAAATTAAGATTCATTTTAGGAAGCAAAAGGAAGTTAGTTACTCAAATTCAAATCAGCATCAAAGGTGCCTAAATTTTTTTAATTATGAGGGGTAATAGCCAGAACCAAAATATAGTTCAGCAAAGAACTTGCATAAATCTGCTCATTTCGTGAGTCAAGGAAAGACGAAGGGCCTAATTATGAGTGTGTCGGTCCACAGGACCACGGTACTCGCGGTGGTGGCCTGACCACTGTACCACTGCGGGCCTATCTGCAGTATTCGGTGTGTGGTAGTCGACCGCCTCAGGACCCCTTCCTCCGTCGGGATCTAGACAGTAGTGGCGCAGCAGGCAGGAGCAGTAATATGCTGTGGTATTGCTGCAGCGCTGCAAGCATATTATGAGCTGCCTGTCTGCCGCCCATTTGTGGGCCCCCCTAGAATAGCACCTCTGTTCCTGCACGGTGTGGCATGCACAACATGGTGCATGCCATACCGTGCACAAATGTTCAGTCGGCACTCTCACAGTGGCTGTCTGTATGTTAGGCTCTCCTATGAGCCTAATAGACACCCGCCATGAGACTGCAGCAGCACCTCCCGCCCACGTGGATTACACTTGTAATCCAGCGGCCCGGCACACTACGGGCTTGGCAGTCCTCCTGTTGGTGCAGTGGTGAAAGGAGGACCATCAAGCTCGTAATAAATATAAATAATCAAGACGACTGAGTTGAAGTCTGCCTCCCAGGAAAGAGTCAAAATGTCTAAGCATAAACTAGCAGACAGTTTGACATATAGACTGCTCAAATGAAAAGTAAGGAAGGTCTGGCACACATCCTAGACAGGGCACATTTTATAGGTTTCAGACAGTGAAAAACAACACACTCAGTAGGATTCAGTATCATAGAGCTGCAGTTACAAGGATACACAATATGAGAAAATAAATAAGAAAATGCAGTACATCAAATATGAAACAACTTTGGGAACACCTACGTTTCATAGGAAATGAGGAAAAATAAGGTGACATTCATGCAACCAGTGGAAACAACACACAGTGCAGCTAAGGAGAAACTACTAAAGCAGACTCAGGCAAGGGACCTTGAATATGTTACAAATACAGTTACGATCAGCACATAGCTTACTTCTTGAGGAATACAAATGAAAACATTTAATTTGCAACTTCTAGACCACCATAAAAACGATTTATATTTTATTTGTTTTCTGAAAGAGGGAAAACACCAACTAGAAATGTGAAAGCTCATTCATGGAAAATAAAAACAACCCTTTTTCTTCAGCAGCTTTAAAATGGATGTCAGTGCAAGCAGACCTAGGCCAAGCAAGGTACATTTGTGACCTAGCTATGCTAACCTACATTACACTACATAATCATTAATTATTGGTTACTTCTGCTTCATTTTCTCCATCTTCTCCAAAACTTTCATATCATTCGATATGTTTGATTTGAAGTTGTCCAATTCCATCGCCTCTCTTTTCTTTTATCTAGGCTTTTTTTTCTTCTTTCCACAATCACATTTCAAACCTTCCCTTAAAACAGATAACTTCTAAAAATGTTAATATTGGAATTAGAACTATTAAACTTAGAATCAGTAACTTATTATTTTTGGAGTTTGTATCTTCTTCATAGGGCAACCACCGACATCACCAAACCATTCACCAATTTTGACAATTCTTTTTTTGAATCTTACTAAACCATAAACCAACTGTTTCCCATACACCAGTCTCTTTCAAATTGTTAGCTTCGCTCGCAATATTAATGATATTACCAATGTATTTATTAATTTGCAAGGGATAGGCATGCAACACTGCTGGTCCTTAATTACACACCATCTTCTTTTGCAACTAAAATATCTAAAGCGAGCCAGGTCTGAACATTTATTGCATGAATGGCCATCATTTTCTTATTCATTTTAACGAAAGCAGCTGTAGTATTAGTAGCCAATTGTACCATTGAATTAGACAACTTTAAAATTTTCACATCAGCAATAAGTACTTGAGCAAGTCCATATTTCACTCTCTTGAGACGCACTCCATGTGTTTTACTAAAATCATTTGCATGGTATATCTGGACGGGAAAACTCATACTAATACTAAACTAATACTAAGTAGCCTGACCCTACCCAGTTACTTAGGGTGTTAAAATAAGCCATTTTACCAAGAATGTGATAAATGCCTCTAAATATAGGATCATTACCCAACATACAACTTCTAAAACTTCTATCCACTATATAGTTAAAACTACACTACACATACTTATTCCAACCATCCCCTTCATTAAGTTTCTCTTGTATCATATATATAACGCCTTTCTTTTCTTGAATTATGGTAATTCTAGGAAGCATATGTGAACATCAAGATCTAATGTCAGCTTCTTCCTTTAATTGATTTTCCATTGCTTCAGCAGAATTTTCTGTCACTCTTTTCTCATTATGTTCTCGAATCAAGTAATGTTTTGCCACAGTCCATTCACACGACTCCTTTCATCAGAACTATTAGGGTCATATTGACAAAGGTACACTTACATTTTTGTAAGTTTTGATTGCATGCCATTCACAAATGTATTTACGAGTAGTATCTTTATGAGTGCGGAGTCTCTGTACATAAAAAGAGAGGTTGTTTTTTGTGCGAAAGTTTTGCACTCGTAAAGATACTGCTCATGAATCCCTTTGTGAATAGCATACATTTGTAAACTTACACAAAAGTGTACGTTTACCTTTGTGAATCAGACCCATCAGTATTTAAGCTGTACAGTGTATTAGATACGTGTAAGGAGACAGATGACGTCCCTATTGGCTTTCCCACGCTTCCCCTGGTCCCATTCCTGACATTCCTCCAATCACTGCCAGAAAGAAAAATGAAAGAATTAAAATTGAGGAAGTACAAACAAGAGGAACCCCTTAAAAAACAAAGAGAATAGGAAATACATTTTCCTTCTTCCCAGAATTGTGTTCTGGAAGATAAAATTCAGAAGAGGCGTCCACCAGGTGTTTGTTGGGCAAGAGGAGACAGCTGAATTTGGAGATGTGTTGTGGATGCCAGGAACAGAGAGGTTTGAGTGGCCACATTTGCAGGGAAACTGGGATGCGTCTGATAGACAGAAGAAGCAAAAACCACAGCTGCAATGCTTCCCACCAGCACAAGGGACTGGAGGAGCGTTCTGCTCCCGCCATGCTCCAGTAAGGTAATGGATCACACTGGTTAGTTATTGCATATGTGAATTGAGTCGTGGAACAGGAGGTAAAGGCAATCTCCTGAGGAGTAACAAGGAAATGGGAGGAGAGGTAATCACTGGAGTGTATAGAAAAAACATGAAGGACATTTCCAGGCAAGTTTGTCATTAATTGCAAATATGTTTAGAAGCTTTGTCTAAGGAGCTAAAGAAAATAGGCATGTGAAAGAAAACTGTGTATAGAGTCGGGAAATCGAAGTCCAGGCAAATTAAATTCTATTTTTATTTATTTTTTCTTAAACTGACTGACTGTTATTCTTCTTGTGGAACAAGAAGAAAAAGATAAAAGTGACAAAAAGGAAAATAAATTGTTGAAAAGTAAGTAGGAGAAAGCTCAACCAGGGGTAAAATAGTGATACTTGCGTACAAACTTTCTCTTTTCTGAGGACCTCTGGTTGGGGAAGCTTTGTCCTGTGAAAGAAAAGACGGGAATTAAACACTGAAGAGGCAAAGTATCAGTGATAAAGATTCCTGTATATGTGGTTAAATGGAGTAAAACAAAACAAATAAAGCAGTCAAAGAATTGCCAAAGCAAACCGCATAACTGCTTACACCAATTCTAACACATACATTTGAATACCTATACCTAGGCTACAGTTTGGCATGTTTGCTGGTCGGAACCGCATTTTCAATTTTAGGCAATTTGTCTAAAGTAAGTAGATTTTGTCCCAACATAATGGATATGTGCATATTGCATGCCAGACCACACATAGAGGAAGATGTATATATTTAAGTCCTTCTGAACAGAAGAGGGTAGGTATGTGCATATATAACAAATATAGATGTTCATAATTGACATTTACTCACTTAGCAAACTACCACAAGTATTTTCTATAATATTTGCATTAGAACTATCGCCATAATCCAACTTCTATCTCCTGCAAAATTACTATACTATGAAATATTTTTGTTATTTGAAGCAGGCCCAATCGCAGCCGCGGTCCATGCAGGTAACAGCACGGGGGGGGGGGGGATTTCAAGTGACGATGCAGAGGGAAAATACATTATTTATTTAATTTTCCCTTGGCATCTCCCCTCAAAATTCCCCTCACGCTGCCCCACCGCTGTTACCTGCACGGACCGTAGCTGCCCAATTGGGTAACACAGACTCACTAACATACAATTAAAATTAGTCAAATTACAAATCATAACAACTATTTTAGAGCCAAGCAAACTCTTTCTTTATATGTAACCATCTTCTTTCTATAAAAAAACGACTTTTAAAAATGAGGAGAAACATCTAAAGCTCTAAATAAGTGGAATTTATAAAAACAAATGTAAAAGATGTTAGTAAATTGCTGTAGGTAATTTCAGTTTTTCAAAAATAAGTTGATGCAAGCGGATGCAGACATATAATTCAGTTGTTCAGGTTATAAAGTTTAATGCAAGCCAGTTGGACTTGGCCGTTTCTACAAGGTCATCTCCAAATGTTTTGCCTTCATTCTCTAGTTTTCTGAAAGCGTTTTTTTGGTTTTTTGGCATCTGTGCACTTTATAACTGCTAACCAGTGAATTTAATCTTTATTGTTTAGTTAATTAAAACCATAACAATTTGATTTACATCACACAACCGTTATTAAAATATTTAAGATTCTCTTCAAAAGGAGAAAGAACATTTAGTAAGAACAAGAGTTAAAACTAAATTATTTTCCTTCAGATCAAGATAAAAACAGTCAGGCAAAGAGTGATTCATTAACAGTTAAAATCTTCCTATTATTTTAGACGTTTCTCGAATGCCTGCAAGAACTTAACCAGCTTGCAATGTATTTGAGGGGCAGTCCCGTTCAAGCCTCCAATGATGGCGGATCTGCATGTTCGTAGCCTCTCAAACCTAACGATACGCTTTAAAAAATATGCCCGTTCCTTGGTCATCATCTTGCAGTGACAAATTATATGTATTAGATCTTCTTTGGGGCTACCACATAGTCGACATGTAACGGCAGAGTGCTGTTTCCAAGTTGGTTCCTCAGCCAGGGTTGGAAATTTACAAAATCTCAATGCCATCAGCTTTTTCTTAATAAAAATGGAATATGTTGTTTCCAAATAAAATGCTGGCGTTAGTGATTTATAACCATTGATCACAGCCCAAGAATGAGAACGATGGGAAAAAGTTTCTTTGTCCGTAACCAATGAGTGAAATGTGGCCACTTTATTTAGAGCCTGTTTAAATGCTGGGAATGGCAGATTTTTATCCCAAAGATTTGTTGAACATGTGACCTCCAAAGCATATGTAAGGAATTGATTTGCTTTTGATTTTTTGTGTGAATTCAACTCTTGCCATAGGTAGGTATTAAGATTATTGTTGGTTGTTTTTTGCTTAATCTGGTACCACACCTTAATGTATGAATATAGTCTGCCCAGTCTTTCATTTTTTAAGCCAAATTCAAGTCGCATTTGCGCTGGTGAGGACATGATGGGTAATCGAAGAACTTTTTTATAAATTTTTGTTATCAAACTATTTAATAGGTCGGCGTCCTTTCCATGCATTGCCACACTTGCATATGTCAGGGTGGGAAGAACCTTGTTCGCCATCACGATTAAAAGAGGTTTTAATGATGGACCTTCCAATTTCTTCGCCAGAGTACTTAGACCAAATATCAATGCTCCTGCTCTTTGCGTCAGATATTTCTTCTGGTCTATTAAATCAAGCTTGTCATCTATAAAAAAGCCCAGATATTTATAGTTTGAGACTTTCTCTAACGGTTTTCCGTCTAACCATATTTCATGTTTTGAAACACGGCGATTGGTAATCAACATTGTTTTACTTTTTGTAAAATTTAAGGCCAACTTGTTTACCGACAGGAAGACTGAGAGTTCTTTTACTAATCTGGTTAGGCCCACCTTCGTTTGGCTCATGAGGACAATGTCATCAGCATAAGCCAGGTGTGTGAGCTGTAGATCACCTAGTTTCAGAGGATGTGCATTACAAGCATTTAAATTGCCAGAAAGATCTGAAATAAAAAGATTAAATAAATGAGGCGCAAGGACACACCCTTGTTTAAGGCCAATCGATGTAAAGACTTTTCTCGACAGGCGTGAACCATCCCCTATTTTGACTTGGGACCAGGTATCTGAATAAAATAACAGCAAACCCCTCAAAATACTCTCCGGTATGTCCCATGTTCTCAGTTTCAACCATAATAGGTTACGATCTACACTGTCGAAGGCGGCTTGAAGATCAATAAAACACAAGTTCAAGTCCTGTTTGCTACTCATACACTTTTCCGCTATCATATTTATGGATAGGATATTTGATGTTGTGCCAATCCCCTTTCTGAACCCTGTTTAGTTAATAGGGATCAGCTCTCTTTCACCTGTCCAAGTAACCAGGTCGTCTAAGAGAAGCGATGCAAAATATTTTGCCTCAACGTCCTGCAACGCTATTAATCGATAGTTAGTCGGGTTTGATCTTTCACCACCTTTATAGATTGGCATGAAAAGGGATCCTTGCCAGCTTTCAGGTACTCTGTTGCAAGTTTGCACATCAGCAAACAGTTCGGCCAGACGTGGACCCCAGAATTCTGGTGCATATTTGTACGCCGCTTGAGGGATGCCGTTCGGGCCTGGCGCCCCATTAGATTTCGCTTTTTTGATTATTTTAATTATCTCTTCTGACGCATATGGATTATTCTGGAGCACAGAACTTGATGCATTGCGAAGATTACTAGTTGATGGCTGACTTCCTTGTTCTTTAACAGTGTATATATTATTGTGATATTTTAGAAAAGTATCACTGCCTGGAGTTTTTGTCGAGATATCAGTAAACTTTGTCGCGAGAAATGCAGCCCACTCGGATTCCTGCACGTTAGATGTAAGTGCGTTACAGGGTCTTGTTAGCTGTTTTATTGTTTGCCAAAATTTATTTGTGTTCTGAAGTTTTCAGCTGAAGATTAATTTGGGCCAAAAGCTCTCATTGGTTATTCTTTTTTGTTCCCAGACATTATTTTTATATATTTTTCTTTGCGCACGAAAGGTGACCCACTGACATTCGCCGTGGTCAGCAGGCTGCAACTTCTTGCGAGATCGTCGAAGTGACCTTCGCAGCTCTTGTAGCTCTTTCGAAAGTTTTCTCTGTGATCCGTCTGTGCCGGCTTTCATGACAGGTAGCTTCATATTTTGTTTTAATTTTGTCAAGAAGAGAGACCATGCATGAATCGCATTAGTTGCTGCATTCCCTATACCATTCAGTGAGTCCTTCATTATCATAAACCACTCGTTTTCATTTGTGTTGGACCAGTTTATGCGTTTCAAATTGACTGAACTTAGTTGACCTTCTAGTATATATGATGGTTGCAATCTTTCCTTGTTAAGGTTGAATTTAATGTGCTGCATTGCATGATCGCTCAATAGGGAAAACTCGATATGAAAGCTAATTACTAATGGGATTAGTGAGAGGCTAACAATTGTAAAGTCCAAAGTTGATTGAGCATGTGGACCATAGTACGTTTTACTAGGGGGTTGGTCTTCAGGAAACCTTCCATTCAGTACACGCATACCAAGAAATTCTAGTTCTGCTAACCAGTGCAAAAGTGCTTGTGCTCTCTCCTCAAAACATGGCAACATTGGCTTACACCCAATTGACATATTTAATTTACTTGTAAGTCCCTAGTACAGTGGCACTACCTGTGCCCAGGGACTGTAAATTGAATGGTACTAGTGGGCCTTTAGCACTGATTGATCATTTAGTAGCCCTTAAACTTGTCTCAGGCCTGCAATGGCAGCCTGTTTGTGCACGTTTAAACTGATATGTCAACCTGGCAAAATAAACCTATTTGTCAGGCCTTCCTTTTAAATACATGTGTCACCCCTAGGGTAGGCCCTGGACAGCGCAGGGGGGGAAGGTTGCAATGTATTTAAAAGGTAAGAAGAACTTTTAAGATTTACATGTCCTGGTAGTGAAAAACTCTTACATTCATTTTGCACTACTGAAAGGCCTACCTTTCCCATAGGATAACATTGGAGTTACCTTATTGAGTTTAATAAGCTGTAACTTCCATATGGGAATAGGTAAACAGTTCTTGTAATGAAAAATCCTCTCATATGGTAAAGGCAGGTTATACATTGCAATTTTGAAAATACCACTTTTAGAAAGCAGCCATTTTTCAGCCTTATCCATGATTGCCTGCAGCCTGTGTTTGGGTCACATGACTGGGTGTAACTGGCAGTTGGTCTTTGTGTATTCCTCCTAGACAACCATACACAGTAGAGAGCTCAGGTGAGCCTGGATGGTCCACCACTGGCAGGATGGGAGGGCGAAGCTGGACACAACCCTACTTATACTTAAATAGGCCATGTTCTGCCTCAACAAATGGGGCTCCATACCCTCTGTAGTTAGTCTGAGGCCAGGACAGGGGAGGCAGGAATCCTGTGCACTTCAAAGAAAAATATCTATAAGCCTCTCACACTTCAAAGGTAACACCTGGTATAAATATTGTACCTCAGACTCCGTCTCTTCAGTTCACTTACTGGACCTGCAGAAGAACTCTCAGAGAACTGCCTGTTTATGTGGCCTGCTGGGATCTCCACAAGACTGCTTTGCTGCACCTGTAAGGGCTGCTTTACTGCATGAATCCTGTCATGAACCCTCAGAGGCCATCTATGCTATTTGAACCCTTCACCTGAACCCAGGACTAACAGAGTGAGCAAAAGGCTAGTTTGCTGGCCTTCTGTTCAGAACCACATGGACGTTAAAGGCTCCCACCTTCTTGAACCCATGCCTGGACCCAGCCTGACTGAGTCTGGAACTCCCTAGTGGTATCCCACTGGACCTGGACTAAATGTACCCAGACAGCAAAAGTCCAAACCTTAGGACCTGTAACATTTTTGGCAAACAACTTTTCTGAGAACTGAGGGAAGAATGCGACCAACCTTCTTGTTGATTCACCGAAGGTAAATCACCTGTCAGCCTGACTTTGCAGCTCTTTCCACTCCGTTTTTCTCTGCAGCACCAAATTCTGTTAAGTGGTCTTTTGCCAAAGGCTATCCGAACCCCGGGAAATGTCTTCGAATACAGCCTCCTGCCTCATTCTGCTGGAGATTTTGGACTTCCAAAAAAGTGACTAAGTCAGAATGTACAAATCTTTACATCGACTTTGTCCACCGACTCCCCATCTATGACTTTTCTTCCTCGGGCACCACCCGCAGCCTTGCCCAGCTGATCTTGACCTTCTCAGAACATTTTTCTTGAAAATTCTTTCAAGTCAAAATGTAAGCGCTGCCTGGATCCAATCCACTTCTTGCATCTGACCCACTCTCCATTGCAGTTGGCCATATTTTTTACTTTGACTCGGTCTTGCGCCACTAGGTGTCTGGGGTTTGTGCTTTGATCTTTTAGACACTAGTTTTTACTAAAATCTTTCAAAATTCCTAACCTGTTCTACTGGTTGGATTTTTGTTGTTATGGTGTCAAAGAACGTAATACATTTGACTTAATTTTGCTAATGAGTGTGGGAATTTACTTGTTTCTTGTTTTCAGATGCTCGTATAAATACTTTATACTTTGCCTCTCTGTTGAAACTGGCGTATTTCTGAGCCAAGCTACCCAGGATTAAACCCAGGTTAATTTAGGGACTTTTTGTGGTTCACCTTACCAGGGATTGTGCCTGTTGCTTTACCAGGGCTCAGACCCCAGTCAAATAACAAATACATTTCTCACAATGCTCAAAACTACCATCAGATGAATACCTAAGGTACAAAATTAATCTTTTATAAATTCAGGCATTACTATTAAAAAAATGTGGGAGCTGGTGTCAAAGAGCAGAGCAGGTGGTGTATCTGGAAAAGGGATGCCTAATGAGGTGGGAATAATATAGGGGGGTTGGGGGGAGTTTAGAGGGGTTTGAAGACCAGATAAACAAAGAGCTATCGTGAGTTCTGTGGTTCACGTAGGTTCACCATATTTAAGTGGATTACATAGGAGGCGATTGTTACATTGTAATACAAGATGAAAGCTTATTTTAATGATGTTTCCCAATTGTCACTCTGCTTTGTATGAAAATGTAAAATGTAATCATTCCCTGTATATGCTATATGATGCAAAAATTAATAAAAAGATGTTAAAAAAAGCGGGCACAAACTAAACTCTTCAACTAGGATTCTAATCATAATTTCAAAAATTCAGTTTCATTACTCCATCAGAAATTAATGCGTGTTGATCACCTTCATTCTTAATTCATGTCAATTTATGGAGGTAGTTCCAAAACAAATTGATAATCTTACAGATGGCTGTCTCTTTCTTTTAGTTAATCATTGACAAATTTGCACAATTAGGAGCTAGGTGCTTCTTGTTTGGCACTCTTACTCTTGTTGATCTTCTAACTTCAGGCTTTTCAGAATCCCTGTCATTCAAGCAGAAATCTTGTAAACACTTTTAATTATTATTTAAAAGAGTGGCTGTGCAGGATTGGGGCAGTGTGATCGTATTCCCTTAAGAGTTCGTTCGGAGACCCAACATTACCACATAAAACAGTACAATAATTCATTATCTGTACTTGGCCGCCATCTTCCAGCATTGTACAAAACCTACCAACCTTCTAAACAAAACAAATTTGAATATTAGTACCCCCCTCCTAATATGGACTACGGCTCTTGTTTTCATTCTGGGTAGCCAGTTGGCCATAGGTGTTCAGATATTAGCTCAGTGTTTCTTCCCCCTTCTTCCCTTACATTGATAGAAATTGCCCTCAAGACGATATACTGATAAAGGTCTGGCTAGCCATTGATGATAAGATTGGGTTCTGGATCCATCCAGGTTGCGGCAATACAAATACGAGCATGTGCCATGGCATCAAAAATTAGATAAATGTTGCCAATATCCTTAATGTATTGTCTATTTCAAGCAGCTGCAGTGTAATCAAAACCTCTGTATTCAGGATACTACTCAAAAATTACTAACCCTCCCTTAAAAGACCCCAACTTTTGAAAAACAATTGCACTATTTATGCTTCACTTGCTCTACATTGCAGGGAATTAGATTTGGGAATTTTCCCCCTGCTATACAACTTGGAGGGGGTATAATTTAGTCCTATGAGGTTGGCTCTTCAACCCAGCTGAAAGTAAGAGATCCCGCCCTTGATCTTGTGAATGTTGAAAAATATGTTGCAAAGATTAACCTCTAATATACTGTGATTCACAATCATCTAGAATTAATTCAGTTGGCATTTTATAAATTATCCTGACCTTCACCATTATAGGATGGCTCAAAAATGTAATAATTAAAACCTGCTGTAGTAAAAATGTGCTATGTGTCAATTTTTAAAAAGAACTCCCTAATTTGCAGATATTTAAAAATTAATCCCTTTAGTCAACTCAATCTTCTGCTGTAGGTCCTTTTAAGAGCAAATTTGGTCAGAGTTGAATATATCAGCCACTCTTGAAATTTCTCTTATTCCAGAGCGGCACAGCCTTTGCATTTAAACACATTTGGAAAGAGCAAATATTGCTATAACACAGTATAATAACTATACTGAGCCAAACCCGATACACAGATGAGCCTACCCCCGATTTTAGTTGCTGCATTAACACCTTGCGGTACAAAAGGGGGTGGTGATGAACGGAGCATCTGAATCAATCAAACACTCACACCCAGTCAAAAGATCTGGGTTTAATCCATCACCGTTCTTTAGCTCACTCTGCCACCCCAGTTCAGACATGGCTATATGCAAATCAGTCTGATCCTGTGCCTCATGGGAACAGTCCAGCCCGAACTGCCAAGCCATGTCTTCCCTGGACCGGAAACAAGCTTCCGAGGACCGGTTTCTGGCATTCCAGCCGTCTTCAGCCCGGCTTGCTTGAATCCAGTGGCAAAGTGAGCAAGGGACTCACGTCTGAGCATACCCTGCCACACTTATGGCGGCCAAAAGCGGTACAAAAGGGGCTGGTGATGGATGGAGCATCTGAATCAATCAAACACTCACACCCAGTCAAAAGATCTGGGTTTAATCCATCACCGTTCTTTAGCCCACTCTGCCACCCCAGTTCAGACATGGCTATATGCAAATCAGTCTGACCCTGTGCCTCATGGGAACAGTCCAGCCCGAACTGCCAAGCCGTGTCTTCCCTGGACCGGAAACAAGCTTCCGAGGACCGGTTTCTGGCATTCCAGCCGTCTTCAGCCCGGCTTGCTTGAATCCAGTGGCAAAGTGAGCAAGGGACTCACGTCTGAGCATACCCTGCCACACTTATGGCGGCCAAAAGCGGTACAAAAGGGGCTGGTGATGGATGGAGCATCTGAATCAATCAAACACTCACACCCAGTCAAAAGATCTGGGTTTAATCCATCACCGTTCTTTAGCCCACTCTGCCACCCCAGTTCAGGCATGGCTATATGCAAATCAGTCTGACCCTGTGCCTCATGGGAACAGTCCAGCCCAAACTGCCAAGCCATGTCTTCCCTGGACCGGAAACAAGCTTCCGAGGACCGGTTTTTGGCACGGAAGACATGGCTTGGCAGTTCGGGCTGGACTGTTCCCATGAGGCACAGGGTCAGACTGATTTGCAAATAGCCATGTCTGAACTGTGGCGGTGTGTTTAAGGGTGGTGGCAGCTCCCTGCTACTCCCGCTTAGTTTGTGGCCATATTTAGATCAGCGGTGATTTTTACTGTGTGTTTTGTGCTTTTTAGCGCATAGACCGAACTTTTTTTAAAAATTGCATTTTACTTTGCCTAACCCCTTTTAATTATGCAGGTACATCGCGGATGAGTTTTTACTCACCCGTTCATCTTTGTTAAGCCTCTCCTGGCCCCCTCTTCACCATAGCTGCTATCTCCATTGTGGCGAGGGCGGGGCGGCCATCTTGATGGTAGTCCTTCTCCCCAGCAGAACTGGTGGCAGCGTTCTAGCTGGTGGAGAGAGGACGCGCCATAAAATTAGCATGCCTGCTTTAACGCGCAGCGGTCGCGCATGGCGGGCGCGCCTTAGGCGCGCCGAAGGTAAGCCAAAGGTCAGCCCGTCTGCGCCCGTCCGCGCCTCGGACGTGGCGGACGCAGGACGGGCTGCCGGACTATCGTCGCTCCTGTCTAGCCCTAGCATCGCATATACGCGTGCGTCTTTGATGGCGCTTCGCCCCTCCTTAGACAAAAGAGCTGTCTGTACTATACTCGACCCTGTTAACCTTTACCCATGCACTACTTGCGGTTATTCCTGCTGTATACATGATACTGCCAGTCCTGAACCCGCTCCTGAGCTGGCTTCTATCTCGGCAGCTTTAATTAATGCCCGCTCTATGAGCAAACATGCTCTAGATATTTTCGCTCTACTAGAAGATGGTACTTTAGACCTGTTGTTTATTACAGAAACGTGGCTGAATGGGTCTTGTGCTCCTGATATTGAATTGGCCATTCCTAGAGGGTTTAAAATCCAACGGAAAGACAGGAAGGATGGCAGGGGTGGGGGACTAGCAATTATTTTTCGAGAATGCTGGGTTCTTAAGGTGGAAGACTCAGATTTTTTAGAGGAAGGTGAGCTTTTAAATTTTGCCTTAGGTCTATCCCCTCATTTCACACTGGGCGGTTCCCTTATCTACAGGCCTCCAGGTCATTCTGGCCCCTTTCTTAAAGCTCTCTCTGAGACTCTTGTTCCCCGTGCATTGAGGTTCTCTCGCTTTTTAATGCTGGGTGACTTCAATATCCACGTTGATGTTCAAGACTGCCGAGAAAGAAAGCTGCTATATGACTACTTTGATTTGGCCTCCCTTACCCAATGGGTTTCCTCCCCTACCCACTCTGGTGGCCATATCTTAGACATTGTATGCACCAACTTCCCACTGATGGTTGAGGCCCCACAAGTAGTTACCTGGTCCGATCATCAGCTGATTAGATTCTCCTGGTCCGCCTTGAGAGATCCTCCTAAGTCTGCTAAAACAATGGGCCCCCCAAAAATCAATGTGGGTAATTTGATGACCCATCTTGATTTGAACAGACCCATCCTAGGGGCAGATATGGATTCTGCGCTACAGGTTTACGACAGATGGATGAATGCAGCGGTGACTTCTTCTTCGAAGAAGGCCGATCCAGGCAGAAATAGGATGACGCCATCTCAACCTTGGTATTCGCCCCACCTCCGTACTCTGAAACTTGCTTGCAAAAAACTGGAGCGAGCATGGAGATTAGCTTATTGTCCACAGGCTAAAACAGTGTTTCGTGCAGCGCAGCGAGATTACTATATTAGCATTAAACATGCAAAAACAGAGTTTTTTTCTAAAAGAATTGAGAGAGCTAGTAACAATAGTCGGGAAATTTTCTCGATAGTGAAGAGCTTTCTCTCTCCCTGTGCTGAGCAGGTATCCATGAGTCCTTCTACTGAATGGTGTGAAAGGCTCTCCTCCTTCTTCCTATCGAAAATTGTTAATATTCAACACAGTTTGAGAACAGTTGGAGGAGGCGATAACATGATAGGTAACAACGAAACTAAGGTTCCTCCCACCATCATCATTGAGAGACTTATTCCTCCTTCGGTCGAGGACACCCTGACAGCAATTAAATCTTTAAAATCTGGTGCTCCCGGGGATGTCTGTCCGGCCCGGGTGTTGGCCGAAGTAGCCGAAGTTGTGGCTTTCGAAGTCTCCCAAATAATAGGGCTATCTTTTTCCACTGCAACAGTTCCGAAAATATGGAAACAGGCTAAGCTTCTGCCACTGCTTAAGAAAACAGGCGCGGATCCAGCTGTGCCGAATAACTATCGACCTATTTCTCTTTTACCAGCTATGGCTAAAGTTGGTGAGAAGCTGGCATTCTCCCAGCTTAATGCCTTTGTGGAAACTTCAGGGGCGTTACATCCTGCCCAATCTGGCTTTCGTGCAGCCTATAGCACGGAGACAGCGCTGGTGGAGGTTACAGAGGCGATTAGAGGGTGCCTGGACAGTGGCGGCAGAGCGGTCCTAATTTTATTGGACCTCTCTGCTGCGTTTGACACTGTCCCACACACACTACTCTTGGCACGACTGGCCGATCTCGGCATAGTGAGTTCTGCTCTGGATTGGGTGAAATCCTTTCTTACAGAAAGATCTCAGCAGGTCTGGATTCCTCCTTATTCATCCTCGATTAAATCCCTTACTACAGGAGTTCCCCAGGGCTCTACTTTGAGCCCCCTCCTTTTTAATGTATATCTCACCCCTCTTATTTTTTTAGCTGAAGAAATGGGAGCGAAAATATTAGCATATGCGGATGATACGCAGCTCCTGTTCACGTGGCCAGATGCGAACACTGACACTGAGGTAGTGCGTTCATGCCTTTCCGCTGTGTTTAACTGGTTAGCAGCAGCACAGCTGAAGTGCAATGAAGATAAAACAGAAATCCTGCTATATGGCCAGTTTCCGTCCAATTTCAGAGAAACTCTATGGCCTTCTGATTTTCCCCAGCCAGGCGCTGTCAATATCCCTGCTAAAAATTTGGGAGTCTGGTTTGGGGAGGATTTGCGATTCGAGGCACACATAAAAAAACTCACTGGGGTGTGCTTCGGGTCCCTAAAAGCCATGAGGAAGATTTTTCCTTATCTACCTTCTTCAGCAAGAGAGTCGGTCGCAAGAGCCCTTATTCTATCACGACTTGATTATGCCAACTCTCTGTTGTGTGGCTCTCCGGCTTTTTTGGTCTCAAAGCTCCAGATCATCCAAAATGCGACTGTTCGCCTACTGTGCAATGTGCCATATAGAGAAAGTCCTCGGGCTCACATGAAGGAACTACATTGGCTGCCAGTAGCACAGAGGATTACCTTTAAAATTCTTACTATAGCTTTTAAAGCAGTTCATGACCTTGGTCCTTCTTATTTGAGAGACAGATTTTCCCGCTATGTCCCTACTAGGGCTCTGCGTTCTGCAGATGGTAATTTCTTAGGAGTGCCTCGATTTCAGCGAGTTCGTTTGGGAGGCCAGTCACTTGCTGTCACCGCGGCCAGGACTTGGAATATCCTCCCTCTCTCCCTGAGATTAACTGAAAATTTTGTGACATTTAAAAAGGCACTTAAAACATATCTTTTCAGAATGGCTTATTAATTTCTGTTCTCTTCTCTCCCTCTGGCCACATGCTTGTTTCTTCTTACGCGCCAGGACACTCTGGTAGTATTTGAGCGCGATATAAAACAGCTAAATAAATAAAATAAATAAATAAACTGGAGTGGCAGAGTGGGCTAAAGAACGGTGATGGATTAAACCCATATCTTTTGACTGGGTGTGAGTGTTTGATTGATTCAGATGCTCTGTCCATCACCACCCCCTTTTGTACCGCTTTTGGCCGCCATAAGTGTGGCAGGGTGTGCTCAGACGTGAGTCCCTTGCTCACTTTGCCACCTGATTCAAGCAAGCCGGGCTGAAGATGGCTGGAATGCCAGAAACCGGTCCTCGGAAGCTTGTTTCCGGTCCAGGGAAGACATGGCTTGGCAGCTCGGGCTGGACTGTTCCCATGAGGCACAGGGTCAGAATGATTTGCATATAGCCATGGCTGAACTGGGGTGGCAGAGTGGGCTAAAGAACGGTGATGGATTAAACCCAGATCTTTTGACTGGGTGTGAGTGTTTGATTGATTCAGATGCTCTGTCCATCACCACCCCCTTTTGTACCGCATTAACACCTTGGCCGGTGCTGGAATTCTGCACCGGTGCTGGACATTCCGATCGCGGGCGTGGTCATGACGGCTCCCGGCCATCACCAGCACACGCCCACCGTGACTCATGACGGCAGGGAGCCGTCATCAGCATCGAATGGTTAAAAGTCTTAAATTTGACTTTTTTTTACTAACTTGGTTCCAAAATTCTTAAAAAGCAACCTCTAGCTGCTGTTCCCAGAATTAATTCATTAATGGTCCATCAAACCCAGGGTCCTTGCTCTGCCAGCCAATGATAACAACTCCCATGTGCTGTAGCATTTCTGCCCAATAATAATAATTCCTAAAATTAGGCACGGCCCAGCCCCCCCACTCACTGGGAGCAGTATATATATTAAGGCTCTTCACATCCTTGTGTTCCTATATAATATTATTTCCGATAGCTTGCAATCTTTTTAACCATGCCTGCTCTATCTCTAAAGATAAGCCAAGTCCTTCTTAGTTTTCATCAGTAGAGAGTTATGTTTAACTGAATTATATTTCCTACCTTAACCACAATATTAAGTCCCAAATACACAGCACTGAGTTCATCAAGCAAACTAATTGCTTCATTGCAAACTATTTGGTTCTTACCTTTGTTCAGATAGGAGTCTGAGATGTTGCCAAATCTTTCTGCCTCCCTTTCTACCTAGCGTATAGTTTGCTCGGGGTCTGTGGTGACAAGAGAGAGGTCATCAGCATCCACCAACACCCTGGTGGTAAGACCATTTGCAGTCAGGGGCCTAACCAAGTTAATTTTCTCAAGCCTTTGCAATGGGGTGGGTCAATGTAGATTGCATACTGAAGGGGTTAACAGGGGTAGTGTCCCTCTGTTAATTACTATTGCATATAACTCTCTCCCCATCATTTTGCAGTCTAGCATTAGGATTACAAAATAACATTAGCATAGCAGTTTTAAAGCTGGGACCAAGCTCCTTCCTATCGAGGACCTCCCAACGATAACTCCTATTGATCTTGTCAAATGCTTTATCAGTGTCAGACAGGATCAAAGCCATAGGGGTATTTAACACCTTAGCCTTGTCAAATAACATGATTACCTGCTTGATATGATCCGTGATACTATGGCCCAGGATAAACCCATGCTGCCAAGGACAGATCCGTTTGGCTATGACCTTACTCAGATGCATTGTAAGTATTTTAGAGACGCTTTTTGCATCGTTATTGCTAAGTGATATGAGCCAAGAAAGTGCGAAGGCTTCCTTTTCTTCAAAAAAACACGGTATTGTGGTACACGTGGTAGTTGTCCACAAAGCTAGGGGTGAGGATCCCTGTTGAGCTTCCAAGAAAAGGGAAATCATATCCCTCAAGAGCACCAGGTAAAATATTCAAGAAAAAACTCCAAAAGGATCCTATCGAGTCCCGCCACCTTCCCAGATGCCAGAGAATCCAATGACTCCTTCAGCTCTTATAGTGTAAACGGAGCATCCAAAGCTGCCCTCAGCTAGGACCAATGTGTTGACTAATTTGAGATACTGTTTGATCTTACTCGGGGAGGAGGACACATTTTCCTGATGGAGTGTTTGATAATATTCTTCAAACACCCTGACAACAGATTTTAGAGTGCTAACCTGGTGTCCATCTTTATCCAAGATAACATTGATGACATTTTGCACATCTTTCTACTGCATTCTCAGTGGCAGGACCTTTCCTACGCTATCACCATATTCATAGCGTTCTGCCCTATGAGTTTTCTATCACTCCACTATCTTTCTAGCATAAAAGCTATTAATGCTACCCTTGGTATTAGCAGTACTTTGAAGGAGCTTAAACTCTTCGTGCCCATCAATCATGGCCTTGAGCTCACAAGCTCCCAGTTTGGTCAACTCCTTGTAATGTTCCTTAAAATTACTTGCTTGTGCTTTCTGGTTGTGAAAGTCGAAACTGAATGTTTCCACTCTAATACTAGTGTCAAACAGTCCAACAAGATACCCTCAGCTGCACTCTCTCTATTTGTATCCATTGTCTATCTGCCATTCCTTCACATGATCAATATGCTCTAGATTAAGTTAGAACCCCCTATTGAATGTAACTTTTGATGCAGCCTTGCTGCTGTGGTCATCTGACACTCAGAAATCAAAGGGTTTTGGTCCAAGAAGACCATAGGGGATTTTTTGACACACGCATCCCTCAAAAAACTGCATGAAACCAATAAATATTCCAGATGAGCATACTTCCTATGAGGTTAAGAAAAACATGTCTAACTTGGATCAGGATGATTCAAGCTGGCCCAAGCATCGATGAGCCCATGGATCTCCGTGAACTGGTGAACTGCGCCATAAACCCTTGGCTTCCGCCACACCTACATCTTGCCTATGCTAATGGCTGTACGGCATCCCAATGAAAATTGAGATCCTCGCATACAATAAGGGGCATTGGCAACAAGGCCAATTCCACACCCAGATGCTCCACAACAGCCACCTCATCCAGAATAGACCCATAGAAGGGGCAGATGGTGAAACTTGCACCCGCTATCTGATATTTCATAAATACCCACCTACTAGGATTATCTGAGGCTCTCCTCTTTACCCCATAAACATTCCTTTTAGCTGAAATTGCACACACACCTTTCCTTGTAGTAGTACCTTGTGTGCTGTAGACCAAGAGATAATACCCAGGGTTTACAACCAGCCTTTCTTAGCCACTGTAGACATATAATATCTGCTCCCAGGGTTCTCAACTCTTTAGCCACCTGGCCTGCTTCCATCTGTCATTCAAGCCCTGGACATTAACTATACATACATGCAACATTTTTAAAAACACCATGTGGAAAGCAAAAAGAAAAAAAGAACACAACCAGAAATAGTGGGAATGCTAGAAAATGGGATAGAGAAGTTAGAGCTAGAAATACCAACAAGAATCCCTCCACGGGCAACCATTTCAAGCTATATCACTTAGCTAACAATAGATTCTTGCAATATTTTCTTTTCTCATTTTGCTCCCCCTTTCCAGTTCACTCCCAACACCCTCGCCCACCCTAAAGCCTCCCCAACCCCCCAAAACTGCCCCTCAACGACCCACCTTCCCTCAACCAAACTGTTCCCTTCCATCCTAGTATAAAGATCAGACCCAATTCACTGTCTGTATGATGGAATGTGCACACTCCTCCCCCCTGAGCACAACCTTTAAGAACATATCATGATACAACAACCCTGAAGAAAAAATGGAAAGCAGAAAGAAATCACATCTTACCACTAGAAACAATGGCAAAGAGTCTTCCACCTATGAATTTCACCAAGAGTAAGCATAAGTGACCTGAATTCTGTGTCCAAACAACCACATCAGAAAAGCCGTCTCCTGTCTAGACACAGGCCCTAAAGCCCTTCTGGACATCTGGGCTGCCCACACATCAAACTACCACCCATTTACATGTCAGAACATATCAGTGCAAGCTCTCCAAGTATTCCTTAGCCTTAATTTCTTATGTAAATGTACTTGTCTTATTCTTGAGGATTATCTTAAATCTCACAGGGTTAAGAAGAAAAGCTTGGGATCCTTTATTCTAGAATGGTTTTATCAGCAGTTTTATCACTCTACTGTATTGTGGTAGAAATCAGGCCTCACAAGAAAGGAATGTCAATCCATTCTACTTTTAGGGAATCAGACACTGCTTACCTGTGAAGAAAGTTACCAAAAAATATCCAAGATAGCTCTGGGTTTCGGGCTGAAGGAAGCTCTCTCCTGCTCCACATGTTTTATCGTACGTGGGTACCTATGTGTTCGTAGAATCTTATATTTCCAGTTCCAATGCTTGCGTTCTGAGAAGACACCTTGACATAGTTTGATCATGAACCTCCAAGCGTATTTACCCTCCGCACCTTACTCAGAAGAATCCTTAAGTTATTGCATCATTGGCAATACTCAAACTCTATTAACTTCCATTTTATGTCCACTAGTTGGAAAACCACTGCAGTTGTCTGTTTCCTTACAGAGGTAAGATCTGTTTCTTTCTGCTATCTCTGAGCAAGTTCTAGAAATCTTATGTATTGTCCCCTCCAGCTTCCTAGTGGCAGCCCAGGTTCTCTGGTTGCCAGTGCCCTGTTAGATAGTCTCAAGAGTAGGCAATCAACTGCTCCTGCCAGAGTCTGAGCCAAGCAACCTAGGCATCCAGTTACGATGTATGATGCAACAACGCATTCCGATGCAAATCATGCATTTTCCACGCATGCATTACAATGCAAATGCCTTTACCACGTACAACCTTTACCACGCATGCTTTTTCAACGTATTTTGTTGTAAAGCATGTATGGAAAAGGTCCCTGCGTGATAAAAATGTTCCCTAACTCCTGCCCTCAGTCCTCAAGCTAGAACCTGGACCTCCCCCACCTGACACTTTTTTAAAATACCCGACCCCTGCCCTAATCCCTAAAAATAGTCCCCTGCTCGACCCCCCACTAACCCTGCCCTTTTAAAATAAATACCCGACTCTGCCCTAAAACCTAATTGTAAAACCCAGCGTGAATCCCACAGTCCCCTGCCCTTTTTAAAAAATTCCCGACCACTGCCCTAATCCCTAAAAATACCCTCTTGCACAACCCCCACTGCCCCCACCCTTTTTTTGAAAAAAAAATCCATGGCCCTGTCCTAGGATCTAAACTTAGAACCCAGTGTGACCCACACTGCCCCTTCCCTTTTTTAAAAATACCCGACCACTGCCCTAATCCCTAAAAATACACTCCTGCATGACCCTGACTGTCCACGCCCTTTTTACTAAAATCCACAACCCTGCCCTAAGGCCTTAACTTAGATCCCTGCGCGACCCACACTACCCTTGCCCTTTTAAAATTTCCCTGACCACTGCCCTAATCCCTAAAAATACACTCCTGTATGACCCCCACTGCCTCTTCCCATTTTAAAAAAATCTATGACCCTGCCCTGAGGACTAAACTTAGAACCCAGCGCGGCCCACACCACCCATGCCCTTATTAAAAATACCCGACCACTGCCCTAATCCCAAAAAATGCACTCCTGCACAACCCCCACTGCGCCCGCCCTTTTTCCTAAGCCCGAAATCTAGAAACCAGCGCGACCCCCACAGCCTTCAGCCTTTTTAAAAAATAGCCGACCCCTGTCCTAATCACTAAAAAATACAGCAACAAAAATCATCCCAAAAATAATCCCCCTTACCTTAATAGGACGAGGCAACTCTTGAAACAGGAAGCGGAAGGATCTCTTTGCTCCTCAAAACGACACCGATAGCCTTGACCAACCAGGTGCCTTTGCCACTGCTACCAGCATATGCCCTCACCACGAACATTGCGTGGTGAAAGCTATGCATGGTAACAATATATGCGTGGTAACGACTGCGTAGTAAAGGCCCTGCATGGAAACAGCTGCGTGGTAAAGCCTGTTTCCCATCCAGTTAGGCTATCAAAGGCGTGCTGGGAAGTTGCATTGTCTCACTTTAAATCAGGCCATGTAGCAGATGTTTCCATCCCCGGCTTTTGATCCCACTGCTGGGTCACTCGCATCACTTATCAGGCTGCTCAATTAATCAACATCTGACAGATCAGAGTCACTGACTGACTTATCATACATTGAGAAAAAACATTTTGGCACTTCAGTATCTGATCCAGTCTTAGCCTGGTCTGTGCCCTCTATATCCCTAGGTTTCTCTTGTAGCCTTCTTCTAGAGAGAACCCCCCTTTAGGGGCACGTTATCATCAGCAGCAGCGCCCTCCTGCCCCAGATCTCCACCTAAACATCCTACGTGGATCTCATCCATCCTGGTCCACACAGGGATGCTTCTCCTGAGATGCTCCTACTGTTTTGGGGGGATCTGTCCTAGGGTTGTGCGGAGGTACTTCATTACTGATTGCAGGCCTACTCTGTTCTGAGTACAACCCATCTCCTCAACAAAGTGTCCTCCCCCTTCTCATCAGTCTCAGAACCTTGAGCTCCGTGAGCCCCATCCACCAATGCAGATGCAACAGATTTAACACTCTCACTGACCTGAGTTCCAGCGATGACTGTGAGGGGAGGTTGCTTGAGAGACAAAGTGAAAGGTATACTCAGCAACTCCACCGAGACTCATCTTGGGATTCTCACACATAATACCCTTGGCCTGTGACCAGCCCATACCTGACAGAGGGCAGTGTAATGGCAGGGGATACCTGAAATACCTGGGTATCCCACTCTTCTTGAAGTGGCTTATCCAGTGGGTGTACACACTTCTGTCCTTATTGTGAAGCAGCCTTGCTTGGGGCTCATCTCTCTGACCCACTGCTGATTGATGCTGCTCATCCAGGCATGTCTTCCTCAGAAGATCAACAATGGTTGGTTTGTGCATGTCAGGCTCTGTCATGGTGCTGACAGTGGTATCGGCAGTGGTGTATTTGACCTCGTTTGCCACAGGTCTTGAGCTCCCCTGCTCAAGTAGTTGTTCCGGCTGCGTCACCACTGATGAGCCACTGCGACATCCACCTCCAGGCAGCTTTCCGCAGCTCACTCCTGCTCCAGGTCCTATACTGAGAGCCATGCCTCCTCGAGCCTTAGCAGTCCTCTGAGACTTCGGTATTATCCTACAGCACACCAACGCGGCATTGTTTTTTCACCTGCAATGGTCAATGTTGCCGCCACTGCCCAAAATTCCCCGTAAACGCAAAGCCTCTCAAACAAGCAGCCTCTGTGATATTGGTGTTGTCATCGTGTGCCTCCCTCTGCAAAACAACGCCTGGTTATTATTTGCTCCTGAGTTCATTTTGGGGGCATCAAGGGAGCTTAAGTCATCTTGCTTTGAGCTCCAAGTGGATCAGCTCGGTAGAGAAGAACAAGCATTTGCAATGCAATAAGTCTCGCATTTGTGAGAGTTTAAGCTATTGATATAAATGACAATCCTTTTTATTTATCCGTTTTGCTAATTAACACATAATTAAAAGGCATTTTCATTAGAATGCCAATAGCTCAAACTCTAGTAAATGCGAGACCTATTCAAAGAAGTGGCCACTACTGTCCACTGTGGCTGCTCGGAAAGTGAAAGCATGCATGGTGCGCTGAATGTAGCAGGAAAGCATTTCGTGTCTGCAGTAGGAATAACTCATCAAAGAACAATAGTGCTTGCAGACTAAAAAAGACATATCATGTAACAACCAAAGTAAAAGGGCCAGTCCTTATGGGTCGAAACAGAAGCCAGCATTTATGAAGGGTAATGACCCAAGCCAATCACAAATATGGGCAGACAGTGGGCGGGGCTTCTATTCCACACTACAATTCAGCGTTCCGCATGTGCTGCCCAGGCTCAACCTAAAAAGGCTTACACTTGACCAATTCAAGCGATCACCATCTTGCTTGTAGCTCTAGAGGCTTATGGACTAGAAACAAGGTGGTCACCTATTTTTAAACAATGACCACGAACCCCAATGTTAACATTCAAAATAGGGCAAATAAGGTAGTAAAAGTGGACAGTAGAAGTAGCAAGTCCCAGGTGGTATGGCATGGGAAGAAAAGTGATCATGCAACAGCAGGATGGGGGATAAGAAACAGGTTGATGATGATATTGTGTTTGAAAGGGTGTTCTAGCACTAAATTGGAAGAAAATTGCTTACATCAAATGCAAAGATTTTAAATCCTTATGAAATTTTACATGATCTACCTCTGCTGGCAAAGAAAAAGTGTGTTTGAATTCAACAGTTTAAGAGCAGATGTACAAAAATTAGGAATTGTGATTCCCAAATTGCGATTCTAACCGAAATGCAATTAGGAAAGCGCAATTCTTAATGTAAGAAAATTAATACCTATTAAATAGTCATACCTAGTGATTCGCAAATCAACTTACCTCATGAATAATAATGAGGTAGGCTGCAGTTTGCGACCCATTAGGAATGATTGCCATCACAAGGATTGTGGCCTGTTCGGGTCAGCATAGCACCATGTTGGTGACTACTTTTAAATAAAGCACTCTTTTCTTCTTATTTTTTTTTAATGCAGGCTGCTTTTTTTCGGTTTAAGGAAAACTGGATACATTTAAAAAAAAGAAATTTGAGGATTCAGTTTCAGTTTCATTTTCCATGAAAAGGCTGTGGTCCCTAAAACCACTGCCTGCTCATAAAAATATTCTTGTTGAAATTCTCAAAGGGTGAGTGTCGATTCTGCGAATCGCCCCGCTATAGACCACACAAATGTTTTGTACATCTGGCCCTAAATGTGAAAAAGCCCAGCCACCCAATCAGAAACAAAAGATCAGAGAAATGATAAGAAGATAAGCATCTGCAGATCTTAAAGCAGGACAAGGGACATATCACCTAATTTTCCACTGCAGTGTCACAGGGCCTTGATTGTATAACACTCAGTGAGTGACGCATATGCTTATTTAACATTGATCATGCTTTTATTGGTAGCCAGTGTAGTTCTCTATGAGATTCTGCAATAGAGCAGCTGTAAGGTAGTCCCAAAATAGCTCTGATAGCTGGGTCCTGAATAGGTTGGATACTAGATAACCCCTTTAAAGGGCTACCCAGATAAATAATGTTACAGGAGTCAAGACGATATAGCACAGTTGCTTGGACCACTGTAGGTCAAACCGCCATAGGTAGCACAGAAAGAACTTTTAAAAACAGGTGCAGGTAGTAGAAAGAAGACGACTGCATTGACTTTTTTCTGAAAGGTTAAATGAGTTTCCACATCCGAATTCTTTAGCACACTCTGAATGTGCAGGAGCAGTGCCCAGCTCTGTTGGTCACCAGTTATGTGCACTAGTAATTGAAGTGGGACCAAAGATATGAATTTTCGTTTTATCTACATTCAGCTTTAGGGGGTTTCGGCTCATCCCCTGAGTCGCTTGATCTAAAAATGTGGTAAACTGTGGCTAAAACATTACCTATAGAGATGACAATTTTAGGTGTCGTTTGCAAGAATACGAAGCCATGTCGGATCCACAAAACAAGGGCCTAGAGTGTGTACAACAAGGTGGTGAAGTCACAGTTTGGGTTCTGTCACTCAAAAATGAGATCATCCATCCTAGAGCCTTTCTCTGGATGTCAGTTGATCAAAGACGCTGACAATAAATAGCATGAGATACAGTATCACCATCTTTAGGATCACACTACCCCCTTATACAGTACCAAATGAGTTTTATTTACCACCATAAGGATGGCTGCTCAGTCCCATGGAGAGAGTATCAGAAACACAGAGAGTTTAAGAAAGACAGAGAAAAAGAGAAAGTAAAGATTTTCTGAAATGCATTCTGTGAAAAATGTAAGGCAGGTAAATTGTGGAGGAAGGGGAAAGTTATGAGAGTGAGTAACACAGAAATGGAAAGTTGCGATAACATTAACAAGTATGGCTCAAGTGGGTGAATTAGAAGGGTTGGCAAAGATGGTACGTCTGGTGATTAGTTTAATCATAGTAGCTGTTCTGTCCTGACAGCAAGTAGTGGAAAAAAGGGAGAAGGCATTTTTGGATGAACACATGATCAATGATGCTAAATGGTTCACAAAACCTTGAGGGAAACTTACTAACAGCCAACTAGGATATGCTATGGCCGTGAACTCAATGAATTTTCTTCAAATGATTAAATGTAGATGGTGACCTGCAAAGAGGAAACCAAGATGTACACCAGGGGGCAGATTTACAAGCCCCTTGCGCTGCCAGTACGTCACTTTTTGCGTGGCTTTTCCTGTCCTTGTAAATATGGGCCCTTTACACGCAGCACTTTGCTTAAAAGGGGCGTTCCATGTGTGTTGCTGTGGGTGTTCCCAAGCAACACCCATGGAATGAGACACATTTCCAGATTTACGAGGAATCGTAAATCTGGAAATGCGTGTGAATGCTACGCCACCCCAGGGGAGGCGTAGGGAGGCGCAACCTCGTTTTTGTTTCCTGTTTCTATGCGAGCTGCATTCTCCAGCACACATTGAAAGAGGAAATCACCTCTAATGATTGTTTTTGTTCAGGAAAGGTTCCTTTCCCGCACATAAACAATCATTGAAACAATGCTGTTTTTCAACTTCTATGTGTGCTAATGCAGCCCAGATATAAGTTGAAAAACGGCATTTCAGATTGTTTTTGTGCAGGAAGGGAACCCTTCCTAAACAAATCATCCCCGTGACGCGGACATCCTTGCAAAGGGTGCCTGCGTCAGCGCATGGCAGCAGTTTGTGCGCCAGCACAGGGGGAAGCAAAGAGATGCGACATATTGTTGTAAATATGTTGCATTGCTGTGCTTTCCAAACTAAAACAGCATGGCACAGCAAATGACTTGCTGCACTGTGCTGCGTTAGCCTATTGTAAATCTGCCCCCAGGTGTACACCATGGACCTGCGTGGGGCTCCCAATGGAATGTGAGCATGATGACCCCTTCCCAAGGATAGAGATCCCCTTATGCAATAGTAGTGTATTCTTAAATCCAGCAATGTGGCAATGGTTAGAATGTACAGAAAGGAGAGAGTTGTTGTGAGAAAGTGGCTCTATATATACTGGACTAGAATGAAGTACAGTGTGTATAGAGTCCACCAACTCCAGAGGTATAACAGAGGAAGTCAGTCAGTCAGTCAAAGTACACTTTATTCGATTAAAAAAAAAATCATAAAAGGCGAGTAAAATTACAAACAAGATTAAAAATCAACAATTCATTAATATACAAATCAGTGCTGAGTCCTAATTTGGCTATTATACATCGTATATACATAGGTTAAAATCAATAAAACAATACCATGGTTAAAATAGAACGTTCAGTGGGACTCGTTTGTTCCTGATTCTAAATACTTCCGCTAAGAAACTTGCGACACTAAAAATAATGTAAGTATTTCCCAACATCTGGAGGTAAATTAATGCAGGCCTGACTTGAATAAAGCCAGCCTCCCTCAAGACAGGTATCAGATATTTTGTCCTTGCGGTAGTATAAAACCCACAGAACATCATAAAATGCATGGTATCTTGATTAGAAAATATGTCACACTCACAGGGGTAAAGCATTTGTTGTACACACTCAGTTAGCAAAAGGTTTCACACACTCATGGACTGAACTCCAGGCCAATTGTTTTTATATCCACAGATATAGTTGTTTTATTTTTAGAACCAACAGTTATAAAAATAAACTTTTCTCGTTATGAGTACTCTCATGTAATTACTTTGCAAAGGAGCAATAAAGTCTGTGCACACAATTAATACAGTATTGACAGTAAGCAACACAATCCTAAAACACACTATAGCATTGAGCTCAATGATTTTTCCACATGTAAGTACAGTTGATTACTATACAGATTACTTTAGTAGTCCCAGGACCAGATCCTAGGTTCAGTCCTGGGGTCTAAGCTGAAACCAGATTAGCAAAAACGTTTTAGTTACTGTAATGGATTTTCCTGAATATAAAGCTGTTTAAAAGTTCACACTTAGAAACTCTTCAATGTAAATCTGACAATGTTATTCAATGGGAGAAAATTCAGGTTGCAGGTAAAGTACGATTGCATTACTTTTGTAACCCAGCACTGGTCTCCTGTGGCCAGCACTGGGGTCTTAACTTAAAACAGGTAGGTAATGGTGTTTCAGTAGTTCGTAGGATTTGTAAAGAATATTTCAAGTTTTCAAAAGTAGACAGAAGAAATTTCATAGAAAAGCAGAAAATGCGTTCCTATGGGGAAAATACAGATTACTAGTAAACCCGGTACGAATTACTTTTACGGTTCAGTATTGGGCTGAAAGGTACAGTACAGACTTCTCCCCTAATCACAGGTGAGTATTTCGGAATTAGAAATTCGGCTGATTTTATATGAATATTTTCAGTTTTCAAAACTTCACACTTAGAAGAAATTTCATAGAAAAACAGTCAATGGTTTCCTATGGCAGAAATTTAAATTACTAGCAGACATGGTTGTGATTACTTTTGTGGTTCAGTACTGGGCTAGAAGGTACAGTACTGGCTTCTCTCCTGATTACAGGTGAGTACTTCGGATTTCGATATTCGGCTGATTTTAGGTGAATATTTTAACATTTCAAAACTTCACACTTAGAAGATTTTTCGAGTCAAACCAGTCAATGTTATCCAATGGCAGGAAAGTGTGTCATCGGTTTTCAGGTGAGTACTCGACTGGTGATGTTAAGGTTCTAGGCTTAGACTCAGGGGTCCCCAGGGTCAGGTAGGTACAGTTTGTAAACCCTCAATGGCACAGGGGCGGCCGGATGCCGAGGTAGTTAGACCCAATGTTATACAATGAGAGGCAGGGGGCCTTCGGTTGGTGGCTGCTGACTAGCAGGCCACGCGGCTGTGGGAGCTGGACTCCTGGCCACTTGCTCAGGGCAAATGGGGAAGTAGAATAGGGTACAGGTTGCAATGACAGGGGCACTCGGGCGGTTGGGTGCAGGGTGCTTTTGAGCCGTTGGGCTCTCAATGTTATCCAATGAGGATCTTGAAAAGGGAACAAAGGCTTCGGGGACGGTGGATCTTCAGGAGCGACCAACACTTCGGGGGTAAGTTGGGATCTTGGAGGATAGGTAGGCACCCAGGAGTTGGGCACAGGGGGCTGTGGGGTGCCAGGTGCGTGGGTGTCTTTTGAGGTCGGGAAATCCTACCCCCTGCTGGTCAGTTTCGGAGGGGTCGTTTTCCTGAGGCTGCAGGCGTCGTCGGGGTCGTCGAGGAAGGTCCTTGGGCACTGGATTCTGAGTCAGAATCGCCGGGGGGATGTCCTCAGGGTTTTGGTTCACTCCAGCACAGGCCAGGCTTGGCGGGTGCATAGTGTGCAGGGTTCGTGGTTCCGGGCTGATGCCAGGGCTTGTTACGTGCTTTGAGCAGTACCACTGCTCGTCGGAGACCCAGGTAGTCAGAGTCATAAGGCAGTCAGGCCCTCTGTTTTTTTTTTTTTAAATTGAGCAAGGTCAAAGAATAATACACAGCCTTTCGGTCCACAACCCTGAGGTCGGACGGCATCTCAATTTAGCAAAACAGTATGAGGAACATGTCAATACCCACATTGGACACAGATAGGGCAGTCGCACCACTGATTTTTGTTTAAAACAGAAACAGTACAAAAACAAAGAAATCCAGCAGAGCCTGTCAAGAAAGTCATTAGTCCAGCTTAAGGGTCCAGCACTAACCAGTTGTGCCGCTTCGTACCAGGCCCGTCAATAAACCACACAGTTAAAGAACAACCCCTGTTTAGGAAGTAGACATTGGCAGTTCCCAGTGAGGACAAGTCTCAAACCCCCCAGCCTATACACTCGTCTCAGGAGCCTCCCCGGGACATCGCCAGTTCCACCGTTGTAGAATCACACAGTTCACCCCGGTATGTGTTCCAGCGTCCCCATTTCTTGTCCCACACCTTGGGGCATCCCCTTATTTTATACACAGTCTTCTCTGCTATCATGCATTGGTCCACTGCGGCCACCCAGCCTATCACTAACGGCCTGTCCAACGAACCCCATCCCATCGCTATGGAGTGTTTAACCAACAAAAACCCCAACGCCGCCCATTGTAGCTCCGGAGCAGTCAGGTCATTGGGCCCCCAGATGTTGAGGACACATTCTTTAGGCAACGCGGATAGGGGCATGCCCAGGGAGCGGGTCATTTTACTCAGCGCGGCTGCCCAGAACCGCTGTATCACAGGGCACTCCCACAGGATGTGGTAGAAGGTTCCAGGGAGTCCGCAGCCATGGAGGCATAGGGCGTCTGGTCGCCGACCTTTCCTGGCCAATGTATGGGCTGACATATATGCTCTGTGTAACACTTTTAGTTGAATCAATCGGAACCTGTGACATATAGCTGATTCCCTCGGAGACATCAGTGCCGATCTCCAATACTCATCATCTAGGGGACCCAGGTCTGCCTCCCTCTTGGCCCTCAACGACAGGAAGGAATCGGGGAGATTATTGCAGAGTTTATGATAAGTTAGGGAGATGGCCTTTTCAGGGAGAAGTTCTGACAAGAGCCTGTCTTCCAAAGGGGAGGTATCAGGCATGGAAGCGAGGTCTAGAAATGCGTCATGCAGAGCATGAGTAATATGCAGGTACCTAAAGAACTCAGTGGATGCCAGGGCATATTTAGTGTGTAGGTCGGTAAAGGTCAGCAGTCTACCCTTGTGAACAAGGTCTCCAACCTCAGAGATCCCAATCGCATCCCATCTGTCAAAGCCCTGGGAGAAGCAAAGGGAACCCAGACGCTGTGTGGACCACAGAAGCGAGGCCTTGGTAAGTTTGTCAGCCCATCCCAGCCTTCTGTTGGCTGTGTGCCAAACCCCCACTGTATGAGCCATGGGTCCAATGTATCTTGTTTTAGTGGGTATACTATACAGAGCCCCCAGGTAACCCTCACGTCCTGTTTGTTCTCTGTCCAACAGGAAGGCCAGGTCCAGAGGTGAACCGTGTATCCAGTGGTTGATCACCACAAGCTGGGAGGCCCAATAGTAGAGACGGAGGTTGGGGAGGGCTATACCCCCATCATACCAGCCCTGAAACAACTTACAGAGAGCAATCCGAGCGGCACCACCGTCCCAGAGCAGCCCTCGGATCTCGCTTTCCACCGACCTGAAGTACGAATCCGGAATGGGGAAAGGGTAGTTCTGTAGGACATACAGGAAGCGTGGAAGCGCTAGCATTTTGAATAGTGCCGCCCTACCTAGGAGAGAGAGCGGGAGCGATCGCCAATGAGCGACGTCGCTACGCAGCCTGCGCAGTGGGCCCAACAGATTGCGGTCGTAGAATTGTGTGGAGTCGGAAGTAATGAAAATACCAAGGTAAGTAAAGCCGTCAGAGGCGATTGTAATTGAAAAACCCCGAGGCAAGCGAGGTGGCGGGCCGTGTAGCATGTACAGCACCGATTTGGTCCAATTTATGGTGTATCCGAAATATTTCCCAAAGTTGGTAAGGACATGGAACAGACTGTTAATGGAGGACTGCGGGGACGACACGTAAATCAGGATGTCGTCGGCATAAAGAGAGATTTTATCCACTGTCTCGTCGCTCGAATTGAAACATCGGTGCGGACCCAGTGAGCCAGCGGCTCCAAGGGAAGGGCGAACAACAAAGGGGCGAGGGGGCAGCCCTGCCTGGTGCCCCGATGGAGAGGAAATCTTCTGGCCGTGAAATTGTTGACCCGGACCTGGCCAAAGAGGTCCGTATATAAGAGGCGCATCCAAGCAATGAAGTTGGGTCTAAAGCCAAATCTGCGGAGAACCTCGAACAGATAAGACCATTCAATTGAGTCGAATGCCATTGATATATAGCAGCATCCTGAGATAAGGTGGGCTGCCGGCTCAGCACGTTCTGGACCCTACGGAGGTTCAGCGCCGTGTTTCGGCCCGGCAGAAAGTCGGACTGGTCATCGTGTATCAGCGAAGGGAGTACCAAGAGAAGACGGGTCGCTAGCAGTTTAGCCAGAACCTTGGCCCCAGTGCTGATCAAAGAGATTGGCCGATAGGAGCTACAAGCAGTGGGAGGCTTGGCAGGTTTTAGGATAACCGCGATTGAGGCCAGCCTTTGATCGAGGGGAGCACCCCAAGCTCTAGGCTTTCCGTGAACATATTCAGGAGGTGGGGGATGATGTCGGGGACCATTTCTTTGAAGAACTCAACCGGGACTCCGTCCGGGCCCATAGCCTTGCTGGAGTTTACAGCAAAGAGCGCCGTGGTGAGCTCATCAGCGGAGAGGTCTGCATCTAAAGCAAGCCGGTCCGAGTCCGAAATGACAGGGAGACGCATCTCCTCCAACAGTTGTCTGGAGTCAGCAGATGAGTAAACGTTGCTGGCGATGTATACCCTTTCAAAATGATCGGCAAACACCTTGGCAATGTTCTGGGGGTCCACTACCACCGACCCATCCGGCCTAGCTATGGAAGGCACCCATCTCGTTCCATGGTCACGACGTTCCAACCATGCGAGCATCTTGCCTGCACAGTCTCCAAATGTATAGACCCGATGGCGCGTATGAAGCAATTGCGCCTGTGCCCGCTCCTGGGCCAATGCTCTATAAATCAATTGGTGGGTACGGAGACGCGCAGCGGTGGAGTCCGTGGGTGCAGCACTATGGGACACCTCAAGGTTAATGAGGTCAGTTTCCGCCCGCGTGAGGAGCTTGGCCTGTTTACGCAAATGACTTGTTTTAAGGGCTAATGCTTCCACCACTATGCAGGCTTCCCAGAGCGTAACCGCTGAGTCCACCGAGCCAACGTTCTCCTCAAAGTAAAGTTCAGTATGCTCCCGCAGTGCCTCTCTAATATCGGGGATCTGTAAGAGCCAGGGGTTGATAACGATGGGTCCCCGCACCAACTGGCAATTATAGGTTAAATCCACCATCAATGGCGAGTGATCGCATATACCGCGAGGGAGGCCTCGCGGGCGAACAAAGCGGCCGATGTCGGCATTGGGGCAAAATAAATAATCAATTCTCGACATGCTGTTGTGTGCATTTGAGTAGTGTGTGAAGGATGGTGTGTCTGGAAAGTTAAAGCGCCAGATGTCCGTTAGTCCCAAAGCGTGAGTGAAGTCAGCCAGTTCAGAGCTCTGACGGTGTGATCCCTCTTAGGCCTACGCTCCAGGTCGTCGCACATAGTGGTATTGAAGTCCCCTCCAATTATTAGGGTACCCGGGGAGAGGCCTAACAGTTGGGTACCTAGGTCTTTAAGAGAGTCACGTACTAAGGTCGGCGGGAGGTATACTGAAATGATATTCAGAGGGCGCCCCTCCCAGGTGGCCTCCACCACTGCAAAGCGGCCTAAAGGGTCGGCCCAACAGCGTGAGTGAGTGAGTGCAAGAGATTTCCTAACTAAAATCCTGGTGCCCCGGGACCCACTGGTAAACCCTGCGTGGATCAAAAGCCTGTATCCCACCCTCTGCATTGCCTGGCAGGTATTGCCAATCAGGTGGGTCTCCTGCAACAGGACTATGTCGGGGGAATGGCGTCTAAGGAACTGGAGGACCACACTTCGTTTTATTTTGTGACCCAATCCATTGACGTTCCATGTGAGGACTGAAAGGGAGCTAGAGAGTAGGCGAGTCATGGCTGTAAGGGTGGAAAGTCAAATTAGCGGGTCGTCTAGAAAGGAACCTCTTGTGACAACCAGGCCTCGGGGTCGTCCCAAGCTGGAGACTAGTTAAAACATGTGAACCCCAGGAGCCAGGTGGCTGCCCGGAGTGTGGCCCTGCAATACAGGACCCCGGGCAAGCAAAAGAGCAAGACTAAGGACAACTCTGCTGGAGGCAAAAAGAGAAGTGAACAAAGTTAGATGACCATCGGAAGCTCTGCGGAATACAAAAGTGAACAACATAACAGCAACGAAACCTAGCCAATCCACCCACCCCCACCACTTCCCCCCACCCTGCTTCCCTGCCCACGGATTCAGAACTATCCACTCCCCAACTAGGCAGAGTGCCTGTCGCCCTCCCACTCATTATTGGGGGTAGCAAGTGAGCCGCCAGTGCCACTCGCCCGACTGAAAAGCAATATAAATGTAATACATTTGTAAGAGCATGTCATACGATTTACGCTACATTCACATAATAGAAAAGTTAATTGTTAGGTAGCTGGTGCGGCCCGATCACGGCCGGAGGAACAGGTCCCAGGAACAAGAGTCAGTGCAGAAAGAGGAAGCTCACCCCCCCCGGGCAATCTCGCAGATCTCGGGACATCCATATAGTAAGGGCCAAATCAGTGTTCGTCAGGCCCATCGCGGCAGAGGTGTGTCATGCCACGTCATCAAGAGGTCCTGTTAAGAGTTCTTGGCTCTCAGGCGGGCGGTCCTCCCCCAAGGGGTCGTCCGGCATAGATCGGTTCCGTGGAGAACCCCCGACTCTGCTCCAGCCCTCCAACCAGTCCCACACCTCCTCCGGCGAGAGAAAGAACTGAGTTTTTCCGTCGCTTTCAACACGTAGTTTTGCCGGGAATAGCATGGAGTATTTGACGCCCTTATCTCGCAACACCCTCTTAGCCTCCAAGAAGCTGCGCCGCCTCGCCTGCACCTTAACCGTGAAGTCCGGGAACATGGAGATGCGAGTGTTTTCTAGAAGAAGAGGCGGTCCGGACCGGGCAGCCTGCAGGATAGCATCACGGTCTCTAAAGTTAAAGACCCTCGCGATGATGGGGCGAGGAGGGGCTCCCGGCTTAGGTTTGCCTCCCGGGACCCTGTGTGCTCTTTCAATGGAAAAGTAATTCGAAAGGTGTTTTGGTTTAAGGTGAGTCGTGACAAAGGACTCCACAAATAGGTCGGCTGAGGGCGCCTCCATTCTTTCCGGGACTCCCAGGATACGGATGTTGTTCCGTCTCGCCCTCCCTTCATAGTCGTCCAGCTGTTCGATCATCTGCTTCTGCTGCTTCTGAAGCTGGGCGACTTGCTGTTGAAGAGTAGAAGTGTCGTCAATCAGGGCTGCCGTCTGGAGTTCTGGACTTTTTGGTTCCGTCCAGAGGTGTCAGGGATAACACCCGAAGACCCCGGAGTTCAACCTGCCTCGGTCCACAAACAAACAGAAACACGGGCTTCTCGATGGTGGCGTCAAAGACCAAAGGTTTATTACTGCAGGGACACAGAAGTCACAGAAACTACACATGGGCAGTATCTAGGAGCCTGTTCAATTTGTACAAAGAGGGTTGCTCCTTATATACTGAATATTGGGCTTCAGGCAAATTCCTTACATGTTAGCACATTCAAAAACCTTTGTATCTTAAACAATAAATATTTGGCGTTGCACAGGAGTCGTCAACAATATCTGATGTCAAAACATTACGAACGAGGGGTTCCCACTATTCCATCATAATCCCATGTCAATTTCTCATTCAAGACCCGGACCGCCTCATCGTAAATTTCGTTACCTCCCCCTAATAAAGGCCCAGAAGGAAAGGAGCAGAGCCAGGTGCAGAAGATAGAACAGTAGGATAAGAGATGTTTGTGGGTCGTAAATGGGCAAGGCTACCAGCTTCGGCCGCCTAATCATGATCAAGCCAACGGACACAAGAACCAGTATAGCAGGACTGGCCTCAGGCTGGGGAGGCAGCTCCTGCTGAGTCATGCTGCCACAGCGTTGCTTGCCTAAGGTGCATGTGTCACTAGCAAGGTGAATTGCCGGCTAAAGCCTACGTGTCCTTAATTGAAAGAGGTTATTGCGTGTTCATTGACTATGTGAGGGCAAAGAATACAAAATGGCTTCCGTGTTCTAAGATGGATGCCATGGGTAGAACAGAAATGTGTTTGTAACAGGAGTGCTCTTGCTCGTAGCATAGCGAAAACACCAGGATATACTAAATGGATCATTTGCGGTTCACTGATACCAAAATTATGTATTTGCGACAATGTTAAAAACACGGGTTCAAATCGTCACAGAACCTCAGACCCTCCTTTTTCCCTTACATAGGCAATTACTCAGTCTATGTCAGAATCTAACTCTATGCTCATTAGGTCAGTGACATGTTGTTTAAGCATGGGCGGATTTTGCGGATTGGCAATCCGCGAACTTGCGTATTTACGGATTCGCAATCCGCGAAGATCCGCGAACTCTAGCGGACTTGCGGATTTTTCCGTTTTTTGTGTTGGCGCGTGTTCGCGCCGATTTTGGGACAAGTTCGCAATTGCGAACTTACTTTTCGGCTTGCAACGGCCGCGACTATGTTGTTTCTACATCTGGTTTATCATCACAGGTTCACAGCACCCTCTGTTTCACCACTGCCACCCTCTGGGACACCCATGCCACCCTCTAGTACATCCTCACAGGCACCTATTAGGTTTATTTATTACTGTAGATTATGGTGGTTGAAAAAAGCTAGCACACCTGCCCTTCTTCAACTGCCATCAATTAATTTGTGTTTCATTAATGTGTCAGTAATTTTGAAAGTTCCAGTCTGGCTGGCACCTGCTTCCTTCCTTATCTGTAATTTGCTATTTGTTGCAGTGATTTTTTTTTTTTACAGGACCTTTATGGTGCTATTCTATGAGCCTGCTGTTTGGGTCATAGCAGGGTCATAGAATTGTTGCAAACTCTGGAGGGGCCCATCAGGAAGCACTACCTTGAATGTTACTAATGTTAAGTTTGAACTTTTGCACCTGCTCATTGCTTTCATTTTAGCTAAAATCGTTTTTTTTGCAATTTCGCGCGTTATTTGGGGCGCGAATCCGTGCGAGATCGATTTCGGAAGCCGCGAATACGTGCGAATACAAAATTGTTTTTGTTGCGACGTGTATGTTCGCGTGATCTTGCGCGTGTTCGCGAGGCGCTTCTAGCTATTCGTTTGCCAAGTTACCCTATCGGTCGTACACGGGCGCGGCCATCTTGTTGGCGTGACGTAATTCCGTTTCCGCCCGCTATGTGTAATCTCGCAAAGTGTGCTGCTCGCGAGTACAAGTTCGCGCGTACTCGCAAGGAAAATCTCGCGCGAACTTACCCACGCGGTCGTGAACGGGCGCGGCCATCTTGTTTCTCATTCATTGCTATGGTTCTGGGCATGCTTTCTCTATCCTCTCTCAATCTCTGCCATCCTTTGCTTGTTTGAAGTTTTTTTGATCTAATTTTACTTATTATCTAACCCTCTATTTTTCTAGCTCTATATTTTTGTGTTTTCTGCAGCTTTTAGTTACTTTTAAACTACTTTTTTAAACTCTTTTATTTTCTTCTTCACTATTCTATTTCTTCTTTATCATTTAAGTTTATTTCTGCCCAGACCATGGTAAAGGGAGCCGGGAAGCACCCTGAGAAGGGGAAGGGTCCCGCACCCCGTGCCCGGCTCCCGTGCGGGCGTTTAAGGGGGGAGCAAGTGGTCCCGAGGGAGATCTTTAGCGCGGAGGAAGTGGCGGCACTGATCTTCCATGTCCAGCGCCGCCTCCCCAAGACGATCCTGGGAGGCGGCAAGATCGCGACCGGCTATGGCATCCGGGAGCGCCGCCAGCGGTGGGAGAAGGTGTGCCGGGCCATGTACAAGATCTCTGGGGTCCGGCGCACGTATAACCAGGCCACCCACCGCTGGACCGATGTCATGGACCGGGAGCGGGACTTGCTGGACGCGCTCGGCGTAGAGGTCCCCGGGCTTGGTGAGTAGTAGTAGTAGTACATTTACTACTCTGTTTTATCCGGCTCTGTTATTTGCAAATCTTTGTTCTTTACCAAGAGCAATAATGCTGCCGATTACATTGAGGTAAATTATATTTCAAAATCTTCTATGCATTTCATTTTCAGGTGCACTGCTCTCCTTCTCAGTAGCCTTGCTTGCTACTATGCTTCTTTGTTTTGTATGTTGTGTTCAGAAGCATTTCATTGGCCTGAGAAATTATGTATCAGTGTACTGTAAAGAAAAGAACTGCGTAATGCTAGACAGTAAGGGTCATATTTTCAATTACCGGCGCATCCCTGCAAAGTAGCAGGGATGCGGCAGTAATTGTGTGCCATGCCACCACCACCCATTGGCCCAAAACGTCACAGAAGCCTTACGCATCTGTGCCGTAAAGGCAGCGCATTGCTGGAGTTGCGTGCCAACGATGGCGCAGCTCCAGCAATGCTCTGGGGTACCCTATCTCCCCATTGCTGCATCAAGCCGTACGTCGGCTTCAAGCGCGCAGGGTTTGAGTCATGCATCATTGTCATAAAAATGACTGATTGACATCTTGTAGATTTCCCTCAGCCACTTTTAGGATTCGTTCCTGCGCAGGTACGCCCTCCCTTGCGCCGGAACGCCCCCTGATGGCGCAGGGCTTTACAACGTGATGCATCGCCCATATGCCCATATGTGTTTTTTTTTTAATATATACGCCGCACCAACACCATGGCGAGTCTTTTGTTCTGCCGCTGCGTCAGAAAAGGCACGCAACAATGGAGGAAAATCAGCCGCAACTTCCGCAAGGGACTTATAAATCAGCCCCAACAGACTGAAGTCCAGTGTCCTTCCTTTAGACAGTCACATGGCTATCAGAAGAAATAGTGGCGGTGGTGGCGGGTGGATTGATAGTTTGAGTATTCACTGATCTGCAAGCAGGATGGACTTTGTCTGTCACGTGTTGTGCACTACTGCCTGCAGTGCCAGGCCTAGGCAAACCTCTTTAGTAGTCTGTTTATTGAGTTACATAGGAACTTTCTAAGTCAACGTTCCGCAAATCAGGCAATACGAATAACGTAGTATACCACATGAGATAGATCCCGTGGAATAGTTGTCTATCTATTTGCTATTTTTCCAAAATATGTTGTTATTGTTCTTTTGAAATGTTTGATTTGGTTGAAAAATCTCATCCATGTTTTATGGTTTTTCTTTCTTTCATGTTGTACATCAGCTCCCCCCAAGGGCAAGAGGACACAGGAGGAGGGTGCTGAGGATGCAGGCCAGGATCGGGCAGGCGAGGGCTCCTTTGCTGGCCCCAGTAAGTTTACATTTTACTAAACAGTACCTATTTTTTCCTAGCGTTCCTCATTCGATTTTTTCTAAATCGTCTTTGATCTTCTTGTAGACTGAATATAAATTCTTATCCTGCCTCGAATATGATGACTCCCTGTGGTATTACTAGACTATTTTTATTAGTCTGTCTGTGTAGCTAACTAAGATTGGACATTTGGCAATTCCATTGGACTCCCATTATATTCAGCAATACCTCTATGCACTGTCTCCTTACTGACTAGATAGTGTGGCAGAGTCATTCAGCTCCCGAAGTCACCGATTATAGATCCCCAATGATCTCTAGATTATCGTACGCAGGACAAGAGAGTAGTACGGAGTCACAGCACAGTCAAGAAGTGTCAGAGGCACTCATGCTTGCAAAAATTCCAAAACCTTTAGCTCATCCACTCTAGTCTAGAGGAACAAAAACCACAGAGTCTATTTAAGTGTAAAAGCTTTATTAAAAGTAAACACATTTATTGAAATCTACTTTGTCATAAAACTATTTAACTGTAAACGGAAAAGTGGTTAGTGCTGACGATTAATTGGACACATTTCTTGTGGTCGAGCCGAACTCTCACCTACTTTGAACTTGATCCTGGTCGTGTTCTTAGGACTCAGGAGTCAAGCTTCTGTCTGTTAGGAGAAAAAGTGGTGCGTGTTAAAAATCAAAAGCAAGCATTCATCAGTTGTGCATAAAAGTGCAGCAAGACAACAGCCTTCCCTGGAAAATGGGACATTTTTACTATGGAGTAGACAGTCACAAATTATTACATTGTATTCTGTTTTTTTAACATTTCTCCTAGACCAAATATTATATAGTAGTGAGTGGTGTATTCTAACTTTCTTAAATGTACTTTGTAGGTGTAACATCTGGTGACGGGGCCAGCGCGGAGGTGGCTGATGTGTTGGACTTGGACTCGGAGGCCTCTGGGGAGGATGCGGCGGTAGAAGAGCTGGTGGCCGTTCCTGTGGGGGATCAAACGGTGGTGGCGGAAACAGGTAAGCTATATATTCCTTACTTATTGAGATTGAAGACTGCATAGTGTGCTTTCTGCACGGGTGTATTACAATTACAAATCAACCAGGTAGTAGCCTCCTCGAAATGTACTTCGACTTAGCTGTGAAGTTTTTGGTGAGAAGAATCCCAATAAGTTCTTAGACGAACGTGATGGATGGGATGAACGAAAAGCGAAAGAAGGGTGTAAGTAAGTGGGACGCGAACTTGTATGATGGCTGGCAAAGAAGAACGATATGTGTTTGCTTGGACCCAGAGGTGGCTGGGAAGGAAAGAATATGGTATGGTGCATGGCTGGGTCAATGATGAAGCAAGGATGGGTGGAAGGACAGCAGCCTGGGTGGGTGAAACAGAAACTGTATGTGTGCGTATACTTTGAATGAATGGATGCCTGGAGCATGGTATTCTCTGACTCTTACATAGCAAATGTGTATCTAGAGAGAGTAGATGGTCGCCAGGTGAAGTAAGTGTTACCTTGAAGAGCATGTACCACCGCACCCGCACGTCCGTCCCAGTGCAGGGAAGGCAAGGAAAAGAAATTGTAAATGTGTCCAATACTTCCATGAATAGTAGCAGTACTTTGTATTGCGTTTGCATTCACAGCATATATCTGGTTATTACGGTGGACACTCCGTACCTCTCTTAATAACTTTAGTTTACTTGTAGTACGTCATTCATGTGTGGGTGTATCACTGTGTTCACTCAATATTAAGCAAAGCACCTAAAGTCATCTCATCTGTCATTAAATACGTCCCATGTGAAGTGATAGATAATCAAATTAGTTAGCTTCTTCAGTTTCCTTTTCTAGTACTCATTTGCACTGTAGGGTGAAAGGTAAATTAATTAAGCAGTAGCCCTTGTAACAGAGTATTCTCAGTGCCACCCGTAATAGAAAAGTAATAGCTTCACCACCTGCATGTACTGGACCGGTACAGTAACGCAAGTCTGTCTCCATCATCATGGTGTGCAACTTTTTTTCTCGGGTGCAACTTCACTGTGCTGTGTCCATGTCATTCTGCCGGCTTGCATAAGATAACGTACCCATTTCCCTAAACAAGAGAGAAGAAGAAGAATAAGACTGGTGTACTGTCATAGTCGACTGTAATGGAAGTCCATAGTGGTCGTAGAATTAGTTCATTAAACTACCACTACTGTTAGAGCAAGGATGCAGAAGTGGGAGGGTTACATAGATACTGTCCTCAATAGTTATGTACTGTGCTTTCAATTTGCTACTTGTACTCTGTGACCCAACTTTCGGCTCAATCACTTTGTGTTATTAATAAGGAGCATTGGTTACAGACTATGTCTTTCTTTCTTCATATAGTTGCTCCTTCTTCCAAATCAACAACAAGGAGGGAGCAGGCTAGATTGGCCCGGCAACGGAGGCTGGAGGCCACAGTCGCCGAGTATCGGCGGCTGGTGGCCCTGGAGGAGGAGGAGGACACGCAGTCGAGCGGGGCAACATCTTCGACTGCATCCTCCTCCGTGACTAAACCAGCGGGACCGAGCCGGGCTAAGAAAGCCGACCGCCACCGCCAAGCACCGGAAACACCAGCTGCCCCCCACAGGAGCTGCAAGGAACGCCAACACCGCCTCCGAGTCCGCATGTCCAACCTGGAGCAGGAGGTCCTGAGGTATAAGACCTTGGTTAAGGGCCTCCGCTCCGAGCTTGCCACCCTCCGCAAGGAGTATGATGCCCATGCCGCATCATGCACCAGCACCAGCACCCTCCAGTAGTGGAGTGTCCCTTGCCCTTTTTTTATAGACTTTTGGGGGGTGGGATTTGGGAGTTGGGATCGTTTTGGGACGTTTCAGAGACAATCGTTGGGGTTAGGGTGGGTGAGGGAGATTATTTTGTTAGGGATAAATAAATATATTTTTCAACTACTTTATCTGACCATACCTGTTTTTTACTGCTTTTCAGTCTGGTGGGTGGGGGGCGGGGGTGTAACAGTAACTTTGTTTTCCTGAACAGTCGTAGGACTTTAGTAGTACAACCGTCAAACTCTTGTCTACTCCGAAATAATACTCCATTATACTACCTCCCACCAAACGCTTATCTTACCTGTAATTTGTGTTAGAAATTAGGGCTAGGCCCAGGGCTGGCTCCAGGTGAAATGGGGATTAACGTTGTCATTCCTGGGCGGGTGACATTTCCTCATTGCGGTGTTACTAGTGGTGTGACACAGTGGCAGTTGCATGCCTATGGAAAAAAAGAAAACGAAACCTTGTTTGTACTCCTTACTGTAGCATTACAACGGTTACGGTACGATCGAGAAAATAGCAGGTGACAGTACACTAGAACAGTGCCATAATGTAGCCTAACAAATGGTAAAGTATTGCAAGTATAACTAGTACTTGCGTTGAATTTATTTGACATTGGCTACTACTACTAGAAGATATAGTACTGAAGCTGAGTAAGTCTAGAAGATATCCTCGTATTCCTTCACCAGCCTGTTGCTGCTATCACCTTATCCTCCCCAGCAAGTGTGTGGAATTATTGATGTCATTTTAGTCAGACATCAAGCAAAACAACACAGCCCGGGGGAAGAGGGTTAGGGTTTGTAAAATGGATGGGAATGGGGGTTTCTTTTTGGGTAGGTTTTGTTGAGAGAAGAAAAAAAAAGCAGAGCATGGACAAACAATAATTGAAGATACAGAGTTTACAGACAATCTTTGGTTACAAAGTAAAGGTAAGCACATGCAGTCACACTCATAGAATAAAAGACAACAATGGATACTGTATCTGTATTGCGTATGTTGTTGGAGTTGTCCTGTTGAAATTGGTAAGTAAGTTGCATGCAGCAAACAATTCCTCTTATTGGCGGCACTCCTCCATTCCAGCTGACGCTTCGTCCATCAATGTGGTGGTGACCACTGACAGAAGAGACACCCTGTCCACTGCCTGCCTGGCGGATGTTGACTGAAACCCGGCCTGTAATTATTGAACGGAAAACAGGAAGTGCTATTACAATACCACTGATAAATAAATAAAAGGTATGTACGCTGTGTGGTTCAAAAAGTCACACTTTGATGATGCCTAGCAGAAAAATGGTTACAAAACGTACTTTGAAAGTAACAGTAGACCCAAATACAGACCGTGGATTGTATTCAAACCACTTGCCTGCAAGCAAAAGTATCCATAGCCAGCATCGCTCCAACAGTGCTCTACAACAACAGAACCGCGTTGCAATAGAACCCCCCTAAACACATGCAATCCTGCTGCTAGGGCTAACCCTAACGAACCCTAACTTACAAAGTGCCAAAACTGGTGTTTCCTTATGGATTTTGTCCAACTAACTTCTAGCCGGTATTAGACCTTCCCAGGAATGCCCCAGGCAAGACCCGCCAACCCACCCGCAAAAAAACACCCGACACAACACCACCAAACAGCGAAAAAGCTAAATCTCATACTTACAATGTCTCTCGGCCTTCGGTCCAAACGCGGCGCTGTGCAGCTAGGTCGTCATCATCATCAATCATCATAACTCCTGTTTTCCACCACGGATTTCCTGAAAAGCAAATGCAATCAAGATTAGACTGTCGCAGCAGTGCTTCGACAGAGACCCCGGCCGCAACCCACCCACGAACAGCAGGAAGCCCCCCAAAATGCTACATTGAGCAAGATGTCTGAAGAAATGGCAAAAAAAAGGCTGTTCCTTATGGATTTTGTCCAAAACACTTGTATCCGGTATTAGACCTTCCCAGGAAAGCCCCAGGCAAGACCCGCCGGCGCCAACCCACCCGCAAAAAAACACGCGACACAACACCACCAAACAGCGAAAAAGCTAAATCTCATACTTACAATGTCTCTCGGCCTTCGGTCCAAACGCGGCGCTGTGCAGCTAGGTCGTCATCATCATCAATCATCATAACTCCTGTTTTCCACCACGGATTTCCTGAAAAGCAAATGCAATCAAGATTAGACTGTCGCAGCAGTGCTTCGACAGAGACCCCGGCCGCAACCCACCCACGAACAGCAGGAAGCCCCCCAAAATGCTACATTGAGCAAGATGTCTGAAGAAATGGCAAAAAAAAGGCTGTTCCTTATGGATTTTGTCCAAAACACTTGTATCCGGTATTAGACCTTCCCAGGAATGCCCCAGGCAAGACCCGCCGGCGCCAACCCACCCGCAAAAAAACACCCGACAACACCCCCAAACAGCGAAAAAGCTAAATCTCATACTTACAATATCTCTCGGCCTTCGGTCCAAAGTAACGCGCTGTGCAGCTAGGTCATCATCAATCATCATAACTCCTGTTTTCCACCACGGATTTCCTGAAAAGCAAATGCAATCAAGATTAGACTGTCGCAGCAGTGCTTCGACAGACACCAAAAATTACACACAAACCCCCGGAACCCCGCCAAAGAGCACCTCAAAGGCAAGCAAGTCAGCAAAAACGGCAAGAAATTTTCACCTCATATTTGGTCCAAAACACTTTTGTCCATTATTAGAGCTTCACAGCAATGGGCCCAAAACCGTCAACTCACCCGCAAAGAAGTACAACACCCCCACAAGTGCTGAGTCTTTCTTCATTGTGCGTAATCCAGCACTCTGCTTGGAGGGAAATCGCAGTCTGGAGGAGGAGGATAGAGGAGCATGTTCTTCAGAACTTGTGAACCTGAGGAATGTAGACTGCGGCACCTTCAAATCAATAAGCAAACAAGTGAAGACAGTACTGATGATGGTCTTCTTTTTGGGATTAGGTGATTAAAGTTTGAATTAAATTAACTGTGCAAAACAAAGAAAGAGAGACACAAAGCACACAGGAATAAAAGTGAATAAGGACGAAAAAGAAAGTTCTTGATTGATTGTCTCATTTTCAGGGCTCGGTGTCAGGGAATAAGAACAAGATTTCGTCATCATACTCTGCGAATTCAGGCTGGATGAGGTCAGTGGCACCGAACAGAGAAAAAATCCCCTCATCTACGTTGCTGTCCTCATCGTCTTCATGTGGCGTGCTTTCTCGCACTTTGTAATCTGGTGGTATGAGGTGCTGATTCATCTTGATCATTGTCAGCCGCTCCACATTTTTGGGCGATAGGCGGCTCCGTTTGGCAGTTACAATGCCACCAGCAGCACTGAAAACACGTTCAGAAGACACACTTGCGAGTGGGCAAGACAAATAGTTTATAGCCAGGTTGTAGAGCTGTGGCCACAATTGTTTTTTGCCATGCCAATACTGCAATGGCTCCTCATTAAGAAAGACCACTGTTGAGTCATTCAGATAGTCCTGCACCATCGACTCAAGGTCATCAACTGTTCCTCCACTTTGCTTACTTTTTGCTGTGCCTGTGACATTTTTTAGAGAACCATACCCCATCAAACTTAGCCAATCCTCCTCCCCAGCCACTGTTAGTGTTGTCATTGTGTGTGGTGCAGATGATCCAGTTGCCGGTGTCTTTAACGGCTGAGAGGTCACTTGTGCCCCAGCCACAGGTGCAGAAGTGGATTCTTGTGACTGCGGATGGCCTGCTGATGCTGATGCTGATGTACTGGCTTCTCCTTCAATAACCTGCCGTTCTTTTTCAAACCTCTTGGCTGACCAGGCTAACCAATGTTTGTACTTTTGAACATCTGCATCAGCGAAAGGAAAGAATGCGTTGTCTGCCAGCGCCTTTTTGTAGCGTGGATCCAGAATAGTAGCACAAATGTAATGCTGATCTGAGTTGATGTTTTTAAGACGTTCATCACCACGTAGGCGATGTAATAATTTCTCAGACAAAATGAAATGGTTTTTTTTTTTTTCATCTTTTTCAAACTCAGAAGAAACCGCCATCAGTTGGTGCTCCAGTATGCACAACAATGGGATAGCTTTTCCCAAATTACAGTCCTCCTGGCTGACTGCACGCGTGAAGAACTCAAAAGGACGAAGCATGTCTGTCAGGCTTTTAACTATGGCCCATTGCGCCTTACTCATCCGCAGGTCCTCCTTCTGAGATGTAGCCTCTGTCAAGAAATAGTGATCGAGTACCGTATACTGCTCATGCAGACGCTCAAGCATGTAGAAGGTTGAGTTCCAACGTGTTGCCACCTCCTGGATGAGTGCTTTCACTGGCATTCCACGTTGAAGTAGCAGTCTCCGCAGATGCTTCCGGGCCTTAAAAGAATGGCTGAAATGGTTGCACATTTTGCGGCAGGTGGCCATTACCTCGAACGCTGGACTCTCTTTATCACTCAAGAATTTTTGAACTACCAGGTTGATACAGTGCGCCAAACACGGCACTCTAACATGGTGACCCTGTGACATGGCCTTAACTACATTGGCGCCATTATCCGTGGAAACATAACCAATCTTGCGTTTTAGGGGGGATAGCATTGACAACACCTTTTTGTCAAACTCTTCCAAAAGGTTTTCTGCTGTGTGACTTTTCTCCAAGGCAAACATGGCTAGTGTTGCATGTTTCCGAGCAGCTTTGAAAACTTGGTCCGGGTCAACACCTGCGTTTAGCTTTGCTATAACACCTGAAAAAGAGACCCAGTGTGCAGTGATGCACATGTAATCATCGCCTGGGCCACTGGTCCACATGTCTGTTGTCAGATGTATTGTGTGAACAGCACTCTTCTGCAAAGCTGCCCCAATCGCCTGCAGCACATCTTCATGTAGTGCTGGAACCGCAACTCTGGCAAAATAGAACCGGCTCGGAACCTTCCATTTAGGGCAGAGCGTTGCAACTAATTCAAGAAAACCTACCGCTTCTACAAAAGAAAAAGGTAGAAGGTCCACAGCTAGCATTTTAGCCAGCTTAGTGTTATACAGACGCGTCAGTGGGTGGTTGCGTTCATATGGCACGTCTGAAGTAAGCATTGTTCTAATGTTGCCCTGGACCAAGCATTTACGGGCTGATAATGACTTCGTTGACCCAATTTTGCTCGCTGGTGAACTTTTGTGCGTTGGTGTCTCACTCGCTCCAACACTCTTAGTGTGCCTCACATTGGGTGTGCTGCTGACAGGGGTACTGGGTGTAAGGGAAGTGTTTGACACGTCTTCTTCCTGCTCGTCATCATCAGATGAAACATCAACGTTTCCTTGAATTTGGCCTTTCTTGATCGCATCTAGGTGCGCAAACCATTTGACAGTGTGCTGTCTCCTAAGATGACCTCTCTGGCCTCCGGTACCATAGTTGGTACCTGGCTTACCACGACTAACTGCTTGCTTACAAATGGTACAAATGGCAAACTTTGGATTTTTTGGACAAACAGTAAAGAAGTCCCAAACGGGGGACTTGAAGTGTCTGTGGGACATGGAGGAGGCGGCGATACTGGTGGTGGTGGTCATGAAGCTAATGCCAGATGAAGTGGAGGATCTGGATTGCCCAACTTTTGTACGTTTTGCACTTTCACCGCCACTAATTAAGGTCGAGGTTGACGGAGGTCTCTTCTTGCCAGAAAGAAATATGGAAGCGGGACGAGTTGGTGTACTACTTAACTCCAATGATTGTGGTGTTTCCACTGCCTCCTCATCGACAACATCATCATCATCATCATCATCACGCTCAGCAGCTCTTCGGGCTAGGGTCAAAATGTCTGTTTGCTGCATGCCCGCTGGGGCTGCAGTGACCTTTATGATGACTGGGTCGTCGTTGGCAGAGTCTTCATCAGCAGCAGTATCCGCCACTTCTTGTTGAGCCTCATCACACTCCATAAGTCTGAGACTTTGGACGAGCTTCCTTTTACGCTTAAGTACCTTTGTTGGATCATGGTGTGCCTCACTCTCAGACGGCTGTGGTGCTGGTTCCCAAGTTTGATCCGTATCATCAGAAGGAGGTGTGCTTGAAGAGGATGTAGACACCACCCTTGATCTCTTCCTTGCTAGGGTTGTGGAAGACAATGAAGGATCATCAGGAGGAGTGGCTTCCTCAAATGATACCTCGCCTTGATTGTCGATTTCCTGATGTGCCCCTACTTCGGGAGGAACAACTATTGTGGGCACTTGTTGTGACCCTCCATGCACCTCTGCATGCGCATCTCCTTGCGCTGCCTCTCCTTCCACATGTACTTGGGCTTGTACTTGCACATGTGATTGTTGTTGCCGCTGTGGTTGTTCAACACTCGTCAGATGAGCTACAACAACCTGTGTTGATTGAGGGACATTGCTGCTGCTTTCTTGCGATGAGCCAACATCACTGGTCGATGGTGATTGAAGAAGTATACTGGCTGCCTCTGCAGCACTCAAGGGCTTGGACTTAAGTTGGCGTGGTGGTGGTGGTGGCACTGAGCCCAATGGAGCGGGGGTGCTGCTGCCAGCTTGGTCCCCAGCAGATCCCGCTGCAGCTGCTGCAGGCATACTTTTTTTTTTACTCACAAAAAAAGGGGCGGGCGGCACACCAGTGTCCTTGGTAACTTGCTTCTTCTGCTCCTTACTGGCACCTTTCTTGCTAGAGGAGCTACGGGTTACTTTTTTTGGGGCCATCTTCTTCAGAGCAGGTCAGCAGGCAGCAGTTGCACGAGTTGCAGAGGGTTCTGTGTCCAGACGTGACGTCGCGTGACGTTATGCTGCACACACCGCTGCAGGACTTCTTCCTGGCACTGGTGGTTCTATTGAGTCTTCTTGTGCACCTAAAAGCAATGGAAGACAGAGGAACATCAGTTCAGTTATACACCCCAAAAAATCGACAAAACACAGAAAAATGAGCACAATCCCATGCCATCCATGATGTTTACATTGAAGACACCCCACAGAAAGACTAGGGACATGCAAGTATGCAACACTCACTACCCCTGGGCATAAGGGATGAAAAGTAGGCAAAATAAGTGCAGGCCTCAGACACTGCCTCTCCTCAAAATGGCCCCCTTACACCCCAAGCACATGTTGCTGCCTGTACCAGCCAGCACTCAAGATGGCCACCACCACCACCCACATGGCCAGTCCACATCAACAGTACACCCCCAAAAAACAGAAAAACAGCCAGAAATCACCACAATCCAATGCCATCCATGATGTTTACATCAAAAAGAGTGAGACAACACCACAGGCACACTCAGTCCATGCACCACCACCACCCCTGGGCAAGCAAAAGGCCACACCAGCAGCCCCCCAAAAACGACAAAAAACAATAAAATAAGCACAATCCCAGCCCATCCATGGCCTCAATTATGTTTAAATTCAAGAAGACACCCCACAGAAAGACTAGGCCCATGCAACACTCACCACCCCTGGGCAAAGGGCCACACCAGCAGGCCCAAAAAAACGACAAAAAACAATAAAATCTGCACAATCCCAGCCCATCCATGGCCTCAATGGTGTTTAAATTCAAGAAGACACCCCTCAGAAACACTAGGCCCATGCAACACTCACTACCCCTGGGCATAAGGGATGAAAAGTAGGCAAAATAAGTGCAGGCCTCACACACTGCCTCTCCTCAAAATGGCCCCCTTACACCCCAAGCACATGTTGCTGCCTGTACCAGCCAGCACTCAAGATGGCCACCACCACCACCCACATGGCCAGTCCACATCAACAGTACACCCCCAAAAAACAGAAAAACAGCCAGAAATCACCACAATCCAATGCCATCCATGATGTTTACATCAAAAAGAGTGAGACAACACCACAGGCACACTCAGTCCATGCACCACCACCACCCCTGGGCAAGCAAAAGGCCACACCAGCAGCCCCCCAAAAACGACAAAAAACAATAAAATAAGCACAATCCCAGCCCATCCATGGCCTCAATTATGTTTAAATTCAAGAAGACACCCCACAGAAAGACTAGGCCCATGCAACACTCACCACCCCTGGGCAAAGGGCCACACCAGCAGGCCCAAAAAAACGACAAAAAACAATAAAATCTGCACAATCCCAGCCCATCCATGGCCTCAATGGTGTTTAAATTCAAGAAGACACCCCTCAGAAACACTAGGCCCATGCAACACTCACTACCCCTGGGCATAAGGGATGAAAAGTAGGCAAAATAAGTGCAGGCCTCACACACTGCCTCTCCTCAAAATGGCCCCCTTACACCCCAAGCACATGTTGCTGCCTGTACCAGCCAGCACTCAAGATGGCCACCACCACCACCCACATGGCCAGTCCACATCAACAGTACACCCCCAAAAAACAGAAAAACAGCCAGAAATCACCACAATCCAATGCCATCCATGATGTTTACATCAAAAAGAGTGAGACAACACCACAGGCACACTCAGTCCATGCACCACCACCACCCCTGGGCAAGCAAAAGGCCACACCAGCAGCCCCCCAAAAACGACAAAAAACAATAAAATAAGCACAATCCCAGCCCATCCATGGCCTCAATTATGTTTAAATTCAAGAAGACACCCCACAGAAAGACTAGGCCCATGCAACACTCACCACCCCTGGGCAAAGGGCCACACCAGCAGGCCCAAAAAAACGACAAAAAACAATAAAATCTGCACAATCCCAGCCCATCCATGGCCTCAATGGTGTTTAAATTCAAGAAGACACCCCACAGAAAGACTAGGCCCATGCAACACTCACCACCCCTGGGCAAAGGGCCACACCAGCAGGCCCAAAAAAACGACAAAAAACAATAAAATCTGCACAATCCCAGCCCATCCATGGCCTCAATGGTGTTTAAATTCAAGAAGACACCCCTCAGAAACACTAGGCACATGCAACACTCACTACCCCTGGGCATAAGGGATGAAAAGTAGGCAAAATAAGTGCAGGCCTCAGACACTGCCTCTCCTCAAAATGGCCCCCTTACACCCCAAGCACATGTTGCTGCCTGTACCAGCCAGCACTCAAGATGGCCACCACCACCACCCACATGGCCAGTCCACATCAACAGTACACCCCCAAAAAACAGAAAAACAGCCAGAAATCACCACAATCCAATGCCATCCATGATGTTTACATCAAAGAGAGTGAGACAACACCACAGGCACACTCAGTCCATGCACCACCACCACCCCTGGGCAAGCAAAAGGCCACACCAGCAGCCCCCCAAAAACGACAAAAAACAATAAAATAAGCACAATCCCAGCCCATCCATGGCCTCAATTATGTTTAAATTCAAGAAGACACCCCACAGAAACACTAGGCCCATGCAACACTCACTACCCCTGGGCATAAGGGATGAAAAGTAGGCAAAATAAGTGCAGGCCTCAGACACTGCCTCTCCTCAAAATGGCCCCCTTACACCCCAAGCACATGTTGCCTGTACCAGCCAGCACTCAAGATGGCCACCACCACCACCCACATGGCCAGTCCACATCAACAGTACACCCCCAAAAAACAGAAAAACAGCCAGAAATCACCACAATCCAATGCCATCCATGATGTTTACATCAAAGAGAGTGAGACAACACCACAGGCACACTCAGTCCATGCACCACCACCACCCCTGGGCAAGCAAAAGGCCACACCAGCAGCCCCCCAAAAACGACAAAAAACAATAAAATAAGCACAATCCCAGCCCATCCATGGCCTCAATTATGTTTAAATTCAAGAAGACACCCCACAGAAACACTAGGCCCATGCAACACTCACTACCCCTGGGCATAAGGGATGAAAAGTAGGCAAAATAAGTGCAGGCCTCAGACACTGCCTCTCCTCAAAATGGCCCCCTTACACCCCAAGCACATGTTGCCTGTACCAGCCAGCACTCAAGATGGCCACCACCACCACCCACATGGCCAGTCCACATCAACAGTACACCCCCAAAAAACAGAAAAACAGCCAGAAATCACCACAATCCAATGCCATCCATGATGTTTACATCAAAGAGAGTGAGACAACACCACAGGCACACTCAGTCCATGCACCACCACCACCCCTGGGCAAGCAAAAGGCCACACCAGCAGCCCCCCAAAAACGACAAAAAACAATAAAATAAGCACAATCCCAGCCCATCCATGGCCTCAATTATGTTTAAATTCAAGAAGACACCCCACAGAAACACTAGGCCCATGCAACACTCACTACCCCTGGGCATAAGGGATGAAAAGTAGGCAAAATAAGTGCAGGCCTCAGACACTGCCTCTCCTCAAAATGGCCCCCTTACACCCCAAGCACATGTTGCCTGTACCAGCCAGCACTCAAGATGGCCACCACCACCACCCACATGGCCAGACCACATCAACAGTACACCCCCAAAAAACAGAAAAACAGCCAGAAATCACCACAATCCAATGCCATCCATGATGTTTACATCAAAGAGAGTGAGACAACACCACAGGCACACTCAGTCCATGCACCACCACCACCCCTGGGCAAGCAAAAGGCCACACCAGCAGCCCCCCAAAAACGACAAAAAACAATAAAATAAGCACAATCCCAGCCCATCCATGGCCTCAATTATGTTTAAATTCAAGAAGACACCCCACAGAAAGACTAGGCCCATGCAACACTCACCACCCCTGGGCAAAGGGCCACACCAGCAGGCCCAAAAAAACGACAAAAAACAATAAAATCTGCACAATCCCAGCCCATCCATGGCCTCAATGGTGTTTAAATTCAACAAAACAGTTGTATCATGCACCCATAACCAACCCTGGTCCTACTGGATACTGTGGCTACCCACAATATAATTTATTTAATTTTCTGAAAAAGTTCCAAAATTGTACTTGCAGCAACTGTAATGCCCCAAACAAACTTACTTGTGAAAGTTGATTTCTAATCCAAAAGTGATCCAAAGACAGTCAAAAAGGCCTCAAATCCAAATATCCAGCAGCACCCACAAAAAGTAATCCTTCCAGCTCCAGATCCAAATGAAAGTGACCAGGAGATGGACAAAGCACTGGGAGGAGCCTGCTGGACAGGAACAGGAAGTTGGAGACTGTGGGGCACTTCCTTCCTCCCCCCCCCCCCAAAATGGACTCCTTGCAAAAAAAAAGGCCATGCAAATGTCAACCTGAGGAGTGATTCTGATAAAAATCATAATTTTCTGAAGGTTTATCCTGTTTGCTGGTGATTTTCTTGTGCGAAATTGCAAAATCTCTATTTCGCAAGTGCGAGATTGTTCCTTTCCGCCGCAACTACATGTTCGCAATTGCGAACTCTCGCGAGGTGTGCTGTGCAAGGTGGCAAGCCGCGAGTACGTATTCGCGGGCGACAAACTCCCGCGGGAACACGCAGCAAGATCTAAAATGGCGCGTCACTCGCAAAGAAAAACAACTCGGCAAACGCTAAAATGACGGAAAGTGAACGCCGTGCACCACGCCGCGCGCCGCAACCAAGCAAAAAATCCGCCGCGAGCGGATTCACGGATTTTCGACAAATTCGCGAGCGTTCGCGGATTGCGGATTTGCCGAAAATCCGAAAAATCCGCGAGCGGAGCGGATTTTACGCCCATGCTTAATGTTGTTGCATCATCATCTTGTCTCGTACCTTCTCTCCAAATGCAGGGGGTTTTCTGAAACAGGTTGTAGCACAGAGACTACACAAAGCGGGACCACATTGGATAATCAGGCAGCATGAGAACAGAAATACTAGGATGACACCAATGACCATCAGAACCTTCCATCCCCACGCTGATACCAGAGTCCAAAACCACTCCATGAAGGACCAGTTTCCCTTGTCTACGTGTATAGAGTCGGAAATCTTGTGTAGCTTAGAGATCGCTTCATAGACGGTTGGAGCATTATTGGGAATAAAAACACAGCAGCTTGATTGGATCATTCTGCATACCCCACCTCGATCTGCAAGTATTACGTCTAGAACCATACGGTTCTGCAACGTCATGAGACGATCCGCCTGAAGCTCAGCTGTTAAGTTACTAAGGGCACCAGCAGTTTCTGTAATAGTAGATTCAACTACCCGTGTTAGTTGACGTAGATTTCTACTATTGGCCATAGGCCCCCAAAACGGAAGGAAACCTTTGAAGACGTCTCCAGCTTCCTGACCAGCGGTATCTTCCTTGCTGAAGACACCTCTTGCTACTCTGGTCTTGTGATAATCTGAAGAAGCAGTGTATGTCGGAGGTAACAATCGAGCAATATAACATGAACCTGAGAAGTCAGCAGGCAGCCATGTATATGCTCTGTCTTGACAGATGAAGTAAGTACCCCTAGCAGTAAGGAAGGCAGGGGAGGAGTTAGACGGAAATACGTAAGTCTCAACGCACTCACTCCTCCCTAGCTGAGCTCTCAGATTTCTTCCATTTCCTTGTAAACAGACCTGACCTCGGTGAGGCACGACCCAGACTGAAGTGGAGCTTTTACGCTTGCTTTCTCCCAAACTAAGGCGATACTCTGTAGAGTTCCAACTCAAATACACCCGTAATTCATCTCTAGGGTAAGATGGAGTATTATTGACGTCTTTAATCATGTCAATAATTCCCTGGACTAAAGCTTTGTTGGCTGAGTTGTATTTAGTGGACCGTGGTGGACGCGGAGGATAGGTCTCAAGGGCATAGGAAAAAATGGTCTGAAAGGCCTGAAATGATCCATTATAGCTAAAAGGCAAGACTAGATAGGGAATGCCTTTATCCATAGTGTGAGGTATCAAGCCACACACCCAGCAGTCTGTAGTATTAACTACCAGTTGGTGTTGATGCAAGAGCTGTACAAATGTATTGTTAATAAATTCTGAGCGTCGAGCTTGTTCGTGTTCAGGAAATGAGTGAAAAGAATGCATAGGAGAAACCGTAGAAGTAGTAGGATCAAGGGGAGGTACTGTAGTTACCGGCATAAAAATCAAATGCACACCAAAGATGATTCCACCCACCAACGTTATTAAAACAATTAAAAACGTAACTGCACATTGCGTTAGAAAGCATTTGCTGTGAAGTATTCTGTACAGTCTATTTCTGCGAACATAAATTACATTCTTTCGTTGCAGCTCAGGAAGCTCCATCTTCTACAATCCGTTCGTGACCACTGATGATGTGTACGTAGAGGAAAATGCCTCTATCAGCCCTGGGAGTTCCCAGAACTAACAGAAAGATCGACCTTGTGTCTGACCCCCGCAGATTCAACTAAGCACACAGCCACGACCCTACGGCTACCCAGACGGCAAGGCGAAATTTAAAACAACAAAATAATAGCAAACTTCCTGGCTGGAGGCAATGTATCAAAAATTCAAATGTGAAAATAGGCAGTTTCCTGCTTTATTTGTCCATATTGCGAGATCGCAAGTTGTATCTCAGTTTTGCAGGAGCTGTCTGATCTGGAAACAATGTATTTTCAGCCGACGTTGCAATGTTCACGTTTGCAGATGACAAATGTTCTTTTGGTGCAGATGGCAAATGTTCAGGGTTCAAAAGAGCAGTTTCAGGAGGAGAGCCAGAGTTTGATGTATCAGTGATCAGTTCTGCATCACTGAAAGGAATGAAACTGGGTATTTGTTCTGCTTCAGAGGTACTGATTCCTTTCTTTACCCAGTTGTCGTAAGGAAGTGGCAGAGGCACACGTTTGACGTGTGTCGTGTGGATCCAATTCTTCCGTCCGGCCACACGAATAGCAGTTCTCGTCGCCAATAAGACTTGGAAGGGGCCAACGAATCTGGGCTGAAGATTTTTCGTTCTTGCAAAATTTCTAATGACTACTTGATCCCCAGGTTTCAGCTGATGACCTGGACTCTCCGGTGGCTTTGGCAATGCATCGAAAACCTGTTGGTGAATAAGGCTCAATTTAGCAGTCAAGTCGAAAAGGTAATCAATTAACATTGGGTATTCCAGCTGCTTAAATTCTTTCGGTCTAGGTACCCCCCAAACATTTGCAGGACGACCAAAAATTATTTCATATGGACTAAGCCCTACTCTAGAATGTACAGTTGCTCTTGTTGATAACAAAGCCAAAGGCAGTGCATCTGGCCAGGGCAAACCCGTGGACGCTTGTATCTTAGCAAGTTTCAGTTTAAGGGTGCCATTGTAACCCTCAACTAAACCCGCGGACTGGGGATGATTCGCACTGTGAAACTTTTGTCTAATCCCTAGGCCGGCACACACACTCTGCATAACTTTCCCTACGAACTCACTTCCGTTATCTGACCATACAATCCGTGGCATTCCGAATCTGGGGAAGTATTCTTTAAGAAGGATTTTGGCAGTGGACAAAGCAGTATTGTCCTTCAGTGGGTATGCTTCGATCCATCTAGAGAACGCACAAACTACCACTAGGACGTACTTTAGATTGTTGCAACGATCCATATGAATGAAGTCTAACTGAATCACTTCAAAGGGGCAGGAAGGAGGAGCGAAGTGACCTGCAGGTGTGGGGATTCCCTTGCCAGGATTATGCATCAAGCATACCATACAATTTCTCACCACTCTCTCTGCACACTTACTAATCCCATCATTCTTCCAAACTGGAGCCAACATCTTACAAATCCCTTTAGAACTGATGTGCGCTGCTCCATGTGCCATCGTTACTACTGCAAGCACATACGCATCAGGCAACATCCAACGCTATTGTTCCGACAAGTCAATCCAACACCCACTCGAGTCCAATTTACCCGTGCTCTCTTTCCATGCAAGCTTTTCCTCCTCAGTCGCCTCTTTCTGAATTTCTTTCACGCTTTCCACTGTGTCCTCACACATTCCAGACTCAGAAATCCATCTTGCAGACGTTGCAACATACATTCTACTCATCATATTTCTGGCTGTCTGTTTTGCAGTCTCATCGGCAAAAGCATTCCCACGACCAACATCATCCGTGATTGCTTTATGAGCACTGCATTTCACAATCGCAACTTCAGTCGGCAAGGTTAGAGATTCCAACAAGTCATTAACTAGCTGACCATGTTGGATCTTAGTCCCATGGGACGTAATGAAACCTCTCTCTTTCCACAAACGGCCAAAACTATGGGCCACGCCGAACGCGTACTGGCTATCTGTGAACACATTCACTCTCTTTCCCTTAGCTAAAACGCACGCTCTTGTTAGCGCGATCAATTCTGCAGCCTGGGCAGAATTCTGACTCACTCTCGCAGTCTCCACAATCGTACTCAAAGTCGTTACTGCATAGGCAGCAGTCACGTCACCATTCTCCAATTTGAAACAAGACCCATCAACATACAACGTGTCATCTGGATCTGATAACGGAGTGTCTTTTAAATCAATTCGTCCTTTTGTTTCTTCCTCAGTTCTGAAACAACAGTCATGTGGTTCGGAATCACTCGACTCTTGACTAGTCGGCAACAATGTTGCTGGATTCAATACATTGCATCTTTTGATCTGAATATGACTCGCTAGCAATGTCAGTTCGTAACCTGATAATCTAGCACTGGTCAGGTGCTGCGTCTTGGTTCGTTCATGAGTGTATCCACAGCATGAGGAACCATAACCACTAGCATGTTGTTCATTACTAAACCAGCAGATTGTCGAATGGAGGCTGCAGCTGCGGCTGTAGCTCTCAAGCAACTAGGCAACGCTCTAGCTACCGGATCTAACGTTGATGAAAAATACGCACAAGGGCGTTGTTTATCACCAAATTTCTGTGTCAAAACACTCAACGCACAACCTTCTCTCTCATGGACATAGAGCGTGAATGGCTTACTGTAATCGGGTGTACCCAATACAGGAGCTGAACACAGTGCATTTCGTAACTCAGAAAAACTCTCCTGACATTCGGCAGACCATGGCACTGGACTCGGAACATTTTTCCCAGTCAAAGCTACCAACGGTTTCGCCAAAAGAGAAAAATTTGGGATCCATTGCCTACAATATGAGGTAATACCTAAAAAGGCACGTACTTCTCTCTGCGTGCTAGGAACATTCATCTGTGTAATTGCTTTTATTCTCTCTGGGGTCAACTTCCTTCCCTCCTTTGACAAGAGATGACCTAGGTAGGTCACTTCTTGGCAACAGTATTGCATTTTTGAAGGTGACACTTTGTGATTCAAATTTGACAAATGACGCAATAAAGAAATTGTAGCTGTTTTGCAAGTTTCCTTGTCATCGGCAGCCACTAGAAGATCATCGACATATTGTACTAAAGCAGAACCAGGAGGAAGTACAAAGGAATCTAACTGGCTTTTTAATGCTTGACTGTAAATGGATGGGCTTTCACAATAACCTTGTGGAGCACGTTTAAACCTGAAGCTTCGTCCTCCTAGAGAGAAACCGAAGATATCTCTACTTTCCTCGGCTATCGGAATGCTGAAAAAGGCATTTTTCAAGTCGATAACCGAAAACCATGCTGCTGTAGCAGGAATCAACGTTAACAATGCAGTAATGTCTGGAACCACAGGAAACTGCGGAATCACAATTTTATTAACTTCTCTAAGATCAATTACAAACCTATATACTGGAGGTTTTGTTGGGTCAGTTCGTTTCAGAATAGGCAGTACAGGACTATTACAGATATTACCTCTAGTTTCTTCTACGTCTTTCTCGATCAAATCTTGCACAATTAATAAAAGTGCGCGTTCACCTTCACTAGAGATTCTATATTGTGGAATTCGTGGAAATTTTACATTCGCTTTCAAAGTTACTACATATGGTGGGATTTCCAAAAGACCTACATCATTAGGACCAGTCGCCCAAAGAGTATCAGGGAGATAACGCAGCTCTGGTGGGAGCGCATCCATCGACAAGTACATTGGAGAGGTGATTCTTTTACCCAACGTAAGCTGTACTTTTTCTGGAGAACAGTACAATGTCGCATATAGGCGTTTTAACAAGTCTAAACCAAGCAGATTTTCATTACAACCTGTCGTCAAAATCAGGGGTGCTTTCAAGTGGCGGGGTCCAACAGAAATAGACAAAGGACCAGAAACAGGGTTGTGAACAGGGGCGCCTGAAAAACCTACTGAAACGTTTGTTGAGCCAGACAAAGGTGCGCCAGGGAGTTTCGCATGTATGATAGAACTTTTTGCTGCACCAGTATCCAACAGAAACGGTTCGACTATACCTGATGTTGCTACTGCGACATAAGGCCCACTCTGATCTACTGGAACTGATACTACTCCCTCTCTTTGTCCATGGCTGTCCTAGTACTCCCTTGGCTGAACTTCCTCACTAGCTTCATAGTAGTCTTCAACATGATACTGTTGAGACCTATTCTGTTGGGCAGATTGTCCATTTCGCTGATCGAAATGATTAGAAGGGCGATCACTTGTCTGTGGAGGCATAGCACCTGGTCCTCGACCTCTAGAGTTTTGTATAGAACTACCACGACCTCTCTGAGCTGTCGCAGCATTATTTTGCGCTAAGACTGGACATTCAGTCTTATAATGGCCTTCCATTTTGCAATAAGCACACTGATTCCATTGGTACTGTGGCCTCTGAGAATTATACTCCGTCCTTTGATATGACCCTTGCTGTGTATTAGTCTGATTCGTGCGAGGCGGATATGCTTGCTGTAAAAGAACTTTAGTTTTTAAATCTTTCGTCTTTTTATCTGATTTTTCTTTCTCCTCTTTATCCCTATTTTCATAGTACTGGGCAGTCGCAAGTATTTGCGCAGTCGTAGAGACAGCCCACGCACTTTCAGAATTCTTTAATTTACCACTAAGTTCTGGCAACAGATTGTGCACAAATTTATCAACGAATAATCTCTGGCCTCCTTCTGTGCTCATATCCTGACCACTATGATCCACAAAAGTCTCCTCGAATCTTGTGAAAAAGTCGGAGACGCTTTCGTCTTTCTTTTGTTTGCACGCGGACAATTTGTCCCAGTTAACGCGCAATGCTGGCATCAGGGTTTTCATTAAATCGATTATTCTACCAGGCAAATTAGCAATTAAGGGTTCAGGTTTGGAACCACCTGTTTGCTGACCATCCGCCGCAATTATAGCTGCCCAATCACCACCTAGGGCAACTGGATGATTCTCTTTACGAATTTTAGCCCAAATTGGTTGCGGTACTACATTACCAAATAGCAGATCTATGTCAGCTAGATTCAATACACAAGCGTCAACTGTCTGAGCCAACTCTTTGTAGTATCCTGCAGGATTTTTACGCGGATCTGGCAAGGCCTGTTTCACTGCTAATACTTCAGCTCGCTTCCATGGAATATGTATCCATACTCTCTGGAATTGGGCTGGAGCGGCTGCAATACCAAGGTTTACATTAGCTTGCACAGCTTCACGCAAAATTGGTGGAACCTCCCTCATTGGGTATTGACGATTTTGTTTCGTACTACGTTTCTCTAACTCCCTCGGTGAACGAAGGGATGGGTCATTCCTATAACTTAAAATCAGTTCCATCGCTTCTTTTATATTTTGACCAACTATCATACCTGCAGCAAACTCTTTCTGAACATTAATTAATTCTTCTAGATTTGATTCAGGGTCATCCTTTTCCAATTCCTCACGTAGAAGGAAGCACATTTCATCGAACACATATCGTTGTGTCGGTTCGTTCCATTGCATAAATGTATCTAATACATCTTGTACATTATATCTTCGAACTTTCGAAACCCATCTAAGAGCAGTGGAATCTAATATTCCTCGCTCTTCAGTACTGGGAAGCTGACTACGTCTCTGCACAGAGTCAGAGGTAGGAGCCTTAATCAGAGTTTTATAGAAGGGAGATAGAATATTAGAGACAGAATCAGTGATTCTCCGACGAACAGAAAGTGGAGTCATAATATTAGCAGAAGCAGTAAATAGAGTAGCAGTTGGAACAGATAGATCAGGAACAGTAGGAGTAGCGGGCAAAATAGCCTGTGAACTAGCAGGTGTGAGCGATACAGGTATAGGTAAAGAAGCCGGCAACCCTGGAAGAGGGGGTGTCGAAGGAATATTAATATTGACCACAGGAGGTACAGGAACTTGATTCAGAGGAGCAGGAACACCAGGTTGTCCAGCAACCGGTAATTGAACATTCGGTATAGGTGGAGCCGTAGCACCCTGTGCATACGGTGGGGGTGATCGTAACAAGTAAGACAACAGGGGATCCTTTTCGGGGTCCTCTACTATCTTAGCTGTACTCGATGGCAAAACAGGATAGCACTTGTCTATCGCTAAATTACGCTCTCTATTGGCCACCTCCATCGCTTTCTCAGACTCGTTGAGTTGCAGCTGCTTAGCAGACTGTTCTAAAGTCAACTCTTGCTCTTTCTGTTCTTTCTTCAACTTTTTAATTTCTCTCTGTTTAGATTCTTTTCGCCAATAACGGAAAGAATCAAACATTGCCGGCCGGGCTTTCTTCTTGAACAATTTCGTTTCTAAATTATCAAGAACTTGAGGTTCAAAACTACCATGCAGTGGCCAACTAAGGACACCATCTTTCTCTGTATAGTGGATCCATACCTCGTTATAAGAGATAGGGCCCACACCAAATTTGCAATATAGATCATAAAGGGGAGTTCCAATCGGAGGAACCGAACACGAGTCCTCCAACTGGGAATCACTGTTGCAACTAAAACAAGACAACATACAATTTTTCCGACTTACCATTTTATAATCCGGAACACAGAACAGACAAAACACAAACAAAAAGGTGCGCACTCGAACCAAGAACTTAGGCCTACCAAAGCGAACAAATGTATCGATACCCAAACTAAACCAAATGATTATCTTAACCAGAACAACCAGTGATAATCTTACGAAACCAAACCAAACCAAAAACTAAAAGGATTATCCAAACAGGAGCAACCCTTACGAAGTAACCAACTAGCAACCACTTAATACTTAACTGAGGCACTGAAGACGTCACCAAGGAGAAACCCGTCACGTCTCGCCGTACTAAGGACTGCACCTCGGGTCCAAGACAGGGCGACGGTCAAAGCAACGGACCACTATAGCCATCCGAACGGGAACCCTCGTGGAAGAGAACGTCGGGCCACTTTTGCGATATGCCGGGATCGATGAAGTGGGGCGCCTCCCTCTGGAATCTTCACATGAAGCTTCTCGAACTCTTCAGGCTTTTGGACCGGTACCGAATGACGTCGCCCCACATTGGGCGCCAATTGGAGTTCTGGACTTTTTGGTTCCGTCCAGAGGTGTCAGGGATAACACCCGAAGACCCCGGAGTTCAACCTGCCTCGGTGCACAAACAAACAGAAACACGGGCTTCTCGATGGTGGCGTCAAAGACCAAAGGTTTATTACTGCAGGGACACAGAAGTCACAGAAACTACACATGGGCAGTATCTAGGAGCCTGTTCAATTTGTACAAAGAGGGTTGCTCCTTATATACTGAATATTGGGCTTCAGGCAAATTCCTTACATGTTAGCACATTCAAAAACCTTTGTATCTTAAACAATAAATATTTGGCGTTGCACAGGAGTCGTCAACAATATCTGATGTCAAAACATTACGAACGAGGGGTTCCCACTATTCCATCATAATCCCATGTCAATTTCTCATTCAAGACCCGGACCGCCTCATCGTAAATTTCGTTACCTCCCCCTAATAAAGGCCCAGAAGGAAAGGAGCAGAGCCAGGTGCAGAAGATAGAACAGTAGGATAAGAGATGTTTGTGGGTCGTAAATGGGCAAGGCTACCAGCTTCGGCCGCCTAATCATGATCAAGCCAACGGACACAAGAACCAGTATAGCAGGACTGGCCTCAGGCTGGGGAGGCAGCTCCTGCTGAGTCATGCTGCCACAGCGTTGCTTGCCTAAGGTGCATGTGTCACTAGCAAGGTGAATTGCCGGCTAAAGCCTACGTGTCCTTAATTGAAAGAGGTTATTGCGTGTTCATTGACTATGTGAGGGCAAAGAATACAAAATGGCTTCCGTGTTCTAAGATGGATGCCATGGGTAGAACAGAAATGTGTTTGTAACAGGAGTGCTCTTGCTCGTAGCATAGCGAAAACACCAGGATATACTAAATGGATCATTTGCGGTTCACTGATACCAAAATTATGTATTTGCGACAATGTTAAAAACACGGGTTCAAATCGTCACGGAACCTCACGTCTTGACTTCTACATCTTTAACTTTAGTGTCCATTTTACGCAAGTCAGCGCGCAAGAGGGTCACCTCGATATTTACGGAGTCAATACGGGTTTCGAGAGAGGAGCGAACACCGGCGATAGCCTCCATTACGTCTTTTAGGGTAAGTGTCTTTGTCTCTTGCGCAGGTGTCAGGTCCCCCACTAAAAGGTCTTATAATAAGAAAGATGTCCAGAAGGAAAAAAGAGTAATGGTGGTAGCCGCGTTGTCAAAGCTTTGTAAACAGCATTGGGTACAGGGTAGATTACAACATGGCGGCAAAGCGTTCCGTAACGGAAAACAGGTCTGCGTTCTAGCCCAATTTGGAGATTCGTGTGATACCGGTGAGGCGCGCGGAGAGCTGCGCACTTCACCTGAACATTTTGAGGAGTAGGAGGTGTTTCTTCGCGTCGCGCTTAGTTAGGGAAAAAGAAGAACGCGTCGCAAGGTTTTCAGAGAAAGTATTAGAGCCGTCCTTCGGAAAATTCAAGTAAGACTGTTCCGATATTTTGTCAGAGAGAAAGTTCGTAAATTGTAACTGCGCATGCTCTCTGAAGGCTCAGCTTCTCCGGAGCTCATGCGCAGTTGAACCGAATATCGTCTTGTGTTTACTAGAGTCTACCAGGGAATTAATTACCAAGCATTCTATGAGTAGAAGGAGAGTAATTGTAGAATATAGCAGCGTACTCCTCTTTCAGATAAGACTTCGAGATTATATAAATGGAAACTAGAATATAGGCTACACAGAGAGAAGTAGCAGAAAAGTAATGGCATGGATTAATGTCGAGTCTCAGTATTAAATTCTAGAGCAGTGAAGTATCTGCAGAATAAATAGTGAGATAGAAGTAGGTGAAGAAGATTAAGAAATACTTACCAAGGCTGCAGTTCTTTGTCCTGTAGGTGAGCACCTGTGGAGAAATAACAGAAAATAGAAAGAAACACGTAAAAGAAATATTAATGACACTAGTTTATTAAATTACAGTAACAATACTCAGAGCAGATGAACGAGTCGATTAAGAAGAGGAGCAAAGGCACACAGCTCAATGGGTAGGTCTTGGAGTTGCACAGGGAATAAAGGTAGGAGAAAGGAAGTGCAGAGAGAGTTATATGTAATTTATTTTGCAGCAAAATCAAAGCCAGCAGAGCAGAAGAAAAAGGTCAACAAAAAACGAAAAAGAAGAAAAGAAGACTACACTTGTGTGCATTCTCTTCTCTGTCCAATTCCCCTTTCCCCGTTGGGGCTCTTCTGGCTACGCATTTGAAAATTGTGCGTGGCTGAGGAGTTCTGAGGACGAATTGGGAGCTTATGTCCTTCTGCTCCTGTGTCACTAGCCAGCATAGAGAGAAGAGCTGGTTCTGACAGCAGGGGAAGCGAGCTTCGGGTCACTCGAGGGGGCCGCATCTCTGTTGTCACCCCTGGCACCCCAGGAGTTCTTGATGATCTGCCTCTGAGTTGGGGGCCGTGACCCCTTGCCGGACGCTATCCCCCCGGGCGGTGGGGCCTCAAGACCAGGAGGATAAGACAGAGCCAAAGTATAAGATGAAGGTCAGCACCCTTCTACGGTGACAGAGTGGATCAAGAGCACACCATACAGCACCCACGGAACCAATCACTGTGGCACCTGCCGGGTCCGCCACGCGTGGGTCCACAGTCGCAGGCTGCCCCCGTGTCAAAGGATCCAGACACTGCACCTGAGGCAACCCAAGAAGCTCAGCGGGGCTTGTGGGGTGATCCCAGGAGAGGCCAGGCCCCCTCCTTGGTGTGGCACTACTATGCGTAGCTGGCGGCCAGGTGGTGGCACGATGATGGTGGGTCCTGGAGGGGAGGGTCACCCCCAAACGTTCATCATAGGTGCCAGGCTCCGGGGCGATGGTGGGCAAAACAGCCAGGAGCTCCTCTGCAGAACAGGGCCAGGCGGCGGAATAGGTGCGGCGGGTATGGTAGATGGGGACCAGTGCAACCCCGGGACAGCGCTCCACCTGCTCAGCCTCCGGAGGACCCCACAGAGCCAGAAACGACCCAGCCGAGCAGGCCTAGAGCAGGGCCAGGAAGAGCAGAAAACCACCAGGGCCCTTGGGGCACACCCCCCGCAGCCTCAAGCAGGTGCCGTCTGTGATTCGCAGGCTGGGTGGCTGCTCATCCGTTCAAGTCTCTACCAGAGCGCCCCAGAGACAAAGAGCGCAGCAGGGCCAGGACGTCGCCTGTAATGTGCCCTGGCAGGCCGACGATACCGGCGGTCTCCCCTCACGGAGGACCAGGGTGAGTGTCTGGGGTCCGTAGGAGGTCTGCCACACCAGCAGGACAACAAAGGAAGTGGAGCTCCGCTATCGACAGGCCTCGAAGCCGGGGAGTCGCGTAGTCCGCTCCCCGGCCGGAAGGGACCCTCACCGCATCTCTCCCCGCGGGTCAGAGGCCGCACCAAAGTTCACACAGGGGGTCCGCCGCGTCTCGGCAGGCAGCGGGCAGGTCCTATGGGCGACACCAAAGTAGGGCGGGTGCCGAGTGCCGACCGGGGCCAGTCGCTCTCGGCGGGCGCAGCCTACGAGGCCGGCCGAGTCGCGGAGATGGTCGCCATCTTGCGGGCCCAGGGGGATCACCTCTCCTCCGGCACAGCAGCCTCCAATGGGCCCCGAACGGGACAGCACTTCGCCACAGCAGGCGCAATCGGTACCTCGTGGGACTCCCCTCTGCAAAAGAGGAAATCCCGTTCTGTGGACGGATCGGTGCAGCGGAACGTCGGACACGGGCCGGGAGTCGCTCTAGCTAGCGACCATTCCCGCTGGCTGTCGGCCACGCCCCCTCCTCTGGGGTTTTGAGGTTGCTGACCACTGGAGACGCCGGGGTTTAGCAGGAGCAGGTTCGAGGGTCGACAGGCCAGTAGGGCTGGGGCCAAATCAGTTGGTGTCTTCCTCTTTTTAGCAGCTGCACGACAGGTCTTCTTGTTTCTTGTTCTTCTTTCTTGTTTCAGTATCTGGATCTGAGGAAGGTAGGTTCAGGGAACCCCTAAATACTAAATTTAGGGGTGTTACAGGTAGGGCAAGGGCAGGGACCAATGGGTCCCTGTCCTGGGGTGAGTACACCCCCTAGCCTGCTCTTCTCCTGTGGGAGTGGGGCAGGAGCCTAGCCGGGATTGGGCAGGGATACCTATCTACAAGATGGCTGGAGCCGGGGTCATGCTTCACCTCGCCTCCCCCACCTGAGGGGTGGAGTTGGCAAAGATTGGCACACTCCCCTTCCTGACGTAGTTTTTCCCGCCAGTCTTCCCGCCAGAGTGGGGGTAGAACGGGTGGGGGCCAGTTGCTGGGTACAGCAAATGGTCTGGAGAAGCTCTCAGAGGCGGCATGCCTTTAAAGCTTCCCCCTGTCCATCCTGGGGTAGGAGACATAGCACCTCGCCCAGGATGTACATTGTTGCAGGCCCAGGAGAGCGGGGGGCTCTCCACCCAGGGGGCCAGCAACATGTCTGCTGTGTGGCAGCCTCTGCAGCCACTCAGCCCAGACATGGATTGTAGGTTAGGTTTTCAGGGGGCATCTCTAAGATGCCCTCTGTAGGGCATTTTGCATTAAATCCCACACTGGCATCAGTGTGGGTTTATTGTGCTGAGAAGTTTGATATCAAACTTGTCAGTGTTCAGTGTTCAGTGTAGCCATTATGGTGCTGTGGAGTTCGTAATCACAACCTCCCAGCACCATATACTCATCACTGTACTTACAATGCCCAGGAATGGCCCTGGGTACTGTAGGGGCACAGGGCTCATGCACCCGTGCCCACACCACTGGCATAGGGCCCCCAGCTAGAGGAGTGACTGATGGATGCCAGGGTAGTGGGGTTGTGGGGATGGCACACAGGGATGTGTGCCATGTCGACTCTTTGTTTAGTTCTGCACCTAGACACTCAGCCTGCAAAGGCAGTGTGTGGGTGTCAAGGTACAGGGCCCCTAAGGGTGGCACAATAAGTGCTGCAGCCCTTAGGGGTCTTCTCTGGTCACAATGCCCTGGGTACCTAGGGTACCATTTATTAGGGTCTGATATGTGGCCAGAGATGCCAATTGGGTTTAGGCTTTAGTATAGTTTTTAGGGAAGAAACATAGGCCCTGGGTACCTGATTCGCAGGGACCCAGGGCACACCTAGGAAAAGTGCATCAAGTATAAGGCAAAAAGTGGGGGGGTACTGCAACAGGAACTCACTTTCTCACAGTTGTGACAAGAGATCCCATCCTGCACTGAGCACAAAATAAGGGTAGGTTTAACCAGTGAACAACTATCACTTATTGTCACCAAAACAAGGGAACTGCAGTGCCGCACAAGTATCACCTCCCTTGGCACAATGGATGATCAGTGTACAATATTCTTGATTAGGGCATTTGTTGACTGTCCACATTATCCAAGCAACAGAAATAGACAGGAATCTAGGACTGGGGTGTCAAGTGAAATGTGGCCATCATCATAGTTCATTTATTCTTTTACTAAAGCTGTTATACCTGGATAGGTTTAACTCCCTGATTAGGTTATTTAATGAACAGGAGACTAACATTGGTTGGGGGGCTTCTGATGCATGTGCACTCTGGGGAATGTCTGCACAGTTTTGAGGTAGGAAATAAAGGATGGGTTGGGCCCATCCTTTATTTATGGCTTTCAATTGGTAGCCACACCAAGAAAATGCTGGATTGCCGAGTATTTTGGGGAATATGGTTAAGCAGAAGCAAGTGATTAATTTTACAGAACAGGCTAAGGAGAAAGAATGGATCTAAGGGGTTTAGGAGTGATATTGAATAGATTAGAGATACATAGGAGCTCGAAGTATAGGAAACAGAGAAATGATACGCATGAATTTTGAGGCCCAGTGGTATGATCAGGAACATAACTTGAGATTCTGAGAAAGATTGGGCACAGACAGACTCCATGGTAATTTTAGGGAGATGGTTTTGTTGGAACCATCAAGTGTGAAGCTAATATAACAAATTGAAAGGGTGGCAGGGGTTGGTACAGTGAAGTGATATGGAAGGGGTGGAGAACAAGATATTGTTGCGCCGGACCTTGAGTGGGCAAAGGCAAACGAACACGACCAATAACAGGACACAAAATAAGTAATTGTACCTGCTAGTGGTACTTAAGATCAAACTGGAACGGAGAGATCGACCCTCTGGACATAGTGGTAAAGACAACCTTCACTAATTAGAAGGAATGTGGGACACATAGTTATTATTATCGGGCGTGGCATGGGACCATAGTGAGGCAGGTTGACATGCGCACAGGAAACAGAAATAACATCTTCTAGGGCGCTTTTGTCTGGATGCTCCTTAAAAACCGGGATATAAAAAGAGAATTTAACTATTAGAATGTAAATCATTGCAGATGGGTGCCGGTATTTGGTGCTCAGGTTGGAGAATGACAGCTAGGGCAGTAGAAAGAAAATGCATCTTAGACGTGACAAAGGGACAGTTTGGGATGGAGAAAAACATAAGGCAGCTCTGGCCCACGGAAAGGTAGGCTCATGTTGAGAAATGAGGGGTAGGTATGTAGCAAGGAAATGGCTCCTACATCTTTCACAAAACTAGTAGGTCACAGAAAGTAGGACGGTAGGAATGGCAGTGAACACATAAATAGGGAAAGTGGATATAAGCTGGTGAATTAATTGATGAGGAGAGAAGTAGAAAATGCAACCACAAGGTTCTGTTATTTTAAAAGTGAGGGAAGGTGCAGAGTATGCAACGCCTTTGATGTTTATCGTCCTATTTGCTTTAACTAAGAAGAGCAAAACGCACGTTGTTTCGAGCAATATCATCTGTCGGTAATAATGCAGCCTTTTCTATAATATGAAAGAATGGCCATGTGTTTTTGCCTCCATATGGCAATGAGTAGCTAGCCTATTAATGCAACACCGAGAACGATCTTGGGCAAATGGTTGTCTGTAGAACATAAACAACCCCCAATTCCCCATGATTCAAGAACAGAAATATATATCTGCTGGTTAAAAAACAGTATTTGAAATATAAGGATTTCATAAAGTGGTCTGAGCATCTGCCGGATAGAGTCTGGTCAAAAAGGTATTTACTATATTTGAACAGTCACATTTACTATTGCAGGCTGCCTTACTCAACACCAAAACTCCAAGTTGTTGGCCCTCTTAATTTCTCTATCATTAAAAAAATGACTCATCTTAGTTACAAGTGAAAACAATAAACTTAAAAAAAAATGCTCATGTTGCTGTTGTTAGTTTGGAGTATATTTTGATACAAACATATGAAAATAGAATTTTAAAGACACAAAGTCAAAAGTGTAAAGATTACATTTTGCAAATGAAAAAGTTCCTTAACATGGGAACGATAATAATAACTTGACTCGGTGAGGTTTATTTTCATAGTTTGAAGCTGTTTATTCAAGGACGCCACCAGATACAAAATCCTTGAAATGTTTTGAAACAATGTAGCTCCAGTTTATCACCGCGGCCCTGCACACAGTGTACTTTTTGGGAAATTGGATAATGTGACAGATTTATCTACAAAGCCACATTAATGTGTTGAAGCTATCAGTTGTGGTTTTCTATTGGGTAGATCTCAGTAAAAGAGACGGCTAAATTCTTGTTAGAGTTTAGTGTTTTAGGCTTAAAATGTGTTTGTTTGGCGCTATCTTATTTTGTGTCGCTCTTGAAGCTGCAGCCATGGCCTCTGCAGAGAAAGGTTAACAGATGTTATAGTCATGGAAACATATAGCGCCAGAAAGCGCAGACTGCTATGTGACTAACACAGTGTCCATGGGGGCTTTTGGACTGAAAAAGCACAAGTGTCCGGACGACTGATATCTCAAAGCCTGTTATGTAGTTTCTGGGCCCAAGGCCCCATATGCAACTGCGGCAACTGACCCTGGAAAAGTATAAAGTTTACAAGAACTGCAGCTGCAAGGAAGTAGGTTTTGGAGGGCCACAAAAAGATGTGAAGTGGGACAAGATGGACTATTTTAAATCAGTATAGAAAACAAAAAACATGTCAGGCTGCTCTGCATGTAGGAACAGTAGGCAACTGGAAAAAAAAATGTGCAGACTTTTATATCGCACTTTTTAATTGGCGTGACTATGCAATAGATGTACCAGGCATTTTACCCGTCACAAACAGCCCATCAGCACCGTTAAAATAAAATTTTCTTTGTAACAACCCTATTAGGGCATCCTTTCTTAATAGCAAGTCGCAATTATATGTATGAATGGGAATGTGGAATACGGTCGCAAAACATTTGCAGATTACCACCAATTTCAAATTGCTGGTAAGGCATTCGCAAACAGGGAATGGTGCTAAGGGACCCCTTCTTCTCTGGGAATGGGGATGGCAAAACATGTTTAGAGCAGGAAGTGGTCCCACAGACCACTGCCCACTCTAAAAAAAAAAAAGAATTTTTTCATTTACATTTCTGAAATGCACCCCGTTTTCTTTCAAGGAAAACAGGCTGCATTTTTTTTTCAAACTGCATCATTTAAAAAGCAGTCACAGACATGGTGGTCTGCTGACCCCAGTAGGCCACCATCGCTGTGAGTGTCAGCCCAACTTGCCACCTGCCTCATGAATATTAATGAGGCAGGTCGCTTGCAACCCATTTAGAAATCACAAACAGTGTTTGAGACCCAGTTGTACATCAGGTTTTGCGACTCACAAATTGCAGTCATACATGTTGCCCTATATCTTTAATCGCTGCAGTAACAAGAAATTTGAGTCATACAAAACCTCTCACTGTTTTCAAAATGCAGATATTCTCTTGTGTTTTGCTCAGTGCCCTTTATGATGTTTGTGGTAAAATAGACTGGGACCTTTATTCTACACTTACTGCTTCTCTTTTGTAATTCATCGTCATGTTGCGTGGGCCTCTCAAAGGGGTGTAATAAGTAGACCGGTCAGCTGCCATCACTAATATGTGTATTGAACTATGAGGTTGCCAGAAGTCTTCAATAATATATGCCCAGTGGTTGTCCAGACTTAGAACTTCAGTTAGAGTTTGGCAGACTGGAAGTCCTGCTGCAATTTAGTGGGGCCCCTCCATTGCCAAACCTGTGGCTCCCCTACTTCATTTTGAGGTATAGTACCCACTATTAGTGCATATGTGAAGCCTCTACTGTGCAGCCTTTAATGCATAAGGAGGCGCCTCCTAATGCACTTTTTTGATGGCTACATTACTCGCCCAGGAAGACCCGGGCAAGGAAAATCAACAATTGTTCCTGTGCACCCATTTTGTGAGTTTGGTTTTGAAAAATAAATATGAATGCGGAGTAAAGTGCCATGTCGTGTGCCAGCCAGCATGGTATTCATTTCTAAAGTTATGCCTCTTCTCAGTATACAGGAAAATGAATATGCCCAATATGCTGCAAAAAGGCTGCATTTTGTGCACTAGATACATTTTAAAATCCTCATTTGTCAATGGATACATTTTAAATCTTCATTTGTTTTGTGTGAGGGAATTTGTGGAGAGAGGTCTGGTGCGAGTATTGGGAATTTGAGAATCTTTTTTGTGTCCTTTTAATTATTTTTATTTCTTCGGGGCTTTGCTTTTACCGACTCTTGGCCCGATATTGTGCCTCACAGTGCACTTACTCGCTCGACGATCGGGCAGCTTCTTTGGGGGTTATTCTGAAGACAGCGGCCATCTTGGACGCGACTTGCGTTGTTCGCGGTCAGAATTCCAGATGATGCACGCTGAACGCCAGTCCCAGGCACACCCCTTAAATTGGACGCGCAGCAGGAAGCGCCGCGGACACGCCGATGGCGCGCCGAAGGCACGCCTAAGGCAAGCCCGTCTGCGCCCGTCAGCGCTAAGTCAGGGCACAGGGCATGTCACTCTGCCCTAAACGGCCCGAAGACTTGCGTCCCCAATCTCCTTCCAGCAGAGTGGCTGAAATCGTTGAAGCCCCTTCCCTGTCCATCTCACAGAGTTTGGTCGAGCGGGCTGTCCAGGGACTTTACTTGTGGGGACTGTGGGTTTAGTTTTACTCCGGAGCTCTGGCCATCAGGTCGGTCTGATGCCTCTCCGAGTTTGGGGGTGATTTGTGCTTGCCTAATCAATGCGAGATCTGTGGCGAAGCTGATCTGATGACGGATAATAATCTGGACATACTGTTTGTTACGGAGACCTGGCTTGATGCCTTCTCCAACCCCTTAGTGGCTCTAGCTACACCTGCAGGACTTAAAGTTTACCGGGTAGATCGCTGCGTGGGTCGAGGCGGAGGCTTAGTCATTTGGTATAGGGAAGACTGGACCTTCCGGAGCGAAATATCTACTCTTTGGGGTGACTGTGAAGCCTTGAACTTTAGACTTCAACTATCAGCCCAATTTACTTTGGGTGGTTCCTTGATTTATCGGCCCCCTGGGCCTGCAAGGAATTTTCTGGCGGCCTGTGGAGATGCTCTGGCCGAGCAGGCTCTACGGTTTTCGAAGTTTGGGCTTTCTTGGGGATATTAACATCCACCTTGACCACTCTGAGGAGGGGGACTCCATAGCTTTGATGGACTCCCTCCACCTAGCGAACCTCTCTCAAAGGGTCTGTTCCCCACACATTAGGGTGGGCACACGCTGGACATCATCTTCCCCATATTAGTGATGAAACCACGGCCGGTGGCTTGGTTAGACCATTTTCCCATATTTTTTTCGTGGGATTTGGATAACTCTCCTTGACAGGCCAACTGCTGTTGCCCCCCCGTTTCCAGGAAGGTGGATCCCAGCCAGCTAAGCGCCTTGCTTGCTGCTTCCTGGCCCTCTTTCTCGGGTGGTCTGGAGGAGAACATAACGCAATTTGCCGATTGGATTGCTGGTGCTGTTTCTAATGGGTCAGGGCAATGTCAGTCAAGGCTGCGACATGAATCCCCTTCTAAGCCATGGTATACTCCCGCGCTGAAGACTTTGAAGCATGCCTGTAAGGCTGCGGAGAGGGCTTGGCGTAGTTGTGGCTACCACCTCTCTGATAAAATCATCCTCAGATCCAAACAAAAACTGTATTATGAGGCGATAGGAGAGGCCAAAGGACAGTATTATGCCGCTCGTATTGAGCGGGCTAATAACAACTCCAAAGAAATCTTCGCAATTGTGCAGAGCTTCCTGTCCCCCAGCACCCAAGTGGTGGCTGCTCCTGCCACTGAGTCCTGGTGTAACACCCTAGCATCATTCTTCAGGGATAAAATAACTAGCATCCAGGAGACTTTTCTGTCCTCTCCCAGAAACAGCGACCTTGTGTTGCCGCTGCATCTGCCTAGTGCTGATCCGGTCTCCCCTTTCTCAGAATTCTGTCCTATTGACCTCGCCTGTTCTCTCCGAATTCTTAAAGCTGTTAAGTCCGGCTCGCCCAATGACCCCTGTGTGGCCCTTCTACTATCGGATGTGGCTGACACCATTAATTCGGAGGTGAATTTTATGGTCAACAAATCATTGCGGGAAGCTTGTGTGCCGACAGCCTGGAAACATGCCCTGATCCTTCCTTTACTCAAAAAACCACGATCCACTGGTCCCAGAAAACTATCGTCCTATCTCACTTTTGCCTAGTCTGGCTAAAGTTTGTGAGAAAGCGGTCACATTCCAACTTACCAACTTTGTTGAGGGGGCTGGCTTGCTTCATCCGGAGTAGTCTGGCTTCTGTGCCTCTTATAGCACGGAATCCGCTCTGCTAGAGGTCACTGAATCGATTCGAGAGTGTCTTGATGCCGGCGGGAGAGCAGCATTGGTTATGCTTGATCTCTCGACGGCGTTCGACACGGTGCCTCATGCCATGATACCTAGATCGCCTATCTGAAATAGGAATCTCTGGGTCGGCTTTACAATGGATCAATTCTTTTTTGGAGGGAAGATCGCAGAAGGTTTGGCTCCCTCCGTGTGCCTCTGTGCCCATGAGGGTTTCCACTGGGGTTCCGCAGGGTTCATCGCTTAGCCCGCTGTTATTTAACATCTACGTGACTCCACTGATTTCCTTGGCGGAGTCACTTGGGGCTAAGGTGATGGCCTACGCCAATGATACTCAGATGCTGTTTACCTGGAGCAAGGAGGAGGACTCGGTTAAGAGACCCCATCAGTGTTTGTCATCGGTCTTTCGTTGGCTGGCCAATGCGCAGCTTAAATGTAATGAGGGAAAGTCTGAAGTTCTGCTGTTCGGTTCTTTTGCTCCGGATTTCAGAGGGAGATTCTGGCCTCCTGGTTTTCCCTGCCCACCTGAGAATAAGGGTACAGCCAAAAACCTTGGCGTTTGGTACGATGAGAATCTGAATTTTGTGACGCATGTAAAAAAACTGGCTGGCACCTGCTTTGGTGTGTTGAAAAGTTTGAGAAAGTTTCTACCCTTCTTGCCGACCTCGGCCAGAGAGACGGTTGTTCGGGCACTGATTCTTTCTTGCTTGGATTATGCCAACGCCCTCCTAGTCGGCAGCCCAGGTTTCCTTGTGAAGAAACTACAAGTGGGTCAAAACTCGGCTGCCAGACTCCTAGGGGGGCTGTCTTCCAGGCACAGTGCCCAGGCTCTTCCACGGTCATTACACTGGCTTCCTGTCGAAATTCACCTGAAATTTGAAATGCTCTCAATTGTGCAGCAGGCCCTTTATGGTCTTGGTCCTAGCTATTTGCAGAAGAGACTTGCTTTTTACACACCTGTGAGACAGCTGCGTTCGTCTTCACAGCTGCTGATGCAGACTCCGAAGTTTAAGCGCCAGCGACTGGGGGGAAACTCCTTTGTCCACAAAGCCTGTCTGGCTTGGAATGCGCTGCCCTTGGCCTTGAGAGCCACTCAGGATCCTCTTCTGTTTAGGAAAGCCTTAAAAACCCTATTGTTTTAATTGGTAATTGTGCATCTTCTGCCTTTTTGCTGTTAGCGCCGGGATACTTCCGAGTAGCTGCACGCTGTATAAATTAAAATAACATAACTTAACATATAGTGTACTCCCCATACAGTATTTTCATCTGACACCGATTTGATTCAATTACCAGGGCAACATCGAACATTCAACAGGAAGGATACAGATTAAGAAAACACACACCTATAAATTGGCAATATTTGGAAATGTAATATTTTTGCTTTTTTCCTTCAAACATCCTCATAATATAGTAGATCATAAGGATGTCCTACTATTTACGCTCTTTTATTTTTTTGTTACAGTGACATTTTTAGCAAAAGACCATGTACCTAAAAACCCGATTTTGATTCTCGAGCACTAAAGCCATATATGTTAATTTCCTCATTTAAATATTCTCATCCTGGTTATTTTTGTGCTAAAATACTATTCCTTAATTTGAATCCAAAATTACCATGATTTCACATGCATGTTTGTTCATTTGAAAACAGCTTAAACAAAAGTGTTTTAAGAAAAACTTTAATTGAAGTGATTCTGAGGTGGTTGGATTAGTTGGTGCTAAATGTATGAAGGAAGGAATTTTAAATATTAGGACCAGGTTTGCCCGTTTAGGTTGATCCAAGTCAAGAGTAACAAATGGGAACATCTATCTGTAGTCCTATGCTTAATGGTGCTTGCACCATTCACATCAAACATATTATCATGCATACATACTTACCTAGATAATGGGTTTTCATGCCGGACCCCTTCAGCTACTGCTTACCATCGCTTGAGAACAGTATCATTTATCATTTGGAGCTCACCAGAAGACTGCATATGTAGAATGGGAACCAGGTCAGCCCGCATCGGCCAATGCTATCTTGCTACTGTTATTTACATTTTTTAACAGCACAGCCATTCAGTGTTTGGAGTGCGAGGCATTGATGGCATTTTGCCACTTTGCTGTGCATCCCAATTGGGTAGGCTGAGCACTGCGAAGAAAAGGAGACCACTTCAGGATATTTATTGCTTCTGCTTCCCTAGTGCTTGTTACTTTTTACTTTAATTTATGTTGTGCTACTTAAGTGACAACGTATGTTCCAGCTGCAGCACACCTTTATTATGCAAAGCATCTGAGACTCCACACTACTGATACTGGGCAACTACTGATTTACACTTCATATCAGCCAGCTGTTTTTTTTCATTTATTTGCTTGCTGATTGCATTGAATTTGTATAAGCAATTTAAATTTTTTAACCTGTTTTTATTGTTATGTGGATTGGTCTCCTTTTGTTTAGCTGGAGTTTGTCTTCCCTCTTGGTGAAGTATATACTAGTAAGAGGCAGGCTTCACTCATTTATTGCTTTCAATTCTGCTCTCCCAGGAGCAGGTGGCCCTGTGTCTCTTTTCTGTCTGTGAGGTGAAGTATAGGCCCGTCTGTCATTTAACAGTTGTTATCAATTTGTGCCAGCATATGCTTTTATTGTTTATTCAAGTCAAGTCAAGTCAAGAATGCTTTATTCAGTTGCTTCATAAAACAATCATAAAAGCACAAAGAAAAGAAAATACATCATTACATGATTTACATTTTAAAAAGAGAAATTTATGTATCAAGTTAGAAAGTGCAACCATTCATAATCAATGATGATAAAAAATATCTATACATAGTATAAGAACATGAAAATATCATCTTGATAATTTATATAGACAAAGCGCCTAGTACATTATTGAGTTAAAACATTATTAAATTCACCTATATTATATCCAGAATAAAGCTCTAAATAATCATAGAATTCCTCTGTCTCAAGACTTTCTTTAAGTAAGACACTATTTTAAATGTGCTGTGTACATCTTCAAGCTGTTGTAATACAAGTAGGGCGGGTCTGCATTGTCGAAGCCCAATCATTTTTAAAACCGGTACAAGGTAGAATCTCCTTAAAAAGGTATAACATTTACAAAACAGTATGACTTGGATGGTAGATTGGTTAGAACCATTGTCACAGGGGCATAGTTGGAGGTTTGAGGACCAGTCGTTCATTTTAGGCAGGGTGACTAGTCTGTGAAATACCTCCAACCTAAATCTTGTTGTTGGAACTGGCCCTTCTTGCAGGTTCATCCTCAAACTTTTTGCTTCTTCCGCCCTTATTTTTCCTGACCCGTGGCTACTGGCAATAGGACTCTGCGCACTTTACCACTGCTGATCAGTGCTAAAGTGCATATGCTCTCTGTGTAAATTGTATTGTAATTGGTTATCCATGATTGGCATATTTGTATCACCATGAAGTCCCTAGTAACGTGCACTGTGTGAGCCAGGGCTGGTGATGACAAATGCTACTAGTGGGCCTGCAGCACTGATTGTGCCACACACATGAGTAGCCCTAAAATGGTGTCTCAGGCCTGCCACCGCAGTGCCTGTGTGCAGTCTGTGAACTGCCATGTCCTCCTGGTCAGTGTCCCCACTGAATGAATGAATGAATGAATAAAAACTTTATTTTGGTTACTCAAAACCATTAAATATAGCACCACACAATGATGAGGCTTTAAGTAAAAGTAATTAAAAACAAAAACAAAATTAAAAACTTGATTCGTTAGTCCATTTCTACCAGTCACGAAGGTTTAAGAGTCATTGTTCCAGGCTAGTGACCTAACTGTGTGGGATCATCAGTTTCTGGCGTGCCTGTTGGATAAATTTACTAAACACAGCCATGTCCTTCACTGTTTCCATTGTGAATAAATGGTAGACGGCTTGCTTTATAGATCTAATTCTGTGTCTAAGTAAAATTGGCTTTAAATAGCGGGTGCGCTCAGAAGACAGCCCCGGGCAGCAAAATAGGATATGTGCATAGGCGACACTCCAACTGCCTTGTCGCAGTTGATCTTGAGGGATAAAGGTCTTTAAGGGGGAGAGGATGTAATCTGAATGCTAGGATCCTATTTACTGCTTGTTTGCCCACTGCTTGAGTAAGATGGAGTTTCGAAGTCTGTGCTATCTGCAGGAGTATTAGGGACTCATGGAAGCCTTTTGCTTCCAATGCTTCCAGGTCAGTTGAACGTGAGCAAAGCCGAACCTGTCTTTTTGTCGCGCTTTTGATGGCAGTGTATTTGATTAATTCGGGGTCCCAATTATCCACTGCAAGATTCAAGGCTTCTTTGGCGGCGGCGAGGCTGTTTGACCACGAATTTCCTGCTTCCAGAAAAATGTTCTTTATACTAGATTTCAGAGAGTTCACTGGTGCCGCTGTAGTAAGGTAAAAATATTTGCTCATTAGGGCCAATTCTTCAAATTTTTGTTGCCTCAGATCGAATTCAAGCCGCACTAAGGTGTTTCTGGTGCAAGAGCGTAGATGGAATAGTTTTTTGTAAGCCGAGCAATGTATTTTTTCCAAGGTACTGGATCATTTTCCCGGGAAGGCCTGCTGTGCATACTTCAATGATGGTATTAGCTTAGCCCTTACTACTCTTTGAATTGCTGTTGTTGTAGGACTATGTAGAGTTGCATGCAGCTTCCCAAGGGTGTATGAGATGCATTTCCCTTTTGCCCGTATTTTGTCCAGGTGAACTCCCAGGACCCCTGTCTCGCTTAGCCAAACTCCCAAATAGTTATATTGTTGTGTACAGTCAAACGTCAGCCTTCCTATCCTCCATTTTGTCAGGTTTTTTTTCGGAAAAGACCCAAAGATAATTATTTTTGATTTGGCTGCATTCACAGACAGTTTGTTTTTTGCATTATAATTGTCCAAAGACATTAGCGCTTTTTGAAGCCCAATTTTAGTATGATCTAGTAATACCAAATCGTCGGCATTCTGCAATAGTTGGATCTTAGTATGGGCAAGCCGAGGTGTTGCAAGTGATGCTCCTGTCAAAGCTTTTCCCATGTCTGCGGTATATAAGTTGAATAACATCGGGGCTAAGACGCATCCTTGCTTCAGTTCGCGATTGGTATCGATTTTCTCTGTGGCTGCTGTATTTGAGAGTTTGATTCTGACCCACGTTCCTGAGTAAAGAGATATGATGGATTTTAATAGAAGAGGGTCGATGTTCCAGTTTTCCAATTTCTGCCACAGAATAGAGCGGTCAACGCCGTCAAAGGCCGCCATGTAATCGATGAAACAGGCAAAGATGGGAAGAGATTTTCGTGCTACAGCCTTGTATGTTAGATATGAGAGTGCTATGATGTTATCCACTGTTGAGGCTCCTGGTCTGAACCCAGTGTGGTAAACGGGCAGAAGGCCCTCCTTGTTGACCCAGGTTGAGAGGTCCGCTAGTAGGGTGTTTGCATAGGCCTTTCCCTCAATATCAAGGAGAGCAATCATGCGGTAATTTTGTGGGTTAGATTTCGGCCCTTTCTTGTAAATTGGGTACAGGAGCGATCCGCGCCAAGATTCCAGCACATTCCCCGTCATTCGGCATTCGGTATATAGCACCATCAGGTTTTCAGTCCAGAAGTCTATTTCTTGCCTGAATAGGGAACCTGGCAGGCCAATGAGCCCTGGCGCCCCATTGGGTCTAATTTTTTTTTTAGAATTGTGTTAACTAGCTTTTTTTCGAAAGGGTCGCCTGGCTCATGTTTTTTGATAAGTTGATGGAATTAGTCATTTGTGTTGCTTTGGCCAGGACTGTACTTGGTACAATTGAGCTGCCTTCCTCTGTGTACAAGGATTTCACGTGGGCTATCCAAGTATCTGAGTCAATTGAGTTCTCCCTCTGTGAACTCCCTTGATTCATGGTGTTAAGATATTGACAGAACTCTTGTGATTTGCTGGGGCCTAATAGTCCAAAAATCTTTAGCCATTTTGCTTCGATTTCCTCCCGTTTTTCGGCCCAAACTTGCTTTGAATGTAATTTTGCTTTTTCTTGAAGGAGTTGTTTGTCCTCAATTGTCCCCGTTTTCAAGTAAACCCTTCGTTTACTTCGTACTTGCTTCGCGCTTTCTCTAATAGCGAGGATATAGCCAAGATTATACTTAGGATGTAGTTTGACTTTATTTATTTTGATTATATTTGTTTTTCCTCCTTGTAGCTGTAATACTAAATTATGAGCAAGCTGGTCCCATTCTTCAATTGTGCCCCTATAAGTTTCCTTCAATGTACCCTCTGCCCATGCTTCTTTCCATTCGTCGAACTTTTTCATTGGAGCCGTGCCCCATTTGATCCTTCCCACCAAGATATACTGTTCGACACCGTTTGTTGAACCAAGTTGTTTTAAGGTATAGTGATTGTCTACTGTGGAGTTTAAAGTCATTATTAAAGCTGCCTGGTCGCTTTCCTTGCGCTGTACAACTTTGTATCCTATCATTAGGTTCTGTAACCGACTACTTAGTAGGATGTAATCTATTGTGGTATGATTGTTGAACGTAGGCAGGCAAAGAGTTCCTGGAGAGCTCTTTAATAGTAAGGAATGGGCTGATGACAATTGATAGGCAAGCAAAAGGGCGTTAAATGCTGCTGTTGCGGGAGTGTCGTTACATTTGGCTGTCTTTACCCCGATGTTGTGGGTATTGAGGTCCCCGAGAATTATCAGTTCCATGTGGGCAAATTGTAGGAGGAGATTTTCAATATCGACTAGTATCTGGGAAAGTTTATCCTTTGCTCCTGATCCATGTGGGTTGTAGTAAACATTAATAAGCAGTATGGTCAATGGGCCCTTGCTTGATGATAGGCCTTTCAGAATACCGGCCGTATACGAGTTTGATGATGTTTTTATTTCCCTAAACTGTAGCTTCCGAGTGAGCCTGATGTATACTGATATGCCTCCTGACGGTCTGCCAAAAATATTCTCCTTAACAGCTGGTTTGTGGTATTCCCGTTATTGAAACTGGTTTGATGGCCCATGTTTCTTGAATACGGATTATGTCTATTCCTTCATGGAACGGGGGTGTCGCCGGGTATTGTAATAGACTTGCGACCCCGGCTACGTTCCAGGACATAATAGTCGTGCTCTGTCTACCGGATTTCTCTATTTTCTTTATGCCTGGTAAGTCTGCCTGCTGGTGCAGTGAACTGTTCTTAATTTCGACGGTGCCATAGTTAGGAGTTGTGTATTAAGGCCCTGAGGACCCAGGACCAGTCTTCAATGTAGTTATTTTGTATTTAGCAATTCCGACTACCATTGCCCAGATTTGTGATGACTTTAATTAGCCCATCGCTTGTTAATTTAGTGTTTATTCCACTGTTGCTCCCATGTAATATGGAGACTGTTTTTAGGGATGGATGTGGTAGTTCCACTAAAGGCGTCTTCCTTTGTGTGACGGGGGCCCTAGAGGCATTTGGTTGCTTCGGGAGGACGTGTTTCAGCGGCATAGAATATTTTATTGCCGGCTGACTCGTAATCTTTATGCCCCAGTCTTCCAATAGTCCCTTGTTTCTTTTTAATGTTAAAACCGTATCTGGGATAGAGAAGAGCAATTCTGTTGGTTCGTTGGTGTCGCCTGGGCCTTGAGTAAGGAAGGAGACGCTTTCAATATCTGCTGACTTTATGTTTTCCAGGCCTGGGATGTTTGCAAAAAGTTTTAATATATTACTGCGATTAAGTATGTCCCATTTGCCCTGCGAAACGTATTCCGGGTGAAGGCATAAATTCAGACCATCCTGTGTGTAGGGGATCAGGGTCTTGTGTGTCCCGTTAGTGGAAGAGGCTTGGTGAATTAAATCTTGGGGAATTTTCTGTGCCAAATTGTTGGCGTCATCCTTTACGAGGCAAGTAGTAGCTGTAGAACAGTGGTTTATATTGTCCGATTTTAATGTCGGAGGGGAAATTTCCCTTACTCCATATGCTACACTCGTGGTGGAGTCCTTGGGGACCCTTCGGCCTGCGCCCTGGTTGGCTTCCTTTGAGATTCTGATTTTGTTAAGCCGGGCTTCATCCATCGCATTAGTCAGTGGGAGGCTCTCTAGGTGTGGGGCCTGGAGTCCAAGCAAGGTGTGGCTGTCGGCCCGAGTTATCTTTTCCTCGTGTTGGTAAGAGTTCCCGCTGATCCTTGCAACACTTCTATCCCAGGTTGTAGGCCGTTGGCCTATTTCTTCGTTTATATTGTCATCCCGGGGTGATTCAGGATTGGTTTTGTCTTGATTAATTGGCCAAATGACTTTTCCGTCTGTGGATGAAGGATTTTGAGGGGTGTTGGGCTCAGTGTTGTGCTTACTGTAGGTGGAAGCCTCTTTGGTTTCCGGCAATAACCACATCCTAATTGAGCCATTTTGTTTGGCATTACATTTTATTTGTTTGTTTAGCTTTTTTAGTTTTTTTCTTATTTTTCCGAGATAGGTGGCCAGTGTCTTGGCTTGTGGCCTGCAAGGTAATTAACATTTCTAGTACTTTGACAATGGTACTGCATGCATCTGTACTTGTTTCTGGCGCCCTGATTCATTGCTCTAGCGTCGCCCCTGTGGTGTCCTGCTGGTGTTCTTTGCCCGTAGGATGGAGAGTCGGCTGAGTTCCAGGTAGGGTGGGTTCCTTGTTTATTAACTTCGGAATTTCGTTACTCCTAACCCTACTAGTTCCTGCCCTTAGGTCTTCGATTAGTGTATTCATTATCCCTGTCAATTTTTCCAAGCTGAGCAGCACAGGGCTGCACCCGCAGTCAAGCGGTTTGGGTAGAACAGTGGTATTTGCCTGCGCACGCTGGATTAGGGAATTCAGGTTTTCCAGTTTAGAGTCTATGCCTGATATCAGGCCGGCAACTGTATGAAGGAGGCTTATCTGCACATACAGCTTGTCGGTATGCATTATGGCGGCGTTAACCATTGAAGTCAAGACATCATTGATTAACACAAGGTGATGGTCCAGTTTGGCCGGCTGCCGCTCCGCTATGTGATCCTCCCCCTGACCTTCTAGGCTGTGTCTAATGCCTTGTTATCAAGACCAGGACTACCTAAGTTCAGGTGGTGTCTTGCTGGTAATTGGAGTGTTTCTGCGTTTCCACTGAGGGCGAAAGTGATGCTTGCGTTAACCCCCTTGATGGGGGTCAGCCCAATTGCAAGGTGGTCTTCGGACTCGCCGTCAGCCCGGGTAACCGTTTGAGTGCCCTGGGTGTGATGGGATGTTGATACTGGTGGACTCGCTTGACCGACGTTGTGGCCAAGCAAGGTCGATGTTATTTTTGTTTGAGTTATTGAGCCACCCGGACCTATAATTATTTTTGGTGATAGCAGGACTGCCGGGCTCGAAGAGGAGCTGTTTTTCAAAGATTTAAGAGAGGCAACTGTATCCAAAGTGGTTATGTCTTCCTCATGTTCTGCATGCTGATGCACGTGTTTAGGCGATATTTGGAGGAAAAAGTCTCTTATATCTCTATTGCTGACCGTGTTGGTAGATGTTTTTCTGTAGCTACTTGAAGGTGAGCCCTTGTCTAGCGTTGGCACGTGTGAAGGTGTAGTCTGTCCATGTTGGGGTTTGTTTGTCCGAGGTGGTGCTAATGGCGAATCTCCAACATGAATCACCTCTACCTCCACCTCTACCTCCGCCTCCACCTCCACTAGATCATCTCTACAGTTTGTCCCCATGTTTGAACCAGGGGAATAAAGCATTTTTTCCTTAAGGCGTTTTGCTGTCTTGTGTGGGCGAGGTTTCTCTTGGCATTGTAATAGATTTGAGTTTCTTGTCCTCCTCTTTGTCTTTCCAGGGAGGGGTCTTGGGTTAGGACCTGAGCTAATTGCGCTTGTTGTGCTTGGTCACTCCTATTCCCGGTTAGGTTGCTCTGCATCAGGATCCCAGGACCAACGACCAAGGACCAGGTCCAGGACCCTACTTGCCCCTGCACCTGCTCTGCTTCACAATTCACAGTTCACAGGTCACCGCTCGCAATCCCTGTTATACAGCCGGGGTTTTGCGTGTGTGCCGTTCACTACTCCCCCAACGGCCCGCTGTGTTTGCTGTATTCGCTTTATTTGCTGTGCAATTAGCAGCTCGCAATCCCTGTTGCACTGCTGGGGCGACCCATATGTGCTGTTCCCTCTACTCCAATGGTGCTCTGTGTTCGCTGTATTCACTTTATTTGCTATATCTGCTGTGCTCCCCTGGCGGCACCTTCGTGGTGCCAGGCCTAACCCTTCCCTTTTTGTGCACATTGGTCACCCCTATGGAAGGCCCAAGGTACCCCCCTTGGGCAGGGTGCAGTGTATAGGAAAGGTAGAGCATGTACTGGTGCAGGTGACATGCTCTGGTAGTGAATTACAGCCATTTTCGTTTTTCACTGCTGCAAGGCTATCTTGCTCTATAGGCTAACATGGGGGATGCTGGCTACAGTGGCTACCAGCATATCTTCCCATAGGAACAAGATAGGACATAAGAGTCTAGTATCCCTGAACTCAGAATTTAATAACACATCTTTTAGGAAAGGTTGTTTTTAAATCCTGTGTTTGAGAACAGCACTTTTAGAAAGTTGCTGTTCTCTTGTCTGACCTTCCTGTGTGCCTTGGCCTGTTTGTGTATTGACTGTCTGGTTTGAGAGTGACAGAGGCTGGGAATTCCCCGGGAGGCTGGCTAAGTCAGCCCTAGGCTGAATGACTGCATTTGCACCTTGAGTGGTGGGAGGAGGTAGCACCTGGGCCTGAATAGGGCTGTGCCTGCCTTCCACAATGCTGGCTCCACCTCCTGCTGGGCGGCTGACGACCCTGCCCCTCACTCTGAAAGGAAAGGAGAAACCAGGAAAACAAAGTGCTCAAGAAACACCCAGAACTGGTTCAGACCGGGCTCAGGGCCCACTTGCACAAAGAGAACAAAGACTTTTAGGGGTATAAGTACAGGACTCCTGACAACAGAAAATCAGATCATCCTGGAATCAAGAAGAAACCTCTGCCAAGGAGAAAGCTGAAACTGAAGAAGGAAGATTGTCCAGCTGTTGCTGTGCTGGATTGCCCTGCTGTTGCTTTGCTGCCAAGGAGAGAGGAAGGACTTTGCTGTGTGCTGTGTCCCCTTGCTTGAAGGAATCTCCAAGGGCCTGAGAAGAGCTGGCTCCCTGTTCTGAAGTCCCAGGAACAAAAGGACTTCACCCCTAGCTTCCCCTGAGCTATACTGAGAGAGTTCTGTCCTTCCTGGAGTGCTTGGCCCATGTGTGGTGCCTCTGGAAGTTGTACCTGTGTTGGGAAGCTGGAAACTAAGCTTGGGAGACTTTGCTAAAGAAAAGTTATCGCATCGCTCTCTGCGGAGCGCATCCCCGACAGTGCGAGAAGATTCCCGCCGCTACGAAGGTCGAGATCGTCGCAGCGCCTGTTGCTGCTGTCAGAGCCGTCGCATCCTTCGTTTGCGGGACGCACCCGATCGGTGCGGGATGTCTAACGTCTAACATCGTTGCGAGTGTCGTCGCAGAGCCTGTCGTCGCTGGGTGAGATCGCCGCACCGCCTGCTTGCGGACTGCATCACGTCGCTGCGAGAGTCATCGCCGAAGCCAACGCATCGAGGAGCTGCGAGAGAGAAGATCACCACTGGTCCGCGCATCGTCGCCCCGGAGATCGCCGCACCTCCAAAGATCGTCGCATCGTGCCTTTGCGAGGAGAAACTTCCTACGGAACCTACGCACCGGAATCCATACAAGTGGCCATCCTCCCCATACAGACCGGATTCGTCGCAACACGCCCGCTGCTGCAGCGGGGCTGTCGCAAACGCCTCCCCAGGGTCTCAGGAGCAACGCATCGCTTGTTTTCCACAGCACCAGCTTCTGCTTTTGGAACTTTGTCGCAACTAAAGGTACTGTGAGCTAAACATGACGCAACTGTGAACTTTTCACGTAACTGTGGATTATTTCATCGCAACCTACAGAATTTTATCGCAATCTGAATAATTTTTATCGCAACCTTAAGAACTCTTTTGAAACCATATTCTTGAACTGTGTATGTTGGATTTTTGTTGTTTTGGTCTTGTGTAGTTTAGATTAAATACCTTTATTTTTCTAAACTGTTGTGGATTCAGTTTGTGGTGTTTTCACTGTGTTACTGTGAGTGTTGGTACAAATACTTTACACATTGCCTCTGGTTAGCCTAGACTGCTCGTGCCAAGCTACCTAGAGGGTGAGCAGGGGTTATCTCAGAGGGTTTCCTCCTTACCCTGACTAGAAGCAAGGGTCCCTATTTGGACAGTGGTGCCTACCCCTGCCAACTAGTGACCCCCATTTCTAACACTTGTCAATAAAAATCTATTGTAAACTCCGGGTACAAAAGTTAAATAGGGTTGGATGTTAAAAGTAGTTAAAATCAATTGATTGTGGAGTACACTAGGTTTCAATATCTCTGATGACATTCTAATAGAATCCAACAAGAGTAGGCCCTCCTTTCTCAATCCCTTCCTTGATATTTGCTGAATAGAGAAAGGGTTAGTGAAATATTCAAGGTGCCTAAGGTCTTTTAAGAAATTTTTGACATATTTTATCCAAGGAATTTTCAAAACCCCTTCCAATTTGAAAGCATCTGATAAGATTTCCCTGTTTAATTTTGCCTCTTCTTTGGTCCATAATCTGTGCCAGAGAAGTACAGGTTCAAGCTTTATTAAATCAGAAATGAAGGGTAGTCCCAACTCTGCATGACATACGCAGGATGAGGTACTATTCGGAAGTGATAAAATATATCTTAAAAAATAATTTTCTATGCGTTGGATTAGGAGCAGGTCAGCAAACCCCCAAATTCCTGCCCCGTATATTGTGGATGAAACACACCTTGCCTTATAGATCTTGATTAGCTCTTCTGGTGGCCTTTTTCCCAGCTTTCTAGCAAAGGTGATCAGGGCAGACGTTCTCCTTAGGAGTACCAACCATTTTTGTCTGTAACTGCCTGTACCCAAGTGTTATTATGGGCAAAAAGCATTCCCAAATAAGATAACCTCTTAGTTGCCCCTATCTTCTGTCATGCAACAAACATATCTTTAAATCTCTTAATTCCACGGCCACAACGCATGATAAAGGTCTTGGAGGAGTTTACTCTCAGGCCAAGATTTTCCATAAACAGGGAGAAACTGTCTAGGACCCTCTGCAAGCCAACCTGAGTGTGGGACATCAGCACAGCGTCATCCGCATATAGGAGCGCTGGTATTGGACATCCTGCCACGTATGGGAAATCTTTGTTGTCTTTAAGGAGGGCATCCCCCAGGCCATTAATATAAAGGTTAAAAAGAAACGGAGCCAGGACACATCCTTGCCTGACTCCGGTCTTAATTGAAAAAGTAGCTGAGCATTCCCCCTTCAAGCCACAGCGCACGCGTGCTTTGGCGTCATTGTAAAAACGCTTTAGAAAATAAATAATCTGAATCTCAACCCCCATGTCTTCTAAAATAGACCAGAGTTTACTGTGAATCACGCAATAAAATGCAGCTGTGAGATCCACAAATGCTAATAATGGATTCCCCTGTTTGGCCCTAGTGTATTTCCCTACCAGGATTGACAGATTTATCCCCTGCTCTATCGCTCCAAGACCAGCACGAAAACCATACCCGAGGTCGAATAGAACAGAGTTCTCCTCTGCCCAATCCTGCAAGCGTTCCAAAATTATTCTGCCTAATACTTTTGTTACACCATGAAGTAGAGAAATAGGCCTATAACATCCAGGGTCCTGCCTATCCCCTTTTTTAAAAATAGGCACAATAGAGGATTCTACCCAGTTATAAGGAAATGAGGTGCTACAACTGGCAGTAATTACCTGGACTAAGATGGGCCCCCAAAGAGCAATATTTGATTTTAAAAGATCAACGGGGACCCCATCAGGTGCAGGGGCCTTCCCTCCCCGACTTTTAGAGAGTGCCCGTTCCACTTCATCTAACGTGAACAACAACTCAAAGTAATAATGGGATGGATTCGATTTATGATCGTCCTTGACATTGCTGTCTAATATATCAGGATTTCCTTCACCATTATATACTTTTGAAAAATGCTCGATCCATTGGGCCTCACTTATAGTTATTTCGATGGTTGGGCTGGCCTCACATAGAAGAAAAGGCATTTTAACAGCCTTCCAGAATGCCATGCTGTCATTTGCCAATGAGGCTGTGTATAGTGCCTCCCAGGCCTTCTTCTTCAAGATGTTTTTTTTGTCCTTAATTGCTTGATTATAGTCCCATCTAGCTATCCTCAGGTCAACCAGGTTTCTAGGGGATTTATGTAGCTCCCTTTTTAAGTGGGAATGGGCCTGAGTACACCAGGAATTAAACCATCCACTCTTGGGTCGGTTACTATTTATCCCCGTAAGAAGGGATTCTTTTATAGTCTTAGATATCACCAGGATTGAGGCTAAGATATTATCTGGGACAGCTGTTTCTGACAGACATGTCTCAAAGGCAATTTTACATCTACTCACCACTGTCTTAATTATAGCTATCTCATCCACCATACTCCATCACAATGAAAAGCCATTTACACTCCTAAAGGCAATGTTTTCTAGCAAATGATCATTAGTATTTGATTTGACCATTTTACTTGAAGACCACTTAATTGACAAGTATAAAGGAAAGTGATCGCTAATGGAGATGTCTGAAACATGGAATGAGTGAAGGCTATGCGCTTGATTACTTAAAATTAAGACGCAATCTATAGTAGAACACAGATCCCTACCACTGAAGGTCCAGGGCATAGAGACAGGTACGGGGCACAGATCATTAATAAATCCTAGATCAAGTGAAAAAATTAATTCATTAAGACATTCCCCTGAACTGGAATGTTGAAAATGAGAGGAGCATGTCCCCTCTTCAACTAAAATCCTACATAAATTATCCTCAGCATTGGGACATAACGCACAGTTGAAATCGCAGGCCAACAACATTATTGTATCTTTCCTCTTATTCTCACAAATGGATTTCAGCAATTTTATAATACTCTTTGTAACAAATGCTACTTCGGCAAGTGGTATGTTGTTATAAAAATTAGTTAGGGCAATACAGTAATTTGCATCTATGTCCAATATGAGTGTTTGATAATAAAGGACATTTGCACATATGGTTATTTCGTTAATCCTCAAAGCACTTGAAATGTAGGTGCAGAGACCACACTTAGCCTTACCACTCAAACCATCTATTGCTGGTGTATGATAGCTCTTATATCCATTTATATGGACTACCTCTTTTACCCATGTTTCCTGTAGACACAATATGTCAGTTTGAAGTACAAAGTCCCACCACAGCTGATTGGATAGCTTAGAGCGAATGCCCGCAATATTCCAAGAGGCAATGGTACAAAGTGCTGAATCGTTCTCTATGGCAGAACCAGGAGTAACTAACCCCAAAAGCCCCTCTGGTTCCTTACCATATGATTGGGATACATTTGAACAGCCCACAAAGTTAGAGGATATTTCTGCAGTTTGAGCTCTCAAAACTTGAACCTCTTCCCTGTAATGGCCGTTGGTGGAACTAGATAGAGAGGCATTTGCTACCCAGGGTATTCCAGGGTTGCACTTATCAGGGCTCAAAAGTGTAGAATTAGACTGAGTATGGGTCCCCGGGACCAGTCAATCAACATCTTCTAGTTGGTTCAAGGCTTCAAAGCGATTACTCACTGGGACCCGAAATCTAGGCTCATTATTCTCTCTAAAATCTCCACCATCCAGTGATGGCCAACAGAATTTATGATGTGTTGGTGGTTGGTAAAAAAAACCAAAAGGGAGTATATTCATATCATTAGGGATAACGAGGCCAGTACTTCCCCTTTCTAAAATTGCCCGTACCAAGGATGGTGAACCAAAGGTTAATACCACACAATCCCCGCGTAAGGTTTTTCTGGAGGTACCCACCCACCCTATTCTCCGAGACATTATAAATTCTGAGAAGAGGGTGTTTTTCATGCCAATCCTTAGACCAAGGAAGTATAAAGCTTTATTCCTCAAGGTTGACCAGTGTTCAAAGGAATTATGCAATAAAGGAGGTACATAATAACCGTATACGGGGTTGCCTCTGGGGGCAAATTAAGGTTTTGTGATAATTTCGTAGGGTTGTCACGGTAGTCTTGAATATTTCTTTCCCTCTCTATGTCTTCATTTTCACAGTGTCCAGACGATTTAGCGTCTGATATGCCCCTTACTACATTCGCTGTGTTACCAGCCTCTATTAGTGAGGAACCAGGGTTTGGAAGATGGGACCCATTTCGAGTTGGGATGTGTGGGGTGTGTAAAGTAATATCATTAGCAAAGCTCCCGGTCTGCACTTGCCTAGCTACAACAGTGTTGATAGCTTGACAATCCTCCCTACCCTTCACCCCCTTGTTTGACGGCCTTGGGTTGGGCTCCAGATTATTGGTTTGTGGGACAGGGGGTTTACGGCTTACCATTCCCTCCAACTTAGTCAGCCTAGCGTCTACAGTTGACAATTTTTTTAAAATTGGATCCAATAATACTGTTATCATTTTCTCTAGTCTTCCCCAGAAATTATCTTCTTAGATACCACCCACAGTCTTTGCTGTCACAGTGGTTGGGGCATTAATAGTGACATGGGGGGACCATTGTTGGGATTTGTTTTGTCTACAGTGGTTCTTAATTTCTTCCCAGATTTATTTTGTTTATATGTTCCTCGACTCTTCATTTCTTTTGAGGTGGTTCCTCAACATGAACTGCGTCTGCTTTAGCTTTTTGACCTCTAGTGTTAACCGCGGGCCTGGGTGGACTATGCTCAGTACCAGATAAGAGGATAGAGGAGTATCTCTATTACAAATTCTGGGTCACGTTGCTGTATCAGGTAAATTTCAGGGGGGTACATTATAAGCAGGCATTATACTGGATTCCGCTAGTACTGGAGTCAAGGTAAGTCTATTTTGGGATGGGAGGGGTTCAAGTGATAGCCTACGCTCTGTTAATTGGATCTCCTTAATTAATACTGACTCTGCCCTTGAGAGGAAAGCATCAAGGGTCTCGACAACACCCTGTCCTACTTTCCGCTTACTCATGACAGCTATGTTAGGTCGAATACTCACAGAAATACAAAATCAAGATATATACAGGCCGCGAAAGTCTATATAATACAAATAGGAGTGTGTTTAGTCATGCCAAGTTATATCAGAAGTTCGAAAGTCTCTGGCCACTTGCACAATGAATGCTCAGAAGTGACAATCACAGTACCTTATTCGTTCGGCCAGGTTGGAAAGCGACCTGGAGGTTAGAGGGAGGGCCCTGCCTCTTCCTGGCACGGACGGGCGCAGACGGGCCCGCCCTTGGCCCGGGCTTTGCCCGGTCAAGCCCGTGCACGTCCCACGCCGCGGGAGCCCGCGTAGAACTTTATGCAGCGGGATCAAATGAGGCTGCTCCTCGCCTCTCGCGGGACCACGCTGCCCTCTGGGGGATGAACTCCGCGCAGCGCGCAGTCCGCGATTTTGGCAGAGGAGGGTCGGGGCGAGCAGCGGGTCCAAAGCAGGATAACGTCCCTCGCAGGATTCAGCCACTGGAATGGAGAGCAACAAATGGTAGGCAATCGTTAATGCTTTAATTGTGTTGTCATGGGTCCTCCTGGGAACGTCAGAATGTTTGATGAGTATGATCAAGCGGATTCAATCTCACTGTACTGGGTCCAAACCTTCCAAATAACGCTCAAGAATGTACTTCTCTTGCTGGATCATTTACAACTGCTTTGTACTCCAATGGATTTTTTGTGCCTCAATTTAGAGAGCTGTTGCAAAACAACAGTTGATGGACAGAATGCAGAACAATGTCATACATTCACCCCAGTACAGAGATCTGGGCCTAATTCCATAGTTTTTTTGCACTCCACACCACCCCAGTTCAGACATGGCCATATGCAAATCAGCCTTGACCCTGTGCCTCATGGGAACAGTCCAGCCCGAGTTGCCAAGCCATGTCTTTACTGGACCGGAATCAAGCATCCTAGTACCGGTTTCTGGCTATCAGCTGTCTTCAGCCAGGATAGCTTGACTCCAGTGGTGTGGAGAGCATGGGACTCACGTCTGAGCATACCCATCGCACTCGGGTGACAAATGCAAAACAACAGTTGATGGACAGAATGCAGAACAATGTCATACATTCACCCCAGTACAAAGATCTGGGCCTTAATCCATTGATTTTTTGCACTCCACACCCCCCCAGTTCAGACATGGCCATATGCAATTCAGCCTTGAACCCTGTGCCTCATGGGAACAGTTCAGCCCGAGCTGGCAAGCCATGTCTTTACTGGACCGGAATCAAGCATCCTAGGACCGGTTTCTGGCTATCAGCCGTCTTCAGCTAGGATAGCTTGACTCCAGTGGTGTGGAGAACATGGGACTCACGTCTGAGCATACCCATCGCACTCGGGGTGACAAATGCAAAACAACAGTTGATGGACAGAATGCAGAACAATGTCATACATTCAACCCAGTACAGAGATCTGGGCCTAAATCCATCGTTTTTTTGCACGCCACACCACCCCAGTTCAGACATGGCCATATGCAAATCAGCCTTGACCCTGTGCCTCATGGGAACAGTCCAGCCCGAGCTGCCAAGCCATGTCTTTACTGGACCGGAATCAAGCATCCTAGGACCGGTTTCTGGCTATCAGCCGTCTTCAGCCAGGATAGCTTGACTCCAGTGGTGTGGAGAACATGGGACTCACGTCTGAGCATACCCATCCCACTCGGGGTGACAAATGCAAAACATCAGTTGATGGACAGAATGCAGAACAATGTCATACATTCACCCCAGTACAGAGATCTGGCCCTAAATCCATTGTTTTTTTGCACTCCACACCACCACAGTTCAGACATGGCCATATGCAAATCAGCCTTGACCCTGTGCCTCATGGGAACCGTCCTGCCCGAGCTGCCAAGCCATGTCTTTACTGGACCGGAATCAAGCATCCTAGGACCGGTTTCTGGCTATCAGCCGTCTTCAGCCAGGATAGCTTTACTCCTTTGGTATGGAGAACATGGGACTCACGTCTGAGCATACCCATCGCACTCGGGGCGACAAATGCAAAACAACAGTTGATGGACAGAATGCAGAACAATGTCATACATTCACCCCAGTACAGAGATCTGGGCCTAAATCCATCCTTTTTTTGCACTCCAACCACCCCAGTTCAGACATGGCCACATGCAAATCAGCCTTGACCCTGTGCCTCATGGGAACAGTCCAGCCCGAGCTGCCAAGCCAAGTTTTTACTGGACTGGAATCAAGCAACCTAGGACCGGTTTCTGGCTATCAGCCATCTTCAGCCAGGATAGCTTGACTCCAGTGGTGTGGAGAGCATGGGACTCACGTCTGAGCATACCCATCCCACTTGTTGTGACAAATGCAAAACAACAGTTGATGGACAGAATGCAGAACATTGTCATACATTCACCCCAGTACAGTGATCTGGGCCTAAATCCAGCGTTTTTTTGCACTCCACACCACCCCAGTTCAGACATGGTCATATGCAAATCAGCCTTGACCCTGTGCCTCATGGGAACAGTCAAGCCTGAGCTGGCAAGCCATGTCTTTACTGGACCGGAATCAAGCATCCTAGGACCGGTTTCTGGCTATCAGCCATCTTCAGCCAGGATAGCTTGACTCCAGTGGTGTGGAGAGCATGGGACTCACGTCTGAGCATACCCATCCCACTCGGGTGACAAATGCAAAACAACAGTTGATGGACAGAATGCAGAACAATGTCTTACATTCACCCCAGTACAGGGATCTGGGCCAAAATACATCTTTTTTTGCACGCCACTTCACCCCAGTTCAGACATGGCCATATGCAAATCAGCCTTGACCCTGTGCCTCATGGGAACAGTCCAGCCCGAGCTGCCAAGCCATGTCTTTACTGGACCGGAATCAAGCATCCTAGGACCGGTTTCTGGCTATCAGCCGTCTTCAGCCAGGATAGCTTGACTCCAGTGGTGTGGAGAGCATGGGCCTCAAGTCTGAGCATACCCATCCCACTCGGAGTGACAAATGCAAAACAACAGTTGATGGACAGAGTGCAGAACAATGTCATACATTCACCCCAGTACAGAGATCTGGGCCTAAATCCATCGTTTTTTTGCACTCCACACCACCCCAGTTCAGACATGGCCATATGCAAATCAGCCTTGACCCTGTGCCTCATGGGAACAGTCCAGCCCGAGCTGCCAAGCCATGTCTTTACTGGACCGGAATCAAGCATCCTAGGACCGGTTTCTGGCTATCAGCCGTCTTCAGCCAGGATAGATTGACTCCAGTGGTGTAGAGAACATGGGACTCATGTCTGAGCATACCCATCGCACTCGGGGTGACAAATACAAAACATCAGTTGATGGACAGAATGCAGAACAATGTCATACATTCACCCCATTACAGAGATCTGGGCCTAAATCCATCGTTTTTTTGCACTCCACACCACCCCAGTTCAGACATGGCCATATGCAAATCAGCCTTGACCCTGTGCCTCATGGGAACCGTCCAGCCCGAGCTGCCAAGCCATGTCTTTACTGGACCGGAATCAAGCATCCTAGGACCGGTTTCTGTCTATCAGCCGTCTTCAGCCAGGATAGCTTGACTCCAGTGGTATGGAGAACATGGGACTCACGTCTGAGCATACCCATCGCATTCGGGGCGACAAATGCAAAACAACTGTTGATGGACAGAATGCAGAACAATGTCATACATTCACCCCAGTACAGAGATCTGGGCCTAAATCCATCGTTTTTTTGCACTTCACACCACCCCAGTTCAGACATGGCCACATGCAAATCAGCCTTGAACCTGTGCCTCATGGGAACAGTCCAGCCCGAGCTGCCAAGCCATGTTTTTACTGGACTGGAATGAAGCAACCTAGGACCTGTTTCTGGCTATCAGCCATCTTCAGCCAGGATAGCTTGACTCCAGTGGTGTGGAGAGCATGGGACTCACGTCTGAGCATACCCATCCCACTTGTTGTGACAAATGCAAAACAACAGTTGATGGACAGAATGCAGAACATTGTCATACATTCACCCCAGTACAGTGATCTGGGCCTAAATCCATCGTTTTTTTGCACTCCACACCACCCCAGTTCTGACATGGCCATATGCAAATCAGCCTTGACCCTGTGCCTCATGGGAACAGTCCAGCCCGAGCTGCCAAGCCATGTCTTTACTGCACCGGAATCAAGCATCCTAGGACCGGTTTCTGTCTATCAGCCGTCTTCAGCCAGGATAGCTTAACTCCAGTGGTATGGAGAACATGGGACTCACGTCTGAGCATACCCATCGCACTCGGGGCGACAAATGCAAAACAACAGTTGATGGACAGAATGCAGAACAATGTCATACATTCACCCCAGTACAGAGATCTGGGCCTGAATCCATCGTTTTTTTGCACTCCACACCACCCCAGTTCAGACATGGCCATATGCAAATCAGCCTTGGCCCTGTGCCTCATGGGAACCGTCCAGCCCGAGCTGCCAAGCCATGTCTTTACTGGACCGGAATCAAGCATCCTAGGACCGGTTTCTGTCTATCAGCTGTCTTCAGCCAGGATAGCTTAACTCCAGTGGTATGGAGAACATGGGACTCACGTCTGAGCATACCCATCGCACTCGGGGCGACAAATGCAAAACAACAGTTGATGGACAGAATGCAGAACAATGTCATACATTCACCCCAGTACAGTGATCTGGGCCTAAATCCATCGTTTTTTTGCACTCCACACCACCCCAGTTCAGACATGGCCATATGCAAATCAGCCTTGACCCTGTGCCTCATGGGAACAGTCCAGCCCGAGCTGCCAAGCCATGTTTTTACTGGACTGGAATCAAGCAACCTAGGACCGGTTTCTGGCTATCAGCCATCTTCAGCCAGGATAGCTTGACTCCAGTGGTGTGGAGAGCATGGGACTCACGTCTGAGCATACCCATCCCACTTGTTGTGACAAATGCAAAACAACAGTTGATGGACAGAATGCAGAACATTGTCATACATTCACCCCAGTACAGTGATCTGGGACTAAATCCATTGTTTTCTTGCACTCCACACCACCCCAGTTCAGACATGGTCATATGCAAATCAGCCTTGACCCTGTGCCTCATGTGAACAGTCCAGCCTGAGCTGGCAAGCCATGTCTTTACTGGACCGGAATCAAGCATCCTAGTACCGGTTTCTGGCTATCAGCCATCTTCAGCCAGGATAGCTTGACTCCAGTGGTGTGGAGAGCATGGGACTCACGTCTGAGCATACCCATCCCACTCGGGTGACAAATGCAAAACAACAGTTGATGGACAGAATGCAGAACAATGTCTTACATTCACCCCAGTACAGAGATCTGGGCCAAAATACATCGTTTTTTTGCACGCCACATCATCCCAGTTCAGACATGGCCATATGCAAATCAGCCTTGACCCTGTGCCTCATGGGAACAGTCCAGCCCGAGCTGCCAAGCCATGTCTTTACTGGACCGGAATCAAGCATCCTAGGACCGGTTTCTGGCTATCAGCCGTCTTCAGCCAGGATAGCTTGACTCCAGTGGTGTAGAGAACATGGGACTCACATCTGAGCATACCCATCGCACTCGGAGTGACAAATGCAAAACATCAGTTGATGGACAGAAAGCAGAACAATGTCATACATTCACCCCAGTACAGAGATCTGGGCCTGAATCCATCGTTTTTTTGCACTCCACACCACCCCAGTTCAGAAATGGCCATATGCAAATCAGCCTTGACCCTGTGCCTCATGGGAACCGTCCAGCCCGAGCTGCCAAGCCATGTCTTTACTGGACCGGAATCAAGCATCCTAGGACCGGTTTCGGTCTATCAGCCGTCTTCAGCCAGGGTAGCTTGACTCCAGTGGTATGGAGAACATGGGACTCACGTCTGAGCATACCCATCGCACTCGGGGCGACAAATGCAAAACAACAGTTGATGGACAGAATGAAGAATAATGTCATACATTCACCCCAGTACAGAGATCTGGGCCTAAATCCATCCTTTTTTTGCACTCCACACCACCCCAGTTCAGACATGGCCACATGCAAATCAGCCTTGACCCTGTGCCTCATGGGAACAGTCCAGCCCGAGCTGCCAAGCCATGTTTTTACTGGACTGGAATCAAGCAACCTAGGACCGGTTTCTGGCTATCAGCCATCTTCAGCCAGGATAGCTTGACTCCAGTGGTGTGGAGAGCATGGGACTCACGTCTGAGCATACCCATCCCACTTGTTGTGACAAATGCAAAACAACAGTTGATGGACAGAATGCAGAACATTGTCATACATTCACCCCAGTACAGTGATCTGGGCCTAAATCCATCGTTTTTTTGCACTCCACACCACCCCAGTTCAGACATGGTCATATGCAAATCAGCCTTGACCCTGTGCCTCATGGGAACAGTCCAGCCTGAGCTGGCAAGCCATGTCTTTACTGGACCGGAATCAAGCATCCTAGGACCGGTTTCTGGCTATCAGCCATCTTCAGCCAGGATAGCTTGACTCCAGTGGTGTGGAGAGCATGGGACTCACGTCTGAGCATACCCATCCCACTCGGGTGACAAATGCAAAACAACAGTTGATGGACAGAATGCAGAACAATGTCTTACATTCACCCCAGTACAGAGATCTGGGCCAAAATACATCGTTTTTTTGCACGCCACATCACCCCAGTTCAGACATGGCCATATGCAAATCAGCCTTGACCCTGTGCCTCATGGGAACAGTCCAGCCCGAGCTGCCAAGCCATGTCTTTACTGGACCGGAATCAAGCATCCTAGGACCGGTTTCTGGCTATCAGCCGTCTTCAGCCAGGATAGCTTGACTCCAGTGGTGTGGAGAGCATGGGCCTCAAGTCTGAGCATACCCATCCCACTCGGAGTGACAAATGCAAAACAACAGTTGATGGACAGAGTGCAGAACAATGTCATACATTCACCCCAGTACAGAGATCTGGGCCTAAATCCATCGTTTTTTTGCACTCCACACCACCCCAGTTCAGACATGGCCATATGCAAATCAGCCTTGACCCTGTGCCTCATGGGAACAGTCCAGCCCGAGCTGCCAAGCCATGTCTTTACTGGACCGGAATCAAGCATCCTAGGACCGGTTTCTGGCTATCAGCCGTCTTCAGCCAGGATAGCTTGACTCCAGTGGTATGGAGAACATGGGACTCACGTCTGAGCATACCCATCGCACTCGGGGCGACAAATGCAAAACAACAGTTGATGGACAGAATGAAGAACAATGTCATACATTCACCCCAGTACAGAGATCTGGGCCTAAATCCATCCTTTTTTTGCAATCCACACCACCCCAGTTCAGACATGGCCACATGCAAATCAGCCTTGACCCTGTGCCTCATGGGAACAGTCCAGCCCGAGCTGCCAAGCCATGTTTTTACTGGACTGGAATCAAGCAACCTAGGACCGGTTTCTGGCTATCAGCCATCTTCAGCCAGGATGGCTTGACTCCAGTGGTGTGGAGAGCATGGGACTCACGTCTGAGCATACCCATCCCACTTGTTGTGACAAATGCAAAACAACAGTTGATGGACAGAATGCAGAACAATGTCATACATTCACCCCAGTACAGTGATCTGGGCCTAAATCCATCGTTTTTTTGCACTCCACACCACCCCAGTTCAGACATGGTCATATGCAAATCAGCCTTGACCCTGTGCCTCATGGGAACAGTCCAGCCTGAGCTGGCAAGCCATGTCTTTACTGGACCGGAATCAAGCATCCTAGGACCGGTTTCTGGCTATCAGCCATCTTCAGCCAGGATAGCTTGACTCCAGTGGTGTGGAGAGCATGGGACTCACGTCTGAGCATACCCATCCCACTCGGGTGACAAATGCAAAACAACAGTTGATGGACAGAATGCAGAACAATGTCTTACATTCACCCCAGTACAGAGATCTGGGCCAAAATACATCGGTTTTTTGCACGCCACATCACCCCAGTTCAGACATGGCCATATGCAAATCAGCCTTGACCCTGTGCCTCATGGGAACAGTCCAGCCCGAGCTGCCAAGCCATGTCTTTACTGGACCGGAATCAAGCATCCTAGGACCGGTTTCTGGCTATCAGCCGTCTTCAGCCAGGATAGCTTGACTCCAGTGGTGTGGAGAGCATGGGCCTCAAGTCTGAGCATACCCATCCCACTCGGAGTGACAAATGCAAAACAACAGTTGATGGACAGAGTGCAGAACAATGTCATACATTCACCCCAGTACAGAGATCTGGGCCTAAATCCATCGTTTTTTTGCACTCCACACCACCCCAGTTCAGACATGGCCATATGCAAATCAGCCTTGACCCTGTGCCTCATGGGAACAGTCCAGCCCGAGCTGCCAAGCCATGTCTTTACTGGACCGGAATCAAGCATCCTAGGACCGGTTTCTGGCTATCAGCCGTCTTCAGCCAGGATAGCTTGACTCCAGTGGTATGGAGAACATGGGACTCACGTCTGAGCATACCCATCGCACTCGGGGCGACAAATGCAAAACAACAGTTGATGGACAGAATGCAGAACAATGTCATACATTCACCCCAGTACAGAGATCTGGGCCTAAATCCATCGTTTTTTTGCACTCCACACCACCCCAGTACAGACATGGCCATATGCAAATCAGCCTTGACCCTGTGCCTCATGGGAACAGTCCAGCCCGAGCTGCCAAGCCATGTTTTTACTGGACTGGAATCAAGCAACCTAGGACCGGTTTCTGGCTATCAGCCATCTTCAGCCAGGATGGCTTGACTCCAGTGGTGTGGAGAGCATGGGACTCACGTCTGAGCATACCCATCCCACTCGTTGTGACAAATGCAAAACAACAGTTGATGGACAGAATGCAGAACATTGTCATACATTCACCCCAGTACAGTGATCTGGGCCTAAATCCATCGTTTTTTTGCACTCCACACCACCCCAGTTCAGACATGGCCATATGCAAATCAGCCTTGACCCTGTGCCTCATGGGAACAGTCCAGCCTGAGCTGGCAAGCCATGTCTTTACTGGACCGGAATCAAGCATCCTAGGACCGGTTTCTGGCTATCAGCCATCTTCAGCCAGGATAGCTTGACTCCAGTGGTGTGGAGAGCATGGGACTCACGTCTGAGCATACCCATCCCACTCGGGTGACAAATGCAAAACAACAGTTGATGGACAGAATGCAGAACAATGTCTTACATTCACCCCAGTACAGAGATCTGGGCCAAAATACATCGTTTTTTTGCACGCCACATCACCCCAGTTCAGACATGGCCATATGCAAATCAGCCTTGACCCTGTGCCTCATGGGAACAGTCCAGCCCGAGCTGCCAAGCCATGTCTTTACTGGACCGGAATCAAGCATCCTAGGACCGGTTTCTGGCTATCAGCCGTCTTCAGCCAGGATAGCTTGACTCCAGTGGTGTAGAGAACATGGGACTCACGTCTGAGCATACCCATCGAACTCGGAGTGACAAATGCAAAACATCAGTTGATGGACAGAATGCAGAACAATGTCATACATTCACCCCAGTACAGAGATCTGGGCCTGAATCCATCGTTTTTTTGCACTCCACACCACCCCAGTTCAGACATGGCCATATGCAAATCAGCCTTGACCCTGTGCCTCATGGGAACCGTCCAGCCCGAGCTGCCAAGCCATGTTTTACTGGACCGGAATCAAGCATCCTAGGACCGGTTTCTGTCTATCAGCCGTCTTCAGCCAGGATAGCTTGACTCCAGTGGTATGGAGAACATGGGACTCACGTCTGAGCATACCCATCGTACTCGGGGCGACAAATGCAAAACAACAGTTGATGGACAGAATGCAGAACAATGTCATACATTCACCCCAGTACAGAGATCTGGGCCTAAATCCATCCCTTTTTTGCACTCCACACCACCCCAGTTCAGACATGGCCACATGCAAATCAGCCTTGACCCTCTGCCTCATGGGAACAGTCCAGCCCGAGCTGCCAAGCCATGTTTTTACTGGACTGGAATCAAGCAACCTAGGACCGGTTTCTGGCTATCAGCCGTCTTCAGCCAGGATAGCTTGACTCCAGTGGTGTGGAGAACATGGGCCTCACGTCTGGGCATACCCATCCCACTCGGAGTGACAAATGCAAAACAACAGTTGATGGACAGAGTGCAGAACAATGTCATACATTCACCCCAGTACAGAGATCTGGGCCTAAATCCACCGTTTTTTTGCACTCCACACCACCACAGTTCAGACATGGCCATATGCAAATCAGCCTTGACCCTGTGCCTCATGGGAACAGTCCAGCCCGAGCTGCCAAGCCATGTCTTTACTGGACCGGAATCAAGCATCCTATGACCGGTTTCTGGCTATCAGCTGTCTTCAGCCAGGATAGCTTGACTCCAGTGGTGTAGAGAACATGGGACTCACGTCTGAGCATACCCATCGCACTCGGGGTGACAAGTGCAAAACATCAGTTGATGGACAGAATGCAGAACAATGTCATACAATCACCCCAGTACAGAGATCTGGGCCTAAATCCATTGTTTTTTTGCACTCCACACCACCCCAGTTCAGACATGGCCATATGCAAATCAGCCTTGACCCGGTGCCTCATGGGAACCGTCCAGCCCGAGCTGCCAAGCCATGTCTTTACTGGACCGGAATCAAGCATCCTAGGACCGGTTTCTGGCTATCAGTCGTCTTCAGCCAGGATAGCTTGACTCCAGTGGTATGGAGAACGTGGGACTCACGTCTGAGCATACCCATCGCACTCGGGGCGACAAATGCAAAACAACAGTTGATGGACAGAATGCAGAACAATGTCATACATTCACCCCAGTACAGAGATCTGGGCCTGAATCCATTGTTTTTTTGCACTCCACACCACCCCAGTTCAGACATGGCCATATGCAAATCAGCCTTGACCCTGTGCCTCATGGGAACCGTCCAGCCCGAGCTGCCAAGCCATGTCTTTACTGGACCGGAATCAAGCATCCTAGGACCGGTTTCTGTCTATCAGCCGTCTTCAGCCAGGATAGCTTGACTCCAGTGGTATGGAGAACATGGGACTCACGTCTGAGCGTACCCATCGCACTCGGGGCGACCTATGCAAAACAACAGTTGATGGACAGAATGCAGAACAATGTCATACATTCACCCCAGTACAGAGATCTGGGCCTAAATCCATCCTTTTTTTGCACTCCACACCACCCCAGTTCAGACATGGCCACATGCAAATCAGCCTTGACCCTGTGCCTCATGGGAACCGTCCAGCCCGAGCTGCCAAGCCATGTCTTTACTGGACCGGAATCAAGCATCCTAGGACCGGTTTCTGTCTATCAGCCGTCTTCAGCCAGGATAGCTTGACTCCAGTGGTATGGAGAACATGGGACTCACGTCTGAGCATACCCATCGCACTCGGGGCGACAAATGCAAAACAACAGTTGATGGACAGAATGCAGAACAATGTCATACATTCACCCCAGTACAGAGATCTGGGCCTGAATCCATCGTTTTTTTGCACTCCACACCACCCCAGTTCAGACATGGCCATATGCAAATCAGCCTTGACCCTGTGCCTCATGGGAACAGTCCAGCCCGAGCTGCCAAGCCATGTCTTTACTGGACCGGAATCAAGCATCCTATGACCGGTTTCTGGCTATCAGCTGTCTTCAGCAAGGATAGCTTGACTCCAGTGGTGTAGAGAACATGGGACTCACGTCTGAGCATACCCATCGCACTCGGGGTGACAAGTGCAAAACATCAGTTGATGGACAGAATGCAGAACAATGTCATACATTCACCCCAGTACAGAGATCTGGGCCTAAATCCATTGTTTTTTTGCACTCCACACCACCCCAGTTCAGACATGGCCATATGCAAATCAGCTTTGACCCTGTGCCTCATGGGAACCGTCCAGCCCGAGCTGCCAAGCCATGTCTTTACTGGACCGGAAGAAAGCATCCTAGGACCGGTTTCTGTCTATCAGCCGTCTCCAGCCAGGATAGCTTGACTCCAGTGGTATGGAGAACATGGGACTCACGTCTGAGCATACCCATCGCACTCGGGGCGACAAATGCAAAACAACAGTTGATGGACAGAATGCAGAACAATGTCATACATTCACCCCAGTACAGAGATCTGGGCCTAAATCCATAGTTTTTTTTGCACTCCACACCACCCCAGTTCAGACATGGCCATATGCAAATCAGCCTTGACCCTGTGACTCATGGGAACAGTCCAGCCCGAGCTGCCAAGCCATGTCTTTACTGGACCGGAATCAAGCATCCTAGGACCGGTTTCTGGCTATCAGCCGTCTTCAGCCAGGATAGCTTGACTCCAGTGGTGTAGAGAACATGGGACTCACGTCTGAGCATACCCATCGCACTCGGGGTGACAAATGCAAAACATCAGTTGATGGACAGAATGCAGAACAATGTCATACATTCACCCCAGTACAGAGATCTGCGCCTAAATCCATGGTTTTTTTGCACTCCACACCACCCCAGTTCAGACATGGCCATATGCAAATCAGCCTTGACCCTGTGCCTCATGGGAACAGTCCAGCCCGAGCTGCCAAGCCATGTCTTTACTGGACCGGAATCAAGCATCCTAGGACTGGTTTCTGTCTATCAGCCGTCTTCAGCCAGGATAGCTTGACTCCAGTGGTATGGAGAACATGGGACTCACGTCTGAGCATACCCATCGCACTCGGGGCGACAAATGCAAAACAACAGTTGATGGACAGAATGCAGAACAATGTCATACATTCACCCCAGTACAGTGATCTGGGCCGAAATCCATCGTTTGTTTGCACTCCACACCACCCCAGTTCAGACATGGCCATATGCAAATCAGCCTTGACCCTGTGCCTCATGGGAACAGTCCAGCCCGAGCTGCCAAGCCATGTCTTTACTGGACCGGAATCAAGCATCCTAGGACCGGTTTCTGGCTATCAGTCGTCTTCAGCCAGGATAGCTTGACTCCAGTGGTATGGAGAACGTGGGACTCACGTCTGAGCATACCCATCGCACTCGGGGCGACAAATGCAAAACAACAGTTGATGGACAGAATGCAGAACAATGTCATACATTCACCCCAGTACAGAGATCTGGGCCTAAATCCATCGTTTTTTTGCACTCCACACCACCACAGTTCAGACATGGCCATATGCAAATCAGCCTTGACCCTGTGCCTCATGGGGACAGTCCAGCCCGAGCTGCCAAGCCATGTCTTTACTGGATCGGAATCAAGCATCCTATGACCGGTTTCTGGCTATCAGCCATCTTCAGCCAGGATAGCTTGACTCCAGTGGTGTAGAGAACATGGGACTCACGTCTGAGCATACCCATCGCACTCGGGGTGACAAATGCAAAACATCAGTTGATGGACAGAATGCAGAACAATGTCATACATTCACCCCAGTACAGAGATCTGGGCCTAAATCCATTGTTTTTTTGCACTCCACACCACCCCAGTTCAGACATGGCCATATGCAAATCAGCCTTGACCCGGTGACTCATGGGAACCGTCCAGCCCGAGCTGCCAAGCCATGTCTTTACTGGACCGGAATCAAGCATCCTAGGACCGGTTTCTGGCTATCAGTCGTCTTCAGCCAGGATAGCTTGACTCCAGTGGTATGGAGAACGTGGGACTCACGTCTGAGCATACCCATCGCACTCGGGGCGACAAATGCAAAACAACAGTTGATGGACAGAATGCAGAACAATGTCATACATTCACCCCAGTACAGAGATCTGGGCCTAAATCCATCGTTTTTTTGCACTCCACACCACCCCAGTTCAGACATGGCCATATGCAAATCAGCCTTGACCCTGTGACTCATGGGAACAGTCCAGCCCGAGCTGCCAAGCCATGTCTTTACTGGACCGGAATCAAGCATCCTAGGACCGGTTTCTGGCTATCAGCCGTCTTCAGCCAGGATAGCTTGACTCCAGTGGTGTAGAGAACATGGGACTCACGTCTGAGCATACCCATCGCACTCGGGGTGACAAATGCAAAACATCAGTTGATGGACAGAATCTAGAACAATGTCATACATTCACCCCAGTACAGAGATCTGGGCCTAAATCCATGGTTTTTTTGCACTCCACACAACCCCAGTTCAGAATTGGCATATGTAAATCAGCCTTGACCCTGTGCCTCATGGGAACCGTCCAGCCCGAGCTGCCAAGCCATGTCTTTACTGGACCGGAATCAAGCATCCTAGGACCGGTTTCTGTCTATCAGCCGTCTTCAGCCAGGATAGCTTGACTCCAGTGGTATGGAGAACATGGGACTCACGTCTGAGCATACCCATCGCACTTGGGGCGACAAATGCAAAACAACAGTTGATGGACAGAATGCAGAACAATGTCATACATTCACCCCAGTACAGAGATCTGGGCCTAAATCCATCGTTTTTTTGCACTCCACACCACCCCAGTTCAGACATGGCCATATGCAAATCAGCCTTGACCCTGTGCCTCATGGGAACAGTCCAGCCTGAGCTGCCAAGCCATGTTTTTACTGGACTGGAATCAAGCAACCTAGGACCGGTTTCTGGCTATCAGCCATCTTCAGCCAGGATAGCTTGACTCCAGTGGTGTGGAGAGCATGGGCCTCACGTCTGAGCATACCCATCCCACTCGGAGTGACAAATGCAAAACAACAGTTGATGGACAGAGTGCAGAACAATGTCATAGATTCACCCCAGTACAGATATCTGGGCCTAAATCCACCGTTTTTTTGCACTCCACACCACCACAGTTCAGACATGGCCATATGCAAATCAGCCTTGACCCTGTGCCTCATGGGAACAGTCCAGCCCGAGCTGCCAAGCCATGTCTTTACTGGACCGGAATCAAGCATCCTATGACCGGTTTCTGGCTATCAGCCGTCTTCAGCCAGGATAGCTTGACTCCAGTGGTGTAGAGAACATGGGACTCACGTCTGAGCATACCCATCGCACTCGGGGTGACAAATGCAAAACATCAGTTGATGGACAGAATGCAGAACAATGTCATACATTCACCCCAGTACAGAGATCTGGGCCTAAATCCATTGTTTTTTTGCACTCCACACCACCCCAGTTCAGACATGGCCATATGCAAATCAGCCTTGACCCGGTGCCTCATGGGAACCGTCCAGCCCGAGCTGCCAAGCCATGTCTTTACTGGACCGGAATCAAGCATCCTAGGACCGGTTTCTGGCTATCAGTCGTCTTCAGCCAGGATAGCTTGACTCCAGTGGTATGGAGAACGTGGGACTCACGTCTGAGCATACCCATCGCACTCGGGGCGACAAATGCAAAACAACAGTTGATGGACAGAATGCAGAACAATGTCATACATTCACCCCAGTACAGAGATCTGGGCCTAAATCCATCGTTTTTTTGCACTCCACACCACCCCAGTTCAGACATGGCCATATGCAAATCAGCCTTGACCCTGTGCCTCATAGGAACAGTCCAGCCCGAGCTGCCAAGCCATGTTTTTACTGGACTGGAATCAAGCAACCTAGGACCGGTTTCTGGCTATCAGCCATCTTCAGCCAGTATAGCTTGACTCCAGTGGTGTGGAGAGCATGGGACTCACGTCTGAGCATACCCATCCCACTCGTTGTGACAAATGCAAAACAACAGTTGATGGACAGAATGCAGAACATTGTCATACATTCACCCCAGTACAGTGATCTGGGCCGAAATCCATCGTTTGTTTGCACTCCACACCACCCCAGTTCAGACATGGCCATATGCAAATCAGCCTTGACCCTGTGCCTCATGGGAACAGTCCAGCCCGAGCTGGCAAGCCATGTCTTTACTGGACCGGAATCAAGCATCCTAGGTCCGGTTTCTGGCTATCAGCGTCTTCAGCCAGGATAGCTTGACTCCAGTGGTGTGGAGAGCATGGGACTCACGTCTGAGCATACCCATCCCACTCGAGGTTACAAATGCAAAACAACAGTTGATGGACAGAATCCAGAACAATGTCATACACTCACCCCAGTACAGAGATCTGGGCCTAAATCCATTGTTTTTTTGCACCGCACACCACCCCAGTTCAGACATGGCCGTATGCAAATCAGCCTTGACCCTGTGCCTCATGGGAACAGTCCAGCCCGAGCAGCCAAGCCATGTCTTTACTGGACCGGTATCAAGCATCCTAGGACCGGTTTCTGGCTACCAGCCATCTTCAGCCAGGATAGCTTGACTCCAGTGGTGTGGAGAGCATCGGACTCACGTCTGAGCATACCCATCCCACTCGAGTGACAAATGCAAAACAACAGTTGATGGACAGAATGCAGAACAATGTCTTACATTCACCCCAGTACAGAGATCTGGGCCTAAATGCATCCATTTTTTTGCACTCCACACCACCCCAGTTCAGACATGGCCATATGCAAATCAGCCTTGACCCTGTGCCTCTTGGGAACAGTCCAGCCCGAGCTGCCAAGCCATGTCTTTACTGGACCGGAATCAAGCATCCTAGGACCGGTTTCTGGCTATCAGCTGTCTTCAGCCAGGATAGTTTGACTCCAGTGGTGTGGAGAACATGGGACTCACTTCTGAGCATACCCATCGCACTCGGGGTGACAAATGCAAAACAACAGTTGATGGACAGAATGCAGAACATTGTCATACATTCACCCCAGTACAGTGATCTGGGCCTAAATCCATCGTTTTTTTGCACTCCACACCACCCCAGTTCAGATATGGCCATATGCAAATCAGCCTTGACCCTGTGCCTCATGGGAACAGTCCAGCCTGAGCTGGCAAGCCATGTCTTTACTGGACCGGAATCAAGCATCCTAGGACCGGTTTCTGGCTATCAGCCGTCTTCAGCCAGGATAGCTTGAATCCAGTGGTGTGGAGAGCATGGGACTCACGTCTGAGCATACCCATCCCACTCGGGGTGACAAATGCAAAACAACAGTTGATGGACAGTATCCAGAACAATGTCATACATTCAACCCAGTACAGAGATCTGGGCCTAAATCCATCGTTTTTTTGCACCCCACACCACCCCAGTTCAGACATGGGCGTATGCAAATCAGCCTTGACCCTGTGCCTCATGGGAACAGTCCAGCCCGAGCTGCCAAGCCATGTCTTTACTGGACCGGTATAAAGCATCCTAGGACCGGTTTCTGGCTATCAGCCATCTTCAGCCAGGATAGCTTGACTCCAGTGGTGTGGAGAGCATAGGACTCACGTCTGAGCATACCCATCCCACTCGGGTGACAAATGCAAAACAACAGTTGATGGACAGAATGCAGAACAATGTATTACATTCACCCCAGTACAGAGAGCTTGGCCTAAATCCATCGTTTTTTTGGCACTCCACACCACCCCAATTCATACATGGCCATATGCAAATCAGCCTTGACCCTGTGCCTCATGTGAACAGTCCAGCCCGAGCTGCCAAGCCATGACTTTACTGGACCGGAATCAAGCATCCTAGGACCGGTTTCTGGCTATCAGCCGTCTTCAGCCAGGATAGCTTGACTCCAGTGGTGTGGAGAACATAGGACTCACGTCTGAGCATACCCATCGCACTCGGGGTGACAAATGCAAAACAACAGTTTATGGACAGAATGCAGAACAATGTCATACATTCACCCCAGTACAGAGATCTGGGCCTAAATCCATCGTCTTTTTTTGCACTCCACACCACCCCAGTTCAGACATAGCCGTATGCAAATCAGCCTTGACCCTGTGCCTCATGGGAACAGTCCAGCCCGAGCTGCCAAGCCATGTCTTTACTGGACCGGAATCAAGCATACTAGGACCGGTTTCTGGCTATCAGCCGTCTTCAGCCAGGATAGCTTGACTCCAGTGGTGTGGAGAACATGGGACTCACGTCTGAGCATACCCATCGCACTCAGTGTGACAAATGCAAAACAACAGTTGATGGACAGAATGCAGAACAATGTCATACATTCACCCCAGTACAGAGATCTGGGCCTAAATCCATCGTTTTTTTGCACTTCACACCACCCCAGTTCAGACATGGCCATATGCAAATCAGCCTTGACCCTGTGCCTCATGGGAACAGTCCAGAACGAGCTGCCAAGCCATGACTTTACTGGACCGGAATCAAGCATCCTAGGACCGGTTTCTGGCTATCAGCCGTCTTCAGCCAGGATAGCTTGACTCCAGTGGTGTGGAGAGCATGGGACTCACGTCTGAGCATACCCATCCCACTCGGAGTGACAAATGCAAAACAACAGTTGATGGACAGAATGCAGAACAATGTCATTCATTCACCCCAGTACAGAGATCTGGGCCTAAATCCATCGTTTTTTTGCACTCCACACCACCCCAGTTCAGACATTGCCATATGCAAATCAGCCTTGACCCTGTGCCTCATGGGAACAGTCCAGCCCGAGCTGCCAAGCCATGTCTTTACTGGACCAGAATCAAGCATCCTAGGACCGGTTTCTGGCTATCAGCCGTCTTCAGCCAGAATAGCTTTACTCCGGTGGTGTGGAGAGCATGGGACTCACGTCTGAGCATACCTATCCCACTCGGGGTGACAAATGCAAAACAACAGTTGATGGACAGAATGCAGAACAACAAGGTGGAATCCAATGCCGGAAATGGTGCTGAATCAAAGATGAAAATAAAGTGACCGGGGCAACTACAGCGTCACAGGGAGCATGAGCTCAGAGGATTCTGGGGGCTGTAATCCTCTGATCGGCCCCTTGCGGTGCTAGATAGCAGTGGTGGCAAATGAGGAAGGAGCTGTTCCCCTTACGGCACTGACAATGAGAATCCGTTTCCCAAGGACAAAAGTATTGTGCAATAATGGCCTTTCCCCTCACGGCAACAATAAGCACTGTGAGATGGCGTCCTGACAACTACACACTTCTCACCCACTGAAACTCACCAGTTTTTCTTTTGGAGCCCTTTTAGCGTCCTTTTTTGCTGTTCGGGCATCTGGGGCTGCCGAGGCAAGGTGCAGGGCTAAATGGCAGAACTCTCGAGCCAAATCCTAATCTTAGCCCCTCTTTACACTGCACACCTCTCTCCCAGACTCACTGGTTTATTCTCCTCCCAGCCCCACTGCCTGTGATGCTCACTCCTTATTGTTTATTGTTTTGCATTGTGCATGCCTCTACACACCATTCCCACTTCCAATTTAATGGCTTTCCCATTGCTTTATTCCAATGAGACTTAACGCTATTGGATAATATCCTGATTCGATAATAAATAACGTTGACCTATTGAATGGCCAATGGATACAAGAGGTCAACAGTTTTGAAACTAGTCGTGATTAGAAGAACCTTTACATTCTAATGAAAACTTTTTAATTAATAGCACATCGGAAATTTTGCCTCATAAATGTTTGCTTAAATTCATCTAACTAGGTTACAACTACGGCAAATTCTTTGTATCTTTCAGCCCCTAGAGTTATAAGATACCATATGTATCAGTCCGTAGAGGCCAAGGGCATTCCCATAAGATCCATTTTCAGCCATATCATGAAAAGGAGTACATCTCTATTACAGTGTTGTTAATTTAGGGGCCGATTATGATGGCGGACGGACCTGAGTCCGTCCGCCACCATAGAGTAGGAGGGACCGTCCGCAGGGGCAGCGGCGGTCCCTCCGTGCAAATTAGGATGTGACCGCCACCCTGGCGGTCACATCCTGTATTTTTATCATTGCGGCGGGTGCTGCTTGAAGCAGCACCCGCCGCAATGATAAAAATGTAAGTTGTGCATTTGCATGCACAAAGCGGCAGGCACCACGCGGTGCCTGCCGCTTTGTGCAGGCAAATGCAGGGGGTACCATAGGTACCCCCCATGTGCAGCCCCCACCACACCTTCACCCCTGGGGGCCCGCAACGGGCCCCCAAACAAAAGTCCGTATGCCTTTGCCCGGCGGAAATGCTTCAGTGTAAAGGCATGTTCCTCTAGACATCCTAATATGGCTGGCAGTGTCTGATAGACACCGCCAGCCATGTTAGTGCTTTTCCACCGCGGACGGGAGGCGACCGCGGCGGAAAAGCTGCGGACTGAAAAACGATCCCCCAGCCATCCTAATCTGGCAGAGGGTCTTTTTCAGTCCGCTGCGGTTTTCCCGCATCCTACGGGCCGGCGGTGACTTCCGCCGGCCCGGAGGATGCGGGGAAACCGCCATCATAATCTGGCCCTATGTGTGGTCTTTTGTAACACATAGACTGCCTTTAGTTGGCTTCGTAGCACTATCGATGTACTTCAACAAGGAGTTCTGGGGTTTCCACTGCATACTGCAGTCAGGCACTCTGTAATGATATGTGTTGTCTAATGTATTCCAGTGCATCCTTGGTTAGATAGTGTTGTCATGTTCAATGGTCTGTGAGTGTCTGATTTTAAACTCTGTTCGGGGTCAACTGACAGCTGCTTATGCATTTCTTAGGCAGGTAACGCCCTATGCTCATTAATATTCTAGGGCTGATGTTCCTGGATGTGTGGATGTTTGCTATTGGTGTGACTTGCTGGTAAGTGCTGCTGAAAGCAACCCCATAGCCCTTTATGAGCATACTGATACTGTGCTGTGTGTCTGTGGAGAAGGTATGTCTAATGTGTACTGTTAGGGTATATGTGTAAGTTTTCATGGTGTCAAATGCAAAAGAGAAACTCGCAATGTACCTGTTTTCACAGATGTGTTACTACAGTAGATGCATCTCATTCATCCATATGAAGACATGAGCAGAAACCTATTTGGACTTTCCAAGAAACGAAATCTAAGGCCCCTAATCATGAATGTCTGCTACTAGAGACAGGTTGGGCCCAATAATGTGAGGCAGTACTGTGCAGAGCCTTTCTCTATAGGTTCTCTGTGAGTCCATAGCTGTGACGTAATAGACCTAAATCTAAGTGTTGTTCATAGCTCAACTTAAAAATTCTTGTGATCTGTGCTGCTACAGGTTCCTGAAATAAATGAAATTGTGTATCCTTGAACTTTCCTTTCCGCGTGTTTTATTATGAATTTAGTGTGTTCCCAGGCTGTGGAAATAGTGTAGCCCTGACAGTTTTCTCTGTGGCTTCAAATAGCTGAATCATTGTTCTGTCTGATAATCAATATTACTTAGCTCAAAATGTTTTATTTACGTTTCAATGCAGTGGTTTATAAGGTATAAAGAGAGACATTTCTATAAACAATATATTTATATTTGTAAGCATTTTTCATAATTTCCTTATTTTTTACCCAAAATAAAATTTGGTGCTACTGCATGTTCAGTCGGGGAGATGTTACTGAAAATAAGTGGTAGAAGTTAGAAGAAAAATGAAATGTCCCAACAGCGACTCATTTAGAGGATTACCGTGACCACAGGAGCACAAATCTATGCAGTGTAAATACGATATATGTGTGCAAGTAGCTTTCTAACTCTCTACAAACCGAAACCCTGTGCATTTACATGGGAGATTAAGAAAGCATTGAATGTGCACCAAAATATTATTATTTATTTTAAAAGTATTTTTATGTATTAAGAAAGGTAAACATTATGTTCAACATTGACAAGCAATTCAATAGTAGTGCATTATTAACCTAAGAAAACAAATAATGTCCAAGCTTCAACTACAGAGATAAAGGATGTTATGCCTGTACTATGGAACAAGTTTACCAATTAAAACGCCGAAAAGGTTTAAAAAGAAGGAAAAAAGAAGAAGAAAGGGAAGGAGGATGAGAGAAAAGAAGAGGGGAAGAAAGGAGAATAAGAAAATCATATGCTGATGAAACTATGTAATCCTTGTGGGAAACTTAAAGAAAAACAGCATGGTAAATACACCTTCATAGGAACAGGAATGGAGCAAAATCTTACATTTAACTAGAGTTACTACATGCATGTATAGACAAATATCTAGTAAGTGGTTCCTATAATGCTTCCCATTTAACTAATTGTAAAGTAGATGTCAAATCACGTAGATCCAAACGGTGGTTATGACAGACCAGACTCCACCAATGTTGGAGAGTAATAGTCTCTGTAGATTTGCAAAGAGAGGTAATTACCTAAAAACCAATTGTGATAGAAAGGTCTACTAATTTGCCATGCATTCTGTCATGGGGCCAGAGATTACCCAAGCTACATAGAAATAAAGCAGCTACGGAAAATGGAAACCTAATACCCATTATGATAGTTATACAGGACCACACTTGATTGCAAACTTGAGACAGCTTAGGACATTGAAAGAACTTATGTAAGTAGGCTCCATAGCTTCTCTTACAACACCAACATATATATTTTGAAGCAGTTTAAGTTTAAAGAGATGCTAAAGAGTATAATAGAGCTGGTTCTTAAAATAATATAAAGTTTGAGTAAGATTAGGAGAGCATGCGGTGATGCGGATTCTATCCCATATTTTGTCCCAGAAAGTTGTAGACCAATAAGTTTCTAACTCAAATTCAAGGGTAAGTTCATTTTTAAATATAGGTCTATCTGATGAAAGATTTTTTAGTGTTTCATAAATAAAAGCAGCCTTGGCGGGAATGGTTATGGATCTGAGGATGATCTGCATTCCATGATCATGAATGGGAGAGGATAAAATGGAACCAAGTGTGGTGTGTTCAAAGGTTGCACATACTGATATTGTTTCATCTACTTAGGTGGCAAATGGAAGGATTGGGAAAGACTCTCAAAGTAAAAAACAACATTAGTATGTAGAAGCAATTGAGACCTCTACTAGTCCAATCTCACCAAAGCAGTGATTTACCTTTCTTTAAAAGCCATTTGTTCTACCAAACAAAGCACTCGTAAGAAGTTGATGAGCACTCAGATATGGCATGAATATAGAGCAAGAGTGAGAGATAAGAGAGGGTTTTCAATACTTCAGAGGACGAGACATAAAGAATGTGCTTGTGAGAAAAAGGGCTGTCATGGTAAGTTCCAATAAATACCGCAATTTAGATTGTGAGTCAGGATGAGAATAAAGACAACCTTGATGCTGCTTAATGCCAGATGCTCTATGATAAAGGATAAAATCAGGGAAGTTACCCCCCCTAGAGATTAAGACAGACTCAGACATTGTAGGAATATCCAAGAGCGCTTTCCATTCCAGAGAAAGCATGATAGAAGCTTGTCGATGGCTACAAAATATTTCCTAGAGATTTGTATACGTTACTTCATAAGATCAAATGTAATAATAGGAAGTAGATCATTTTAATTGTATCCAGACGACCCCACCATGACAAATATAATGGTGACCAGACCTGTGTCAGTTTTTGTAATTTTGAAAATAAGAACTTCCATATTAGATTATAGTGTATCTTTGGGATTAGTACCATACCATAGCCCCAGGCACTTTTTTTTACCTAGGTTCCCGGATAAGCCCTTTCCAGCAAAGGGGTTTTGAAACAGAATTTGTCCAATGGCATTGCTTCAGACTTATCCACATTGAGCTTGTAACCAGACACCTCTGAATATGCTTTTAACTCTTTAAAGAGGGTGGAAGAGAGAATTCTGGCTTAGAAATATAAAAAAGAGTGTCATCTGTGTATGCTGCATATTTAATATGCATATCATTTAAATTTAAATGGAATCCAGCAATATCATTAGAGTGCTTTAATCGATACAAAAAGCGATCAAGGGTAAGGATAAATAACAGGTGATAAGAGACACCCTTGCCACATACTGCAATACAAAGGAAAGTATGGAGACTGGAGTCCATTGACCATGACAGAAGAGTGGGGTGAAGAGAGTTGAGTAAGGAGATTACTTGTAAAATGTGAGGGCCAAGACCTTACCAGCAAAGAGCAAGCCAGTTAACTGTATTGAATGCTTTCTCAGCATCTAAAGTTATCACCGCAATAGAATGCTTACGCTTTGAGGCTTTACTAGAAATATTTAGAAAAACATGTGAGTTGTCAAATATATTTCTATTCTTAAAAAAAACATATTACTCCATACCAAGAAGATCAGAAATATAATCATTAAGGTGGAGGGTTATCAAGGATATCGGATGATAGTTTTGACATTGTGATATATCACAATCCTTTTTTAGAATGAGACAGATCATGGCTTCAGTGAAAGAACCTGAGAAATTATTCAGTGAAATGAAATGCTGAAGTAGTTTAAATAGTTTAGGGACCAATAATTTGGAAAAGTGTTGAAAACATTTGACTGTGAAACCAATAGCAGTAAATAATTCTTCAATAAGAAGTGATTGTTCAAGCACAGACAAATCAGTCGGAGTTGACTTCTGCATTAAGGGGTGAGAGAAAAAGGATGCAATGGATTCTTCAGAAGGTGACTGTTCAGGAGTATTACAAAACTTGATAATAATTTGCAAAGTGATGTAATCATCACGAAATATGTTAGCACCTGATGAACTGTAAATGGATTTAAAATACAATTTTTCCTTCCTAACTTTCAGGTAATTGGCCATTAAAGAAGCTATTTAATTTGTACCCCCATAATACCTTCTGTTAATTTTAAGAAGAGTACCACATGCTTTGTCTGTAGTAGACTTGTTCAACTGAATCATAGCAACTACTAATGCATCCAAATCAGGTTATTATTTTAAGAGGCATAATATATATATATATATATATATGACAAAAATTCTTCAACTGCAAGAAGAAAGGAGGAACCAAACGGGGAATTCAGGTGAAGCATTTATTTACAACAGCAAAGGCATGACGCGTTTCGACGTGAATGTCTTCCTCAGATGCCCGCTAACACCATGCTTACACGCCTGCCACTCGTAAATACTCCATCCGTTCTGTCTTTAATGACGTAGTCAGGTGGGCCGGCTCAGAATCACCATCATGGCTGTGGTTGTCATCGGAAAACCACAGTTCCCAGAATGCCCCTCTCACGGGAAAACTGGGTCGGGATCTCTTTCACGGCACCATGTATCCCTTCCTGGGTCCTGGCTGTAAGTAAGAACGTGGTGCGAGTGCTCTGGCAAAGCACAGTGGCTGGAACAAACACAACACCTGAGCCCCCTAGACGCCTCAACCGTACAGTCCTCATTCAGCCAGGCCTGAGATTGCGGAATCAGTGTTCCGGAATTCCTCCATGTAGTCATGGACTGCTGTCTGCAGCGGCGCTGTCTCTGGAAGGGGATACGGTGGGTATTGAGCGATCCAATACCTTGGATGTAGTGAAGTTGCCGAAGCTTGTCCTTGTAGCTCAAACCACTTGGTGGGGCGGGTACCCTCCTGGCGTGCTCCGGACACTGCACGCTGTATATGACGAAAATTCTTCAACTGCAAGAAGAAAGGAGGAACCAAACGGGGAATTCAGGTGAAGCATTTATTTACAACAGCAAAGGCATGACGCGTTTCGACGTGAATGTCTTCCTCAGATGCCCGCTAACACCATGCTTACACGCCTGCCACTCGTAAATACTCCAATACGTTCTGTCTTTAATGACGTAGTCAGGTGGGCCGGCTCAGAGTCACCATCATGGCTGTGGTTGTCATCGGAAAACTACAGTTCCCAGAATGCCCCTCTCATGGGAAAACTGGGTCGGGATCTCTTTCACGGCACCATGTATCCCTTCCTGGGTCCTGGCTGTAAGTAAGAACGTGGTGCGAGTGCTCTGGCAAAGCACAGTGGCTGGAACAAACACAACACCTGAGCCCCCTAGACGCCTCAACCGTACAGTCCTCATTCAGCCAGGCCTGAGATTGCGGAATCAGTGTTCCGGAATTCCTCCATGTAGTCATGGACTGCTGTCTGCAGCGGCGCTGTCTCTGGAAGGGGATACGGTGGGTATTGAGCGATCCAATACCTTGGATGTAGCGAAGTTGCCGAAGCTTGTCCTTGTAGCTCAAACCACTTGGTGGGGCGGGTACCCTCCTGGCGTGCTCCGGACACTGCACGCTGTATATGACGAAAATTCTTCAACTGCAAGAAGAAAGGAGGAACCAAACGGGGAATTCAGGTGAAGCATTTATTTACAACAGCAAAGGCATGACGCGTTTCGACGTGAATGTCTTCCTCAGATGCCCGCTAACACCATGCTTACACGCCTGCCACTCGTAAATACTCCATCCGTTCTGTCTTTAATGACGTAGTCAGGTGGGCCGGCTCAGAGTCACCATCATGGCTGTGGTTGTCATCGGAAAACCACAGTTCCCAGAATGCCCCTCTCACGGGAAAACTGGGTCGGGATCTCTTTCACGGCACCATGTATCCCTTCCTGGGTCCTGGCTGTAAGTAAGAACGTGGTGCGAGTGCTCTGGCAAAGCACAGTGGCTGGAACAAACACAACACCTGAGCCCCCTAGACGCCTCAACCGTACAGTCCTCATTCAGCCAGGCCTGAGATTGCGGAATCAGTGTTCCGGAATTCCTCCATGTAGTCATGGACTGCTGTCTGCAGCGGCGCTGTCTCTGGAAGGGGATACGGTGGGTATTGAGCGATCCAATACCTTGGATGTAGCGAAGTTGCCAAAGCTTGTCCTTGTAGCTCAAACCACTTGGTGGGGCGGGTACCCTCCTGGCGTGCTCCGGACACTGCACGCTGTATATGACGGAAATTCTTCAACTGCAAGAAGAAAGGAGGAACCAAACGGGGAATTCAGGTGAAGCATTTATTTACAACAGCAAAGGCATGACGCGTTTCGACGTGAATGTCTTCCTCAGATGCCCGCTAACACCATGCTTACACGCCTGCCACTCGTAAATACTCCATCCGTTCTGTCTTTAATGACGTAGTCAGGTGGGCCGGCTCAGAGTCACCATCATGGCTGTGGTTGTCATCGGAAAACCACAGTTCCCAGAATGCCCCTCTCACGGGAAAACTGGGTCGGGATCTCTTTCACGGCACCATGTATCCCTTCCTGGGTCCTGGCTGTAAGTAAGAACGTGGTGCGAGTGCTCTGGCAAAGCACAGTGGCTGGAACAAACACAACACCTGAGCCCCCTAGACGCCTCAACCGTACAGTCCTCATTCAGCCAGGCCTGAGATTGCGGAATCAGTGTTCCGGAATTCCTCCATGTAGTCATGGACTGCTGTCTGCAGCGGCGCTGTCTCTGGAAGGGGATACGGTGGGTATTGAGCGATCCAATACCTTGGATGTAGTGAAGTTGCCGAAGCTTGTCCTTGTAGCTCAAACCACTTGGTGGGGCGGGTATATACTGACAACCATTTCCGGCTGTTCCCAGTCTCTGTTCACGGCGAGCCTGTGCGGGTGCCGGCCACCCTCGATGTCTACACAACCTTTTCCTCCAATTCGAAGAAATTCACAGGCTACTCATGATGCTTGAGAAGTTTTATTCACACAAATTCAGCAGCTCCCTACCGACGCGTTTCACCAATAAGGCTTGGTCACGGTACATGTGATCATTTACAAAGCGCTATTTACATCTTCCAAATCATTAACATGAAAAGAGGACTATTACTCAATCATTCCGGACTCCTAAGTAGTCTCCATCTTGGAATGGTCAAAATTCAAACATATGGTTATAGCCACATTACGCATTCAATTTATAGTATTATATTGGCTCGTGATTTCAGTCCTTATCATGACTGAAACTAACTTGATATCGCCCTAGTGGGCAATCATATTCAATTGATTTGCAAAATACAAACAAATTATACAAAAACATTTTTAAAGTAAATCTCGCCCCAGTGGGCATCTTAGAGCTGCAATAGTTACTATTCACTTTCAGTCCAGAATTTCATAAATCTTGCCCCAGTGGGCTGTTTGCTCGTGGCTTTCTTTGTTCCAAAAAAAAGTTGTTATATTAGTCCTCCAGATCTTATTACATGTTCCTGTATGAGAGAAAAATTATATTTTTAAAATCCAATATACCTAACATATTTACACATTAAAAATAGAAAGAGATGTCAAAACCGGTTACATTTCAGAATTCAACCTATGTGGACTGCCATTTCTTCACTGCTGTTCATCCCAATTGGATGTAAGGTCTCAAAATCAATGATGAACTTTGATTCTAGGATTCTCAACTGTCGCAGTCTATCCCCCCCTCTTACATTCTCCTTGACTGCATCTAGTACCAAGAATCTTAACAAATTATCATTCTGGTTGTGGTGTGTCTTGAAATGACGAGCTACAGGATATTGCTCATTATTATTTCTGATAGCTCGTTTATGCTCTAATATCCTGATTTTTGCCCTGTGTTTGGTGCTTCCGATGTAAAATTTCCCACAGGGACATATCAAACAGTACACACAATATTCAGTATTGCAGTCAAAGTTACCCATGATGGAAAATTGCCTGGAACTATTGGGTATTTGCACTTTTTTGCAGTTAGTGCTTCCTTTACAAGCCTTGCACTTCATACAACATTCAAAACCGACTTTACTCTTGGTTTCTTTTCCTTTTTTCGATGAGACCATGTTTCTACTTAGATTATCTTTTAAAGATTTCCCTTTCCGGAAAGTAATCTGTGGATATTCCGTTATGTGTTTACTCAAAAACTTATCTGAGGTTAGAATTGGCCAGTTTTTTGTCAGTATTTTTCTCACCATGTGTGCTTGCCCTGAGTAGGTGGTGACAAATCTTACTGTCCCTTCCTCTTTACTCACTTTTCTTTGCTTGGGTACCAATAAGTCAGTTCTTACTACTTTATCTACCTTAGCAACAGCTTGGTTGATAGTTTTTGCGGAGTGTCCTCTTTCTGCGGAGTATCCTCTTTCTTTAAACCTGTCAATCATCACTTTTTTCTCTCTTTCAAAATCGATGGTGTCACTATTGTTTCGTTTCGCTCTCAGTAATTGATGAGGACTGAAATCACGAGCCAATATAATACTATAAATTGAATGCGGAATGTGGCTATAACCATATGTTTGAATTTTGACCATTCCAAGATGGAGACTACTTAGGAGTCCGGAATGATTGAGTAATAGTCCTCTTTTAATGTTAATGATTTGGAAGATGTAAATAGCGCTTTGTAAATGATCACATGTACCGTGACCAAGCCTTATTGGTGAAACGCGTCGGTAGGGAGCTGCTGAATTCGTGTGAATAAAACTTCTCAAGCATCATGAGTAGCCTGTGAATTTCTTCGAATTGGAGGAAAAGGTTGTGTAGATATATATATATATATATATTTATATATATATATGAAGAAAGGATCCCAACCTGTCAATGGACGACAGGCTACGGCAGGGTGCAGACCTCAAGACGCCACATCAAACGGTCAGCAAGGCTCAAGAATGTATCAACTCCAGTGAGTATGCAGGAAAACGTTTTTATTTTAAATGACGCGTTTCACTCCACAAGGGAGCTTGTTCACATAGGGACACTCAGAAAAAGTGTAGGTATATATTCAAAACATAGGGAGGGGCTTATTTCAGGGAACACGCCCAAAAGTAAAAATAGAAATAGCGCACATAAGAATATTTAAAGTGATACACGCATGACAAGAAGGCAGTTACAAAATGAACACTTAGTAACAGTAGAACATGTGGAAAAAATACAATAATTAGACACATGGTAGTAGATATAACAATGAAGTGACTGGCAAAATATGCTCAGACACAGACTAAACGGATCGCAACCTCTAATAAAGGTACCACATTGGGCAACAGACAAATATACTGACAAAGTGCCAAATATTAATAGAGTGCCAAACAAATAGGACCCAAAGGAGCAAAGGATTGGCCAATAATATAAAATTAACCAATAGTGTCAGCAAAGTCAAATTTTAAGAAGAGTACCACATGCTTTGTCTGTATATATATATATATATATATTACCTACTGGCGGTCGCCAGTAGGTATATATAGTTAGGATTTTTTCTCTATGGGTTTTTTGAAAATTCTATGTCTAATAACTTTGGCGTTTGTGGACGGAATTGGCTGAAATTTTCAGGAAAATGGCACATTTTGTTTCTGAGCAGCCCTTGAAAATTTGGGGGGGGTTCGTCCAGTGGGGGCCGAGAAAAAAGGGGGGTCCCAAAACGTGTTTTTAACATTGAGTTTTCCATAGGGCGGTTGGCCTCACTTTTAGCCCGAACGGCTGAATGGATTTGCACGAAACTTGGCAAAATTGTAGGGACTGGTAGCCCGATGTGCCTTTTGTAGGTCTCAATATATGTGCTCCAGTGGATTTTGAGAAATTAACGTTTAAAAAAAGATATATATCTGTAAGCGCGGACTGGGCAGCGCACTGGTTCGCGGACTTTTCGCGCAACGGAGCTTTGTGAAGCGAAGCTGATTGGTTCTCCGGCGTCTGTCAACATTCCAAACAGTCCGTAGCGGCCGCCATCTTGTCTCTCGGTAGGATCGAGAGACAAGAGGAGGTCAAAACAAAGGGGGAAATAACTATAAGGGGGCATAGTAGATCCTCGCTGACCCCCTAGGTTTGATGTGGAGGTTTTAAAAGGGCCCCGCGGGGCAAAAAAAAAAAATAATAATAATAATTGAACGGCTGAATGGATTTGCACGAAACTTGGCAAAATATTAGGGACTGGTAGCCCGATGTGCCTTTGCTAGGTCTCAATATATGTGCTCCAGTGGATTTTGAGAAATTAACGTTCAAAAAAAGATATATATCTGTAACAGCGCTCCGCTTCGCGTAACAGAGGTTTGCGAAGCTGATTGGTCATTCTGTCACTGGGCTATAGTTGGGCTACATCTGGCTGATATTTGGGCTACATTTGTTTTTTTGTGTGTCTGGCGGCCATCTTTGGGCTACATTGGGCTTCATTGGGCTACATTCGGCTAATTAGCAAATAGCTCATCGCAAACTAGGAATGGTAAAGAATCGCTATTTATTCCTTAAAGTTCGCTATTTAGGAAATGCAAAAAACTTTGATGATACATATGGCGGTTCATCTCTAACAAGATAAGAAGCATAGGGATACATTTATGATGACTGGCGCATCACCAGGGATGTGTTAGTCATTCTGTGCCTCTGTTCCGTCACCTATGGTGTGCTGCATTTACAATGCGGCGCATCATGGGGCAAAAACAGCACAGATGCGTGATGTATCTGTGCCGTAAAGGTGGCGCATTGCTGGAGTTGTATCGCAAGTGTGATGAAGCTCCAGCAAGGGTCGGGGGTGCCCCTGTCGCAGGGTTTCTGTTCTCACACAGAACTGTGGACAGAGGATTGGAACCTCGGCGAATTAGGGTGTCCCAAAACTCACGTTAGTAATCAAAAACTCCTTAGCAAGCTAGGTACAGTGTCACATTGGATATAACAAACTCTCAATGTTTAGACAATCCAGAATATGAACTTATAGTACCTCAGGATACGTGGAACTCATGAACAGTCGGTCGTTATAGATTTCTTAGAAACCAGAACATGGAGTTAAGAAGAACAGATGTGTATTTGAAATGTTTATTTACTAATGCCGTCTTCTCAGGCGTAGTACCTTAGATAATAAAAGTACACATATTATCAGTAGCAAAATTACCAGCATAGTTACTAGTACATAAAAAGTGAATGGTGATAGTATGTTAACATGCTGTAAATGAATAAGAGTTAGCAACACTTATAAGCAGCCGCGGGCCGTGGAGGGAGTTACGTTGAGGCAGGGAGGCGGGGAGGGGGAGAAGCAGGGTGGAGAATACAAGTACACATATTATCAGTAGCAAAATTACCAGCATAGTTACTAGTACATAAAAAGCGAATGGTGACAGTATGTTAACATGCTGTAAATGAATAAGAGTTAGCAACACTTATAAGCAGCCGCGGGCCGTGGAGGGAGTTACGGTGGGGCAGGGAGGCGGGGAGGGGGAGGGGCAAGGTAGAGAGGGCTCCACCCTGCTTCTCCCCCTCCCCGCCTCCCTGCTTCACCGTAACTCCCTCCACGGCCCGCGGCTGCTTATATCTCACCCTCCCTAATACACATATTATATTATTTGCTAAGAAGGTCTCTTTGTGTTGGTTTAGGGCGTGCCCATACTTTAGTGTCTTAGATTTGAAGGAATCACATCAGCATACACCAGCTCTCTCTTCATGTGAACCGCATCAACTGTTGTGTATGTGTGTTCGGCAAAGCAATATAAAACCCGCCTCATGCCCAGAATTGGCAGAAGTTGAACTTATGTTATGAGTATGAAGTCGTGGAGATCAGACCTCATAACAATTCTGTATCGTGTTGTTCTTGAAACTTTAGCACTCGCTGTACAGATATAGTTTAACAAGTAAAGCAGATAGTAGACCAATAACATATTATTCTCATGTAAACCACGATGAACTACTAGGTGGAAAGCTAAAGCAACAACTAAGTGTCGTGTGCAGAAGTTGCAAAAAAGGAAAAATGGCGTTTAAACCGGTAATGAGCCCATGCTAACTTAACACGGTGTAAAGATATCCAGGACCTAGATGACACCTCCTCATGATCCGGAAACGAACTGAATAAGATAATAGAAGTGCCATCTCATGAGAGCAGATTGCAAGTTTATATGTGGACGGTCCGCAAGGTAAAGCATTAAAAACTAGGAAAATTTAATGCTAAAGAAAAATAAAACAGCCAAGTACTTTATCGAGTCTTAAGCCAATAGGCAAGGTAAATAATAAAAACTTGACAAATAAGTCAATGAATTGTCAATGAAATGCTAGTACTCAGCATATCAAACATGAAAAAGGTCTATGACATAACTGTGTATGCAAAATAAGCTGCAACAGCCTCCAATAGGAAGTCACCGTCTTCATCCGAAAACAGTTCAGCCATCCAATTTAAAAGCGGAAAAGAACATACGTGCTCTCCCAGCACCGGATCCTCTATCACCATCAGAGGACAGCTCGGTGGGTTTTCAAGAAAGCTCTGTTCCAAGAAAGACTGTGCTGCCGCCAGTAAATTCCAGGGACCAAGTAGTCCATGCATCAATGCCACAGCCATAATCCTTTCGCCAGGACAAACCAACTCGTGAGTAATGATAGGAGTCATCAGCTGATTAAAGTCGACGTCAGGAGAAACCGGTCCGCAGAGACACAAATCAATGGCCCAATCGAAATCACAGGTCAGGCAGTGAAATACAGGCTGGACACAGGTGAAGTAGGAGAACCGAAAAGATAATCCATATGCCGTGCTTAATATCGCCAACGGCATTGTGCCATAATATTCTAGCATGCGATTGCGGAACAGTGTCAGCAGCTGCAGGGTCGGAGGTTGCATAGGAGGGACATCCATATTTAAAAATGTAAAAAAGCACAAGAGCGTCCGCTGGTAATGCAAGTAAAAATGCCAATCCACGAACCAGAGTGCAGAAAATACAATGAAAGGAAGAAGGGATGACTCCAAAGATTTTCTCAAATGAAGTCACGAGACCACTGGTAACAACTTTAAAAAAGTGCACCAGGGACTTTGTGGAGGATGCGTTAAAGATAGTCGGAAACATGTTGCTGAAATTGAAAGGCAAATGTTAATTGAAAAAGGTTTTGCACCTCTGTATGGGTGTTCGCTATGTGAAGTACGAAAGTTTCACGGGCCGAACTCAAGGCCACCTCTCTCTGAGACAAAAGAGCTCTTATTCTTGCCATGCCGTTGAAACGTGTCTCAAGGTTGGTATTTGTGGCCAGATTGAAAACTCCCTATGTTCATGTGTGGGAGGAAATAGAACATTTCTGCAGCAAATAACCCGTTCACTTACTGTTACGATAAAAGGAATACTTTTAATTAACTCAGAACAATCTTAATTATTGAGCATCAAATAACTACCATTTTCCAACAACTTGAACGTGGGGATGATAGCAGGAACTGGCGTGCCTTGCAACACGCAAGCCATATTTGGTCGGTGTTTGTTGCATGAACCGTGTAAATGTATGTGCCTACACATTAGTGAATGATCTGGCGTCTCAGTGCATTCCTCTCCATTCAGATAAACTTCTTGATCATCTTTGAAACATCTGTATGTGTATGGAAGCGACCAGACCTCATGAAGAAAAGCACTACCTAAAGGTTCATAACGACCTATTGGTATATATTTCATACAATTTGAAAACTTATATAAAGCAAAAGGCAGCGTTATTAAACCGTGGATAAGGCATGTTGCCAAAAAACCCGCAATCCTCTGCTGATGATGTCACTGAGCATGTCATGAATGATGTAATATGTGACATCATCAGCAGTGGATTACGGGTAATGGTATCTCTAGTTTACTCCCTTATAGCTGTCTTTCTTTTAACATAAGTGTCTGTTTCCTTCCCTTATACTTACTGTTTTTGGGTCGCTTCCGGTTCGCGTACCCGCGAGCGAACTGGGAAGCGAACTAAGAGAAATAGAGGTTGGCACAGTTCCAAATATTGTACCAATTTTTTAATAACGGGGAGGTAGTTCTGAAAAGAACTTTTTTTTTTATTTTTCTGAACATTTTTTTACTGTTTTTGAATTTTTCGGAACAGTTTTATATTTTTTTGGGTTTTTCTTGGAGGGGGCAATGAAAACGATTCATTGTAAAGGGCTCAACAGGAGCAACAAAACAAAAAAAAGAAGTATTTATTATTTTGGGCGTTTCGGACAAACTTGCATATGATAGTCAATAGCTCTGTTGATCAGAGTGATGCTTTTTTCTCCGTAGGAAATGAATCCATCGCAAAATGCGCAGATGTGTTTTACATCACCAAATCTCATTTGTATATTTGGCACCATCTCCCTGCCCTCTGGTCCCGTTACTTCCGGTACAACAGATCTTCTGGCCATAATAGGGAGATTATCTAGGTCGTTCCGAAACTGTGCAGCACTGTAGTTGTTAGGATGCCACCTAGTCATATGGCGATGCATTGTGTAGTTTCCGAAACTGTATTTTTTGTCGGTCCCTCTGGACAGTCTATCTTGACATATAAGGCAAGTTACGTATCTTGCATTTACTTTTTTCTGACCTTTGGGAATTTTAAAAAATTGCCAAATGAAGTTTTCTTTCCGGTGAGACGTCCTGGGCTGCTCAGGCAAAAACTGCCTCTCTTCGTGCTCGTCCTCCTGTTCCTCTTCTTCTTCTTCTTGTTGAATTACAACTTGAGCAGGTGGTCCACTCTTCCTTGGATGTGGTGGAGGTGGTGGGGAAGCACCAGCTGAAGCTACTAAAGAAGTCATTGCTCAGTGATCACAAAGGGTCTTTCTCTCACAATGATGAAAGTCAGAGTGAGGAAAGAAGGAGGGATTTTCATCATTTGGGAAAAACAAGAGTTCTCAACCAATCAAAAGTGTTCATTTTAGATTATATGACCTAGTCTTACATCATTAGGAAACCAAAAGTGAAATGAACCAATGAAAAGTGTTATTACCAAGTCACATGACTTGCTGTGTTTACGTTAAGCGCTTTGCAGGGCCTCCCGGTTTGCTTCTAGAAACCTGCGCTTTGCGACTCGCTTCGCGTACCAGTTCGCTAACGTAGCACGTCATATGACGTATCACGCGACAACGTGAAACGTCATGCGGACGGGAGGCGTCACGATGTTGTTTTCTAACGCGGCACTTGCGGTAAAGAAACGTTTACCGGCTCGCGGTCTATTTCGCGGCATCAAGGTCAGCTAACGGGAAGCTTCCCGATTCGCGAAGCGGGAACGAAGAAAAAAAAATATTTAAAAAAAAAATTATTCATAAACATATAAAATATATTTTTGGATTTAAAGAAGAATACATTTTACAGCTACAGATATTAGCTGTTAAAAAACCAATGAAATTCACAGAAAAAACCATAGGTTATAGACCATATATAGTTAGGAATTAGCATTTACAAAACCTTGAAAATTCACTGAAAAAACCATAGGTTATAGACCATATATAGTTAGGAATTAGCATTTAAAAAACCTTATTTTACTCACACAAAACCATTGAAATTCCATATATAGTTAGTTGCACTAACTATATATCGCGCACCCGCAATCCACTGCTGATGATGTCACATATTACATCATTCATGACATGGTCAGTGACATCACTGATTACATCACTGATGACATCTCAAATGACATCACTGATGACATCACTGATGACAACATCCAGTGACTATGTTTCTGTAAAGTTAAAATATGTCTTACATATTGAAGAATGAGTGGATGTATAAGTGTCTGAATGAAGGTTTTTGTAGGTGCGTGATTGACTGTATGAGTGAGTGATTAAATGCGTCTTACTGAATGCACGGGTTAGTGACTAAACTGTCTGAAAGTGTGCATCAGTATGTCTGTTGTTGTGCAAGCTGCTGCATGTGTTGATCAGTAGCTATATAAGTAGCTATATGGGTTATTGATTGGTTGCACAAGTATTTGTATGGGAGACTGAGTGTGTGTATGGCTGGCTGGGAGGTGTGTGACTCTGTGCAGATCAATGTGTACTTGTATCAGTGATTCTATAAGAGAGTAACTATGTGTTAGTATATGTTTCAAAAATGTAAGGTGTTCTGTGTTTAACTGTATAGATGAGAAAATGGAAGTGTGATTGATTCTTTTCAGGACTGACTAGGTGTGTGAGTAACTCCATGGATGAGTGGCAGAGTGTGAGTGTCTGTATAGGTGTATGAGTGCATATGATAGTGTTGTAAAGATGAGTGATTGTATGTATGAATGATTGTATGAGTGAATGTGTGTGTAGACATAGGAATCAGTGAGTGCGTATGTAGTAACTAGTATTGGTGTGTCAATGGTTTCAAAAATGATACTCTCTATTTAACACTGGGTGTAACGGAGGTTATATTACAGTGTGAGGAGATGCATTGTATTATGACATGAATGATATCATCAGTGATGTGATCATTGATGTCAAGTGAGATGTCATCAGTGATGTCATTTGAGATGTCATCAGTGATGTCATCAGTGATGTCATTTGAGATGTCATCAGTGATGTAATCAGTGATGTCACTGACCATGTCATGAATGATGTAATATGTGACATCATCAGCAGTGGATTGCGGGTGCGCGATATATAGTTAGTGCAACTAACTATATATGGAATTTCAATGGTTTTGTGTGAGTAAAATAAGGTTTTTTAAATGCTAATTCCTAACTATATATGGTCTATAACCTATGGTTTTTTCAGTGAATTTTCAAGGTTTTGTAAATGCTAATTCCTAACTATATATGGTCTATAACCTATGGTTTTTTCTGTGAATATATATATATATATATATATATATATATATATATATGTCCTAATTGTTTGATGGTGAATAAAATGGAGGCAGATTATTTTTCCATTGCTTTCCGTTTTTTAGAAACATAGCTAATAATGAAGTCACAAGAGGCAGCATTAAAGGCATCCCAGACAAAATGAAATGAAGTATCCCCAGTATTGTTGAAAGCAAAAACAAATATGAACAAAGGATTCATAAGAAGAATGGAATACCTTATCAGATAATAGGTTATTATTAAAGTGCGAACGAGGTTTGGAACAATGATCCTCAAGAATATCCAGATCAGTACTTACAGGGACGTGATCCGAGATCAAAATGGAACCGCTCTCTAAATGAACTAGGTATTGGGTTGAACTTTTACTAAGGAAGATTTAGTCAATTCTAGTTTGGGAATTGTAAGCGGCCGAGTAAATGGAGAATTCTTGAAGAGTAGGTTTAAATAGTCTCCAGGAATCTGATTAAGCATTATGTTAAATGTGTGCTTAAAAGCTTTGTGGGCTTTATGAGAGAGGAACTTAGAAGCAGAGGGTTTATCAAGGAATGGTTCCAGGATTTCATTGCAATCTCCTTCCAAAATGAAGTTTGCAGGAGAATGTTGTGTAATCTGTTGAGAAATATTTCTAAAAAAAATTGGGTCAGGGTGTGTAGAGCCATAAGCATTCAAAATAGTGAAAGTACATTATCATTTGTTATTTGAACCACTACCGACCTACCCTCCTTTTTATTCTTCTGAGAAACAAGCAACATTTTCAAACATTTATGTCACATAATTGCCACACCATTTTTGAGAAGAACAGAAAAGGGAAAATAAAGCTTCCCTACCCATTGTTTCTTGAGCGTGGTAATTTCTGCATCTGTGAGATGGGTATCTTTAGATAATGCTAAGTGTCATTTTCATCTGGAGAGGTGAGACAAGACCCATTGTCACCTTATAGGATTTTTTAAACCTTTGACATTCCATGTTGATATTTTGAGCAGCATTTTAAAGTGAAGAGGTAACAACAAAATGATACATAAACAACTTAATTGAAAGCATAATGACTATCCACTAGAGGAACAGAAAAGGATGGAGAAGAGAACATGTTGGAAATGACCCTTTTTGCAGGGTTATCCCCAAACTTTTTGCTTCTTCCTCCCTTGTTTTTCCTGACCTGTGGTTGTTGGCAATAGGACTCTGGTCACTTTACCACTGCTGATCAGTGCTAAAGTGCATATGCTCTCTGGGTAAATTGTTATTGTAATTGGTTATCCGTGATTGGCATATTTGCATCACCAGGAGGTCCCTAGTAAAGTGCACTGAGTGTGCCAGGGCAGGTGATTCAAATGCTACTAGTGGGCCTGCAGCACTGATTGTGCCACTCACATAAGTAGCCCTAAAATGGTGTCTCAGGCCTGCCACCACAGTACCTGTGTGCAGTCTGTGAACAGCCATGTCAACCTGGCCAGTGTCCCCACTGACAAGGCCTAACCCTTCCCTTTCTGTACACATTGGTCACCCTTATGTAAGGCCCAAGGTACCCCCTTGGGCATGGTGCAGTGTATGTGAAAGATAGAGCATGTACTAGTGCAGGTGACATGCTCTGGTAGTACATTACAGCCATTTTCATTTGTCACTATTGTAAGGCTATCTTGCCCATAGGCTATCATGGGGAATGCTGTCTACAGTTGTGACCTGCATATCTTCCCATAGGAGCAAGATAGGACATAAAAGTATGGTATCCCTGAACACAGAATTCAATAACACATCTTTTAGGAAAGGTGGTTTTTAAATCCTGTGTTTGAGAACAACACTTTTTAGAAAGTGGCTGTTCTCTTGTCTGACCTTTCTGTGTGCTTTGGCTTTGTGAATTGACTGTCTGGTTTGTGAGTGACAGGGCTAGAGGATTCCTGGAGACAGAATGAGTCCGCCCAGTGATGAATAAAGAGATCTGCATCTAGATGGGAGGACGGAGTTGTACCTGGGACCTGAATAGGACTGTGCCTGCCCCCCACAGTGCTGGCTCCACCCCCTGTTGTGCCGCTGATGTACCTGCCCTGCACTGTGAAAGGAGAGAAGGAATCATGTCAACAAAGTGCTCCAGGGCTGTGCTTTCCCTCCACAATGCTGGCTCTACCTCCTGCTGGGTGGCTGACGACCCTGCCGCTCTCTCTGAAAGGAAAGGAGAAGCCAGGAAAACAATATGCTCAAGGAACACCCAGAACTGGTTCAGATAGGGCTCAGAGCCCTCCTGCATAAAGGGAACAAAGACGTTTTGGGGTATAAGTACAGGACCCCAGTCTACAGAAAATTAGATCATCCTGGAATCAAGAAGGAAGGAACCTCTGCCAAGGAGAAAGCTGGAAGACTGAAGAAGGAAGACTGTCCTGCTGTTGCTTTGCTGGACTGACCTGCAGTTGCTTTGCTGACAAGGAGAGGGGAAGGACTTTGCTTTGTGCTGTGTCCCCTTGCTTGAAGAAATCTGCAAGGGCCTGAAGAAGAGCTGGCTCCCTGTTAAGAAGTCCCAGGAACAAAAGGACTTCACCCCCAGCTTCCCCGAACTCTGCTGAGAGAGTTATGTCCTTCCTAGAGTGCTTAGGCCACTTGTGGTGCCTCTGGAAGTTGTACCTGTTTTGGGAAGTTGCATACCAAGATTTTAAAGACTTTCTGCAAGTTTTAACGCATCGCTCGCTTGCGGAGTCCATCCCTGTCAGTGCAAGGAAATTCCTGCCGATAGGAAGGCCGAGATCGTCGCAGAGCCTGTTGCCGCTGCCAGAGTCATCGCATCCTTCGTTTGCGGGACGCACCATTCCGGTGCAGGAAGATTACCACCACTGCGAGTATCGTCGCAGAGCCTGTCCTCACTGGGTGAGATCGTCGCACCGCTTGCTTGCGGACCGCATCACGTTGCTGCGAGAGTCGTCGCTGAGCCATCGCAACGAGGGGCCGCAAGAGGAGAAGATCGACGCTGAGCCATGCATCGACGCCGCACCGGAGATCGTCACCTCCCAGAAGATCGTCGCATCGTACCTTTTGCGAGCCGCTTACACCGAAACCTGCGCATCGGAATCCACGCAAGGTATTGCATCCGTCCCCATACAGACCGGAGTCAATGCAACACACCCGCTACGTCCAGCGGGGTTGTCGCATCGCCTCCCCAGGGTCTCAGGAGTGACGCAACACTTGCTTTTCAATGCCGCAGCTTTCACTTGGAACTTTTGTCGCATCTAAAGGTACTGTTGGCTAAAACGTGGCGCAACTGTGGATTATTTTAACAAACCTTAAGAACTCTTTTGAAACCATATTCTAACTGTGTATGTTGGATTTTTGTCGTTTTGGTCTTGTGTAGTTTAGATTAAAATACCTTTATTTTTCTAAACTGTTGTGGAGTCAGTTTGTGGTGTTTTCACTGTGTTACCTTGAGTGTTGGTACAAATACTTTGCACATTGCCTTTGATAAGCCTGACTGCTCGTGCCAAACTACCAAGGGGTGAGCAGGGGTTATCTGAAGAGTGTTTCCTCCTTACCCTGACTAGAAGCAAGGGTCCCTATTTGGACAATGGTACCTACCTCTGGCAACTAGAGACCCCCAGTTCTAACAGAATAAAAAAAATGGAAACAAGAAAAAAAAATCGGAAAGAAAGCCCTAAAGAAAGAGAGAACCAAGAAAGCAACACAGGAAGTACAATATACCTCCTTTGTAGAAATGACGGTAATGAGAAAAGTAGTAATCCTGGGGGATGTGGAGAGAACGCGGTGCCTAAAGAAGTTGGAACCAGGCTCGGCCCGGTGACTTAAAAAGGAATATAATGAGCTTAGAAAAGACTATAGAATACCACTGAAGAGAGGCACAAAGGTGCAAACAATACAAAAACATTTGATATATAACAAAAGGACAAATGATACAATATAGGAACATAGGACTTACCATGAAGTACAAATGGGGAGGGAGTCTATAGGAGCAGTACATACCGAATAAAAGGCAATGAAAAAAAAAAACGAATGAATACTCCATACATAGGGAGAAAACTGAAGCTTAAATGAGTAATTACTTGAAGTAAATATAGTACCTGAAAGAAAAAAGCAATAAGTTAAGCTTAATAACAATATGTCAGAACAGCAGTCATGTTTTGGCCGTAGCGCCAATCCCCATATCCTCAGAGGGGTGTTGGCGAAGAAACGTCTGAAGTTGAGATGGATCTTGCAAAGAGTAACAGTTCTCCTTTTAAGTGATTTTAAAAGTACAATGATGGACTAAACTATTTCCATTTTTCATGGACTTCAGTTGTCAATTAAATTTGAGGAAGTGTTTTCATCTGGCAGCCGTTGCATTCAAAGCATCCTGCAAGAACTATACTTTGTGGTCAGATCATTGCAAGAGGTCAGCTTGATTTGCAGCAGAAAGACTATTACTGCAAAAAGAGAATAATTGAGCCCCTTGTTGAGAATTAGAAGCAAAAGGTTTAGGACCCAACGGATGATCTCTTTGAATGTTTAGCAAGTGTCTGTCCTGTAAACGAACTATGCAAGGAAGTGCATTTTGCAAGAAGGATATCATATTAGAGCCCTCTGAGTGCCTTTGGATGCCATCAAGATGCAGATTATTCCTTTACCATTGGCGGCACGCACAGGCAACAAGCACTTAATTTACACCGAGTTGTCAATGCTGCGAGTGCAAAGTAAGTGCTTTTATTTATTTATTTCCTTACTCTCCAATGTGACATATGTCACACTCCACTACCCCACACCCAGCCCCACCCCACCTCACCAGCCCACAGCGTTTCCTGTGCGAGCCGCCACTGTCCTTTAGTTTCTGCTTCCCAAATCCTCTGTGGCTCTCTTGAGTTGCTCAATTTCCTTTGTCAGCTGAGAAACATCTGGAATAGAGTTTTATACTTCAATGATACGCTGCTCTACATCTACATCTGAAGGACGTTGATCATGCCTGGACCATTTCTCCTCAATGCATATAACGGAAGCGTTTGTTTCAACCGGACACAACAGAAGGAAAGGAACCACCAAGGAAATAAGCCTGAAGCACTGCAAGAGCTTAGGAGACCTGCATTAAACCATCAGTAAATTAGTTACTGGGGGTGAAGGAGAACTCAGACACTGTATTAATAGTGAGGAGGTAAGAGACTGTAATTCATATTCATTAATAAAAGACTGCAACATAAGTAATGCTGCCACATTAAGGTGAAGAAGAATGTCTGCATGTAATAAGGCTCTTACTGTGCTTGAAACATTGCCAAAACAGTGCCCAGGACTCAAAGGGATGCATTCTGCACGCTCTGTAGTGAAGTGTTGAAATCTCCCCAGGAGTCAGAAATGGAGGCTGTCCCGATGCACGCCGCACAGCGTGAGGCAGAAAAACAGTTCTACCTATGCAAAAATCGGCAAAAATATCTTGATATTAAGGCGCCCACCTTTCAACCACATAATCCAGTGGTCTAAGATCGATAATGCATGCAAAACTTAATTTCTGCAAGAAAGAAACCAAAGCCACTCGGGACGATCAAACCCCGGCGGCCATATTGGTTACACTCGTGACACACTCTAATTTAAATTTGAGGTGGTAATATGAAAGAGAGACGATGGATGGTCTGAGGAACAGATGTGGAAATGGCATGCTAGACTTAGGTAAGGATTTCTCTTGTTAAAAAACTTAGGGCCTAAAATTACTACAGCGTTCCGATGGACCGCCTTAGCAATGGTGGCAGTGTGGGTTCCACTGCACCAATGGTCTGGCTGCTCTATTACAAGTTGGGAAGTCAGACCACAATGGGACCACCACAACCACAGAGAGGAAACAAAGGGGGCCCTACAAGACCCCATGTTGCCTCAAGGCAACGGTGTGCATATAGGGAGGCACGTGTTGTGCCCCCCTGTGTGCAGCCACCCCCTTTCCTGCACTGCATGGACCTCACAGCTCTTGGTGTGCAGGAACAGGCTTTGGCATTCCCATTGTAGTGCCTTATTAATAGGCACCACCGTGGGAATGCCAAAGGATCGCTCGCCAGACCTCGAGATTACTCGTGATCTGCTGGGTGGTTGGCTGTCGAGTTCGACAGTCCTGGAGCAGGGCACTGATGTGGCAGCCCACTCCAGAACCGCCAAACTCATAATCAGGCCCTTAGCCCTTTAAACATATATTATGCTACAAATGTTAGTATTTTACTTTATCGCCATGAAGGAATAAAATCTGTACTCCATGATCTAAATCAGTCCCTAAGAACTCATACTTCCACTTATTTGTTTTTGAAACAGCTGGTTTTATATCCGCAATCAATTTGTCAATGTTAATTTACTTTATTTTGCTCCATAAAGAAATAATTACTCTTCCAAAAGCACAAAGACCAGGAGTGCCTTAGATTTGTCATAAATATAGATTGTTATAATGTTAGTTGTTTTTCAAACTCTGTGCACAGAGCATTTGCACTTTTTTCGATGCGTCAGTTGTCTTGCCCAAGTTCTTAAGTGCACTTTACAAGATACCTTTTGCTGCTAGCTAATTGTTGGTAAAGAGTGTTCCATAGAGGATGCTCAGAGCATTAGCACTTTATTGCGCACCTTATAAAAACGTTTTGCTGCTAGTATTAAGGGGGAAAGCTTCTCCAAAAGAAGATGCACAGAGCACTTGCACTTTTTTCTGACTTCAGCCCTCAAGTCTAAGTTCTTAAGTTTACAACCAAACATGTGAAACTTTTCAAATGTCGTGTGTTGTTTGATATTTATTTTTAGATTATAAACTATTGTTGTATTTGAAATAAGTGTATATATGTTGAATGCCCATTTGCCTTGTAATTAAGTTGACCGCTGCAAAGTATAGTTTAGTGTATAGAAAAATTGTTCTCTTTTAACTGAATGTTTTTAGAAACAGAAGTAGCTTAAACAATCTGTATAAACTGGTAACAATCCATATACAGTAACTTTATTACCTAAAGCTCATGTCTTTTTAAAATGAAAATGAGAATCTGTCATTTTATTTGAATTCTTTGGTGTATGGAACTGTGTCTTAATTATGTATTTTATGTGGAATTCTTCGGAATTCTAAATCATAATAAATAATAATTGAATTGAATTGAATTAGTTGTTTTTCAAACTCTGTGCAGTTAAAGCGAAACACTGTTGAATCAGAGGACAGAATGCTGCCACGTTAGAAGTACTCATTGAGAAACTACAGGGGCAGTCCAACAACCCTGAACCAGGGACAGACAATCAATATACCCAATGTTGGCATACAAAAAACAAACATATCATAAACCAAACCAGTGGCTTAACAAAAAGACATTACATGTAAGAAGAAACAGCACAAATAGAAATAGTGTACCCTTCAAACAAATTATGGCCACAAAAGGCGTCGACGGCGTTTCGACCGCTGTATTAATGTACGGTCATGATCAGGACTTGAATTTGCTTGAGCGTTATACAGCTGTACGGAAATAATAATAATTACATTAATGAATGTAGGCTTCTTCAAAGTAAAAGACTTAGGACAGTACAAAGGAAAAGACTTAGAACAGTCACTAAGTGACAAGAAGGCTGAAAAATTAAAGCAAATTCAAGTCCTGATGATGACCGTACATTAATACAGCGGTCAAAACGCCGTTGACGCCTTTTGTGGCCATAATTTGTTTGAAGGGCACACTATTTCTGTTTGTGATGTCTCTTCTTACATGTAATGTCTTTTTGTTAAGCCACTGGTTTTGGTTTATGATATGTTTGTTTTTTGTATGCCAACATTCTGTCTTGAGCGTAATTGTTTTTTTTAAATGTTTCTCCTAGTATGTAATAAATTATAATGTTTTTCTGAAATTTGTACAAATTCATTTTGAATATACGATTCTATAGGCTTCTCTCTCTTTTTCTCTTTCTCTTTTTCTTTTTACTTTTTTAATTTTATATAATAAGTTGCAAAATTCCTGTGACTTCTCTACCTGAACCTTCTGTTGGGCATATCGATTGTCTGTCCCTGGTTCAGGGTTGTTGGACTGCCCCTGTAGTTTCTCAATGATTTAAGTACAGCCAGTAGGCTGTGAGGGCTTTTTTAGCCTTGATATTTGTCTTTATTAGGAATGGCAAATATTAATGCTCCTACTTACTCAGAGGAGTATATCTCGAGAATTAAAAATGGTCCCTCACTGTTGGGTTCGACAGTAATAACACCTGCTGCCAATGAAGGACAAGCACTGTTAGACGAACTAGAACAATGTCGAAAAAAACATGTACGAACAACATTACATGCTTTAATGATGACGGAATACCTAAAAAAATATGTCATCCCTATTGGATTGCAGGTCAGGAATGTTCCTGTAATATTCACTAATGATCCTAAGTTCCGAAAAAGGATTTAGTCATATCGGTGTTACATGCTCCCGCCATTGGCTGGTGCATGGCATCGATACAGCATTGAAACATAGCAAAAAAGAGCTTGAAATTATTGCTAATCTTGTGAGACAAATATCCGAGGGGAATGTGGTAGCCGATGCCAAGGCAACGCTTGACAAGGTTACGAAATCCATTGCGGAATTCGAATACATTGAACGAACAAAGAAGACCAACAAAATAACAAAAGACATAGCTAACTTTGACCAGATTCGTTTTTCATCCATATGTACAGGATGAATTTTTTGCCCAACCCAGACAGCAATACTCAGATAATTATCCTACATGGGGGCGTTTTAAAAGAAATATAGGTGTAACATTTTCTGATTCATCTGCCAGTTCTGGCAACGAGAGTGATCCAGGGACTAGTTCCAGTCCTGGTCCACCCAATCTAAACTATCCCCTTCCACCACCTCCTTTTTTAGAACAACGGGGGAATGGAGGGGGAGGGGCTGAATCAAAACCCGAACACCACAATCCAACAGCCCAATGCAACACTGGAACTTTCAATCAGGGGAGAGACAGACCCGCAGGAAGTTTTACCAGTGGGGACCCCCTCAACAATAGAACATGATTGTTCTGCTGGTGATGCTATTCCGATTTTTAATCTTTCTCAACATTTGTTGTCCTCAGCCGAGACTTCTCTTTTATCTAAGAGATTAAGCTTTGTGCCCACTGAAAAAACATGCTTGATTTTCATAAATTGCGCATTAAAGCCTTTTTCTTGGATAAGAATACAAACATGGCTGAGAGTTATTCTGTTTTTAATCCTCCTACAAATAAAGTTCCTATTGAATTGTTGGCCTTCGAGTTAATGGTCCTAAAGGAGGTTTCCGACCTAAATAAAAGTTTTGAATATATTCCATATAACATCTCTTTAACTGAACGACAGGCATTGAATAATTTGAAACTTAATCAGGATGTAATAATTAAGCCTGTCGATAAGGGGGGTGGGATAGTTGTGCAGTCCATGGCTAATTACAAGATTGAAATAAAATGCCAATTGGACAATATTGATCACTACCAACTCCTAAAGACCAACCCTCTGTCCGATATTCAAAACATGATTGTGGAAATAACTACAGCCGCGAAAGCTGCTGGCTACTTGACCGAAAAAGAATTTACATTCCTGAATGCTCGTACACCACCTACACCTGTCCTTTATACTCTTCCGAAGGTGAATAAGAATTTGCATGATCCTCCAGGCCGACCCATCGTATCTGTTTGTGGGTCGGTCCTGGAGCCATTATGTAAATATATCGGTTTATTCATAAAGGACTTTGCGTCTGCCACCCGCAGCTATGTAAGGGATAGCGGCGATATTATCTTGCAGCTTGATGACATGCAATTTTGCCCTGAAAATGAGTTGTTGGTGTGTATGGACCTTCAGTCCCTATACACCAACATTCCCCAACTTGCTGGTATTGAGGTAATCCGTAAGGTCTTGGACACGCGGGTTGCCTCGGTACCCGTACCGACTGAGTTCATTATTGATCTCTTGCGGATATCACTGACTAAGAACTATTTTGAGTTTGACGGACTTTTTATTTGCAGATCAAGGGGACCTCAATGGGGGCTTCTTATGACCCCAACTTTGCCATTTTGTTTGTTGACGAATTCGAGAGACAATTTATTTTTGACTGTGACCAAAATCCTTTCTTTGATAGCGTCCGCAATTGGCGACGCTACATAGATGACATTTTTTTCATTTGGACTGGAACCCATGACTCTTTAAACTCCTTTTTGGTTTGTCTGAACTCTTGTTCTCAGGATTTGAAATTTACATCTAACTCGAGTAATAGCCAAATAGACTTTCTGGATTTGACTATCTTTCCAAATGAAGGGAGGCTGGCAACTAGACTATTCACTAAACCCACAGCCCGTAATACCCTTTTAGAGTACTCAAGTAACCATGCCAGAGGATTGAGAGACGGCCTCCCCTTTGGCCAATTTCTCCGCATTCGGAGAAATTGTTATTTTAAAGATGATTATTTTCGAGAGGCCGAGATTTTATCACAGAAATTACGACCGCGTGGTTATCCACGTAAAATGATTAAGCGCTCGATGAAACGAGCATGGTACAACCATCATGACTTTCTGTTGACTCCTAAAGTTAAAAAGCAGATGACTCGGATTCCCTGTGTAACTACTTTTGGCACTCGTAGTAATCAGATCTCAACAATCATTAAAAGACACTGGCCCCTTGTGAAGGCTACAGGGATTACGCAAGAGCTACCGTTGTTTTCCTACAAGAGAGGTAAGAACCTCCGTGACCATTTGGTCCGGGTGGCTCTGCCACCCCTTGAAAGCCCTAGCATAACTTCAATGTGGAACTTAAATAAAATTGTGGGACACTACAAGTGCGGCGGCTGCCTTATGTGCTGTTCCAGTATGAACACCAAACAATTTGTTCATAGAAACATCCACCATGACTTGCGCAGTTTTTCTAACTGCAATACATCTAATGTTGTGTATGCAATCTGGTGTCCGTGTGAGTTGATCTACATTGGTCAAATGACCCAGAAAATTAAAACACGGCTTGGACAACACAAAAGCAGAATTCGCTGTCAGACAGAAAACGCACCATTGGTGGCACATTATCGAGAATTTAATCATGGCCCCGCTGATATGAGGTGGCAGGTCATTGAAGCAGTACAAGTTTCGGCACGAGGTGGTAGTATCTCTAACATTCTGAACAAAAGCGAATGCCGCTGGATGCTTCTTTGTGATAGCATCAATCTTGGGCTTAATTCCATGGAAGAATGCCACTCTATTATCACTAGCTGATTTTAAAATCAGCATTCTTTGTTTACACACTACTCTATAGCATGCCACTTTTTGCTGTTTACATCTGAACTCTTGAGAGTGCACTGCTTGAAATGGTCTTCATGTCTGAAGTTGCCAATACTGTGGACTGTATATAGTGTATATGATGTTATACTCTGTATATACTTCTGCACCTATGGCATTTTATGCATTATCCTATTGTTCTTACACAATTTTGGTGTAATACATAATTGTGAAATGCTTATGCCTATTAATCTCTGTACCTAGACTTGCTCAAAGGAAAATGCTTGTCTTATGCAAATCCTTGGATTCTGCTCTCCTTTTGCTATCCTGCTGGGATGATCTCACACTGTTCTGTATTCTTCATATGGATGGCATACTGGGGCTGCCCCTTCTATTACAATGTGGCCACCGTGACAATTGTGCACCTACTCCAACTTAAGATGGCGCCCACTTACATAGTTTTTACTTGAACTGGCCATTGCTAATATCATACGCCTATCCCGATTTAAGATGGCATTTCCGTTTGCACTAGATATTTCTGGTTTCGTGTCCGGATCGCTGTGTATTTTCAAGACTGGTTATATATTTGGCTGCTTTTTCTATTCCAATGCGGCCACCTTAATATTTGTGCACTTATCTTCTTCTCATATAGTCCTTAGTGTGGCGCGGCCACTGTGGACATTATACACTTATCCTGACCTAAGATGGCGTCCCTTTATGTAATGGTAGTTCTGGTTCCGCTTCCGGACCTTCATCTATTTCTTGGATTGTTTATGCGTCACACGCTAAACCTTTCCCCGTGGCGTGGACGGAGTAATACTGTCCGGCTGAAGACGTCAATATTGGTAAGCTTTGTTGTTTAATTACGATGTACGTCCTCATGAATAATCTCTCGTATTAACTATGGTGGTCACTTTACAGCATGATAATGCGTGCTAGGACTTAAGTATCATTTACTGAACACGCGGTCTGAGTGCTGTTTTACAGTTACTATGTGCCCAGATCTGACAGTCATCTTGAGTTTTTTATTTTATTTTCTTCTATAAGTATACCTGTCATTGGAGTTGTGCTCTATGCTGGGCCATCTGTTTATTGATTGCACTGTGAGGCGGCCCATTGCCCCGGGTGGACATAGCTTGATACCCATCCCTAGTGCCTTTCACATTTACAGCAATCGAAGATGCGAGTAACATGAGCTTTCACGATTCTGTTTAGCAAGTGCAGTTGTCTCTAACTGTCTAAAGCAACTGTTTCTTGTAAAAGAGTCTTTGTGCTGATATTACGTTTGCCACTGAATTGGCTTTAGCTGCTAAGCGTACAAACCATTATTTTTCTTCTGGTTTTTAGCCGATTTATTGGACACAGAACCGAGTGGATTTTGGATATCCCTATTGATTTGACTACAACCTATGGATGCGTGGTATCCAATTTGGATTTTGTTTCTAGTAAGTGAAATTGCCAGTCTGATCATAATATGAAGTTTGATAGTCTGGTAGAAATTTGATTAATTTCAGCCTTCCTGTTTATATTTACATTTAGAGTCGGAATTGACTTGACAGCCATCCATCATCATTTGGTTGGTCCTCTAATTTTAATCAACAGGTGATCCTAATATTTTTTACATATTTCTCTTGTTAGTTGTGGATATCAATTTTGGTGTGGCGGTAGTTCCTCCCCACTTTGCTTTAATTTTTCCGCCTTCTTGTCACTTGGTGACTGTTCTAAGTCTTTTCCTTTGTACTGTCCTAAGTCTTTTCCTTTGAAGAAGCCTACATTCATTATTGTAAATATTATTATTTCTGTACAGCTGTATAACGCTCAAGCAAATTCAAGTCTTGATGATGACTGTACATTAATACAGCAGTCGAAATGCCGTCGACGCCTTTTGTGGCCATAATTTGTTTGAAGGGCACACTATTTCTGCTTGTGCTGTTTTTTCTTACATGTAATGTCTTTTTGTTAAGCCACTGGTGTGGTATATGATATGTTTGTTTTTTGTATGCCAACATTCTGTCTTGAGCGTAATTGTTCTTTTAAATGTTTCTCCTAATATGTAATAAATTATAATGTTTTTCTGAAATTTGTACAAATTCATTTTGAATATACGATTCTATAGGCTTCTCTCTCTTTTTCTCTTTCTCTTTTTCTTTTAACTTTTTAATTTTATATAATAAGTTGCAAAATTCCTGTGACTTCTCCACCTGAACCTTCTGTTGGGTATATCGACTGTTAGAAGTACAGAATTTACGTAGCATGCCAAACTCTTTTCTCACATTGACGAGGAAGAACTGTCTGGATCACAAACAATGTATTTATTTGATATACAATGTTTATATAGTGCAAACAAGAGCCATGAAGGTATCTAAGCATAGTAACAGATGCTACTGTGCACTAGTAGGTTACAAAATAACATTTACATATATTACAAAGTATAACAACAGTTTACACAGTTAGATCAGTTTAAATAGTCATCTCACACATAAACACAATTCTACAGAGCACTGAAGCCTATGTCATGTAGATATGTTGACTCTAAAGCAAAAAACATAACATAAAGTAGAGTAGAAAAATGGGTGGCATTTTTTACTTCCACCATGGCCACCAAAGTCGTACCAAAATTAAAAGATGGCCACAGCAGATTGGCCAATTACTGTCAGAGGGAGAGCAGGGGTCCTCGTGTCAGTCTTCATATGACTTATGATTAGCATGGTGCAGGGGAAAACAAGATGTCAGAATTCACGCACTGCCATACACATTTTACTTCAGTTTGGTGAACCTGCTTTGAGAATGACCACACTCCAACACACCTAAAAATCAGGCACAACAACTTCTACTACTAGTGCTTCATTTGTGTAAAAAAAAAAACATAAGTGCAGGGAATCCTTGTCAGGAGTCCAGTGCAGCTTTCTGCACCCATTGTCCCTGCCAAGCACTGCCAATGACAATACCAACACAAATACTAACCATCAAACTCCTACAAGTTTGATGATTCAGACTTTCCCAGGCCACCCAAAGCTATAAGAACGGTTTCGGCAGCAGCTGTTAACCATTTTAATGTACATTGAATTATTAACCCCTTCCCTGCTCATGACGAGCTGAGCTCGTCATCAGTTGTGCCGCTCGCATGCTCATGACGAGCTGAGCTCGTCATGTAACACGGCTTTTTTTAAAAAGCCGCACAGCGCGAGAAAAGCCGCCGCACGCATGCGGTTAAACAACTGTTTTTGTGTTCCTCTCTAAATAGGACAGACAGTGCCATTTTGTGACAGACTGTCATAAGTGCAGCTGTTGACAATTAAGTGTCAGTGCAGAGCACCTGAAACCACTGACTCACCCCCCCTTCTCCGTACTCTTCACTGGCTCCCCGTCTCGAAGCGCTGCACTTTCAAACTGGCATGCACCACTTTTAAGGCACTCTCGAACGCAGCCCCTTTGTTCATATCCTCAACTCTGTCTCGTCACATCCCTTCTCGAGCTCTTCGCTCTGCGTCACTCAATCTTCTGGATGTCCCCCGATATAAAAGGAAAAAACATGGTGGTCTGAGTTTCTCGGTCCTGGCCCCATCGACCTGGAACTCCTTGCCGCCTTTTCTCCGTCTCTGCCCTAAATATGAGCTGTTTCGAAAATCTTTAAAAACTTTGCTTTTTCAAGCTGCTTTCGACTAACGCCCCTTCCTAGGTCACCGTTTATTGTTTTTGAGCGCCAAGAAACCTATGGTGATAATGCGCGGTACAAATAATTTTAATAGAATAGAATAATAGAATAGACTCAAATTGAGCACTGCCTATGACAAAAAAGGAATCTCTCACTTTGCTCATTTACTGCAGCCACCTTCACAGACGTCGGTTTCAGTTCACAGCTCTTGTTTGACCAGAATGATGTTATGGTGTACTTCACATTCATCATGAATATTAAATAACAAATAGCTGCTCTAACTGTTTGTAAGAACTCTGTAATGAAGCCCATAATAGCCCAGAGGAATCTTCTGACAGCTTCTGCTGATGTTGGTAGCGTATGTTTTACTCAGTGTGTCAGAAGGCTTTCCACATGGATGGAGGAAGATATTTGTGAATTTATAGAAAATGTGTCTTCATTTTATCTTCTGGACCTCTAACCATAACAATTAGGAAATTCTGGTTTGTCTCAACAATGGTTAATCTGATCCATGCCGAGGACCAGCAATTTTAAAAGTGTGAAATCATCTTAAAGTTCATGACAATTCATACAATTAGTATGCACCACCTTTAGATGATTGATATTATGAGTAAACTGGTATCACTTTTCTATATGCCCCTTTGAGTAAGCTTCAACACTGGGCATTCACTAGAATGCATTTCAATAGGACATACATGGTGGACATTCCATTAAAAACACACTATCTGACAAATAGTTTTATACATTTCACACTACATTTTTGTCTGATGTACAATGGACTTACTGTCCAAGGGTGGGGGTACTCCAGGTCATTAATAACTGGATTCCACTGTGGTCAATGACTACCATGGAGTGCCCTGTGGCTTGGATAGAACTTCTTAAATACTATTATGAGGCCAAGGAAAAAGACACTCAGTTTCATGGCCATCCTGAGTCATCAATAAATCCCATGCAGCAAAAAGTGCCAAGCCGAGTGGTGCAGTTAATAACATGAACATATTCACATGTACTGTCCACTTATAAATGCTAAACTGCGTACCTTTAGGCACTAGACAATCTACTCAAAAGATGATTAACCCAGCTTAAGGCCTTTTGTAGCATCCATTGTGGCTGCTGGGGTGAGGGTCTGAAACCCTTAAGCCAAGGAATCAGTCACAACCAACAAGGAAAAGTTGATTCAGGCACTCATTGTAAATTAGTCCTGTTTTAGTCAAAAGATCAAGTATAGTTATGCATTTTATTTTTTGCACGACATTAATATTATGTCAAAAACATTGCCTGAATATGGGACAAAATATTACACAAGATTTCTATACATATTTGTATGTAATAGTGAAGTTGTCTGCAATTTACTTTTGGTGGATTTATTGTTTTGGTATTATTTCTAAAGTATTTTTTTTTAGTTAATTTTTATTTTTTCAACTATCAATGGGTTGTTGAGCTTGTAGGGAAGTGGGGTGGAAATTATTTAATTGTAAATCTTTATCTTTGCAATTTCATTGGTTAATTGAATTTGTAATTATATACATTATTTAATGGTTACATTATTTATTTAATTTTTTTTAATGTCATTGATTTTTATTACTATTGATTAATTAGATTATTAGCTATATAAATTGTTTAAATTATGACATAAAGTAGTGTTTTTTAGTAAATAGTTAGTATTTCTATTTTATTTAGAGAATTGTAGTTTAAATTATAAAAACTATTCCATTGTTTGGAGTCATTTATTTGTCTTTGTTATGCTTTTATTTTGAAAATATTTAGTATTTTTCAATTCATTTAATTTGTTGTGTTTAATACAAAAAATTTGCATTGTTTCAAAAATATTTTGTGGGTTGTGAATGTGGGGAGTGGGGTAAAGTGAAAATAGTTTTTTACAATGTTTTTGTGTTTTTAATTCTTAAAATAATGTCACCATTTGTTATGTTGTTTTTAGTTAACAAGTAAATTTTTTAAATGTGTTTTTCTCTAGTTACCTTGTAGGAGCAGTTGGCTGTCTACAGAGATTATTCTGCTTTAATTGTATACATTATTTATGTATTTGAAGTGATGTTTTATATACATTTTTATGTCTTGATTTCTAAATATGTTTTTAATTATGAATATTTATTTAAAATACTTCCTCTACTGTTGCTTACTTTGGAGTGGGACTATTAAATATGACCCCTCCAAAGTCCAACGTTTTCCTACCCATTCAAAGCCAAATGGTTTTCCTACTGTTGCTTAGGTTGCGGTGGGAATAGTAAATCCCGCCCCTCCTAAATTCAGTACTTTCCCTATTGTTGCTTAAGTTGGAGTAGGACATGGGCTTATGGTTTGGGGGCAGTGGCTGGTAGTGCCCAAGTGACTATGGAACCAGGTAAACGAACTGTCTCATCAAGGTCAACAATTGGCTGCAAAGACAAAAGCAAGGCTGAGGGAAAAGAGTGTGATTCCCCAGCATCAACACTGAGGTCGACGAGAGGTGCAAAGCTGTATCCATTGCCAGATAATGGTTGAAGGATCCCTTTCAGCCATGGTCATAATGGCAGACCCGTGCCACAGCCCATGGACAGACCTGAGGATGGACTTTGGTGGTTTTCCAGATGGACGCCTAACCATAGACATAATGGACAACTATATCAAGTACCCAGTAGTGAGGCTGTTACTGCAAAAGACAACTGCAACCTTTGGCTTGCCATCTGAGATAAAGGCAGATAAAGGCCCTCCTCTTCCAAGGAGATGAGTTTTGGGAGTATCTTGCGTTGTTGGTGGGTTCGGCACCGGTAAATCACCCAACCCCCCATTTGCCACAGGTCAGTGGTGAAGTGGAATGCTTCATGAGAACATTGAACAAGACTCTCTGGGTAGGAGTGGTGCAAGGAGATAATCTAGAGGTGTTTCTGCATCATTTCCTGAGGCCTACCGGCACACAACTCACAGCACAACCTCATACTCCCTGACAGCAGTGCTTTTTGAGGTACCAGTGCAAGATAGTCTTCAGACAGGAATCACCTCACAGCATAGCTCACTAAACGTTGGCCAGGCTCAACAGAGACAGGAGGTAGAAGAGGTAATCAGGAACATCTCCTGGTTAAGAGAAGGAGAATCCCCGAGTCACGCCGTGAGTAGATAAGAAAAGAGGAGTTTAGCTTTGGGACACCAGCAATGGCAAGTGGGAGCAAAAAAAGCCCACCTGAACAGCTAAGGCACGGATCCAGTTGAGAGTAACGCACCTTTTATCACTCCAAATCTGGGGGGCAGCTCAGAGCCTCAGAAAGTTAAGAGAAGACCAGGTAACATTCCTCAGGGGTGTCCCCGAAGTCAACATTACCATCTATGATTCAACCCTTCTCCAAGCGAGCTTCTCAAGACAACCTGTGTCTGGTCCAGCTACCAGCCCATCGTAAGTCAGTGGTGAGCATGCCCTCTAACTAAGGTGGGGAAAGATGTTGAGAGGAACTCGGACTCTACGAGTGGGTAATGACAAGTCATGCAATCCAAGGGCCAGCGTGGAAGAGGACATAAATAAATGGAATCCGGATGGCTCAAGGCCACCCACATATCGGAGTCTGTGTGTGACTAGTGACACTGTGGCGAGTAGTGGAGTTCTGTTACGTGGAACTCTGTGAATATGCAAAAAACTCCACTGCGCTACACGGAGTTCCATGTGTGGGTGTAGTTTGCCATGTAGAACACGGACTGTGTCCCCACCTTGCAAATCACATGCAAAGGCTTGGAAATCATATGTAAACGGCATCATGTGGTTCGCATGTGTGCAGAAACTCTAAGTTTTTTTACTCTCTATTATGGTGTTGAGCCTATTTTTAAATCCCTCTTAATCTATTTAATCTTCTCTATTTAAAACGTATCTATCCTTAATTTTTACTTATTATATTAGTGTGTGTCTTATTTTACGTTTTTGAGAAAATGTTTTGGTCATTTTCGTGACTTTTTGTATTTTGTTTATTTCCCCTACTTTCTTATTGTCATCTTTCCTTTTCCTTCTTTTCTGCCCCACCCAGTGCATTGGCAGATGGATGGCTTCCTTGTGGGTGGCTCCGCCATCCAGATATGCAGCTCGGGGTGATCTTTAGCATGGATGTAGTGGCAGCACATTTGTTTTTTGTGCAGCGCCACCTCCCCTCCATGCTGTTATCAAGCAGCAGGCCCGGCAGCAGATAACCCCTGCGGGGTTGCACTGATGCGTGTGTCGCACCAGCCAGGATCGGTGCACCGTCCAGCAGTTGACACACATCTGGGTGGATATCGTGGCTCGAGAACAGGACCTGCTCGACCTGCTAGACGTCAAAATTCCGGGGCTCGATGAGTATTAATTACTTGTTGTGTTCTACCATCCAAAAACACAAAAATCTGAATATCATGCTGCTCACACTTAGAGGTAAGTTACATTTAGTTTAACTTGGAAGTTTCTAGGTTCTGCTTGGCAGATGCCCAGCGCTACCGAATCATACTCATCATTGGCGCTCGCTTTGGCTGATTAATTAAGAAGCCATTGCAGACTGTCCTCCAGTCACCATAGTGAATCAGTGTTATCAGTGAGTAGCTCATTCTCTCTATGACTTTATGTAGCTCCTACAGTTCCAAGCTATTTCATAGTGATGTGTAGTATCCATCTGTGTATTGCAAAAAAAGGGAGACAGAGTTGGTCCATCAAGGGGGTTGAGAAATGAGAATAGAACCAAAGATAATTTACTGCAATACATTAGTTCCAAAGGTATTTTTTGTTACAGAAATCTGGAATAGGGATTTTAGGATTAGTATGGGCAACTCAACGATAGTCGATAGACTCAAAACTAGAAGTATTGTTTTAGAGAAGTACAATTATGTGACTGCGTTTGCCTGTCATAATTATTTTGTGGAGATTAACTGAATCACTAATCTCTCTTTCTATATCTTCTTCGTGTTTTAAATCAGCACCAGGGAAAAGAAGATAGACGTTGAGGGTCCACGAGAAGCTGGTCAGCAGGAGGCACCGTCCACCCGACTCACTGCAGAGGGCTCTGCTAGCCCCAGTCACTCCTAATATTTATAATTATTATTTCCCTAATGTTGTATTTTATGATTCTTGTGGGCTTAGGGTAGAATCTTCAGGTATTGGAATGTTGGTGCTGAGTTCCAGGAAGGGAGTTGCTGCCTGGAGGCTGGTGTTGCTGGTGAGAAGTTAAGTTTCTCTAACACCCTAATCTACTGTCTTCCTTTCACGTGGTGATGAGAACGGCATATGAACCCACTTGTGCAAAGCTCAATGGATTTAATTTTTGTTTCATTCCTGTTATCCCTGCACTATCTTTTTTTATTACATAGTTTTTTTTGGTAGCTGACTTTTTCTCTAGTCTCTAGTTCACTTATCTTCTGCTTTTATGGTAATCTTTCTCTCTCTTCTATATATCTTGTGGTACTGTAAGTGTAAGACTAAGAATAACACGTTTTGATACTCTACTGTCTACCATGAAGATTGCAGGCCCATGTAAGCTAGTATTATGAATAAAATGAACTATGTATGTGTGTTGAGAAGGCTTTCCTTTTCCTGCTCATGCTCTAACAGTTGAGTTCTCGCAAGAGTGGCCATGGTCATCATGAACACTCCGACTGTTGTGTGCTGCTGTCTCATTCATTTATACAGTATACCTGCAGTTTCAAGGGATGGATGGGTGAAAGGAAGGTTGGAAGAAAGGGTGGATATTGAATAGATGGATAATATATTGGAAACTTTGGTGAAAGACTGGATGAGAGAAAGTAAAGCTTAATCATGGTGGCTATGGGTGAATTAGAATGAAAGGATGAATGAATATTTGCACTGTTTGGATGACTACAGCTCTGGATTCCTGCCTCCCTACCCAAAAAAATAAATCTCAAATTCATCACCCCCCGGCTCCCTGGTTTAATGACTCTTTACACCTTGAAAAATCCAACTGCAAAAAACTAGAACGTATATGGCGTGCAAAGTATAACCCTGAGCACAAAGCTAACTACAGGTCCGCTCTTAAATCCTACCACGCGGCATGTGACATTGCTAGAGCTAACTTTGCCAACAACACCATACTTACGGCTCAAAACAGGCCCAAGGCCCTGTTTAAAATCGTTAAGGAGCTCTCAGGTGCTTCCACAGTTCCTAAAGACCCCTGTCTAGACACTGCACAGTGTAACGCTCTAGCCAACTTTTTCCGTGAAAAGATAGATAAAATCTATGCCATTTTTAATTCCACTTCTGCCTCCCCTTCTCACGTCGCTCAAAATCCCGACTACCCTCCCCTGGATATTCCTCCCTGTTCCCTGCCTACCACTTCCCAACTGCTTTCTTGGGAGCTCATTTCCCCTGCGCTTCTAAAAAAGTACCTCCAGGACATCAAATCTGGCTCTCCCCTTGACCCTCTTCCCCCTCAAGTTTTGTGCTCCCTTGACCCAGTTCCACTCCATATTATTTTGGATGTCCTCAACGCCTCTTTGGTAGAAGCGACTGTCCCGAATGAATGGAAGCACGCTATGGTGGTACCACTATTAAAGAAGGCCAACGCTGATCCCAACAATCCTTCCAACTTTCGCCCCATTTCATTGCTTTCTTGCTTCTCCAAGATTTTGGAGAAACATGTTAATTCTTTACTTAGTTCTTTTGTTGAATCCACCAATTTTCTTCATGGCTCTCAATCCGGGTTCAGGGCTGGTTTCTCCACGGAAACTACTCTCCTTGGCGTGTCAGAAACCATCAGACGCCAAGTGGATAATGGCGAGACGGTGGCACTCATCTTGCTTGACTTGAGTGCCGCTTTTGACACCGTCTCCCATTCCATCCTATTATCCACCCTGGAGGCAGTTGGTGTTGGTGGTACCGCCCTGGCCTGGATTGCCAACTTTTTGTCTGATCGCACGTTTCAGGTTTTTTCTTCCACTTCTGCATCATCCACTCTCCCTTCCTCTCACGGTGTCCCCCAGGGTTCTATCCTCAGTCCCCTTTTCTTCAATCTGTACGTAAGGCCTCTTGCGTTTCTGGCCGAACAGGCGGGCCTCACAATTTATTCCTACGCTGATGACACTCAAGTCATCTATTCACTTTCTACTAATAAAAACCTCCCTTCTTCCTCACTCCAAATTGGACTAAAGCATATATCGGACTGGATGTTGAAGCACAAATTGAAGCTCAACGGGGATAAAACAGAGCTGCTCCTGTTTGGCCCCAACACCTCTCTCTGGGGCCCACACCATTGGCCTCAGGAGATGGGTCCTCTACCCACTCCATCAGTGTCTGCTCGCAATCTCGGTGTGATCTTCGATAACCAACTTACTTTCAAACACCACGTTGTGAAAGTTGCGGCCACCTGCACTACCATCATCAGGTGGCTGAGAAAGATCACATGGATGCTGCCCACAGACACCTTGAGGACCGTCGTCCAGGCCCTTGTCATCTCACGCCTGGACTATGGGAACATCCTGCTCTTAGGTGCTGCCAAAGAGGTAACCAGAAAATACCAGGTGGTTCAAAATATGGCAGTCCGCCTGATTTGTCACCTTCCTGCAAGATCCTCGGTCACTCATTACAGGAGTAACTTGCACTGGTTGCGCATTGAAAGCAGAGTGCACTTTAAAGCACTCTGCTACATGCATAAAATCACTACTGATAGAGCCCCGCGCTATCTTGCTGCTCTAGTTCAGCAATATGTTCCCCCCCCGTACACTCAGGTCCTCATCGCATAACAAATTTGTAATTCCACGCATCAATAGAGCCAAAATGGGTGGCCGTTCGTTTGCCCTGTTGGCCCCATCCTTATGGAATTCTCTTCCTCAATCCTTGCGCACGGAATCGTGCTTTCTGAAATTCCGTAAGGGAATAAAAACCTGGCTTTTTAACAACTAATGTTCCTCCCCTCTTTCACCGTTCAGTTTGCTCTAGCGCCGGGAAACCTCCGGGTAGCTGTGCGCTTAATAAATGTAATAATAAATAAATAAGCAAGCAGCTCTTCTCCTAAGGAGCATGCTGCTCACCTACTTTGCTTACTTTGTTTATTTAGGGGTATCAAAGCTATGGTTCAAAGTGGGGGGTATTTTTTTTGTTCTACTCCCTTGACTCATTGTTTTTGTTAAGAGAGACAAATGTATCTCACCCATCCTTCATCACCCCCCTTTCATGTCAATGGTATTTTGACACCTATGACTATGACTATTTTTATGCAAGGCATGTGTGGGTAAAACATAAATTAGCTTTGAGAGTCTCCTAATAATGTCACATCAAATTCCATGCCCGTAGGGGACTAACAATGTACTTCTACTGTGCCACCCTGTCATTTAAAACAATTGTTTGCACAGAGCATTATTTACAATTTGTCATTTTTCTTATAGTTGCTCCTTCTGGTCCACCCAACAGGTAGGAGAGAGCAGCCCATCTGCAGCAGCAGAGACTTGAGTGTATCCAGCGAGAATACCCATGGCTGGTGGTCCTGGAAGAGAAGGAGGAGGAAACAAATGCCTCTCAGCTGCAACCTAGTGCAGCCGGTCCCCTTCAGCCTCCAACCTCCCAGCCGTCCCATCATCAGCATCGCCACCAGTTTACATCAACTGCTGCCACCTTCTCTCACACTGACATTACCAGGCTATTACTGCGCCGCATTCTGCAACGGTTGAAAACCATCGAGAGCTGACTCACCACAATGGAGCAGAGCGTGGACTAGCTTTGGACCGACATCCACAATGCTCTCTTCTAGCATTTTAAAAAATTGGGTGGAGAGGATGAGAAGGGAGTTGGGACCGAATTTCACTTTCTTTGAAAATTTGGGATTATGGGACATTGGGACATGGGTCAATTTATTTGGGTAGAGGGTTAGGAATGTTGTATGGGTGGAGACTGGGTTTCTTTGTGAAAAAAATAAAGGGGAATCTATTTTATTTTATCAAAAGTTATGCCTGAAGTAGTCTCTTTTACTTTTACTTTGCACTGCACCCTTCAACTTTTACGCAGCCTTGTGCTTGTAAGATAGAGTGTAGTGCTGTAGTATGGCCTAGGGCCTGCTTTGCATGCATGTTATGTTAGCATGGCTTATTAGACGTTTAAACACCATTTTACCTTTTGCCGCTTTTGCACACAAGAATGTATACCTGTTTTTGTAAGTTAGCCTTCGCGAAGGTCTACACATGAGAAAGGGTTTTGTTTTCAACATCGCTAGACTTACATTGTGCCCCTGGTCTGCACAATGAGTGCTGAAGCCGTCAAGGTTATCTAAACATGGTTGCTGTCTTTCGACATGATTGAGTAACGCTTTTTAGACACAACAATTAGGCAGCTGTGAGCCAACTAAGATTCTGGCGCCTTGAGTATTGCCCACTTGCCATGATTTCACACACTTGGAAGATTTTCTGTTTCCAGGGATGCAGAGAGCTTTGGCTGATCCGAATGTGATTTACTCTGACTAAGTTGAAAGGTAACGAGGTCCCCCAAACAAGCCTAAGAGACCTTCTTTAGTTTATAATGCCTAGTTCCTATATAGGGAGGGTGTTAAAACTAGGCACTATAAGACCTGTTTCCCCAATCATTGTAATATGATTTCTCCTTTTGTATTTTCTGGAATTGTAACAATGCTGACCATATTATTTTTAATCATATGTCTGCTTATGTTGGCTAGGATACTGCATTTTAGATCACGTTGTTAAAATAAATATTTTAACCTTACCGTGTCTCTTCTTTACTCCTGTTGTGGACTGGTAAGAGAGTAAAATGAAAGAGTGTTCTCACTTCCCACCATTTCTGAGTTTGTACTAAGTTGCATGTTCTAGGTTGTCTAATCATTGGTTACTTTGCTATAGGACGAAGAGCTAATGTGACACTGATGCTAGCGGGTTGGAATGTTTCTAGGTACTGAGGTGAGTTTCGGGTACACCAAAATTCACTGATGTCCTAGGTCTCTGTGCACTGTTCTGTGTATGAGCAGGATCTTTGCAGCATGGCGCCATCAACGATGTGGTCTTATTGTGAGACTCTTGAGTAGTGCTTGTATCAGTCCATGACCTCCTCACTGTTGTTTCCGATTGACAGTGGTGACGGATAAATCTACCTATAGTTACATAGGTCTTTTCAAGCTTGATAAAATAAAACAATTTCCTTTTGAATTACTACCCAGTTGTGCTTTTTATATTGCATTGTACTTATCTTTCACTGTGTCGTTATGGCTATGGTGGATATCCCAGTACACAGCCGGTTGGCTGTGCGCAATCATTTGCAGGATTTCCTAGTCTCGTTGGAAGGACAGGCAGTGGTTTTTGTTGTATCTGCCGACGCAACGTACCCTTTTGAGCTGTTTTACTCATGGGTCACGTTTCCTGCGGTTGATGCTGGTACTGGTGTGTTTTACACTTACACTCCATCTGCCATGCCTGCCGAGTACGCTCCATATAGGACACAGGAAGTTATGCTTTCTGTTTGGCAGCATGCCGTTTGGTTTAATGGTGCCCTCCCAGACATAATAACAGCGGTCAGACAAGGACCGTTGTCGATAGCATGTGCTTCTTGGCCTGTTTTACCTCCTTGTACCCTGCATCCTAATGTGCCGCGGTTGACAGCTCCTGAATTAAGACCCCTTTATAACTCTGCTGTGACAGTGATAAGGGGTCTGGTTCATTACATTTCTCGCAACCTCCCGGGTGGGGCCCAGGGTGGTGCGGCGCATCCAGTTGGGGCATACGGGCTGAAGCTTAGTCCCGTTATGGTTAATGCGGTAATGGGCAAGCAGCCCCAGGATAAGGATGAGATGCCTTTTTGGCTTGCCGAGAAATTTAACCAACTGGAAGCAGTATTCCCGAATACTTCTCCTGTGGAAAGACACAGGATCCTTACCATTAGTTTGCAGAAAGACTTAGTGCCGGACATAAATGACTATAACACTTGGGGTGTGATTTTTGCGGCAGTCTATACTAGCTGCTTCGGCACCACGTCAATGGCAGTCCTGCCGTCCGCCATTAAGTGTGTTCAGGATGAACACGGACCGGAGGCGGCTTTAGAGTTGGGAATACAACTCGTGGGAGCGTTTGACATGGTTCACGGTCTCGTCCTTGCAAATGTTAAGGGGGATGCGGTAAGTTTCTAAGTGTCTAATGCTGTGAGTGATATTCCCGAGGCACCGCGACAGTTACCGAGAGTTATTACGGAGGCTTATAAGACTGTTGGCTGTAATAGTTTGGGTATTAAGCCTTTTGCTCAGCAGAAAACTCAGCAGGCGTCATCTGATAAAGATGATCGACAGGAAGTTCCAAAACAAATTTGGAGTAAGAACAAAAAACACGGAAAACAGACACAGAAACAGGGGTCCCATCCTGCTTCACCTACACCTGCCTATACTGAGCGTACATATGAGTTGCACGTCCGCACTACAATGAAGTCACCTAATATATTTCTGGTTCGTTAACAACGTTCTCTTTACTCTTTGCAGGAAACATCGGTCTCACCCACCGGTGGAGGAGGCGGCGGCAGAGGACGAGGTGCCCAACAGAGCTGTGAGCAGCCTCATAAGGCTGACGGAAAAGGCAAGCAAGACAATTCACTGCGACAAAGACCCCAGTTTCAAAAGAAGAAAGTTGCGCAGTAACAGCGAGATATGCCACAGATAGTGAGAACGCAGCTTCGGAATCTGACATGGGCGCTGACACTGTTGGACAGTGTGGCAGAGATTACCATAGTATGAGAGGCCCTGCGTCCACTACTGAAGGTGACAGCGACTGACACCTGCATTGTAGTTGAGACAGTTGAGACAGTTAACACTAGAGTGGCTCCCCCTGAAAGACTTTATGAAATTGTCCTTATAAGTGAAGGTGACATAGATTGGCCCCACCCTTTGTCTTAGCTGCTCCCCAAGGGGAGGAGGTAATCCTCCCTAGTTTCGGGCACACATTGACATAAGAGCAGGCGCTGCATTTTGCAGAAGATTGGGCTAAGGCGCTTGTGTCGGCTTTGTACCGTTCTCACTGTGGGTGAGAAACATTTTCCCCTCGACGTGAGATACCTTTGCGATCAATGCCACAGCCTCAACCCCAATACTCCATGCAGCGAGAAGCAAAAGCTTCCGTTGCTGAAATCCTTGAACAATTGGAATATCAAGGTGTAATTGAAACGTCTGTGTTTCCAATGAATAACCCTCTTTTTACTGTGATCAGCCAGATGGTTTGTACCGTTTAGTATTGAACTACCGCCACATAAACTCACATTGTTGTACGTGCCCGGTGCAGAATACTCACAGTTCTGCTCTTGTGGATAGTCTTGTGCGTAAAAGGTTCAAAACCACACTTGACATATCGAATGGTTTTTTTGCCCACAATCTGTCCCCTCTTAGTAGTCAATGGACAGCTTTTACCCGTGGTGGCAAACAGCGCCAATTTCGCCGTCTTGGGCTATAAGCACAGTCCTGGCGTCTTTGTCACCCACGTTGTCTCCCTCTTGGAGGGGATCGACACAGATGCATGGTCGTATGTTGATGACATATATCTCACAGACGACGAATTATGGCCGCATCTGTGCCGATTGGACCGCATAATTTGCAATTTTGCGGATTTTAGCTACAAATTTAACTTTGCAAAAACTCACATTGCAGAGTACACAGTGTTGTTCCTCCGTACGAGCTCATAAATGAAAGTCGAGGTTTGGCTCCTCACTTTCTGGAGAAATGCGCACTTTTACGTCCTCCCACAACACTGAAAAAACTACAATCTTTACTGGGCTTTTTCAATTTCGGCCGTACCTACATTCCTGAATATGCCCAGCGTATCAAGCCTCTATTCGCCTTGATACAACCTTCTTTTTCCAAATCGTGCTGGCTGCCTAAGCATTCAGCCATCTTGCATTTTTGCAGGCTGATCTATTAGAATCTAAATTCTTGTTGACCCTGATAACCACACCAACCTGGTGATAAGAATCGTATCGGGGGCGGTGGGTTTCACGTACCTCACCTTTAATGAGGGTGACACATTCACTATTGCTTACAAGTCACTCTTGTACACTTCGGCTGAGTTGCGGTTTTCCACTGTGGAAAGCGCATTTTGGTTGTTACTCCGTATCCTGCCTTGAAGGCAGTGACGAAAGCCAATGTACCAAATTCCAAGGCTTTGGAATGGGCGACGTCCTTGACATCTCCGGATGTCACGTTCATTTTTTATTCCTCTCTGCAGACTCAGGAGTTCTTGCAGTATGAATTTGTTCATCCTGCTCCTCTAACAATGCGCCCACTGGAGGATTTCCATTGTATTATTTACACTGATGGAAGCGCCCAAGCAGCTACGGGTTCAAAGCACGCATATTCTTCGGCCTGCGCAATTGTGGTTGGTACTATGGTGGATGGTGAATTCAAGTCTAATGTCCTGCATACACAGACATTATGGGACTGTACGGCCCAATTGGCAGAGCTTCGTGCTCTGATGCTTGCATTGGAGTACACTGATCCCAGTGTGACTACTCTTACCATAAGTGACTCTTACTACTGTGTTCAATCATACAATGACAATCTACTCTCCCCTCTCCTCCCCTTCGCGGCTAAAGTCACTGATAAGATCATCAAGATACAGCTAACGTACTGCATCAAAGACAACTCCATCCTCGACCCTTCCCAATCAGGATTCTGCAGCAACCACATCACCGAGACCACCCTCCTCGCCGCCACAGACGATATCTGCACTCTCTTTGACCAGTGCCACACCGCGGCCCTCATCCTACTAGACATCTCCGCAGCTTCGACACCATCTCCCACCTCACTCTCACCGCCAGACTCCACAACCTCGCATACAGGGAACCGCCCTCAACTTGATCTCCTCCTTCCCAAAGAATCAGGCTCCCGCCTTTCCTCTACGAACCCACAGAGATCAACTGAAGAGTACCTTAAGGATCATCACTCAGAACCACGCTCTTCAACATCTATATGCTCCCCTCGCCACCATCTTCAGAGAGCATGGACTCAGCATGGTATCCTACGTCAATGACACCCAGCTCAGCCTCCTTCTCATGAAGGATCCCCACACCACCAGACTCAGTTTCCAGGAAGGCATGACAGATGTCACATCCTGGATGAGCAGCAGCTGTCTGAAGCTCAACTTGGAGAGGATAAAAGTCCTCATCCTCGGACCCACCCCTCAGCATGGGACAACACCTGGTAGCCCACCACCCTCGGCAACCCCCCACTCCCACAGACCAGGCCCAGAACCTCAGCATCATAAACGACTCCTCCCTCGCCGTGACCCGCCAGATAAATGCCATCACCTCCACTTGCTTCAACACCCTCTGCATCCTTCGCAAGACCTTCAAGTGGATCCCCCCAAAATCTAGAAAGATCGTCACCCACACACTCATAACAAGCAGACTAGACTACAGAAATGCATTCTATGCCGAAAACAACAAATCCCTGTTCCACAAACTCCAGACCTTCCAGAGCACTGTGGCCAGACTTGTCCTTGCATCCCACGACATGAACACATCTCCCAGCACTTTTCAAACCTCCACTGGTTCCCCATCAAGAACAAAGTAACCTTCAAACTACTCCCTCATGCCTACAAATCCCTCCATAACACCGGACCCCAATACCTCAATGAAAGAGTCTCCTTCCACGTACCCAAGAAAGACCTCCGCTCCCCTGACCTAGCCCTCACCAATACCGCACGCATCCGCAGAGCCAGAGCAGGTGGATGAGTCTTCTCCTACATCGCGTCATCGACCTGGAACAAGCTCCTGCTCAACATCAGACGTTCCCCCACTCTGCACACCTTCAGGAAGATCCTCAAGACCTGGCTTTTGGCTGACTGAGCTGTACAACCCCCCCACCCCCCTAGCACCCTGAGACCCTCATGGGTGAGTAGTGTGCTTCACAAATCCCTGATTGATTGAGTCACAATGTGTTGGCACCTCCAGTATCAGGGCTTTAACTGCTGCTCTATTATTAAGCTAAATAATCCGCACCTGCTTACAGGCTTTAAAAGAATGGCTGAAAATAGTGCAGATTCTTCTGCATGTGGTCATTATATTGCTGACTATGTCTTCTTTTTTGAGGAAGTCTTGCACCACCAGGTTGATGCAATGGGCCAATCACAGGATCCTGAAACAGCCTTTGTCTGACATGGCCTTGATTATGTTGTAGCAACAAATCAAAATCTAAGATGTCTGGGTTGCAGCCATTCATTCCTTCAAGACGTTTATAGCTGTATGTGATTTCTCCATGGCGAATATGGTCACTGTTGCATGCTGCCGAATGCGCTTAAAACTTTCTTCAGGGCCAAGACCTGCAGCTATCTTTTTCTTAACCCCATTGATCCAGTGTGCACTTATGCACATGTAATCAGTCACCTGACAAATGGTCCACATGTCTGTTGTCAGGTAGATGGTGTGAACAACACTTTACTGCAGAGCTTGACCAAACAACTGCTGCACAACGAGATGCAGTGCTGGAACAGCAACTCTAGCAAAATAGGTCGGAATTGGTACCTTCCATTTCGAGAAGATGGCTGCCACAAATTCTAACAACCCCACTCCTTCCACAAAAGAAAAAGGGAGGAGGTCCAGTGCTCACATTTTTGCCAGCTTCCCGTTGTACAAACAACATGTGGTTGGGTGGTTCCACTCGTAGGGCCCCTCCTTCCTAAACATGCCCATAAAAGTAGCCTGTATTTTTTTCTTTTCTGGGGCCACTGACACAGGCTTCTTTCAAGTAGTAGATGGTGGTGGTAGACTCAATGTGCATCATGATGGGGTAGTCACCTTGGTGTCTACATCTCACTCCAGGTCTTGTGCCAATGTGAAGTTGCAGAGGTGAGTGATTCTGCTAGTGCACTGCTGGGGACAGAGCTGCATTGCGTGAAAATGTCACCCACTTCTTCCTCATCATTACCTCCACCATGATTGGACTTGTAGCTGATGTTTCCCGGCTCTCCTCACTACCACGATCATGATCAGCAATTATCTTAAAATGCTCCTCCCACTTGATTGTGTGGTGTTTTTTCATAAGGGTCGTTTGGCCTCCAGTGCCATAATTTATACCAGGCTTACCTTGTTGCAAATGCTGCATACTGCAATGAACTTGCCCTCTTTGCTAAATTTAAAAAAGTCCCAAACTGTGGAGTACTGTTTTACTGTACCACTGACAATGCCTGAAGAAGAAGAAAGACTGGTGGAGATAGGTGGACATGTCGCCGATTGCTTCTTTACTTCTCCTGAGGTAGAGGTTGGTGCAGGTCTCTGCTGGGGCTTTGCAAACATGGGAGATGGGTGGTTGAATAGTGATGTCACTCTCTTCTGTGTCACCTTCCACAATGACAACCTCGTCATCCTCATCTTCCTCCCCTTCCATAAGTCTAAGTCTTTCAGGAACTTTTCTCTTTCCTTATCTCTTCTGTTGTCTCCTGGCCTCTGCTGGGGTCTACTCCATGTCCCTATCATCATCATAAGAAGTGGTGCTTATAGAAGATGGTCCTTTCTGGAGATCGAGGAGCCAATGATTCTAAAAGAGTAGGTTCTTGCTCGGAAGGAAGCTCAAGCCCCTGTTCTGCTCCAACATCCGGAAAATGTTCTATTGCTGGCTGTGGCTGCTGCCCATGTTGCTATGTTTTCTGAAATGAATGTTTACTACATTCTGAAAGGAACAAATCCATTTCAATGTCACTACTCATCGTCATCAACTTGATTGCAGTGGCTGTCTCACAGACAGACATGGTCCTGGGCTTAGGTTGGGGTGGTGTGGTGTGGTGTTGTTGGTACACGAGAGCTTCTCCCAGCGTGCTTCCCAGATGCTGTTGCAGCACATACAAGTTTGCTGAAAAAGGGTCTGGCCGGCACGCCAGTGGTGGAAAGTTGTTTCTTCTTCTCACTGGCCATTTTTTCTGGCAGCATATCTCTTTGGGGCCGTCTTCTTAAAGCTCTGTTGGCATTTGCTCTAAGCTACACAAGCGGAAGTGATTGAAGGATGATGTATGACTGCACAGACCTTCTGTTTGGCAGTACCATGTGTGATGTCTCTTTTCTTGTGTACCTAAAAGCAAACAAACAAGAAAAACATTTAGTGTAAACATTGCATTGTTTGCTGTTTGAATTAGTACAGACAAAGGCAATATTAGTGTGGTTGTTTTGTTAAATTAGGTAACCTCTTTAAAGGAAAAGCACACCACCATACCATATTTCCCCATCAGAATATAGCACACAATATATAGAATGATAGAGCTATTTCCTTTATGTTCAATATATTCTAAAGGAGACACCTGTGGCACTCAGATAACTAAATGGGTAAATAGAATGTTTTAAAAACGAATGATGCTAGAGTCTAAAGTGCACTGCAGCCAGGGTGTCTACCAGGAGGAAATTGAATGATATACCTAAAATAATAAATGATGTTGCACGGCTGTGTACCTATGGTGGATGGATGAATGTATTGATGATGGATCAACTGAGGCAAAAAGGGAAACATTATTTACAATAAAAAAATTAAATAAAAAAAAATCAAAACATTATCATTTTAACAAATGTAAATAGAAAATGTAATACAAAAGATGTAATGAATTATTAAACAAAATTGCATTTACAAACATAAACATTGAACAAAATTAACATTAAAAAAATTAAAAGAGAAAAAGCCATAACAATTGAAATAAAAAAAATTACAATATGTGAAATTATCCTCAAGCATATTATTAAACTGATATCTCATACTTACATGCATCCTTAAGGCAAAGCCACACTAGCTGTATGCAAAAAGTGACTGCCAGCCAGTGCCACGTGGTCAACAACAACACTGAGCAAGAAAGCATGGGTAACAAAGAACACATGACCGCCCAGGGCAAAAGCACACTGTATGGCTACACACAATATGGCTGCCAGCCACATTGTCACAACAACCAGCAATGAGGCATGGCCACAACAAATAAGTGCAGGCCTATGGCAAAAGTACACTGGCTGTATATAACAAAATGGCTGCTAGCCACATGGTCACAACAACAAGCAGGAGGCCTGGAAAAGAAAGAACACATGCAGGCCTATGGCAAAGGCACCCTGGTAGGCTACACAGAATGGCAACCAGCCACATGGGTACAACAATAGCAACAGCCAGCAAGGAGGCATGGCCACAAAAAAGATCACATGCAGGCCTGTGGCAAAAGCACACAGGCTGCCTACACAAACTGCCCGCCAGTCACATGGGCACAACAACCAGCAAGGAGGCATGGGACCCACAAAGAACTCATGTGAACCTGTGGCAAAAGCACACTGGCTGGCAACAGAAAATGGCTGCTAGCCACACGGTCATGGTCACAACAATAAGCAGGAGACATGGAAAACAAAGAACACATGCAGGCCTATGTGACCTGAGCATACAAAATGAAACTGGCCACATAACATAAATGGTGGCCTCTGGCAAGCACACTCACACACTGGCCAGACAAAGAAGGTATTGGTAACACAGATGAAAGCAGAATTAATTCAGCAATGCCAAAACCAAACATTAACTGGTCTAAAAAGTTTTACAATAACACACATCCTCCAAAGGCATTAAATGTACACTTTTGCACCCAAACAACATGAAATACCCCCCAAAAACTAATTTTGTAATTCAATCCAATGCCATCCATGGCCTAAATGATGTTTCAATTCAACAGACACCACAGAAACAGTTGTTTCATGGACCCATCACTAGTTCTCGGCCTATTGGCTGGAAGGCCCGTGGCAGACTAGGCCACATAGTAAAATAAATAAATAGCGCAAGTTTATTAAAAAAACATGGAGAAAATGTACTAAATTGTGCAACAAATTTCCATTAACAAAAGAAAAAAAATGACATGCAAAAAGATTACTAGGCCCTTACTGACAGTGCAGGCCACCCTCCACAATACATTTTAAAAATCGAATAAAGTACAAATAAATCCTGGTGCATGCCTCCAATCAAACAAGCAACACCCTTATACAACAGTTCTTGTACTTACTTGTGAAATCTCAACTACAAAGTCCTTAAATCCAATGTATTTATGCAGCAGACAAGAAGAGTGATCCTTCCAGCTCCTTATCTAAATGAAAAGTGACCAAAAGCACTGGGAGGAGCCTGCTGGCAGGAAGTTGGAGCCTCTGGAGCACTTCCTTCCTGTTGGAAAATAGGGGCGAAAAGGCTTCTTGCACAAAAAACATAACTCCAACGCCCATTGGAGAACCACTCAAAGAAGGCTCCCAGATGCTTCTTGGGTGCAAAAGCTGGTTGAGTGGTATGTTCTCAGTCAGCACTATAATGGCGCAGTCGTGGCCGGAATCCATGCAAGCAAGTGCTAACTATCGCGCAACCTCGCTAGCGGGCATAGATTCTAATGGTCTGGCAAGCGAAGCCCAAGACAATTCCCGAGCACAAATTGAAAAAAACATCACTTGGCACCCAGGAAGAAGTAATTCAAGAACTCTGCATTCCTCCACGGAGCGCGGAGTGCATAAATTCCGCAAGCAGACTTTTACGCCCTGCCCTAGTGATGAGCAGTAGTGGTGGGCAGAACGTGCAGAATTTGTCTCAGTTGGATTCCGTGGAGTTACATAAAAACTGATTGAGATTCCATTGAGTTCCGCCAATGGGTGGAAATAGGCATGCTACGCCGCTCACGCTGTGTTTTAGCTGCAGCAGTACATTCCGTGCCGAAAAATCTGTGAAAATTGCATCACACAAAAAGTGCCAGAGGGCGCAGCTACTCAAGATGATTTTGCTGCTGCTCAAGTAGATTTTCTACTCATGCAGCAGTCTTCGGAAACACAAACTGTTGTGACCACCTGAGTTGGAAAAATCTTGCTGGATGTCCTCCTATCAACCAGAAATTGTGCTAGGCGATGGCAAATCTTACTCGAACTCACCAATTTACCATGCTGGAGCCATGCGCGACAAAAAATTCTGCCACGTGGTGATTGGCGGAATTTGGTCTGTACTCTACATTAGAAAAGTAACATGGAATCACCAAAATACAGCCAATTTCACGGATGGAACAAAACATTTGGTATATCCCTAGTGAGTACTAGTAACAGTGACCCGCAGCGCACGCACCCGTGCAGAGATCTACATGCCCTTGTGATTGAACCTCCACCCCCTCGTGCTGATTATTAACGGACCGACGAAAGTCCGACTGGAGTCTGAGAAAAATCTGTTAATTTACCTCAAAGGACCCTCACAGACAACTATGAGGCTGAAAAAATTAAGTAATCCTATATTGAAGTTTTAGAGGGGAAACTTCTGTAATGAATTCGCAAAATAATGTGTACGATTAACTTAAAACAATATACAGCCATCACTGTTATCATTCTTTGGCAACTTTAAAAAATAAAAACGTTTCAAGAAAAAAATAACACAATTCAACTACTTTTTTCAAAAGGGAATCTATATAGATATCTGAGACGTGCATATTTCATATGCAATTTATTTTTACGATTTTTGCACAACAATAAAAATAATTTTAAAAGTTCTATATGTAGTTTACTGCAGAGACAAAATAATTAAATCAAATGCCTGGGAAAAGAGAGCTTCACTTAGTTTGTGGATTTATGCTGACATCTAGTGTCAATTTTATGTTAGTGCAGTACTCATATCGTGCAATACAATAAAAATAAAACAGGTAAACTTGTTATCACTTATCAAGCAGCGAAATTGTTTTTCCCTAGATGTTGTGTATCTCTAATCACAAAGAATAATAACACCTCGACAGACGGAAAGCTAAATAAATGATTGAAACACACTATAAATGTTAGTCATGACATACCTTTATTTGAATAATTAATTCAGTGCAAATTTGGAGATATATTGGACGAATATCATTTTTTATTTATTTTATTTAAATGTACTTTCTACAGCGTAAACAACACGTGTACTTCTGAGCTCTGAGTCATTTCACAGAAGACGTTTGACAAATTACATCAATATTGAACTACATATACATTGGTTGCACCATTTTCAACACATCATGCTTTGAAATTATCGATACACACGTGTGGCATCAATGAGCGCATGTTCTTGGAGACATCTAATGCTAATGTGAACGAAAGCGGTGTGCATGTGGTAATAAAGGGAATCGAAATAAAAATCGTACGAGGTCGGTTTCAGGCATGGCAAAAACTTCGTTAGAATAAAATATTTTTCCTTACGATTATATTTCTAATTATTGGGCAACATGTACGTTCATGGTGAAGAGGTTTCTCTATCCTAGTAATTTAACGCATGAGAATAGAAGATTGCTGGCCTCTCTGTACTGTAAATCCATCAACGCAGATAACACAGAGGCAGTTCAGAAGCCAATAAAAGCATCACACTGAGGGCCTTATACCACATCTAGTGCTAATTCAGATTAGGCCACCAAAATAAATTGCACTCCAACACGTTTTATTTGGGTGATTAGTTGCACTACTAAATATCGACCCCCAGAATGTCATGGTATAAGAATATTGAGGACAGAATATTGAAAATTAGTGCATATAGGGAAGTATAGATGTTCTATTTCTAACGAACGTTACATTTATGTACCTTTAACGATAAATATATATATATATATATATATATATATATATATTACCTACTGGCGGTCGCCAGTAGGTATATATAGTTAGGATTTTTTCTCTATGGGATTTTTGAAAATTCTATGTCTAATAACTTTGCCGTTTGTGGACGGAATTGGCTGAAATTTTCAGGAAAATGGCACATTTTGTTTCTGAGCAGCCTTTGAAAATTTGGGGGGGGTTCGTCAAGGGGGGGCCGAGAAAAAAGGGGGGTCCCAAAACGCGTTTTTCCCATGTTAATTTCCATAGGGCGGTTGGCCTCACTTTTAGACCGAACGGCTGAATGGATTTGCACGAAACTTGGCAAAATTGTAGGGACTGGTAGCCCGATGTGCCTTTTGTAGGTCTCAATATATGTGCTCCAGTGGATTTTGAGAAATTAACGTTTAAAAAAAGATATATATCTGTAAGCGCGGACCGGGCAGCGGCCTAGGACGCGTACTTTTCGCGCAACGGAGCTTTGTGAAGCGAAGCTGATTGGTTCTCCGGCGTCTGTCAACATTCCAAACAGTCCGTAGTGGCCGCAAACAGTCCGTAGTGGCCGCCATCTTGTCTCTCGGTAGGATCGAGAGACAAGAGGAGGCCAAAGCGAAGGGGTAAATGACCATAAGGGGGAATAGTAGATCCTCGCTGACCCCCTAGGTTTGATGTGGAGGTTTTAAAAGGGCCCCGCGGGGCAAAAAAAAAAAATTATAATAATAATCTTACGGCTGAATGGATTTGCACGAAACTTGGCAAAATTGTAGGGACTGGTAGCCCGATGTGCCTTTGCTAGGTCTCAATATATGTGCTTCAGTGGATTTTGAGAAATTAACGTTCAAAAAAAGATATATATCTGTAACAGCGCACCGCTTCGCGTACTTTTCGCGTTACGGAGCTTTGCGAAGCGAAGCTGATTGGCTCTCCGGTGTCTGTAAACATTCCAAACAGTCCGTAGCGGCCGCCATGTTGTCTCTCGGTAGGATCGAGAGACAAGAGGAGGCCAAAGCGAAGGGGCAAATGACCATAAGGGGGCATAGTAGATCCTCGCTGATCCCCTAGGTTTGATGTGGAGGTTTTAAAAGGGCCCCGCGGGGCAAAAAAAATAAATAATAATAATAATCGAACGGCTGAATGGATTTGCACGAAACTTGGTAAAATATTAGGGACTGGTAGCCCGATGTGCCTTTGCTAGGTCTCAATATATGTGCTTCAGTGCATTTTGAGAAATTAACGTTCAAAAACAAGATATATATCTGTAACAGCGCTCCGCTTCGCGGAGATAAAATTATATCTGTATTACCTAGCTGTTGCTAACACCAGTTAGCGACGGCTAGTAGGAGATAGCGACCATCTTGGGCCCCACTTTGCATGTGAGTGATATTTATCACTAATGACATGCAAAGTGGGCATGCCAAGATGTTAGCGACTGGAAACAGTCGCTAACATCGCTATCTCCTATTATCAACTTTTGGAAATATTCGAGATAAGCGCGAATATCTCCAAAAAGTAACAGCTGCCCTGAGCAGTTCTTAGCCATGTTATCCTATGGGAGGTGGATAACATGGCTAAGAGGATTAGCTCGGTAATGCATGAATATCGCTGAGTTTTCAGCGATATTAATGCATTGCGGTCGGTTTTTATCGTATTTGCGATAAACTTTGATAATAGCAAGGTTTATCTGCGATAATTTCTGACGGTAAAAAAATCTTTGCAATGCATCGTTAGGGATAAATATCGCTTAACTTTGGTAATATGCCCCAACGTCTGTTAACGTTCGATTCGAAGGAAATCAGGAAGTGTTGAAAAACATTGTCTGCGCCATCTTGTCTTTTTTCAAATGCCACACTTTTGTCGTGCACGGCAGCCATTTTAGATGCCTTGACCAGACCCACTCTGTGCACGCTGTCGATCCTTAGCATGGCTCCCCACCCTCGCAAGCATCTCCCCCAGGCAGTGGTCACCCCCGCTCTCTGTCTTATGCATGGGTAATAAACCTCCCCCCATCTGCGCTGCTCTTTCCTGAGAATCACACCCTGTGCCCGCCCGACACCTCCCTTTCGCCCTATTCACTACTGCACCCTCTGACACTCCTTTTCCTCTGTGTCCGATTGTCCAGGCTGGTCCTAGGGTATCAGCTAGCCCTGCAGATGTAGTTTATGGCCACAGCTGTAAAGATTCACCCCTCTTCAAAGGAGTTATAGTAGATCAAGGCCCACACTCGATGAGATCCGTCACAGCAGAAGCGTTGCTATTATCTGAAAACCATCCTGTATTGTGATTGGGGAGGGGACCGAGCGTGAAGCGGAAGATTCCAGGGATGACTCTTTGTACATCAAAGTTTTTACAATTATGTGTCACATTAAAAATATATAGCACTCCGACAAAGTAGTAAGATTATAAAACTTTAATAATTTATAAATATATACAAGAAAACAAAAATAGTAATAACATATAAACATTTTTAGGGAAAAACAACGAAGTAGCGGTCGGCTGTGCGAATAGTCCCAACGCAGCACAACGTCCAGATTTCCGGCGTGGGGCGGGTCATCAGTAGCAAACTGTTGTGCGAATAGTTCCAAGGCAGCAGAACGCGCTGAAATCTAGATGACACGAAAGTGATGTCTAGTAAGTTGCCACCCAGCAAATAACGGCGTGGGGCGTCGCGGGGGGTGGGTCTTCAGTAGCAAACTGTTGTGCGAATAGTTCCAAGGCAGCAGAACGATGGCACCAAGGTGATGTCCAGTAAGTTGCCGCACTGGTTTTGGTATCCTACAATGCTGCTCCGAATAACGGCGTGGGGCGCCCCGGGGGAGGCGGCGTGAACGGGCCTCTCCAGGTGGAGTGTCATCTGTTGTAGTGGGGCGCCCCTTTACCGTTTCAGTTGCCATTCCGTCCGTTTTTGGTCCACTGTGTCAAAAGCCGCAATTCAGCTGAGTTGCGCCCACTCTTGCGGTGCAGCGATAGGCGGCTGTCACAGGACTCTCAAAATGGCGGCAGGCTCTTTCCTTTTTGGGCCTGGTCCACTGAAATGGCCCTGGGACACCTTGGAAATCGGACGCTTGTCTGCTAGGTCTTGGACCCCATTCTCGAAAGCGTCCCCTCCGCCTTGAGAATTCATCAAAAGTTTTGGGGGCCCCGACTCCTGCAGGCTTCTGGTGGGGAGCGGCTGCCATGATTGCTCGCGGAATGACTACGACGGAGCTACGAGATGGTGGTGCTCTCATGCTGACGCCAGCTTCAGTCTGAAACATCCAGAAACAAGGTGGGGCTTTCATCGTTTGGAAAAAAAAAAAGTTTTCATCCAATGAAAAGTGTTGTTTTTAGGTCATATGATCAAGCCTTCCATCATTAGGAAACCAAAAGTAAAATGAACCAATGAAAAGTTTTATAAACAAGTCACATGACCTGTTATGCGGCATAGGGTATAAAATGCGGAGAAAATACGTTGGCACGTGAGGCGGCGTCAGTAGCGGACCGATGTGCGAATAGGCCGAAGGCAGCACAACGCGCCAAGATCCGGATGGCACCGAGGTGGTGTCCAGCAAGTTGCAGCACTGGTGTGGCCATCCTACAATGTTGAAAGTCGGCGTGGGGCGCCCCGTTGGCCTGTGAGTTTGCGTCAGTAGCGGACCGATGTGCGAATAGGCCGAAGGCAGCACAACGCGCCAAGATCCGGATGGCACCGAGGTGGTGTCTAGTAAGTTGCCGCACTGGTGTGGCCATCCTACAATGCTGAAAGTCGGCGTGGGGCGCCCTGTTGGCCTGTGAGATGGTGTCAGTAGCGGACTGATGTGCGAATGGGGCCAAAGGCAGCGCAACAATATTTTCTGACGAGAAGACACCACAAGGCGCTGAGATGCCAAGATCCGGATGGCACCGAGGTGATGTCTAAGTTGCGGACTGATGTGCGAATGGGGCCAAAGGTAGCGTAACAATATTTTCTGTATGGAAGATACCACTAGGCGTTGAGATGCCAAGATTCGGATGGCACCGAGGTGATGTCTAGCAAGTTGGTGTGGTCATCCTACAATGCTGAAACTCGGCGTGGGTCGCCCCATTAGCCTGTGAGATGGCGTCAGTAGCGGACCGATGTGCGAATAGGCCGAAGGCAGCACAACGCGCCAAGATCCGGATGTCACAGTGGTGGTTTCATAGTTGAGAGGCACTTCATCTGCAGTGGGGCGCCGAGATCCGGATGGCACCGAGGTGATGTCTAGCAAGTTGCTGTACTGGTGTGGTCATCCTACAATGCTGAAAGTCGGCGTGGGGCGCCCCATTAGCCTGTGAGATGGCGTCAGTAGCGGACTGATGTGCGAATGGGGCCAAAGGCAGCACAACGCGCCAAGATCCGGATGGCACCGAGGTGGTGTCCAGCAACTTGCCGCACTGGTGTGGCCATCCTACAATGCTGCGCCGAAAGTCGGCGTGGGGCGCCCCGTTGGCCTGTGAGTTCGCGTCAGTCAGTGGGGGCTGTTTGAGGATCTGACTGCATTGGAAAGCAATGTGATGCTGTGCGTCGCCCCCAAGATGGAGGTTCCTCGGCTGCAGTGGGGCGCCCCTTGGTGTTTCACTCGCTATGCAGCTGAGTTGCGTGCGCACTTGTGGCGAATAGGCCGAAGGCAGCACAACGCGCCGAGATCTGGATGGCACCGAGGTGGTGTCCAGCAATTTGCCGCACTGGTGTGGCCATCCTACAATGCTGCGCCGAAAGTCGGCGTGGGGTGCCCCGTTGGCCTGTGAGGTGGCGTCAGTAGCGGACCGATGTGTGAATAGGCCGGAACCAGCACAAGGCGCCAAGATCCGGATGGCACCGAGGTGGTGTCATAGTTGAGAGTTCTGAGCAGCGCTTGTAACACTGTCTGAAGCTTATTTGCACCTGCTGCAGCTTCACTATTGCCCTGGTGTGGCCTAAGATCGCCCATGACATAGGCGGCCACCTCCCGGGGTCCGGCGGAACTTTTTTCCTTTTCCTTTCTGCATCTTGTCCCAAATTCGTTTGACCTGAAGACACGACCAGGTCCCTGAATGTGTGCAGGGGGACGCTATTGATTGAATCAAAATGGCGGCTTCACACAAAGCTGACTCAAGCGTTTTCTGGTGGTTTCATAGTTGAGAGGCACTTCATCTGCAGTGGGGCGCCGAGATCCGGATGGCACCGAGGTGATGTCTAGCAAGTTGCTGTACTTGTGTGGTCATCCTACAATGCTGAAACTCGGCGTGGGTCGCCCCATTAGCCTGTGAGATAGCTGTTCTTTGGATTTGGGCCTGGTCCACTAAAATGGCCCTGGGACACCTAAGAACTCGAACGCTCGATTTTTTTTTCCTTTCCTGTACATGCAAAAAAAGGTAAATGCCCGGTATGTTACACGCTTCATCTGCCACGATGAACTCTCCAGAGGAAACGAAAAAATATATAGTTGTGGTAACTATACCATGCATCGTCATATGGAGAGGTGGCACCAATTAATTATAGTGCTGCATAAAAGAGAGATTTGGAGGAGAACCCCTGACCTGCTAGTACATTCATCAAAGAAGTGGCACTGAGAGCTTCAGAGGCAAGGGAAACGGTCCCAAATATTTAGAAGAACTTTGGAAAGATTAAAATGACATGTTTAGATTGTGGTAAATTAATTTCATGTGGGCAGATGAGTGTTACTCTAATAAATACAGCATATGAACATCATCATAGTCGATGGTTGGTAGAGACATTTTGACTATATCCTGGACCTGCCCGTCCTCGCCCAAAATGGCGCCGGAATAAATGGGACTCGTAACTCCTTGTTGTGTACTGGTTGCAGAACCTTGAAATCACGAGATACGTATGCAGTTTTGAAGCACATGGCGGGCGGGGACGAGAATTGATTGAATATTTCGACATCCCTATTGATATTAAGTTCTGATGTGTTATTGATTACTGTACTGTTGAAAGTTCGAATTAACGTCACCCATGGTACTTGCCCGCAAATGTATATCTAGATAATTTTATTGTAACTGGCCCTGTCGTATTTTAATTATAAAATGTACGTCCACCGATTCCATAACTGTTAGACACCTTAGTTCTTGCAACCTAATGGCCCGCCCGTTACGTTCCTCTACAGTGTAAATGTCTACTCATCACATACGATTACAGTTTGCTCCGTGGCCGGCCCACGTGGTTATAGGCTCGTATTTGTATAATGAAATTTTCACAATAAAGGTTTTTAAAAGAAAACATGGTAGTAGTATATACATTGGTAAAGTTTGTAATAATAGTCACTGTTTTAGAATCATTAAAAGGCAAGTGAAATAAAGCAGACCAATTACATGAAGGGTAAAAGGTATAATACGAAGGAACGCAGTAAAGATAAATGGTCAAGGGCTGTTGTGTTTTCTATTCCTGCAACATAAAGTGATCGATAAGAATCTCATATTCAGGCGTATCGGCGACTAAGACAGCAGGTCGACCCTCTTTTGCTCAACGGCTCCATCATGGGACGAAGAAACGCTCTTTTTCTCGAAAAAAGAATATATTTTACTTGCAGGACAGTTGTAAAATTTCCGGGAAAGTACATTAGCCTGGAACATTATAACATATATTTAAGAAAAAATAATGTTCGGAAGTAATGAAAAGCGTAATTTTTAGGTCATATGAGCAAGCCTTTCATCATTACAATAAGAAAAGTAAAATGAACCAATGAAAAGTTTTATTAACAAGTCACATGACTTGTTATGCTTACGTTACGCGCTGCGCGCCCCGGATGACTTCCGGATGCGCTAACGCGGCGCGTCATATGACGCATTACGCGACAACGCAGGTCCAGAATATAGTCAAAATGTCTCCACCAACCAGCGGTCGGAACACAACCCCTTTCAGCAGGCTAAATAGTTCTGTTAAATGAGAACAGAAGGGACAGGCAACAAGAACCATCAGTGAAAGAGGGGAGGGCTAGTTCTTCTCTACCGGGTTACATTGGGGCGCTACCGGAACTGATCGAATTGGTAGTCTACAGTGTTTCTGGATGTTTCAGACTGAAGCTGGGGTTAGCATGAGAGCAGCATCATTTCGTAGCTCCGTCGTGGCCATTCCGCAACCAATCATGGCAGCCGCTCTTTATCGTTATTTTGGGCGGGGTGGGTGGCGGAGCCGAGCTGTTTTGCAGCCATCATTGTGTGGAGTTCAGTTCATCTCACTAGTTTTGTATTTGTCATGAGGGGTTGTTCCTAATGTTTCTATTTTAGCGAGGTCAAAAAGAGATCCCATTAGTGGCCTACTGATTTTGCTCGATTCCTTTTCTTTTTTTTTACACGATTTTTCGTTATCTGCAAAGACTAAACAGAGTATTGCGACTCTGTGTTTGTTTGTAAATAGAGAATGAACCAAAGAGAACTAATTCTAAAACAGTAAATACTTGGATAACAATCAATCAAATGGAGAGAGAAGCAGGCACGACGGATTACAACGGGGGCAAAGGCCTGCGTTAACTACCTTTCACTATCTGCAAAGAGAGAGTACTCCTAATAGAAATGAGGGGGGGGGGCACCATTCAAAGCAGATCAGTGTGCATAAACACGAAAATGTTTTCACTTACCACGTACTTGACATTCGACAGCTTATGATATTTGCTATTAAAAAACCATTGAAATTCACTGAAAAAACCATAGGTTATAGACCATATATAGTTAGGAATTAGCATTTACAAAACCTTGAAAATTCACTGAAAAAACCATAGGTTATAGACCATATATAGTTAGGAATTAGCATTTAAAAAACCTTATTTTACTCACACAAAACCATTGAAATTACATATATAGTTAGTTGCACTAACTATATATCGCGCACCTGCAATCCACTGCTGATGATGTCACATATTACATCATTCATGACATGGTCAGTGACATCACTGATGACATCACTGATGACATCTCAAATGACATCACTGATGACATCACTGATGACAACATCCAGTGACTGTATGTTTCTGTAAAGTTAAAATGTGTCTTACATATTGAAGAATGAGTGGAAGTATAAGTGTCTGGACAAAGGATTTAGTAGGTGCATGACTGAATGCATGAGTGAGTGATTAAATGTGTCTCACTGAGTGCATGGGTTAGTTATGTTATGTTATGTTAAATTAACTTGTTAAGCGCGCTAACACCATTAGGTTTCTTGGCGCTGTTTGGAGAGAGCAAAAAGAGACAAAACTAACATAACAGAAGAACAGAAGTTAATAATAAGCCTCAGTGAAAAGATGAGTTTTAAGGGAGGATCTGAAGCTAGAATAAAGAGAGGCTGACCTCAGCGGGAGAGGTAAGGAATTCCAAAAGGACGGGGCTAGGAAGGAGAACCTAAGACCACCGTGTTTCTTCCGCTTGAATCTGGGGATGGATAGAAGAGCCATGTGGGAGGACCGGAGGGTGCGGGAGGGAACGTAATGATGTAGCAGGGAAGAAATGAAGGCGGGGCCCTGACCAGAGAGAGATTTAAAGATGGTACAGCCCAGCTTAAATTTACAGCGGGCTGAGACCGGGAGCCAGTGAAGGTCCTTAAGAAGTGGTTGGACATGTTGGTCTCTCGGCTGATGATAAATCAGACGGGCAGCCTGATTTTGAATCAGCTGTAGTCTCCTAAGTTGATAAGCAGGAATGCCTACATATAATGCGTTCGCGTAGTCAAGCCTAGACATGACTAACGCGAGTAAAGCCAAGATAAGAGCATCGGCGGTGAGTAGGCGCGAGATCTTGCGTATCTTCCTGAGCTGAAAATGGCTAGAGGAGACTACAGCGCTAATCTGGGGTGTCATCGATAGATCGTTACTGATGACAACACCCAGACTTTTTGCTGAGTTGACCGGGCAAGGCGGAGAGCCCAGGCTGACCGGCCAAAAGGAAGAATGCCAGGCATTGGAGGGTCCCCCGACAAGCACCAACTCGGTCTTGTCGGGGTTAAGTTTCAGATGGTTTACACCCATCCAATCACTGATGAAACAGAGGGCATTTTGGAAGGTAGAGATAGATTCGGGTCCAGAGTCAATAGTAAAAACCAATTGAATGTCGTCCGCATAATTGAATGCAGAGACATTAAAACAGCGGAGGGAACGGATTAGTGGGGCCAAATACAAATTAAAAAGAAGAGGGGATAGGGAGGAGCCCTGAGGGACACCGCAGGTCAGCTCGACTTGAGAGGCAGAAAACTGAGACAATCTGACAGCCTGGTGGCGGTGGGTCAGAAAGGAGCGCACCCAGTCCAGGGCAATGCCCCGGATGCCGGCCTCTCTGACACGGTCGACCAAAATGTCATGGTCGACCGTGTCAAAGGCGGCCGACAGATCCAGAAGGACCAGGGCCTGACAGGTGTTGGTGTCAGCGCCCCTGCGGAGTTCGTCCATCACAGAAAGGATGACTGCTTCTGTGGAATGTGCTGGTCTAAATCCAGCCTGCTGGGGGTCCAAAACACAGGAGTCCTCCACAAAGGAAGTAAGGGTCTGGGTGACGTGAGACTCCAGGACCTTACTAAGAAAGGGGAGGAGGGAAATTGGGCGGTAGTTGCTCATGTTGGACTGGTCGGCCGTGGGTTTTTTCAAGATAGCAACCACTTCTGCCCGTTTGAAAGAACCTGGGACCACCCCCGTAGTCAAAGAGCTGTTTAAAAGAGCTAGAGGGGGGTCCGGGCACGAAGTGAAGGCTTCTCGTAAGGCTGACGGGGGGCAACAGTCGCTGGGGGATCCGGAGGAGACTTTGAACAGAAGGGAACGAAATTTATCTCTGGAAATGAGTGGGAGCTGGGTGAGGGTGTTGGTGCAATGGGAAGGGGGGGGAATGGGGAGGATGGAAACAGGAGATGCGTGGACAATGCTGGTTTTAATTTTAATGATTTTGTCCACGAAAAATTGATTCAAAGAATCACACAATAACTGGGAAGGAAGAGGGGCAATGGTGACTCTCGCCGGGTTCGATAATTCCTCAACAATCGAAAAGATGTCTTTGGACTTATTAATAGAGTTCAAGATCTTATTGGAGAAATAACAAGATTTAGCCCTGGCTATTGCAGACTTGTATTCTCTCAGCTGGGCGGAAAAGGCCGCCTTAGACTGTGAGGAATAATCTCGACGCCAGCGCCTTTCGGCCTGGCGGAGGGTCAGTTTCAATGCCTTAAGTTCCTCGGTGAACCACCTATGGGCGTCGTGATTTCGCCGCGTTTTAACAGGTTTTAAGGGTGCCACCGAGTCAGCGGCGGCAACCAACCAGTGAACAAGATTGTCGGACTGAGAATCAATAGAGGAAAGGGAATCAAGAATGGGGGGGACAGATGAACTCAGAAGGGAGGTGAATTTGTTAATATCAGCCTTGTTCCAGTTGCGCGCCAGAAAGTTGGATTCACGGGCAGCGCTAGCTGGAGCAGGCTTAGTCAGGGAGAAGGTGATGAGTAGATGATCCGACCAAAGACAAGGGAGAACAAGGGGGGTGGAGATGTCCAGGGAGGAAGTCCATACCTGGTCCAGGATATGACCTTTGATGTGCGTGGGTGTGTGTATATGCTGGGTACAATTGAAACCCAGCATAAGCTCAGAAAAGGCGAGGGAATCAGAGGTTTCGTGAGGATCAGATGGCCAATAGTTAAAATCGCCCAGGACCAGAATATTGGTGTTGTTAATGGTCAGCTGCGAGATAAGCTCGCCGAACTGGACAGAGAAATTTGGCATGGCTTGGGGGGGGCGGTAGACTAGGACACACACTAGGGAGGAGCCAGGTTGCTCCAATCTAAGAGCCAAACAGTCGACCATGGGAATACTGATAATAGGCACCATGGAACACCGAATTGGGTGCCTAATGATGGCAGCGACCCCGCCGCCCGCTTTACCAGAGGGGCGGTTGGCTTGTAGAATGTAATAGCCAGGGGGAATAGCCGCTAGGATATCAGGAGTGGAGTCCTCTGTGAGCCAGGTCTCGGTCAGGAGTAGGATATCAGGCTGTTCTGATCCTAAGAGATAAAAAATATCAGATTGGTGGCCGACCAGAGACCGGGTGTTAAGGTACATCACAGAGAAAGAGGGATTGGGTCCTAGTCCAGGGATGGGAAGCGAGGACTTGCCGGAAGAGTCCGGGAGTAAATGAAGGGAAGATGAAGGAATGATCTCAGGGAAAGTGGTCCTAGGGGCAGGCAAGCCGCAGATAGCGTGTTTGATTGAGGGGTCAGGAAAAGGGAGAGCACAATCATGAAGGGAAATAATAAGTGAGCGGGGAAGAGTAGGGCAGGGAACAGAGTGAGGTGCCCCATGCCCCGGCCTGCCGCGGACGGGCGCAGACGGGCTTAACTCTGGCGCAACTCCGGCGCGCCTACGTCGCGCCCGCTGCGCTCGTCCGCTGCGCTGACACATATTGGCCGTTTAAATAGGGGCGGAACAAGGGTGGAGTGTCAGGGAGAGCCTATAGTAAAGGCGAGCCCAAACAAAGATGGCGCCCGTTACCGGTGGGACCCCGCGATTAAAATCAGCCCCCAGCCGGCAGCTCACCTCTGAAAATAAAGGCTGAGGTTAGTAACCTGCATAAGTTTGAACAGCAGTGGTTAGACACAATTAAGGACAGTACATAAGATAAAACCGCCACCGCTCGTAATCAGCGGGGCGAGATGCAGGAAGTGCAGGGAAAATGTTAAAATGCTTTAAAATGCTCTCTCAGCGTTCGCAAGCCAGCCCACTGCCACCGGGCTACCTGCAAACACTAAGCGAGAGCAAGATCGCGCTCCTAAATAGGGGCGGAACAAGGGTGGAGTGTCAGGGAGAGCCTATAGTAAAGGCGAGCCCAAACAAAGATGGCGCCCGTTACCGGTGGGACCCCGCGATTAAAATCAGCCCCCAGCCGGCAGCTCACCTCTGAAAATAAAGGCTGAGGTTAGTAACCTGCATAAGTTTGAACAGCAGTGGTTAGACACAATTAAGGACAGTACATAGTGACTAAAGTGTCTTAATTTGTGCATCATTATGTCTGTTGTTCTGTAAACTGCTGCATGTTTTGATCAGTAGCTATATAATTAACTATATGGGTTACTGATTGATTGTCCAAGTATTTGTATGGGAGACTGAGTGTGTGTGTGGCTGGCTGGGAGGTGTGTGACTCTGTGCAGATCAATGTGTACTTGTATCAATGATTGTATAACAAGGTAAGTATGTGTTAGTATATGTTTGAAAATGTAAGGTGCTCTATGTTTAACTGTATAGACAAGAAAATGGAAGTGTCATTGATTCTTTACAGGACTGACTAGGTGTGTGAGTAACTCCATGGATGAGTGGCAGACTGTGAGTGTCTGTATAGGTGTATGAGTGCATATGATAGTGTTGTAAAGATGAGTGATTGTATGTATGAATGATAGTATGGGTGAATGAGTGAAGGTGTGTGTAGACGTAGGAATCAGTGAGTGCGTATGTAGTAACTAGTATTGGTGTGTCAATGGTTTCAAAAATTATATTCTGTATTTAACACTGGGTGAAACAGAGGTTATATTAAAATGTGAGGAGATGCATTGTATTGTCATATGAATGATATCATCAGTGATGTGGTCATTGATGTCAAATGAGATGTCATCAGTGATGTCATCAGTGATGTCATTTGAGATGTCATCAGTGATATCATCAGTGATGTCACTGACCATGTCATGAATGATGTAATATGTGACATCATCAGCAGTGGATTGCAGGTGCGCGATATATAGTTAGTGCAACTAACTATATATGTAATTTCAATGGTTTTGTGTGAGTAAAATAAGGTTTTTTAAATGCTAATTCCTAACTATATATGGTCTATAACCTATGGTTTTTTCAGTGATATATATATATATATATATATATATATATATATATATATAATTTTATTCATTTTGGTCTTCGCCGGCCCCTTATGTGTGTCCATAATTTCATCATAGCGTGTTCTTTTCATGGTGGAGGAGTGTGGCTCAATGGTTAGAGCGGCAGACCCTGATGCAGAGTTCTGGCAAGGGACCAGGGTTCGATTCCTGCCTCGGCAGGGTCTCTGGCTCAATTTCCTCGGACCTGTTAACTCTCGCCTCAGTGCCTATTCTAATCATGGGCCCCACGCTGCAACTCTGGGCAATAGCTTGCTTAGCCTCCACACCGGCCCCAACAGCGCTAAGGATGCCTGGCTTCACCCTGAGGGTGCCCAGGAGTGGACACTTCACAGGGAAAACCAGGAGGGGTTCCACAGCAGTATGAGTATCAGCGCCAGGAACCCGAATAGGCGACACCGCAAGGTGACCGTCTGGTGACAGTGTGCTCTATAAGTACCATGACATTTACATTTACATGAGGTCGGAAAACTTTGGCCCACATTTCCTTTAAAACATTACGGTTGCGGCCTTATTATGGAACATTATTCAGACACAGACTAGGTTACAGGTTCTTCTTATACTCTGAACAGTTGCAGCAATTAATGCACGGATTGTGTAATAATAATTAGGGGTGGGCGGAAGTCACGGAAGGGACTATAGCGGAGAGGCACAGAGATTGAAGCAATTTCCGTGCCTCTCCATGGGAGACTGCGCATGCGCAGGCTCCTGCGCATGCACAGTTTCCAAAGATGAAGCTGCGATGGGAAAGATTGCGGCGCAATAAGGTAAGTTTGAATTAAGTTGCGTATTTAGCCTTTACATTTAATTTAAGAATGCGGGCGGGAGGCGGGCGGGAAGTGGGAGGCGGGCGAGCCGGCAACTTCCGTTCCGCCAGCGAATGGGCAGAAATTTGACCCGTTCTTCCTCCTTCTTTGCGGAAGATGGAAAGTCCAAATTTCCGCTCATTCTGTGGGCGGAACGGAAATGTCCACCCACCCCTACGGTGAAGGGGATTCTGGATCTTGTGGTTCTATCAGCTTGTAGAGACTCTCTGGAGGCTAACATACAGGTCGTAAGTGCACTCAGTTGGTGCTAGCTGAGCCCCGTGGATTATTCACAAGACTGTTATCTCCTTCATGTGTTCCAGAAGGTGTATATAAACTGTAATCAAATCATTATCCTGTCTTGCTCACCGCATTTGCTGTTTGCGGAAATGTGTTTCTTTTTCTTAACGTGGCAATATGTGGTTTCTGACTTTCATGAATTTATTAATGAGCACGTCTTTTAAAGTATGTTTCATTTTGAAGAAAAATTGGTTGGGCTTTTGCTTTTTGAGAGCTTTGGGGTCGTTCCATTATTACATTTAAATTCACTTAGGAATTCTATTTTTAGATGTTTTTTTCACCAGGCTGAGAACGTACTGACAATGTCTCTATTGTTACAACAGGGTAACTGCATTATGCTGTTATTTAATGTACTTGATGTGTTGCGCTATGCACTTTACCTTGTTAAGATGTATTGAAGGTTTTCTTTAGTTTTGGATTAACCCAAGTAGTCTGTTTTCTAGGTCTATTAGTGCCTGTACTAGAGGGGAGGGCTATATATAGTTTGGATTTAATGGCGCCAAATGAGATTGATAAAGCATGCATCTCTCTCTATTATTGCGGGGTCGTGGGAGACCTGAACAAAATAAATTAGCCTTATACTCACCAACCATGAGTACGTGCCACTTTCTCCTTGGAGTTGGATGGATGACTGGGAGATAGATAGATATATGTTTTAACCTTCTTTTGCCCACATCCCTTTCATCAAACTCCAGGCGCTGACGAGGCTACATAGCCGAAATGCATCCGCCGAAAATTGAGTTTGGACTTCATTAAAGCGGCTCCTGACGTCCCCTACTTGGCCTCTGCTTCTTTCTTTCGGGGAGGAGATTCCTGCATTTACAGCGCGAATGCCAGTATCGCGCCACAGAGGCCTCCGCATTCAAGTTGGCCTGGGACCCACTGGCAATTGCTCCGGCACATTTGCTCTTCAGGTTACTGAAAGAACCAGGCCCACCAACGGAGCGGGAAGCAGTGTTAGCGGTGTTGCAGCATTTATGCACAACTCTGGGCAAGCAGGACTTCCTGATGATCCCCCGTCATTAACTTTTCCTGCATTCCGGGGGTTTTGCGGTCCAGGGGACCTGAGGGAGCACCTTTTTAGAAGTGGGACACCTGTGCAAGCGACAGCAAACAGCCCTGAATTCCGCACTTGCATCGGACATCCCCCCCGCACCACTCACCTTCAAGAAGAACTGCATTCTGGGATCTGCAGTCTCTGCAGCTTCCCCGAATCTTCAGGTGTGCCAGATGAACTATCGTGGAGGTGGAGCCAGATGCGACCCAATCGGTGTGCGGCAGGACATTGTTTTAACCTTCTTTCCCCCACATCCCTTTCATCAAACTCCAGGCGCTGACGAGGCTACATAGCCGAAATGCATCCGCCGAAAATTGAGTTTGGACTTCATTAAAGCGGCTCCTGACGTCCCCTACTTGGCCTCTGCTTCTTTCTTTCGGGGAGGAGATTCCTGCATATATATATATATATATATATATATATATATATATATATACACGAAGTTGCAGCTGTTCCCCAGCCTCTGTATCGGCGGGCTCACGGCAGGGGTAGCCACCCCCTTTCAAATCACTCACGTTACCACCAGCGCGTCCCTTTCCAATCGTCACGGAAAGAACTACACAGGAGCCGCGGCCACAGTTAAAGTGCAGATTTATTTACCAGACACAAACGTCCTACGCGTTTCGGAGTGAAACTACTCCTTCGTCACGGGCCGAAGGAGTAGTTTCACTCCGAAACGCGTAGGACGTTTGTGTATCTGTCTGAAAAAATAAATATTTTTTATATATGTATATCTAACGGTCGATGGAAGAATAAATGGATGAATAAGGATCTAAATGGATGTTTTTTAAAAAAAATTGATTGTTTCACTGACTTAAGTGTATCTTAGTGAATACATGTATTAGCGACTAATTTGTAAATATTTAAATATCTGTATCAGTGTCTCACTTTGTGTATAAGTGGCTGCATGGGTTGGTGAGTAGCTACATGAGTGTATATACGGGTTATTAGTTGATTTTTGAGAATCAGTATGAGTGTCTGTTTGGTTCGGTACGGGATATTACTTAGCGCAAAGATGCATGAATGACTGACTCAGTGTATGTGTGCAGGACTGTATGGGTAGATGAGTGTGTGTATGGGTGTGTTAGTGAGTGAATGACTGTCTCAATAGTGTCTTTATGAGTAACTACATATGTTTTAAACTAGTACATGTGAGTATTGATGTATATAAGTGAGTATATGTGAGAGTGAGAGATTGAAAGAGTTCCTGTATCACGCAAGCAACCAAGATGGCCGCATAAGCTCCCGGCTCCGTCGACCTCCGTCGCTGGCGGACTTATCCTGAACTTTATCCTGACCTCCCGCCCGACTCCCTTGTGTCTGAATCGTTGCTGAGCCCGGGGGGGGCAATCCCGGAGTTCTTATTGCTTTTATTGGCGAAGTTACACCGTCTTTCATTTCGGGCCTACTCCAGTGTTTGAGCCGGGGCCTCGCGTACTGACCCAGCCGGGTTTCAGTTGAACAACATCGGCCGCGGGTACCCGGCGGAGTCCGGTCTCATCGGAGTGGAACATATTCTCGATCCTGGTGGTGGTCTTGGTCCCGGCGAATACTAGACGACGGCGACGAATCGTGGTTGCCGCGGCGGGTGGGGGCCAGGTCCCGGGACCCTGCTGCAGCCCTCGGGGTCCGCGGGTGGGGCCCCCGCTCTCGGCAGCGGTGTAAAGAGTGCCAAGCCTGTGAGTCGCCAGTAACTTCCGTCCACTCCGCGCCTGTTGGTTTCCCCGGAGTAGCCGGCCTCCGGGGTTGAAGATCTGCTTTGTTATCGCTCACGCGGAGATGGATCGGACGACGTGTGGACCGACCCTGGGGACCGTAATGGCCGCCATCAGGGCTCTTCTCCTGCAAATGGAGACTGCTCTCCACAATTTGACTGCAAGCATCGAGACTGTTTGTTTGAGACCGAACTCCAGTCTTGTGTCTGACCTGCACCACACGGTGACATCCGCGAAGCTTGATCTACCTCGAGAGGAGGACCCCGAACATAATCAGACACTGGTGCCAATTGTATCCGCACAACTACAGTGGTACGTTACCGGAACCCCTGAACAACTAGCAAGATCTGCAAAGTTACCGCCCGCACAGGACTCCCTTCTTCCTTCTCTTCTGGATACCTCCACTGACTTTTTGGATGGACTTTCGTGTATCTGATAGACTTCGAGACTTAATCTTTTTGACCCTTTCAGGCTTTATTGATCTTCTTTTTCATCAACGCTTTGACTCATTTGCTACTATGCTGGTCCTATTGGATGGGGTGTGTACAATGGATCGTAAGGGCCAGGGCTGAATTTGACTGTTTGAATTCGGTACAGTGACTTTCTTTTGGCTCTGCTGGGTTTTATCTGTGGGAGTGAGGGCCAGATGGAATTCTGATTGTCGGGGTTTGGTGTGATGGTTATGTTGGAAAAGGGATTTGCTGCCTCTGTGGTGCCGGGGGCTGGGCGGGACGGTCCTTTCTCTGTCGGTTGCTCCCCTATCGGTCTGCTTATTAGTCTGCTATTATTCGCTTAATACCACGGTAGGGGATGTCTGCCTTTGGCGGGGGGGGTGGGGAGCCCGGGAGCCCGTATCGTTTTGTAATACATCTCCTCCTCCATCTTTTCCCTTCCTTGGGGTGTAGTTTAGAGGGCGACAGGCACGCTGCTAGTGGGGTTAGGTCGTAGCCATCTGCAGGGGTGCAGGGTGGGGGGTTGTGGGGGGGGGTTTATTTTTCCTTTATTTTGTTATATGACCTGTCTATTTCCCTTTTCCCTTCTTCACAAGAGTGGCATATTCTCCTGAGCCTTTTGTTCTTCATATCTGGGTGTCGAGTGTCCAATCTACATATCCTGTATCCGTGGTGGGCGGGTTCTGATAATGTTTGCCTACGGTTATCTGTATTGTATGGTTTTGCCTCAGTTCTAAGCTGGTATTGATATTTTTCAGATGCCTATGACTGTAGTGTATTTCCTCAACGCCTTTGCCCGCTCACTACTGTAATATGTTCCGCCAAATGATACCCGATATGTACATTTTACTCTTGTTTTATAATCAATAAAAATATATATATAAAAAAGAAAGAGTTCCTGTATGAATAAGTATCAGTTTCTATAAGTGATTGTTTAAGAGAGTATGTGTACATTTCTGTAGACGTAAGTGTAGTGGTGTGTGTAAAGATATATATGCAAGTAAATGGATGTTTGATGAGTATTAGTGTGTAACAGGATGTATAGGTGTATGAGTACATATGATGAGTGAGTACATGTATGAGTGACTATATAGAACTGTTGGTGAAGGAATGGATGTGTATGTAGATTTTGTAATTACTTTTTTTGTAATTACTGAATAGGTTCTTCTAACTGGTATTGGAAAATGTTAGTATCTATTTTTCAATGTGTTTGTCAAAGGGTATATTTGGGTGAGAGGAGGTCTGCCACTCTTTCACATGGATGATGTCATCAGTGATGTCAGCAGTGATGTCATTTGAGATGTCATCAGTGATGTCATGAGTGATGTCACTGACCATGTCATGAGTGATGTAATATGTGACGTCATCAGCAGTGGATTGCAGGCGCGCGAGTTATAGTTAGCTGAACTAACTATAACAGGGGAATTTTAATGGTTTTGTATGAGTGAAATGTCCGGCTAACTATAACATGTGTGAAACCTATCGTTTTTTCAGTGAATTTCTAAGGTTTTTTAAATGCTAATTAATAACTATAACGTGGCTAAAACCTATGGTTTTTTCGTTGAATTTCAAAGGTTTTTTAAATGATATTTTCTAACTTTAAAGTAACTGAAACCTATGATTTTTTCAGTGAATGTCAAAGGTTTGTTAAATGTCACTATCTAACTACAATATCCCTATAACCTATAGTGTTTTCTTCAGTACAATTTAAAAACATGTGTATACTTTTTATAGTAAAATAAACTTAACAGTAGTGTTTTTTTTACTTATAAATATACCTCCAGGTTTTATGGTATTTATTTTTTGAACATTTCCATCTATATTTTCTTTTAAAATAATTGTATATCTATTTACACATATATATTTCGGATTTTGTAAAAAAAAGTTAATCTGAAATTAGTATATTTCCACATTTATTTTACTGATAAATATGCACTCATGGTTGAAAGACTGAACGTTTTCACTCATGTAAACGCTCTTACATGATAAGCTATACACAATCTTCATATTAAAATGTGCAACTTTTATTACACAAGGATATATATTGCTCTTTAAGGATCTTTTCTAAAAGTCTTTTATTGATTTCACCCTTTTACTTGTAGAACAACAGACGTATTGCCCTACTACTCATCATTGACAGCATTTACAAACGCTTAAAAAATAACCCCATTTCCGTATTCATGCACAGTTTCAAATAAATACAAAAATCAAGCAGCCCTACTTATAACTTAATTAGCAGTAATTAACATATAAGTGTAGTAAAAGTATGACACAGCACCTATAATACCCGACTTTCAACAACACCATTCGCAGTTCGATTCAATAGTCCATCAGCATCTTAGCCCACCACTATCCCACTGTAAGTAATACCTTGCTTAATCTTCCCAACGCCCCAAGCGCCAGCACACCTTTCCGAGGGTAGGTTTACGATTTAAAAATGCTAGCATTTTTTAAATTAAGAAGCATATTAATAACAAAAATGAATCCTTTTTGTTTTCTTCTAATGTTAGCGATATTTTTTTTTATATCTTCTGTTTATATGTTTTTAATCATGAAAATGCAAAGAACACAGTTTACCAAGTAACACTTTTTAAACTCTCCAACGTATGTAGATAATAATACCTTATACAAGTTACTATCGAAATCGAAACCTTTACAGCTTCACAGTTTGTAACTTTTCCCAACACGTGCAGAAGTAAAACAGTTAAAACGTGAGCACGTGTAAACTGCAAAACGTGCCATCTAAATAGGCGGAGCCACATCTTCCGTCCGTAGACTTCTAAACAACCAAAAACGATATAAACCACACCTACTGTGCAATTAGTTTCGTTTTCGCGAGTTATTTCTGAGTCGCCAATCTGTGTTGCAGGTTCCGTTTTCCAGCATTGGATTCTCTTTTTGCGTCAACAAACCTATTCCAGAGTTGTAAGCTGTTTCAATATGACATAGGCATTGTGCTTAGTTATAATTTGTGGCTATTTGTCAATATTTAAACATTTATATCTAGAAAAAAATGTTATTGCATGTTTTTCGCTTTTTCTCTGTAACGTCATCAGCTTGTTTTTAGAAACAGATAGATTACAACAAACATTGCTCCTTTTCTGTCTCCTTTCAGCTTATATATTGTGACTTTTTATATTATAATATTGACACTGTTCTTGGCTTGAGAGGTGTTGGTGACCCGTCGACGCAAACCCTAAACATTTACAATCAACGTCACCATCTTCCAGTTGTTATCGTGTTTTCCCCTAGAGATCATATATTGTTAATATGTATATTATAACATTAACAGTTATGGTGATAATCAGTGGAGTTCATGATCCGTCATCACAGAGAGTAACTGTATGTAAGCAACATACCGGCTTCCAGTTTTCAGTCTGTTTCCCCCTTGTGATCATGTGCTGTGAGAATATATACATATTATAATTCTCACCGTCATGATCTCAGAGGAGTTTATGATGTAATATGTGACATCATCAGCAGTGCATTGCGGGCGCGCAAGTTATAGTTAGCTGAGCTAACTATAACGGAGGAATTTCAAAGGTTTTGTATGAGAGAAATGTTTAGCTAACTATAACTTGTGAAACCTATTGTTTTTTCAATTAATTTCTAAGCTTTTTTAAATGCTAATTCCTAACTATAACATGTGTGAAACCTATGTTTTTTTCAATGAATTTGCAAGGTTTTTTAAATGCTAGTTCCTAACTATAACGTGTGTGAAACCTATGGTTTTTTCAGTGAATTTCAAAGGTTTTGTAAATGATAATTTATAAATGTATTCATTATTATTTCTTTCTTTTTATACTAATTTCTTATATGTTTAATATAAATATTTATATTTATTTTATATTTTAGATTATATTTCATATTCTTATTATAAAATAATAACAAAACTAAATTGCAAAGGAATTTTTGGATCAATAATTGCTTGACATCGATTGCAAGTATAACACAGCTTCACCAATGCTCTTGGGGCCCTATGCTCACAATGCTGTATCAATCCTTACACCTCCTTCAAGCATGTGCAAGGTTTTGATGCAGCATAAGCTCAAAAGTGACTGAATGAAATGTTATACATTTCACTCAGTCACTTTTAGGAGGCGTTGATGCACCCCCTTCTGCACAAGAAAGCCTCTTCTGGTGCAGCGCTTTACAATGTAATACACTCTCCAGATGCGTCACATTGTTAGTATCACACACCATGGCACATCTTTTGCACCACCGCTGTGTCACAAAAGTGACGCAACGGCTGTGTAAAAGAGGCACAAGGGGATTGTAAATCCGCCCCTAACACATACAAATTCACCCAGGCAGTTTCACCACCAGCACAAATTAAAGCATAGACTTGTAACATATTTATGTACATATGTTACATTCAAGTGCTTCGTACATACTACAGTATACTATAGATAAACACCTTATAGATTTATGCTGTAGCAGTTCCTTATAGTTCTGCACTTTCACATTCTCCATACACTAGTAACATATTCATTCATTCATTTATGAACTACACATTCATTCTGACAAACTTTTCCACACTAACATAGAAATATAGTTATTTCTTTGACCAGTGAAGGTAGTTCTAAAAAGAACTGTTTTTTTTTGTTTTGTATTGTTTTTGTGTTTTCTCAACAAATTCCAAGCGGAACAAAAGAATTAAAAAAATACCAACTAATGCTGAGGACAGCAATGATCCTGCATCCTGCGTTTCATCAAGTCTATAGACTGTTCCCCATAACACAAAAGTTTATCGCAATAAGTGCATAGAATTTTAACTTTAGCAAAGTCAGAATCAATATGTGGGTGTGGACTGCTTGCTGAAAATGCTGCTGCCGCTGTTGATGTGCTTGGTGTAGCAGCAGGTGGGTTCTCGTGCAACCTCTGTCTTGCAGCTCGAGCAAAGTTCTTGGGGTGCAAGTTCTTCACATGTAGCACCATATTTGCTGAGCCAAAGGAGTATTTTTTACATGGATCACCACTTGAAAGAGTTGTTCGCAAATTTTACAGGTTACTTTTGGAGCATTAACCTTTTTTTGACTTTCTGGAAAAATGAAAAACTTCCATATTAGAGCTTTTTTCCTCTTCTTTGGACGTTCTTCAGGAATGAAATCTCCCTCTGAAGAACTGCTGGAAGATGACTCCATTGCTTCTATTATTGTGATCTTCCTTTCATTTGAGAAGATTCTCATAACAAATGCTTCTTCTTAGAAAGTCAAAGTCGAATAATTATAATGGGACGGAACTTTCAACAGTCGTAATAGGAAAAGTTATGAACCAATCAAATATCTACATTTAAAGTCACATGGCTTTGCGTACGCTTATGATGCGCTTGCGCAGCTCTTTCAATACGAGTAGGCATGATGTTCTACCACGATTTGTGTCATTCTTTTTAAAAGTAATATATGATTATTACAAGTAATAAAAAAAATCAGCTATCCCAAATGTCTGCCCTTAGTATGTACATAAAATACATACATGTTTTAAACCAAGTAGAAACATTGCCCCCTTTCGCGTACAGATCGCCGTAAATGACGTCACACCAAAGCTTTAATGCGACGCGTTAGTTAAAGCATATTCGTACCGTATGCGCGGGTACACGCTGAGTATGATAAGCAGTACAAACTATGGTGGGATCACCCTCTCAGTGACAAATCAGAGCTCAGGGATTGCTAAGGAGAATGATTAGAAGTGCTGACTCATTGCAGATCCGATTCTGGGCCTGCCTCTGCGTACATTATAACACCGCCCCCATCTCTCTCTGTTGTTAATTGTTAGTGCGCACACTCATACTTGCACATGTGCGGTGCACGCCCGCCCACACTACCCACATGCCACCACCTAGCATGCTTGCTATCATTTAGCCTGGAAACCAATACATTACCCAATGGCATGTCCCCCAGGGCCATCATTCTTGCAGACCGCGAAAACGCTACCAATGACGGCCCTGGGCTTGGTTTGATCAGCCCCCGCGGTTCTCATATAATGCGGGCACTGAAGTGAGCACGCTCTCTTTTGCCTGCCTCTGCTGCGGTGACAGACAGACTGTTCAAAACACCCCAGACTCAGCGAAACCGCAGCCTTTCAAGACACGACAAAAGACGACTGAAGGAAAGGTAAGAGAAGACGTCACAACATCAGCCTCCACTGTAAATTGTATATGCATAATGCTATTTTTTATCCTTCATATGGCTTGCCTACCCCTCAATGGTTTTAAATTGTACTTACATAATTGAAACATTTCTTTATAAGTCATAAGGTCCTATACACCTCTAATCTTAAAAATTGTGCGTGCATACATTTCTGTGTCGTATTTCTGTACTACGTCATGTGCTTAGGCCTTATTATTAATTGTGCGTCCATGATAATATTTTTTTTTCAGCGTCATGAGGCCGTCCCAGGCCTCTATTAACTCCTTTGTTTGCTGGAGCTGCTAACAGTCTTAACTACGGAATATTATTTATTTATTTATTTATTTATATGATTTTTAATGCGCAGCTAATACCCGAGGGTGTCTAGGCGCAGAAGATACTCTAGGATACGATGATCAGCGCACAAACTTATTGGTTGAAGAGCCAGGTCTTCAAGGCCCTACGGAAACAGATGAGAGTGGGGGCAATTTTGATGCTAGGAGGGAGGGAATTCCACAATCTAGGGGTTGCTACCAGGAATCGTCTGTCTCCCCAGGTAGCAGTTCTTGTTCGGGGAACAGATAGTAGGCAACTAGCTGCTGATCTTAAGTTCCTTATAGGGGTAAATACCTGAAATGCCTCCTTTAGAAACTTCGGGCCAGTGTGGTGAATGGCCTTATAGGCAATGCATAAGGCCTTAAATTTGATCCTGCTCTCCACTCTTAGCCAATGAAGATGGCGTATAGCTGCCGAGGTGGACTGGCGCCTAGGAATGTTGAGAAGGATTCTGGCTGCCATATTTTGAACCGATTGAAGCTTGTTCAAAATATATTTATGGGTGTTGAAAAAGAGGGCATTTCCGTAATCAAGCTTGGAAAACACCAAGGTGGTAATTAGGGTTTTTCCAGCTGATGCTGGTAAATACGGTAGCAGTTTTTTTATCTTTTTCAGCATAAAAAAGGCGGCTGAGACAACCTTATATACATGATGTTTGAATGATAGTTGTTTATCAAAGATCACTCCAAGGTTCCTGACCTTAGCGACTGGAACTGGAGGAGGACCCATCTGAGTCGGCCACCAAGTCGGAGACCATTCTGGAAGGATGTTACCGAAGGTCATAACCTCCGTTTTCTCCGCGTTCAGTTTTATTTATTAAGAACCCACATTAAAATTCACTTTTGATAGTAGTTACGCAACTCAGTTTACGATGACTAATCAAAATGTCCTTTTGTTTCCTTCACCAAACATCGTTCAGAAGCAACCACGGCCTATCGAGCAACAGCAATGGAATTCTCTGCAACTTATTGAATATACTTTGACGTATAGAAGCAGAGTTCAAGTCGAATGGTGAACCGCGGTGGACGCACTCTTTATACAAGGTAAGCACAGCAGCCTAGATCTACAAAGCCTTCATAGCAATGCATTAGAAATAAGTCGCCATAACGGGCATCAGTAACGCAGTAGGCACTTCCATATAGACAGCACTATAACAACTGAAATATACCAGGTACACTGCACTCGTAAAACTGTAGTGTTAGCTTTATTTGTGAAACGAGAGAGGGCCATGTTATCAAGCCTGAGCTACAAAATTATCGCCACTTTATCGGCAGGAAAGTGCCGCTAAAGTGGCGATAATGGGTTTGATAATATGTTCTATGGAATTCCAATCGAAGCTCATGTTAGATGTGAAGGACATCATACATGAGCTTCGATTGGAATTCCATAGAGCATATTATCGAACCCATTATCGCCACTTTAGCGGCACTTTCCTGCCGATAAAGTGGCGATAATTTTGTCGCCCAGGCTTGACATTATGGCCCAGAGTGCGTAATGTACAGCAGCTTCTCTGTAAAATCTATAATTACCTCCGAGCAGTGACAACAGATAGGTTACAACAGTCTGACAAACAGATCCACAACCTTATTACGCCAATTTTGAGTCACTTTTAACATGGGTAAAGTGATGCAAGGAGATAGTAAATCTACGTCTGACTTTTCAAGAAAAAAATCTCAACTCCAGACTCTACGACACAGTTTTAATGTTGTTTTCTCTCTCTTTCTCCCTTTCACACTCTCTGTGACATCATTTCTCTTTCTCTCTTAAACTTAGACACTTCTGTCTGCTTGGACGTGTAGAAGAATTGTTGTAATTAAGTTGTCAATCCAACTGGCTGAAGTGTTTGGCCGCAAGGTTTATACAACGGTAAGCACAGAGGCCTAGATCTAGAAATCCTTCATAGGACTGTATTAGAAATAATTCAGCATAACAGGCGTTAGTAACGCAGTAGGCACTTCCATATAGACACCACTTGAACGCGGCACTATAACAAGTAAAATGTACCAGGTACACTGCACTCGTAAAACTGTAGTGTTAGCTTTATTTGTGAAACGAGAGAGGGCCATATTATCAAGCCTTGGCGACAAAATTATCGCCACTTTATCGGCAGCAAACTGCCGCTAAAGTGGCCAGATAGGTTTGATAATATGCTCTATTGAATTCCAATTGAAGCTCATGTTAGATGTGAAGGACATCTAACATGAGCTTCGATTGGAATTCCATAGAGCATATTATCAAACCCTTTATCGCCACTTTAGCAACACTTTCCTGCCAATAAAGTGGCGATAATTTTGTCGCCCATGCTTGATATTATGGCCCAGAGTGCGTAGTGTACAGCAGCTTCTGTGTAAAATCTATAATTACCTCCGAGCATTGACAACAGATAGCTTACAACAGTCTGACAAACAGATCCACAACCTTATTACGCCACTTTTGAGTCACTTTTAACATGGGTAAAGTGATGCAAGGAGCTAGTAAATCTACATCTGACTTTTCAACTCCAGACTCTGCAACACAGTTTAAATGTTGTTTTCTCTCTCTTTCTCTCTCTCACTCTCTGTGACAAAATTTCTCTTTCTCTCTTAAACTTAGACACTGCTGTCTTGGACGTGTAGACGTGTGGAAGAATTGTTCAGAATAAGTTGTGACACCAACTGCCTGAAATGTTTACCCGCAAGGTTTATACAACGGTAAGCACAGAGGCCTAGATCTACAAAGCCTTCATAGGAATGCATTATAAATAAGTTGCCATAACGGGCGTCAGTAACGCAGTAGGCACTTCCATACAGACACCACTTGAACGCGGCACTATAACAGAACTGGAATGTACGAGTCACACTGCACACGTAAAACCGCAGAGTTACCAAAACTTGTAGGGGCACAGAATCAAGAACGGCGATAAAATTAGCGCCATTTCAGCGGCAGGAAACTGCAGCTAAAGCAGCGATAATGGGCTTGATAATATGCCCTTGTGAATTTCCATAGTAGCCCAGGTTAACACCAGAACCTGGACTGCTATGGGAATTCACAACAGCATGTTATCAAGCCCATTATCGCTGCTTTAGCTGCAGTTTCCTGCTGCTGAAACGGTGATAATTTTATTGCCGTTCTTGATAATATACCCCGTAATGCTTCAGCTCATTTACTCACATCTACATAATTCTAAACTCTAATTTTCTTTTTTCTTTTGCAGATTACCAGATAATGTGCTTGAGAATAGGCCCTTGTAACTTCCCATAGCAGCCCAGGTTCTGGGGTTAACCTGGGCTCCTATGGTTATTCACAAGCGCATATTATCAAGCCCATTATCGCTGCTTTATTGGCAGTTTCCTGCCGATAAAAGCGACGATAATGTATCGCTTTTTGTTGATAATATGGCTCATTGCTCTTTTTTTGACCAGTAAACTTAGGTGCATATTATCAAGGACCAGTGTTACAATTATCGCCGTTTTATTGGCAAGCAACTGCCGATAAAACAGCGATAATGACCATGATAATACGGCCTTGTTATTTCCCATAGAAGCCCATGTTAACACCAGAACATAGCCTTCTATGGCAATTAACAAGGACGTATTATTAAGCCCACCCTTCCAACATTAATAAAAAACCATAGGCCCTTGTAAATTCCCATAGCAGCCCAAGTTCTGATGTTAACCTGGGCTGCTATGGTTATTCACAAGGGCATATTATCAAGCCCATTATCGCCGCTTTATCGGCAGTTTCCTGCCAAAGAAAACACAATAATGTATCGCCTTTTGTTGATAATATGGCCCATCGCTCTTTTTTTTTACCAGTAAACTTAGGTGCATATTATCAAGGACCGGTGTTAAAATTATCGCCGTTTTATTGGCAGGAAACTGCCGATAAAATGGCGATAATGAGCTTCATACCACGGCCCTGTTATTTCCCATAGAAGCCCATGTTACACCAGAACATAGGCTTCTATGGGAATTTACAAGGACGTATTATCAAGCGCACCCTCCCAACATTAATAAAAAACTCCAGACAATGCAGGTACCCGGAGCTGGAAGGTCATTTTACATATCACTGCCCCAGAAATGTGGCGTTCCCTGCGACGTGTTCGGGGAGAGAGAGAGTGAGAGCTCAAAACATTTTTTTTTTTAAAAAGACCCGAGGGGTGCCGCTCACCGAGACTGTGGGGAGTAGGACCGTAACTCCCCCCACCCGCATATTTCAAAATAAAACCAGAGGAGTACCGTTCCCCAGTGATCAGGGCACCTTACAAGCCCCCATTATGCAGAAAAATTTCCCCCATAATTTGCCCCCCGGGACCTAATGAATAAAACGGACTTCTACTTTTTTTTCACCTTTTCCACCGCGTACAAGTACTGCACGAGTACTCCGTCATTTTTTATATTTTTTTAAATAAAACTTGAGCCTAAAGATCTATATACCACGCCCTGACCAAGACTATAGGCTCAGAATGTTTCTACCCTGCCCCGTTTCCTTATTTCTCAACTTTGTTTTACTGTTTTCTTGTAACTCTGCTCTCCCGACAAACAACATGGCTGCCAACACTTCCTGGTTTGGAGTATTGACATCCATTCAGTATGCAGCTCCTGCTCGTAATTGTATGTATTTCCATACGCGTACGCTGCGATTTTTCTTTAAAAAATAAAAATTAAAAATAGAGCCTAAACATCCATGTACGACCCCCTGAGCAAGCCTAGAAGGTCAGACTGTCTATACCCTACCCCCTTCCCTTATTTCTCAACTTTGTTTTACTGTTTTCTTGTGACTCGATTCTAGCGAGGCACAAGATGGCCACCAACACTTCCTGGTTTCGAGTGTTGACAGACAGTTCACGGCCAATCAGCATGCAGCTCGCGCTCGTAATTGAACAGATTTCAGTAAGCGTGCTGAACTCCGTCTCTAGATATCGCTATGATTTTACTTGCATTTTTCTCAGAAACTACTGAACTGATTTACACCATTTAACAAAAAGCAAAATCTGCGAACAGAACTCTACCTCTCTCCCAAATTTTGTGTAATTCCGTTCAGCCGTTCGGGCTGTAGCCCTGGATAAAGGTCCCTATGGAAAATTGCATGGGGAAAACGCGTTTTGGGACCCCCTTTTTTCTCGGCCCCCACTTGACGAATCACCCCCAAACTTTCAGGGAAGGAGCGGAACCCATCAGGCCATTTTCTTGGAGAAATTCACGAAGATTCATCCACCGGCGCCAAAGTCATTCCAAATAGAATGTTGCGGATTTCCTATGGAAACCAGGTCCTAACTATAACTACCTACTGGCGACCGCCAGTAGGTAATATATATATATTTATCTGCAAGCAAAGTGATCCTTCAAACCCTGTTTGCGCTCCACTAATGGTGCTCAGCATAGGGGCCGGATCATGGCCCAAAACAGCAATTTTTACTCCAATGATGCGGCACACAGACTTGGGTGATTTTTAGCGCAGTTTATTCAACACAACTCTAACCAACGCCTTTCAGCCTGACCTCGGCTTTGTTCACGGTAAGTGAGTAATCATTACTTTTTACCTTTATATCCTAACTGCCATTATGAGGCATTGTGGGATATGTAGTACGATAACATATTTACAAATATTTACAATTTAGTCCAGGCATTGGGTTTTTATAACATGAATGATTTTTGTTTGTTTTGCATTTGTATAGTTCGTGGGTATAGTACCCATTTTCTTCAGTGGTTGACAGTCATGATATTAATGTGATTGTTACAATGTCTCTGGGATGTACCATTGCATTTTGTCACCACCACTATGTGTTTTCTCTAACAATTTTGAGTTCATCTTGATTCTTGGTATTTCGCTAGTGCTGTGATGTTGTAATTTATATCTTAATTTCTTTTGGTTTTTGTATACATATATAAATTATCGCTCCACTTGCACCATGTCCACGCACTCTCGAACGGGTGCTGTTACGGCGGGAAGTGCTACCGCCAATATTACCCCTACTCGTCTCCTCCCCGTCCCATAAAAGAGACAGCACTCACGCGGGAGAGTCTATAGTTTTTATTAAGACTCTCAGCGCACCAGACGCGTTTCGGCAGTCGCCTTCCTCGACGGTACGAGGGCACGCCAGAAACTGACATTTTTATATTATTACAACCAACTCATTTCCTGTGTCGACATGACGACATAGATGAGGGACCAACTGTTTTCCACAATGTCAGCACCATTTTGTAACATCCTACGATATATCAAAATACATACAAATAATGCTTTGAGCAGCGTACAACTCCTATTTACATGCTTCCAATTCAATCAATTACATATATGTACATATGGGGGCTTGGGAGGAGCTGGTCCTCAGACAAAACTACCAAGATGTGATCAATAACAACCTGATTAAATTGTATCGTTTTATCGACGATTTGATGATTATTTGGAGGGGTAGCAAGGAGGAAGCTTTGAGTTTCATTGAGAGTATCAATAACAACAGTCTCAACCTAAAATTTACTGCTACCCTTAGCCAGGAGTCCATCACATTTTTAGACACTGAATTGTATACTCGCAATGGACACCTTGAAAGAAGAATTTATCGAAAAACAACTGCAGGAAATAGCATAGTTCATCTATGTACTAAGTAATACCTCCACCAAAGCATGCAAACACTCATACTGATACTAAGAAAAACATCTAATAACCTATATACATACACATGTATTTACTCATCAACCCATGCAGCCACTTATACACAAAGTGAAACACTAATACATATATTTAAATATTTAAGCATTACTCACTAATATATGTATTCACTAAGATATTCAATAATATATACATATATAACACATTTATTTTTCAGAAAGACACACATTCACTGGATGGTGTCATCAGTGATGTCATGAGTGATGTAATATGTGACGTCATCAGCAGTGCATTACACGCGCAAGTTATAGTGAGTCCAACTAACTATAACGTGGAATTTCATTGGTTTTATATCAATAAAATTTCCAGCTAACTATAACTGGTGTCAAACCTATGGTTTTTTCAGTGAATTTCATAGGTTTTGTAAATGCTAGTTCCTAACTATAACGTGTGTAAAACCTATGGTTTTTTCAGTGAATTTCATTGGTTTTTAAAATGCTAATTCCTAACTATCTCGTGTATACAACCTATACTTTTGTCAATAAAGTTCTGGCAATATTTTTTTCGAAAACAAGCCGTTTTCTTCATTGTTCAAGTTGCATAGAGACTCCTTGTAAAACGATACAGAATTAGAAAGTATGTACCTTGCCTTTTTTTGAACGCATTAAAATTTGTCTGTAAATAAAAATAGCCTTTCTAAACTTTCGTGCGCGACCCAGTGTGCGCACTCTCGGCAACAGTTCTCAATAAAATGGATAGCGCATTTCCAAGCTTTCGTGCGCGACCGACTGCGCGCACTCACCTATATATTTCGTGAAAACTTTGCAATCTGAACTTATTGAATTTCTTCATAGACCCATCAAAGAACTTATAATACGTCAAACAGACTAAACCTAGGCTTCTTTTTTAATATTATGAACATTTTCATTAAATGGAGCCGAATGTCGTTTTAAACTTTCGTGTGTGACCGAATGTACACACCTTGGTATTTTAAAAAAAAATATAAAAGGTTTTATACTTTAACAATTGTATGCTTGAATCGAGCTCAAAAGATATATTAAATCCGAATATGTTTGAATTTACTTCTTTTCACGTTTTGAAACTTCGCTGAATTAGACCGCTACTTCCAAACGACGTACGTGACTAGATACTATCACCGCGTACACGTCCTGAGACGCGCATGTGAAGTCATGTGACTTGAAAACAACACTTCCAATTGGTTCTTAGTAGTTTCTATTCTGCAATTTACACGGAGGACTCCACCCACTTCCCTCACTATCTTTTGTACTCTCAAAAGAGAACAACGTTCAACACCCTTCGGAAGACTTTGTTGAAATGGCTGCCGCCCCGCATTCATCTTCCGAATCTGAAGGAAATGAGCGACTACCTTTAAAAAGAAAAAAGGAATCTTTTATTTGGGAATTTTTTACTTATCCTGAAGAATTAAAGAAAGTAAATGCGCCAAAAGTTACCTGCACGATATGCAATTCGGTTCTCTCAAGAGGAAATCCAAGAAAAAAATATTCCTTTTCCATACATACCATGATGCTGCATGTCAAACAAGTGCACCCTGTGGAATTTGCAAAGGCATCGACAAGAGCCCTGGCCACGCTATTACCATCAGAGGTGGCCAGCACATCTTCTGGTGGACGACCTGTATCTCCATCGAGTGCTGTGATGGACTTGAGACCATATCTTGCAAAGGTGCACATGAAATGCAACGAGTGTGGAGAAATTCTTCTGTACGGAGAGCAGAGCCTCATTCTTACTAAACTAAAAATTGAGAGTCATAAATGCCCCGAGAAAAGATAAATTTCTTCATTTCATTTTGATCCTGTGTCACACTTGAAAATGTTGTTGCAAGTTTAAAAAATAAAAAACAACATAACAGTTGTTTAAAAAAAAAAAAAAAAAAAGTTCTTTTCAGAACTAACTCATTGTACCAAAAACAGCTCCAGGAGCATATTATAAAGGGCGTTTATCTCTCGTTTTTTGGCTTTCGATCGTGCGCGACCGTGTGCGCGCACCCGCCTATATATTTCGGGAAAACTTCGCGATTGCAACTTATTAAATTTCTTCATAGACCCATCATAGAACTTATACTACTCAGAAGATATATTAAATCCGGATATGTTTCGATTTACTCCTTTTCACGTTTTGAAACTTCCCTGAATTAGACCGCTACTTCCAACCAGATACTATCACCGCGTACACGCCCTGAGACGCGCATGTGAAGTCATGTGACTTGAAAACAACACTTCCAATTGGTTCCTAGTAGTTTCTATGCTGCGTCAATACCTATGCCTGCTTCAAACACATGCACGGTTTTGAAACAGCATGGGCCTGAAAGTCATTGAGTGAAATATCATACATTACAGTCAGCCACTTTCAAGAAGCATTCCTTCAGAGGAACACTTACCGTTTATTAGAGGTAGATCGTCCGACTCCACCGGAAGACACCCCTAATAAAAAAGACATATATATAAAATGCGGACTAGCCGCTGTATCGTACTAGCAAACTTTAACTTAAAAATCGTTAGAGAAAACAAAAGGAATCGAACAAAATCAGTAGGCCACTGATAGGATCTCTTTTTGACCTTGCTAAAATAGAAACATTAGGAACAACCCCTCATGAGAAATATGAAACTAGTGAGAGAAACCGAGTTCGACGCCATCTTGCCCCCTTTTAGGCCCCATCACGAACATAGATAGCCCCACATAGCAAAACGTGATCTTATCGCCTGCCCAACTTCAGATCTGCCCCCCCCCCCTTTTGCTCTCATGTCCTGTCGGAATGTCCGGCTGTAGATTACAATCATATGTTACATTTGGGAGGGGAAATGACATCAGAGCGACAAATATTAGAAATATACCACACGACAGCAAAATAACAGGTTAAAACGTTTTTATTCTTGAACAAAAATATATTAAAACAACTATGGAGAATAGTCCGGAGGCGACACCACGCGCCAAGGCCTGTCCCCAGGATGAACCAAGGGATCCGTTCCTGGGGCCGTGGCAAAGAGCAGCTGGCCGCCATCGGCCAGAGAAGGCATGGGCCCGACCCGAGATGTAGTTGTGGTCCCATTCTCTTCCTCTTTCGGCGCCTTGCAGGCCACGAGGGGGGGATGTCTTGCATATGCCTCCGACCCCCCCCCCTCTCTTCATCGCCTGGTCCGGCCATAACAAATGTCAGCAAGACGCCGTGGGGTGCACTGGGAGGGAGAGGCGGCGCGTACGAGCCTCTCCCGCCTCCCCACGTGGAGGCCCCTCAGCTGCACCCCCAACGCTCCACGCACCCGTCAAAGGACTCGTCCACTCTTGCTGTGCAACGACGCTCCATGCACCCGGCAAAGGACTCGTCCACTGTGGCGGTGCAACGATGCTTCGCCCGACAGGCTTGAGTCCATCAGCTCCTGCAACCCAGTGACTGCCGGTGGTTGCAGATCTTTCCTTTCAAAATGCTGCCAACAATATTTTCTGAATGGCGTAGCCACAAGACGTTGGCGCTCTCAGGCTGACGCCAGCCTCAGTTTGAATGACCAACAATCCGGGGCGCGGCGCGGAGCGCGTAACGTAAGCATAACAGGTCATATGACTTGTTAATAAAGCTTTTCATTGGTTTAGAAATATTTTATGAGCATATTTGACTATTTTATTAAAAACACTACACATAACCTGTTTTTCAAGTTATGTTTAATTTTAAATGAAACGGTTTAAATTTTCACTTTTTATTTACAGTACATTTTAAAAATAAATGTTTATAGTTCCATATGCTGAAGCACGTCAGCTTCCCACCCTATGTCATACAATTCTGACAAATTTGCATCCTCATCATGTTCTTCATCATCCTCAGGATTTAATTCATCTAAGGGATCCACTTCCACTGACGTTTCAATGACAAGTTCAACGATAAGATCGAGATCAACGGATTGCTTATTATCACTCATGGTTAATGTTGTCGTTATCTTTAAAGAAAGAGAACAACAATGAGATGTTGCAGAGTAAGAGACAAATCTCAGAGACTATAATAGTAATTTTTTTTAACAAGAGTAACATTTTGAAGCTATTATTTAGCCATGTCCAGCGATGCTGAGGAGGTGAGTCCTATGTCCAAGTTTTCAGTGAACAGGACTCACCTCTTTTTAACCTTGGATAAGCCTCACCAACTCTGTGTCCCCTGCTCATACTTAAATGTAAAGGGGCAGATTCATGTTAACTGGCGCATCCCCAGAGATGCACCAGTTAATGTGCACCGCTGCTCCGCCACTCATGGTGTGCCGCATTTACAATGTGGAGCACCATTGAGCAAAAACAACACAGATGCGTCACGCACCTGTGCCGCAAAAGCAGCACATTGCAGGAATCACGTCGTAAGCACGACATGTCTACTCCAATGCACAGGAGCAAGCCACACATTGCATGGTGCATCACTCCTTATGCCTGTTTCAAACAGGCGTAAGGATTTGATTCAGGAATGCTATAAAGCTGACTCAGTGAAATCTTCTAAATTTCACTGTGTTAGTTTTACAGGGCTTTCATGCAAATGAATGCCCACCTGCAACAAAACGCCTATATGAAACCTGACGCAGGTTTCATGTGGTGTAGAAAATGAAAATGTATATGTACATAAGCGGCGTTCATTTGTGTTCACCCTCACCACTGTTGGAGTTAAAGCGAAAGTCACGGCACAGTGGCCCCGCCATCTTGCCCCCTTTTAGGCCCCATCACGAACATAGATAGCCCCACATAGCAAAACGTGATCTTATCGCCTGCCCAACTTCAGATCTGACCCCCCCCCTTTTGCTCTCATGTCCTGTCGGAATGTCCGGCTGTAGATTACAATCACATGTTACATTTGGGAGGGGAAACGACATCAGAGCGACAAATGTTAGAAATATACCACACGACAGCAAAATAACAGGTTAAAACGTTTTTATTCTTGAACAAAAATATATTAAAACAACTATTTACATGACAAACGGTCGCAGCAACAAACCCACAATGCATTTCGCCGTCTACTTGACGCCGTCCCTGTCCCTCCTTCCCCAAAGTAGCAATGTTGGGCTACTTTTGGGCTGCTTTCTAGTAGGGTTTTTGAGCGTCAGAAAGTCTACAAAAGCCGTCGGCAACGGCCTGGGGTGGAGAACCATTACGTGAATAGTCCGGAGGCGACACCACTCTCCAAGGCCTGTCCCCAGGATGAACCAAGGGATCCGTTCCTGGGGCCGTGGCAAAGAGCGGCCGGCCGCCATCGGCCAGAGAAGGCATGGGCCCTACCCGAGATGTAGTTGTCTTCCCATTCTCTTCTTTTTTCGGCGCCTTGCAGGCCACAAGGGGGGAATGTCTTGCATATGCCTCCGACCCCCCCCTCGCTTCATCGCCTGGTCCGGCCATAACAAATGTCAGCAAGACGCCGTGGGGTGCACTGGGCGGGAGAGGCGGCGCAGATGAGCCTCTCCCGCCTCCCCAGGTGGAGGCCCCTCAGCTGCACCCCCAACGCCCAACGCTCCACGCACCCAGCAAAGGGTTCCTCCACTCTTGCGGTGCAGCGACGCTCCACGCACCCGGCAAAGGGTTCCTCCACTCTTGCGGTTCAGCGACGCTCCACGCACCCGGCAAAGGACTCGTCCACTCTTGCGGTGCATCGACGCTCCACGCACCCAGCAGGGTCTCGTCCACTGTGGCGGTGCAGCGACGCTTCGCGCGACAGGCTTGAGTCCATCTGCTCCTGCAACCCAGTGACTGCCGGTGGTTGCAGATCTCCTAAAAATGGCGGTCGACTTTGCAGGAATGGGCCTGGCGTGAAAAGTTGGCCTGGTCGCTTGTTAACCAGAAAATGGGCCCCTATCTTTCCTTTCAAAATGCTGCCAACAATATTATATCAGACTCTGCATCGGTACTTACTTATAAATGCAGAAACAACTCAATTAAAACAAGGGCTCTTTTCAGAGCCACCTTATATCAAAGCACTCAAACTTCTGATTTTTCTCCTTTTTCACACTTTTGTAAATAGTTGTGCGCGCCCGAGTGCGCGCACCCCGCAACTTTTTTCGGAAAAAAAATATATATTTTCGCATTTAAGGTCCTTACTGCACACCCTGAGAAAACCTACGCAGCAAAACAATCTCTACCTTCTCCCCTTTCCATGTTCTAACGCTTTGAAATGACAATATATTTACTCGCAGTGACAAAATGGCGGTCAACACTTCCTGATTTCCTTCGAATCGAACGTTAACAGATGTCACGCAGCAAAAAAAAAACGGCCGCAGCAACAAACCCACAATGCATTTCGCCGTCTACTTGACGCCGTCCCTGTCCCTCCTTCTCCAAAGTAGCAATGTTGAGCTACTTTTGGGCTGCTTTCTAGTAGGGTTTTTGAGCGTCAGAAAGTCTACAAAAGCCGTCGGCAACGGCCTGGGGTGGAGAACCATTACGTGAATAGTCCGGAGGCGACACCACTCGCCAAGGCCTGTCCCCAGGATGAACCAAGAGATCCGTTCCTGGGGCCGTGGCAAAGAGCGGGCGGCCGCCATCGGCCAGAGAAGGCATGGGCCCTACCCGAGATGTAGTTGTCTTCCCATTCTCTTCTTTTTTCGGCGCCTTGCAGGCCACAAGGGGGGAATGTCTTGCATATGCCTCCGAACCCCCCCCCTCTCTTCATCTCCTGGTCCGGCCATAACAAATGTCAGCAAGACGCCGTGGGGTGCACTGGGAGGGAGAGGCGGCGCGGACGAGCCTCTCCCGCCTCCCCAGGTGGAGGCCCCTCAGCTGCACCCCCAACGATCCACGCACCCGGCAAAGGGTTCGTCCACTGTGGCGATATAGGGACGCTCCACGAGCCCAGCAAAGGGTTCGCATACTGTGGCGGTATAGGGACGCTCCACGAGCCCAGCAAAGGACTCGCCCACTGTTGCGGTACATCGACGCTCCACTCACCCAGCAGGTTCTCGTCCACTGTGGCGGTGCAACGATGCTTCGCCCGACAGGCTTGAGTCCATCTGCTCCTGCAACCCAGTGACTGCCGGTGGTTGCAGATCTCCTAAAAATGGCGGTCGACTTTGCAGGAATGGGCCTGGCGTGAAAAGTTGGCCTGGTCGCCTGTTAACCAGAAAATGGGCCCCTGTCTTTCCTTTCAAAATGCTGCCAACAATATTATATCAGACTCTGCATCAGTACTTACTTATGAATGCAGAAACAACTCAATTAACACAAGGGCTCTTTTCAGAGCCACCTTATATCAAAGCACTCAAACTTCTGATTTATCTCCATTTTCACACTTTTGTAAATGGTTGTGCGCGCCCGAGTGCGCGCACCCCGCAACTTTTTTCCGGGAAAAAAATATATATATTTTCGCATTTAAGGTCCTTACTGCACACCCTGAGAAAACCTACCCAGCAAAACAATCTCTACCTTCACCCCTTTCCATGTTCCAACGCTTTGAAACGAGAATATATTTACTCGCGCGCACCCCACAACTTTAAAAAAAAAAATATATATATATATATTTTCGCCTTTAAGGGCCTTACTGCACACCCTGAGAGAACCTACGCAGCAAAACAATCTCTACCTTCTCCCCTTTCCATGTTCTAACGCTTTGAAATGAGAATATATTTACTCGCGCGCACCCCGCAACTTTTTTCTAAAAAAAAAAAATATATATATTTTCGCGTTTAAGGTCCTTACTGCACACCCTGAGAAAACCTACGCAGCAAAACAATCTCTACCTTCTCCCCTTTCCATGTTCCAACGCTTTGAAATGACAATATATTTACTCGCAGTGACAAAATGGCGGTCAACACTTCCTGATTTCCTTCGAATCGAACGTTAACAGACGTCACGCAGCAAAAAAAAATTCCGCTCGCGCGCAGCCGCTTGAGTGCGCGCACCCGTCCGCGCTTATAGATATATAATTGACTTTGACTTTAATTTTCTCAACAACTACTGAACGGATTTACACCATTCCACAAAAAGCATAATCTGCGAGCCAGACTCTACAGTTTTACCAAATTTCTTATAAATCCATTCAGCCGTTCGACCTGTAGCCGTGTCTAAACGTCCTATGGAAAATAACATGGAGAAAACACGTTTTGGGACCCCCCTTTTATCTCAGCCCCCACTTCACCAATCCCCCCCAAATTTTCAGGGAAGGAGCGCAGTGGACTGAGCCATCTTCTTTGAGAAATTCGCAAAGATTCATCCACCAGGGCCAAAGTTAATCCAAATAGAATGTTGACAATTTCCTATGGAAACTAGGTCCTAACTATAACTACCTACTGGCGACCGCCAGTAGGTAATATATATATATATATATATATATATATTTGTAATTGATGGACCAATAATCTCGCATGTCCGCATTATAATACATGCAACAGCGTGATGAACCAAAATGATCGCATAATCCAGGCCTGAATGGGCATGCTAAAACTATTTCAGAAACGGAAAATGTATTAATTATGATACATGATCCCTTCCCTCACAGTTGTTCAACCCATCCCCAGTGATATAATTAAAGTTATACTGGACAAGAACATACATATCCTCTTTAAATGATAAAAGAAGAAAGAGAGAACAAAGCAAAATAAGAAAATTAAGACATTCAATTCATCTCCTATTGTCATTCAATACCAAATATTCCAAGTTTCCAAATGGCACAAACATGGATTCAAAATAGTGCCAGATTCCAAATCATACCAGATTCCATAGATTCAAAGTTATGCAGGATAATCAGTAAGCGGGAGGGTTAAGGAATACAGAGGAAGAGAGCCCTCTATGCTAGGTGTACTGCAAGTTCCTCATTACTGTTTAATACCCCAGGAGTCTTGGTACCTAGATCTATAATATTCCTCGACTCCAACCTTCTTAACCTCGCTACTCTATCCCCTCCTCTCAAATTCACTGGGACATGATCTGATGCGAAGGAAGTCAGTAGATCTCTATTGCTATTATGCTGCATCTGATAATGTCTTTCTAAGGGATATGTTATGTCCCAATTTTTTTATTGCCCGTGTGTGTTCTAGGATTCGTACCTTTGTTCGGTGGATTGTGCTCCAAATATACCTTATCCGCAAGGGCTTACCAGACAATACACGGTGTAGGGAGTACTGCATGTTATAAACTTCCTAATCCACTGTGGTTTCCAAGTCCCATTACCTTGTACGATAGAACTTTCTTGCTGTTATTACAGACTTTGCACCTCCCACAACGGTAAAATCCATGGGGTGCCTCTCCAAAGGGTCCAGGTACCGCTCTCACAAAGTGGCTCTTCGTTAAAGACTCTCTCAGAGCCCTAGCTCTTCAATAAAGTGAGCAACGGGCGTGTGGAAATATCTGTCCCAATAACCGGATCTAATCTTAATAAATTCTAGGTTCTTAGATCCTCCGCCCCACTAGAAAAGGTTATCATCCTGAATTGTTCTTTTTTTCTCCGGGTGCCTTTCTGTTTCAGTAGATCCTGTCTAGATTCCCCTTGCACTCTGCAAAGCGAATCTCTCAGTGACAGTTCACCATAGCCTCGTGCCCTGAATCTCATTGTACTCGCTTCTGCACTGTCATCAAAATCCTCATCATTTGTGCAGTTTCTCTTGATCCTGAGTAATTCCCCATAGGGGATACTTAGAATCCATTTATGGGGGTGACTACTAGTCGAGTGCAGAATGGAATTCCCTGCTATAGGTTTGCGATACAGCCGTGTGCAAACCTTGCCCATGTTAACAAAAACTTCCAAATGAAGGAAATTCACACTACTCAAACTTATGTCTGCAGTAAATCACAGATTATTGTCATTTGCATTTAAAATATTCACAAACATAGATGCTGTTTCCACAGATCCCCTCCACACCAGGTAGAAATCATCTATGTACCTGTACCAGGCCACTATTTTCTCTGTCCAATCTGCATTGGCAAATGATATGTATTTACTTGAAGATGAAGGATCACAAGAAAACAACAGCCAGCCAAAAATCGGGATCCCCAGGATAAGAGTCATAAAGAAAAAAAATATCCAAGAAAGAAGTGACAGATGAATTCACCAAAACAACAACAAAATATATTTCAACTACAACATTTCAGCTTCCGCCTTCCCCAGGTAGATGGTTTACTCAGTGGCTGAACAGATGCCACAGCTCAATTTTCAAAAAGAATTGTGAGTGAAGATTCCACTCACCTATTACTTCACTCATGACATGGTCAGTGACATCATTCATGACATCACTCATGACATCTCAAATTACATCATTGATGACATTGTGGTGTTGGGTTCAAATCAGGCCTACATACTCTGCTAAGCTCTCGAACACCTTAGTATAGAAGTTGGCACGGACACTGGAAAATGCAAAAGACAAGTTTATTAAGACCCCATGGGGTGGTGGTACATTCCTACAGCACCCTTCGGCAATGTAAGAAGTAGCACACCGAACATCGGTGCGCGACCTCTTTTATACAGTTTAATAGCAATAAAAAGGTAGGCGGTTACAAGTTACACATTTTAGGTACATATAAGGTCAATTTTGGAACACAGCCAGCATGTGGGAGGAGTTCAGTAGCACTGGTCAGTTAGTGCTAACATTCCTAAAGAATGACCAGTTGATGCATAGTGCGCATGTGCGCTTGACCAGTACTAAAAATAGCCTGTTGCCGAGCAGACTAGATGACCATGGGTATCGAGAAAGGACGAAAGGGCACACTGACCACGAGGCAGCGTGTTCATAGAAAATGGAAGCCAGAAGGATTCAAAATGGCCCCCGTTCGTTTTGGTCAAGTTAACGAAAAAGACTGTGTAGCTGTGCTAAACGCTAACTCAGGAGCTGCCAAAACACGACAGACGGCCCTTTTAGCGTTTAGCAAAAGCTACCTCATAATGAACGTAATCAGGACTCTCATCATCAATGTTGATGGCCATTATTTTCAGCACTTCATCATTGATCAGTTTTTCTTGCTTAATAATAGCTCGTTTGGACGGAATACAGGCTGTGATACATACAGAACATAATGTTGGGCCACATTGAATACATAGACAAAGGGAAAATAATACTCCAATAAAAATACATAGAATTGTTAATAATTTCCAACCCCAAGTACTGAGTAGGGTCCAGAACCAACCAGAAAAGGTCCATGTTCCATTTTCTGGGTGGATCTCAGCAGCTATTTTATGTAGTTTCGTGATTGAATCATACACGGAAGGTGAATTATCTGGCACATACACACAGCAACTACTTCCGATAATGCGGCATGCCCTGCCCCGATCAGCTAATATCACGTCTAGAACCATCCGGTTCTGGAGCGTCACAATTCGGGTAATTTGCAATTCTTCAGTTATATTCCCTAAAGCAGAGGCAGTTTCATTAGCGACAGCTTCCACTATACGTGTAAGCCGCCTTATCTTTCTGCTATTCAGTGCAGCTCCTACAAATGAAAATAAGCCCAAATTGAAATCTACATATTGCTGTAAAGTGGTATCAGTTTGGTCTATTTCATCAAGATCTAATGTTCGTTTAACTCGGTTTAGTACGAAATCATGATGCAGAACGTAATCATTGTGATACATAGGAGGAGCAATAAATACAGGTGGTAATACAAAAGCTATGTAACATGTTCCTAACCATCCCAATGGCAGACGATGGTATCCCTTATTTCCACAAATGAAATATGTATTACGTGAAGCTACAAATGCAATTCCATTTGGCGTATCAAAGGTAAGTGTAATATTACATTCGCTGCGGCCTACAGGGATTGTACCTTTATTTCTAATACACAGATCTGCTTTTGTATCAATAACTGTTATCACATGTAAGCTCGTTACATTTATAAGTCTTTGATTCGTATAGACACGAGGTGCAGAAACATTGTCCGGACGATACTCTTCCCATTCAAATTTAGTTCCTTCAGCTTGTGGATAACCATCTTTGTCATTATAGCATATCTTGTTCAATCGAAAAAGTAGTCCACCTTTCGTTGGCCATCGTAAGGTGAAAAGAAGAGTGTACCAAGCATTGCAAGAACCATTATGAGAAAATGGGAGAGGAATGAGTGGAGTTCCTCCCCTCTTCTGATGTCCGGGCAACATTCCACATACCCAACAATTGGACGTATTGGTCATGTTGTGAGTATGATGCAAAATCTGAATAAAACTGTTATTCAAATAAGTCTGTCTATGTCTCTCTTCATGATAAGGCAAAGTAAAATGAAAATGTTCAGATGGGCTTGGAGTGGTGGGCAGTAGGTGTTCTCGTGCAGGAAACAATTGTTCTATAGTCCAAGCTACTACTGCGATCACCACTATGGTCAAGACAAACAAAACAGCACCAAGAATTCTCCCTTTTCGTGTCGGAGGAGATGCCATAGTTCACAAAACAATACTCCTCAAGAGCAACACTAAGCGAAAAAATAAAAACGATGGTTCTGGACCAAGGCTGCCGTTGATTTGTTCTCCGAGATTCAAGACGGGTGTCGCTACACTGGGCAGGACTGATCCCCCCCCCCTTGATATTCCCAGCTTCCGTTTCACAAACCTCAGAGCGGTTACCAACCAGTTCAAAAATACAAAAAGAGATTTATTTCCTGGGACGTAGATTGTACTTTACTTCATTAGAAACAGTGTGGTCCGGGAAGGCTCCCTCCAATTCATCGGGCGTGACAGCTGGGCTCTTTTCTGCATCCAAAATCTTTCTGTAGTCGATAGCACCACAGGGCTCACCAGATCCGGAGAAACGCGTCGGCAATGCGTTGAATGTATCCACCGCTTCTTATTGGTGACTCTTACAGCGGTCCGAGTCGCCAGCAGCACTTGCTCAGGGCCATGCCATCTCGGTTCCAAACTGCTGGATCGCTCGAACACGCGGACCATCACGTGGTCCCCAGGATGAAGATCGTGAGCCTCACCAGTGGAGTTATCAGGGAGCGCTTCTCGAACCTGTTGATGAATAGAAAGCAAATCATTTGTTAATCGTGCCAAATAATCGTTCATCATTATACAAGGCACATCATGTATCAAACGAGGTTTTGGAACTCCCCAAATATTCATCGGCCTTCCAAACACCACTTCATAGGGTGTGAGACCAGATCGAGAATGTGGCACTGATCGAATAGACAGCAATGCCAAAGGCAAAGCGTCCGGCCATTTCAGAGATGTGGATGCCACAATCTTTGATAGCTTCAGCTTCAGAGTTGCATTGTACCTTTCTACCAAACCTGCTGATTGCGGACGAAAGACAGCGTGGAATCGTTGCTTGATTCCCAAACCTTTCAGGACGTACTCCACTACTTTCCCAATAAAATGCGGACCATTATCATTCCACATAAATTTACAAACACCATAGCGCGGGAAGTACTCTTTGAGTAACACCTTAGCTGTTGTCAGTGCTGTATTGTCTTTCGTAGGGTAAGCCTCAATCCATTTGCTGAAGGCACACACCACCACTAAGACATACTTGAGGTTATTACAGCGTTCCAGCTGGATGTAGTCCATTTGCAGCACTTCGAATGGTGCAGTAGGTGGAACAAACCCTCCTTTAGGAGTATGAGTCCCTTGTCCAGGATTGTGCTGTAAACATATCAGACAGGTCTGCACTACTCTCCTAGCCATACTAGCAATTTCAGGATTCTCCCAAACTCGTGTAAGCAATTTAGTAATTGCGAGAGCTCCAATATGTGCCAGCCCATGTGTCATTTGCACCATTGCTTGTAAATAGGCCATGGGTAGTTTCCATCTTTCCATATCTTTACTGCGCCAGCAACCCTCATCATCCAATACTCCTTCAGTGGCCCATTTCGTAAGTTCTGCCTCAGATGCAGACTTCTGTATATCTAATATTTCTTCTCTAGCATTATGCCACCGCTCGGCTTGTGATTTTACCACGTACATGGGGGAATTATTTTGTAGCATAGCGGTCTCTCTCGCAATGCGATCTGCGAAAGCATTGCCTTGTCCTATTTTGTCCGTCACCTTTTTGTGTGCACTGCATTTGACTATTGCTACTTTCTTTGGACATAATAGTGCATTCAGGAGATCGCGTACCAATTCTCCATGCATGATGTGTACTCCGTGTGAAGTCAAGAATCCTCGTTCCTTCCAGAGTAGGCCAAAATCATGTACTACTCCAAAAGCGTAACGACTATCCGTGTAAATGTTCACACATAGCCCAGCACTTAACTCACATGCTTTCATTAAGGCTATTAATTCAGCTGCTTGAGCCGATTTCTGGGGTATTCGTGCTGCTTCTACCACTGTCTTAAGTGTCGTGATCGCATAAGCTGCGGAAGTCGTACCGTCTGGTAACCTCACACATGATCCATCAACCCACAGTTCCCCATCTACGTCTGGAAATGGTGTATCCTGTAAATCGATACGACCCTTTGTCTGTTCCTCAGTCAGAAAAACACAATCATGTTGTTCTTCCTTCTGAGTCTCAGCAACAGGATCCGGCAGTAAAGTAGCAGGGTTCAGTGTCGCACATCGTTTTAGTGTGATGTGCGGCGCCAACAACGTTAGCTCATATCCTGTTAGGCGGGCACTGGTTAGATGCTGTGTTTTCGTTTGATTCAACAATGCATCTACCGCATGGGGAACTAACACCAACAATTTGTGTGACAAATTTATTCCCTCACTTTGTCGTATCGCTACTGCTGTTGCTGCAACTGCTCGAAAGCATCCAGGCAATCCTCGAGCCACAGGGTCGAGTACCGCCGAGAAGTATGCACAAGGCCTCTGTTTGTCTCCGTGTGTCTGCACTAAGACTGACAATGCGCACCCATCCTTCTCGTGTACATACAATGTAAAGATCTTCGTGTAATCAGGTGTACCTAACACTGGTGCAGAACAAAGAGCTTGTCTCAATTGTTCAAAAGCATTCTGACATTCATCCGTCCATTCAATGGGAATCGGTGTATCTTTAGAGAACAATGCCAACAAAGGCTTAACAATGTGTGAAAAACCCAATATCCATTGCCTACAAAACGACGTCAAACCTATAAAGGCACGAACATCTTTCTGAGTGCGAGGGACTGGTGTGTCTAAAACTGCTTGAATTCGATCTGGTGTCAATGCACGGCCCTCCTTAGACAAAAGATGACCGAGGTAGGTCACCTTGGGTCTACAATATTGCAGCTTTTTCTTTCAAACCTTATGATTATTTTTGGCTAGGAAGGAAAGCAAGGAAAAGGTACTTTTCTCACATTGTTCTTGTGTGTCTGCTGCAAGATGTCATCCACATACTGAATAAGAGCCACTCCATCTTGTAATTCGAAGGAATCAAGCTGCCTTTTCAAAGCCTGACTATAGATGCTAGGACTTTCAGTATAGCCTTGAGGAACTCGACAAAATCTGCACGATTTATTATTTAATGTAAAGCCGAATAGATATCGACTATCAGGATGTACAGGAATTGAGAAGAAGGCATTCTTCAAATCGATGACTGTAAAAGTAGTTGCCGTCGGTGGAACCAACGTAAGCAACGTGGTGATGTCAGACACCACCGGGTACTGAGGCACTACTATCTTGTTGATTTCCCTCAAATCAATAATAAAACGGTAAACCTTAGCATCTGTATCTCTTTTAAGGATCGGTAAAATTGGGCTGTTGCAAACATTGTAGGGGACTTCCTCAACTACTCCTGCCAAAATCAAGTCGTTCACAATGTGTATCAAAGCAATTTCACCTTCTCTCGAAATTTTATATTGTGGGACACGTGGCAGAGATACTCCCTCCTTTACAGTAATACGTACTGGAGGAATTGTCATTTGCCCTACATCAGTATCAGAAGTGGCCCACAATGATTTTGGTAGGGAGGCTAATACTTCAGATTCATGGAGAAGACACACTCGCTCAATTTCTGGGTAATTTTCATTCAACACAACTCGTACTCCTTCTGGGGCACAGCGAATAGTAGCTCGAAAATGTTTTAACATATCGTGTCCCATAATATTATCTGGTGTATTTGGAGACAGCAAAAAGGGACAAGGGGCAGCGAATTTATCAACATGAAATGCAACGGGTTGAGACAGTGGGCTAGAAGTAGGTGTTCCATCGAACCCTATAGCTGTAATTACCTCGCCAGACAGGGGAGCCCTTGGAACCAAGTGTTTGGACAAAGCGCTACGAGTAGCTCCTGTATCGACCAGAAATTGATCAGTGGAACCCAAAACATGTGCTTCTATATATGGACCCCTTTGATCAACTGGTACCTCAACCGATTCCACACCCCATCCTACGCAATCCTATGCATAGCGCTCATCGCGTGGCTCAGCAGAGCCACCCTCATTTATCTGATATTGATTGCGATTATCAAACGTATTATAATCTGTCTGACCACGACCCCTTGCTCCATATCCTCCACGATCAGTTGCTCCATAACCTCCTCGATCATTTGTTCCCCATCCTCTTGGCCCTCCATAATTATTCCTAGACCTTCCACTTCCTCGTCCCCTCAAGTTACACTGTTCTCGAAACACCGGACAGTCTGCAATCCAATGTCCAAACTGTTTACAGTATGCACACTGATTCACAGAAATGTCAGAACGAGGGGGAGGAGCATTATTATACGATCCTCGTCCCCCTCTATTGTTCCCCCTCGTAGCCTGAACCTGAGCCAACATTACCTTCGTCTTCAAATCCTTCGCTTTCTTATCACTACTTTCCTTTGCCTCCAATTCCTGTCGTTCATAATATTGAGCCATAGTCAATAAAGAAGCAGGGGTTGCTGTGGTCCACGAACTTTCACTCGCCTTTAATCGTTTTGCAATCTCCGGTAGGAGATTAGCCACGTACTTATCAACGAATAAATGTCTGCCTGTATCTTCTGTTAATGATTGCCCACTGTAATCATGGAACGCTTCCTCAAAGCGAGAGAAGAAATCGGAAACCGATTCATCCGTTTTCTGCTTACAAGAAGCTAATATAGTCCAATCAATCTTTTTAGCGGGAGCGAGAGTCTTTAATTTTGTTAGTATTGCCCCCGGAAGGTCTAATATTAATTGACAAGGCTTACATGCTGGTTCCCTATCCAAATCAGCTTGAACTAGATCTTTCCAAGTGGCCCCGAGAGTCGTGTGGTCATCAAACTTACGAATCGCTCTCCACATATCAGGGGGCAATATTAACCCAAAAAACAGATCAATATCAACTAACATCATAATACACGATGAAATTGCGCTTTCAACACTTTCATAGAAAGCCGCTGGATTTTTACGGGGATCAGGCAGAGCATTCTTAAGCGCCATAACATCTGCTCTATTCCAAGGTGTATAAACCCAGTTATATACAAAATACCCTTTCGCGTCTTTGGATCTTTTATCATCATCTGTGCCATCCCCTTTATGAGGGACATATAAAGGCGCAGCTTCTCGCATAGGTCTAACATTAATCGCAGCGATCTTATCTGTTCCAAAGATGGAGCATTCTTTGGATATTTCCGTCGCTCCGGACGCAGGCGGACCCTTTGACTTTTCCAACTCCCGTAGCCATGTCGCCTCATTCCGTAGCTGAACCAAACGTTTGAAAAATTAATCCGCATCTGAAAGAACAAAAAGACCTTTACGAAAGTTCTCGCGACCCTTGGATATATCCTTGGGTTCTAACTCTGGAGAATATTTTCTGAAGCGTTCAACAACCTCATCTCCAAAATGATCTAAGAAATACAGTCACTCCTGATCAGACCATTGTTCCATTTGCTTACTAATTTCAGAAACAGCAACAGTATTAACATTTAGCTTTCGTGCAAACGAACGTAATTCCGCAGTTCGTTCCGCATGTAACCTTGTACGCTGTGTACGTTCATTATCCTCATCTGATTCCTCGTTCGGAGCCGTAGGTGCGACGTACGGAGGCGGACAGCGATCTAGTAATGAAAAATCATCTGTTTCATTAGTAAGGACCGGATAAAGAGGACGCCTGATAGGGAACTGACCGTTAACCTGCAAATTATGTTCTCGCGTCTCCCTCTCTTTCTTTTCCTGTAACTCCTTCTCCTGTAGCTGTAAAGCTTTATCACGTGCAGCCTTTCGCTGCACCTTCTCCGCCAAGGCTTCCTCACGCTTCACTCGTTCACGCACCTCTTTCTCCCACATACGCACACAATCAAACATATCTTGTCTAGATCTTCGCTGAAACAAACACTGCTCTACATATTGAACCTTTCGAAGATCGAATGACCCATGTAGTGGCCACTGTAATCCACGATCGGTTTTAGTATACTTATGCCATAACATGCTGTACATTATTGGTGGAATACCAAATTTTACATACATCTCACGATTTGGAGTCCCCTCTGGGAGAGCCGGCTGTGCTTTATTTAATCGATAATTGGTACCAGTCTCAAAGCAGCACATTCTTCGGAGCGTGCTGAAAACAGGCATGTTCAAAAAGTACCACAAAAACGCGATACTACACAAAATGGCACTTAATGTGCTTCATACACGGTGTGCCGTTCAAATCAAATAAATCAGAGAAATATCCCTACATGCCTGCCTATGTGAGGTGCACTCCACATATTCAAATTCAAATTCAAAGATTCAAACGTTAGCTAACTTAAAAACAAATTCAAATTCAAATTCAAAAAGCCATAGTAAGTGTCAATAGACTACCTCACCAGTCAAAAGCTTACCGAATATCTTCAAAACGTCCAAGGTCCAACTGCCAAGTTCTATAATCGAATCAGCCAAAACGGCACATCACAACAATCCAAGATCAGAATCTCAGTCGAAGACCGGCGCCACCTGGAAGGTCAGATCAGAAGGAAGGAAAGAAACACCGTGGATGCCAAGACTCGGGTCACTCAATGGCAGCGATCGCTTCCATGGCGAGTTTCCAAACCTTCGTCGCGACCTCTCCTTCGGGCATCCGAGTCGCCGATGAGTCCCTTCGTGGTCGCCAATTGTGGTGTTGGGTTCAAATCAGGCCTACATACTCTGCTAAGCTCTCGAACACCTTAGTATAGAAGTTGGCACGGACACTGGAAAATGCAAAAGACAAGTTTATTAAGACCCCATGGGGTGGTGGTACATTCCTACAGCACCCTTCGGCAATGTAAGAAGTAGCACACCGAACATCGGTGCGCGACCTCTTTTATACAGTTTAATAGCAATAAAAAGGTAGGTGGTTACAAGTTACACATTTTAGGTACATATAAGGTCAATTTTGGAACACAGCCAGCATGTGGGAGGAGTTCAGTAGCACTGGTCAGTTAGTGCTAACATTCCTAAAGAATGACCAGTTGATGCATAGTGCACATGTGCGCTTGACCAGTACTAAAAATAGCCTGTTGCCGAGCAGAATAGATGACCATGGGTATCGAGAAAGGACGAAAGGGCACACTGACCACGAGGCAGCGTGTTCATAGAAAATGGAAGCCAGAAGGATTCAAAATGGCCCCCGTTCGTTTTGGTCAAGTTAACGAAAAAGACCGTGTAGCTGTGCTAAACGCTAACTCAGGAGCTGCCAAAACACGACAACATCATCAAGTGAGTGTAAGTTTTTTGAAAACATCTCTGAGACTTAGAGAAATATACTAAACTACTGCATACTTTAAAATGCTAATATTTTTGTACTCAATGATACTGTTTCTAACATATGTCATCTGAGTGGCTGTGTGACTGCCTGTATCAATGTGGGAGTGGCTGTGTGAGTGGTGGTATGTGTGTATGAGTGGGTAATGTAATTGGCTGTATGAGTGAATGAGCGGGTGTGTGAGTAGTAGTATGGGCTAGTGAGTGACTGAGTTGCTGTATTGGTGGGTGAGTGAGTGTGTTTGCATCTGTATGGGTGAGTGAGTGACTGTGTCAGTAGCTGTATGAGTCTGCACAGTGGGTTGAGAAAGGGAGCAGGTCCTCTGATGAGTTCTCAGCAATCCTGCTGTGTGGGACTTACTGATGGCAACAGGAAGGGTTCTTCCAGCCGGGATCCTCAGCATCCTAGGAACTTCATCCCCCAACAGTAGTGTGCCAGGAGGCATGTTTGTTGAGGGATGGACAAAGGAGGCAGGGCCTCCGACAATCTCTCAGCAATCCCACTGTGTGGGAAATACTGGTGCTAACAAGAGGGGTTCTTGGCCCCCAATGACCCTCAGCATCCAAGGGGACTTCATTCCCAAATGAGAAATGTGTGAGGTGTCACATTTGCAGAGTGGTGGACAAAGTTTTCGAGGCCTCCGATGAGCTCTCAGCAGTCCTGCTGTGTGGAAGTTACTGATGGTAACAGGAGGGGTTATTGGACCCCAATGACCCTCAGCATCAAGAGGACTTCATTCCCCAACAAGTAGTGTGCCAGGAGGTGTGTTTTTAGAGTGGTCAAGAAAGGAGGTTGGGCCATCGACAAACTCCCGGCAATCCCACTGTGTGGGACTTACAGGTGGTAACAGGAGGGGCTCTTGGCCCCCTTCTGCCTTTTGTGAAATCCCAAAGTCATAAACTTAGACGTTTGATCTAAACTTAGATCAAACTTCTAAGTTTACCTTTCTGAATTGGGCCCTATGAATTCTATTACCCACACCAAAGCACTTACGCCACTGTTTTAGGGAGTCCAAACCTGTTGCCAAGCAGAAGATCCACGGAAGCTGCAGGAGTTTGGACTGCCCCTCTGCCAGTGTGCTGTTTGCTGGGTTAGCCTGCAGTGGTTTCTTTATTGCCAAGGAGAAGGAACTTTCAAAGAACTTTCATCATCTTGCAGAATATTGTTCCAAGGGCTAGAACTTGTGCTTGCCTCCTGCTGAAGTCTCAGGGACCAAAGACTTCACCTCCAGCTCCCATCAGAGTTTCCTTGCTGGGAATTCTGTCTGCAGGAGCCTGCGTGTCGCTGGGAGCTGGAAGTGCAATGCATCGAGAAAAGCATGTCGCATTCGCAGCTGTTGCCGTCACATCACCAGAGGAGGGTGTCGCCGCCACAGAGATTGCCGTCGCATCACCAGAGAAGCGTGCCTCCGTCAAGCTGTTAGCTGACGCATCACCAGAGAAGTGTGTCGCCGCCGCAAGGTCGCCGTCGCATCACCGGAGAAGCGTGTCACAGGGGCTGTCGTGACTCCAAAGCTACAGAGTTCGCCCCACGGCTGCCGGGCGTGCACGCATCGTCTTCACGTCATCGCAACAAGGGCGCCATCTTATCACACCGCACCCGGATTATCGCATCGCATCGAGGCGCCATCTTACGCATCGCAACCGGAACGCATCATGAGAATCTAAGCATCACCTCCTCTCCAGTAAGGATCAAGACGCATCCCCTACTCTGCGCAAGCATTGAGGCGCGACGCATCATCTCCCCCATGCACGGAACCAACGCATCTCCATTCCTGCAAATCTTTTGTTTGTTTTGCATTACGCATTCAGGTACTTTGTTGAGAACTTTGTCGCATTTATCACCAACTTGAATTAAGCAACTTCTACTATCTTTAAGTCAACTTTCAGTACAGTATTCTGGATTTTTGCTGTTTGTGGTCTTGTGTTAAGTCTATATAAAGAATACTTATTTTCATAAAAACCTGTGTGGTGTCCATCTGTAGTGTTTTCACTGTATTACTGTGTATATTCACAAATGCTTAACACTCTGCCTCTGAGATAAGCCTGTCTTCTCGTTCCAAGCTACCAAGGGGGTGAGCAGGGGTTATCTAGGAGTGTAATCCCCTTATCCTGACTTAGAAGCAAGGGTCCCCATTTGGTCCAAGGTATATACCATTGCCAACTAGAGACCCCCAGTTCTAACAATACATATATACATCACAACTCTTTAATAAGTAATTTTGGTGCTTGAAACAATCACCTAGATCTTGTCATGTGAGGTTACAGAGATACAATATAAGTATCCATGACTGGCTTTCATGACAGGAACACTGGTACAGGTGTTCCGCCCACCTGATTCTCAGGTGCATAAGTCTCACTTCTGACATCTGAAGCTGGTGAATGTCGAGACAAGTGCTTGAAATGCAAAGAATCTCTCATAATGGACTTTCCACGACGGTGAGCAGTCGCCATGTGTCATTTACTAGTCACAACCTTCTGCGGGTCAGTATCAAAAAGAGCATCAGACTTGTATTTCCATTTCTGCCTTACCATGACTTGGTTTCCTCTTTTGAACACAGTGCTCTGAGCACAACAGCGTCTATCTGAATAGGTTTTTATTTTGGGTTTGTGGGACAAATCCGTAGGGCAAAGGTCATCAATGTCAATAGATCTCTCAGTGGTCCATTGTGGAAGCGCACTAGACAGTTTTCATGCGGGTGCTCATATATCTCTTGACAACACCATTCGCCTGCTGCCAGAGAGGTGTGCTATTCTGATGCTTGACATTTAGATGAGTGAGAAAATCTTTAAATTCTCAACTACGGAGAGGTGGGCCATAGTCAGATTTCAAAATCGAAGGAACACTCCATGTTGTAAAAATACTTTCTAATCTCTCAATGACTCTGTCAATAGTAGTTGAAGACTGATTTTCTACAAGGGGAAAACGAGAATATTTATCAACAAATACTTGTTAAAGATGTTCATTGTCAAAGAGTCCAAAGAAATCAATTGCAATCTTCTCCCATGCATGCTCTGGAAGATCAGGCATGTTTGACTGCTGTGCTGTTTTGGATGACAAGCAGTTGTACAAATGGCATGCCTTTAACTCTTTTTCAACTCTTTCGTCAAGACGAGGGAACCATGCTCAATCCCATAGAGCTTGTTTAGTAGCAAAAACTCCACAATGTCCCTCATGGGCCAAGGGAACAGGAAATGCCGAATAATTTATTTCTTCTGCATGCAAATGTTGCTAGATATGTGTTATCTATATGGGCACCGGATGGTGCGGAGCCTTTGACGCATGAGCTGGTGCACCTGCAGTATTTAATGGGGAGAGGTAGTCACTTGACCAGATGGTATAGGGAATCCACACACACACTGCAGCATCACTACAGGCACTGCGTGAAAAATTTAATATTGTTTTAGGCCAGGAACTAATTGATAAAGAATGGGCTCATTTATTAGAATACCCGAGGAAGGTGTTGCGGAACCCGAAATTTAAACGTATCCAACTAATGATAGTACACCAAGCTTATCTGACCCCTAGTAAATTACATAAGATGTTCCCGGGCACGACTGATGCATGCCCTAGATGTCATGCCCCCAACACAGATTTACTACGCATATTGTGAAGCTGCCCACGACTAGCGTATTCAGGGCCGGACTGGGAACCAAAACCGGCCCTGGCAAAGTGCTCGGCCGGCCCCCCTGCCCCCCGGGCGGGAGGGGGGCGAGCGCTTTGCCAGGGCCGCTTTTCAGCCGATTTTGTTACAGGGCCGATTTGGCAGCTATGCTGCAAAAACGGCTCTGCAACAAAAACGCCCCCCAGGGCCCAAAACCGGTCCCCACCCTTGCGGCCAACCGGGGGATTGCCCGGTAACCACAACGGCCAGTCCGGGCCTGAGCGTATTACAAGGCAACGATACAAACAATACTAAATGCGGTAGCACTAGGGAGAAAGAGGGACCCACTAGAATACTGCATGCTGCGAATTCATTCTTAGAGGAAAAAAGGGGGCCCCACAGTATGCTTTGCAAATCTATTACTGGTACTGGCTAAGCGAACACTAACCATGGGGTGGAAAGCATCGAAAGCCCTAGTGGTAGTAGGGGGCAAAGCTGAGAGCGAGGAATTAAAGAGGGAGCAGTACAGAGGAAAAAGCCTATATCTCTGGAATGGAATGTGATGCTAGAAGAATGTATTGTGCCAGAAATGTAGCCTTGCGAGTTGTATAGCGGGATCCGGCTCCTAATATGGGCAAGTAGCACTGTTGCAAGATATAGGATGTTGTACAACTAAAACTGTTTAGAGGAATTATCTGCTAAAGTTGTGTGTCTGCTGATAAATAACTATTGTGGGACTGTAGATCACCATGGACATCTGTACGGATATCTGAGTCTGAGGGAGGGAGGAGGATTTAGGAATGTTATGTTAGGTTTTGTTTATTTCTTATCAGTTGATGTGCACATTATGATGCTTAGACTATTATTGTGATTACAGCTGAATACGTGAACGGAACTACTGCATACTGGACATTACTGACATGTATTTCACTAAGAATGTAATAATTAACAAATCAGGATGTTGGCTATTTACAATCAGTACAATAAGATAATGGATATGTATCTCTCACGGTAAAGTTATTATGTGTACTACAGACTCATGGATATGTGCACTGGGTTAAGTACGAGCTATATTGTATAGAATATCAATAAAATATTATTTTTTATAAATGTCCCTCATGGGCCAGTTCAATAACTTATTGTATCAGACCCTCTGGTATGACAATTCTTAACTCTCATAAGATGATGGCTTCTGGGGTACCTGAAAGTTCTTCCTGCACATTTTTGAATTTCCAGTGTTCAAGGTCATCATGAAAATGTCAAGTATGTTTTCACCATGATTGATGTGTAATAATGTCTTTGAGTATTAGCAAATCTATGTCAGTGCTCGTAGCTACAATGCTTTGTTCCACCGATATGGCAGTAGGGCTGTTGCATTTCTAGATGAAGTTAACATCAGCCGTTTTAAGAGTGCTAGGACGCTGTATTGGTGCATGCGAGAAGTAGTCAGCAGGGTTTTGATCTTTTCCTAGATGATGAACAATTGTATAATCATACTCCTACAATCGCAACACCCACCTCTCAATGCGAGGGGGCCTCTTGGCTTTAGGATTGCCGAAAATGGTGAGCAATAGTTGGTGGTCAGTGACAACTGCGAAATGTTCTCCATACAGGAACACATGAAAATGCCCACAAGCCCTCACCACAGCAAGGCTTTCTGTTTCAGGTTGTGAATAGGAACTTTCCGTCAATGACTAACTACAGCTAGCAAAAGCCAAAATGTGTTTTGGAGCATGGGTATGTCCAGTGTGTTGGGCAAGGATGGCACCCAACCCCACTAGGTTTACAACAACCTCTGTCTGCAATTTTGGTTCAAAGTAAGCCATACCAGTGGCGTTCTCAATTGCATGCTTGATTTCTTGTAGCTTGTTCACATTCACATGAGAATCGTAATGGAACATTTTGTTTTGTTGAGTCTATCAATCGGGCACCATTTGTGGTGAAGTCACTTATATACTTTGAACAGTAACTGGCCATACCAAGGAAGAATCTCATCATAGTTACATCTTGTGTGGGAGAAGTGCATGACAAGGCTTGTACTTTATTTGGATCCGAGCTCATTCCCCCATCAGAAAAGATATGACTGTAGGAAACCGCTTCTCTGCACAGTGTACTAAAATGAAGTACACTATGTAAAGAGTGCGATAAATCTCCAAACGGCATGTAGAGGTAAAAGTAGATAGTGCTAACTCACTTTTTATGGTACTATGGATGAGAAGTTAGGCTTATCAGAGGATAGTGTCAAGCATTTGTTGTACTCACAGATGCAATAAATGCGATACACATTCAAGAACAAATCCAAGATCAATTTCTAAAAATAATGTCAATTTTTATTCATTTTTAAGACCAAGAACACAGTTCTAAGGTAAGTACTTTCGGAGACAATTTTTCAAAGTTTAAAACATATATCACTTTTATGTGCTATTATGCACCATAGGAAACAATCGAGAAATAGTAGAAAAATGGATAGAAATGCAGGCAATGCTTTAACAAAGTTCATCTAATTTTATGTAGGATATAGTGCACCCTGCCTTAGGGTTAAAGGCCTGCAGTAGTGTTGTATATGAATTTAGGACCCTAGTGTAATTTTTCCAATTCATGCCCATATATAGGTATAAATCACCCTATCCTTATATAGGCATGGAAATCATAACCATATTTAGACCTAGCCTATGCAGTCCAAATACGGCATGGCTACTTCCACTAGTTCCGAAAATCCACAACGACTTCTTGGAAAAACCCGCCTTCAGCAGACAGGGACTTCCCCTTGCTTGAATATTGATTTATCCAAGAACTCATGGAGTTTTCAAAGAACTGAGTCTTTGATGACGTTATTATGTCCAACCTTACGTCAAACTAGGCACCTTCAAGGTATAAATATGCCCACACTTGCCCAGGCAAACACACAGTGGTTTGGCGGCATTTCGACTATCTACCTACACAACACAGCTCGCCGAAGCAAGTGCCGAAGAAAGCCGACCCTCCAGCAGACGCACTGAGAGAGACGCTGTCTTTCTCTCTTGCCGAGAAATCCAGCTCCAGTTTTTCCAAGCTACCCTTGCGGGTTGTTGGGAAATCGAGTCCTGAGAGAGAGAGATACCAGACCTCCTTCATTCTAAACCAAGGTACGGAGCTGATTAGGATCTTAGAGAATTCTCGGATAGGTTCTTGGCAAAAGAATACTGAAACTAAGCTACACCTCACTTACTTCTTCCCTTGTACTAGACCTAGGTTAGGTACACCGGGGGTAGGTGTATTTTAGAAGCACCAGTTGAGTACTTTTAGTCTTTATTTATTAATGTATGTATTCCATGTATTTTATGGCTTAGAAACCATATCATGCTTTTACAGTATCATTTTATAATACTCTTTGTACTGTACGCTATGTACTTTGCAACCAATATTACGATTGTAGCAGTTCATTTCCTCTGCAAGAGAAAGAAGACTGTTCGATAAATACTTTTTATTGAAAACGCCCGTCTCTCTATTTCTCTGCACCTCTGGTGAAACTAAGCATGCACGAATGACTGAGTGCAATATCTATCTATTGTTTCCGCGACTCTGGAGATACATTTCTCATTCTTGGAAAAGAAAGTTGTCATGTTTATGCGGTTGTCAGAAACTAATCCCTTCTTGTTTATTCGAGAAAGTTTCTAGTGACCTCTGAGCTAGCTGGCACTCACAATTAAGTCTAATATATTGAAATCAATAGTATATATCATTCCAATGCGCAGAGCCTATTGGGACTATAGGAACTACACTACAGTAGGGGTGACTTACCTATATCCCATGCAGTATATGGGAGGCATTGCACACAGGGCTGTGTTGCACCTAATAACAAGCAGAGAGAATTGAATGTGTTGTGCTCTGTTCACCTGGTGTACAAACACCACTCTTTCTGCAGTAAATCATATCAGTGCATTCTGATTTTTATTATTATTTTTTCAACTTTCTTTGTTTCAATCACAAAAATACATTTTACCATGACTTCATTTTTATATTGGTTTTCATCACAATGAATATGGCATGTAATATTACTGTGCATCATATGCTTGTAAAGACACAAACTATCATTACAATCACTACAAAATTCTTTGCCGTTGCCCAATGCATTTCGGAACTTGAAGTAGTTCCTTCATCAGGGGATAATCTGTAAACAAAAACGTATAATACATACATAAAAATATATACAGATACCAACAGTGGTAACAATATCATAATTTTCTATAATACTGAGATAGCAAGCATCTCAAAAGTGTCATAAATGACCAAACAATCAGATAATGTACACATATGTGTATGTAAGTCCCTACCTGCCACAGAGATATGTTGTTCTCAAACTTGTGTGTGCACCAAGATGAAATGCTAAAACCAACAAAAACTGAGCTAATGTTAACACCAGTAACCTTAAACTCTAGGATGTATTTGGCGTAGTACATTGTACTGAATGATAACTGCGCTTACCTTCCGACAACCAAAAAAGCTTTGAAGATCTGAAAAATAATGTTGAGCCTCTAGTTAACCTCTAAAACAACATGAAAATCTATCTAAACCACAATACTCTCGCCCTAGGCCGCCAGAGCTTACCTTAATCATGCAAAGTATTCGCCTTGTATTTTATAAAACAAACAGAACACCCATAAGTCACCGCTACGTTGCTGCTAAAAACACCCGATATTCCATATCAACAGATCCAAAAAGTCCTGCATACCTGGCCGTATAATCGCGTGTGTTCTGCCGTGCTCTCTGCCAAAACTTCCGGGAAGAATGCTGACAGCCATTGTGTACCGTGAGGTTAAATGTGAGCCGATGACGCTCGACGCAATAAACAGAAATGACGGACCGGTGTTAAAGGAGTGTAAGACACATCTCAGAAACTAAGACGCCATTGTTAAAGGGTGCAAATGATCAATAATAAGAAACCTTGTGCTATTAGTCTTGATAGTAACGCAATGTTGAGAATTGCTGAACATATATAACCAAATGAATATCAATAATTGTTATAATGAAGTGATATGCGCCGAGTTAAAATTCAATAAAGATTATCGAATTAAAGTATACGCACACATTCCAGAAATGAAATATGCTCAAAAGATCGCAAAAACATGTTGCCTAGTACTGCCTGCATACAAATAATTGCGTACATGGACTAGATATAAACAAAAACAAGAGCCCACAAAATCACTATACGAATGTAATCCTGGTCTAACACGATCTCTCAATTAATCAATCAATCATAGCACTTGTATAGCGCGCTACTCACCCGGAAGGGTCTCAAGGCGCTTGGGGTAAAGGGGGCCGCTACTGCTCGAACAGCCAGGTCTTGAGTTGTCTCCTGAAGGCGAGGTGGTCCTGGGTCAGCCGAAGGTGGATGGGGAGGGAGTTCCATGTCTTGGCCGCCAGGTAGGAGAACGATCTGCCTCTGGCGGTGGCTCTTCGGATGCATGGTACGGCGGCGAGGGCGAGGCTAGCGGACCGTAGCTGGCGGGTGGTCGTGTGGAAGGTCAGGCAGTCGTTGAGGTACTTGGGGCCCAGGTTGTGGAGAGACTTGTGTGTGTGGGTGAGGAGCCTGAACGTGATCCTCTTGTTGACGGGGAGCCAGTGCAGGTTCCTCAGGTGGCCGGAGATGTGGCTGCATCGTGGGATGTCCAGGATGAGTCGGGCGGAGGAGTTCTGGATGCGTTGTAGTCTTTTCTGTAGCTTGGCTGTGGTTCCGGCGTAGAGGGTGTTTCCGTAGTCCAGATGGCTGGTGACGAGGGCCTGGGTGACCGTCTTCCTGGTTTCGATCGGGATCCATCGGAAGATCTTGCAGAGCATGCGGAGGGTGTGAAAGCATGAGGAGGAGATGGCGTTGACTTGTCTGGTCATCGAGAGGGAGGAGTCCAGGATGAAGTCCAGGTTGCGTGCGTGCTCTGTCGGCTTGGGGGCGGTGCCCAGGGCTGGGGGCCTCCAGGAGTCGTCCCAGGCGGAGGGTGATGGTCCAAGGATGAGGACTTCCGTCTTGTCTGAGTTCAGTTTCAAGCGGCTGTTCTTCATCCACTCTGCGACGTCTTTCATCCCTTCGTGGAGGCTGGTTCTGGCGGTGTCGGGGTCTCTGGTGAGGGAGAGGATCAGCTGGGTGTCATCAGCGTAGGATATGATGTTGAGGTGGTGTTGGCGTGCGATGGCTGCGAGAGGTCTCATGTAGATGTTGAAGAGGGTGGGGCTGAGTGATGATCCTTGCGGGACGCCGCAGATGACTTCGGTGGCCTCGGAACGAAACGGGGGGAGGTGGACTTTCTGTGTTCTTCCAGCGAGGAACGAGATGATCCACTTCAATGCCTTTCCTGGATGCCGGTGTTGCTGAGGCGTTGGACTAGGGTGCGGTGGCAGACAGTGTCGAACGCGGCGGAGAGGTCCAGGAGGATGAGTGCCACTGTTTCCCCATTGTCGAGAAGGGCTTGGATGTCATCGGTGGCTGCGATGAGGGTGGTCTCGGTGCTGTGGTTGGCTCTGAAACCGGACTGCGAGGGGTCGAGGGATCCATTCGTCTCGAGGAAGGCGGCAAGCTGTCTGTTGGCGATCTTCTCGATGACTTTGGCAGGAAAAGGGAGGAGCGAGGTGGGGCGGAAGTTTTTGAGGTCGGTCGGGTCCGCTGTTGGTTTCTTCAGTAGGGCGCTGAGCTCGGCATGCTTCCAGCTCTCCGGGAAGGTGGCGGTGTCGAAGGAGGTGTTGATGACGTCTCGGAGTTGGGGTGCGACGGTGGAGTCGACCTTGTTGAAGACGTGGTGGGGGCGGGGGTCAGTCCGAGATCCGGAGTGGATGGTGTTCATCGTGCTGGCTGTGTCTTCGGTGGTTACTGCGGTCCAGGTGCGGAGGGTGGCGGTGTGGTGCGTTGGTTCGACGGTTGGGTGCGGGGATGGTGCGCCGAAGCTGTTGTGGATGTCAGTAATCTTGCGGTGGAAGAACGAGGCTAGGGAGTCACAGAGATCTTGTGATGGGGTGATGTCGTTGTTGCCGGTGCTGGGGTTGGAGAACTCCTTGACGATGCTGAAGAGTTCCTTGCTGTCGCGGGCGTTGTTGTCCAGTCAATCCTTCAATGATTTCTTCTTGGTGGTGCAGATGAGCTGGTGGTGCTTGCGGGTGGCGTGTTTGAGGGCGGTCATGTTGTCAGTGGTCTTGTCGAGGAGCCAGGCTTTCTCGAGGATGCGGCAGGTCTTCTTGGAGTCCTTGAGTTTGTCGGTGAACCAGGGGGCCTTCTTGCTTCTGGGTTTGTTGGGAGGGTTCTTCAGTGGTGCGAGGTCATTGGCGCAGGCGGTCAGCCACTGCGTGAAATTGCGGGCTGCTTCGTTGGGGTCCGGTGTGCTGGCAGGTGGGTTCTGGCTGAGGTAGGTGGTGAGTTGGTCGGTGGTGATCTTGCTCCAGCTTCTGTGAGGAACCTGCTGCGGGTGGTGGTGGGTGGTGGTTTTTCTGAAGCTGAAGTGGACGCAGCTGTGGTCTACCCAGTGGAGTCCGGTGGAGTGGCTGAAGGCGATGTGCTTGCTGGATGAGAAGACGGGATCTAGCGTGTGGCCGGCATAGTGGGTGGGGGTGTTGACCAGTTGCTTGAGTCCGAGGTTGGCGAGGTTGTCCAGCAGGGTGACGGTGTTGCGGTCCTTGTTGTTCTCCAGGTGGAAGTTGAGGTCCCCTAGGAGGATGTAGTCGGCGGAGGGGAGGGCGTGTGGGCTGATGAAGTCCGTGATGTCTTTACTGAATTGTGTGAGTGGTCCCGGGGGTCTGTAGATGAGGGTGCCTCTGAGGGTCGTCTTTGGGTCGGTGTGAATCTGGAAGTGGAGGTGTTTGGTGTAGGTGTCGTCGGCGTCGGTTGTGATGCGGATAGTGTTTTTGTGGATGATGGCGATGCCTCCCCCAGTCTGGTTGACGCGGTCCCTCCTGATGATCTTGTATCCATCCGGGATGGCGATGGCGATGTCGGGGGCTGAGGAGGCGTTCATCCATGTTTCAGTGAGGAATGCGACGTCTGGTGATGTTGTGTCGAGTAGGTTCCAGAGTTCGACGGTGTGTCATTGGACGGAGCGGGTGTTGAGCAGGATGCACTTGAGGTCGCTGCTGGGGTTTGGCTTGGCGTGCGCGGTGCATGTTCGGAGGCAGGTGAACTTGCAGGTTGTGCAGGTGAAGGGTCCGTGGAAGCATTTCGGGGCGGCCCGGCAGCAGGCGGGGTTCCGGTCGGCATTGAGTGCGTTGAGGGCGGCGGCGTCGTAGGTCTGTCGGGTCGTCTTGCGTCGGTGGGGACCAGGGGTCCTGGCACTGGGCGCGGTCCAGGCGCGGACAGGCGCAGACGGGCTTGCCTTTGGCACGCCTTTGGCGCACAATCGGCACGCCCGCTGCGCGTGACCGCTGCGCGTCCGCGCGGTCGCCATTTATGGCAAAGTGGGAGGGAGGGAAGAGCAGCTGGGAGGCGGGAGCGGGGAGGGCACAGAAGGAAAAGGGGGCGTGGCCGCTAGCACGGTGGCGGGAAGCGGGGAGCGGGGCGGGCAGGGACAGGGGGGCAGAGAGGCAGTACAACAGCACAGGCAATAACAAAAAAAGCAAGAACAGCAAATAGGAAACAAAAACAAGATTAACAAGATGCAGGAAAAACAAAAAGGAAACAAAATATAATCAACAGTACACGCAAATACGGCGGGGGCGGGATCGGCGAGGCAGGCTCGGCGAGGCTGCGGGCAGCAGCGGGGCGAGTTGCACACACAACAGCTGGTGGCCGTGCGGCGCGGGGGTGTCCTGAGAAGAGGTCTCTCAGTGCCAATGGAAAATAGACGGTCTTTAACAATCACATGCTCCCGCAAAGTACTGTGAGAAAGAATGTGTACTTATGTGGTGTTAAATGATGTAAATCAATGGATATACACTTGTAAGAGAAAGGAAAAGCAACCTGTGTATCACTGGATAATCAAAACATAATACTGGGTGAGATGAGTAATGTATGGAAGTGCCCACACTAATACAAGATTTTTGAGGACAGGTATCTAGAACATTATGAAATCTGATGAAATATTTTAAAGACTTGATGGTGAGGTAAGTAGTACACAATAAGATTGTGGAAGTAATGAGGGTACTAATTATTCTTAAATGAAACAAGACATTTCTAATCTGTCATTGAGACCTGTTGGGATCATGGAGTTTACATTTTTGATCTAATATACTTCGCGTTGGAGCAATCTTTTTGAGTTGTTATTGCCCTCTTTGATTCGTACTTGTTCAATAACCTGAAATCGTAATTTTGAGATGGAGTGATGAGCCTCTGTCCAATGTACTGCTAGAGCTCAGTTAGTATTTTTGGTGTGGATGCGACTTTTGTGCTCTGTCATCCTGGTTCTGATTTTACGTTCAGTTTTGCCAACATATAATTTTCCACAAGGGCATTTAATGCTAAATTATTTGGTTTAAATTAGAGCATCTAGGAGTGCACCCCCTCACATTATTTTGTTTTAAACACAGGGATGTGTGCCATGTCAACTCTTTGGATTTCTGAGCACCAAGACACGCAGCCTGTAATGGCAGAATGCATAGCCATTGTGAGGGGTCCCTTAGGTGGCAGAACCAGTCTGCAGCCCCTGAGGACCCTCTTCAGTATCCATGCCCTAGGTACCAGGGGTACCATTTGTTAGGAACTTACAGGGGTAACTGAAGTTGTGCCAGTTGGTAAATTTTTGGGGAACAAGATCTGGCACTGGGCACCTGATTAGCAGGTACCCAGTGCACTTAAAGTTGAAATTACATCAGACATCAGGCAAAACGTGGGGGATAACCATGTTTAAAGAGGCACTTTCCTACAATGACCAAAGAACTTGAGCTTGGTTTTATGAAACTCAACCTTTGTCGTATTTAAAGTGAGACCTGCATCGGCAAATATATGAAACACACTTGTGTAAGAGTTTTATCATGTCCTTTTCATGTGGCCCCAAAACTAGTATGCAATCACTCTAATTGAAAGCATTTGGGGCTGGCTGTATAATGCGAAAAAAGATGTCCTGAAAGAGTTCTGCAGCTGATGAAACTTTGAAATTTAGCCTTATATTTCCAAATAAACCAACATGAGCCAAACAGGTAGTAATGTATCTGTAATTTACTTCCAGTTCGACTTAGTGATGCCCTTCGTTTAAATCAAAGCATGAAAAGACTTTAGTAACATTTAGCTGTGTAATAATGTCAGCAATGTGCAGATATGGCTGTCAATCCCTTTCAATCCGTTTGTTTGCTTGGTGCATACCAAAGCAGATGTGCACAGCTCCTCCACTATGCTTCTTCGGCACTACCACTGTGGGTGATACCCATAGTTTCAGACTAGTTGGCTGCTCAATGATTTTTTGCTTTAATAGTGTCTCAAGTTCTTTCTCAACCGCCTCTTGTAAATGAAATGCAATTTGTCTATGTCATTGAGCAACAGGACTGATGTTCTCATTTATGTGAAGTTGCACTTTCATGGTCTTAATTGTTCAAATTTATAAATACGATGTTGATGTACACCTTGATATATGTACATACAATAATGAACCTGCATCTTCGTTGTTGAATTCACCCGAAATGACCACCCCCTCAACACAGAGTCAGAAATATGTGTTCAGGCAGTCCTGAAGCAACTGATTGACAGATCACAGGTGTGGGGACAAGTAACCCTTAGACAAATATGCGAACAGGAAAACCCAGATCCATTCCCACAGATAGCAGATAGCAGATAGTGACACCACAATTGTCTCAGGAAATTGGCCCCTTTAAAACATGTTTGGCAGGAGGGGCACATGTTCCCAAATACACCCTAAAGTCACACACAGCCAATCAGAATGCAGCATTCATATTGCATGCAGCAATCACATGCTCCCCATACCAGACATATGGACATTTACCCTCTGGAGCAGATTGTGCCAGAGCAAAGTCAAGGCCCACCTGCACTTCCTATCAAAAGACCAGATTTATGGACCTGTGACTAGGCCCGGATTTCTGTCTTCAAAGGGATGTACAACTGCTTTATGATACCTCATGTAATGTATAAAATGACAGCCGAAACCAATGTGCTTTGAGACAGTCTCCATTCCCCAACTCTGTTGTCTCTTCACCCAGCCGTTGCGTTTAATTAAACAGCTTGTTCCTGTTTTTCCAAAGGCCTCTTGTCTTTCATATTTTTAAAGGTAAATTCATATTCAAGCAAAATGTTTGTGAGCCAGCAGGAGGATTTGGTTCTTCAAGCTCCACTGCAGCTGAAGTAAAAGGACCCCGCCCATACGGATTCACATCTGGGCAACAAGAACAGTGAGGATGAGTATTTTGCCCTCTTATCTACTTCTGCCTCTGTTCCTGTCTGTGCCCTCCCTGCCTGTTTTTTGCCCCTGCTGCCCCTCCCCCCTGCCGGTTTCCCTTCCCTGCCTCCCAGCGGCACTTCCTTCCCCTTCCCTTTCTTAATGGCGGCTGTGCACAGCGCATTCGGTGCGCCAAAGATGGGAACAGGTGGGAACACTATCTGCTTCAGCCACACCATGCAGCCCCTCTGGATGGGCCACCACTGCGTACACTTCTCTTACAGCACCGCCACTGCTCTCAAACCCACTCCTCGTCCTCCATGAAGAAACTGGAGCAAGGTCACAGAGGAGCACCTCAACTTCACCCTCATCCACAACCTCCCCCTGCCTCAACCGAGACCAACTCGGCAGCCAAGGAACTACACCACTGGATTTCCAACTGCGCAGACAACCTCGCACCCCTCAGCACCGCCGACGGACAATGCCCCCTGAAGGCCACCTGGTTCACCCCGAACCTCCAAGAAGTCAGACGCTCCTGCAATTGTCTCGAAAACCGATGGAGAAACAGCAAAACCATGGAAAACCTGACCACATACAAGAACGCCATGACAGAATACCCCCAACACATACGATCCACAAAGAAGACTTTCTTCCAGAACAAAATCCTCCAGCAACACTCAGGAACTCTTCAACATCATCCAGCAATTCACCAAAGCCACAGACGTCACTCCTTCCCAGAACCTCGGCAACAAGCTCGGCTCCTACTTCCACCTGAAAATCAAGGCCCCGTACGACAACTTTAGCGAGCAGACCCCAGAAACCACCCGTCCCTCCAGCAACAACAGCCGGCCCTCCATCACCACCTGAATCCCAGTCACACTCACCACCGAATACACCACCACGGCCATGAAGAGCATTCACTCAGGAGCCCCCATAGACCCCTGGCCCCGCTCATCTTCCACAGAGCCACCACGCCATAGCATCCGAGCTACAACGAACCATCAATGCCTCCTTCACATCCAACACTTTCCCCGACGACTGGAAGTGTGCAGAAGTAAAGCCCCTATTCAAGAAACCCTCTGCAGACCCTACAGACCTGAAGAACTACAGACCCTTCTCGCTCCTTCCCTTCGCAGCCAAAGTCACTGAGAAGATTGTCTACGCCCAGCTGACAAACTTCATTGAAGAAAACTCCATCCTCGACCTCTACCAATCTGGATTCTGAAGCAACCACAGCACCAAGACTACCCTCCTTGCCACCACAGACGACATCTGCATGCTCCTAGACAAAGGCCACACCGCAGCCCTCATCCTACTCTACCTCTCTGCAGCCTTCGACACTGTCTCCCACCACACTCTTGCAGCCAGACTCCACGACATAGGAATACAGGGAATCGCCCTTGACTGGCTCCGCTCCTTGCTTGCCTGCAGAACCCAAAGGATCAGACTCCCACCTTTTCTCTCCGAACCAACAGAGTTCACTTGCAGAGTACCACAAGGATCATCGCTCAGCCCCACGCTCCTCAACATCTACATCGCCACCGTCGTCAGACAGCATGGACTCAGCCTTGAATCCTACGCCGACGATACCCAGCTCATCCTCTCCCTCACAAAGGATCTCGAAACCACCAGACTCAGCTTCCAAGAAGGACTGAAAGACGTCGCAGTTTGGATGAGCAGCAGCTGTCTGAAACTTAACTTGGAGAAGACAGAAGTCCTCGTCCTTGGACTCACCCCCACAGCTTGGGACAACTCCTGGTGGCCCTTTGCCCTCGGCAACCCCCCTCACCCCCATAGACCACACCCAGAACCACTGCATCATACTTGACTCCTACCTTACCATGACCAGACAGATCAACTCCATCACCTCCACCTACTTCAATACCCTCCGCATCCTCTGCAAGACCTTCAAGTGGATCCCCCCCCGAAGCCAGAAATACCGATACCCACACACTCATAACAAGCAGACTGGACTACAGAAATGCCTTCTATTCTGGAATCAACAAATCCCTGCTACAAAAACTCCAGACCATCCAGAACACCACGGCCAGACTTGCCATTGGCACCCCACAACATGAGCACATCACTCAACACCTGAGAGACCTCCACTGGCTCCCCTCGAAAAGAGAGTCACCTACAAGCTATTCACCCATGCCTACAAATCCCACCTCAACACCGGACCCAAATACCTCAATGAAAGTGTCTCCTTTCATGTACCCAAAAGGAGCCTCCGCTCCGCCGACCTTGCACTAGCAGAAACCCTGTGCATCCACAGAACCAGAGCGGGTGGAAGAGCCTTCTCCTACATGGTGGCCAGAGCCTGAAACACGCTCCCAGTCAACACCAGATGCTCCACTACTCTGCACACCTTCAGGAAGAGCCTCAATACCTGGCTCTTCATCTGAACCTCCTGATTGATTGTTTGATTGATCGATTGATTGATTGAGGAGACGTCAAAATTAATTGGAAATTCTGCTAAACCTGTGATCCTTAGTCCCAGCATTTGACATATGGCAAACTAGGAAAGGTGAGGGTTGTTTGTAGCTTGGATAATTGGGTTTGACACTTGTCTCTAGGTGTGATACAGGGACCCCTTGGACTGCTGGGCAAGACACAGAGTATACACTTGTCTCTGGGTATCAAATAGGGATCGCTTAGACCACTGGGCAAGACATAGAGGGTACGCTTGTCTTTGGGTGTCATACAGGGACTGCTTAGACCACTGGGTGGAACACAGAGTGTATGTTTGATCCCTGAGTATGATACAGGTGTGGGAGTCTCACTGGGTGTGACACAGAAGGTATGCATGAGCTCTGGCTGTGATATAGAGCTAGCATCTTGATATTATTTTTTAGTTTAAAGGAGTTTTCTTAGTGCTATTGGTATCTTAACACTGGTAGTATTTGAAAGACGTGAGAGGTGCTATTTGCGTGGACCACTGGGCAGGGCATAGCCACTACGCATGACTACTGGGTGTGATATAATGTGTAATTTGGACGTTAGGGAAAAATTTGGCCTTGGAACGCAAAGTTCAGCTTGTGCTTGGCTGAGGAGGGCCTGTAGTTGTCAAGTCGCTCCTTCTTCTGCATGTAAATTGTTGCTATATTTGTCCCTGATCCGATACTAATAGCCTATCGGGCTCACTTAGCTCCATGTAACGAAGAGAGCTTCCCCTCTATCTAGAAGCTGGTTAAGGTTTTAGTACAAAGCCATCATTTTTTCCTCTGGTACTTTTTTCACTTCTATTTTCATTGTGGTTTTCAATTAATGCATTTTTTCTTGATGTTGTGGTGCTGATAAAATTGTTGCAACTCAGTTCCATATTAAATGTTATGTCCAATTGACGATTCTATGTGCATGTGAAAAAGTTGTCATTTGTTCACATTTTGCTATTCTGCTGCTAAAAAGTACAATTCAATGTATTTTTGAGTCAACCATTGAACTTCCTTACAGGTTGTTATTTTCCATATATGTAGTTTATGTGTTTTGAAAGTTTGTTTGGTGCATCTTTGTTCTATGCTGAACTCATATTAAAAGTAGCTATTGCCGGTATAATCCCTTGTACATATTTTCTCATGATCAAAGTAGTATTTAACTTTGTTAAAAAGACTTGTTCCTTTAGAAGTGTACTAGCACCTTAAAAAGTTCCCAATCCATCATGGAGTCGCCTTTAAATGATATCAAATCTAGGTACCCCATGCAGGCTAAAAAGCTAGATGCATTTTGCCATGAATGGCACACATACTAAGACGCATGCGTTCCCCTGGCCAGAGGGGGGATCATTCGACACTAACATAATAAATGACACACATTCATACCAAATATGTAGTCAAGAAGAATGTTAAAAGAGAGGCACTGTTAGAACTGTGTGCCATCATTCTCTAGGTGGCCCAAGCAACAATTCTGCCACAGAATCCGCTAGCAAGGTGTTAGCACCTCCCCCACCATACACAGACACAGACACAGACACAGAGGTGCTCTCTCTCTGATGCCTGCCATCCCTGCCATTCCTGCACTGGGTTACACAAGTCTTCCAGTCTAGGGGGCCAAAGGGCCTCCGGCCATGCAGCATACAACTAGATCTAGGGCAAGGAGCTTGCCAGATTGGCAAAACCCAGACAAATCCAGCCTCATCCCAGTTCTGTGCCAGGATCACGGAAGTTGGACCCCCCGATCCACCTCATGCAACCTACCGAGCCCCAGCAGCATGAGGAGCCCACACTCCAACATGTCTGAAAGAGCGCTCTGACTTAACTGGGAGGTTCATAGCAATTCTTGATAGTGAGACAACCAGTGGGGGGAGGAAACAAGTCCAAGCCCTGCGTGTCTGACATTGAGGTGGGTGCCGCTGGATATACTCCCCCAGGGCACGCGCAGGCAGCAGAAGAGATGACAGGAAGTGAGCTGGAGGATCAGTTTCTACAAAGGAGAACAGCACACAGCACTGAGTGAAGAAGGCAGCCTAGATGGGAATTAGAGGAGAGACATGGGCTGAGAGTGGACAGAGAGAAAGAGATTTTGCCTGGGAAGCGCAAAGAGAGAGACAGAACGTGCACCCTGCCCAGAGAAGAGGGGAGCTAGGCACACACAGAGAGGAGCCTGAGGTAGACCCTGAAGGGAGGCCCCTACTGGGAACATGGATACCATCAGATCTGCAGCATAGGAGGGAGAGGGGCCAACCAAGAAATAAGACATCAGAGTAGCCTGCCCAAACTCAATTAAGACAGTGGAGAAGCAGAACAGCCCCTCTGCGAGTGCACGAGGAGAGCAGCAACAAGGATTTCTATCATTCCCCCTGAACGCGCAGCTCAATCTAGCTGACTCCTAGAGCGATCGTGTCAAGAGAAGAAGGAAAAGGCTTTGCTTGACCATTTTGCCACCTGCTAGCCCACTGGACCTAAAGGGCGGGATGAAGGAGGGATCCTTCTAACCGAAGGACATAGCTATCTCAGAAGACTGCATCTGGCATGCAGGGGTACCTCCCAGATGGAACTTTCCCTACATGCAGGAATGTCTGAGAAGATGGGAGCACTACATTGGAGAAAAGCCAGTGTAGTGGCTCGAAGCCAAAATATACCCATTGATACAAAAATAGGGACCGACAGGACGAGTTTAGCATGTCTGGACTCAGAATGATAAAATGCATCATTTGATGAAGTTGGTTTTAACATTCTGTGTTTGAAAATACCACTTTTAGAAAGTAGGTATTTTTTTCTTGCCTAAACTTTCAAGCCTGCCTCTGCTAGGTTGTGTATTCCTTGTCTGGAGTTTGTGAGTGACAGGGCTGGGGATTCCAAGAGACAGGATGAGTCAGCCCAGTGGTGAATAGAGAGATCTGCATCTAGATGGGAGGGAGGAGTTGCACCTGAACCTTGAATAGGGCTGTGTCTGCCTTCCACAATGCTGGCTCCACCTACTGGGGTGCGGCTGATATCTCTGTCCTGCACACTGAAAGAAGAGAAGGAGTCCTGTCAACAAGTGCTCCAGGGCTGTACTTGCCTTCCACAATGCTGGCTCCACCTCCTGTGGGGCGTCTGATGTTTCTGCCCTGCACTGTGAAAGGAAAGGAGAATGCTTCAGAACTGGTTTGGACTGGGCAAAGGCCCCTCTTCCCTCAGAGAACAAAGGATTTTGGGGTATAAATATTGGGCCCCTTATCCCAAGAAATTAGATTACTTTTGGACAATCAAGAATAAACCTCTGCTGAGGAGAGACTATTCCTAAGCTGAAGTGCTGCTTAGGGGATCGGCCTGCAGTGGTTGCCTTTCTGCCAAAGAGAGGAGAAAGGAACTTTGTGTACTTTGCTTTCAACTTGTGAAGGATCTCCAAGGGCTTGGAAAAGAGCTTACCTCCTGCTGAAGTCTCAGGAACAACAGACTTCAACCCCCAGCTCCCCAGAGTTCATTTGGAAGTGCCTGCTGCTGTTTTTGGCCTTCTGAGGGACTGCTTGTCGCAAGGAGCTGGAAGCGCGATGCAACGAAGAGGAAGCTTGTCGCCGTTGCTGCTGCTGCAGTCGCACTTCTGAACAAGGGTGTCGCCGCTGGAGTTGTCGCACTGCACCGCATCGAGAGAAGCGTCTTGCAACAAAGAGGAAGCGTGTCGCTGCTGCCTGCTGTTGCACTTCTGAACAAGGGTGTCGCCACTGGAGTTGTCGCACTGTACCGCATTGTGAGAAGAGTCTCGCAACGAGGAAGAAGCATGTCGCCGTTGCTGCCGTCGCACTTCTGAACAAATGTGTTGCCGCTGGAACTGTCGCATTGCACCGCATCGAGGAAAGCTCCTTGCATCCCCCGAGAAGCACGCCGCCGTCGGAGCTGCTGCCATCGCATTCTGAACAAGGATGTCGCCGCTGTAGTTGTTGCATCGTGCAGAAGATTCAAACAAACGTGGGAGAAGAGTGTCGCAGCTGAAGCTGTTGCCGTCGCATTTCTGAACAAGGGTGTCGCCTCTGCAGTCCACGCATCGAACCGAGAACTTCTCGCATTCCCTGAGAAGCGTGCCCCATCTTGAAGATCTTCAAGTTTTCATTTCTTTCCACCAAAACTTTGCCGCATTTCCCTCGCTGCGACATTGCTTGTAGTGGAAGCGCAACGCATCGTAAGGTACATTGACGCAAAGTGTTGCATCTTATGAACTGAACTGAACTAAGTTAAAACTATCATCTTAAAGTAACAGTATTGTGTATTTTTGTCGTTTATGGTCTTGTGGTAAATCTATATAAAGTATACTTATTTTTTATATAAAACCTTGTGTGGTGTCCATCTGTAGTGTTGTCCCTGGGTTACTGTATGTGATCACAAATGCTTTACACACTGCCTCTGCTCGTGCCAAGCTACCAAGGGGGTGAGCAGGGGTTACTTTAGGAGTGTAATCCCCTTATCCTGACTAGGGACAAGGGTCCCTATTTGTCATAAGTACCTACCTTTGCCAACTAGAGACCCCCAAATCTAACAGAGACCAATATCATCTGCCCTGGAATCTGGAGCACCAGTACCTGCGGGCTCTCCAAGACCAGTGTGCCGGCAACAGTGATGAGAGATTTGAAGGGAGCGAATGACAGAGAGGAGCCCAGACATGTGGGACTTCTGAGCAAGGTGTGAGGAACTGTGACACACCGATCGGGTCATGGCACGTGTGCTGCTTTGTGAACTTTGGTGACCCTGTACGCCAGGAGGGCCCGCTGTACACCAAGAACTGTGTTGCACTGATTAGGCCATCACCCGTGTGATGCGCTGTGAACTTTGGTGGCCCCATATGCCAGGAGGGGTCGCCATCTGCTGCAAACCTGTATCGTCTCGATCTGGCCATCGCCCAAGTGCGGGATGTTTTCATGACCTCATGCAGCAGGGGGGGCCACAGACGAGGAAACCTGAGGCCAGTGTGACCGAACAATGAGGTTCATTGGAGTGATCACATATGTCAGGGGGTTGGAGGTCAGGTTTGTTGCTCATGACTCCAACTTTCTGCTACAACAAAGATGAACAAGGCTTCATGTCTGAGGAGGCCTTAGCACTGAGAAGACGGTGTCGGGCCTGCCAGCTCAAGGAGAATGCCCCCATCCCCAAAGAAGGAAGAATAAGACTTACCATGTGTGGCTGGAGCTGGAGCAACTCCGATTGTCAGGACGCTGGTAAGCGCGGCTCAGGAGAGAGCCGGCACCTGGCAGGAGCTACACAAGTGAAAACGTGCAGCCCAACTTTGCTGATCTGCACCAGGACCGCATTGTACTCCTGCTAGTTTTCATACTACCTGTTAGACCTGGCATCTTTTGGCATGTTTCCCCTGTCTTTTTGCTTTTGACCTCCTGATTTTGACTCTGTCTTTGCTGGTTTAGTGTCTCTGCGCATTTTCTCACTGCCATCCAGTGTTAAAGTGCAAGTGCTCCTACTGTAAATTATGTTATGGATTTGTGTTTCTACGATTGGGATGTTTGATTTACTGCTAAGTACCTAATAAGGTGCACTGAGAGTGACAGGGCCTGTAAATCAAATGCTACTAGTGGGCCAGCAGCACTGGTTGTGCCACCCACAGTAGTAGCCCTATAAAGGTATCTCAGACCTGTCACTACAGTGTCTGCACGCATGTCGACTTGGCAAGTGCACCCACTTGCCAAGTCCTAACCTTCCCTTTCATTACATGTAAGTCCCCCTAAGGTAGGCCCAAGGTACACCTATGTGCAGGGTGCAGTGTAGGTGAAAGGTAGGACATGCACTTGTGTGTGTGACATGTACTGATAGTGAAATTAAGTCTGTTTTGTTTCCCACTATTAAAGGGTTATCTGTCCCATAGGATATAATGGTAGATACTTGTAACAGCTTAGTGTAACTTCCCATTGGGACAAGATAGAGAAATTGAGTTTAGTATGCCTGAACTCAGAAAGTAAAAAATAATCTTTGTGTAAAGATGATTTTTATATTGTGTGGGTGAAAATGCCACTTTTAGAAACTATACTTTTCTCTGACTCAGCTCAAGATGAGCACCGGGTGCTTCTGCTATCTGAGCCATCATATCAATTCCGGAGCCCATATCCAACGGCCACTATATAAAAAATATTGATGAGATAAGCCCAGCAAGCTCAAGAGCTAGACGCCCCTTCTTTCATGGCGATTTTTCGCAAACCCATTTGCAACCGATTATCTGCATGAACTAAACAACTTACAAGCACGGCGAAAATATACAAAATGAGCCGTTCCCGCTTTTTCCTCAACAGAATTGAATTGAATCATTCACAGAGTGGTCCCCAAACGAACCTGGAAATTGGATTAATTGATCAGATATCTAGTGCACTGGTGGCAAAAAAGTGAGTAAAAACCGCCAATAAAACAAAATGACAGCCCCCACTGTAGTGAGGACAACAAACTAAAAGACTGATATAGTTGTCCCCCCTTTTCTGCCTACAGCTTCCCCGCTGACAAAATCCTCAAGCAAGTCCAACAGGTACTGCATGGGTGTATGTTGGTCTGAATGTTAAGTTGAGAGTCGCTTAGCTGTTCAAACTGATTGAATGTCTTCTTTTGGCTCTTATGTCTTTCAGATATGTTTCTGTCTTGGTCCTGAAGAGAATCCCATGAATCTAAGGGATTCGAAACGCGTCGACCTTGCTTTGCAATTGACCCTGTTTTTCTAGATTTCTTCTGGTCCCACTTTATAGGCCAATCTTTGTTGTAAATAGCGCGAATGGATTGAATTTATGATGGCCTAAGTTCCTTATTGTGTTCAAAAGAATTAAAAAGAAGCAGTCATTAATTATCTTTATATCCTTAGCTTAAGAATTGACACTAGCTTAGGGATATCCTATCACACACAACTATCACAACCCTACCCTATATGTTTTCCGTTTTGTCTGCATGGTGAAACCAAGTTGGTTGCTTGTTTTTTGATGAATGAGTTTGAAGTGAGTTTGTAAGTCCCCCTTGCACCATCTGCACATGCCTTCTAACACCCCAATGTACATATTCACACATGGTTTTAGTAATAGGAGCCCTTCACTCCTTCAAATTGTAGCTAGCAAGTAGAGGTTTTGAATAGAGAATCAAAAACGTCAGAGTTTGATGTAAAAAAGATTAAAAAAAGAAATAATTAAATTGCAAAAACAATTGAAAAATAAACATTTTTTGTGATATATTTCAGGACTGAGAGAGTGGTCTATTAAGATGAGGACATGGAACTCATCTTGAGCTGAGTCAGAGAAAAGTATTGAGCAGTATTGGCACTTGTTTTGTTGTTTGCTAACGTGGCATAGCCTTACTGCGCTCAAGCCAAACCTCTTTTGTTCTTGACTTTTAGAAACTAGGCATTTTCTTGCTTAACCATCCCGTGTGCCTTTGCTGGGTTGTGGATTGACTGTCTGACTTTGGAGTGACAGGGGCTCGGGATGTGCAGTCACTTTAGACAGCCCCTGGAGGGGAATGAGGTGTGTCCTGCCTTTCCTGGATGAGTCAGGGCTTGGCTGAATAGACCTGGGCTGCATTTAGAGTAGTGGGAGGAGATTTCCTTGTACCTGACTAAGCTTGGTCTGCCTTACAATGCTGTCTCCACCTCCTGCCAGGAAGCTGGACCAGAGGGGACAAAATTTGTTTGGACTAAGCACAGAGACTTTTTGCCACAAGAGAACAAAGGAAAAGGTTGTATAAATATTGGGGCGCAGGCCCCAGATCATTAGAACTATTTGAGGCTCAGAAACCTACCAAGGAGAAGAGTTGTAGAAGCTTTGAGGAGGAACCACCATTTTGCTGTGTGCTTTGCTGTGTTGGCCTGAAGTAGCTGCTTCAGTCTTGAGAAGAGAAAGGACTGGACTGAACTTTATGCAACTTCTTTATTTGAGATTCTCGAAGGGCTTGAGGTAGAGCTTGCCCCTGTTCAAGAAGTCTCAGGAACATCAAAGACCTCAAGCTAATCCGCTCCCAGCACTGGGAACTGTGTGTTTTGTGCTGCAACAGAAGAAAAAGCAACCCGATGCCATCAATGATGCTGCTGCCGGCTCGGTGTCCTGAAGGCACCACAGAGGGCACTGCCGCACAACTCACCGCAACCTTGGTCTCACCAACGACACCTTTCGAAGACGCCACTGAGCCACTGCTTGCATCTCAACCTGTGGGCACCTCACCCCGCACCGCCTTGCTTCATGCCACTGCCTTCGTATCCCCGATCATGCTGCTCCACGCCGACATAGACGAAGAAGCTAGCACAGTAGTTCAAAGGCATCACTCATAAGTTACATGATGCACCACCATTATCCCGCACCGCAGCCTTGGTCTACTGACCCCATCAACTCCAGATCGTCGGCTGACGACAGCGCTCCAGCACCAACAACGACGCTGCTAGCACCATGACCTGCAACACCGCGATGAGCAGGCAGCACTTTGCACCACGGTCCTGGTCCCACCAATGCAGCTGGATGACCATCTCTGAGCCGCTGAGTGACCTGAGGGCACTGCACACTCTGACACCTGCCGGCACGGGGGCTCCCGTAAGGAATTTGATCTGCAACACGTGTGACTTCAAGGGCCCGACGACTCCTGTATCGACCTCAGGAACCAATGTCTGCCGATGTCAACGCATCAGGGCTCAACAAGAGGTTGCCCACGCTCTGCATTTCTAAAGGTACTGTTTTGCGGGTTGACCTGATGCCATAGCAGGCCTACTACCCCACGGTCAGCCAGAACAGGTTGGATTTGTTGTTCATGGTAGCCTCGGACGGAGCCATCGACTTCAAGGAACTGTATTTTAGTGTATTTAAGATTATTGAGATTTCTCAGAACTGTATGGTGGATAATTTCTAGGTCTCGCCTGAGCCAGCGTGCATGCGCTGCTCTGGCAGACATTAAGTAGCTACTTAGAAAACTGGTACCACCAGCTTGCCAGAACGCGCACAAGCATGCGCGCGGCTGCGCGCGCATCCCTTGCGTGCTTCGCGTCATCGTGATTATTTTCGCTTTGCCGTCCGCCTCAGCCTCCTAGCAGCAATCCTCACTCAAGGTACCTCCAAGTGTATATTTTATTTTTCTTGAAGTGCAGCCTCTTGCCTTGTTTCTGTTCTGTTCCCATCGCCTGACATGCCATCTCCGTATTGCCACAAATGCTAATCACACAACAGCCTCTCTTAAAACGTCTTTTATGTGTACTTTTACCACCACCATTGTTAAATGCCAACACATGTGCAGCTTCGTTACCGACTTTTATTCCTGTCTAAATTGGTCTTCAAAACATTTTATGCTTTGGTTATACAAGGAATAGATTACTGACCCGGCAGTACAAAGTCAACTCAGTGTTTGTAAGGGCCACTTGTAGCGATTTCCTTAGCTGATATTTTAAGACGGTGCTTTATATGGATTTCTCAAATGTGAAGGGTAGGATTTTTAAAACCTGTCTAAGTGGCAAAACGAGTTTTCTATATCCACTTAGCTAAACCTTCAGATCTTTTCAGAGTTCCATGGTGCCTCTCAACTGACGTGACAAGCTGGAGAAAATAAAAAGTATCTGCGTTAATACTAACCGGGCAGCCGTCATGCAGGGCCTTGATGTAGGGATTATTGTCATACGCCATTTCTTCATCGTTTGACCCCAGGAACCGCAGCGCTTTGTCGTAGTTGTCGGCTGTCGCGTCATGCCAAGCCACTGACAGGTGGCAGTTGTAAGTGAAGTTTTTTTGGTTTGTTTTTCTGCCGCTCCTCGCCGCTCGCGGGTGCACAGGGCTTGTTATAAAATACGATCAAGATTCACGATTGGGGATTTCAAGGTAGTGAATCATCTTCTTTTGCTACAATGACACTTTTGGTTATGTGTTTGCGTGTGCTGTGTGAAATCTTAATGGCTACAGTCCATTAATGCCCCTAAGCTTAGGCGCACTGGCTTGACTTGCATGTTTATCTGCCGCTTATATCTTTCACTTATTTATGTGGCCTGAGTGACCTGAGGGCACTGCACACTCTGACACCTGCCAGCACGGGGGCTCCCGTAAGGAATTTGATCTGCAACACGTGTGACTTCAAGGGCCCGACGACTCCTGTATCGACCTCAGGAACCAATGTCTGCCGATGTCAACGCATCAGGGCTCAACAAGAGGTTGCCCACGCTCTGCATTTCTAAAGGTACTGTTTTGCGGGTTGACCTGATGCCATAGCAGGCCTACTACCCCACGGTCAGCCAGAACAGGTTGGATTTGTTGTTCATGGTAGCCTCGGACGGAGCCATCGACTTCAAGGAACTGTATTTTAGTGTATTTAAGATTATTGAGATTTCTCAGAACTGTATGGTGGATAATTTCTAGGTCTCGCCTGAGCCAGCGTGCATGCGCTGCTCTGGCAGACATTAAGTAGCTACTTAGAAAACTGGTACCACCAGCTTGCCAGAACGCGCACAAGCATGCGCGCAGCTGCGCGCGCATCCCTTGCGTGCTTCGCGTCATCGTGATTATTTTCGCTTTGCCGTCCGCCTCAGCCTCCTAGCAGCAATCCTCACTCAAGGTACCTCCAAGTGTATATTTTATTTTTCTTGAAGTGCAGCCTCTTGCCTTGTTTCTGTTCTGTTCCCATCGCCTGACATGCCATCTCCGTATTGCCACAAATGCTAATCACACAACAGCCTCTCTTAAAACGTCTTTTATGTGTACTTTTACCACCACCATTGTTAAATGCCAACACATGTGCAGCTTCGTTACCGACTTTTATTCCTGTCTAAATTGGTCTTCAAAACATTTTATGCTTTGGTTATACAAGGAATAGATTACTGACCCGGCAGTACAAAGTCAACTCAGTGTTTGTAAGGGCCACTTGTAGCGATTTCCTTAGCTGATATTTTAAGACGGTGCTTTATATGGATTTCTCAAATGTGAAGGGTAGGATTTTTAAAACCTGTCTAAGTGGCAAAACGAGTTTTCTATATCCACTTAGCTAAACCTTCAGATCTTTTCAGAGTTCCATGGTGCCTCTCAACTGACGTGACAAGCTGGAGAAAATAAAAAGTATCTGCGTTAATACTAACCGGGCAGCCGTCATGCAGGGCCTTGATGTAGGGATTATTGTCATACGCCATTTCTTCATCGTTTGACCCCAGGAACCGCAGCGCTTTGTCGTAGTTGTCGGCTGTCGCGTCATGCCAAGCCACTGACAGGTGGCAGTTGTAAGTGAAGTTTTTTTGGTTTGTTTTTCTGCCGCTCCTCGCCGCTCGCGGGTGCACAGGGCTTGTTATAAAATACGATCAAGATTCACGATTGGGGATTTCAAGGTAGTGAATCATCTTCTTTTGCTACAATGACACTTTTGGTTATGTGTTTGCGTGTGCTGTGTGAAATCTTAATGGCTACAGTCCATTAATGCCCCTAAGCTTAGGCGCACTGGCTTGACTTGCATGTTTATCTGCCGCTTATATCTTTCACTTATTTATGTGGTGACACGTCTGGATGTATCTTTGCTCAATCCTTTGGGGATAGGGTCAGTTATTTTCCTTTTTGCGCTGGGGCACACTTCTTTGAAATTGTTTGTTCTCGTAATAATTCTTCGAGCTGGGGCATACTTGCCTGACTCTGTTTTCAGTCTGCCGCTTGTTACCTTGTAACCGTGCCTCCTATCATTCACTGGGATGTTCTTAAGTATCCCATCTCCTCAGTTTGTCAATAGTTCATAAGCTTTGTTTTTGTTTTATTCATCAATATTTAGCATTTTGTAAGGACGTAATCCCCTGGCAGTGCATCGTTTAGTTATGTTTTGACCCAAACTTTAGCACATGTCTCACGCAAATGCTTAATCTTATGAGCTATCCTGCTTCTTTGGCAACAGTTTTTTTAATAGAGGGCCCTTGTATTCTGTTGTCTTTCCCCTCTTCCATCTATAGCTCCCATATCATTGCACAACTGACTGCCATGGTTCGAACATGCTCACTATGGTTCTTGTTCGCCTGCAGCCTGGCTCCCAGCGAGAGGGTAACATCTATTGTTTAGAGTACCAGACTGCTCAAGGACCAGAGGTGTCAGAGTGCTAGGGCATGCCCGGGGTGTGGGTCTTTGGGCGCATTTAGTGGGGGAGCCACTAGGGATTTATGGAGCACAGCTGAAATGGGCAGTGTCCTGGCACCTTAAACCTGGCACTTCACACCCACGCTTCAACCTACCACTTCCTACCTACCTAACTATTCATGGTATCAGAATCTACAGGGGTCAACTTACAGCACAGACACATTCACCCTCAGGTCGAAAATGACCCCGAGGTCCTATTGCAGATGAGTCCTTCATTGACACACACTAAATTCATAGAAGCCCTCCTATCACCCCTTCTTTTCGACTTATAACAGTTTGGTCACTCTCCTCCTGGTCCTTATTGCTCAAGGTCAGCTGCAATACTAACATCAATCTCAAGGGGCAGGCCCCTTCTGCATTGAAGTATTTAAATCTGTAGCACCAAGCTCAACCTCCTTCAGTGGTACCTGCTTCAGATGGGCAGCATTTTCTAACACCCTCTCCTACCATGAATGACTCAGTTGCACTGACATGGGACTGCATTTCTTGTAGCTCCTGTGACACTCACTGGGGTTAAATAAACCTGACTGAGCTAACCCGGTCGCCTTTTCACTGGCCTGCAGTGTAACTGATTAATTTCAAACAAATGGGGCAGCCTTGCAGATGCAACCGCCCAACTTCTACCAAGAGTTCTCAAGTCATTGTACATGTCAGGTATGAGTCGTCCATGTAGCTTACCCAGTCCTCATTTATTACATTCTTTGCTTTGTGATAAGCGTACATTTGCTTTTCAATGCACATGCATGACTACACCTCGTGAATAACAAGCATTGGCATAGCCAGTAGGTCTCGCCTTTGGGAATTCATAATTGTTTACCCATGCAACAGTTGATATTGCACCAATGATATTGGATTTTCATCACAAAAAAATACACTGAACATAATCTTCACAAAAGTTATTTACAAAAGTTTAAGCTATTGCCATTATAAATTACAATAACTTTTATTTAAGTACTAGCAGCCTATCCCGACGTTGTCCGGGTATGAATTGTATTGTTTTGTAGGATTTCGTTTTGATAGCATTTCTTATCTGTGACAGGCCTGTGAAACGCTCCGATTCACAGTGCACTGCTGATGCACTTAAGAGTGCGCGTTCAGTAGTGTGTGAACTCGAGTTTCCCTACTTTATTTTTCCTTGCAAGATTATATATCGCGAACTCGACAACATGGCATGAGCACAATTTATATTACAGAAGAACACATTCATTTGTGGTAGGCACGGGGAGACAAAGCGATTTGCCTGGAATAACAGGATGTTGAGCTGCTGCCGAGATTCGAGCTCTAAAGTACGCAATTCTAGAACTTGTGGCGGGAGGTGTGTCTAAAAGTGTGTGTCGGTGCTGGCCCTCAATGAGAGAGACCTGTGCATGTTTCAAATGGGTGGTGAAAAAATATGAGTATGTTGCTGGAGATGTGGGCCGCCGTGCCACCAATGTGCTTACCGGGGGAGGGTAAACACCCATTATTCCGCAACTTTCTTTCCGCATACCATCACTCCGCATACTTTAATTACGAAAGTACCATGACTCCGCAATGCCATTATAATGCATGGCATTACATTTTATATGCTTTTACCACGCCTACATTTACAACGAAATTCGTTGTAAATGCATGAATGGTAAAAGCATGTTTTTTTTAAATGTTTGGATAAGGTAAGTATGGGTATGGGGGTATATGTTTTGGGGTACTGAGGTATATGTTTTCGGGTGTTTGGGTATTTTAAGGGTTCAGATATAGTTTTGGGTTATGGGGTATAAGGGTAGTTTTAGGGTTTAGGGATAGGTATGGGTTTTGGGGTACAGGGGTATTTTTAGGGTTCAGGGCTAGGTTTGGGTTTTGGGGTAAAGGGGTATTTTTAGGGTTCAAGGGTAGGTTTGGGGTACAGGGGTATTTTAAGGGTTCAGGGCTAGGTTTGGGTTTTGGGGTACTGGGGTATTTTTAGGGTTCAGGGCTAGGTTTGGGTTTTGGGGTACAGGGGTATTTTAGGGTTCAGGGGTAGGTTTGGGTTTTGGGGTACAGGGTTACTTTTAGGGTTCAGGGCTAGGTTTCGGTTTTGGGGTACAGGGGTATTTTAAGGGTTCAGGGCTGGTTTTGGGGTACTGAGGTATATGTTTTCGGGTGTTTGGGTATTTTAAGGGTTCAGATATAGTTTTGGGTTATGGGGTATAAGGGTAGTTTTAGGGTTTAGGGATAGGTATGGGTTTTGGGGTACAGGGGTATTTTTAGGGTTCAGGGCTAGGTTTGGGTTTTGGGGTAAAGGGGTATTTTTAGGGTTCAGGGGTAGGTTTGGGGTACAGGGGTATTTTAAGGGTTCAGGGCTAGGTTTGGGTTTTGGGATACTGGGGTATTTTTAGGGTTCAGGGCTAGGTTTGGGTTTTGGGGTACAGGGGTATTTTAGGGTTCAGGGGTAGGTTTGGGTTTTGGGGTACAGGGTTACTTTTAGGGTTCAGGGCTAGGTTTCGGTTTTGGGGTACAGGGGTATTTTAGGGTTCAGGGGTGGTTTTGGGGTACAGTGGTATTTTTAGGGTTCAGGGCTAGGTATGGGTTTTGGGGTACAGGGGTATTTTTAGGGTTCAGGGGTAGGTTTGGGTTTTGAGGTACAGGGATATTTATAGGGTTCAGGGCTAGGTTTGGGTTTTGGGGTACAGGGGTATTTTTAAGGTTTAGGGATAGGTTTGGGTTTTGGGGTACAGGGTATATTTATAGGGTTAAGATGGGTTAGTGTTTAAGGGTGTTGCGGTATTTTAAGGAGTAAGGGTGGGTTATGATTATGGGTTGCAGGGGTATTTAAAGGGAGCAGGGTGGGATTAGCACACGATATGAGATATGGCATGAACGGCGGAACGTACCACACGCCCACAGCACAACGCAGACACACCCACAAGGGACTACTTTGCTGGCATGGTTCTTTTACCTTTTAAATGTATATGGTGGGCGTCTGCATAGCCTATGTCCTTCTGCTGCAACTGCCCTTTCCAACGCTGTATTGGGTGTTGTGATTGGTGCTTTGGTTCCTGAGATTACCCGCCTCAAAGGTTTGGGTTCTCTCTTTATTATATTAGTATAGATTAATTATTAAAAACAAAATAAAAGCCATTGTTATTTGTAATATAAATACATCTAAGTCACGTAAATACAACGCATATTGCATTACAAATGCTATAGGTGTCACATTTGCGAAAGTTAAAACTATTGGCATTGTAAATGACAAAGCTATTAATTTCGCTATTTTCAAAACCAACACATAAATAAAAAAATTGTCATTTACAATACCAATAGCTCAAACTTTCCTAATGTGAGACCTATTGGCTATGCCAATGCTTGTTGGTCTTGTTTGCATAGATAAAATATTGGATATTTTTCTAAAGCAGGACTGGTGTCCTTTTGTAGTGTTTTCACTGTATTACTGTTGGGTATGTGCAAATGTGTTACACACTGCCTCAGAGATAAGCCTGACGGCTCGTGCCAAGCTACCAAGGGGGTGAGCAGGTGTTATTTCAGTAGTATATCCCCCTTATTCTGAGTAGCAAGAAGGGTCCCTACTTTGACAGGGTAACAACCTGCCAACTAGAGACACCCATTTCTAACACTATCAGAGCGGTTAAGCAGAGAAATGGGCCTACCAGGCCCCGGGCAATATACCGCCTTTGGTTTTTGCAACCCTACTTGACTCTAAGTCAAGGGAAGCTCTTAGAAAAGGGTCCAGTATTTTATATTTTCTGAATGTTTCTGCATGTGAGTGGGACATAATAGCACACCAAATACATGGGAGCTTAGAAACCTGGGAGGTGGCCAAACAACTACTAGGGTGCCTACCTCAAAGGGGACTGTGTTATTGAGATTGCATGTCAAAACTTTGCATGTGTAGAATTAGAATTACAATACTTCTTTTATGCAAATAAGTATTTGACATTGATTTATTGTGGGCGCTGCATGCACGTTGAGTAATGTGTCGTGTTTGCTAATCTGTATTTACACTTCCCTCCAAGGGAGCCTTGACTACCAGCGCTTCATTACCAATTGACAGTCTTGGTGCAGAAGGAGGTGCTTGACCCAACTGAGCTGGATCCGTAGTAGGGCAGGACCCAGGATAACAAGAGCAAATGGCCCAACTACTTTGGTTGGACCCAGTAACTCCTGCTTGCCCCAAGGCCCTCTGAACGGGGTTCTGACTCTCCTAAAGTTTGAATTGATGCTGCTGTTTGTTTCTACTCTGTAAGTGCACTGAGACCGGGTAACCAGACCTCAGAGCCAATCTTCTAAACCATTATAAAGTGTATGTTGATTGGCTACCCCCAATTGACATCAGCTGACTTATTTATAAGTCCCTAGTATATGGTACCAAGGGTACCTAGGCCATGTAAGGCAGAATGGGGGCTGCAGCACTGATTGTGCTACCCTGGGTTTAACTAAATACAAAATGGCTCTCCGCCTGTCACTGCAGCCTGGAAGCCCAGAACCGCTAGTCGACTTTGCCATTTAAACCAATAGCAAAGCCCCCAATTCCCTTCACAATATATGTAAGTCTCCCCTAAGGAAGGCCTATAGAGCCCTAAGTAATGGAACTGTATATTATTAAGTAGGACATACACTGATATATGATCTAACAGTTAAACTTCAAAGTCCATGATCGTAGACAAAGGGGTGCCTCAGGAATCGATTCTAAGTCCCACTCTTTTTAACATTTATGTATCCTCTCTGGCAAAGCTCATCAGATCATGTGGCTTCGACACCACATCCTATGCTGATGATACGCATTTATCATCACTATGGACATTAATCAAAATCTCACTAAGGCCAAATAAAAAAATTGTAAGCTAAAGATTGCTGCATGGATGACAGCAAACTTCCTCCAGCGCAGTACAAACAAGACTGAGATTCTCTTGTTTGGGAATGCTCACGCAGTATTGGCTTCAGGCGGGTGGCCCCCAGAATTGGGACCACCGACTCAAAAACAAAGTGTGAAAAATGTAGGTGTCCTATTGGATGACGGCCTATCCATGGATGAACATGTTAAAAGCATATCGGGCATGTGTTTTGGCCTGATGCGCATGCTTAGGAAGATGTCTCCTAGGATCCCTCTATCTGCAAGAAAATCCCTGGCCCAGGCTCTGATAGTGAGCCGCCTGGATTATGGTAATTCCCAATAGTCGGTATGAATGAATGCCTTTTCTCTAGGCTTCAGGTGAAGCAGAATACAGCAGCATGTCCTCAATCTTCCTCAACGTTCACCATCTGAACCTCTATTGCACATTCTTCAATGGTTGCACGTAAAAAAGTGGGCTCTATTTAAGCTCTTACGTTTAGTCTTTTAAACCCTGCTTGGAAGGGGACCATACTATCTGAAAAATAAACTACAGCCATATATTCCTACCCGGCGACTTAGATCTTGTGACCAGTTATTACTGTGTCCCAAACGGATTCATGAAACCAGACTGGGCCGACGCTCTTTCTCTTTCTTGTCTCCCCACCATTGGAACAAGCTGCTGTTATTCATTCACTCCTGCACTAACTTAACTCAGTTTAGAAAACTTCTCAAAAACTTTTTGTTCAATCTTTAACCTTGACATAGATATGCTAATTGTTGTTTGATGCTGCGGTGCCGAGAGATCCCCTCCGAGATGATTCGTAGAACATAACAAATTATATCAATAATAAAATAATAGTAATTGTTTTTGCTCTGGAAAAGTTAGTTGCCCCATTGGATGACACAGTGTTACCAGCTGACCTCTCAGTCCAGCTACTTTTTTAATGAGACGACTAAAATGGTTACTTCAGGGTATCAAATTAATCGTGGCATTAATCCAAACTTGTTGCCCAAGTCAAATTTAATGTCACATTTAAATAGTTGCCTCTCTGTTGCCTAGTTTGTCGAGTGGCCTTGAACAGTTGCTGGCCACCAGACAGCCCTCTGCCCTCCTGTGGAGTAGTGTGAATGAATCCCAGGCTCATGAGTTTATATTAGCATGCTACAGCAGGAGGTGTTACCTTCCCCTGCAGAAAGCCGCTCAGGGTGTTGGCCCAAAAAGCAAGCTTCAAAGGCAAATCCGCATTCGGTGGGCAAATGGCAATCACACTCCTTAAAGCATGCCCCTTTTTTCAGGTAGACCAGCTGGCAGTGGGAACACAGGGGTGGCGATCAGAACCCAAACCGTTTTTCCTATAGGCGTGAAGCCCACAGGTTAGACACATCTCTAGTGTGGGCTAGCAAGCTCCTAACATCCAAGGAAAGACTCAGACATCTTGAGAGTGGGCAGAAGAGTGCACTTTGGGACTGTACAATGCCAAACATGCTTCAAAAAGAGGAGATGATGGATGGAATACTGAACAAATCAAACTTTGACCCCCAGTCACATATCTGGTTTCAATTCCATTGTTTTTTTGCTCACCACACCACTACATTTGGACCCAACCATATGCATATATGTCTTGACCCTGCTCCCCATGGGAATAGTCCAGGGCTAACTGCCAGGCCAGGTCCTTCCTGGACCAGAAACAAGCATCCTAGGACAGGTTTCTGGGTATCAACCCTCATCAGTCAGGCTAGATTGAATCCAGTGGCACAGTGAGCAAGGGACCCACATTTGGGCATACCCTTTCCACTTAAGTTGAAAAAAGCAAAAAGAACAGATGATTGCCCGAATGCTGAACAAATCAAACATTCGCCCCAGTCACAGATCAGGGTTCAATCCATCTCTGTCAAGATTAAATGCATATGGTTGGGTTCAAACTTATAATGGTTTGGCGAGCACATAAATGATGGATTCGACCCAGATCATGATCCTTGATCACCAAAAGAAGCACAAGAGCCTGCTTGATGCGGAAGTGTCAACTGATTCCAGGGACAACAGCCTCCACCAAAAGAAACTGCTGGACCCGCTGTGTAGAGAGAACGGTAGCCTAACTGCAGCTAGCCTTCTACTTGCTCAAAGAGGACTTCAAGGGATGCCGACTCCTGTGGCCAAAGTTGCCCCACCTTAAACATGGACCAAGCAAACCCCATCAACAGCAGAGCACCCAGGGCTGGGCAGTAAAGAGCCATGTGTTGCCTAATGGCTAAGGTCCTAGACTTTTACTCTGATGGTTAAGGTTTGCTCCATTGTCATGTGTAGACTTAGATGTCTTGTCGAATATCGTAAGATGTTTAACTTATATACTGAAAGATGATCTTGTTTTCTTTTATTGGCAAATGCATTTTTCTTTTTTTTTTTTTACTTTTAATTGTGAAGTGCTAGTACAACCAATTAATGAGCAAATGTCCCCTGAAGCCATGAGTCTAAGGCACACCTGAGAGAGATGACAGTATCACATAAACAATTGTATTTGTATATTAGGCGCACACACATAACAACAGTCCTCAGATCTGGCCCAAAAGCGCCAGCCATGTACCTCTCCTGAGCTGCACTCCCCTTCCTCCCATCATGAGTCCCTCCACCCACAACACCCTGGAGTTTAGGGCTCAGTGACTTCTTTGGTTCCCCCAGTGGCCCACACCTTTTCAAACTTATGCAGGCACCCCAGCACCTGATAACCAGTTTCTCTGCCTTCATGCACTTGTCTAATTTATCTTGACAAGCTGTCAAGATTAGGATCCTGTCCTGCCCCCAGTGCCTGATCGCATCCCAGTGGGCCATCATCAGTGCCAGATTGCAGAACAGAGGCATGTATTTATCTAGCATTTGCTCTTCCCACACACCCCCAGAGTGACCAGCTGCGGCATGAAATCAACGACCTTCAACACCCTCCAAAGCCCCGGATCCTTGGACAGGCCCAAAGTGTGTCACATAGGGTACCCCTCTTCTGGCAGCCTCTCTGGCAGAGGTCATCGTCATTTCACCTCATAAAATACAGCCAGATCCTAGTGGTGTATGCAGTGTGCAGTAATTTTAACTGAATGAGCTGAAAACCTGCCCCTATTGTCACTTCCCAGGGGTATCGGCCCACCACCCCTGTCATCATCCTCCATTTGACCCAGGGCTCTTTCCCACTCTGCCCTGAGGTGGTCATCTAAGGGAGACTGTTGTAGAGAAGTGTTGAATATATTTGGGACACTGCATGATGGGTCAGTGGGGCTCACAGAACCCAACACTCCAATGGTGACTCATCCCGGATCTCAGTGAGCATGGCAGAGTGCTTCCGCAGAAGGCGAGTTAATATCTAAGGTACTCACTTCCCATTTGTTTGTAATCCCTGCGCAGTTCAGTAAACAGGATCATACTGTTGTCCTGTCTCACATCCCCCAGCTTGGAAATGCCCAGTGGGCCCCATTTTTTATGACCCTCTAGTCCCACAGCCCTTCCAGGGTGTCTAACTCCCAGAGCAGGGATTAGCCCAACCTGCGTTTCGGGTCACCCAATGCCATACTTCGATCACAGTTGCCGTTGGGGCCGGCAGCAGCAGCAGTCCCCTATATCCATAAAGGAGTCTGGCATAGCCCTTGGAGTCCATTACTCATCTGCCAGCCTGCAGGGAGGAATCTTGCTGCTCTGAAAAGTTTTATCACTTTTGTTGGAAGTGGGGGTCCTTATCCCTCCCCGCCGCCACCAAATGCTGGAGGCGGAAGTCCCTGTCCCACACCACTGTCGCCAGGTGCGTGATCCGGACCCATCGCTTCAACGTTAGGCTAAGTAAGGACACCGTCTGAGATAGCCCTGCTCACCCCCTTAGTACGTTGGCACGAGCAGCCCGGATTATCTCCAAGGCACGAGTGTACAGTATGTGCAACCACACTCACAGCAACCCAATGATGTCACCACAAATAGACTCCACACGGTTCTTATAAAACGAGTATAATCTTTATATAGGAAGATATACGATATGGCCACACGATACAAAACCAACATATAATAATGAGTAGTATTCCTTCCGGTGGATTGTTAGGAACCACCGCTTCTAACCAATAGTTAAGCTTATTTCTAACCATTTCCAAAAGGTCAGGCAGGTCGTATTGCTAGAATCTCACACGTTGCAAAAGAAAATAAATACTGCAATGCTTAACGATATACTCCTGTACTGTGCAATAGAGATACGTAGCGCCACAGTCATGTACTTTGCAATCGAAGGAATAATGCAATGCGTCTCACTACGAGCATGCCGTGTGCCAGCAACAAACAAAGCAATGCGTCATACTACAATCATGTACTGTGTGATGAAGAAATAATGCAATGCGCTACGTTACAATCATGTACTGTGCGATGAAGAAATAATGCAATGCACCACGTTACAATCAGGTACTCTGCAAGGGAAAAATAATGCAGTGCGTAGGGCACAAAGCATGTAGCTTGTCAGGCACAAATAAGGTCAGGTATCATATGACAGTTCGAAAGTTCGTTAGCAGCAATAATGCAAAGTGTAATACGACAGTCTAGGTTCTCCATTAACAGTTGCCCCCAACATGGATCAATGATGACACAAAAGTACCCCTCCTCACTCCGGCCCCAGTACTGCCCCTCCTTGGGCCAGCACAGGCCTCGATCTAGGCCATAGCAACAGGATCGCGCAGCTGACAGAATCGAGAGGCTGAGAGAGTGACCCTCTGAGCCCACACCCCACCCCTGGTGGTGATCCACGTTACCATGGGGGGGGGGGGGGCGCTATCCGACTTTCCTCTCCTTCTTCAGTGACTTGGACCTTGATCCAAAACTCCGTCGATGGCCACGGCGTGCTCGGGCAGCAGCTCGGCTCCTCCGGGACTGCCGGGCCCGGCCGCTACTGTTTCACTCTGAGGGACCAATGACCTGGGCCTCCTTCCGGCGGTCTCAGTGGACACTGAGACCCGCAATCAGCACTGTGGAGACTTACTTCAATTTCGGTGCACACACTACCCAGGCACTCCTCACCATCGCCTCTAGTGGCACCTCGACACACACTCTGCGAGTCCGAGACTCGCCTCTTCTCTTGTGCACACGTTGACCAGGCGATCTTCACCAATGCCTCATCTTGCACCTCGACACGCACCCTGCACGTCCGAGTCTCACCTCTTCTCCCGGAGCACACGATGACCAGATGCTCTTCAACAAGGCCTTGGCTGCACCTCGACATGCACCCTGCACGTACGAGTCTCACCTTTTCTCACAGTGCACACGATGACCCAGCACTCTTCACCAACACCTCGGCTGCACCAAGACATGCACCCTGCCCATCTGAGACTCTCTTCTTTGCTCGGTGCAAACAAAGACCAGGCGCTCTTCACCAACACCTAGGCTGCACCACGACACGCACCCTGAGCGTTCGAGACTCAGTTTACTCCTGTGTTTCCACGATCTCAAGGGACAACTTCTGAGGGTCTCAAGCTGCAAAAGCACACACACACCGCGTTGCTTGGGACTTCTCCAGAAAGTTTTATGTTCCTGTGTTTATATGTCCTGCCTTTTACTTACACTGCACCCTGCCCAGGGGTTACCCGAGACCTACCATCTGGGTACCTCCTGTGTATGCAAAAGGGAAAGTAATGCCTGACAAGTGGTTACACTTGTCAGGACAACATGCTAACTTAGCAAAATGCGCATAGGCCCAACACTGCAGGCCTGAGTTCCTTTCTCCGAGCGCCTTTGCATTACTAGCCCTGGCACACACAGTGCACATCACTAGGGACTTTACTAGTAAGGCAAATATACCAATGATGGCTAACCAATTACCATTACACTTTACATAGAGAACACTTGTACTTTGACCCGGATCAGCAGTGGCAAAGTACCCTAAGCATCTAAAAACAAAGGAAATAGAGGCAAAAAGTCAGGGGTGTTCATGCCAAGATATGCCAGGTCTAACAACTTGCAGTTGTGTTGCCCAATGGTAGAGGTGCAAGCTCGGGAGGGTGATAACTCCTTTGAGGGGCTTCCTGGTCAGGGTAGTCATGGGTAATATTTTTGGCATCCACCCACACACACAGCAGCTCCCTTGTTACCTCATCGTTGGATCAAAGGAAACTCTCTAAGATCAGAAAGGGAGTGTTTTGCAGCATGCAAAGAAATTTCAGCAGGAAGACGATTTTGAAGTGGGCTGCTCTACCCATCAGGGAAAGTGGGAGGCTTCTCCAGTGTCCCCAACCCAATACGCATCCAGGACCCGGATTACATTTTCCCTCAAGAAGATATCCAGGTCCTTTGTAATGAAGATTGCGAAGTACCTGAAACCCCCTGGTTCCCACTTACGGTACTGCCATACAATCCCAGGGACCTGTCAGAGAGCGGGAACACCACTTACTTGCTCCAGTTGATGCAGAGCCCAAAATAGGATCCGAATATCTCGAGGATCTCCAGCACCCTGAAATGGAACGATCCGGGTTTGCTAGATACAGTAGGACATTATCCGCATACAGCGGCATGACACCCTTCAGAAATACATCCTTTCTGACCCATTCAGCGATGCGGTCTATTGGTCGGGCAAAGAGCAAAGGAAATGGGGCAATCGAGGCGGGTCAAAATGCGCAACGTTAAATGCGACGCAAAACGCTCTTCACACTCTTACCCTAGCTATGGGATCCCTGTATAGCAGTGCTACCCAAGCCAAAAATGTCAGCCCCAAACACATCTTGCCCAGTATTGCTACAGGTATTGCCACTCCAAGGAATCAAATGCCTTCTCAGCATCAGGTGACAAGAGAACCACTGGCTCATCTATCCAATTGCTCTGCACAAGGCGTCCTGCAACCTATATAAATTGTGCCTCTGTGCCCTGCAGGGTATGAAGCCGAACTGATCAGGGGCCATGCAGCAGTTACTTCAGAGAGGCAGTCCAGCAAGAGAGGCAGTCTTTTTAGCAGCACAGCAATCCTTCTTCCTGGCAGAGTATCCACAAGTCCCGAGGTGTACTAAAGAGCTGGTGTCTAAGGTCCAGTGTTTATACCTAGTTGTACCGTTGAAGTGGGGGAGAAGCTTCTAGAGTTTTCCCATTGAAATAGCCAGGCATTCTGCCTTCCCTGCCCTGGCTCCAGACTAACTATAGGAGGTATGCAACCCATTGTGTGGAGGCAGGACACCGGCTATTCATATGCAAGTGGAGGTGTGCACAGCAACTCCCTCCCATCCAGCTCTTCCATCCATCCTGCCAGTGATGGCCCATCCAGACCCACCTAAGTTGTGCTTGGAGGAATACACAAAGCCCAAATGTCAGCTACACCCAGTCATGTGACCAGAGACAGACTACAAGCACTAAAGGGCTAAGGCAGGAAAATTGCAACTTTATAAAAGAGGCATTTTCAGAATTGCTATTTAAAATCAGACTTCACCATAAGTTAGGATTTTAAAGTGTGATTCCCGATACACCAAAGATGAACTGCCCATCTCTTCTCATTTGGACACCACACTAAATATAATGAGGCAACCCCAATGTTATCCTGTGGGAGAAATAGGCTTTGCAGTACTGCAAAACAAATGTAAGAGATTTTCACTGCCAGGACATGAAAAACGTAACTATGCATGTCCCAATTTTAATTACATTGCACCCTGCCCTCTGCAGGGCCTACCCTAGGCATGACTTAAACATATTAAAAAGAAAAGATTGGCCCTGGCAAAGGGTTTATTTTGCTGGTTTGGAAGGGCAGTTTTAAACTGCACACACAGGCTCTGCAATGGCAGGCCGAAGACATGTTTAAGGGACTACTTAAATGAGAGGCACAATTAGTGCTGCAGGACCAGAAGTAGAATTTAATTTAGAGGTCCTAGGCACATTTAGTGGGACTTTATTAGGGACTTATAAGTAAATTAAATATGCCAATACCGTATAAGCCAATGTTACCAAGTTTTGAGTCGAGAGCACAAGCACTTTAGCAAGGTTAGCAGCATTAAAGTGCATAGAGTCCTAAAGCAAGCACAAATGTGGTCAGATACACCACAGAACCCTGTCCTATCTGGCGCTTTCTGGCCTTGATAGTCAGGCCTGTCTGCTACAGTGCCTGAAGCACCTCCTGGAGGTGGTGCAGGTGGTCCTCCCAGCCGGAGGTGTAAACAGCTATGTCGTCCATGTATCCAGCACAGAACACCTCCTTCCAAGCCAGGAGCCAGTTGATCAACCTATGAAAGGTGGCAGAGGCATTCTTCAAACAAAGGGCTTCACCCTAAACTGGAAGTGGCCCTCTGGGGACGAGAATGCAGACCTCTCTTTTGCCCCCTCAGTCAGAGTGATCTGCCAGTATCCTGATGCTAAATCTAAAGTACTAAGAAACTTGGCAGCCCCAGCCTTTCTGTGAGCTCATCAGCTCAGGGTATGGGGTGTGTGTCAGTCTGTGTGGCAGAATTGAGACCCCTGTACTCCATACAAAACCTAAGTGTTAGAGTAGCTCTGGGTGGGGCAGCTTTGTGTACCAGCAGCACGGGGCTGGACCAGGGAATGTTAGAGGGCTCATTCATCCCTAACGCCATCATCTTGGAGACCTCATTTTTTATACTAGCCCTCACCTTGTCTAACAACCTGTATGTCTAACTTTTAACAGGTGGACTGTCTCCAGAGTCTATGTCAATGACACACAGGTGTGTGAGTCCAGGGGTGAGGGAAAACAGAGAGGAAAACTGATCCAGTAAATGGTGACAGTCAGTCTATTCCTAAATGTCTCAGCTCTTTCTTGGTTTGGTATCGGGACACTGGCAAGTTCCAAGTCATTATCTCCGTTTTGTCTTCATTGACCTCATACACAGAGACCCGGCCGAAATCTCTAGCGAGTTCAATCACTCGAGGGAAAGAAGAGTCCAGATCTGATGCCAAAATAAGGATGTCATCGGCATACAGGGCTACCTTCCTCTCCCATGAGCCGCTCTTATAAGATGTTATATCTGGGTCCTCTCTAAGACACTGGGCAAACGGCTCTATATATAAGTCAAAGAGAAGGGGGGGAAAGGGGGCAGCCCTGTCTCATACCTCTTTCAATTTTAAATGGTCTGATGGTCTTACCATTTAGAACCAGTCTGGCAGATGGTTCGCTATAGATAATGCGGATAGTGCGGCAACATTTTAGCTTTTCCAAAACAGCCCCCAAAAACTTCCAATCCACCCTATCAAAAGCTTTGGTTGCATCCAAAGTCATTGCTGCTAGGGGTAGAGAAAAGGTGGATGGAAAATCAATCGATCTGATGAAATCATGTGTAAGATATGGAGCACTTCCCCTGCTCTACTCCCTAGTCTATCCACCAAGATTTTTGAAAAGATTTTATAATCGGAATTTAATAGGGATATTGGCCTATATGAGCTGCAGTTTATAGAAGGTTTACCTGGTTTAAGGATTAGGATGATATTTGCTTCCCTCCAGGTAGCCGGTGGTTGGGCTCCTTCTAACTGTACTTTATTAAAAACCTCAGCCAAGACTGGGGTAACTACCTCGGTCAAATCCTTGTATAGCTCCGCCGGAAGGCCATCCGGCCCCACAGCCTTACCCTTACTGCTGTCCAAAAGAGCCTTCCTTACCTCTTGATGTGACATTCCTGCCTCCATACTTTCCTGATGGGTTACACTCAGTGCAGGTAGCTCGATAGTATTTAGCCAGCCTTGGATAGATTTTAAATCAGAGTCACTTTTCATCTTTATATAGCCCTTCGAAGTAGGCGTGAAATATCTAGTTCTGCCCTAAGTGTCTCTTGGAGGTCTTGTTCCTGCTCAGAAACCAAACAAATTTTTTCGTCCAATAACTTCATTTGGGACTCCACAGAAGTAACCTCTTGCCTGTATTGTCTGTTAATATAGACAGTTTTATTTGTAATCAGGCCTCTCAAAAAGGATTTTAAAGCGTCCCATACCACCATTATGTTTGATGAGACTATATTTATATCTAGAAAGGCTTTCACCTCTTGAATCAGAAAGCCCGTAACCGCCGTATCTAGAAGGAGTGTGCAGTCAAACGGCCATATCCTTGGTTGTTGGCTACCAGCTAGATTTAAGTTAATCCAGACAGCCGCATGGTCGGACAAGTGAGGGGTTAAATAGCCGATATTCTGTGTAAGGTCCCTTAAGTCATTGCTAATCAGGATATAGTCTATTCGTGACTTATGTCTGTATTTTCTGTTGTAGAAAGATACCCCCAACTGGGTTCCTGATCTCTCTCTCCATATGTCACTAAGATCATATTGCTTCATCATTATTTTTTAAGAATGCTCTTGATTTTGAGGGGATTGTAGCTCTGCTATTAGATGGTCTATCCAATTTCGGATTTAAGACGATATTGAAATCCCCTGCTAATACAGTTGAATCCGGAAACTCCAAGAGATTAAAAAATATGATTTTTAGCGTTGATGGATCGTCCTGATTGGGACCATAATATCCAACAATTGTCAGGGGGACGTTTTCTACCACAATCTTCACTATCACCCACCTGCCACTAGAGTCAGTTCTAACCTCTTGTAGGGACGCATTTGCTTGTTTTTTTATTATGATAGCCACGCTCCTGATGTTAGCGGTCTGATCTGAGCAGGCATAATGTTCCACCCACCTAAGCTTCCTGCAAATATCATCCATTTCCTTTTTTACCAGGTGGGTTTCTTGAAGGATAATTATCTGAGCTGGTGAGTCTTTTAAATATTGTAGGATTCTTTCCCGCCTACTTTTGACTCGTAAACCATTAACATTCCAAGATAGACACCGTGGAATATTCATGGCAGTTGTATAATGGGACTAAACCCTGAGTCATGCTCAAACCTACCCTGTTCCGACACCAAACCAAAAGCAATCCAAAAATGAACTTTGTCTAACGTGTGAGGCGAATGCTTTTTTGATTTTTTTTTACCCTTCTCCTCCCACACCCATGTGTCCCCCCTCACAGCCCAGCCCACCCCCCTCCCTGGAGAACCCCCCCCTTATTTCCCTGGAATAAACCAGGTTCTGCCTGACTGCTGACCTCCTCAAACTGCTCCATTATCCGATCTCAATCTCTACAATTTATCTTTTTGTTAACTCCCCTTTAAGCTGCTACCTATAACTGTGAATCTGAGGGCAGTACTAAATAGCTACTTAGAGAAACATACTCTATAGGGTGCATAGAGAGCTAGGGAAAAATAAGGAATTTAGGGTTTTAAGTTCCCTAGCAACTCATCCGCTTCTTGTGGTGTTTTGATAAAATGCATTTTATTATTGTATTGTAAGGGGTGCTTATAGAGCGCACTGACACCCTGGGTTTCCTGGCGCTGGATGGACATAGAGGGGACAGGGGAACTAACCAGATTGAGGGAAAAGCCAGGTTTTTAAGGACTTACGAAAAAGAGTCAGAGAATTAGAGGCTTTGAGAGAAAAAGGAAAAGAGTTCCAAAGCTTGGGGGCCAGGTGTGCGAATCTCCGGCCTCCGGATCTACAGAGCTTGTAAGAGGGGACAGTCAAAAGGTGAAGATGAGAGGATCTCAGATTCCGGGACGGGCAGTAAGGTCTAATAGGAGATTTCACAAAGGCGGGACAGGGCCCGGTTAACGATTTGAAAGTAAGGCAGCCGATCTTGAAGGCCGTCCTTGCGGTGACAGGGAGCCAGTGGAGTTTGGCAAGGAGGGGCCTGGCGGATTGCCACTTCGGGATCCCTAGGGCCAATCTCGCCGCTTGATTTTGAACCACTTGCAGTCTAGCCACCGATGTTTTAGGCAGACCGTGATAGATCGCGTTAGAAAAATCTAAGCGGGAGAGGATGAGGGCCATGATGACCTGCAGGAGGGCATCAGGTGTAAAGAGAAATGCCACTTTCCTGATCCTGCGCAGCTGGTAGATACAGGACGAGACCACCGTCCCCACCTGTGGCCCAAGGGATAAACCGGAGTCAATTGTGACCCCTAGACTCTTCACCGAGGCCACAGGGGTGGGAGGGGGACCAAGTTCCGCCGGCCAGAATTGTGGCCCCCAGGAGGTGGCGCTCCTACCGGGAAGGAGGAGCTCCGTCTTGCCGGGGTTCAATTTTAGCTGGTTGTGGCCCATCCACTGGAGAATGTGGGACATGACTGCCTGAAAATTGGGAATAGCAGAAGGGGAGTTAAGAGGAAAGATGAGTTGGAGGTCGTCCGCGTAATTAAACACGGTGACGTCCCACTGCCTCAAAGAAAGAAGAAGGGGGCGAAGATAAAGATTGAAAAGAAGAGGGGATAGAGAAGAACCCTGGGGGACCCCGCAGGGCGAGTGCTCCCTGGGAGCCCTGAAAGTGCCCAGGCTGGGGGTCTGAGACCTGCCGGTCCGAAGGATTTGACCCAGGCCAGCGCCAGGCCCTGGATGCCAGCCTGCTCGACACGGTGGAAAAGGATGTTATGATCCACCGTGTCGAAGGCGGCAGACAGATCTAATAATACCAAGGCCTGGGGGGTACCCTTGACAGCCCCGTCTCTCAAGGCATCCAGCACCGCCAAGATCACTGTCTCCGTAGAGTGGCCGGGTCTGAAGCCAGCCTGGTTGGCCTCGAGAAAGTTGGAACTCTCGATAAACTGTGAGAGACAGGTAGTGACGTGGGCCTCCAGGATTTTAGAAAAGAAAGGTAAAAGGGAAATAGGACGGTAATTCGCTGGGACGGCGGGATCGGCCCCTGGCTTCTTCAAGAGGGGCACCAGTACGGCTTCCTTGAAGGAGCCAGGCACCGTACCGGAAGAGAGAGAAGAGTTTAACAGGGGGAGAATGCAGTCGGGTAAGGAGTGGCAGGTGTCCCGAAGTATGGACGGGGGGCAACAATCGTCTGGGGATCCAGACTTGATGCGGGTGGCAAGAGTGGCCAGAGAAGTGGGGTCTAAGAGAGGGAATTGTGTAAATGAAAAAGTGTTGTGAGGGGGGGGAACAGAACCAGCGCCAGGAGAAGTGACTGGAATGGTGTCCTTAATCAATACAATTTTTTCGATAAAATAGGTGCTGAGAGCATTACATGCTTCCTGTGTGGCGGCCTGAGTAGGGAGCGTCCTGGGGTCGGAGGTAAATTCATTAAGGACTTTGAAGATTTCTTTAGATTGGCAGGGGGCAGATAAAATTTTTCCTGAGGCATAAGCTTTTTTTGCTGTGAGAATGGCAAGTTTGTACCTATTGCGGGCGGCCACATAGGCATCTCTACTTAGGGGGTGGTAGTCTCTCCTCCACTTGCGCTCGAGTTGACGGAGTTCCAGGTGGAGGGATTTGAGATGGGGGGTAAACCATTTATGGGAATTACTGTGCCGAGATTGGGGGAACTTGGTTAGGGGGGCAAAGATGTCACTGGCTGTCGTGAGCCAGTCTGCTACCAACCCGTAGAGCTTATCGGTACCGGTGTCATTAGGTAGCAAGGGACAAGTTTGAGACAGGTGGGCTAGCAGTTTGGGGGGGTCGACAGCCTTCCACTTGCGGGCCATGCCGCCCTCCCGCGGGGGGACCCTAATCTGGCCAACCGCCGATATTGTGGTGTCGATCATAGAGTGATCCGACCACACACAAGGTGTTATTAATGGGCGGGAGGACTTGACCCCATGGATCCAGATGTGATCGAGGATGTGGCCGCCCTTATGGGTAGCATACCTGACTAGTTGAATAAAATTCAGGCTCGAGAGACCCTCGAACAATTCGGAAGCATGCGGGCCAGCGTCCTCGTGCTGAAACCAATAATTAAAGTCACCAATGATGACGATACGGGGGGAGGAGGTAGCAATGTTGGGGAGTTGATCAATGAAAGCTGAAGGAAAAGACGGCATAGGGTGGGGGGGCGGTAGAGTACCATAAGGGTGACTGCCCCTGCCTCAGTCCCAAGACTGAGAACCAGGGTGTCCACTTCCGGCAGGATCATAGCTGCGGAAGTAATAATCTTCAGATCCTTACGTATTACCGCCGCCACCCCTCCCCCAGAGCGACCCCCTGGACGGTTGGTATTCAGCAGAAAGTAGTCTGGGGGTAGTGCAGCCAAGATGTCAGGAAGTGAATCATCAGTGAGCCAGGTCTCTGATAACAATAGGACATCAGGACTCTCAGTTAGAAGTAAGTGCAAGATGTCGGCTTGGTGCTTAACCATGGAGCGGGTATTTAGGTATAGAACCCGTATCTGTGACTCGATGGGAGCCGGAGCCATAGATGCTGGCGTCGACACAAGATGAGGGGATGGGGTGCCTGCAATGCCAAGGGATGTAATGCGAGTCCAGGTGTCGAGGGAGAGAGGGCTGGCGAAGGCATGTAGGCACTTAAGAGCGGAGGGAGAGTAGGGTATAGAGGTAGCAGCAACCCTGGCCCCTGGGCCCGTCCGGCCGCGGACGGGCGCAGACGGGCTGGACTTAGGCGCGACTTCGGCGCGCTGACGGCGTGCCCGCTGCGCCCGTCCGCTGCGCTCCCTGTATCGGGGTGCCATTTTATAGGTCTGAGGTGGTGAGGGGCCGAGCGCTGCACCGCTGACCTCCTCCCCCTCCTCACCTAAGATGGCGGCCAACAGCGCGTCCCAGCGGGAAGTAATCTCCCGTGAGAACGAGCAAGAGGTCGGCAGAACAAATGCGGCGAGTAGAGCTGCCTCAGAAGTGACACCTGCACAACAAAAGCAAGGTTAGGCAAATAAAAACATTTTTCAAAGTTTCAAAGTTTTAAAAACAAGCGCGAGTGTAGCGCGAGTCAGGCGAGTGGCTAGAGTCCCACTGGCCGGCTCTGAGTGTCCAAACAGTTGAGGGGCCGCAGCACAAAGATTTTTATAGGTCTGAGGTGGTGAGGGGCCGAGCGCTGCACCGCTGACCTCCTCCCCCTCCTTATTTAACATGATTTTCAATTGTGCAGGGAACTTTAACTGCATTGTTGCCCCCAACTTCCTAAAATCATCCATTCTTTTCCCCAGCTCCCACTGCCTGTCAAGGGTCGTCCGAGAGAGGTCGGATCTAATTTCGAATGAAAAAGAAGAGTCCCTTGATTTCAGAGATTTCAACTTGAGAGCCGTAGTAAAAATTTCCTCCTTAATGGAAAATGTCAGAAAAGTAACTAGGATCTTCCTAGGCTTTGTTCTGTTAGGCTGTCCTCTAAACGGATCCCGGTGGACTCTCTGAATATCTCTTTTTAGACCCTCTACCGTGGCGTCAATCTGTATTGTGTCCTTAATGAGGGAGATAACATAAGATTTATGGTCACCCCCCTTTCTTCCTTCTGGTATATTTAAGAGTCGTAGATTATTTCGCCTAGAGTTATTTTCCAATATTTCCATTCTCTCATGAAGTGCGGCCTCTCCTCTTTTGAGCGCAGAAATGTCTGATCTGACTTCGCCCAAACCATCTTTAATGGCACCGACCTCGCTCTCCAACACAGTTGTTCTTGAACTTAGATTGTCAAGTTTCTTTTCCAAAGATTCACAAAACACTTGGATTTCCCCCTGATTTACCTCCGAGACCGCAAAGCCCTTTTTAATATCCATGGCCATTGAAGTAAAGAGGGTTTCCCAGGAGGCCCCCGATGGACCAACGTCCGAAGGTATCACTGGCTCCCGCGAGTCCTTACAGACCTCAAGACTTTTTTCTTCCCCCATACCCATATCCCCACTCTCCTTTACTGCCGTTTCACCATTAGTCAAAGCTAACTGGTTAGCTACAGTATCAACCGATGTAATGGTAGGATTTTCAACAAAAGAGCCTTGGTTGGCTTGCAACTCTCTCATCCGTAACTCAGGCCCAGAGGTGTCCAGAGACATCCCCAATGAGGAATCCACCACGCGAGGGGTTTCTAGTATAGAGTTCGGCTGAGCGGGTGCGGCTGTGGCACCGGGAGTAGACATTAAGGGGGATAGGGGGAGACTTGACTCCATAGTTGAAGATGCAGACAAATTTGTTACGCCAGAGGGCTCCAAGTGTACCCTTAGGGCCCTCTGCTTCTCTCACTGCCTTCCTACTTCCAGCACCTGCGGGAGAACGTTCAAATATGATCTCAATGAGGAGGTAATTTGAATTTTTGAATCAGCTAGGTTGCCTTTTTTTTCGTGGTTTTTTTATGCCCTTCCTTTTATACTCTCGGACTGGGAGACAATCTTCATTTACTTCTTCAGATTTTGAGGGGGGGTGAAGTTTATTTACCACCGTTTTCTCGAGGATTCCATTGTCCTTACTATTCTCCCGAGATGGCTGTACATGCAGATTAGAGTTTTTACATGCCGCCCTTTTTCCAACTTTCCTCCCTCTCCTTGCCCCCTTACTGCCCTGTGTTTTAGCCAATACCACCTCTATCTCGCCCTCCTTACTATCTAGCTTTTTTCCAGTCACCTGGGGGCTTTGAGGAGGGGGAACCCTCTGAGAGGAGCACTCTGCATCTGTAACGCCTGAGGTAACTGAGTCCAAAATGCCACCCCCCTTCTGATTTAAGTTACGCAACAGATAAGGTAGTGAAGGCTTACCGAGCCTAAAGGCCCCCCGAAGCCCGGATACCTTGCCACTAGGTTCCGCCTCTGCTGCCGCGGAGTCTCATGATGCTGCCTCAATAATTCCTGTTACTGCCGCCGCTGCTGTTTCCGTCTCTTCCCCTGTTGAAGCCGGCGTCTCCTCTTTCCCCTCCAGCGCGGCTGCACCGGCACCCGCCGCACGTTCAGTGCTGGCTCTGCTCTCAGTCTTCCCAGAACCAATCTGGTAGAGCCCGCCGTGCAGCAAACCACGGGCAGTAAGCTCCCGACCCCGCCTCAGCTCAAACGCCTGAAGCAACGCGGGAGTTCCAAGCCCGACTCCCCGCACAAAAAGATAGCAAAATTTGAAATTCCAGGAGTTTTTTAGTTTTTAGAGAGAATTATAACATTTTTGGAGCTTTCCTAGCCTCTTTAGTGTGAGGGAACAGCAGAGTGGTCAGCGCAGGCAAGCGGCCGCTCAGCTCACGGCCTCCATTTTCTCCCCTATCACCTCACTGTATATGTTGATGTGTAACACAAATCTGAGTAAATGCTCATAATAGTGGAAGAGTAACTTGCTCCCCGAGGGAAACCTATAAATAAATAAATAAAATTACATACATCAACACCTCACTGTATATGTTGATGTATGTAATTTTATTAATCTATTTACAGGTGACCCTCGGGGAGCAAGTTACTCTTCCACTATTATGAGCATTTACTCAGATTTGTGTTTACGCTCTACCCCACGAGTGAAGAGCTAGGGACAGTACCTAAGGGATCTTTGTAGTTTTAGACCTGATGAAAGCTGGGGAAACTGCGTTAGCTGGCTGAAACATGTTGACCGTTTGCAGAATGCAGTGATAGTAGGTTCATTACAGCCAACCATACCATCATCCACTGGTCCTTAAATGACCTTTTACTCTGACCAGGTAATCTATCATTAAAGTGTGTATTTGGAGTTCTCGTGGTCAGTTTGAATTGTTTATCTGCACCTTTTTCACCTGATTCCGCACTGTTTCTTTATTGGTTGGTTTGTCTTCCCCTCCCTATTGCTCCACTTCCAGCGTTGGTCTGCGCTGAGGTGTGTTTGCAGCCCTATGATGAAGCATGCCACAGATCTCTGTGGGTGAGGGCAGTATTAAAACCCTTTTGTGTTTTTTCACCTCTAGATCACAGCGATTTTATTTGCGAAGCCCAATTTCTACGTGTGTGTGTGTGTGTAGGTACCTGACAAGGCACCAGCTTTTTTTCACACAATTCAAGCACATGGATAGAGCGCATTCCAGGGTTGCATGCCTATACATGGCCTGAGAGCATCATACAACTGAATATTTGTGAAACCATGGTGTGCATTCTACCATTTTGATGTACAAAGGTTTATTTTGCCAGGTTAAAATGACTGTTTAAAACTGCACACAGACTATGCAATGGTAGGCCTTAGATATGCTTAAGGGGCTACTTAAGTAGGTGGCACAATCAGGGATGCAGGTTCATAAGTAGCATTTAATTTACAGTCCCTGGGCACAGTAGTGACACTCTACTAGGTACTTATAAGTAAATTAAATATCCTAGCAGAGGACAGCAACATATGTATAAATGTAGTCATGAAAGCTGTGTACAAATTACTATATTTCCAGTATGTGATTATTTTGTTAAAGTCATAGCCACTGAACTTAGGGGTGCTGGGGGTGCCGCAGCACCTCCGTAAATAGGCATGCTGGAGTTCAGAAGGTGAATGAGCTATAAAGATGCCTTTCCTTTTGTCTTTATCTTGTTACATTTGTTGAGTATTCAAAGCTAGAGGTCAAATGTCAGGCTATGTCTTCTGAGAAATTGTTGGTTATTTGTTTAACATAGAGATTGCTGTTTTTATTACCATCTCCTTTAAGGTGTTGGTAAACGATCAATGTTTTGCAACTGCAATTACAAGTGCAAACCAAACCACCAATTTATGCCACCTTGAAACAAAGTTAGGAGAGGACACCCCTTTCTCACGATAATTCTTAGTTGTAATTTGGTATGGCTTGTTAAACGCATTTTGCAATTCAGAAAGACTTTTCAGACACACAAAATGGATTTAACGAATACCTAAGAGCCAATTTCTAATCATAAATGCTTTCATTTTGCATATTGCAGGATCTGTGATCACCAAATAGCTTGATACAACTGGCCCCTAATGACAACAATATCTTTTTATCATCTAGAGACCCACTACAACCTGCAGAATCCCTTCACTTCCGATGTGATAAGACAGAGAGCGGAGTCCTGTGTTTCCATTTTCTCCCGTATCCCATTCCCCTTGCCCCACTGCTATGTTATGTTGGGAAGTCTTATAAAGTGCACGTACACCTAAGGGTTTTTTTGGCACTGACAACCAGGAGGAAGAGGAGAGAAGGCTCGGGGTAATCAAAAGCTTCCTTAAACAGCCAGGCCTGCAATCGCTTCCACAATTTCAGGAAGTTTGGTTCCAGCTGAAAGAGAGAGAGTTCCATAAGATTGGGCCAGGACAAAGAAGCTTCTACCTCCTGCTTTCTGGCGCTTGAACCGAGAGATCCTCAACAGGTTAGCAAGATAGGATCTGAGAGATCGAGGAGGAACATACCTCTTAATTCTGTTTGCTACAAAAGCTGGAGCCTGGTCATGAATGGATATGTAAATAATACAAGCTGTTTTAAAAAGAAAGCTCTCTGGTGGGGAGGCAGCGAGCCTTCATTTACACAGGGAAGATATGCACATGTCTAGGCAATTTTTAGATTATCCTCACTGCTCTATTTTAAATGATTTGTAATTTGTGTAAAGAAGTTTCAGGGATACACAAATACAGGGTGTTTGCATAGTCCAAGCAGGACACAATTACTGCTGCAGCAGAAGCTTTTAAAGCCTTAGGTGACTGAAGAGGAGCGACCTTCCTAAAGGATTTCAATAGGCCAAAGCACTTTGCTGTGACTACCTTGATCTAGGGTACTTTGGACAGTTGATTGTCAGAGGCCACCGGAACAGGAGGTGCAACGAGCTCAGAGGCCCAGCTGGTGTTGGCCCAGAGATCTTTCATGTGAATAACCAGCTCAGTCTTGAGAGAGTTAATGCCCATCCAATTCTAAATAAATTTCAGGGTAGATTGAAATTCTGGTGGTTTGGACAGCACCCGCAAGCGGGAAGATGAGCTGAGAGTCATCAGCGTAGTTTTTAGAATCTACAACCACGACTAACCATCGCTAAGATTATTGGGAAGATGTAAACAGTAAAGGGGATAATGATGAGCCATGGTGGACACCACAAATGCCACGGGTCTTAGAAGAAGAAAATAGGCCAAGCTACACTTCCTGTGTGCGGCCTCCTAGAATGGAGTATTTCCATCTTAAAGCCTGACGAGATAGGCCAGCTGCCTTCAGATGATTCAGCAGATTCATGTGGTTGACAGTATTAAAGGCAACTGATAAATCTAGGAGAACTAGCACAGACACATGCCTGAATCCAATTCCCATCATAGATCATCAAGGACAGAACTGTGGGCTGGACGGAAATCAACCTGCATTGGATGAAGAAAGGTGGATGAATAAAGGAACCTGCTTAGCTCCTCAGTAACAAAACCGTCCAAAAATTTGGCCTAGTGAAGAAGTGAAATGGAGCGGTAATGTTTCAGCAGCTTAGGATCATTGCCCCTCTTCTTCAGCAAAGGAAGTATCACAGTAGCTTTAAATTTGTCATAGACAATACCCTGCGTGACTGATTTATTCAAAAGGTCTAATGGGGTTGGTTGTTATGACAGGCTGAGCTCTCATAATAGTGTTGGGGGCAGATTTAACCTTATCCATGAGAAAAATAAGGGTCTCATACTGGAGCATGTGAAACTGTACCAAGGAGTGAGAATTAATGGGACGAGCACTTCGGAAATGACATCACAGGACCTACATAGACACTGCCCGGGTGGGCTGATATCAGTTCTTAACATGACGTTCCATGCCAGAAGCGCAGAGCCATGAAAGACTCTGACCACTAGTGCGTCAAAGCTAGAGCCTTTTAGGGAGTTCCTATCCCTAGAAATCAGTTCACAGAGCGTGGAGGATGGGTGGGGCGGTAAGGAATCTACAACTAGAATATGTCTCTATCAGATAATCGTTACCGAACACAAGTAATTTCCGCATCTGATGGAGACTTCTAGTTGTAGATTCTTTACCTTAGAATAGATACCCCAGCAATACCAACCCCAGAAGAGGGTCTGCGAACCAAGATCACATGAGGAAGTCCTGGAGGAATGAATGGGCAAGGTACCAGCCCATCCGGACTTGGCTGTCATGGCAAGAGTGTCTGTTAAATGTGTGCAGCGATGCCCACTTTGCCACCTGACGGGTATCCAGGACTGGGACTCCGCGTGCCAATGCAGTGGTTGCCACTGCCGCTCTAGTAGAGCGAGCATATAACCCCACAGGAAGTTCCTTCTTTCCCAAAGCGTAGCACAATTTAATGCAGAGGACAACCCAACGCATGTTTAGGGTCCATGCTGTGGAGTCTCTCCTCTTCCTTGGAGGGAAGAAGGGTGGGTAAAAGGAGGGCAGGGTAATGGATTGTCTCACATGAAAGAGCGAGACCAATTTAGGGAGGAACAAAACTTAAGTTAGAAGCACCACTTTATCTGGATGGACAGACCGATAGGGAGGCTTGGAAGACAGAGCCTGGAGCTCGCTCAGAGGTGATGGCAGTAAGGAAAGCAGACTTAAGGGTTAGAAACCTGAGAGGGAAATTATGAAAAGGTCCAAAGGGAGCACACATAAGAAAAGTGAAGGTCAAATTTAAATCCCATTGGGGGCATTATGAAAGGAGAGGGAGGAAACAAGTGAGTAAGACACCAATTGACAATGGGAGATTTGAACAAAGAAGGCTGATCTGGAAGTCTCAGAAAGGCAGAGATAGTCAAAAGATAACCCTTAGGGGTGACCAAAGCAGAATCCTGCTGGACCAAAGAAAGTATGTACAATAAAACCTCTGAAAGAGGAACAGAAAAAGAATCAACAGCCTTTGCTGTGCACCATGTCACAAATTTGTTCCATCTGTTTTTGGGGACAGACGTCTAGCTGCCAAGATGACATCACAGACTTTGGGTAGAAGGTCGAAAGCTGTCAACTGCCACCACTCAATCTCCACGCAAGGAGGTGGAGACTTGACAGGTTTGGGTGAAGAACCATACCCTGCTGCTGCGACTGAAGATCCTCCCGAGGAGGCAGTCTGATCGGAGGATCGATGGCCATTATCAGAAGGTTGGAAACCATACTCTTCATGCCCAATCTGGAGCCAGAAGAATAACTTGATCTTGGTCATGCTTGATCTTCTTGAGGCAGAAATGGTATAGGCAGAAAGTCGGAGAGGAGGACAAAGCTCCACTCGCGACAAAATGCGTCACTGTGCAAGCGCCGCCTTGGAAGCTTCAACAAGCAATACTGCTATCAGTGCACGTTCTCGTCAGAGGCAAACAGATCTAACCAATATTCTCCCCACCACTGAAAGAGACCTTGTGCCACCTCCGGAAGGAGACGCCATTTGTGAGCGACCAGGCACGGACGGCTGAGTTCGTCCCCTCTGGCATTCAGAGAACCCGCCAGGTGGTGAACCACCAGGGATATGCCCTGATGTTCCAGCCATGCACAGAGGTGGAGAGCCTCCTGACAAAGGGTCCACAATCCCACCGACCGGAAGCCTTTGATCTCTGCCTCTCCCAAGTGGCTGGAGACTGAATCTCGCTGGGTGAAGCTAGCTTGTCTGAATGGGAATCAATTGAAGTTGTCAGGATCTTCGATTGATTCCCATTCAGACGAGCCAGCTTCACCCAGCGAGATTCAATCTCCTACCTTCGATCACTCTTGGATCGATGCCCCGCTCCTGCCCGATGTGATTAACCCTGATTTACCCAGGTGCACAAGGGGATTTACAACTACTCTACGCCTCTCCTGCTTGCTTTCTCCCACGCTCCCGACCGACAGATTTGCTTTCCTTTCATAGATCGATGCCCAGTTCCCGCTCGCCAACCATGCCTCAAATTCCCTGAGTGACACTACGATTCCAGGCTTGGTTTCCCGTCCTATGAGAACTTGTCTCTCTTCAAGAATCCCGCTCACTGGAAGTTCCCAGTTCAAGAGAATCGAAACGCCGTCGACCACCCAGCGCAATCCGAGGCGCATCATGCAATGTGGTTCATCTAAAATCTATAGCCCAAAATAGAACCAATCAAGACCACAATTCAGTTGGAACCCTATTGACTATCCTAATCACTGTATATATTTATGCACCAGTCACCTTGCGCTGGTCTTTGCTGATCACTTTGTCACTTGCGTCGCCACCGTGTACAGTCACTAGCACCACTTGAGCACCAAGTACAAATAGGGTTGTTTTAACTGAACTGTTTACAGTGCTGATACAACTGTTACTTGCCTTTTTCCCTATTTTGGATAAATATGATGCCATGAGCACATTTATGATCAAGAACGAGTCTCCTTTGTCTTTTCTGATAATGTTTGTTAACATATCCTTTATAATTGTCTCAAAATAATACCACTTGGGATACCATATGTTTATACTGTATTACTTACCCCAATCTCAATGCGGTTGATGGGTTTTCACTCCTGTTGTTTATACACCATCCCAGGAATGACACATCCATCACCACTGTCAGATCTGGTTGGGGAAGGAAGAGGGATCTGTGTCTGACCCAATCTTGATTCGTTAGCCACCACTGCAGTTGCTGCGCAGTTCTCTCTGAGATCTGGACACAGTCAGAAAGATTCCCCTGATGCTGCGCCCACTGGAACTTCAGGATTAAGGAGGCAATGAGGCCCATCAGCCTCAGAGTCATTCTCACTGATATCCAGGATAGAGGCTGAAACATCAGTATCAGAACCCTAATATCCTAGACTTGCTGCTTGGGAGGATATACCCGAAACTGCACTGTGTCTAGAATCACTCCAATAAAAGGGAGCATCTGAGATGGAGTCAGATGTGACTTTCCCATGTTGATAGTGAACCCCAGTGAGTGCAAGAGGTTCCCCATAGTCTGGAGGTGGGAGGTGACAGCCTGGGGCGAGGCCGCCTTCAACAGCCAGTCTTTGAGATAGGAGAAGACTGGTACCTCTGATCTGCGCAGATGAGCTGCGACCACCACCATCACTTTTGTGAACACCCGAGGGGCACTGGTAAGGCCAAAGGGGAGCACGGCGAACTAAAAGTGCTCATGGCCCACCTTAAACTGAAGTAATGTCTGTGGGCAGGCAGGACGGAGATATGGAAATAAGCGCCTTGCAAGTCCAATGCTACCATCCAGTCTCCTGGGTCTAGGGCAAAAAGGACATGGGCCAAAGTGAGCATTTTGTACTTCTCCTTCCAAAGGAAGGAGTTGAGGGTCCAAAGGTCCGGGATAGAATGCAGGCCTTTGTCCTTTTTGGGCACCAGAAAGTAGCGTGTATAACAACCACATCCTACTTCTGGCACTGGGACACTCTCTATAGCCCCCTTGGCCAGGAGAGCGGTAACTTCCTTGCAGTGAAACGCCAAATGATCCTCCAACTTACAGTCTGAGGAGGGTGGCATGGAGGGAATAGCCCCTTCGTACTATCTGCAAAACCCACCTGTCTGACGTGATGGATTGCCAGCAGAGAAGGTGATGGTGAATCCTGCCTCCGATTGGCCGATGATGGGCCTGAATTGTTGGACTAGGAAAGTTTGGAGGCAGTAGCAGAGGGTGAAAGGGTGGACTGGCCTGGCCGCTGGGTCCCTGACCAACGAGGACGCTGGGTCCCATGTCCGCGATCACGCAGAGGCTGAACAGCTTGCATGACTCAGTGGCTTGGCTGGACAGGATGTGGCTGGGCACCCCTTCTGTATCCACGAAATGGACAAAAAGCAGGCTGAGGGGGATGGTTTGGAGCCCTGAGGCCCAAGGATCTGGACCAAGTGTCCAGAAGGACATTAGTGAGGGCTTCATTAAGAAGGGGCGTGGCCAAGCCAGCTATGAGAGCCGACGTGCTCTGCTGAGGTTCCACGATTGGGCCAGCATACCGCCCATTTTCCAGTGCCGTTTTGAACTGCCAAAACGCCAGACCCGCACCAGAGGACGAGCTGTATCTACTGGTGCTCTCAGGATCCAGCCACAGAGGGTATTGTTGGAGGAAAGTTGAAAAAGTCGGGACGCAGACTGACTGTGGCAAGTTGGCATCCGCCCACCACTGACAGCAGACACTGGACAACGCAGCCCAAAGCGGACATCTCAAGCAACTCCCACTCCTACCATCTGTCCGCTGCACCACAGGCTTTAGCGTATGCACAAAATGCAGGGTTAGAGATCCAACGGCGGCCAGACGAGCCCTCCATACCGACAACGCCGGGACCTAAGATGGCGTCTCGGTGGTCCTGAACTGCCCCGCACTACTGAGGCCGCGAGCTGGCGGCCCCTCAGGGACGCCCTATCTCAGCGATTCACCGATGGGTGACCGGACTCCCGGTACCAGATAGAGGAGTACTCCTCTCAACATCACACACACAACTTGCGGGACTGTTCCTTCCCCGGGGCTGTCTGGACCTAAAATGGCACCCAAGACCCGCGGCACGTAGAACTGCTGAAGCCGCGGTCCGGGAGCCCGTCTCGCACAAGTCAGGTGAGCCTCCGGATTCCTAGCCAAGGGTGAAACCATGCCAGTAAACCCCCACCATTTCAAGGCAGCGAGTCCCAGATGCACTGCACACGGACGATGCATGACATAAACATGGCGGTTTAATAACCTTGATTGCTCTCCGCCTCAGCCCCCATACCCCACCGAGGGTGCACCACGAGGACGGCATCATCAAAGACCCCTGCGGCACCCAACTCACCGGCACCAGCATATGCAGCACCAGATATCCTCCTGAGCCCTGTAAGGAAGTGAATCTGAGCCAAGGGTGGAACTATATCGGTAAACCCCCATCTCCTCAAGGCAGTGAGTCCCAGGTGCCTAACCTAGACATGGCGGTGCTATAACCTTGTTTGCTTCCTGCCTCGACCCACGCACCTTGCTGAGGGTGCACCATGAGAACAGCCTCATCAAAGAACCCTGCGGCACCCTACTCACCGGCGCCAGCATAAACAGCTTCATATATCCTCCCAAACCCCATCCAATTCAAAGGGCCACTGACCGGGCATCATCTACTGGTCGGGCACTAATAGCCCATCGGACTCCTCCCGGCCCAGCACTGCAGCATGTCACCCGCAAGCCACATGTCCCTGTCCGTGACACCTACACCACAAAGACACCCCCAGGTGCCATTATGGGAAAACCAAGGGCATCCCAGCAGACCGCAGTACCTGAGACCGCCCCGAACATATGCCTAACACTAGGATGATGGCCGCATCCACTGTGCCTCAGACTGACCCATCAATCTCAGACAAACTAGACCAAGTCTCGAGCACTCCAGGATCTCTGTAGATAAACGCCTGGGCACCCTTGCGACAGACATTAGCCTCATACGAGACGATCACCGCAAACTCGCCGACAAAGTGAAGGAGGGGGAGAAAGAACTCGCTGAGCTGCAACCCACCGTCAAGAAGCATCAAACGACACTGCAAGATGTCCTGAGCCACCTATCCACTACTGAGGTGAGCACAGACGACTTGGAAGGACGTTCACGGCGCTGCAACATCCGCGTGCCTGGCCTTCCAGAGGGAATCGAAGGCACGGACCCACTGGGATCCATGGAGACTTGGGTGAAATCATTCACCCCAGCAGCAGATAGACCGGCGTTTTTCTCCATCGAACGTGCCCACAGAGTGCCAGTTCGCAAGCCTCTACCAGGAACGCCCCCCAGACCGATGCTGGTGAAATTCTTACATTTTCGGGACCGAGACGCCGTACTTCGAGCGGCCAGATAAACAGGCCCCATACTTGTGGAAAACAAGCAAATAATGATATTCCCAGACTATGCACGGGCAGTGCAACAGCAAGGATCTTCGTTCCTGGGAGAAAAGCGCTGGCTGCGGGCAAATCAATTACAGTACTCTCTCCTCTTTCTGGCCCATCTTAAAATATTCTACAATGGTACGGCTACCTTCGTCACGAGTGCACAAGAGGTACACGAATGGGCGGACCGCCACTACACGCAACAATCTAGAACAGACTACACACGAGACCTGACCTCCAAACCACCTTGCACAAGGAGACGTATCCCAAAGCAACAGAATAGCGGAGCAAAGACAACGGCCGGGTCTGGCACCCATGACTCCCTGGACCTGGAACAAATAATGAAAGAAAGGCGGGGGCCCCTGCAAGCCGTGATCGACCGACAGACACCCTCGCAGGTGGAGGACATCGATTAAACACCACACATCTTCACTTCAGAAGGGGAGGACGATAGCGACGGAACAATTTCTGGAGTGGACTCAGGTACACTTCCCATGGTCACCCTCCAGACAGATGATACCATGATGGATGGTCAAGGGACCTCCTTCCCCGCATTAAATTATCTCACAACTACCTCTAACCGACTTATATAACCTGCACTCCCTTCTTGAGCGCTTGTGCCACAGACATGATTTGACATAATCCAGACAGCGCAATGAGATTCTACGAAAGCCCGATCGGCGATACGTCTAGCCTAGCACGTACTGCCACCTCCATTGGTTTTTGTTGTACTCTCCTGTTAAAGAGAGTAGGTTTGGACACATTGCAGACTGTAATGGGTCCTCAGCATTGGGACCGTTTCCCGACCCCAGATTTGAGTAGTTTTCCACCCTTGTTCAACATCACCCCACCCTCTCATGGAAATACTTGCAACAGGGTACCCGAGACGGGTTTTCAAGAGACAGTTGGTGGCGACAGCACCTCTCACATCACAGGGGACCCACTGGTCACTAGGCCCCGGCAGGTGCAGCCTCCCCACACAGGCACTAACGCCCTCATATGGCTGTAAAGACACACAATGCTGATATTAGCATCCTAACACTTAACGCCCAAGGTCTGCACACACCGCGCAAGCGATACACCGTATACTCATACGCGAAATGACAAAACGCCCGGATCGTGTTCCTCCAAGAGACACATCTCACTAGCACTGAGCTAGGCAAGCTACAGTCCAAATGGCGCGGTACCATATGTGCCACGGCATACACCTCCTATGCACGAGGAGCACTGATCTGGATCAGACCAGGGACCCCCTTCCAGGAACTTAGACGGGTGGTAGATAAGGAATGCAGATACACCCTAATAGAGGGCCTGCTAGATGGAGACTCGATATTGCTGGGAAGTATATATGCCCCAAGCATAGACCATTACCTCCATACTGTGGATATTAGGGATCGACTACAACTGCACATTAGACCTCGCACTAGTTCGTTCACATCCCCCACCCACACACTCAGCCACGCAGAAACAACCAGAGCGCTTTAAAGCCTGGTTCACACAATGGGCACTCACGGATGCATGAAGAATGCAACACCTGCAGACAAAACTATATTCATTTCACTGCGTCCCACATAACCTTAGGGTCTGTCTGGATAGATTCTTATGCTCAGCGCCACACCTGTCCAAAGTGCGCCACACAGATTACTTGGGGAGGATCATCTCCGACCATGATGCTCACATACTGCAATTAAATTGGAGACCCAGGCACCCCCCAGTCCCCGCATGGCGTCTCCTACTGGACTGTCTAGCAGATCCAGTCTTCAAATATGACCAGGGGCTGAGTATAAGGACTATTTCACAAACAATGCAGCAACAGCATCCCCCACATTAATAGAATGGGACACATTCAAGGTGGTGGCCCGGGGAGAATGCTGTAAATAAGAACAATTCCCAACAGGTATCAATTGGAAGACAATTTCAACAGGTGTATGCAATATGCATTACAAAAAGGAAGAAACAAGGAGTCACTGCAATTTTTGAAAAAAGGCGGGTATTATTCACCACTTTTAAGAGCAAGGCGGGTCTGTTGCAAAGTTATACAGTTAAACAGCACTGTACAGATCAATTGGTGTGACAACCCGGTGGCACTTGGTGAAGGTGATATATACATGAATATATACAGTGAATAGTGGTGGTAGTGCAAGTGCTGGGGTGAAACAGCGTGGTCGGCGCGTTGTGACAATAGGTGAAAAATTACAGAGTAATGGCTCCAAGGATCAAGTTGTAGTCACTTAAAACAAGAATGAGTTAGGCTGTGTGGTCGACGGCGTTTCGATCCCCGTCAGTCGGGATCGTCATCAGGACTGGGTTGTCGAGGGAACAGTGCTGTAGGGTAAGAGAAGGGCTAATCAATAGGGGTGGAGGTGGCCGCATGTAATTAGATATGGGGTTAGAGGCGCGCTGGTGGCTGGCAGGGGAGAAGTCACTGGGATGGAAGGGGTGAACCTGAGCGTTAGGTAAGCGCAGACGGCTGGTAGGTGACTGGCAAGTAGGTCGGAGGCCAGCTAGGGTGTCTGGAGGTAGCAAAAGGCCTGAACTATAGGCCGAGTCTAATGGTGGCGGGGACTGTGCATGGGTATTGAAGCGCGTGTCGCAAAAAGCTGGCGTCACTGTTTAACTCACTTACATGCTAAGGTGTCTGGTGGTTGCAAAAGGCCTGAACTACAGGCCGAGTCTAATGGTGGCGGGGGCTGTGCATAGGTATTGTAGCGCGTGTCGCAAAAAAGCTGGCGCCACTGTTTAACTCACTCACATGTCCTCCCAAGGCAAGGTCGTGCGGATGGAGGGGCTGATGAGTAGGGTCCAGTGCTGCACGAAGAGGGAAGCTTAATTAGAATTGGATAAGGAAATGGAGCGAAGCATGTCCCCAGCAGGTAACCAATAATTACCTGAATATCGATTTGGAAGGCTTGAGGCAGCAGGCGTGGTCAGCGTCTGAGGAGAGGTAGACGGGGCAGAAATGATTAGAAGGCCCGATACAAGGAGCTGGCCAAGTCAGGTACGGTCGCATAGGGAGTGCGAGTGGCTTACCTGAGTGAATCAGGACGTCGGGACAAATCTCACGAAAGGCAGCGTCTGGCAGTAAATGCGGGAGCTTAGCGCGATCGGGTGGCCGCGCTAGGGAAGATAGCCAAAGTAAAAGGGGCGGGGTGAGGGGGGGAGCACTGCGCGCGCACTCTGGAATGGGGCGGGGCGGGGTGTGACTGTCGGTTGCGCTGGCAACCGCAGAAACAGGAAGAATAAACCGCGCGCACTCTCGGGGAGGAGGCGGAGCGGATGGTGGGGGGTGTGTCACTGTGGGTTGCGATGGCAACCGCAGAAACAGGAACAGAGCCCAGTACGCGTCAGTGCCAGGTAAAGAGCTAAAGACACAGTTCGGGGCAGTGCCAGGTTAAGAGCTAAAGACACAGTTCGGGGCAGGTATTAGTCGAAGGCGAGGCGCCCCGGTCAAGGAGTGTGGGGTTACATAGAGCAAGGTCTCGAACACAGTGAAACTAGTGCATGAATGTTAATTTTACATTTTACATTTTACACAACCTCAGACTAGGTAATTGATTCAGACATTATAAACAATTACATCGGACAGGGTGCAATAATGATTACAATGAAAGTAGTGGTTCAACCGGGGAGCGGTTTTCAGCAGGGAAATGACGGTAAAAGACAATTGTTCCTATTACCGAGGGTGGGCCTCAAGTCTGGGATGTAGGAGAGAACAGTGTCTACATCGAAACTGGACCCTGGTTAGCACAATCTTACTGTATAAGTCTGGGGTAGCTTATAAAGTCAAAAATGCAGATGGTGTGAGGATGTCCTAGTGTTACATTACAGAGTAAGAGGCGAAACAGGCTAACCATGGCAACTGGCTGTGAACATAGGAATTAAGACAAGGGGTACGCTCTATACAGTAATCGTATTGTTCCACTCATCACATACCGGGGAGAATGCATCACACAAATAGCGGGAGTAAGACGAAATCTAGAGCGAGCACTCAGCAAAGCTGAAAGGCACCTCGCCACTGTTACTAAATAGGATGTGCTATCGGAAACAACAACATCACCCCTTCGCAAGACCTCTGCAACTCCCTCGCCTCCTACTTCCACAACAAGATCGCGGACATACACAACAGCTTCAGCACTCAACCGACGCACGCCGCGACCGAACCACCGCCCCACCACCACCCTCCGCGCCTGGACCCTGATCAGCACCGAAGACACCATCCGCACGATGAACTCCATCCACTCCGGATCTCCGACAGACCCCTGCCCTCACCACGTCTTCAACAAAGCCGACGCTGTCATCGCACCCCACCTGCGGGACATCATCAACACCTCCTTCGACACCGCCACCTTTCTGGAGAGCTGGAAGCACGCCGAACTCAGCGCTCTACTAAAGAAGCCATCAGCCGACCCCACCGACCTCAAGAATTACCGCCCCATCTCGCTACTCCCGTTTCCGGCAAAAGTCATCGAGAAGACCGTCAACAAGCAACTGGCCGCCTTCCTCGAGACGAACGGTTCCCTCGACCTCTCGCAGTCTGGCTTCCGGGCCAACCACAGCACCGAGACCGCCCTGATCGCAGCTACCGATGACATCCGAGCCCTGCTCGACAACGGAGAAACAGCGGCCCTCATCCTCCTGGACCTCTCCGCGGCCTTCGACACTGTCTGCCACCGTACCCTAGTACAGCGCCTCAGCAACGTCGGAATCCAGGAGAAGGCACTTGAGTGGATCATCTCCTTCCTCGCCGGAAGGACACAGAGAGTCCGCCTCCCCCCGTTCAGATCGGAGGCCACCGAAGTCATCTGCGGCGTTCCTCAAGGATCCTCGCTCAGCCCAACACTCTTCAACGTATGCATGAGCCCCCTCGCAGCCATCGCACGCCAGCACAACCTCAACATCATCTCCTACGCCGACGACACCCAGCTGATCCTCTCCCTCACCAACGACCCCGCCACCGCCAGAGCCAACCTGCACGAAGGGATGACAGACGTAGCCAAATGGATGTCGAACAGCCGCCTGAAACTGAACTCGGACAAGACGGAAGTCCTCATCCTGGGATCCTCACCCTCCGCCTGGGACGACTCCTGGTGGCCCCCCGCCCTGGGCAGCGCACCCAAACCAACAGACCACGCATGCAACCTGGGCTTCATCCTGGACTCCTCCCTCTCCATGACCAGACAAGTCAACGCCGTCTCCTCGTCATGCTTCAACATCCCGCGCATGCTTCGTAAGATCTTCCGATGGATCCCCACCGAGACCAGGAAGACGGTCACCCAGGCCCTCGTCACCAGCCGTCTGGACTACGGCAACTCCCTCTACGCCGGAACCACCGCCAAACTCCAGAAGAGACTCCAGCAGATCCAGAACACCTCAGCATGACTCATCCTGGACATCCCCCGCCGAAGCCACATCTCCGGACACCTGAGAGACCTGCACTGGCTCCCGGTCAACAAGAGAATCACCTTCTGGCTCCTCACCCACGCACACAAAGCCCTACACAACCAAGGCCCAGGATACCTCAACAGCCGCCTCAACTTCTACGCTCCCAAACGCCAGCTTTGATCGACCAGCCACGCCCTTGCCGCCGTCCCCCGCGTCCGAAGAGCCACCACAGGAGGAAGGTCTTTCTCCTACCTGGCCGCCAAGACCTGGAACTCCCTTCCGACCCACCTCCGCCTGACCCAAGACCACCTCGCCTTCAGGAAGCAGCTCAAGACCTGGCTGTTCGAACAGTAGCGGACCCCCCCCCCCCCCCCCCCCCCCAGCGCCTTGAGACCCTCCGGGTGAGTAGTGCACTATATAAATGCTTTGATTGATTGATTGATTGATCGGAAGAGGTAGTGACACAGATAGCCAAGGCCAGGACAGAATACATGACCGCTTGCGTCGACCTCCAACGTTACAATTTCAGGTCGTATGCAACCCGAATGCACAAGGAACGTGACAAAACGGGTACCTTACTGGCATGGTTAACCAAACAGGACAGCGATATGAAGCCTATAACTGAGGTGATAGACCCCCACGGTAACTTAGTGCGGTCCCAGGATCAGATTCTTTCTACATTCCATCAACACTATTCGGTGGTCTATAGGTATATAGGCATTAGCCCGCAACAAAGCACATGGACTAGACGGACTCCCCTTAGAATACTACAAGAACTTCTCCCCCTTGCTGGTCCCCAGACTGGCAGCGATGTACACCAGAGCACTAGATAAAGGGGAGTTACTGAAATCCCTCCGGGAATCAGTTATCGTGACCTTCCTGAAACCCAACCGTGATCCACAATTGATGGCATCTTATCGCCCCATCACACTTCTCTCCACCGACTGCAAGATCCTCGGAAAGATATTAGCGAATAGATACACACAAATCATAGGGCCCCTGGTACATCCCGACCAGTGTGGTTTCGTCCCGGGTAGAAACACATCCCAGAATATACGCCGACTATTCCATGTCCAAGATCAAATAGGAGACACCTACCCCCGAGCAGCTTGCCTTATACTAGACCTCGAAAAGGCTTTCGACATCCTCAGATGGCATTATCTTTTCTCGGTTTTACGACGATTAGGGCTCGGCCCTACCCTCTTGGCGTACACGCGGCTCTTATACACTAAACTCACCTCATGGGTATGTATAGGGAGTTGCATTTCACCAGAATTCGCGGTGCAACGAGGCACAAGGCAGGGAAGCCCGCTCTTGCCTCTGCTCTTTGCCCTCGCGGTGGAACCACTTGCCATACGACTGCGACGGGAGGGGGAACAATGGGTCATCCCCATAGCCAATACCACGCACAGTGTTTCTATTTACGCCGATGACCTCCTAATATATATCAAAGACATCACCTCTGATTTAATCTCCATCTGGACTAAACTGAAAGAACTCGCAGAAGTCTCCAGGTTGCAAGTAAACTAAACCGGCAGAAGTCTACAGAGTACCCGTTGCACCCGCATCCTTCTCCCCCCCCTCTCAGGTCGTCAGACTAGGCGATCAAACCATCGCCTGGAGTGCAGAGGCCCCCCGTTACCTCGGGGTTCGTCTCTATCACACCCTGGCAGATATTTATGAAGGTAACCACCGTAGGGTACTAGCCGGCATAAGATCCTCGGTAGGATTCTGGAAAAACCTCCCGAAGGGCCCGATTGGTCGGGTGGCCATCGCCAAAATAATAATTTTCCTGAGGCTGCTATTCTACTTCACGAATCTACCGATCATCCCGCCCAGAACTTTCTTTCTAGACTTAGATGCACTCCTTGGCTCACTGATTTGGGGAACAAGCAGACATAGGATAGCACTAGCAAAGTTACAACTACCTACCACACAGGGAGTTCTCGCCGCCCCTTCTTTCGAACCCTATTTTTTAGCCGCACAATTACAGTGGCTTTCTTACTGGATGGCAGGCAGACACATGGAGGAGACACACACCGTGAATGGTCCAGTGCCCATTCCAGAACTGCGCCGGCTCTGTTGTCTGGGAGGGCCCCATACTCTCCCTTTCTCCATCTGGTCAGATGGCCCATACAGGAACGCCACTACACATCTAACATGTTACACGCATGGACAGACTGTGGCATCACTGAGGCGGAGTCGCTGTTTGAAGGTGGCCAGCTTAGACCCTTCCAGCGACTGACAGAGGAATATGATCTCCCCGCGGGCCAATTCTTACTCCACCACCAACTCCTCGCAAAATAACGCCAACACCATGACCTTTCGACGGGGGAACCACCTACGCACCCAGTCATACATACAATTTTAAATATGGGAGTGGTGACGGCACTTGGTCACATGGCTCTATAAAGCTCTCAGGGAACTCAGAAATGTACCACTAGAGACTCTAAGGGCTACCTGGGAAGAGGAACTAGGCCACTTCCTACAGGAGAAGGAATGGGAAAAAGCTCTCGAATTTCCCAAGAAGGTGCCCCGGAATGCGTGCTTCAAAAATATACAATTCTATGCCCTACACAGAGCATATTTGACACCAGCGCGTGTCCAACGCTTTTATCCCGAAACCCAGTTGTCATGCCCCAGGTGTCAATTGCATGCGGCGGATTTCCAACACTTGTTCTGGAGCTGCCCCACAATACATTCATATTTGCAACACATTCACAAGTCACTCAGAGATCTTACTGGGCTAATGTTTTTAGATACAATGGACGCCTGTGCACTGGGCATCTACCAGAGAAAGAAACAACACAAAGTACCCCTCAGGTTTGCCTCACTGGCCATCTTATTAGCAAAACGGAACATAGTCATGCACTGGCAGTCCCCCACAGGCCCCCGATCGATGCATGGGTGGGTGCAGTGAAAAAATGGGCACTGGTGGAGGAAGAAACACTGAGAGAAGAAGAGGTGAAAGGGATGCGCAAACACCCCATATCAATGGATTGGGCCATCCTACTGAATCAATTTAAGCAACCACTGACCCACGACGAGCCGGAGGGCGTCCCTCACACACCACAAGCCATACAGCCACAGGGACACGCCATGAACACGAATGTCACATCCCCACCATAGGAAACATTCAAAGCCAACAGGCATTAGCGCCAGGTAACGTGCCTCAAGAATAAGCCGGTCCTTCGCACCTAGACCGATCACGGTCCCCCCCCCATGTTCTTGGTAACTCGCTGCACCATCTTTCACCGGGGCATACGCCACACCAAGCCCTCATCCGATATATGTACCCGGCATTCCATGAGCACCCCCAGTTCACCCCCCAGTTATATTCAGCAATTCTTCGTGGGAAGACCTCCATAGTGACAGGGCACTCGAATAGTAACTGCATGAATACCAATGCATTCTGAGATAAATACCAGTAGATGTACTCTGAGAAATTGTTATCTGATACAACATGTCACTGTAAATGTAAAATGTCAAGAAAAATATGTTAAAATAAAAGTGAGGGCTTCATTAAAAGGAAAAGAGGTTTGGAGGTAGAAGCCGCATGCTGAGGCACCTCTGTCAGGAGGTTAGTCCTAGCTCGAGGTCCAGGATCTCGGCTGCCCGTCTCACCACCATTAAAAAGAATGCCCCCTCCTCAGTAGCATTGGTAGGGGGAGAAATCAAGTCTGGGGAAGTGTCCAACCAAGTTGCCTCACACAGGTCCATCCACCAGTCCATGGGGTCTTCAAGCTGGTCCATTAAAGGGTCCAGCGGCCCCTCCCAGTAGTCTTCACCACCTCGCAGTACAAAATCAAGACCAGTAACAAACACAGAGACAAAAGTCTGTCAGATCTAATAGTAACTGGTGGTGAGTGTCTGAAATGTTTCAGTGCTCCGTTCATCATCTTATTGTGTTTACTTGTTCGCCCTACATTGACAGGATAAGCACTGATGTGGGTCCCTTGTTCACTTTGCCACTGGATTCAAGCTAGCCTCGCTGTTGAGGGGTGTTACCCCAAAACTGTCCTAGGATGCTTGATTCCGGTTCAGGGAAGACCTGGCTTGGCAGTTCAGGCAGGCTGGACTGTTCTCATGAGGAACAGGGTCAAGACTGATTTGCATATGGCTGGGTCTGAACTGGGGTGGCGAACTGAGCAAAAGAAGTGAGCAAAATAACGATGATGTATTTAACCCTGATCTAATTGTGACTGGGGGTGAGTGTCTTAAACGTTTCAGTGCTCAATCCATCATCTTATTGTGTTTGCATGTACAATAGACAGAAACATTAAATTGATTAAGGCAAGAAAAGAACATTTCTGTCATAAAAAGTTTAATTCAAATGTTGGTATAGATTAAGTCTGCTCATTGAAAGGGCTTCAAATTAGCATCCATATGGAGCTAGGTGACTTTACAAAATGGCGGCCAAACACGAGCAAAGTAAAGCAGAGAAAATAATCGTTTAAAACACACACTAATACTTCATCAACAGCTCAAATTGACAGCTGTTTAGTTTAGTTTAGTTTAGTGGCCTCTTCGCTACCCCCATGTGGTTGCGATCATGGAGGTTATGAAACAGCTTTCAATAGACTCATTCAATGCTTTGATTCTGCAGTCATCATCCTGCCTATTACGGATAGAACAACTTAAGCTCCCACACCGATTACAAAATTGCACAGTCAGCAAATAAACTGCGAGTACAAAGACAGTTGTGAAATAAAGGTACTGTACAATATGAGCTGTGAAGTCATACTTGGCAGGTCACCAGGAATACATTTAACAGTGTAAGGAGGCGCTGGAGCAAAACACTTGCATTTAATGATGTTAATTATGCTAACTATTGCATTTCTCCAATAAGGGTGAAAATACTAATGTAATACAATAATACAGTCACATAGCTGGGTATCTGCCAAGTTGGCTTTTAAACACCTAATCAGCCAGGCATTCTGAATGTGTTGTACCACTTTAAGTCTCTACACACTAATTGCAAAACATGTTGAAGTATCAGAAGAAAACCTGTCAGGGCAAGCGAAGCATTTGCGAGGACATTATACTATATTATTTAACACTAGCAGCCCGTCCCAACGTTGTCTGGGTATGAATTGTATTGCTTTGTAGGATTTCGTTTTGATAGCATTTCTTATCTGTGACAGGCCTGTGAATCGCTCCGATTCACAGTGCACTGCTGATGCACTTAAGAGTGCGCGTTCAGTAGTGTGTGAACTCGAGTTTCCCTACTTTATTTTTCCTTGCAATATTATATAGCGCGAACTCGACAACATGGCATGAGCACAATTTACATTACAGAAGAACACATTCATTTGTGTTAGGCACGAGGAGACAAAGCGATTTGCCTGGAATCACAGGATGTTGAGCTGATGCCGAGATTCGAACGTAGCGCCCCAGCTCTAAAGTTCGCAATTCTAGAACTTGTGGCGGGAGGTGTGTCTAAAAGTGTATGTCGGTGCTGGCCATCAATGAGAGAGACCTGTGCATGTTTAAAATGGGTGGTGAAAAAATATGAGTATGTTGCTGGAGATGTGAGCCGCCGTGCCACCAATGTACTTATCGGGGGAGGGTAAACACCCATTATTCCGCAACTTTCTTTCCGCATACCATCACTCCGCATACTTTAATTACGAAAGTACCATGACTCCGCAATGCCATTATAACGCATGGCATTACATTTTATATGCTTTTAGCACGGATACATTTACAACGAAATTCGTTGTAAATGCATGAATGGTAAAAGCATGTTTTTAAAAAAATTTTTGGGATAAGGTAAGTATGGGTATGGGGGTATATGTTTTGGGGTACTGAGGTATATGTTTTCGGGTGTTTGGGTATTTTAAGGGTTCAGATATAGTTTTTGGTTATGGGGTATAGGGGTAGTTTTAGGGTTTAGGGATAGGTATGAGTTTTGGGGTACAGGGGTATTTTTAGGGTTCAGGGCTAGGTTTGGGTTTTGGGGTATTTTTAGGGTTCAGGGGTAGATTTGGGTTTTGGGGTACAGGGGTATTTTAAGGGTTCAGGGCTAGGTTTGGGTTTTGGGGTACAGGGGTATTTTGAGGGTTCAGGGCTAGGTTTGGGTTTTGGGGTACAGGGGTATTTTAGGGTTCAGGGGTAGGTTTGGGTTTTGGGGTACAGGGTTACATTTAGGGTTCAGGGGTAGGTTTCGGTTTTGGGGTACAGGGGTATTTTAAGGGTTCAGGGCTAGGTTTGGGTTTTGGGGTACAGGGGTATTTTAGGGTTCAGGGGTGGTTTTGGGGTACAGTGGTATTTTTAGGGTTCAGGGCTAGGTACGGGTTTTGGGGTACAGGGGTATTTTTAGGGTTCAGGGGTAGGTTTGGGTTTTGAGGTACAGGGATATTTATAGGGTTCAGGGCTAGGTTTGGGTTTTGGGGTACAGAGGTATTTTTAGGGTTTAGGGATAGGTTTGGGTTTTGGGGTACAGGGTATATTTATAGGGTTAAGATGGGTTAGTGTTTAAGGGTGTTGGGGTATTTTAAGGAGTAAGGGTGGGTTATGATTATGGGTTGCAGGGGTATTTAAAGTGAGCAGGGTGGGATTAGCACACGATATGAGACATGGCATGAAGGGCGGAACGTACCACACGCCCCCAGCGTTTGTCACGCCCCCAGCACACGCCCACAGCACAACACAGACACGCCCACAAGGGACTACTTTGCTTGCATGGTTCTTTTACCTATTAAATGTATATGGTGGGCGTCTGCATAGCCTATGTCCTTCTGCTGCAACTGCCCTTTCCAACGCTGTATTGGGTGTTGTGATTGGTGCTGTGGTTCCTGAGATTTCCCGCCTCAAAGGTTTGGGCTCTCTCTTTATTATATTACTATAGATTATGTACATCTGAGCTACATTCCAATTTCTTAGAAGTGCATGCTTCATCTCTTTCCAAACAACAGGGGGTCCGTGATTAGTATGCTGTGGGGGAAGGTGGGATTTTTGTGTGGGTAAACTGGCCTGTAAGGTACTCTATCCCTTCTCTTCAGCATCTTCTAAGTGAACTAGTGTTTTTCAACATACACTCCATCTGCACTGATGTTTGCTAAGGAGGGGTTTCTAGCAGTGGAAACGTTTTCGTATGTGATGTGATTGACTCATTTGAGCTTTTCTAAAACACGCAATTGCCCTAAATTGTCCTGGTGCTACGCAAACCATGAAGGGACATAAGTATTTACCTCCGGGAAGAAGTGAGTTTCTAGTTTTGTAAAGAAACAATAAAATATTGCTCGCTTTAAGGAAACTGGAAGGTTGATAATTACATAATTTGGAACCCAAATACGGCAATTAATGACATCAAAATCTGATTTTACAGATTGATGGGGTAAACAAAATCTCGGCCGATTTAATGGAAATAAATCCTGGGCTTGTATTCGAGGACCAGCATAAGCAAGTCATGACGGCAGAAGCAGAGTGCTTTCTTTTTTTTAATGTATTATTTTTATTTTCAAAAAGACGTACATCAAGATATTCTGATCCACAATAAATAAAAAGTGGTAGCGGGAAGTAAAATAACATAATTTACAATATTTAAAATTCATAACAAGCTATCAGTACTTTACAGATACGCATAGATTTGCTAGAAACCAGGAAAAGAAAAAGAAAAAGCATATATGCACGTTAATCCCATTGAGCCAGTAATCTATGTATCATCTAAGCAGCCCCATATAGAATCACATTTTTGCAGCAGAGTGCTTTCGAAGCAATACATTTTTTTGCAGTTTTATAAAAGGCGAACTCGACCCGAATTATTGGAGGAACACTTTACATGAGAGCACCAGCTACATCACACAAGGATATTCATTTTATATGCATGGGGAGATTTAGTGATTTGCCCAGATTCACAGAATGTTCAGCAAACGGCGAGAATTGAACCTGGTTCCCCAGTTCCAAAGGTGGCAGCTGTGGTCAAAGCGCCACAACCAACATAGTTGGGCAAGAAGGGGCAATACAGAGGTCATAGAAAGTAGAATAAAGAGCAAACAAACTGCCATATTTTGTTTAATTTGTAGCAGTTTCACCTCATAGGATGGCACTCCCTAACAATATATCTGCATTAATGTGAGTTGTTCTGTGGGTTCACATATGTCGGACCGAGTCGGTGAGTGCAAGGTAAGTGGTTTTATTTATTTATTTTACAGTTCCTATCTCGTCGTTTGTCACTTTCACCCGACCTTCCCACCCCACTGTCCTTACCTGCACGGGCCGCTACTGTGCACCTAGTTCTTTCTCCAGGGTTACCCCAGAATGTTGCCTTCCTCTGTTGAACCTATTTTTGTTGGCTTTTAGGAGTCTGCACACCCTACTCCTACATATTGGACCTGGTCTTTTCAGCAGGGTCACCCCAGACTGTTTCCTTCCTTTGCTGACCCCATTTTGTTGGGCTTTCGGACTCTGCACACTTTACTCCTGCTAACTCAGTGATAAATGGCTTGTGCTCTGCATTCTAAACCTGGTGGAATTGGTAAACACCTGACTGAATTATTCAATTCACCTTTACGTATTTAGTATAGTATAGAAACAAACTTACCTGTAAGTAGCAAAAATCTTCTAAACAACAATTAGTTGGCGCAAGTAGCGATTACTATGATGAATGCCTGCACCTAAATTCAAATGACCATCACATACAATGTTCACCAGTGTATGTACTTAAAGTAGACATAAAACATTTTTTGTATTACTTGCCATCGTGGTAAAGAAAGTAATACACATTTTACTCAGAAACTGCTAACAATGAAACACTTGCCAAGGAATATTGATGCGAGGACTAATTTAGTGAAATCAAAAATATGCTTTTTGCAAACAATGATAGAAGTCTCAAGATAGAATAAAAAGCAAATGGCAGGCTATAAATGACCAAAATAATCTGTAGTGTTGTGCAGTGGCACAAAGCATGCCTCCTAATTCACTGCCAAGGGAAACCTCCACAGGAAGGGGCATCTAGTGGGCAGAGCAGGCACCTCGAAGATCTTACTTGGGAGGGGGATATTTGGGAGGGGTGCTCTTGGGTTTGGGGGGGCTTGGCATTTGGGAGGGGTATACTTTTGGTTTTAGTAGGGGTGGTTTCTGAATTGGGAGCGGTGGATTGTGATATGGTAGATGTGGGTTGGAGTGTGGAAGGGGTAGATTTGCGTTTGGGAGGGGTGGTATGGGTTTTGGAATGGGTTAAGGAAAGGGCAAACAAACTCTCACTGGGAAAATGGGGAGGATGTTCAGCAGGAGAATTGGGTTTGGGAGGTAGAGGAAGTGGCAGTGGCTGATTTGCATGTGTCTGTTGAGAGTGCAGGTGCATATGGGTCAGGTGTATGTTGTGCACGTTTGGGTGTGTCTCGCTTCCTAGGTGTTTGCTATTTAGGTGAGTGTGGAGGTCTGTTTTTTTTGGGTGTGGGTTCTAGTGTGTGTGTGTGTGTGTGTGTGTGTGTGTGTGTGTGTATGGATGGGTGTGCTGTGGAGCTGCATGTTGGTGTGGTGGTGGGTTTGGGGTCTGTAGGTGTGCAGGTGGTGGAGCTGGTGCATGTGGTGATGGATCTGTTGTCTGTGGGATTACTGGTGGTGGTGCATGTGGGTGCGGTGTTGGGGTGTGCTGATGGTGGGATGGTGCATGTGTGTGTGGTGGCGTCTGTGGGTGTGCTGATGGTGGGGTGGCACATGTGTGTGGTGGTGGGTGGGGTCTCTGTGTGTGTGCTTGTGGTAGTGCATGTTTGTTTGACGGTGAATGTGGGTGTGATGGTGGGTGTGGTGTTTGTATGTTTAGATGTGCGCCTGTTTGTTTGTGGTGTTTGTGTTTTTGTGTGGGTGTGCTGCTTGTGTCTGTTTGAGTGGGTGTGTGCGAAGGTGTGAGTGTGCTTGGGACAGGTCTGGTAATTGGCATGTGGAAGGGGCTGGGGGTGGGGCAGAGGGTTGGACGACTGTGGTCAGTGTAGAGGCTAGACCTTGAAAAGACCTCTGTAGGGCAGACATAGTACTGTGAATGGCTTCCAGGTATGCTACCACTTGCTGCATATTGCGCCAAGTCCCTGGATGGTATTCGGTAGTGCAGTCTGGCCTACCGAGATGTTCCAGAGGAGGTCAATAGCCTCCTCACTCAGCACAGCTGGGAGGACAAGGGCATGGGGTGAGGTACCTGGAGCAAAGGAGATGCCACCGCTTTTAAGGGGGACGGTTTAGCTAACTGGAGGGCAGCAGGAGTGAGGGTAGAGATGGTACTCTGGGTGGTGGATAAGGATGCTGTTGGTAAACTTCCTGTCGGGTACACCACGACTAGGGAGCGTTCACTGGAGCAGGCCTACAAAGAAGATGTTGAGGTGCTGGTGGCCGCCATTGCACTTCCCTCACCCTCTGTGACACTGGGTCCCTCTGTGTCAAAGGTGTCAGCACCCAAACCACAGTGGCCAGCTGCTTCCCCGCCTCCATGGCCAATGTCTCCTCTGCCTGCTACTGAAGCAGCTGAAATGATATATTCAATAGTTATATTTAATCTGTGTAAACAGAACTGTTCATGAAGTCTGATCACAAAACACTTTCCAAGTTTTCATATTTTACCTGCTTCAAGGCACTTAAATTTTGGTTCTACAGCTCATGCATGTATGCAACATTTTCAGAAACCATTTGGTCACAGTTCTGTCATTCCCCATGACAGCTCCTTTATCATGGATGATCTTGTCTCTTATCACTTATTATGTTGCACTAGGAATGGTTTAACACCTCTGAATGGTTGGGCTTTGTTGTTTAGAATAATGAACTGATGTAACCATAATATGTACCAAGAATACCTTTGTACAGTGTGTTCACAAGGTCCAAAAATCTGCATTCTTTTCATTTTCAGTAAGTAAAAATGAATAAATGTGTGGCAACAAATTCTGCAACTTTGTACCAATATTAGTATAAACTGAAATTATGTTACCTTTGTTTGAGCATTTCACAACGGCAACACTTACTTAAAGTGATTAAAGTATATGTCAAATATACAAAGTTATAAATGGATTCTGAACTGAAGTAGCTTTGCTATGTATCACATACCTATCCTGTTGAAGAGAGTATGAAAAAAATATTTGGGTGGATGACAATTGACATCTACAGAATAATTAAATGCATAGGCCTTAAAAATGACTAATACACTTCAGTACAGAGCAAACACATTTCCAAAATTGACTCCTAAACCTCTAGTTATTTTACATTTTATTTTATCATTGTGAAATTGTTTCACTAAATATGCTGGCTTTTACTCTAGTCAACAATGTGTAGCATATCACAGTAATAATTAAAAACACTGATTTCTATATAATTTTTTCTTGAATGATTCAAATCGAAATTACAATATGCACCATATTACACTGTGATGCATTTCTACATTTGCCTAATCAGCCATGTGTCTGACCTGATTTTGATTTTTCCTGTTGGGATACTCTTACATATTTGTGCTGGAATATTTCATCTGCCAAAACCCCTTTAACTTTCCCATTTATCATCCGGATGACAAAGGACATTGAGAAATGGTTTTGGGTATGTGTTACTGTGTCACCAATGCGTACACATTCCTGTCTGTGTTTTAAAAAAAAATGGTATGCCTATTACAATTATTTGTCCATAAACAGACTGGCTTACACACACATTTGTGAAGGACTAAGACATTATGCAATTCTGTCACCTTAAACATGTATGAAAAAGTATTTCTGATGCTAAACACAATTTAGATATGTTTTGATTCCAAAATGTAGCGATTCATTCTGATGTTGTTTTGGATCACATGCTCACCCGTTTATGTAGAATCTCAACTTACCAATGTGATGGTTGGTACATCCACTGTATCAAAAGTGCATAGTATGCTATGTCACAAGTAATAGGGCTACCATTACATCATCCACAATATTGAAGGAGCATCGCACCTGACACAATAAAGACTATTGGACTGTTTGGTACAACTGTTCCTCATGACACCAAATACCCTGATGTTTATGTGTGGTTTAGACGGATGTACGTTAGTACAACGCGATCTTTTAGATCGCGGTACTTTACAACGCTGCCTTTACAGCGCAATTCGTTACAACGACTTGCGTTGGTGTGTGTGGATTGTGGATTGTTATAATTTTATATTCTAACACCAGCCCACGTAACAGTAGGGAAGGTGTTGGAATATAAAATTACAATATTCCTTATACAACAGCGCCATCCAGCGCAAGTCATAGTAACGACTTGCGTTGTAATGGCACTGTTGTAAAGGTACTGCGGTGTAAACACCGCGTTGTAAACGATGTTCCCCGGTTTAGATAGCCAAGTGTCTGCTCAGAACAGTCCTTTGGTTGTGAACAGGAATCGGGTAGGATCCTTTCCAACAAATGAATAGACAAATACACATTGTGCAAAACTTACACCTTCAACAACTCTTTGTGTGTGTTGGAAATGGGTCACCCTTAATGTAGATGGGAATAATCCGGGCTGCAAGACAACATTAGTCATATAACATGTGACACTCTAATAAAAACATACCCCCTTTATGCTGCTGTTGATCTCTCAAATGCCCATCAAGCTCCAGATAGGCCACTGCTAGAATGTGGGCCAATAGGGGGGGGTCAGGGTGTGGCGCACGTGACTCCCACGTTGGGAGGACTGCCCAAGCTGGATTTCGGCTGACAATCTGGATCAGCCTCATAGGTCCTCCCACCTCTTCCTGCAATGGACGCTGCGACGCTTGTAGACTCCCAAAGTCCGGATCTTCCTGGTGATAGCCTTTCAGATATCCCGCTTTTGATGGGCGTTGACCTGTATGAATACGAGAAATGAATGAAAAAACAATGCTTTTGTGACATTGTGTTTGTCTGTATTGATGTAACACAATTTTTCTACATCTATTAGACGCATGACTCCTAATTTACCATACAACGTGTATTTTCACATACTGACCAAAACAAATATATTAATACACTCGTTTGTAGTGACCTGTTGACTACTCTCATCCCATGTCATGGTCTAAACTCAGTAATCCAGGCCTGCGACATCATCTAGCCATTCCTTTTTTTTTTTATAAAAAAAATTTAACAAAATTGGGGTCAGGCCCTGGAGGATGGGGTCCCCTGGGCCCACAAAATAGGGAAGGAAGGGTAGCCACACCCCCCCCTTCAAAAAAAAAATAATGGCGCTTACTGGAAGAATGCGGTGGGCTAGTTGGCCCCCAGGGACCCTCAGGATTCAAGGGTAATTAATCCCTCCACTCAAAACGCGCCACAGGGTGCGTTTGCTCACTTGTTTCATCAGGCCTCACCCTCTCTCTGCATCACTGTGGCACATTTTAAGTTGGGGGTTAATTCCCCTTCAATCCTGAGGGTCCCTGGGAGTCAATTAGCCCACCAGGTACATCCAGTAAGCGCCACAGGGCTGCGTTGCAGAGAGGTGGTCCGAGGCCATGCCCCTTTTTACACCTCTCTGCAACGCAGCTCTGTGGTGCTTACTGGAGCTACCTGGTTGGCTAGTTGGACCCCAAGGCCCTTCTGTATTTAAGGGGACTTAACCCCAACTTAGAACCCACCAGGGGGTGCGTTTGCACAGTGGTGAAGGGAGGGGGCGGGCCTAATGTGACGTGTATACTTATCCAATCACTCCGCCAAAACCCAAGCACTTCTAAATTCACCATGCACTCTCTTTGCAGTACTCTAATCATCCAGTTATTACCCATGCACTCATGCAATGACCCATGCACTAACTCATGAACTGCTACAATACCCTGAGCACTACCCATGCAGTCCAGCGCGTGTGGTGCACGACTTGTACATGTTGGCTGCACGACTGTGTCGCGTTGGGTGTGCGACTCCAATCAAAAAACAAATAATATTTTTCAGATATACATCAAGCTTATGTATTTAGTTGTTAGGTGGCTCTAAAAAGAGCCCTTGTGTTTATTGAGAGGTTTTAGTACCTACAAGTAAGTACCGATGCAGAGTCTTAAGTTCAAGAGAAAGACTCTGTTCCCTTCAGCTGTAAAATGTACACCATCTCTCCTATAGATGCCATGCATATTGAAACGCAGATTGTTGTGGTATATGGACCCTATTCTATAGTCGCGGAGAAAAGCAGAAACACATGTATTCACATGTTTCCTAGCTTTCTCTATCTGTGGACAAAATTGATTGGACCAGTTCCATTTCTGCCTTTGGCATATGTTAGAATAGACAAAGGCAGTTTGGGGGAAAAGTGACATAAATTCTCCAAAGCATTTCCAGACCTACCCCAGTCAAAGTGCCTAGGTCATTGCCACCACCGTGCACAATTATGAGGTCAGGGTGTTGGAGATGCAAAAAGGATTTCACCAATGGCATCAATTGGTGCCTCTTTAACCCTTTATGTCCAATCCATATAATGTCTACATTTGGTAAACATAGGTCTTTGTGAATTCTTTTCTGTTCTGCGTACCTTTGGCTCCAGAAAATATAGCTGGGTCCCACAATCCACACTCTAAGCATCTTGAAGGGAGGTCTGGATGCACTCAGATGGTCTCTGTAAATGAAGTGGCAGTTTGAAAACTAAGATTTTTCTAAAATGGTGGATAACATGCAGTGTTGAAAAACAGAAAATAAATCATTGGTTGTTTGACAACATTCTACATTGAAAACGAGTGTGCATGTTTCTGTTTTTTAAAAGTATGATTCTTATTGGTTATCAGAATGTGATTGTAATGAACTTTACATAGGATAAGCTGGTATATTGAGAAGTCAAGCACACTTGCTGTTTTGATTAGCAACATTGTGTGATGAACTTTTGACCTGTGTGCTCAGTTAAGTGTTCCATGAACTGTTTCTATGGTAACAGGCAGAAGGCAGATTGGGGCCAGGGTTGAAATGTATGTCGTTTGGAAAGGGTTGAAATCTGTAACCAATAGAAATGTGTGTTTGCTTTCGAATTAATGAGGGAAGCAATGTGATTTGATGTGAAAGTGTATACGAGTTCAAAACAGAGATTCTGTATAAGAAAATCTGCTGTGTGACTGATATACTTCTTATTCCTCAAAACAATTTGAAAGGCGAGTTATTAATTTGTGGGGAAATGTATGTGGTGCATTTTGATTTTAATCAGAGTAATGGGTTTGTCCTGCTAAAGTACAGGGAATACTTTTTTTCCTCTGGAATTTTATTGCGAGTGTGTGTGCATTTAAAAAGCATTTTGAGATAAGCATTTGCGTATTTCATGTGGTTCCAGACAGATAACTATGCTGTTCTCATGTTTTTGTAGAATTAGAAACCAGTTATGTTTTATTTACGTGCAAAAATGACTCAAGCTTGTACATTAAAATGCAGTACTCATTCTAGAGTATGAAATGTGTTTTGGTAAAATGCAATGAATAGTGTTGGTTGTCTAGAGCGTCACAGTGAGTCTTGTGTGCATTTAGGAATGATACTGATAGAAGCACTCTATACTAATGAGTAGTAGAAAATATTGTGCAATGTGTAAAGTTACATAAAGTCTTGTTGAGTGGTAAATGTGTTTTGGTAAAAAGCAAGGGATAGAGTTGCTTGAGTAGAATCACACAGTGAGTCTGTGCATTTAGGAATCACTCTGAGAGAGGCATTTTGGTAGTTCATGTGTTTCCCGACATGTAATTGGTTACAAACGTATTGTGTTTGGTAGAATTAGAAAATAGTCATTGGTTATGTGTTTCACAAATAAGTTTAGTATTAAAAGTAAAATGCAGTTCTGAAAAATATTGAATGCATGCTTGATGTTTTTGCAGAAAAAAGGTACATGTAGTATTGCAGTGACACTACCCAAGTATAATTTCCTAAACTACCCAAATACCACTGCACTCCTGTAAACCCTTAATCTACCTCCAGCATGACCACCTGCACTACCTATTCACCATGTTACTACCCTAAACCTTAAATCTACTCCAGCACAATCTCCTACTCTACCCAAACACCACTTTATTTCCTAGACCACCCTACCACGACCCCCTACACTACACAAACACAACTGCACTACCTTAAACCCTAAAACGCTATCCCTAGCATGATCCCCTATGGTACGTAAACATCACTGCACTATGCTAGAACTCTACCCCAGTATAACTCCCTATACTACCTAACACCATTTCACTACTCTAAAGCTTAAATCTATCACAGTAGGACCCCTTACACTACCCAAACAGCACTATACTATCCTACTACTGTATTTATAAGTAATATTGATGTTTGTCTAGAATCACACAGTGAGTCTGTGCATTTAGGAATCACTCTGAGAGAAGCATTTTGGTAATTCATGTGTTTCCCGACATGTAATTGGTTAAAAACGTATTGTGTTCTCACATTTTGGTAGAATTAGAAAATAGTCATTGGTTATGTGTTTCCAAAATGAGTTTAGTAGTAATAGTAAAATGCAGTTCTGAAATATATGGAATGCATGCTTGATGTTTTTGCAGATAAATAAGTACATGTAGTCTTGCAGTGACACTACCCCCAGTATGATTTCCTACACTACCCAAACACCACTGCACTACTGTAAATTCTTAATCTACCTCCAGCATGACTACCTATTCATCACTTTACTACCTTAAACCTTAAATCTACCCTAGCACAACCTTCTACTCTACCCAAACACCACTTTATTTCCCAGACCACTGCCCTACTACGACCCCCTACATTACACAAACACCACTGCACTACCTTAAACCCTAAAACACTATCCTTACAATGATCCCCTACGGTACATAAACACCACTGCACTAATAGTAAAATGCAGTTCTGAGATATACGGAATGCATGCTTGATGTTTTTACAGACAAATAAGTACATGTAGTCTTGCAGTGACACTACCCCCAGTATGATTTCCTACACTACCCAAACACCACTGCACTACTGTAAACCCTTAATCTACCTCCAGCATGATCACCTACACTACCTATTCACCACTTTACTACCCTAAACCTTAAATCTACTCCAGCACAACCTTCTACTCTACCCAAAAACCACGTTACTTCCTAGAACACTACCCTACCATGACCCCCTACACTACACAAAGACCACTGCACTACCATAAACCCTAAAACACTATCCCTAGCATGATCCTCTATGGTACATAAACACCACTGCACTATCCTAGAAGATTATCCCAGCATGACCCCTACACTATCCAAACACCATTGCAGTACCCTAAACCTTAAATCTACCCAAACACCAGAGTAGTATCCTAAACTCCAAAACACTACCCTAGCACGACCCCCTACACTATACAAACACCACTGCACTACCTTAAACCCTAAAACACTATCCCTAGCATGACCCCGTACACTACATAAACACCACTGCACTATCTTAGAAGACTATCCCAGCATGACCCCATACACAATCCAAACAATTGAAACACTATTACGCTACCCTAAACCTTAAATGTACGCCATCATGACCTCCTACACTACTGATATACCACTGCACTTCCCTAGAACAGTACCCAAGCACGACTCCCTACACTAGACTAACAACACTGCACTACTCTAAATTCTAAATCTGTACTGTTGCACAACTATAATGACTGTTTATGTACCATGTAGTAATCTATTTACTAAAGTAAAAGTGAACCAATTATGAATTCACTCAGTGTCTTTCCTTATAGTATTGTGATCATTTAGTAAATATGCATGTACTCATACAGTGCTTCAGGTTTTAGTCTTATGGAGTGCTTCAAACTGCTATGCACTATGTATGTAGTGCTCTTACAATCTTCACAGTTGTGCTTTTGGCCTACAATTTTTTTACCTAGAATTTATATGAAAAGTGTTTGTATAGTAATAAAAATGCATGATTTTTTTTTAAAGTTGTTAATAAATACTTATTTATGTTTTTTTTTACAGATTCTGTTTATCATCCTTAAAATAAAACTATCATGCCGGAGAAACAAAGAAGAGAAGGTCAGAAAAAGCATACTTACTTGAAAAAAACTCAACCACAAGTATTGGAAGACCAACATAATGTGGCTAAAAAAGAAACATTTCTGGTAAGACCACAAAGGACTTCATAAAAAATATTACTAGATTTAGAAAAAAAATGCAAATGTGCAAAGCAGTGAAAATGTTCCAAGCATAAAAAAAAGTGCAAAGAATAGGAAAGGAAAAAAAGGCAATGTAAAAACAAAGGAGACAGCGTATAGTAAAAGAAGAGAAAATCAATATATAGAATTGCGTTGTCCATAATTTACTGAAACATGCAAAGAAATATAGAAAGAGAACACAATTTTATAAACAGAAGACGCATATGGAATCCATTATTGAAAAGCCTTTTGAAGTAAAGAGGAAACTCTTTATTTTAGTAATAAACAAACAGAATTCGATCACTAGATAAACCAATCCATTTAATGGAGGCCAAAAGTAAGAGGAAAAGAGTAATTAACCGAAGTAATTTCTGTGATTTTTTTTAGGGGAATGGAAACACTCTTCAACTTCTGAGCCTTTTTTTAATGAAGAGAGTTATTTACAGAGAAATAATTTGTTGCATGCAGTTGACACCAGTGGTCGAGCTTATGAGGTTAGAGATGGTTGTCTAATTGAGAAAGAGCAAATGGTTCCTAGAAATGCAGAAGCAGTGATAGCTGATGGAGTTCTAGGCAGATGTCCTTAAGCCCCAGTGTACACTATGGATTGTAGTAGTATTTGTAGTGTACGACGAGAATCTATCGATAAATTACGCAATTTCTTACATGCATATTGTAAAAAAAAAGTGTTCAACAAAAGATGAAGCTGTTGCAAGGTCTAGACCCTTGCAGAGTGAGAAAATATACTGGTTTGCATGGTCATTCTTTGGCTTGTCTTTCTAGGAAAGTACGTCAGAGTGTTTTTCACCATTTCAGGATGTTGGCAGTACATCATACTCAAATGCGGAAGTTGGTGGGAAGATTGTATTATGCAAAAAGTCCAGCACTAAAGTTAAATGAGTTGAACAGTGCTCTTTGGCGTGGGTCAGTATCAGATGTGAAAAAGGTTTGTGATGATATTGAGTTTTGGTACTTTGGTCCTAAAGAAGAGAGTGAAGAAACTCAGACATTAATAGAAGAAAATGTTGTAGAGAATGTTGAACATAGTTGTACAAACATTTTTGAAAATGAAATTACAAAGTTTAAGGTGATTTCAGGTGAAAGACCAGATTTTTCTTCTATTTGTTCTCGCCGAACTCACTACAAAAATCAGACTAGGAGTGTTGATCTGTATTTAGAAAGTGAAAAAGAAAATAATGATACGTGGAAAGAATTTGCAACTTATTTGTTGGTAGAAAATTATTTTGATTTGAGTTCTGATCGGCGTATTTGTAAATATTGTTACAACAAATTAGATGAGAATAAAATGCCCGCTAGCGCTGTTCATAATAATCTAGAGTTGGTTGCTAGAAGTGTGGCTCACTGGTTAAAGGAGGCAGACCTGGAAGCAGAGGTCAGCCCGGGACCAGGGTTCAATTCCCGGCTCGGCGGGGTCTTGAGTCCTAAAATGTCCATGGACTCGACAATTCTCGCTCCGGTGCCTACTCGATTCACGGGTTCACACTCTGCGACTCTGGGCAATAGCTTGCTTAATCTCCACAACGGCCCCTCGCGGCGGGATGCCTGGCTTTCACCTTGCGGATACCCTGCCGGGGTTATCTCACAGGGGAATACCAGGACGGGTTCCCTAAGCAAGCGCTTAGAAACCGCTTGGTGATTTTGCGCTATATAAATTCCTGTACATTTACATTTACATTTACATTCCTCCAGAACTGATAGATATAAACACGTTTGAGTCTATTCTCATTTAATGTGTGCACCCGTTTCAGGCTATTGTTCGTATGGAGCCTAGAACAGGTAAATTGCCTCCTTCAGATTTACAAAGAGTATTAAAAGGAAGAGTTGTGTATGAATGAATGAATGAATTAATTAATTTTATTTATATTGCACAGTTACTTAAAACCATTTACAATACTACTTGTATGCCATTTATAAAAAGTTTTTAAAAAAACAGCGGTTTATAAAAGAAAACATTTATATACAACAGTCTCGAGACAATTAAAATACGATAGATATGTGAATATTTATGTCTGTCCATTAATGACATCACAAGGGTCTGCCAATGCGTCCTTTTTAATACGTTTCTTGTAGTATTTGGCAAAAGTGTAATACCTTCTCCATCTGATTTAGTGAGGGCACATATTACTTGTTCGGTGGAGTTAACTTTGCATATTGCATGACCCATCTTCTTCCGCAAGCCCTTTTCGCAGCTCTGTCATATATTTCCCAAACCTAGCAAAATCAGAAGAGTTGTGTATTTACCTTTAGATTTAAAGAAAAATATTGAAACTATTGGTGTAGAGAGAGTAGAAAATGAACCACTAGTTATTCTTCTTAATGGTGTGCCGACTAAGAATAAGAAAATCTAGCAGGAGTTAGTGGATGTTAGGAAAGTGCAAAAGGCAACATTGTATTTGATAAAAAACAATACGTACTACAAGAATTTTTATATAGGAGAATAAGAAATAGTTTTAGCAGAAGATACTGAAACGTCAAGTGGACAAATTGAAAAAGTGGATATGTTAAGATGTTAAGATGTGACGAAATCTATGAACATTACAGTGTGCATCCACTCATTCAAAAGAAGTGATGGGTAACAATATTGATTTGTTCCAAATGAAAAAAGCAAAACGATCTCCCATGAGTGTATGGGAAGAGAGCATGGAAGCTCGTTGTTTTCCACAGTTGAGGAACGGCCTGTGCAGATTCCTGCATCTGAATAGCGGACAACAAGATTATATGCAGAAGATCCAAGATTTTGACAATGTATCCCTTATATATTTCATCTTTTGTTTGAAAGTGACTTCTCTGGACTTTCATATGCAGTCAATTATATTCTAAAAACTGGAATACATCTGCAAAATGTATCTGCAAAAGATTTTATGGATAAAGTGCACCGGAGAGATGATCATCTAGACTCTCAGCTCATTAATTTGATGGCATGTCAGCGTGGGACCAATGAATATTGGTACCGTCGTCATGGAGAACTTAAATGTATGCTACGGAACTTAGGAACTCCAACATGGTTCCTTAGCCTGAGCTGTGCTGAGTACGCTTGGAATGATTTACTAGAATTTCTTCGAGAGGCAAATTCTAAGATAAAAAATATTGAATAAAAGACACCTGGAGAATTGTTCTCTTTGGATCCTGTTAATGTATGCAGGTATTTCAATCATAGATTTGAGGCTATGATGTCTTTTATCTGCAAATAAAAAAAATCTTCCTCTTGGAGAAGTTGTGGATTTCTTTTGGAGAAAGGAGTATCAAGCAAGAGGTACTCCTCCTATACATATGCTGTTATGGATTAAGGACGCTCCCAAATTTGGAACAGATGCAGATGATACTGTTTTGAGTTTTATTGAACAATATGCAAAATGTACTGTACCCAAAAGCACAGAAGAAAACAACTTAAGAGCACAAGTGTTACGATTGCAAAGCCACCGATGTGGAAAATACTGTTGACGAAAGTACAAATCTAAGGACAAGTTCAACACCAAATGTTGTTTTGGATTTCCACATCCTGTGATATCGACGAGTGAACAGTTTTATGTCATCTTTGCGACATACTATCACAAGAAAGTCTCCAAAAAATACCTACAACTTAAGAAGAAATGAAGAGTCAAAATACATAAATGACTACAACCCAGTTATTTTGTCCATGTGGAATGCTAACATGGATATTCAATATGTTGCAGACAATTCCATTGCTGTTGCTCGATATGTAACAACTTATATTACAAAATCAGAAAAGACGAAATTGAAAGAAATGTGGGAAGAGATTTCTCACAAGAATACTCTAAGTAAGAAATTATACAGTGTCAGTTTGAAGATGTTATCGCATCGAGAAATTGGAGCATATGAATGCTCAGATCGGTTATCATCTGCAAGTCTATACTCCAAATATACAAGAATCATTTATGTGAGTATAGGTCTAGCAGCAATGCGAAATCGAGTACTGAAATCTGTACATGAAATTGAATATTTAGCAGCAAAAGATCCAGAAAGTACAGATATTTTGAAAATGAAAACGAATATGTTGGACACATATTACCCAAACAGAAGTCATCATCTTGAGAACATGTGTTTCTATGAAGTGCTGCAAAACTACACTTTTAAACGTAATACTACAGAGAACATCAATGATGGAAAATATGGTCATTGGTTCAGAAGGATGTTTGGTGAAACAAACAAAAAGAAATTTGATTAATCACAGGAAGAGTAGTTGCAACACTGCTGATAAAAGGGAATTTTTCTATTTAGCCCTTTTACAACTATTCTAACCATGGCGTTCAGAACTGGAATTACTTGGAGATTTCCAGAGCTATGAAGATTCCTTTAATGCTTGTAAAGATAGCATACAATGCAGTGCTTTTGCAATTTATGTGAAAATGTTGAACAATGAAATTGATCAAGAAGCTACAATTACGGCTGAGATTGCTAGAGACAGTTCTCCAGACAGTCAAATTTCTGCTGCGCTGAGTCAAGATCCACTAGGACAACCAATTGTTGAAAATGAAGCAGCAATCGCCATGAATAAGGTGGAAACAGCAATGCATCAAGCTCAAGAAGATGTAACTAACTTAGCAAAGTTGGAAGAACAACTAAATGTTGAGCAAAAACAAATATATGAGCAAGTGAGACAACAGATTGACCATGGATTACGTCATGAAAAGAAAGAGTGCTCATGCACGTCATTTCAACCTATCCGAATGTACGTGAGTGGACAAACTGGAAAAGGAAAACGTTTTTTAATTAAAGTAATTACAAGTTATCCACAGAAAACAACTGAGTCGCATTTGTCTTGTGTTGTCACTGCTCCAACTGGGTTGGCAGCACACAACATTAAAGGAATTACTTTACATCGTTTACTAATGCTACCAGTAGAGCATCAAAATAAATTGGAATGCCATACGCTATCTGGAGAAGCTTGATGTGAAGTTTCAAGATTTTTTAAGAAAATGAAACTTCTCATTATTGATGAGGTAAGCATGGTATCAAACTTAATGCTTGCCTTTGTGCATTTAAGAATGCAGCAAATTCTTAAAACAGAGTATGACGTGTTATTTGGAGGAAAACAAGTCATAGTTTTTGGAGATCTACTGCAACTGACTCCTGTAAAAGGACAACCAGTATTTAAAACACTTGCGCATGAAGACACCATAAAGTCTCTGGGTAGTGTTGGAAACATGAATATTGACTTCAGAGGGGGCAGCTAAAGAATTACTCACTTCAATATGATTTATAAGTTAGACTCTATTAGACCATATTAGCTACTGGCTCTTGATGTGGTTATGCTGGGGACACCAAGGAGTATAATGCTTGGATTTAATGTTTTGGCTGAGTTTTCAGTTACTAGCAAACTCACCTCCATGTTTCTTATGTATTTTTCACATATTCATTTTCTTTTTTTGGACGATGGAGGGATTATATATTTGGATGTGCTAGTGGAGTCCGAATGGCGAGCCACACTACTTGCATCTCACATTATCATCACAATTAGGGACTTTTTAGTCCCTTTGCCTCTCCTTGGGAGGGGGTGGGGTAGGGGTGAGGTTCTCAGGGAGGGCAGCGGGAGGGTAGGGAGGAGGGTAGGGTGCAAGAAAGGTCATGTGAAGAGCAATGTATATAAAATTAAAGCAGAGAGTAAACTTCTTGATGAGGCAGCTTATTTGAATATGAAATCTAATATCAAAAGGCTGGGGCTTTTTGTATTGTATGGGGGATGTCAAGAGAGAATCTCACACGAAAAATTTCGTACTAAATGCTATGTTTGGTCTGTTTGGGAGTATTTGATTAAAATATCATGTTGGGGAAATTGAGGATTTGTTCGTGGAATCTATGTGGACTTAACAACAAAAAGAAGAGGGGGTATGCGCTCAGATAATTCAGACTATGCGTATAGATCTATTATGCATACAAGAAACACATTTGACCTGGAATGATCGGCATTGCTATTATGACTTGGGTATTCAGTTATTGGCTTGCACCCGCCAAGGAACGACTACAAAGGGGGTGGCAATCCTCATTAGAAGAGGGTCTGGGCTCCTTAAGCTTAGTAAGGTTGACCCACAGGGTAGGTGGGTTATTTTGGAAGTCAGTATTGATGTTAAAATCTACTCTATTTGTTCAATATATGTCCCTAATACAGACGATCCTGAAATTTTTAACTTTTTAAGTTTAGAGTTAGCGCAATGGCCATCTCCTCTGATATTTTGTGGCAATTTTAACATACATTTGTATGGGGGCTTAGACCTCTATAGCGATGCCATTTATTTAGGCTTAAAGAAAAAGACTTATAAGGCTTTAAAGAGTTTAATTAAAGAATATGACCTGTCCGATGTAGCGTTCACAAAAAATCCCACCTCTCCTGATTACACTTTCTTTTCCGCACCGCATCAGAAGATGGTGCGGTTGGATTTTTTTTTCATTAATACCTCTCTCATAGATAGTACTGTATTTGAGATATATCCACGAATAATTTCGGACCACAACCCAATTTTGATTGAGATAAAAACTGACGTTGCCATTAACTTTAAGCCGTGGTCATTTGATCGGAAACTGTTGGCGGATCCAACTTATCTGGAATATATGGGTAATTGGATCACGGAATTTTTTTAATTCAATAGAGGCAGTGCTCCTTCCAAAATAGTATGGGATGCTTTTAAACGGGGGTGAGAGGGGAGACTTTATCATACTCGATTAAGAAACAAAAATGTATACGAAACAAAATGGATCTTTTATACAAATCAGTACGTGAGTGGGAAGAAAAATTGATATTAGCCATCTCGGCCAATCAGGACACTGAACGCATTAAATCCTCATTAGCTATCTTTAAAGGAAAACGTTATGAAGTTTTTGCAGCTAAACTGGCAGAACAGTCTGCAGTTATGAGGGCACAGATTTATGAAATGGGTGAACAGTCTGGGAAAGTTCTGGCAAAAAAGATGCGGCAAAAAGAGGCATCAAACATTATAGGTTCAATCAAGGATGAGGCAGGTCAATTACACACTAATCCTGATGAGATTCTAGAGATTTTCCGTCAATTCTATTGCAAGCTTTATGCTCAAGATACTCTAGATTATTCCAGTGACTTACTTCTGAATTTTATTTCAAATGATAATGTGTCCAAACTTTCTTTAGAACAGGCTGAGACCTTAGATATGGATATCACATGGGAAGAGATAGATTCTGCGGTACTTTCTCTTGCCATTGGTAAAGCCATGGGACAAGATGGGATTCCCTTAGAATTCTATCGAATGTTTAGAAATGTGTTAAAACAAGGTATGTTGACTACTTTCTTGGAGGCACAGAAAGGCGACACCCCTCCCTCATGGGGTCAATCCACCATTATGGCATTTATTAAAAAGGATAAACCTGCTTCTGACCCGGCATCTTATAGGCTGATATCACTTATTAATGCCGACAGCAAAGCCTTCTCTAAAATCTTAGCTGCACGGCTCTCATCGATAACTCCCAGCATAGTTTCTCGATGGCAACATGGGTATATACCCAATCGTGATACTACGGATCATGTCCGTCGAGTAATAGCTTTGTTGGATTGGGCAGAGGGCACAAACACAGCAGTGGCGGTTACTCTGTTAGACGCCGAAAAGGCGTTTGACCGAGTAGCTTGGCCCTATCTTTGGGATCTTCTATCATTTAAGGGGTTTGGACCTGGTATGATTAGGGCATTGAAAGCTTTATACAGTACACCCACCTCATCTATTAAAATTGGAGTAAATAAATCAACCTCGTTTCCCATCTATCGAGGCACAAGGCAAGGATGCCCCTCCTCCCCGTTGCTCTTCGCAATATATATTGACGTTTTTCTAAACAAACTAAATTTTGCGCAGGATATAACACCTGTGGTGGCGGCAGGTACACACTATAGAGCATTGGCATATGCAGATGATGTGGTGGTTCTAACCACGGATATAGTAAAAGCAATCTCAAAGATAGAGGATTTGGCCGCCCAGTTTGGTGCTTTTTCTGGCTATAAACTGAACCTGTCAAAGACACAAATCCTTTTTACTGGCCAGAACCCTCCTGCACTTCTTAATATAGTTCCCATAGCGACTTATTTGGGTATTAAGATCACATCACCAGTATCACAGACTCCTGAAATAAACATCGTTGCTATGATAAAAAAGTCTGATGCTTTACTTGAGCGCATTAATCACCTACATTTGTCTCTATATGGAAGAAATAATGTGATGAAAATGGTGATTCTGCCGAAATTTCTATACTTATTTCGTTGTATACCTTTAGACTTTCCTCTTTCCATTTTTAAACAGTTGGAGAAAATGACAGGGAGATTTCTATGGGGCTATAAACGTCATCGAAGAGCTTATCAAAAAATGGTACTCCCAAAGGCTAGGGGGGGCTGGGGCATCCCATATTTTTTTATTATTATCTTGCATCAGTGCTGCAATTCATTACTCCTTTAATAATCAGCGATAAGGCTCCGATTTTGGACTCGCACTCCCCGTCAATCTATGAACTGGTTCTAGGGTTAGAGGCCAGGGGCTGTTTGTTAAAATTTGTTGAGCCTAGCTATTATAAAAGAATTAAATTATTAAATTTAAGATTTTAAAAGTTGCTTTTAGGGCTTGGAAATCTATTAAACGCATTGCCGATATCCCTAAAATTACGAGATACACTCCCCTGTTGTCCCACCATATTTTTCTATTTGCGGGTACAGATTATACTATGAAAAGATGGCGTAATCTGGGTATTACCCAATTTTGCGATCTGTTGCAGGACAATAGAATTATATCATTTGTGAGCTCAAAACTAAATTCAAACTTACGAACGCTGACTACTTTAAATATCTGCAGTGGCATAGCTATCTTAACTCATTAACAGTCCAGCATTGCGCATGTATCAAAAGAGAAAGATTGGCTATTTTTATGATCTTTTGTTATCCTTATCTCCAGATGACTTACTTTTTAGACAACAGCTGTGGGCTGAGAAATTGGGATTGGAATCCATTAAGATCGAGGAGTCCATCTATTTGGCTATTACTATTTTGCTCTCTGGTAGGAGTAGGACACAACATTATATGGTGTTGTACGATTTGTATTATACACCAGCTCAAATTTCAAAATGGGGTTCATTGGTCGGTACCTCATGCAGTAGATGCGGCCTGCACGCTGCGGAGCATATGTTTTTCTTATGTCCATATTTAAGTACAATTTTATCTGAAATTCAAGTCTTTCTCTCTTTGACACTTGGCACCTCTGTGGTACTAACAACGGATCTTGTATTGTTTGGAGTTTCCTCCACAGCTATGGTTGACGATCACAAAAAGTTGATATTTATTTCAACTGGGATTTTTCGTTCATGTGTGACTCAAGATTGGATTAGTCCAGACCCGCCCTCTTTTTTTGCTTAGACGGCGCGTCTTTTGGCTATGTATATTTTAGAACGCGCCATCTATCGAACGAAAGGGCGTAAAAGAAGGGCATTAGGAATAAAAATCTGGGCCCCTTTAGAGCAATGGATGGAAGGGGAACTGGGGTAGTGGTTCTGGTGCTAGTAATTATAAATTTTGCATGGGGCTGGCTTCCCCCCTTATGTGTATAACCCTGACTGGAATATTTTGTTTTCTTCTTTTTTTTCTGTATTACTTTTACAAGAAATTCTCTCCGCTGTATTTATGCTGTTTTTCTTTGCCTCATGTTTGCTTGTGACCAACTTGCAATAAAAAATAAAATTTATAAAAAAAATATATATATATATGCGACAGGCAAATGATGTTGATTATGGAACTATTCATCAATATATAAGAATTGGACTATTGACTGAACATGGCAAACAAGCTTTGCAGACTCGATTACTTTCCAATTTGTTTCCAAATAAAAACGTAGGTCCTGAGAAAATATACATGGAAATTGGAGAAAACAAATCTGTGATCTGCTTAATGCCAACACTGCGTGAGTGTTCTATATTCAATGAAAAACTTTTGAAACTGGAAAATGAAGAAATAATAAAAATGGAAGCCATCGATAAAATAGAGCATGAAGGAATCACTATTATTTTGACCGAAAAATTAAAGACAAAATTGGATTCTTTAGAAAAATCAATATCTAAAACTGCTGGTTTAGAAAAGAATCTATATGCATATAGAAACTGTCGGATAATTTTAAGACTTAATTTAGATGTAGATAAAGGTTTAGTTAATGGAGCAATGGGCAAAATTGTGGATTTTTTAAATTATCAAAATAAAGATGGTATTGAATTCTTAAAAATAAAATGTTATCAGATTGAAGAAGTTAAACAAATTGGTCGTTGTTCAGTTCGTTTTTTGCTTGTTAAAGATTTATATGTCCATAGAAAACAGTTTCCAGTTTCTCTGGCATATGCAGTGACTATTCATAAATCTCAAGGTTTAAGTGTTGGCAGTGCTTTGGTGAACATTGTTAATACTGTGTTTAAAGAGGGTATGGCATATGCTGCTTTGTCGCGAGTTAGAACATTATCTGGTTTGTTTTTGATTGATCTTGATGATACAAAGGTAACTGCAGATGCCAACTGTGTCAAAGAGTATAATAGGATAAGAAGAACATGTGCTCATAATTTAGGTCAATATACTGCATTTGAAAAGCGTGTGGTTGGTCGAAAAAGAAGGTATGAGAATATCTGTACTGAAGGTGAAGAGAAGGGTAAAAACAAGATAATGTTGTAATTGCAAGCAAAAAGAAAAAGGACACTGTTGAAGAGATTGTTGGTTATCAGTTTGAAAATAGTTCTGGTGTCAACTGCTATGCTAATGTAGTGGTCAATGTTGTTTTTTTTCTTGAAGGTTTGCAACAGCAAATTATGGAGAATCGGGAAAAAAGATTTTGTTCCTTGTTGCATTCTGTTTATGGAAAATTGAGATCTGATAAAAGTAAAATACAAAGCGTTTCTGATGTTCGTAATCTTTTGGATGTATGTTCTGGTTCTACACAATTTACACAAAATATCCAACAAGATGCTCAGGAATTTCTAATGTATATGCTTACTATTTTGGAAAATGAAGGTGTAGACATAGAGAGTATTTTTGGCCTTTGTTATAAATGGGATCATTATTGTGAGAATTGTATGTATACATGTAACACTAATGTAGACACTGAAAGATTTCTATATTTGACATTACCGGACTGTAAATCAGTGTCTTTCAATAAATTAGTTAAAGCTGCAAATCACAACATGGAGTGTAGCCAATGCAAATCAGAAATGTTATCAACATTATTTATACAAAGATATGGACAATATATCATTTTAATGATGCAACGTTGTACAGCTGACAGAAGAAAATTGGACACTTTAATAAAACATTTTGTAGCTACACAACTATCAATTTCAGGAAGGACTTTTGTAGCAGTAGCAATAATTTTCCACAATGGTCCTTCAACAACATCTGGACATTACCCTGCCTATTTAAAAAATGAGAAAGGCTGGAGCCTTTGTAATGATGCTGAGTTGGTTTTCAAACAATGTTTGCTTTCTGAATTACCAAATTCCTACATAATATTTTTAAAGACAAAGTTTTAGGAAGATAATTCAGCCTCTGAGGAATTTATTATTATGATTTAATAGGATTACCATTGGACAATTTACATAAAAATGACAGCAAAAATACAATTTGGCCTCAAGGAAAGGTATTTCTTTGATCATTTATAGTGTTTATAAATTTAAGTTATAACATTTTATAACATTTTATTAGCAGTAATCATTTTATATATGTGTGATTTGTATTATCTATTATTTTACTATAGGTGGATTTTTTTTTTAAACAATCTAATTGATTGTTTTTTTTTGCCTGCTGTTATGTGATGAGTACGATTAAAACCACTATTTCTAGTGAAATTCAATATATTCCGAGAACAGCAAAAAAGGCAAAGATTGTAAATTGTTAAAATTATGCTGTGCTGTTAAAAATGTATTATTACATGTTATAACTATTTTTTCTTTTCTTTTACAGATCTTAATTTTAAGATTTGGATTTTACCACAATTTAGATTATAAAAAACAAGTGAATAAAATGGGTAGCATTTTTTACGTGTATTACTAAGTAATAAGGTAAGTTTTAGTAAGTCTTAAAATGCACAATAGACTGTTTCCACACAGTTAAAGAAAAGGAAGATGGATGGACTAGATTTGTGCCACAAAATTCCAATGCAGACAAGTATGAAATAGGGAACAGCTTAAGAACACCTGTCTGCAAGATACATGGTATAGTACAGAATAGACTGATATGGTTGTTTTGCAGGTGTTGGTAATTTCAGAATTAAAAGAAATGAAAGTCTTTAACTTAAACCACATCACTGAGTGTTTTTGCACATGTCATATTGGCCGCATCCCTTCCCTTTAGTAATATATAAATATGTCCTATCAGTTCCCTAAAACGTAAGTAGTTGTAAATGTATTATGTTCTCTGTTATCAGTACAGAAGGTTACTCCTATAATAACAATTGGCATAGCTATTATCTCTCTTTCTTATTTACAAGGTGAGGAAAAGGCATTTTGTATACCTTTTCTTTTCCATGTAAATATAATTTCAATATACACAGCACTTTGCATTGAAAAGGTGTTCTATAGGTTTTGCTGTGCGTGTTTGCACAGAAGACTCATAGAACAAGACACATCTCCAGATTTATCAGAAATCATAAATCTGGACATGTTTGTGAATGCTGCACCATCCTCTTATTGGTGTAGCAAAGCACAATGAGGAAAATTGTTTTCACTTTTCCTCATTTTTTCACTTTCAATATATGCTACAATGCACAGCATATATTGAAGGAGAAAAATACCATTACTGATTGTTTTTGTGCAGGAAGGTGTCCCTTCCTGCACAAAAACAATCTCTGCATGACACGGACATCCTTGCACCACATGGCTGCAGTTTAAGCAGCTGTGCAAAGTGAAGCACAGACCTGCAACATATTTATATACATCAATCATCAATCAACTTCAGGTTGTCCAGAATTCCGCAGCACGGCTACTTACGGGCACCAACCATCGTACATCAGCCAAGCCCGCACTCTGCACCTTGCACTGGCTCCCCATAAAGGAGCGAATCCATTTTAAGACACTCTGCACGGTCCATAAAACACTCTATGGGAGTGGCCCCCCCATTCTAGATGACATGATCAGACCATACAAACCCACCAGGAATCTCCGCTCGAACCAACAAAACCTGCTGATAGCTCCCAGGATCAGCAGAGCCCGCACAGGAGGTCGTCTGTTCTCCCACAATGCGGCTGGGCTGTGGAATGCTCTTCCTCCACCTCTTCGTCAGGAGCCTAACCTTCTTGTCTTTCGGAAAAAGTTAAAAACTCTTCTGTTTCCAAAAACTAGATAATTCAGATCTCCTTTTTTAATTCATCCCTGTCTGGTCAGTTTTAAGCGCTGGGATGCTCCCGAGTGGCCATGCGCTATAAAAGAACCTTTTAATAATAATAATAATAATAATAATAATCAAGCATTTATATAGCGCACTACTCACCCGGAGGGTCTCAAGGCGCATTCCTGTGCTTCGGAAGTACTACAGCATGCTGTAGTAAAACAGTTTACAGTGTCATGCTGCAGCACTTCCTTATAACTTTGCACTTATGCATTCACCACACTGTATGTCCTGCGGACTTTCCTTAACTGGGGACAGATGTCAGGTTGCCATGAAGAGCTTCCTGGTGTTGCTCCACTGGTACTCGGGACTGCCGTTGGATCAGGAAGAGTCTCCCTCAATCTTCTTAACTCCTCCCTGACAAAGTTCACCGATGCTTGGTTTGCAAGTGCTTCCGCATACTTGCAGTACAGCAGGAATATTTTTTTGTGGGATCTCCCCTTGAAGCACTGCCTTGCAAATGCGGCAAGTGACTTTCGTTGCATTCACCTTTTTAAAGCCTGCAGGTATAGTGAAAAATGTCCAGACAATGCTTATGTGGAGGTTCAGGAACAAATTCTTGCTCTGGTGAATTCTCTGAATCTGAGGATGGTGGTGGATTTGCAGCCATTGTGTATTCAGGTGAATCTCTTCTCCAATAATGATGGAGCAGCAGATCTTCTCAGGAGGTCTTTCCCTAATAAAAGTTCGAAGAAGAGTGATTGAAATGGGTGGGGTCCTTCAATAGTTTCAATAGGAAGTGTAATGAACCAATCAAATCTCTTTTTTTGAGATCACATGGGGTGCGCGTAGGATGCGCGCACTCAGCACGCTCCCTGCTCACACCATGCTCACACCCAGCACGACTTCGTGAAATTGCTTTAAAAAGTGATGTACTTTTTAAGAAAGTTAAAGAATAATATTTTTTATAATAACCTCAGATAATCTCGTCTTAATATTTATATTAAATATATATAAATACGTTTTTCAACATTAAAAAAATCGCGGGAGTCGCGCACCCGCTGCGTCAGATATGCATATGACGTCACACGCTACCGCGCGTCTGTCACATCGCATAATACATACATCTCGCGTATGCGCCAGGAGTCGCGCAAAGTCGCATAGCAACCAGGTTGGAAAAGTCGTATCCGTCACACACCCTTCACGGATCCCAGACAGCGAACTTAAAATGGCGGGCACGTTTCACGCAGGAAACGAGTAGGGTGCGCTTTGGGTGCACGACTCCAAGAAAAAGAAAAAAAAATAATAATTTGTGTATCATAAACAATATAAAATAATAAAAATATCTTTTTATGTAAAAAATATAATAACAAAATGTGAAATGTAATTTAAAAAATAGCATATCTAAAAATAAAAAGTTAAAAAAATGTAGTTAAAAATATTTTTTTTAACAATTTTATTTAAAAATTATCATATAGTTAGGAATTAGCATTTAAAAAAACTTTTGAAATTTACTGAAAAAACCAGAGGTTTCAGACATGTTATGGTTAGGAATTAGCATTCAAAAAAACCTTAGAAATTCACTGAAAAAAACAGGTTTTAGGGGTGTTATAGTTAGCTAGACATTTCACTCGTATAAAACCTTTGTACTAACTATAACTATAACTCGCGCGCCCGCAATCCACTGCTGATGATGTCACATATTACATCATTCATGACATGGTAAGTGACATCAGCTTCTGGCGGACTCAGCTAGAGTACAGGTAGTGGTATGGTGGCAAGCACTCCCCTAGACTGATTACTGTAATCCTGTGTTGCTTCACACATATAGTCATTTGGATATTGGTTAAAGTCCTAAAATCAGTCCACCTGTCCCAAGATTGACAATATTCTACCCCTGTCCTGTGTAGTGGAATGCAAGTCCCTGCTTGGCCACCAGGCACTGACGGGTGAGGACAGGCTTGCCCTTGGCCCAGGAGCGTCCCGCACAGCAGGACTGTGGAGCTGCTCAAATGAGCAAATTGCAGGCTGGTGATGAGGCAAAGGGGGTTGTGGGAATCTGAGTCCCCAGCGTCTGTCAATGGGAATGGCTCACACCCTGTAAATCATGCAATGTCCGTGATAAGGGGAGCCGTTCCCATGTGCCAGAACTGATAGCCTCTGTCACAAAGCCCCTCGATATAGAAGCAGCCAAAACAAAGTCAAACTGCTTCATCCAGCAGCGGTAATGTAGAGCTGCTTAAATGCAGCAAATTGCAGGCAGATGATGAGGCAAAGGGGGTTGTGGGAATCGGAGTACCCAGCAGCTGTCAACGTTAGCAGATCACCCCTGTAAATGAGGCCTCTGTCACAATGCTCCTCGATATGGGGCAGCCACAACAAAGTCAGAAGGCTTCCCCCAGCTGATTTGTACATCATAAGAGTCCGTGTTCAGCCCATAATTCCTTTGTACTACGGAACAGCAGCATACCCCTGTAAATGTCACAACATGGACGTGATAGGGCCTGGCTTGGTAATAAGTACACTCTGACATATTATTTGGGTAATTTCAAGGTGAATCTTCTGAAATGGTGTACCATATCTTGATTATTCACTTTATTTCCATTTAGGAGACTCTGCTTATCCTACCCAACCATGCTTGTTGGCACCACTGAGGAATACAACAACGCCAAAGAAAGTCAGCTTCAATGAGGCCCACAGAAGAACACAGAGGACAGTGGAGTGGGCTTTTGGGTTCCTAAAGGCCAGATTTTGCTTTCTGCACAAGACTGGTGGAGCACTCCTCTACTCAACTGATAAAGTGTGCCTAATCACCATGGCCTGCTGCATGCTGCACTACAAAGCTTTTCCACTGAACATCACTTACATCGCAGAGTATGGAGACCATGAAGAGCCACTGGGTGAGGGTCCAGAAATGCCAAATGAAGATGATAGTGGTGAGGAGGTGGACAGAGCTTCACTTATGTCAGGATGTCATAGAAAACTTCTTCACGAGTGTAAGTATCTCTTCACACAATAACACACTGTTAAACCAACTATTGATGTCATGAGTACACAAGTATGTGCTGGACATTTTTCAGGAAGGGCAAGTTCAGGGAAATCCAGGCAACAAGTCTTTTTTGATAAAAGTTTTAAAACATTGACTTTTGTGCTCGTTTTCATGGTTTATCTCAGATCTGGATTTTGGAAATGTGTGCTTAAAAAGATGACTTTGTCATGTGTCTATTTCATAAAGTCTTATTACTCATCTTTTTGTTTGAAACTTTTTTAGTTATCTTCCCTATGCCATCTTCTTCATTTGGGCATTTAAAAAAAGTTTTGACATTTGCTGTTAAATGGTACTGTTTCAAAGTACAAAGGGACCATGGGTTGATCCTGTGGAAGACACATAGACTTTGTGTGTACATATCTTATACTGAGACAACTTGCACAGTGATTGGATGGATGTTTATTACATAGTATTTGACTTGTTTTCTGTTGAATGGTGGCACCAAGCCAATATTTGCTGCTTGATTTTTTCTAACCACATGTGGTAGTCAACCAAAAGCATAGCCATGGTGGCAAGGTGTGAAACTGCAAATGTAAATATGGCACTAAGTATTCGTGTTGTGTATGGTTTGTTCTGTTCGATAAAAATCTCACACAACACTTTGTTAGTAATGGAATGAAATACTGATTGGTGATATTTTAGTTTATTATTTTGTTGTCAAGGTAGAACTTATGAGAGAAATATTACCTACTTGCAATTAGTTTATGAATAAATTCTTTGTATACATTTTGAAATGTATGATGGAAGGAAAAACAATAGAATGAATACAGAAAATAACTACAACACCAGTCTTTGAATTATTAGTTTGCTTTCATTAAACACAAGCAAATAAAGTAAGAGTGGATGTCAACCAAAAAAACAAATTAGAAAATGTCATGGTGAATGAAACAATAATTGTAAAGCCAAGAATGTTTGAAGTCCATTGTTCAAAATACCACTGGCCTCAGAATGATAAATGTGACCAGAAAATAGTTCACAGAGTGAATGGTAGTCACACAGTGGGGGAAATTAGGTTTGGTATCTCTATCTGGTGGTGGGGGTTTGCCATCCCCTCTTGGTGGTCCGGATAAATGTGTGCTCCTGCTGGTGGCAGGTAGATCCACAGATGCAGGGACTGAGGTGGGAGCAGGTGCTGTGTGTTGATTTCGGTACCGTATATTGGTTTTCCGATTTATGTCCTTATATAGGCACAATTCGCATTGCCCATATTTAGGCATAAAAATCCTACCCTTATTTAGGCATTATCCATGCTAACCAAATAGAGGCATGGCCACCTACATCCGTCCATCCACGTCACAACAAGATCTGGGAAAACCAGACTCTTAAGCCTCTAGGACTTCCCCTTGCTTGGATTATTGATTTCTCTAAGAACTCATTTATTATGCACAACTATCTATTCCTTAGGGGTTCATTCATGACGTTCCTCTGCCTGACTTTTACGTCAATACTGGCATTCCTAAACACCTTCAAGGTATAAATATACCTTCACTTGCCATGGCAACCCATGGTACGTTCCAGCTGTATATTTGCACTGCATAGCTACGCGGCTTGCCACAGCAAGTTCGGAAGGAGATCGAGTCCCCGCCTGATGCACTGACCGGACACCGTCATCCTCCTCGTAGACAATCCAGCTCCAGTGTTTCTGACTACCCTTGTGGGAAGTTAGAGATTGAGACCCGTAAAGAGATTCCTACCTCTCTCATTCTAAGGTATGGAGTGGACTAGAACCTAGAGAGACTTTTTGCAAATCTTGGCAACACCAATCTAAACTATAGCTAAATTAGACTATAGAAAAACAGAACCTACTTCTTACCTCGTGCAACACTTAGGTTAGGTACACTGGGATAGAACTAGCTAGAAGCACCAGAGGAGTATTTACATTTTAGCCTGTGTTATTTATGTATGTATTTTTATGAATATATGTCATAGCTACAAAGCATGCTTTTGCAGTATTATTTCATTTTACTGCTAACGCTGTACGTATTATACTTCGCATTCTGTCTTACGATTGTAGCAGTTCATATCTCTTGCACGAGAAATAAGACTGTTCAATAAACCCTTTTTATTGAAACGCAGCATGCACGATTGACTGAGTGAAACTGTTATCTATTAATTCCATGATTCTGAGACTGTTCCGATTCGAAGGGAAACAAAGTTGTCATGTTTATGTGGTTGTCAGAAACTAATCCCTTCTTGTTCAGGTCAAAACTATAGTGTATATTATTCCAATGCGCAGAGCCTATCAGGGATATAGGAACTACACCTCACAGTTGTTACCTTTTGTGACAGGGTCTCCCTTTCTGTGACTGAGGCAAATGCAAAAGGCCCAGATGTAGGTGGGCCACAGAAAGGGGAAGGTGGTGCAAGAAAATCCCTGGACATATGGGCGTAAATGTCCTGCAGCACCTCAGTCAGGGAGCCCAAATTAAAGTTCAGATTCTCCATCTGAACATTGTGCTCCCTCTTGCTTCATTTCCCGGACCTCTTTAAGAAACTGGCCCATCATGTCTTAGGACCTACGGAGGGCTCCCAAGAATTGGTTGATGGTGGACAGTGACCCCAGTGGCCTCATTATGTAGGTGAACATGATCCCTCCCACGACCCCTACTCCCACTATCCTGTGGCATTGAGCCAGTGTTCCCCATCCCACTGGGTCCTGGCTGAACGGAAGGTAGTGGTGATGTTGTCTCACCACCAGGCAGAACTGGGGAGCATAGGAAGGGTGATGTGCTGCTTTGGGCACAGGAAGTTGAGTTATCCTTCTGCTGAGGTGTAATAACTGCTGGGGTGGGAGGTGTATCTGTGGGCCGAGTGAAACTCACTAGAGCCGACTCCTCAGGCAGACCAGATTGACAAGGCAGCTCCTCTTCATTCGGACTTTCAGAAGGGGAGTCCTCCCAGAAACGTTATCCTTGGCTAATATATTGGTATCCTGAGACACAGATGTTTGGACACATGCTCTGGCTGTTGGAGCTATAATAAGTGTGAACATGCAAATATTTAGTAAAAGTGTGGATTATACATCCAAGGAGTTATACGCAAATATAATGTAGCACCCTAAAAGGAAAAATAATTCAATATCATTAGACCTTTCAGTGGAAATGTAATTAATTACACAGTTTATGTTTCCAACAAAACTACTTCAAATAAACAGGTAAGAAGATGTCCTGAAATGAAAAAAAGTTTAATTAGTTAGTATACATGAAATGTACCAATCATTGAACACAACAAAGTAGCGAGGTATGAACATTTGCAATGCAATTTGCCTTGCATTTGCAAGAGTTAGACCTATTGGCGTAAATGACAATGTCTTTTCCCCATGTGTTTTGGTTTGGAGAAGAGTGGATGTATGTGGTTTGGAGTGGAATTAGTTGGGTTGAATTGGAATTGTTAAGTGTGGAATTGTGTAGTGTATTAGTGTAGTGGAATTATGTGTTATGGTGAATAGATAGAGGTGAGAACCTCATAGAATAGATAGAAAGGAATAGATAGTTTATGCACAAAGTGATGAATTAACTCCAGACAGAGGAGCAGAAAGAATGTGTAAGAAAGGTAAAAAAGGGGAGAGCAGTCCACAGAAGCACAAAGATGGTACGCCTGTGTATGCAGAAGACACCGCAAGAAGAGGAGGAGAGTGTGGGCTGGAGGGACCAAAATCCTGAAAAGACATCGGAAAGAAATGGTGCTTGAAGACCTGAAGTGAACCAATATGAGAGAAGCAGAAATAGTGCTTGAGAGAGTGAGAGAGGTGAAGAAAAATGTGAGTGACTCAACAACAAACTAATGGCATACCGAATAGGTCCTGCCTATGACTTTGCAATATGTTTTAGCCATGTTGTCTTTTGCGGTTGTATAATCCCAAAATTCCAGTGGACTGCTGATGGTGCCGAAACCATTTTAGGGCACTGGTGAACACTTGTGACCCTTTATTTCCAGGTAATAAATATGTTGTAAACCTAATAACACAAGATTACACAGTGAGATCAACTGTATCAAAGCTTACTGTCCAAAAAAGATGCAGAATGTTAATAATGATTGTGAGAGCGGCGTGTGGTGATGAGCTCTGGTCAGGGTTTGGAGTGCTATGGCCAGGTTGCGAACAGAAGCACATCCGAGGGTAGAGTGAAGGGGGTGGGCAATGGGGATGGCTTGTGAATAGGACATGGGCATGGAAGAGGGACATGGGGGCAGAGTACAGTATGAAGGAAGAACAAATAAAACACATGCAGGGGTAGTGATGTATGCAAATGCCCAGTTGAAATGTAATGTGTAAAGAGGATTTTTTGATTCTGTTAAGGGAACTAATAGACAGGAATAAGAAAAAGTTTTAGAGAGAAAGTGTGCTTCAAGGTATGCATTGTGTTGTCTTTAAAGCAACAGGGCACCAAATTACCTCTATCTCCCTCCTCTCCCAGACCTCTGTGAACTGGGTACAAAGCATAGCAAAACTCGAATAGTCAATGCTTCTTCAATGCACTTCAAACAGCACTTACACTCCAATTAGCTGAAGCCCTCCACCAATACACACACAAGAGGTTCCTGGAAGGAGGCTAGAGGTGTTCGGGTTTAGGAGTGCATATAACAGGCACATCCTAGCAAAGATGGTGCTTCACTGGAGCCCTTCTACACCCCTGCAACTTCCTTTCAAGCAAGGGCTTGCAAAATATCTCAAGAAAGAAACAAAGCAGAAACACTCAAAACTTGAAAAGCTCTTGAGGAGTAAATTAGGGCTGCTCCACTGCGAAATCAGCTTTATGGCATATGAGGATTAAAAAGACATTTAACAGGAAACGTAAAAGTATAGCGAACATCACAATTCCACTATGTGAAAAGTTGTATTCTGAAACATTTAGGACAACAATCTGTACCTCTAAGAAGGAAAGCATACTTTAGTGCATAAAAACAGTTGTGAAATCCTTGGATCACACAATTTGGTCACGCAGGGAAGCCGGGATTGCTTCCATGTTTTCCAGTATGGCACTATGCAATTCAGCCACTAGAAGGGGATCTTGATCTGACATGAATTATTAATGCTTTGTCCTAGAGTATAAGATTAGAGGGTAGGCGAGAAGCAAAACGAAATTATCGTTATGGCACTTTTACATTGTGCAAGCTTTGCCCAACAACATATAAACACTTTAAAATAGATTCAGATACAATTCTGTTACCGTCTTCCTGCCTAATGGAGTAGTCTATAAAATTACTTACTTCAAATTGTTTTTTGGACAGCACAACGCACATTTATACTTTCTGCTACTGGGGACCCTGCGCGGCAGGACGACTTGTGTTGCTTCCTGCCTGTGAAATGATTGGAAGGCACAGATGCAGGGGTGGGTGAAGGGCGAAAACAGTGGTCTACTTACAGTTGACTGACGTGATGAATAATTTAAAAGCCAAGGAGGGACACATGAATACCTTGCAAGGATATATTAAATCAAAAGGGGGAGAAAGAAGGAACTGTGATCCATTCAGCTTCCTTATTCATAACTTAAATATCAAAATGGGAATGGATCACTTGACATGAGTAACCAGGGTTTTGCAAATTTCGTGCAATGTACAGATAAAAAACCCTCATTCACGTACAGAAGTCGGAAAGCCGGTACATCTTGATTCTCCGCCCTGCTCTTAAAAACGTGACAGCATCATCATAGGGTTAGTTTTTGTATGCTTCCTCCATCCGGAGGTGTACCACTGGTTATTGCAGTACCTTGCAAGGATGTCATTATGGCCCCGATATGCTGGGGCCTGGAAGTGTGGAGCCTGACTGGAGATGATGCTAGGTGGGGCACAGGCGGCACCGCATTTCAAATGTTTCACGCACAGAGTGTACATTGCAGCCCAAATTTGGCTCAACGCCAGGAGAGTTTTACCGCACAAATGGTAAAACATTGCCCATATGTGAGGGAAAAAGCCCAATCTGGTGTGTTATTGTGATACACATGGTGTCGGGCTTTGAGCTCCTCCTTTAAAAAACTAAAAATAAATACATGCTCAGCGGGATACAATTTACCTCACCAACTGCCCACCATTTTTGTGGAAACCGTGCAAGCGATTACATAACTCACTGTACTTTTTCTCATAGTCATTATCACAGCAGCTAGTAATGTGCAGTAATCATGGTGTTGTGTTGGCAATGTTCGAAGTTCAAAGTTTAAATGTTATAAAGGCCACTTAACAATGCCAAGACCTGCTAATCTACCTGCTGCTCCCCCATTAATTCGACATTTGGTATTTCCTGAAAGGCGACACAAAGAGGCAGCATGTTGAACTGAAACTAATATACCACCTCTGTAACTGTTAAAGTGCGAAAGGTTAAAAATTGCAGCTCACAGAGAGCCAGCGAGGCATGCTCTGCTTAATTAGCATATGTTTATCCAGGAAGACAAAGTTGCCCGCAAGCAGGTGGCAATTTGTAGTTTCCATTATAGGCTATGTTTTAGATTTTAAACAGGATGATATTTGACAATAAAAAGAAAAGGTGTTTAGACAAATACCTCTCCCAGTCAAATAGTGATATTGGAACTGCGGGCAGCCTTGCATGGTATAGCGGTTTACAGAGACAAGCTTCTTTTCCGAGTGTTTTGTCATCCTCAAAATTATTATTTTTTAATGTTATTTGATTTTGCAGTTTGGTGGCAAAATTACGTTTGTACAAATGTTTACTTGACCATGTGCCTCTGCGCTACGGCCACTGCTGGTGTACCTCCGATCAGGGCTTTCCACTCAGAATTGCCAAAACGGTCCTTTGGTGGAAGAAGTTGCAGAGGCAGTGCACGACGACCATGGCAAGAAGGAACTGCTGCTGGGCTCCACTCCAGCTGCTGCAGACCTCAAAGGTGCGTCCACATGTCATAAATAGTTGCAAATCAATGTGCTCCACAGAAACCAGAACAGCTGTTGTAATCTCAGCACAGTCTTTTCAATAGCATTACAAAGAAATGTTGAAAACAAACAACATATGTGGGGGTATTTGGGGGTGGGCATGAAGACATGGGAGGAGATGGAAAGGACGAATGCTGCAATAAAAATGCAATTTTAAACAACAAGGGAACCCATTCGGTTATCCAGGGACCGTGGGTAGCTATACTTTATAAACAACAATGGTCCCAAAGAGTATGTAGATATAGATTTAGCAGATAAAATACAGTCCACGATAGGAGCTATATTGGCCACTGTCCAGCCGGACAGGGTATTTTTTATTTTTCAATGAAATATATAGTGGAGTAGACAAAGGCACAATCCTGTACCGTTTTGTGAACAAACAGAAAGGGTTTTTAGGCAAGAGAGAGCATAGTTGGCCACTTGTAAATCAGTAGGGTTTGTAAGTAGTGCCAAACAAGTGCTAGACACAGCATAAATCAAACAAAATAGTTAGGCTATGAAAACACTTTAAACAAGTCGACGTTTCGATCCCTTATGCTCAATATTACGGGATCATCATCAGGACTAACAATCCATACATTTGCTTGCCTGGTATATACATTTTAACACACAACCGCCTGTTGGGTACAGAGATAAAAATGAAAAAGAATAATAATAAAAAGGAAATAAAAAGAGAGAGAGATAGGGGGGTTACCCACTGCGTTAAACTCTGAATATCACTGACATTGCACTATATTCGGAACCGACTTAGCGTGCCTGATAATTTCGTGCAAGTGATGTCTGTAGCCTTGACTCGCGCTAATAGTGAGGTGGGTGACATAGGTTTTGGTTAATAATAAAATAGTAGAACGGTAACACTCTTCTATCACAAACTGGGAAAGTTAAATACTTATTACAATTATCAATAGTCATTTCAAAGACCTTTAGGTATATCTAGCGATTTCAATGCAAAATCCGCGTGTGTTCATCAATCACGGGCATTCGTGTCTGCTCATGTAACATGCACGTTCGTGCGCATTCATTCAGTGTCTATCCGGGGGCGGGGGGGGCGCTTACCCAGTGGGGGTCGGAGGGGTTCAGGGATAGGATTACAAAGGTGGACACTGCTTTAGAATGTAACCTAGAGTAAAGAGGAGAGACCAATAAATAAAGAATGGCCAGTGAGTAGTTCGCGAACCAACAACAAGTAGTATAACTACTCACTGGCCATTCTTTATTTATTGGTCTCTCCTCTTTACTCTAGGTTACATTCTAAAGCAGTGTCCACCTTTGTAATCCTATCCCTGAACCCCTCCGACCCCCACTGGGTAAGCGCCCCCCCGCCCCCGGATAGACACTGAATGAATGCGCACGAACGTGCATGTTACATGAGCAGACACGAATGCCCGTGATTGATGAACACACGCGGATTTTGCATTGAAATCGCTAGATATACCTAAAGGTCTTTGAAATGACTATTGATAATTGTAATAAGTATTTAACTTTCCCAGTTTGTGATAGAAGAGTGTTACCGTTCTACTATTTTATTATTAACCAAAACCTATGTCACCCACCTCACTATTAGCGCGAGTCAAGGCTACAGACATCACTTGCACGAAATTATCAGGCACGCTAAGTCGGTTCCGAATATAGTGCAATGTCAGTGATATTCAGAGTTTAACGCAGTGGGTAACCCCCCTCTCTCTCTCTCTTTTTATTTCCTTTTTATTATTATTCTTTTTCATTTTTATCTCTGTACCCAACAGGCGGTTGTGTGTTAAAATGTATATACCAGGCAAGCAAATGTATGGATTGTTAGTCCTGATGATGATCCCGTAATATTGAGCATAAGGGATCGAAACGTCGACTTGTTTAAAGTGTTTTCATAGCCTAACTATTTTGTTTGATTTATGCTGTGTCTAGCACTTGTTTGGCACTACTTACAAACCCTACTGATTTACAAGTGGCCAACTATGCTCTCTCTTGCCTAAAAATCCTTTCTGTTTGTTCACAAAACGGTACAGGATTGTGCCTTTGTCTACTCCACTATATATTTCATTGAAAAATAAAAAAACCCTGTCCGGCTGGACAGTGGCCAATATAGCTCCTATCGTGGACTGTATTTTATCTGCTAAATCTATATCTACATACTCTTTGGGACCATTGTTGTTTATAAAGCAATAAAAATGCAAGCAGCTGCGCGTTTAGTTGAACACAGGCAAACAGTAACAAGAGCAGGAAACCAAGAAAAAAGTGTCCCCCCAAAGAACGAAATCGTAACTATACAGTACTTGGCCCTTGCTCTGTGAGAGGAACAAAGAGAGAAGGAAGGGACAAAGAGGCAGGACTGACTACTGACAAGCAAGTATTTTTAAAGGACACTGAAACAAACAAATGGAAAGCAGAGGGTTGGCTTTAAGCCCACAAGAGAAGTTACAACAGGTCTCGAATGCTCAACCTAAAAATGTGAACTTAACCATTCTAAGGCCTAGCAGGCTACAAAACAGACATTTATACAACTTAGAGAGATGTTTAGCATAGGTCATATAAACAGTAGAAAGTTCAGTTTCCACATATGGACTTTTATTCAGCATACAATTTGACATGCTCTTAAATTTTTAAAGTCAACAAACGTTAATTTGTGAAGCTAAAGGCTCAATTCAATTACATGATAAGAAAAGGACAACATACAAAATTCAATACAAACTTTTCAAAAGAGACCATTAAATAGAGATTAATCAATAAATGACACTATGCTAGGTGAAAATATGATAGAAAAGGGACAATAAGCAAAATGAAATAGCAGTATTATCACAAAACAGAAACAAGACTTCATGGTAGTTGTATTTATTTCAATGAAACAATCACAACACTTGCAGAATGGTGACTTGAACATACCTTGTGTAAGTCTGCAATAGAAAGAGAACACACATTTACTATGTGAAACACATATATGTTATTTGGAATACAAGCACCATAACATCATGTGAAATGTGATGGCTATTGAAACTGGTTATCTTAAATACAAGTCAATGCACACAAGCCAAACAAGATGTTACAGATATTTTTAGGTTTCTATGTGAAATAAGTGTTGTACTGAAAACATTAGCTAACTTGAAAGTAAACAGGACATTTAAGCTTAGTGACACATTGAAAAATTTAACTTACCAGTCTCCACTCCACCAGGGACTTCTGCCAAGCCTTTAGGATGTAGGATCTGCAAGACCTGCTCCTCCTCCCAGGGCATGAGTTTTAAGGGAGGCCTGGGACAACCACGATCAGTCCTCTGGGCCTCCAGGTGATGTTTTAAGGCCAGGGAACGCACTCTCCTGGCAGGCCGTTCCCCCGCTTTCTAATTTCCTCCTTTGTGCGCAGGTTTATTTTTTTTTCAGCATTCACTGTGTCAACTATTCTGGCCCACATTTGCAAAGCAAGCAAGCAATATATTTATTCATTTGTTTGGTTAATTAAAACCCATACAAACATTGTTTAAAACCTTAAAACGTGAAGTACAGTACAATTGCTTCCTGTGGAACGGATAAAATATTAATCCTTCTTCAAAACCTGGTGTGGATTTATCCAGTTATGAATAGTGCCTAAATCCCTTCATTATATAATGATATAAAGTGCAAGAGCAGTGATACTAAAACCCTTTTAAAGTATGGTCCACTTTATCGGTTTCCTTATTGCGGCCATGCTATATGCTGTTAATTAGGATGCAATACATACAATAAAAACTGTATCCAATATTTCTGCGTTGGTGCACATTCCTTGTATAATCTTTCCATTCCAGTTTTTTTATTATATAAAACTGTTCCTCCAGCTTCTATTCTTATTTTCTGAGTCAGCTTGCCAGAGAAGAGTCCTTATTTCTATCAAATAGTTTACGCCTCGGCAAGACAAGATATTTGATGAGCCCTCCATCCAGTAGATCACAGCTTGTCTGCATTTGCGAATGTTTAGCTCATTAAAAATAGATTTAAAAAAAGATTTCCTTAGACCCTTAACTCCAGGGCATGCACACAACAAATGTTATTGTTTCGTTAAAATAACCGCATAATCGACAGTTCGCTGCTTGTTTGCTTTTCCATGATGGCAGAAGAACCTTCGAGTCATGCATTCCTAAACGATATTGGATGGAGCTCTTCTTTATCTCAGTGCGAAAGTGAGCTGCTAGATAAGCTTGAGGCTTTATGTGCAATATGCATTGGACATGCATATTGTCATTTGGTCAATAATTTTTTGTCTTACAAGAGGGATTTCGTCTTTGCCGAACTGTTGCAAACCTTATTGATCTCTACCCAGCATAAGATGTTCAATGAGCCGGGTTCAGATGATCGGAATGTGTGGCACAACTTCACAAAGGAATTCATGCTTCAGAATTTCTGGTCTGGAGACCAAATTCTAGCCGGACCTTTGCGGGGGATGCAGACTTGGGGAGACTAAAGACGGCCTTGTATACCTTGGTCTGAAGCTCATTCAATAACTCGGACTCCTTACCACGCCGTGTTTCTAGGCCGTATGACAGGGTTGGTAAAGTTTGTGTTGCCATCACTTTTAGGAGGTGGGTATAGGTCGGCAGCGTAATTCTTTGCTCAGCAGATTGAAGGCGAAGTTTTGTGATTGGGCTTAGCTTTTAATTCCATTTTCTTGTCCTTATATGTCGTGCCCCACCCGGTATGTGTACTAAGCTTGCTCTTTGGCTTGGTCACCGTTGATGTCCCATTTGGACTTGTTTTTCTTAGGATCCACCAGGCATACGACCTTCGTTTTCTTTTTGTTCAACTCTAAACTTTCCTGATTGAGATAGTTTAACAATTTGTTTATTGCTCTTTGCAGGCCAATCGGACTTTGGCTCAACATCACAATGTTGTCTGCGTATTGTAAATAAAGGATTGGCTCTTTGGCCAAGATAGGCGGATGACTCTTAACTGATAGCATGTGTTTGGTTAGGTCTGCTAGATACAAATTGAATAGACTTGTTTTAGGCAGTGCTGTGTATTTATTCTGACTGATACTCTGCTCCCATCGCCTAGTTTAACTCTCGCCCTGGTTTCACTGTGTAGGGCGATCATTGCATCTAGTTATTCAGTTGTTAGCCCCCAGGTTTTTTCATTTTTCCCATAGTCGATTTCTGGTCATTTTATCGAACGCTGATTTCAGGTCGATGAAGCATGCAAGTAATCATGTTTTTCTTCTTACTGCCTTATCTGTTAAAAAGTGCCAGAGTTGCCAGGTTTGTAGTTGTTCCCATCCCTGACCTAAAACTGGTTTGGAACTTTGGAATTACACTATTCTCCTCTATCAAGTCTTGAAGATTGACTAGGATACATGATGCATATAGTTTGGCCTCTACGTCAATCAGGGATATCAGTTTGTAATTTTCTGGCTTGCTGCGATTTCCTGTTTAAAAATTGGGTGAATTATATCCCCTTTCCAGGAGTTTGGTAACTTATTCTGTCTATATATGTAGTTGAAGAGGGGTGTAGGGTAGTCTGCCCAGAAGTCGGGTGCTTGGTTAAATAGACCATTTGGGAGCCCATTTGGCCCTGCTGCCCCATCCGTTTAAATTTTTTTTTATTATTCCTCTTAGTTGTTTAGCATCATTTAGAATGTTTTGTCTGTTGCTACCTATCTCTGGTTCTGTCTGGTGATGATCTTCCTGGGGGTAGGGAATGATTTTTACTTCTTAATGCCTTTGCTCTTGAGATGCTTCAAGTGCCATGATCTCTTTAGCGTGCTTAGTGTGATCCGTGTTATTGTACATTTTTTGTACGTGTTGTTTACAAGTTTCTTCGCCTATTCCTGCTTCTTGTTGGAGTCTTAGTCCCTTAGTCAAATTATTTATTATTTCCCAGAATTCCCTGCTTGTTGGCAATTTACTTGCCAAAAGTAACTTGTTCCAGATGGTTTCTTTGTGCTCTTTTTTTGATTCCCTGCATTTGTCCTTATATTTTTTCTGCATTTCCTTTAACTTGCTATTGTTTGTTTTTATCCCCTTTCTTGCAGCCACTGCTTGAAGTCTCACCTCTGTTCTTTTCCGGTCCCGCAGCTGAATATTAAACCATGGTTCCTTCCCAGTTTCTATTTTATTTTGGCGTCCGGGAATGACTGGGAAATTTTGTATGAGGACTTGACCCAAATATTCCCAATATTTTACTATTTCTTGTTCTTTCAATGTCCCTAATTTGTTCATATGATCTTGAATTGTATCCATGATTGCCTTTGTGTCTGATCCTTGCCACTTTAGTTTCCTCAAGTTATACTTTTCTGGATATTGAGCTAAGGTCTTTAATTTTCACAACTGAATCAATTTGATGATAATCTTCATGATTTGCAGGAAATTATCACTTTCTGGGGGTGGACAGACTTGGAAGGAATCAATCATGTGGATGAGGTTTTAACTAGCAAAGGTAACATCTATTATTGATTGACTTTTTCCACTCAGTGCGTAACGGCAGCTGGTCTGTCTCCTATTATGTTCCGTTCAGGATTGTTAAGCCTAATGCTTCCAACTCTTGTTTTATTATTTGATTTTCCGGGTCATCTTTCTTCCATTCTGTTTGCTCATGATGAGATTACAATTGAAATCTCCCGAAGTAATCAGGTTGCTATGTTAGTGGGTCCTTTGTAGCACCTTAATCAGGTTCACCAAGAGGAGGAATTGTTCCTTCTACGTCTTTTTCTCAAGATGAATATATACGTTGATTAGTATTAATTGCCAACTTGTCTCATTGGAGGGAACTTTACCAGTAAGTTTTAATACTTGCAACCTGTTTTCTCCGGCATCTAGTTCTTCTGTTTTGCCATAGTATAAATTGATAGTCCCCCTCTTGGATGTCCGAAGTTAGAAATATTTTATGCCAAAATATGATGTTCTGTATAACCCGGGATTGAGGTTGGTTTCATATTCCATGTTTCTTGGAGCTATATTAGATCTTGGTTTTGCAGGAAGGACAAAGTTTCATGGTCATGGCCCATTTCTCTGAAGCCGTGGACGTTCCATGAACAGATCCTGATTGTGTCCTCGCCCGTTTCTCGAAAGCCATGGTTGTTCCTTGAACAGGTCTTAATTTCGTTCCCATTGTTTCTGCCTGAGTGCACCCCTGTGGTGTCATAAGGATCTGTATGTGGATTTTCATCAGGAGCGTTTTATGCTCAGGGCCATTGGCACCCATGAACAAGACAAACAAAATATCCACGGGTCTAATAAGTCTAGACAGACTCTTAAGCAAAAATCGACCTAAAGAACTGTTATCCTATTCTCAGAGGAAAATCTTAGGAACAGGAAAATCCTTAAAAAAGGACGGATTCCCATCACTCAAGTGACATGCTTCATCATCTGGGATCTCCTCCTAGTTACACACTAGTGCAACCAAGGGCTACAACCTTCTCACTGGGAGAGGGGAGCTCGTGTATGTTTTCAGGAAACGTGATGTACAAGGGGAGCTCTATAGGATCCAACAGATGTGAGAGAGTAATCTATATAAGAGTGATGGGTGCAGTGTATGAAAGTGAAAGGTGAAGATAAAATTGGATAGCAAGAGAATTTTTTTTATAGGTATCTCTTATGGACCAAATTAAAAACAGTTAACAAAATAACTGCCAAGGTGTAATAACTGGGTCTACATGTTTCAGAAGACCCCCAGACTGTTGTTTCTTCTCGCGGTTAGAACCGGTAAGTTTACTGGCCCTCTAGTAAACCCTCCATTAAAACCATAGCCCGACATTAAAGCCTTAGAGTACTGAAGGCCTAATAATTACTATTATTCCCTTTTTTTAGGGAGTCTGTTTTCAACAAAAGACTTTGAATCAAAGTGGTGACTGTTCGTGTTTTTCTCACTTGGTGAGTGTTTTATTTTGACCCTAGTAGTAACCATTGGTTATTAATCTTGCAATACAGCTTTAGTTTTATGGTTATCCATATATTTCATGCCCCCCACAGCATCACCTGAAAATTGCCGGTATCCGTTATAGATTTTGAAGACTCCACTGTCTACCTTATCCGAGGTTATTCAGGTGTGTAGCCATTAGATAACATTGAAGATGTGCAGTAGTGTTTAGCCACTACATTTCACTGGTTTCCTTTATTGAATGGTTTCCCCATTTGTGTTACAGAAGGTCTCCCCACAGGACAGGCAGGTATTTTTATAGTACAGGGGTCTCTTTGCAGTTATTATAAGGTTTACTTCCACACTTGTTGTTTTCTCCAGCCCACAGACTTTAGGTGAAGGGTTCTATCCACTTTTTTCACGTGTTCCTTTACTATCATTATTTTTATTATCATTACGTTTTTGGATATGTGGAGTGCATTGGTTCCTTCTATATGTTCTACACATGGCTGTTTTATAGCATTGGTAATTTCTGATTACAATACCATCATTTAACCACGGACTTTTATGTACTTAGGTGCAACTTTCTGCTGTTTTTTCCTCTCGCTGCGTATTCACGCAATTATGTTAAGTGATATATGTTCATTGTTTTCTTTGTAGATTGGCCCATGAAGAAGGGACTCTCAGGTCCAGAAATGCATCGGGCCCACGTTTAAAAAATGTTTTCGTAAACAATTGATTATCTGTCTCTTTGTAAATGTTCTCAAGATACATGTATAAGGAATTCATGCTTTTGATTTCTATGTGAATGCAACTAAAAAATGATATCAATGTAAAAAAAATGTTGGGGGGTTTCAACAATTACCTGTAAAGATTTACATTTACAAGTATATTTGCTATTCTTGTGATTCATTTTTGATATAGGGTTGTTAAATTGTATTCAATGACCTAGAGGGCACTTTGTGACCATTTGTGGATAGTGCGCAGTGTTGCGACTGTCTTGGTAGCATTTTTCCACTTTTGTCTATTGACCCCTGTTAGACAGCGAGGGTTACATTGCTGCACCTATTGTGTTAAGATTGTTTATTTGTTATCAATATTTGATTACCTTTTGAGTACCTTTAATTGGTGTGCGCTTCCAACATTCTAAGTAATCCTAGGCCTTCCTCAGGACCACAATGAAATATTGCTACTGCGTAGTGAAAATAGGATGAAATAAAAGAACAAGGTTGGAACAAATACAACCATGTAACCTGTTATTAAGGTATTCAAGTTCTCCGTAGTTTACAGGATGCCGGGGGCACCCGTATCTTACGAGGAATGGACCTCACCTCACCTGGCGACAGCTCAGGAATTGAGGCCTGCTCTGTCCGTCCAAGTTCTGAAGCAGTCTGGGGTACCGACGGAGAGAGCTGACCTTAATTCCTGAGCTGTCGCCAGGTGAGGAGGTTCATTCCTCTTTGTCTTTGTTCTCATCATCCTTTTGCTGCCCAATTATGGGTTCTGTTTTGCGTGTTGGTTGAACTGCCTCGAATATGTCTGTGTGGATTTCTGGGAGCATAGCCAATTTATCAATTATTGTGCTGCAACCACAGTTAGCCAATTGTTGTGGGTTGCTTACTTGCGACTCTATGCTGCTCCTGTTTTTAAGTAGGGTTGTAATTGAATCAAGTTTTGTGTTTATTTCTGTGATGTGTTCTGCAATCAGATCAATAAGGTCGATCTGAACGTCCATTTTGTCTGATTGAAAATTCAATGCCCTTGTTGCTTGCTCCAGGGTGCTTAGCAGGGTTTTACTCAATGGGGCAATTGGTATTTCTTGGGAGACTTTCCTGGTGATACCAGCTGTTACTCTAGTCTGCTCACTGATGAGATTGTTATCGGTGATGACAGACATATCTGATTAGTTTTTATTGAAAAGCTTCCATCTTTTGATTTTTCCTCTTGTGGGTCATTTCTGGGGGTTAAGTTTAAGGGGGGGGGGGGGGTGAGGCTACCCCCCTTTCCACCTAATATCCTTCCTGTCGGTGTAGAGGTAGGAAAATGTCTCCCAGGGTTAACTACATCAGATGTGTCTTGTTTTATCCTGTTTATTTCCAGGATTAGGAGTAGGTTGGCGTCATTAGATAAGGAAAAAGAGCGGCTCCAAGCTTCATCCAAGGGAACTGCCTGTATGCAAGTATTATCTTAAAGGCCCTCCGAAAGAACATTTTTGTTGCCCAGGTGTGATCTTCTTACTATTTCGTTATTCTGACCTGGCGTGGGGACGTTCTGATGCACCTTTGCAGTTGTTGTTATCTGTCTGCTTGTTGGGATTGTTCCCTGTGAGGCTGAATTCTCTATTCAAGATTTGCTGCTATCTATCTGAGTAAGGGGAGGACTTGTATTTGCGTAGATGGATGTGACTTGTTGTTCGGGCGATCCGGATTTGTGATTTTTTTTTTGTCCATTTTATTTGGGAATATTGGACTTGGTGAACCGGGTACCTCTTCCATTGTGGCATAGATAGAGGCCATTGGGTCTTTTAGGAAGAATTTCTGTTTTCTATTTTTGCTGCCAAAATTAAAGTGTTGGTTCTGGACTTGGTGCCGACACTAGCCTCTCTCTCAGCCTGGTCGTCTTCCTTTTTTTGTTCGATGAAGGAGTTAGTATCGTTAGGGGAATGTTTTTACTGGTTTTTCTTATTGCCGCCTGGCGGATTTTTCCTGATCTCATCTTCCCTGTATGGGTTGTTTTTCCTTGGATTTTTTTTGACTTATGCAGTCACTTGTTCCTGTGTATGTGATGAGGTGAATGTTTTTTAAGGGTGTTACACTTCCACTGTTGCCAATCACATAATGTTTTGCATGTGCTGTTTGGCTCTTCCACACCCTGATCGATTCCTAGCACTGGCGTGGTTGGTGGTAAGCTAGTGTAGAACTTTATGCCCTCTGCCCATCGCCCTTTTCACTTTTTTCTGCTTTGTCTATTGGTTTGGGTACTTATGGTTGGGACTTATGATGGCTGATGGTGTTGCCTGTCAGCTCTGCGACGCTCTGCTACGCTTTTTGGCAATTAATTTTGTTTCTTCACACTTTTACGCCTTTAAATTCTTGAACTTTAGAGGCTCTTAAACATGGGCCTCTATGGCCAGGAGGATCCAAGAAATACTCCAAGGTGCCGATACCCGCCAGTCGCTGCCGTGGCTATGTGCCTCCTGGCAAGATAATATCTCCGGCGGAGGGAAAAACAGTAATGTTTGCAGTGATATTTTTGGGGCTTGGAGCCCCTGAGCCTTCCTACTCCCAGCGAGCTATCTCCCACACTGGCTGAGTTTTACTGGTTTTTCTTGTCGCTGTAGCTCCTGGCTCACTCTTGGTAGCAGCAGCGAGTTCCCCCTACCCCTCCCTTGTCCCTGGTGCTCGTGACTCGGTGGTGGCCCCCGCAAGGCATCTCCGGGTTTGGTGTCTCCATTTCTCCGGCCCTCTTGACCTCCCTGATCCTCTGCCGCTATTCTCCGCTCGTGATCTCTCTGCCGCGGGCTTTCAGATGGGTGCCGAAGCCGGCTGCGCTACAGCCAGGCCCGATCCGGTTGGCTGCAGGCGATCTCCGCTCACCAGGAGCTGGCGAAGAGTTTTCCCTAAACGAGGCAAGGCAAGTGAAGTGAAGCAGGTGTGGCTACCTCGCGGGACCTCCGCAAGCCGCACCCGATGCTGGGACATCCAGGCCACTTCCGCGGAAGGAAACCTAAACTGGCTGCCGCACCCAGAAGAAGCACAGCTCCACCAAGAGATGTGAGCACCGAGCTCCAACGCAGCACTCCGCACAAAACCACCGGCCCACATTTGGCTTGTCTGAGATAGGAGTGTATTTTGGCCTAGGGCTCCACACAATTATGGCTCTACTCTGATGATTTGATTCACCATGACTGACTCTCTCAGTAAAATGGGGATTTTTAGGCCCTGGCATTATCCGAATAAATATGATGAAATCAAATTAATTAACCACAAGGAAATAAATTAAAGAAGATAAAGGGACCAGAAATGGGGAAAAGCAACAAAATAACTGCAATTAACTGGAAAAAGTTCTGCTTGAAAATGTTGTGGTGCAGTGGAATGGCAAAGGATCATGGTCTGCAATGGAGTGTGTTTTATGGCGTGGTATGCAGGTGCAACCAATAATCCAAAACACATCAGGTGTGTGATGCTAGCACCCAGCCTACAGCCACAGAAATAGTTCAATGATGACAGTGTCCCGTGGCAGATTCACTCTGTTAGCAATCTACCACTAGAACACCAACAGCACAACTGGGAAAGTCTGCAGTGGTAGAGCCGCGTACGCTGCAGCAAACAGTCCATCCACCTGGATGGAGAGTCACCCAGCATACATCTAAATACGGCAGGCAGACTGCAGTCAGCTTGGCAGAGTACTTGGGAACGCCACCCCAGTGGAAGGCGGTAGAACCACCAAGATCAAAATCAGAACCTAAGATAGAGGGCCACAACAAGCTTCCAGAGGTCTTTACTGTAACTTTGCAGCACCAACTGGACCCTGCTGCTGGCCTCTACTGGAGTGAGTCCCCACCCCCAAGAGTTGTCTGTCCAGATCCTGGACCCTTCTCTGGTGTCAGAGTGTACTCCTCCAACCTGGAAACTGCAAGAACTAGAATTCAGGTGAAAATCCAGAGGTTCTAGGCTTTTAACATCTGAAACAGCTGCCTGCATTTCCCAACAGCGAGAAGCTCCGAAGATGACCTGCTCCTCAAGCCACCCACAATCTCCTTGCAGTTCCAACCAAGATGAAGATCTGGCTTAGCCTCCTCGTGTGGAACTGGACTGAGTGAGATGGTAAACTCTTAATATAGATAAACCTGGCCCTTGTATCTGACCCGTGCCCCCATTGCAATCATGACTCAGTTCTACTAATTGAATTATTTTCATTTTGGTGTCTTTTTATTTATAAAAATGTACTCTGTTTTACCAAATTACTTTGGGATATTTCATATGCTGTGTTTGTACATAATTACTGTTTGAGAGCTTCATAAATACTTTACACATTGCCTCTAAGTCAGGCCTGGCTGCTTTTGTAACAAGCTACCAGAGCCTTAAGCACAGGTTTATTTAGTCACTTTTGTGATTCACCCAAGGATTGTGATTATTATTTGAGTAGGGCTCTCATTCCTCCTAACTAATTACCTAGCTTCTTAAAAGCTTATTATTATGACTTATTTTAATTGAAACAAATCATTATGATGTGTTTTAGTGTTTTCTTCTGGCTTAGGCTCACTTGGCCTTAGATAGATCTTGTCTCCATCTTTGTTAAAATTGCTGCAGAAACATGATGTTGAATATGCGTTTAGATTTGCTCGCTTGATACCACTTGCAGCAAGATGTTTATTTTGTGTGACATATTCTTCTTGATGAACAATCTAGAGCAGGGGTACTCATAGTACGGCCCGCGGGCCGCCAGCGGCCCGGCAAACCTTTCTCGGCGGCCCGCGGACCTTGCACACACTGTACCTGTGTTTTTTTTGTTTTTAAATAATGTGAGCAAACACCGCCGGTTACAGCAGCGCGGACTCGGATCCAGGCTGAGCTGTTAATTAAATCCCTCTTTTGAACCCTGCCACCTTCCATTTGGACACTTCCGGAAGCTGCCCCTGGTCGCCAGCCGCCTGTGGTGTGTGCAGAAGGTGACAGGACAGAGGGGGTCGCCCTGTGGTGCCTGCCGCCTGCCAGCAAATGGGCTGTGAAAGGTGCTAACGCGCCACGAACAGCATCAAGGAATTACACTCGCGCTGTTTGGGATTCTGAAAATAACATCAACCCTTCGCAGCACCCAGTGACTGCACCCGTGCTGGCCTCAGAGATGGTCTATTGTTCGTTTTTCTTGTATTGCGATTAACCCGCAGCCTCCAGGCACTTCCTTTGTGTCATTTTCAGAGGCATTTGAAATTGATTTGGTATGTTACATGTTAAGAAAAGCAACGCCTCGCAATTAGGAGGGACATACATATTCTTTAATAAATCTTGTTAATTTCCTTTTTGTTTTAAAAAATGTTGCTTGTAAAACAGTCCTTAGACTTCATGCTGTGGAATGGGTAAACAGGTACCCCTCTTTATGTGTGCTTGTTTAACGTAAACGGTGCTGATGTAAAACGCACCAATACCATAAATCTGCAACAACAAAAAAATGTATGTGTGGCTGCCGGTCACCGGGTACTGTCTGTATAGTTCGGAGAAACCTTGGCCCAGGAAAGACATGAACAGGGAGGTTCCTGGCGGTGTTTGATGAGACGCTCCTTAGGGAGGCAAACAAGAGAGAAACGCACAAAAGGAGAGTAAGAGGAGGAAGAAAAAGACGGAAAATAGTTGCAGAGGGAGGAAGCAGCAATGCAAATAAAACCGACAAGAGTGAGATAAAGAGGCAGGGACTGTCTGTGGTAGATTAAAGAGGCATGAGGAAGAATTTTGCAGCCTTGGTATTGTGCACCCCAACCTCTGATAGTGTGGGCAGTTGGCTTCTTAAATAACCTTTGTGTCCCGGCACTTATTCATTTGCAAATTAAGCTCAGGGCAGATATAGTACCAGAATATTAAAAAGAAATATTATTGTGCAAAAAGATTGCACCCTAAATATACACTCCCAGAATATTGTGGGGTTAATTATATATGGGTAAGTACAGATTTAATATATCTAACTCACTGACTGACTAAGAGAGAGACTGAATGACTGAGAGTGAGACTGACTGACTGAGATTGACTAGGAGTGAGAGAGCAAGAGACTGTGACTAAGAGAGAGATTGACTGACAGAGACTGACGGAGAGAGACTGACTAAGAAGAGAGACTGACTGAGGTAGAGAGAGACTGACTGACTGACTGAGGTAGAGAGACTGACTGACAGAGAGAGTGACAGCGAGGCTGAAAGAGAGAGAGAGACTGACTGACAGAGCGAGAGACTGACCAAGAGAGAGACTGACTGACAGAGAGAGAGATTCACAGAGAGAAACCGACAGAGAGACACTGACTGAGAGACTGACTGACTGAGAGAGAGAGACTGTCTAGGAGACTGACTGTTACCGACTAGGAGGGAGAGAGAGAGACTGTGACTAAGAGAGAGACTAACTGACAGAGAGAAACTGACTGACTGACAGAGAGAGACTGACTGAGAGAGAGAGACACTGACAGAGAGAGAGACTGACTGACTGGGAGAGAGACTGGCTAACAGAAAGAGAGAGACTGACTTACCGAGAGACTGATTGACTGACTTACTGAGAGACTGATTGACTGAGACTGAATGACAGAGAGAGTGACGGAGAGGGAGACTGACTGAGAGAGGGAGAGACTGACTCAGAGAGACTGACTGAGAGAGGGAGAGACTGAGGGAGAGACTGACTGAAAGAGCGAGAGAGAGAGACTGACTGAGAGAGACCGACTGAGAGAGACTGACTGACTGACAGTGAGAGAGACTGACTGACAGAGAGAGAGACTGAGAGAGAGACTGACAGAGCGAGAGAGAATGACTGACAGAGAGAGAGAGAGACTGTGATGGAATTGGGGTCACAGTGTGTATGAATGCCTCCAAAGATTGCTATTGTCTGCTAATAAAAATGTATTATCAAAATTAGCTCTTTGTAGTTGCATCTCCTTTAAAATACAGCATTGTCTCTTTTGAAACGTGTTTGATTTTTTTTTTTACTTTAGCCCTACCCCTCCCACTAACTCCGCCTCCCACTGACCCCACTCCTACCGGTGCGGCCCTCGGCCACAAACCACACTGTAATTTTGGCCCCCGACAGAAAGTTTGTGAGCACCCATGATCTAGAGTAAGCCTTTTGCTACTTTCTAAGGGCCTTTCTGCTAGCACACTGTATTATATTAATTTGTAATTGTTTTCTGTTGTTTATGTACCTAATTTGTTCTAACACCTCCAGAGGACATTAGGTCAGAAGGGATGAATCGATATTCTTGTAGTTGGTTAGTGCTAAGATCTTAGGGTTATGTGCAGTTTAAAAAATATGATTTGCTGTAGCAATGCTCACACCATGCTGACTTTGCAGAGTTTCCATGTTTTTCTATGCTGAAAATGGCTATATAATGCCTCAAGTTTGTGGATGCGCTAGATCATTTTGGTCTCTATTAGGGATGCTGCTCGATTTTCTACTGATTTGCTGAACATTTGCGACTTGGTCTATTTTCCCTGATTTAATTTACTATAACATTAGTCCTATTACCGAGGACAAACAACTAACATCTGTTTTAAGAAGATTACTGCTGCATTTGCATTTTTCCTATTTTCTGTATTGTACTTTAAAACTGAAATAAAGCTGCACGCTTTTCTCCAGATTTCTGATCTCAAACTTTCTTTTTGAGTCAGTACTTTCTTTTTGACTGTACTTTGAAATGTTGTTTGAATCTTGTTGAAACAGAAAAGTCCTATGCCTGGTTAGAGACATCTGCCATGCGCTGAGTGCCCAACTGCACTGTTGTCTGGGTCCCTAATGCAGATTTTGTGTCCTAGGTGAACACAGATCATGCACGTGTACAATGACATAAGCTTGTCTCATGGATTGTGGCCTTGTTGGGCTGGGAGGGGGGGCCCAAAGTGCTGCCCTCATTGAGATGGAAGGCTACTGCCTCCACCATAAGCGTGGAAGGGTATACTCAGATGTGAGTCCCTTGCTCATTGCACCATCAGGATTCAAGCAAGCCGGGCCGACGACGGCTGAAATGCCAGAAACCGGTCCCCGGAAGCTTGTTTCCTTCCCAGTATAAGAATTGGCTTGGTAGTTTGGTTTGCCCTGTTCCCATCATGCACTGGCACAGGAACAGACTAATTTGCATATAGCCAGGTTCTGAGCTGGGATGGTGCAGTGAGCTAAAAAACGGTGATGGATCATGCCCTGATCTTTGGACTGGGTAAGAGTGGTCTGCTTAATTCAGACACTCTGTTCATCACCACCCCCTTTTCTGATTCACCAGGAGTTAAGCAGTGCAAGTGCAGTGGGGGCTTTTCCCCCTGTTTTACTGAAGTGAGGCCTACAGGCTCACTCCCCATTTTAAAACTTCTGTTGCTATGTGCTTAACTCACCCTGACCTACATCAGGTAGATGTGGAAGGATGTGCATGATGGAAATGTGGTGACTGCATGGGTGCCCGCAAGAAGTACCATTAGCAAAAGGTGAAGCATTGTACAGTGCATGCTGGTAAATGTATGTATGCTGCCAGTGTGTGTTTTAAAAAAAACACACTCTGGTACAGTACGGAAATGCTTCAGCACTGAATGGTGTGAGCAGGCTGAATGTCTTTGCTGCACATAGTTCTGCTTGTGGTGGCATAATACATGAGGATAACAGTGCTTTGCAGTAAATGCAGTGTGGATGTACGAGTGCAAGTGTGCTTTCACTTGTGCATCAATGGGGGACCTTGGAGTCCATTTTGGGAAGCCAAGGCCTGCCTGGTAGAAAACAGGAAGTGTAGAGAAATCCCCCAGACAGATTTGTGTATTGCTGCATTCCTGTAAGCTGGGAGGGACTTGCACTGAAGGATGGGAGAGCCAGGCTCTCTCTGTGCTTTGTAAAGGTGAATAGCTGTGTGATCAGAACATGTAAGCCTTCTATGTGGTTTACACGATGAGTGATAGAGTGCCTTGTATTGTACTCTGCAACTTATGGGTAGCTAATGAAGGGATGACTGCGTTTTGGGAATGCCTAGCAGTATTCGAGTAGCAGCGTTCTGAATGACTTGGAGTTTGTTTATGAATGACATTGGTCTGCCAAGTAAAGTGAGTTACCATAATCAAGGCGGGAAAGAATCAATCCTTGAATCACAGTTCTTCGTGACTCCATCCGGTAGTGAAATACACTTACATTCATTTCTCCCTCCTGCAAGAAACATCTCTCCCAAAGTTTAAGATTGAGATAGCCTTAAAAACATGTTTGTGTAATTTTTATTTGGAAGCAGCTAGAGCATTGGAGTTTGGTGTCTCTGGAGAGCCAGACTGACAGACAGTTGCAATATAAGGGTTCTGCAAGCAGGACATAAGGCCCCATGTACGAAATTTTAAAATAACGAGTTCCTAATTGCAATCTCCTATGAATCGCAATTAGGAAATCGCTATTTCAAATGTATGAAGCTCTTTTGAGTTTCATTTGTGAGTCCCAGTGGGTCACAAATAGATCTACCTTTTGAATATTAATGAGGTAGATCTTGGTTTGTGACCAATTGGGAATCGCTAAAATCACAGGGATAGCGGACTGCTGGGGTCAGAAGACCACCATGCCTGCGATTGCTTTTAAATAAAAAAACAACTTCATTTTTTTATAAATGCAGCCCGTTTTCCTTAAAAGAAAACGGGATGAGTTTAAAATATAAAATGAAGGGGAGTGGCCAAGATGGCGTCGGAGTAGGACGCTTCCTCGAGCCTCTCCGACGCCGGACCTGCAAAGCAGCGTATAGCGGGGTCCCAAGGCGTGCTGACCGGTGCCATTTGGTCGGTGGGGGCTGCCGATCCCTGGATGCGTGCTTCGGTGCCATCAGCTGGGAGATTTGGAGCCTCCGGTGGCCGGTGGTGAGGAGCCGAGCTGCGGCCTGTGAGCGGCGGCCTTGCGTGCTCAGGAGGCCGGCAAGGGACTGAGCGGATCCGGACACTGGCCGAGACACCGGGCGCTGGTGTCCCCGCGTCGTGCTGGGGGAGCGGAGAGCTAGGCCCGCCGGAGGTGTTGCGGACGACGGAGGCGGCTTAGCGGAGGACTCGGCAGTGCATACGGGTGGCTGGGAGCCGCCGGGATCAACGGAGAGAAGCCGAGCTGGGACCTGGGTGGCGGCGGCCTTCTGGGACCCGGGGCCGGCCCGAACACAGCAGCGACTGCCCAGCGGGGGAGAGTGCGGATAGCCCCCGTCATTTCAGGAGGAGCTGATCGGCGTGCCTGGCCTACGGAGGAGCTGGGTGCGAGGCGGAGCAGTGACGGGGCCGACATATCTGCCGTGGGAGCTGGCGCCACGGTGCCTACGTGAGCCGGGCCCAAGGGGGGCTTGCGGCTGGCGGACCCTGCGAGTGGCTTTGCCCGCACCCGTGGAGCGCAGGGCGGGCCGGAACGGCTGCAGACAGACCATAACGGTGGCAGTGCTTTGGGTGCCATTGCGGGACGTTGGCTCTACCGGTCTGTCCTGTGGGGGGTCCTGGACCCGGATCTGAGGTGGGCCTAACCGGCTGTGCCCAGGTGGCCTTTTCAGCGTGGTCGCACCTTTGGCCTGTGCATTGGCGTTCAGAAGTGGCGGAGGGTCTGTAGCTGGAGCGCACGGAGACCAGATCAAGGAGCGCTGAGGCTACCGCCCGCCCGAGTGGTGGACCCCTTTTGCGACTACGCACGTGGCGCCATTTTGGAGGGGCCTTGCAAGCGGCCTTTGGCGACCCGGTCCTAATAGTCCTTGGAATTGGCTTCTGGCGGGGGCACTTGCTGTGGAGGGGTCGCGCACGCTCTGTGACTGGGCGCCGACTTCGGGGTGCGAGCCTTACCACCCGCTATCTGCTCCTTGGATTGGAAAGAACCCCGGGCACTCGCGGCACTGACGGGTTGTTGGTCGCCCTGGGGAGGGTGAGGCCGCATTGCTGATGGGACGTACCGGAGTGGAGAGTCGCCGGTATGAGAACTATCCCCCGGCTGCGGCTACTCGAACCTTGTGACAGGAGAGCTGCGGCCACTCACGGCCATGTCCAACTCACAGCGAAGGGGGGGGGAAACGCCGAAGGATGGGACCTCCAAGTCATCGCAGCAGCCGGCGTCGCCGGGGGCCAGCGGTTCCTCAAAACAATCAGACGACGAAGCGCCTGCGACTAAAGCGTTCATGACGGAGCTCTTCGCCTCTATTAAGGATGACATTTCTGAACTCCGTACGCAGTTGGCCTCGGACCTCCGGGAGGTGCGGAGGGACGTGGATGGGATTGGTGAGAGGGTGGTGACGCTAGAGGATCACGACCTCAGCATGGCGAATGATGTACACCAGCTCCAACAGGACATCCTACGCCTCACGGAGCAGAATTTGGATCTGCAGACCCACGCAGAGGACTTGGAGAACCGCTCCAGGAGAAATAACATTCGTATCAAGGCGGTGCCGTGGGACGGTGAGGCGGGGGACCTGCGTGGGTACGTGCAGGCCTTGTTTATCCAGATCCTGGAGGATGAGGAGGTGCGTGACATTCAGATGGACAGAGTGCATAGAGTGGGGCTGCCCAGAAGGGGCGGGGGCCCGCCGCCAGATATCCTCGTCTGTGTGCATGACTTTCAGGTGAAGGAAAGGATTTTGAGGAAAGCTAGGACCATCACCTCGTTGCAATTTAGAGGCCACCGCCCGCAGCTCTACCAGGACCTGGCGGCGACAACCTTGCAGAAGCGGAGGGACTTCAGGCCTGTGACCGCCTTCCTCCGTGAGCGCGGGGTCTCCTACTCATGGGGCCATCCCTTCCGGATTATATTTCGCTGGGAGAATAGGCTGAGGCAGATCAATTCCCTGCAGGTGGCGAAGGATCTCCTGGGCATCGAGGAAACGGACCCATCGCGGGAGGCACGCGGCTCACCATTCCGGAGGCGGCGTCGCTCTTCTTCCTGGCGCAGAGTAGGCCCATCCCCGGAGCGGCGACGACCAGACCCTACGACTAGTGAGCAGGAGAGGGGAGCAGCAGTGGCATCGGTGGCCTCCGCCACCATGACGGATTCCCAGACGAGTGCTGGAGCAGCGTGACCCCGGCTTCATTGAATGGCGTCGGAGGGGCTCTTGGCCTGAGGTCCCCGGGGTATGATGGTACTTTTGGAGAAGACACCCCGGACCTTGGCCCTGGGGGTCACCAGGTTGACACCCCTGCCCCGATTCCAGACCAGTAGGGGACTTCCGAACCGTGACCTGCTGGAACTGATGACTACGAGGTTCAGGTTCAGTGCCTTGAGTTGCATTTTGTTGTTCTTTGTTCTTCGGGGGGGGGGGGGAACGTTGGGGGGGTTGGGCCATGGGGGGCAGGGGGGCAAGTGGTGGCGGCTGTTGGCGGTGTGCATGGGGTGTTGCGTGTGGAAGCGAGTGTGTGTGTTGTGACTCATTCCTGTTCTTCGGCTTTTGGGAGTCGTGCTTGGCTTGCACTTTGCTGTGGACGGCGGGCTGGTGGCGGGTGGAGGGGTACGCGGGGTGGTTGGCGAGGGGTTGGTAGAGGGGTGGAGCAGAATGCTGATCACTCCCTCGGCTGTGTGTGACATGGGGCAGGGGCGGTCCTTGATTTGTTATGACTATTAGTATAGGCACCTGGAATGTGAAGGGACTTAACTCTCCGCAGAAGCGACAGAAGGTGTGGAAGTACCTAGCTGACCACCACCTGGATGTGGTTGGTCTTCAAGAAACTCACTTAGCCAGGAAGGATGAGCTTAGGCTCCGCCATCGGCACTTTCCGCTTATATACAGGGCATCCGCATCTACTAAGCACAGGGGGGTGGCTCTACTGTTCCGGGCGTCCCTCCACTTCCAACAGGGGGGGTGAGCGGGGACAGGGAGGGGAGGTGGCTGATGGTGAAGGGGTTGCTGTATGGACGTATGTGCACATTTGTGGTGGTGTATGTGCCTAATGCTTCGCAGAATGGCTTTTTGCAGACTCTGTTGGAAAAAGTGGGGGAGTTCGTGGAGGGTCAGCTGTTCCTGATGGGAGACTTCAATATGGTGTGGGATAAAGTCCTGGATAGCTCGTGCACACAGAGGTCCGGGGCGGGGGTCTTTTCCGCGGAGACGCAGCGGCGGGTGGGGGACCTGGGGTTGGTTGATAGTTGGCGTTTCCTCTATCCCCAGTCTAGGGACTACACCTATTTCTCCCATGTACATTTGTCTTATTCTCGAATTGATCATATCTTCATAAGCCAAGCATTAAGGGGGGACGTCCAGGTATCCAGCTTCTTCCCACTCTCAGTGTCGGACCACAGCTTGGTTGTGCTCGGGTTGCAATGGTCAATGGGGGGGGACGGATGGAAGAAATGGTACTTCCCCGAGGCGTTGACTCGGGATGAAGTTGCATGTAAGGAGCTGAGAGGGGCCATTCGGGATTTCTTGGAGCTTAACCCGCCTTCGGACACCTCGGTGTATACCGCTTGGGATGCCTGTAAGGCCTCACTGCGGGGCACCTGCATTAGCCTCAATGCTAATCTTAATAGACAAAGGAGGAAGGAGCGTGAGGCTCTTGAATCTGAATTAGCGGTGCTGGAACAGGCACATAAAGCCAATCCGTCTCGGGCGACCCTGCGGCCGTTGACTGCGGTACGGGGGAAGCTCCGGGCTCATTATAATAACAGAGCGGAATTTACGCTCCTGCGGCTGCGGAGAGCTTCCTACTCGCTGGGGAACAAGGTGGGGAGGCACCTGGCGAGACAGCTTCGAGATAAGCGGGAGCGGGAATATGTAGGAGGGCTTAAGGATGAGGCAGGACGGGAACAACACAGGGACGGAGACAAGGCTGCTATCTTTAGCCGTTTTTATGCGGCTCTATATGGAGGGGAGGACCTGGATCGAGCTGATCAATCCGCCTTCCTAGCTAGCCTCCCTGTACCCCAAGTCTCCAGGGAGTGGAATGAGCTCCTATCGGCCCCTATTTCGGGGGAAGAAGTGATGGACGCTATAAAAGCACTTAAGCTCCACAAGGCCCCTGGCCCTGACGGGTACACGGCCTCGTTTTACAAGACGTTCGCGGGAGAACTGTGCGAATTTTTAGTTACCCTCTTCAACTCCATGGCTACGGAGGGGCGGACCTCGGGGTCGATGGCCGAGGCTTTAGTCACCATTCTCCCCAAATCAGGGAAAGACCCCACCCAATGCTCCTCCTACCGTCCGATAGCGCTCCTTAACCTGGACGCTAAACTGTACTCCTCGATTCTTGCGAAGCGACTCCAGGATCTGATGCCGGCCATAATCCACCCAGACCAGTCTGGGTTTATCAAGGGGCGACAAACCCATGACAATCTGCGACGAGTGGTACATGTGATCGAAAAGGCCGACCGATTTCACTTACCTGCCGTATTGGTGGGTCTGGACGCGGAGAAGGCATTTGACCGTGTGGACTGGGGGTTTTTGAATTTAACACTGGAAGCCTTTGGGTTCTCCCCCCACTTTGTGCGAATGATTCTGGCTAATTATGACCGGCCTGTATCTAGGGTGTTGGTTAACGGACATCGATCTGCTTGCTTCCCCCATTCCCGCAGTACGCGGCAGGGTTGCCCGCTTTCCCCGCTCCTCTTCGCGCTCAGCATAGAGCCCCTGGCGCTTGCGATTAGGGAAAGGCATTCCCTTCACCGGCGAACAGCATAAGATTTCTCTGTTCGCGGATTATGTTCTCTTGTCGTTAGGAGATCCGGCTCGCTCGCTGCCTCATGTACATGAGGTTCTTTCTGAGTTCGAGAAGGTGGCGGGTTTTAAAGTTAACATGGATAAATCGCTCATTCTGAATCTGACACTGCCCCCTGACGAGGTAGACCGTGTGCGAACGCTTACACCTCTTTCGTGGTCATCCTCATCCTTACTCTACCTGGGTATTAGATTAACCCCCACCCTGGGTGGGTTGTTTGCAGCTAACTTCCCTCCTGCATTGGCAGCGGTCCGTGGGGAACTAGAGAAGTGGAAGCCGAAGTTCATCTCCTGGCTCGGTCGCATTCATGCGATCAAGATGGTGCTGTTGCCCAAATTCCTGTACCTTTTCCAGGCTCTTCCCATACCTGTGGAATTGGATTTCTTCCGGCGCTTGAAGACCCTGATGTTGAAATTTGTGTGGCAGGGGGGCCGGGCGCGGCTTTCATTTGCAGTACTCCGTCGACCGCGGGGGGAGAGGGGGTGGGGTTCCCCGACATGCAATTATACTATAAGGCTGCGCAGTTAAGAGTGCTGGTGGAGTGGTCACAACCCCTTTCGGAGAAGCATTGGCTACATATGGAGCGTAGTGTGGCTGGGAGATCCATCTGGGATTTGGCCTGGAAACCTAAGGTGGACCGGCCCAAGAATGCCTATATATGCACTCCTACTAGTACTGTCCTGAAAGTCTGGGACACGGTCACTGGGGATGATCGTTGGACCACCTTCCCGTCACCGTTTACCCCCATACATAGGAATCCGTCCTTTCCACCGGCAGAGGGCGACGGTCCATTTACGCTGTGGAGTGAGGGGGGCTGCAGAGCGCTTACCCACCTGTTCCATGGGGCGGACCCCCTTTCCTTCCACAACTGCATGAGGGACTACGGGGTCCCGCCCACTGAACGGTTCCATCATATCCAGCTCCTGCACTGGGCTACTTCGCCGGAAGTGCGAGAGGCGGCCACGAGACAACTGACGTCCTTCGAGGCGTTTATCACCCGTACTTCCTGTATGAAGGGGACGATCTCCTTCATATATAGACTGCTCCTGGACACTGCAGTTTTCCCAAGGCCCCGATATATGGAGCACTGGGAGACTTGTCTAGGGCGGGACATCTCGAGAGTCGAGTGGGAGGGGTTATGGAGAGACATCAAGGCCCATAACCACTCGATTGGCCTTAGGGAGGCGCATTTGAAACTTATGTATGACTGGTACCTCTACCCGTCCAAGCTGCATCGCATTTTCCCGTCGACCTCTGACAGGTGCTGGAGGGGATGCGGCTTACTGGGGGACTTCCGCCACATATGGTGGGACTGTCCAACCATCAAGCCTTTCTGGTCAGAGATACTGGCTCACATTAAAGAGGTGGTGGGGTATCCAATCCCGGAGTCCATGGACTATGTCCTGTTGGGTCTTCGTGACCCGATGTTGGTGCATCAGACTAGAGCCGATAAACGGATTGTTTGGCTCTGCTTAGGTGCGGCTAAACGGACATTGGCGGCGGCGTGGAAGAAGCCGACGGCGCCGGCAACCTCACTGTGGCATGCGCGGTTGTGGCGACTACTGAGTTTGGAGAGGGTGTCCGATATATTCCTGGGTAACTTTAAGAATTTCATGTTTACGTGGGGCCCCTTAGTCAGGTTTCTTTCCCGGGGTCTTCCATCGGCGGTATGTCCGTCAGCACTGCGAGCTCTACACCTGTTTCAGATTTGATTGAAGGGACGTGTGCTTCCAGGTATGAATGGGTACTGGGTCGCCACCACGGGAGGGGGGTGGTGGAGGGGGGGGTTTGGGTTGGGGACTGTTGATTTTATTTGTTTACGCGACTTCCGGCAAATGGTAACGGACTATAGAGGACTCCGGCGCTGAGGCGTACCTGGAGGGTGGCTTGGCCTATCGATTACTGCATCTGATGGAGTTCTGATATATGCCACTGTCACGATTGGACACTGGCTTTGCAGTACATATGCGACTTATCCTTCCCGCATTCCTGTGGTCTGTTGAGTGGACATTCCCGGAGTCCCCCCTGTGGGACTTATTGATCTTTGTCGCTGTGTTTGATTGTTTTTTTTTTGTCTCTGGTTTTGAAATCAATAAAAATAACTTTGAAGAAAAAAAATATATATATATAAAATGAAAAGTTTTCTATTAATTTTTCAAGAGTAGGCAGAAGTCGCTAGGATCAAAGCCTGCTCTAAAAAAAGTTACTTTAAGAATATTCACAAAGTCCCCTTCCCATTTGCGCAAGGGTTACACCAATGTGAAATTGGCAATATATTGCAAATGTTTTCCGACTGCATTTTGGTTGCAAAACATTCACACACACCACTGCAATTCGGTATTAGGAAGGAGTGTCCTAGACACGCCCCTTCCTAATAACGAATCGCAAACCCAATTTGTGATTCAGTTACAGCTTACCGAATCGCAAATAGGGCTTTCTACATCCCAAAAAGCCTTGTTGCTTTCACAAAAAAAGGTTTGCGACCCACACGTTACCCACAGTTCTTTGAAGCAGAAAATCATCTCCCTAGAAGAGATGAAAGAAGCAGTAATTACTTAAGCGTAGTATTTTGAATGAGGCAAATGTATCTGCTTCTTACAGATTTTAATTGCTGCAATATAATGCAATTCATCATCAGAGTAATAAGTACAAATCCAGACTCTTCCTTGGCTTTCACATTTAGTTTAGCAAAGCAAGTTCAGGGGTATGTCAAGGAGTAAATGGACATTGTCTCACTATAAGTTTTCTTTTACAGGGAACCAGAGAATCAACTACAAAGACAATCCAGTTACTTTATTCTGCTACAGCACAACACAAAGAAGAAGATTGGTCAGATGAGGTGGAATTAAAAGGTTCAGTGAGGTGGCAACGCTTCAAAGAGGATCCAGAAACATAACAGGCAGTGTCACATGTAATAGTTATCTACATCAGTGACTAATGTTAAATAAAATATCTTTACTCAAATATATTTGAGACATTTTTTAATACCAGTGTATTTTCAACATTTTATTTCAGTAACATAATTATACAGTAGATATGAAAAAGAGCATCTGGCACACTTCCCACTGTTATGAAATGTTGATTATTTTTCATCAAAACATCTATTGCTTCCTTGACACCTCCTTGTACAGATTTTGGAAGTTAGTAGGAAAGTTACTCTATTTAGCATAGTTTCATTTTAAAGAAAAGTCTATGTTTACCTGAATACAACAATGTAAGATAGAGGCAAATCTATGATGCTGTTTGAAATGGCAACATAGGCATTTTGTCTTCTGCTTAAAAAATAAATTTTGAATAGTAAAGTGCCAACAATAGTTCTCTACTAAAACGAACGTTGAACAAAGAATGATTTTGATTATCAAAATAGTTCTATCCAAAGAGTACACAACAGCTTCATCAGCAGTTGCTGCATGACAAACAATACCTAGATTATCAACTGAATGTTTGTGCAGTGCCAGGTACGTCCCTTTTATAACTGTGGATCCTCCATCACTTGGCTGGAACCAACTGGTTAATACTGGATATATTTGATTACTAAGGCACATGGCAACCCTAAAGTAGGTAAAACTTTAAGACTTCAATTTTATGTATGTTTATCAGTCTTTGATTAGCTTGACTTTGAAACATGTAATTATTTAATATTTTACATCATAACTTAGTGTTTGGCATTCTGTGCAGCTCTCAAATACATATATACACTGAAATGAATCTACTGACTGACATTAGCCACTTAAAATCTTTCCTTTGAATCGTTAATATTTTCAAATAAACTGCAGTTATTGGCAGTCTTTATCAAAACTTCTTTTGTTAACACATAAATCAATGACAGACGAATAAAAGGACACTGAAAGTATGACTGCTCAAATCATAACAAAGATTCCAATGGCTACACATAAAAAAATAATTATTCAACACCCTTTTTAGATGTAAATTACAATGGGAAATTAACATTATCATAAAATAAATTCTATTACAGCAATCAAATCAAGTTTTAACCCTAACCAATGGTGTCAGAGGATACTGGACCTCTTAGAAAACAAATAAAGTTTGTTACATTAGCAACAATAAGGACCAAAGAATGAAGACTTGCCAGCAATTCTGGAATAAGATGAACGCAGAAACAGAATGTGAACCCATGTGCTACTTTAGGTACAGATCCCAACCACTGCTTGATGGAGGGATGGAGTGGAGGACTCTTAAGTGCCACTCCATCCCTATCCCTAACCCAGTAAGTGCTAAAGTCAGTGGGTACAAAAGAATGAATAAAATGAGGCAAAGAGGAGCGTGTAAAGGCAGAAAGACATTTGATAACAAGGAGAAAAGTATTAAAACTGCCCTTTAATGTTTTCATTTCTTTTGTTGGGGCAGAAAGGTGTGCGTTGGAACACTAGGCGGAAATGTGCATTGGAGCAATGGGGCAGGAATGTGTGCTTGAGCACCTGTGAAGGAATGTGTGTTCAGAGCACTGGTGTAGAAATGTGTGTTTTGAGCACTGGTGCGGAATGTGTTTTCAATCATTTGCATTGGTTTTAAAGCTTTGGAGCAGTAATGAGAGTTGTGGCACTGGGGCCCGTGATCCATTGTGGCGGGATTGAACCTTGTGGAGGAACTAACTGCCTTAAAGGTGAGCAAACAGAGTACATAATGTTTTAGTAGTATGAATGACGAATTTACAGGAACTGAGAGGTAAGGAATGCTGAAGAAGTCCAAATTATGGACTAAGCACCTCTGTTGTGGGGGATGTTTTACATGTTCATTCTTGTATAAAACAAACACACATCTAACATCAAAACCTGCCTGAGCATTCATAATAAATATAACTAATTTTCACCTTGTGCTAATTCTCTTAACTTAACATTGTAACATTAAGGCAACTAGTGACAGTTTAAACTACCTCTAACATGACAAGAAAACATATTCAATTGTAAATTGAAATATCTTTGCAACTAAAAAATGTCTATATCATTTTGCAGCCTATTTCTACATATACAGTTATCCATGGTCTCTTGCCATGAAGTCTAAAATATTATATTCACTTTCATCACCAAAATAAAAATATTTGTTATATTGCATTGAAGCATAGTCCCAGCTTCTGTGAAATCAAGAAAAAATATAACTATAAATTATTTATACTTTAATGTACCCAAAAGAAATACAGCCAGCAAGGAAATTATATTATTTTACAAATAAAATATGTATATAACAATATAAATCATTTTTTATGTTAATTTTATTTTGTCCTTTGTATTGGAAGTGGAAATGTGTGAAGTATTCAATACATCTGCTACTGCTTGTAAGGCACATCTGCAGGAACTGGATGGCTCCATCCTGATCTTCCGTTAATTGATATCGTGTTTGATCGCACATTGACCTAAGAAAATATAAAATGACTCATAAATAATAGTTGTATATTATCACTGATGTACAGTTTCTCTTCTTTATCACCATCCGTTTAAACGTACAACTTAAACAGCTAATTGGTATGCTGGCAAAACAAATTAAGTAGCAGATCAGCAGTATACAGATGTAGTTCTAGAAGAGAAAGGAGATTTCATGTACTAAAAATAGACAATGAATTGCATGTTTTACACTTATTGCTTTAGTTAACATCGTTGATCAGAATTACTTTGCTCTTCCTATACCATGATAAATCCTGCATCTAAAGAATAAAATGGACATATTTCTGAACATATTCTAACGAAAAAGGCTGTATCAAAAAATCAAGTCAAGGCCGAAACATGCAGAGTCAGATGCAAATAAGAATGTAAACAGATTTGTAAGAACCCATGTGATCACATTGTTTGAGTACTGTTGTGAATACAAACATGTTTACAAATATACCAATAATAATTGCTCAATTAAAAAGAACATCTTACATCAGTTGTGGTATATTCCAATTGCCAATGCTAGTTGCTCTCAAATCAATGGGTTGTGGAGGTTGGCTAAATAGTTTTAAATGGAAGCGCTGACACAGCAGTTTCGTTCTACAGTAACAGTTTCATTCTAAAGAACCAGTTTCATATATCTCCTGCATTTATTGAGAAGCAGCTCCATTAATCTCTCTGGTCACGTAATGTGAACAGCAAGATAGGAAGAGCAAGGTGATACAATCGTCCAGTTATTGGCTAGAGACCCTTTAAGCTTAAATCCATTCCTCATGAAGAAAGTGACGTTCGGATTTTATGGCAGCAAAACTCCAAAACCCGTCATATAGTCAAAAAGTGGCAGAATGGGTTACAACTATTGCTTTGGTCTTATATATCAAAAGCCTTTTACCATCTGTTGAAACTTCATGAGCTGTACTAGAGAAGTATTAATTGAAGGCTATTCTGCAAGGAATATTTTGATTTGCAAACCTACGTCCGATAAGTACCTGGACCTATTTTGTATCATGGAAACTGGATAAGGGTAGAGATATCCTTGTTTAATTAATTTGGTATTGGTTATTGAGATGATCCGCTGTAAAAGGAATAAATATTATGAAGATACACTCTAGTTCAGTTTCTTCTTTCACTTTCTTTGAACCCCTTTTCTACTCCCACTGTTTGATCATAAATTACATTTCTCTTGGATGCTTCCACTTCTGATGCATCATTTTCAGAAACACTTGAACGTATTAAATAGTTAAATAAAATAATTGGTACATTATTCACAACTCCCATTTATAAATTGCATTTTAATTCAAAATATCTAGGGATTACAAAGCTGGACAAGTCAATTTGTGGGTGACCATACTCTGTATCCAATCCTTTTATATTTACACTGACAAGTCCAAACACCTATCACTGATCCTCTGTTTCTCCTTGTACCACAACACAAAAAAATGTTTCATAGTCCATGGAAAAATGTGCCTCTGCAGAGAGCCTTCCCTTTCATTTGCTATTGATCATATGGAAAACACCACTGGCATTTCAATGACTTCTAAAAAGTGATGTGCTGGTCCCAGTGAACACGCGTGCATCCTCATCCAAAATAAACTTTCCAAAGGTCTCGCTCACAATTAAAGGCAGCTTCACGCGTGAAGAACAAATTACAATGAGCTAGAAGAAAAGTCAAATTACACTAAACAAACAAGTTACTTACCTTCGGTAATGATATATCTGTAAGAAACATATATTAGTTATAGATTCCTTACCTCAGAATTTCCCCCAGGTGTCAGACTGGATCCGGAGAAATTTTTCGTAGCTGTACCCTTGCGCGTCGGTAGGTGGTGTTGGACGACTCCTCGTCGGTTGTCTGCGTTGTGGTCGCCGGGATGACGTTGCGGTGTCTACTTAGACGCCACCCCTGCAAGCTAATGTCTTTCCACGCCAGAAGCGCAGAGCCATGCAAGACACTGACCACAGGTGCACAAAACTAGGGCCCTGGAAGGAAGTCCCTTACCCTATAAGTCAATTTGCAGAAAAGGGAGGATAGGTAGGGAGGTAAGGAATCTATAACTAATATATGTCTCTTACAGATATATCATTACCGAAGGTAAGTAACTTGTTCATCTGAAAGAGACTATTAGTTATAGATTCCTTACCTTAGAATAGATACTCCAGCAATACCAACATCGGAGGTGGGTCTGCGAACCAAGTTCACAGCCGAAAGACCTGGAGAACAGAACGGCCGAATAAGCCGTTTCTCCGGACTTGGCTGTCCAGGCAGTAATGCAGTGTAAAAGTGTGCAAGGATGCCCACGTGGCTGCCTGGCAGATGTCAAGTAAGGGAACTCCATGTCTCAAAGCGGCAGTAGCTGCCGTCCCCCTGGTAGAGTGGGTGCGCAGCCCGACTGGAGGTTCCTTTTTAGCTAAAGAATAGCAGATATTAATGCATAGGACAACCCATTGAGAGATGGTATGTTTGTGCACTGCCTGACCCTTCTTGGCACCCACATTACCCATGAAGAGTTGATCGTCCACCCGGAATTCTTTAGTGCGGTCAAGGTAGAAGGACAGCGCACATTTTGGGCCCAGATGGTGCAGTCTCTCCTCTTCTTTGGAGGGAGGTGGAGGCGGAAAGAAGGTGGGCAATGTGATGGTCTGACCTATGTGGAAAGAGGTAACCACTTTGGGCATAAAAGAAGGCCTAGTACGGAGGAAAACTTTGTCTGGATGGACAGAAAGAAAAGGAGGCTTTGAAGATAAGGCCTGAAGCTCATTCACCCTGCGAGCAGAGGTGATGGCAAGCAAGAAAGCTGTTTTTAAATAACGGAGACGAAGAGGACAATTATGTAGTGGCTCAAAGGGAGCCCACAGAAGAACAGTGAGAACAAGGTTCAAGTCCCAATGGGGCATTACGAAGGGAGAATTAAGGAAGAGATGAGTAATGCCCTTCAGAAATCGGTTAACAATAGGGGACTTGAAAAGAGAAGGTTGATCAGGAAGGTGAAGAAAGGCCAAAATGGCCGTAAAATAGCCTTTAAGAGTGGCCAGAGCAGAGCCCTGCTAGGCCAAAGAGAGAACAAAGAGAAGAACCTCTGAAAGAGGAGCCGAAAGGGGATCCACAGCCTTTGCTGTGCACCATGCCACAAATTTCTTCCATCTACAGCCGTATACCATTTTAGTGGAGGGACGCCTGGCTGCCAAGATTACATTACAGACTTCGGGAGGAAGGTCGAAAACTGTCAACTGTCGCCGCTCAATCTCCATGCAAGGAGGTGGAAGCTGGACACGTTTGGGTGGAGGACCGTCCCCTGCTGCTGTGACAGAAGATCTTTCCGAAGAGGCAGTCTGATAGGAGGATCCATGGTCATGCTCAAGAGCTCGGGGCACCAGACTCTTTGTGCCCAGTCCGGAGCCACAAGAATGATTTGGGCCGGTAGCGATTGATCTTCTTCAGCACTCTGGGGAGAAGTGGTACAGGCGGAAAGGCGTACAGGAGGCCGCAATTCCACTCTCAATGAAAAGAGTCGCCTAGCGAGTGCCGCCTTGAAAATTCCAACGCGGAGAACTGCTGACATTGCGCATTCTTTTCAAAAGCCAATAGATCTATCCAAAGCTCTCCCCACTGCTGAAAGAGACCTGCACCACCTCCGAGTGAAGACGCCATTCGTTATCCATCATGCACCGGCAGTTGAGCTTGTCTGCCCTGGCGTTCAGGCAACCTTCCAGGCGTTGAGCCACCAGACATGCCCTGATCCAGCCACAATGTCCAAAGGTGAAGAGCCTCTTGACAAAGGGTCCACAACCCCACCCCGCCCTGTTTGTTGCAGTACCACATGGTGGTGGTGTTGTCCATGAACACCTGCACTACTCTTCCATTGATAGAAAGAAGGAATACCTTCAGTGCAAGATGAATCGCCCGGAGTGCCAGAAGGCTGATGTGGAGCCCAGACTCCATCGGAGACCAGAGGCCTCTGATCTCCGCCTCTCCCATGTGGCTGCTCCATTCCAGGAGTGATGCATCCGTCACTACTGTGGAGTCGGGTTGGGGAAGGGAGAGGGATCTGCCGTTGCCCCAATCCTGTTTTTTGAGCCACCACTGGATGACATTAGAAAGAATCCCCGGATGCTGCGCCCACTGGAACTTCAGTTCGGACTGCAGAGCCCGCATACGCCATCTGGCCTGATCTACCAGCAGGATGCAGGAGGCCATGAGGCCCAGCAGCCTCCGGGTCATTCTCATTGAGACCTGGGACAGAGGCTGAACCATCGGTATCATAGCCAGAATATCCCAGGCTCTGGAGGATTAGCCAGAAACTGAGCTGTATCCAGAACTGCTCCAATGAAAAGCAGCTTCTGAGAGGGAATCAGGTGCAACTCCGGCACGTTGATAGTGAGCCCTAGCGAATGCAGGAGGTCCGCCATAGTCTGGAGGTGGGAGATGGCTGACTGGGGAGAGCCCACTTCAGCAGCCAGTCGTTGAGACAAGGGAAGACTGGAATTCCTGAAGAGCTGCGACCACCGCCATCACTTTCGTGAACACCTGAGGAGCGCTGGTAAGGCCAAAGGGGAGCACAGTTATCTGAAAATGCGTGTGGCCTACCATGAAAAGTAGGTAACGCCGGTGGTCAGGCAGGACGGGGATGTGAAAATAAGCGTCCTGCAAGTCCAACGCTACCATCCAGTCTCTAGGGTCGAGGGCAAACAAGACCTGAGCTTAAGTGAGCATTTTGAACTTCTCCGTGTGGAGGCAGCAGTTGACGTCCCTGAGGTCTAAGATAGGACGCAGACCTTTGTCCTTCTTGGGTACCAGGAAGCCATGGGAATAGCAACCATGAACTAGTTCTGGCACAAGGACACATTTGATGGCACCCTTGGCCAAGAGAGCTATAACTTACTGACGGAGAAGGGCCAGATGATCCTCTGACATGCGATGGAGTGTAGGTGGCATGGAGGGAGGGAGTCAGTCAAAGTACACTTTATTCGATTTAAAAAAAAATCATAAAAGGCGGATGACAATACACACAGAATTAAAATCGACAATTCATTTATGTACAAAATCAGTGCTGAGGCCTGGTTAGCCTAATGTGCATCATATATACATAATTAAAAAGCAAGTTAAACAATACCATGATTAAAGTAGAACATTCACTGGTACTCGTTTGTTCCTGATTTTAAATGCTTCCGCTAAGAAACTAGCAACACTAAAAATAATATAAGTATTGCCCAACATCTGGAGGTAAATTAATACAGGCCTGACTTGTATAAAACCAGCCTCCCTCAATACAGGTATCAAATATTTTTTCCTTGCGGTAGCGTAAAACCCACAGAACATCATAAAATGCATGGTATCTTGATTGGAAAATTTATCACACTCGCAGGGGGGGGGGGCATCTTCTGGTTTAGCCCACGATTGGTAAGAGCCTAAAGAATAATGGATCATGTTAAACCTGAATTTTGTTAATAAAAATCTATGAAGAGGTATGGTGACACTTTTTAGGTACGGTTCCAGGGAGGGAGTTGTGGTTAACACTAGGTATGATCTTACTGAAAGTTTCATTAATTCCCTCTCCTCTCTGTCTAAGAGTACCCTCTCCAAAAAATGGTACTTAATCCATTTAACATCTTCTCTCCTAATATTTGATGGAGATAAGGAAAGTTCAGGTCTACTTAGGGATGCAAGGGTGTTTTTTAGGTAATTCAACCAGGGTATTTTCATAGCATGATTCAAAGAAATGACATCCAACAGAATGATGTGGTTCAGAGTTAATTCTAAATTGAGCCATGTCTTTGCCCAGAAAGGTAGGGGTGCCAATTTCAGCTTGTCCATAATATAGGGCAAACCCACTTCCTCATGGATGGTGAAGGTAGGGGTGGATTTAAGAACAGATAAAAATTGCCTAATAAGCCCATTTTCAACCCTTTGAATTTTGTCATGAGTGGCGTAGCCTCATAAAGCGGATACATAAGTTGCGATGGGGATGCACTTACTGTTATATACCTTCAAAAGTGCCTCCATCGGCCTGGCCCCCAACCTTTTGGAGAAGCCCAACAATGCAGATGTGGAACGGGCCAAGGATAAGCTCTTCGCCTTTATCTGAGGGACCCAGGACCCCCTCTCGTCAAAAAGGACCCCCAGGTAAGGAAAGATTGGGACCCTTGATACCACCTCGCCCTTGCAAGAGAAGATTTTGGATCTAGGCTTAGTTCTCTGTCGGCCTACTATCATGGAGTGCGATTTTTTTGCATTGACTCTTAAGTCAAGGTTCTCCATGAAGGAACCGAAACGGTCCAGTAAGGCCTGTAGGCCATTACCAGTGCGCGCTATTAAGACAGCAACGTCCGCGTATAGGAGGGCCGGCACCTGCACTCCTCCTACACGCGCAACGTCTGCCCCTCCAGCCTCTAGATATTTTCCTAACCCATTTATATAAATGGTGAACAGGAGAGGGGCCAGGATGCACCCTTGGCGCACCCCTTTCTCTGACCTGAATCTCTCCGTACACCTACCTTCCTTTGTGACCCTTACTTTGGCAAATAACTCCTGGTGCAAAGAAGCCATAAATGTTACCAGGAAAGCATCTATCCCCATCTCTAGAAGAGTGGACCACAGCTTGGACCTGTTCACCAAATCGAAAGCCGAGGAGAGGTCCATGAAAGCCAAATAAAGAGACCCCTCCCCAGCTACCGTATATTTAGAGATAATAAGGTGCAAGTTGGAACATTGGTCCAGGGTGCCTCGTTTCTCTCTGAACCCATATTGTATGTTCGAGAGCCCCCCGCAGACCTCCAAGTTTACCCTCAGTTTGAACAGTAGGACTCTACCTAGGATCTTAATGGTCGAGGAGGGAAATGGGTCTGTAACACCCTGGGTCCTCACGTTGCCCCTTTTTAAAAATTGGCACTATAATGGAGGTCACCCAGGTATGGGGGAATACGTTATCATTAGCTGCCCGGAAAACTTTAGTTAACACCTGGGACCAAATTATCGGGGAATGTCTGTATAGGTCCGCAGGTACACCATCGGGCCCCGGAGCCTTGTTTTTCGAGGTCTCCAGTATAGCCTTCAAAACCTCATCCTCGTCAAGCTCTACCGGGGGGGAAACCCGACCCGCCATTGTGCCACGAGAGACTCGACTATTCTTGTCCCCATAGACATCTTTGAAGTGGAGAACCCACTTCTCATCAGGAATAATGCAGTCGGTGACTGCGTTTTCTGTCCCAGCAAAAAACGGCTGATTTATAATATCCCAAAATTTCTTGCTATCTCGCAAGACGTCTATAGTGAGAAGTTTGTTCCACGCATCGCTTTTAATGTCATTTTTTCTGCCCTTTAAGATTAATTTGTGTTCCCTCCTCAAATTAGTGGAGGGCCTTGTCCCTCGGGATGGCTTTCAATGCTCGCTTTAAGCTTCTGTGGATTCGTGAGCAGTTGGTGTCAAACCACTGGAGGGAGGGATAGTCTCGAAGGGGAGAGAGTAGCCCCTTCGGACTATTTGCAAAACCCACCTGCCCGACGTGATGGTGCATCAGTGGAGGAGGTGAAAGCAGAACCTGCCACACACTGACAATTGGTGGCCTGAAAGGTCAGACTAGAAAGGTTTGGAGGCTGCTGCAGAGGGGGCATTGGTGAACTGACTCGCCTGCTGGCTCCCAGACCTACAGTGATGGCTCCCACATCCCCGGCCGCACAGAAGCTGGGCAGCTCGCACTGCCCTGTGGCCCTGGAGGGAACGTGGTGGGGCGCCCCTTCCGTAGCCACGAAATGGGTTAACGGCGGACTCAAATGGCCGAGAGGTGGCAGCGAGGCCCAAGGATCTGGCCGAAGCCCTAGAATCCTTGAAGCGCTCGAGCGCATTGTCAGCCTTGTCACCAAACATTTGGACAGCCATCAAAGGGCATGTCCAAAAGAATTGATTGGACATCCCCAGAGAAGCCAGTGGATCTCAGCCAGGCGAAGCGCCTCAGGGCTACTGATGTAGAAACCGTTCTACCCAGCGAGTCGGCGGTATCCAGCCCACATCGGATGGCAAACTTTCCTGAGCCTCTCCCCTCTGCGACCGCACTGGAGAGTACGGCCCAGGCCGCCGGCGGACACTGTGGCTGCACTTGAGCAACCGTGTCCCACACAGAGTGTGTGCATCAGCCCAAGAGACCTGCAGTGTTCACCGACCACAGTCCTAAGCTGGCAGAAGAAAACATTTTCTTCCCAAGATGGTCCAGCTTCTTGGCTTCCCTATCTGGGGGAGCAGTAGGAAAGGATAATGTTACTTACCCAGTTAGCATCTGTTCTTGGCATTTGGAGCTGTAGATTCACATGCTTTGCATACTCCTGCCATCTAGTGTTGGTTCCAGATGTTTGCAAGTTGTTTTTCTTCTAAGAAGTCTTTCCTGTCCCGAGGTAACGACTACTCCTTTCGGGGATAGTGCGCATGGGCATCGATTCCATTGTTAGATTGTTTTCCCACAGAGGGTGAGAATGGAGTTAGTAAGTAAAGAATAGAGATGTCCATGCGTATGTATATATAGTAAGAGAGAACTGCAACAGGCACAGGTACCTGGGGAAGTGGTGGGAGCATGGGAATCTACAGCTCTACATGCCAAGAACAGATGCTTACTGGGTAAGTAACATTATCCGTTTGAGGCATGTGAGCTGTAGATCACATGCTTTGCATAGATTATAAAGCAGTATTCTCCCAAAGCGGTGGCTAACCTGTAGCTGTTGGAGTTGTTTGAAATAGTGTTCTAAGTACAGCCTGGCCCACATTAGCTTGGTGTCTCACTAACTCATCTACACAATAGTGTTTGGTGAATGTGTGCGGTGCAGACCATGTTGTAGCTTTACAAATGTCAACTATGGGGATGTTTCCTAAGAAAGCTATAGCAGTCCCTATTTTACGAGTGGAATGCGCTCTAGGGATAGTTAACGTTCTCTTTGCTTTTGCATAACAAGTTTGAATGCATTTAACAATCCATCTGGCAATACCTGACTTGGGTATGGGATTGCCCTTGTCTGGTGGTGCAAAAGCAACAGAAAGTTGTTTAGTCTTACAAAATAATTTTTTTCTTTCAAGGTAATATAAACGGGCTCTCTGACATCTACGGTGTGAAGGGCTTGTTCTGGCACAGAATCAGATTGAGGAAAGACTACCGGTAATTCAACTGACTGATTGATGTGAAAGGCAGATACTACCTTAGGTAGAAATTTGGGGTTAGTACGAAGCATCACTTTATCTCTGTGAAGTTGGAAAAAAGGTGTTTCTATAGTTAGTGCCTGTAGTTCACCCACTCTCCTCAGCGAAGTGATTGCAATGAGGAAAGCATTTATGCATGGGTTCAAAAGGTGGGCCCATTAATCTTGTGATGACTATGTTAGGGTTCCACACTGGAGCAGGTGGAAGTCTTGGTGGTATAACTCTTTGGAGTCCTTCCATGAAAGCTTTGATTATTGGAACTCTGAAAAGCGACAAATGTTGCCTATTTTGTAAATACGCAGCTATTGCAACGAGATGTAGTCGGATAGAAGTGTAAGTCAATCCTGACTGCTAAAAGTGTAACAAGTAACAAATTATATTTAGTTCTGAAGCATTAAGAGGAAGGATGTTGTTATTGCAAAATATAACAAAACGTTTCCATTTGGCTGCATGACAGATTAGTGTAGTAGGCCTTCTGTCCTCTTTCATGAGTTTCATACAGTCTTGTGGGAGATTTTGATAACCAAATTCTATGACTTCAGGAGCCAGATCGCGAGGTTCAGTTGCTTGGGCTCTGGGTGTCTGATTTCTCCATGGCTCTGTGTGAGGAGACTGGATGTGAGGTGCAGCTTTTGATGTGGAACTAGTGACAGCTTCAACAGGGATTTGAACCACGGTTGACTGGCCCATGTGGGAGCTACTAGGATCAGTGAGAGGGATGTTTTCCTGAGTTTCTGAACCACTGGTGCAAGAGGCGGAAAAGCTTACGCAAATATCCCTGACCAGTTCATCCATTGTGTATTGCCTTTAGAGAGCGGGTGTGGGTACCTGGAGGCAAAGTTTGGGCATTTTGCCTTTTGGTGTGTGACAAAAAGGTCTATTTGAGTAGGCAAGTCACTGTTTCGTGTTGGAGGGAGAGGACGTGTATTGGAGCCTCTAACTCTACCTTTGCCATTGTTGCCTCTGTAACCCCATCTGAAGTAACCCTTACCCTCCACGGTAGAAGGAGTGCAGAAAGGAACCACGTCCTGGGGTTAATTGAAGGGCTCCCATACACTTGGCCACTTCTCTGTCCTTCTTCATTTTTTCTAGTGAGGAATCTACCACAGGGCCAAAATGGTGATCCTTGTCAAATGGTGTGTTCAGGAGAAAAGTTTGAACCTCTGGTTTGAATCCTGAAATACGTAACCAGGCATGCCTTCTTATAAAGACACTGGAGTTGACAGTTCTGGCTGCAGTGTCTGCAGCATCTAGGTCACACCCAATAGAATTATTGGAAATGAGCTGTTGCTCCCGCACTAGGTCTTGCGCCTTGGAATTGTGCTCATCAGGTAGAAATTGGAGCAACTGCTCCATTTCATCCCAAAGACCCCGTCATACCTAGCTAACAGTGCTTGTGTATTGGAGATGCGCCAAAAGTTTGCAGCCTGGGAGGCTACTCTTTCCTCCAAAGCGTCTAGCAGCTTAGATTCTTTGTCTGGGGTGGAGCACCTCCTGCTGTTTGTGAATTGGCCATTTTATGTGCATTGGAAACTACCAAGTAATCCAACGATAACTGCCCCCTTATGTATGCTGGATCTGACGGTGCTGGCTTATATGGTTTGTCTACCCTAGGGGTGAGGATACGTGCCCTGAAGGGATTATTAAAAATATCGTCTACGAGTCTGATCATACCCTTGAGCATGGGGAGTGTGTGCGAGGACTTTTGTGTACTGCTAAGAGTCTCGAAAAGGAAATCCTCTTCCAGCGATTCCTTATGCAACTGAACCCCATGGTGCTTAGCAGCTCTGCCCAACAGCTCTATGTATTGTACACTGTCGTCCGGTGGAGAAGGCTTGGTAGGGTACAGATCAGGATCATTCCCTGTAGGGGAATTGGTGTAATCTGTCCAGGGGTCTGCGGGTACTGGCTTTTTGTCCCCAGGCCCATCCCATCATCTTTATCTTCAGGTGTAGTGGTGGTGAGTGCTCAGGTGAAATTAGCAATGGTTGAAACTGAGGAGAAGAAGGTGATGGAAGAGGAGGAGGAGGAGGAGAAGAAGGATAAGTACCAACATTTTTACATTTTAAATCAATGTGGTAAACCTCTTCTGTCTCAGGTTTGTATTTTATTGTCACCTTTGTGTTAATATGGTCAATTGGGTGAATATATAGCTACCGCTGTTTCAGATGATTTTGGAGGGCGGAGCATCAAAATGTTGCTCTTTGGATGTAAGCACCAAATCCGTTTGCTTTGGTGCCAGTATTTTGGGTGCCGGGGCTTTTGATGCCACGGATTTCGGTTCCAAAAATGTTTTTGGCATCGAAGAGGGTGGAGCGGAGCCTGTTTTTTACTTCGATCCCAAAGGTTTTGGCTCGGTGTCGGTTTTCGAACGCCTCTGTTGGGAGCCGGAAAGCTTTTGGTTATGTTTCTGTGCTGAGCGTGAGGGCAGGGAGTCAGAAAAATGTTCTTGGTGCCAACTGTGGCCCGGAGGTGGGGGTTGAACTGGAGCCTTCTTCTTGGGCTGAGGTGGACTTTGGGGCAAGGGAGAATCTGTACTCACAGTACGCTGCCCTTGCAGGATGTCTTTGTCCCCTTCAGAGCCGTAGTTGGAGATGTTGATCGGGTCTTGTTCCTCCTCGGCTCCCATGGCGTCTGCGGCCTCTTGTTCCGAATCTTCTCAGAAGAGGTCCGGAATGGAATTTGTGTGTTGGCTCTGCATGTCGCGACGTTGAGCCAGACACTCACAAATCGTTTTCTTCAGTCCAAAGCCTTACATGTGTCGCAGTCCTGTTCGCTGTGCTTCAGAGACAAGTACAGTTCGTGTGAGTTGGTGCGCTGAAACTTCATGTGGCACCGAGGGCAGAATTTCAATGGAGTCCATTCTATCTACTGCGAAGCGGACTGACGGGAGGCGGACGGACACGGGTAGGTCCGACAGCCTTCCATGAGCTACCGGATCAAAAGAGGGTTTTTCAGTAAATACGATACACGGAGAATGGGATTACATGATCGAAAACAATACTGTCGAGGGTGAGTGTCTTGCGCATCGAGGTAGACCGGAGAAACGTCTCGAACCGGAGCGCAGCAATTCACGTCCGAACCCGATGGAGGAAAAAAACATCTAACAATGGAGTCGATGCCCATGCCCACTATCACCAAAAGGAGGAGTCGCCTACCTCATGAATAGAAAGACTTCTTTGTAGAAAAACAACTTGCAAACATCCGTACCCAACACTAGATGGCAGGAGTATGCAAAGCATGTGAGCTATAGATCACATTCCTCGAACCGCGCCTTTAGAGGTAGAGGCTTGTACTACCAAGCTCTCAGGGGTAGAGTGTTGGGAGAGGAAGAATGGGTCACCCGGGGCCAGGCGGTGGCGTTGGACAATCATCCTATCCACAGGAGCCCCTTTGCTGGGCTTGGACCAAGTGCCCAGAAGGATGTCTGTGAGGGCCTCATTGAACGGCAGCAGAGGCTCTGAAGACGCCGCTGTCAGCTTAAGCACCTCACTCAGTAAGTTAGTCCAGATTGCCACCGTAGGAAGCTCGAGGACCAAGGCCTCAGTCGCCCTACGCAACACCACACCGTAGGATGCACCCTCCTCCGTGGCCATGAAAGGGGGAGACAACATGCCAAGGTTTGGGGAGGTATCGAAACCACTGGGTTCACCCAACCCCTCTCGCCAGTCCGGCTCCTCAAGTTGGTCAGCTAGAGGGTCACCAGACCCCTCCCAGTCCTCCTCACCCTCCTCTGGCTGCCAGTCAGGGCAATAGGGAATGCCAGGAATGAACAGTGGGACAAAAGTACCATCCTGGGCCTGTACCGACGTCAGTCCGGTGCCGTGACCGTAACAGGGGTGAGGCTGGGGTTGATTCTGGATGGGGGCACAACCGGTGCTGGGGGCGTCGTCACTAGAATCTGCGCCAGGGAAGGTCATACTGGCACCGATCCGGATCCAGGCCTGGATCGATGGGGGCCCTGCAGCGGCAGGGCCAGAGCCGCCGACATCGAAGGCCTGGGGCCCCTAGCCAAGTCTGCTGGGCCTGAAGGCGTGCCTGCGGAGTCGGCCTGCCCAACAATTCTGAGCAGCGCTTCATAGAATTGATGAAGCTGGGCAGGGGACGCTCTGGGAAAGCGAGGGAAGCGGGGAGCCGTTCCAGTGGGATCTGAAGAAGGAGCCGGAGAGCAACGACTCTCCGGGACTCGCGTTGCATCAGCCGGCAGATGGGGAGATGGCGAAGAGCGATGGTGTTTCTTCACCTTCTTCTTGTGCTTTGACTTACCCGATGAGTGTGAAGACTTCAATGACAAATGATGATGGCTCCGCGTCCGGTCCTGCGACCTTCCCCTCGACCAGGATCTCAAGCAGTGCGGAGCGGACTGCTGGGTCTCCAAAAGCTTTCAGGGCCGCTCCTGCAAAGACTTCGGGTTCAGGGCCCGGCATCGGAGCATGACTTCGGGTCGTGGTCGCACTCCAGGCACCAAAGGCACACAAGGTGCAGATCGTCCCCAACATCAACTTGTGACAGGAGTCACAGGGTCTGAAGCCGGGTCGATGGTTAGACATCCCTCGTGCACCAGGAGTCGAGAGACAAAGTCAAAATAGAGTTAGTCAAAAAGTGCTTGAGAGCATTGCTCTCTCCGAATCTACGCTGCTGGTGCCGAAAAGGAAGTACTGGCGTCACCGCGCAGGGGCGGCGTATAAGTAGACACTGCAACGTCATCCAGACGACCACGGGGCAGTCAACGGAAGCGGAGTCGACCGACGCTAACTACCAACGTGCAAAGGTACTGCTACGAAAAATTTCTCTGTATCCAGTCTGAAGCCTCGGGATAATTCTAAGGTAAGGAGTCTATTTTCAGCTATAGACTTGACTATGCACCAGCTGCAAAGAAACACCCTAGATTTGGAGGAAACAAGGGGACATAAACTATTCATAATATTACACCTCCAAATTACTAGAATAATGAATAAATAAAAAGTCCCTCCTCCATTGGCACTCAAGTCATTTGATCTTTTGGAGCATGTACAGAGTATACTTATTTTTCTCCCCAAAGCAATAATCCAACGGAAAGTACTTCACTGCAGTGAAAAAGCCACATCTCAAGTTAGTACCATAAACAGTGGTACGACCTGTACATATTATAACCTTCCATTGAAGACGATACCAATACAAAACTCAAGAGGGGTCCTTGCTCACGATCCCTTTGAGCAACATAACTGAGCCGAGATCCCCGGAACTAAGGTACACTGTTGACCCCTCTTGAGTTTTGTATTGGTAGCCTTGAACACCGCTGAACCTGCGGTTCTCGGCGGGGTGACGCGTGAGACCTTCCCTAATTTCTGTGCATCAGGGCGATTTTACAAGTACTGCACCGCGGTGTATCGCCTTATTGTTTAATCTTGTACTCACAGCAGGGGCACCCTTAAAATAATTGCCCACCCGTCCCCCGCGCACATGATGGGTTTATGCACAGTTCACCGACAGACACCGCTATGCGGCCTGTGCCTCCTTTATCTATTCCTGTACCCCAGGGGCGCTTTCACTGTTTGCGTGCAATGACCCAGCGCAGTTAATTTATCGGGGGCATTGATCAATATCCTCCTGCCCATATCCTCGAATCATTAGCCTTGGCCCCGTGGACACCTAGTCATGATTTACCATGGAAATCAAGCAAAGGTTGACACAAGGTTCAAATTGTTTTCCAGAAAGTGTTTCTCATAACACTCATCACTAACAGATGGCTCCTACACATGATGTTGAAGTCTCTGCACACCCGAGTTACCTGTACTTCTGGCGACATTGGGCCATTGAGTACATTCTTGTATTATATACCTGAGTAGCCAGGCCTGGCACCAGGGATAGGTCAGTAGTTCTACTTGACCTTTTAGCTTGACCACACACATATAGCGCTGCATCTAACCATACATTCTCAATCATATGTTGCTATATCCAGTCCTGATGAAGACTCACAGCTGAGGCTCCAATTACCCTCTTTGCATCAGCCGAGTCGAAACGTCAACGCTCTCCATGTTTACAAGACCTGTACCTGCTTTGTATCCGATATACCGTTGGAATATGCATTAAGTGCACATTACAAATTTACAGAGTACATGTAAATGAAATATTATACATTGGACAGGTCTCCATTGTCTGGATACGATTACCAGTGGTCTTTGAATTATCTAATTGCATCTATCCTTATTTCCATGCCTTGCACTTTCACTACCCACCACCACTAATCCCCTATCTTTCACTCTTCTTGCGTGCAACCTATATTTATTGAAAATAATTCCTTACCCAGTCATAAATAAATGCTGTTATTTTGAAATTCTTCAAATGGGATGGCGCTATTTCTTGTGTGGTTTCTTGATGCATGTATGCATAAATAGCAAGTGTGTGAATGCATAGGATTTTTCTTTTTGGTTATTGAATGCCAGTGTTGTAGTGTTCTACTTTACACAGACTGTTTATAATTGAATTTAATTCGTAAGCAAATTGGTAACGGACCATTTTTTCATTCCCACCTCGCAAGACCGGCACTTTTGATCGGGGTAGCCAGACTGTCACACAAATAAGGAGGGGTCTCCGGGAATCCCAAATAGGGGCAGAGTCATAAAAATAACCTATACCTAAAATACGCCTGATTTTATACCAAGTAGTCAAGGCTGTCTTGAGAACCTTAAGGCGAACCTGTTTAAAAAACCTTGGGGGCCCAAATTTATATAGAAACCCTCCTTGTCCGCTACTTCCCTCAGCCAGCGCCATTTTCCCCAGCACTCTACCCCACTTCTGGAGTGGTCAACAGCATCCTAATGCCCTTAAATTGGAAAGCCATCAATACCAATTCACATCCGGGAGGGCCAACCGACCTTTTAGGAGCCTCTTTCTTAGTTTTTTCCATGACATCCTAGCACTTTTTTGGCCCTATATAAAACTGCAAATTTTCCCCTGAATCTTATTTATGTTCTTTGGGGGGAAAGTTAAAGGAATTACATAAAAAATGTACGTCAATTTCGGTAAAACAGACATTTTCACAAGATTTACCCTCCCATAGATGGTCAAAGCCTTATGCTACCTTTTTAAAATCAAGCAGGGCTTAGCCCCTCTGTATCTTCAGAACCTTGTCCTACCTTACAGGCCCAGCCGTACATTAAGATCTTCGGCTAACTGTGACTTTGTCATTCCAAGATTCAAACTTGTGAAGATGGGAGGGGAAGATCTTTTTCCCACCTAGGTCCCAAATCTTGGAATGCGCTACCCACTGCCCTGAAATCCGAGACTAATTTGTTTTGTTTTCGGAAAAAATTAAAAACTTTACTTTTCCAATAGATTTCTGGCTGTTTTAGCTGTTAATAATGCTGCTGTAAATGTCCATTTTCTTCTTTAGTCTATCCCTTGCGCCGGGAAACCCACTGCGGGTAGCTGTTGCGCAATACAAGTTTTAAATAAATGAATAAATAAATAAAGGGAGGTTTTTCCATTTAGCAAAAAGATAATCAATCTCCTTTTCAGTTTTCTCCAGATTTATCAGGGGGATTTTGCTCAAGTCCTTACGATTTTAATACCTAGGTATCTAAATTCTTTACTGGTGGGGCCACCTCTATAGAGGGTATTCCAGCACATCACTTCGGTTTTGGCCGAATTGGTGAGGTACCCGGAGAGCAAACCAAATTCCTTCAGCCTGTTTTCAAGTTGTGGAATAACAAGCTCTGGATCGCTAGTATATACTATCCCATCATCAGCATACAATGCTAATTTACACTCCTAGTTTGATGATTTAAACGGAGTGATAGTATTATCCAGTCTGATAGTTTGGGCTAAGGGCTCGATATAAATGTTGAACAAGTGGGGGGACAGGGGCCACCCCTGCCTTGTCCCTCTCTGGATGTCAAAACTTGGAGTCAGGGAACCATTTAGGAGGATTTTCGCAGATGAGCCCAAGTAACAGTGCTTTAAAGTCTGCACAAAGACAGGACCCATACCCATGACCTCCAATACCCCCCAAAGGTACCTCCGACACACCCAGTCAAAGGCCTTAGGAGCATCTAAGGGCACTACTGCTAAGGGGTCCGCCCTTATCTCCCCTTTTTCTGTATCGTTTTTGGCCACTATAAGTGTGGCAGGGTATACTCAGACATGAGTCCCTTTCTCACTGCTCCATCAGGATTCAAGCAAGCCGGGCCGAAGAGGCTGAAATGCCAGAAACCGGTTCCCCGGTCGCTTGTCTCTTTTCTGGTGAAGAATTGGCTTGGTAGTTTGGTCTGCCCTGTTCCCATGATGCACTGGGCCAGGGACAGACTAATTTGCATATAGCCAGGTTCTGAGCTGGGATGGGGCAGTGAGATAAATAACGGTGATGGATCAAGCCCTGATCTTTGGACTGGGTAAGAGTGGTCTGCTTAATTCAGACACTCTGTTCATCACCACCCCCTTTTCTGTATCGTTTTTGGCCACTATAACTGTGGCAGGGTATACTCAGACATGAGTCCCTTTCTCACTGCTCCATCAGGATTCAAGCAAGCCGGGCCGAAGAGGCTGAAATGCCAGAAACCGGTCCCCGGTCGCTTGTCTCCTTTCTGGTGAAGAATTGGCTTGGTAGTTTGGTCTGCCCTGTTCCCATGATGCACTGGGCCAGGGACAGACTAATTTGCATATAGCCAGGTTCTGAGCTGGGATGGGGCAGTGAGATAAATAACGGTGATGGATCAAGCCCTGATCTTTGGACTGGGTAAGAGTGGTCTGCTTAATTCAGACACTCTGTTCATCACCACCCCCTTTTCTGTATCGTTTTTGGCCACTATAAGTGTGGCAGGGTATACTCAGACATGAGTCCCTTTCTCACTGCTCCATCAGGATTCAAGCAAGCCGGGCCGAAGAGGCTGAAATGCCAGAAACCGGTCCCCGGTCGCTTGTCTCCTTTCTGGTGAAGAATTGGCTTGGTAGTTTGGTCTGCCCTGTTCCCATGATGCACTGGGCCAGGGACAGACTAATTTGCATATAGCCAGGTTCTGAGCTGGGATGGGGCAGTGAGATAAATAACGGTGATGGATCAAGCCCTGATCTTTGGACTGGGTAAGAGTGGTCTGCTTAATTCAGACACTCTGTTCATCACCACCCCCTTTTCTGTATCGTTTTTGGCCACTATAAGTGTGGCAGGGTATACTCAGACATGAGTCCCTTTCTCACTGCTCCATCAGGATTCAAGCAAGCCGGGCCGAAGAGGCTGAAATGCCAGAAACCGGTCCCCGGTCGCTTGTCTCCTTTCTGGTGAAGAATTGGCTTGGTAGTTTGGTCTGCCCTGTTCCCATGATGCACTGGGCCAGGGACAGACTAATTTGCATATAGCCAGGTTCTGAGCTGGGATGGGGCAGTGAGATAAATAACGGTGATGGATCAAGCCCTGATCTTTGGACTGGGTAAGAGTGGTCTGCTTAATTCAGACACTCTGTTCATCACCACCCCCTTTTCTGTATCGTTTTTGGCCACTAATAGTGTGGCAGGGTATACTCAGACATGAGTCCCTTTCTCACTGCTCCATCAGGATTCAAGCAAGCGGGGCCGAAGAGGCTGAAATGCCAGAAACCGGTCCCCGGTCGCTTGTCTCCTTTCTGGTGAAGAATTGGCTTGGTAGTTTGGTCTGCCCTGTTCCCATGATGCACTGGGCCAGGGACTGACTAATTTGCATATAGCCAGGTTCTGAGCTGGGATGGGGCAGTGAGATAAATAACGGTGATGGATCAAGCCCTGATCTTTGGACTGGGTAAGAGTGGTCTGCTTAATTCAGACACTCTGTTCATCACCACCCCCTTTTCTGTATCCTTATCTCCGCCAGGTCAATATTTCCGATCAATAATTGGGTTTGTTCCTGGATTGCTCTCCCCACAATGAAAACTTTCTGATCGGAATTAATTAGATTGGGTGCCAGTTTCGCCAATCTCCCTGCTAGAACGGCCATAAAGGTCTTATAATCGGCATTCAGCAGGGAGATCGGACGGTAGGAATCAGCCATCAAGGGGTCCACTGCAGGCGAGGGCAGCTCATTTGACAGCCAATAAAGTGATAACTCACTCTGTTTTGCCCCAACGGGTCTCCCCACCTGTAGCAGTAGCCGAAGTTAGAGCTTTTGTACAAGGACAGCGCAAGCAGGCGCCAGAGACTACTGGGTCTGGTGGACGTGTAACGCCAGATAAAGCTAAACTACAAAAAGGCAAGACTAAATCACGACACAAAAAAAATCTGCAATAAAATCGAAAATCACCCCATCTTTGAAAACCTTTTACCAGGTTATGTCACTCTCTTCTGCAACCAAAGCGCCCCAGTCATCATCTACACTAGTGAATAAAAGCACGCTTAACTGTACACCTGGGACTATCTCACTTTATTTACTAGTTCCTATGCTGCCCCTGGCTTCTACTCTCATTCCTTCGCCTATGGGGCTAAATGAGAAGATGATGGCGGAGAAGGGTCTTGAGCTTGCACAAGTAAACCAAGACGAAATCTTCCAGCATTTAGAACTCGTTGAGGCTACTAACGCAGAACTGGAGGTTCACCCAGAGATCAGTCTTACTAACAGATATTCAGTGCTGGGGCAGCAGGAAAACCTAACGCAAGACCAAGATCGGAGCCAAGCGCAGGGAAAGTGCTGTGCGGAGCAAGATCCTCTGCAGAAGGATGGGTCGGAGCATGAAGTGGAGCAGGCTCTGGTGCGAGCGGTGCGGACGGATGATCGGGGCGTTTGGCCAGTCAGTATGGAAAGCATAGAAATCTGACTCTCCCTCCTCCTGTCAGTCCAAGTCCTTCAACGTTAAATTTACATTCCCTAGCAGATCTACTCTTGGCCATGAAGGATGAGATGGCATGTAGATTCACAGTTTCTGAGACGAACCAAGCAGAACTGGCTAATAGGTTTTCGGTTTCAGAAGCAAACCCGGCTGCAATTCGGACATCCTGCGAGGTACTTGCTAAAAAGTTAGAGGAAGTCACGGCAATGACTGAGGCAATTGAAGAAGAAATCCCTTAATTGAAAGAATCAATAGAGACCACCACCTCCCATCTGGAGAAACTCTCCTCCCAGAACATAGAACTGAAGGACGACCTTGAACGATTAAAGAACCATTCAAGGAAAAATAATCTGAAGTTCCTAAATGTTCCGGAAGCTGTGGAGGGGGAGGACATAAGGGGTTCCTGATCACTTTATTGAAGGGCACAGTTCTTAAGAGTCATCCAAATATCGATCTTAACTATGAAATATAAAGAGTTAACAGGGACTCCTTTAAAAGAAATTTGGGAAGGCAGAAACCTTGTAAGATACTGGTAATTTTTCTTTCATATCCTGTAAAGGAGCTTATTTTGACAGCTGCTCTAAAGGAAGGGGTTATTTCTTCTTCATTCTCAGATCGACCCCCCCTTCTCTTTTTCCATTAGATCCAACATCTTGCATATAACGGCCACAAGACAGTGGGAGTTGGGGAAAAGATTAGAGGAGCTAAATAGTCTCGGGCCACAGCACAATTGAGGATCCCAGCTACACTGCGTGTGATGTGGAACAACCACATGCATATTATTCATTCTACAGAAGAAGTTGACACTCTTATTGCAAACATTCATCATGAAAAACATGGAGGGAAGTAAGGAAAGAATACAGAGGTACTTTCTGAGAGCTTGGTTTTTTCAGTCCTCGATACATATTAGGCCTTAAGCAAAGGAGTATAGCCAGAGGGAGCAGTGTCCGAATAGGAGTAGCCTATTGGAAGGGAGGGTTCCTCGGGATGAAGGGGGGTATGGGGACTTTAGGGGGCACAGAGGGGAAGAGGGAGGACTGGGGGAGCACAGGGTGGGGAGCAGAGAAGGGAAAAAATAAATAAAACATATTCCTCATCACACTTGTTTAATAACGAGCATTACCAAAACTTAGCAAAAGACGCCCAAGCCTATGATAGGTAACATGAAAGGGGGTCGTAAAGATCCATTTTATCTCTTGAAATTTGAAAGGATTGAGGTGCCCGCGTAGGCAAAGGTTGATCCTAAAGTATTAAGAGCTTTCACCAGCACAGGTCTGTCTGTTGCAGGAAACCCATCTAAACCCAATTGAGTTACAGACAGTTTTTTCAAAAATTCCTTGGATACAGTGTTTTTGTTTTTCACAGCAATCAATAAGCAGTCGTGGGGTAGCAATTGTAGTAAAGAAGGGGGTCCCTTGTAGGATCAAGTCAGTTCAAACAGACCAATCAGGCAGATGGATTATAGCCCTTCTGGACTTTGAGGGGACGGAAATTACTTGTTCATCTTTCTATGGTCCAAATACGGATGACTCTGCCTTTTTAGCTAAACTACAAGAAAGTCTGACTATGGTAAACCCTCCTTTGGTAATAGGAGGTGATTTTAATGTCAGGCTTGACCTGGTTAAAGATAGATCTAACCTAAGCCATGCAATAGGGACCCCGAGATCGCCTAGGGTTATGAAAAACGTAATATCTAATATAAACCTAGTAGATCTTTGGAGGTCCAAGATGGGAAATGTCAATCGTTTTACCTTTCACTGTAAAAAGTATCACCATTCCTCTGGGATAGATTATGTGCTGGTTAATAGAGAAGTTCATGATAATTTTATCAACATATCGATCTTGCAGAGTCATTTATCCGATCACGCTCCCCTCTCATTTCTATATTCTATGGCGGTAATTGTCCACATCAAGATGGAAGTTGAACAGAGTAATGCTATCAGACTCAGAAATTGTTCAGTCCATTAGTCAGTCCTCTCTTGATTTTTTTACCATTAATCTAGGATCTACTTAAATAGATTATGTATGGGATGCCTACAAGGCTAGTTTGAGAGGTACGTTACATGCCCTAATAAGTTCCAAGACCCGAATAAAGACACTGGAATTACAGGCCCTTGAGAGCAAGATATCCGCTTTAGAACTGGAAAGGAGTAGTACAAACCCTGACGATATAGAAAAACTAAAGCAGATAGGAAGGAATTTGGAGGAGGTTATGCAGGATCTTAGGTCCTTTTTAGATTAGAAATGTAAGGCCCAATGGCATGCCAGAAATATGGAAACTTTTGAGTATGGGGAAAAGTCAGGGGCCCTACTGGCTTGGAAGGCGAGGCTGGATTGGGCAAAAAATAATATCAATGAACTTATCATTGATGGCAACGGGAATAAATCAAGTAAGTCGGAAGAGATGCACAAATGCCTTCTATCGGATCTATATAGGGAAGATCTAGATCCTTCTCAGGACCAGATATTCTCTTGGCTAAGGGATAAGTCCTTACCCGCTCTCACTGAAACCTTCAGAGATGCGCTCGATGCACCTATAACTATGGAGGAGATTAGAAATCAAATAAAGAGATCGAAAAATAAAAAAGCTGCTGGTCTTGATGCTCTCCCCAACTAAATATATAATCTGTTACTTGATGAACTTTTACCGCTGCTTCATATACTATTTAATTCCGTTTATTTTTCTAATGGGGTGATGCCTAGATCCTGGAAGGAGGCCACGATAGTTCATTTCACTAAAGCCATAGTGAAATGTTATTGTGCCGAAACAGGGCAATGTAAGAAAATGTGCTACAGGGGTCTAACTCAGACACCCAACAACTAATCATGTGATACCACGCAAGTGCTTTGTTGAAAGTCTCCTCAACCTTGTATTGTAAAGGGTGCTGATTAAAAAATTCCACCTATTAAAAGATCTGTCCAAGCTTAGCGTTCTAATAACAAAAAAAATCATCCAAGAGCCCTGAGGAAAAATCCCAGGAACTGATCAATTGTAAAAAAATTCTGGTCCCATAAGGCACTGCTACAAAAAGCAGACTTGGATTGCAAAACAGCATGCCTATGATAAGCATTGATTTCAGAAACACAAGGAGTCCTGAGGGATTGAATTGCCAGGGGTCACAATTATAGGACAGATCAGAAACCTATCTAATCCAGTGTCAATATTCAACTCATTCTATATTCAATAATAAGATTAGGTGTAATATAAAAAGCACAATAATCAAAAATAGAATGGACACTAGTTTCTACAAAACCATTGGTTTGTACTCGAAAACCCTCATAGACATCCTGATTTTATCGTTGCGGTGTATCTTATTTTCCGCCCCACCAGGAGTCGTGGCGTATTCATAGGGTAATCGATTAACGTGCTGGGTGCCAGCCTCACCCGAGGCTACCTCCGGTACAGGTAGAAGTGTCCAGAAATAGTGAAAAGGGAGGTAAAAGGGGGGGTAAAAAATAGTGACTAGCCAAAGTAGTTATTTATTGAAAGTCACTATTAGTAAAAGTTTGCGATATGGAGGTAATCAAGTTACTGGATTACCGCATGTCTATAGATAGTATGTCAACATGTTCCAGCTCTCTAAGCCCAGCCGGTTCTACGGAGCTTTCGTCAGGACAAGGAAATATACACAAAAATAACTTTCACAACTTGTGTAGTTTATGCTGATAAGTATCATTGACTTATATGCAAAATTCCAATGCTGTGGAAACAAAAGCCAACAATATTAATTATTTATGTGGCTAATTATTCACGTTTAGGCAGGCATACATGTAAGCATGACATGTAAAGCACGAACAAAACTCCTTACTGGGAGTAGCTACCATATTAATGGTTTCAAAATAATATCGAGGAGGGAAGGAAAATTAAAATTAAAACTAAGGTCTGAGCATAAAATTACAGTCTCGGTTGGATACTAAGAGTTGAAGTTCCTACATAGAGCTTGTTGTCGGGCACATTACACTCTCTACTAAATATGGACAGATTGAAAGCCCTGGAGACCGTTGTGGTACAGAACCTTACGCTATCTTATAACACACTACAAAGAGAGTCCGCGGTAGTTTAACACCTAAAGTTATCTGTAAAGTACTGTAAGAATTCTATTGTAGTTACCTGTATTAAGCTTGGTGATAGCTTCAACAAGGGCCAAAGAGTCGCTTAGTGGTCTTGTCTGTGAGGATTACAAGTGGGTACCGCGCATTAATAAAAAACACTCAGTCGCTTACCAGATTGAAGAGAGCAGGATTAGCTGCCATTCTTACCCACGAGGACCAGTGTAGATTCCCCTGTGCTGACTCTGCCCCCGGCTATGGGCGTGTCTCTGTTGGGTCCGTCTTTTAAACCCGGACCTAGACATAACAAACGGACTACAGTATATACAAGGACTACATCTAAGATGGATGCCTCTCGTAGAAAAACAAATACTGTTTTCTCAATGGAATTGAAATGTTCGGCACATACGGTATCGAATATGTACTCGCCGATGTTGTACCAAATGACAAAAAATAAAAATTAGTGGTGTTATTGCTAGTTAAAATACATCCTCATCATTAGGGATGTGTGTATTCGAGAGCAGGGCGTCTCAAAACAAGAGTGAGTGCAGATTATGACAGATTAGTAAGGAACTCGTCTGCCCAAAGGAGGGTTTTTTTTTTAACAGAATATCTCAAAATGACCACTATTCAATGTCAAGCCAAGATCAGTTCAATAGAACTGGTGCCAAGGGATATTATCGTTCATCCCCACGGTATCCGTTTTAAGGCGGTCCACCCACCTTTGTTCCTTTTCAAAAAGGATCCGCTCAGCATTGTTGTCTTTGTCTCTTAGCATTTCAAGGACCGTCCATCTCAGATCGTCACATGTGTGGCCTGCTTCTACGAAATGTGTACACAGTTTTGTGGTGTTCTTTTTGAGTCTGACATTACTCCTGTGTTCTCCTATGCGGAGTTTGACCTTACGACAAGTCATTCCTACGTATTGCCGTAGGCATGGACAGGTTACCAAGTAAATTACATGGGTGGAGTTGCAATTTGTATGTTGTTTTTGAGTCCATAACAAAGTATCCGTCAACTGCAGAGTCTTGGTGGTATTAGTGAACTTACAGATTCCACACGTGCCACATGGATAATGGCCTGTGACTGGGGCCATAGTTATGTCTCTTACTCCTGATTGTAGAAGTTTCCTTTTTGGCCGGGTGTGTACTAGGACATCTTTGATGTTTTTAGTTCTTCTATTGGCAAATCTCGGTTTGGGCCAGTTGAATTTGCCTGACGTCACTATCTGCCAATTCTTCCTAATTAGCTTCTGGACCTCGTACGTGGCAGAACAAAAGGTGCCACGCATGTGACTAGATCCTTGATGGGTTCTTTGTCGATATTCTGTAAGAGACATTCACGGGGCTGATGTCTTGCCCGTTTTTTACAATTAGAAATCACTGCTGCAGTGTAGTTTCTAGCTTGTAGCTTCTGGCTGAGCTCCTGTGCCTGTTTCTTATAATCACTTTCCTTGCTGCAGTTACGTTTATGTCTTAGGAACTGACTGTAGGGCAGATTGTCCCGCAGGGGTCGTGGGTGGAAGCTCTGATACGAGAGTAAACTATTCTTGGCTGTAGATTTTGTAAAGGTTTTGGTCTCCAGTTTGCCATTTTCAACGAAGATCGTTAAATCCAAGAAATCAATGTGATCATTGCTAGAAGTGTGGGTGAATTTCAACCACCTATCCCTCCCATTCAGCCATTCCATGAAGAGAGAGAGATCTAATCTGATATCCCAGATTAGCAGAATGTCATCAATGTAACGCTTCCAGTGTAATACACTGGAAACGTATGGGTTGGTATCATTGAGGACAAATTGTTGTTCAAACTGACTGACATAGAGTCCAACTACTGACGGCGCGAAGGCACTGCCCATGGAAGTACCATGGCGTTGCAGGAAAAGTTGGCCGTCGAATTCAAAATAGTTCTCTTGAAGGGCTAAACGGCAACACTCGAGGATAAAGTGTCGTGGGGTTTTGTGTGTCCAGTCCTGCATATAGAGAAGATCTTCCAGCATCCTTAGAGTGTCTTCTTGGGGTAGGCTGGTATAAAGGGACTCGACGTCTAGCCCCACCAGTAACATCGTGTTAGAATTGAATTCACGGTCTGCAATCTGGACTAAGAGATCTCTAGTGTCTTTCAGATAGGTTGGCGTCATCTGCACTAATGGTTTCAAATACTCATCAGCAAATTTCGACAGCGGTTCTAATAGAGATCCAATACCCGAAACTATTGGGCGTCCTGGTGGGGGGGACCTATTCTTGTGTGTTTTCGGCAGTGAGTAGAAAAAAGGTACCTTTAGTCCTTTTGGCGTCAAAAAATCGGCCTCTTTCTTTGAGATCCAACCATTAACCTCTGCTTCATGTATCATGATTGCAATGGTATTGGTTAACCTCTCAGTAGGGTCAATGTCAAGTTTTTTATAAAAAGTCTCATCTGACAATAAAGCTAGGCACTGCTGGTTGTATCCTTCTTTTGTCAGGATTACTACCCCACCACCTTTGTCCGCTGGTTTTATGACTATATTGTCATTATCCCTTAAAAAAGCCAGAGCTTGTTTCTCTTTGTTATTCATATTTTGAAATGTCTTTTTTCTGGTGTCCAAGTTATCTACCCCTTTCATCACTGCCTGCTCAAAGGTTTGTATTTCAATGGGTACCGCAGTAGTGGGTGGACAGAATTTGGATTTCCTTCTCAGGGTAGTATCGCCCTCTCCAGGTCGTGTGATAGAATCATTGAAAAAAGCTTTGAGTTTGAGAGTTCTGCAGAACCCTGACACTTCGCATTTCAATCTAAAGCGATCCAAAGGTGGATTAGGTACAAAACCAAGTCCCTTATTGAGGACGGTCAACTGCTCCTCTGATAAAGTCATGTTCGTTAGGTTTACTACTAATGAGTCTTTTTGCTTGTGCTCGATTGGGCTGAGACCATGCTCAGTGTCTGGACATTTGGTTGCTGGTCTTGCCATCTGAGGTTTTTCTTTCTGCCCCGAGATTGGTTTTGGCCTCTTCCTAAAAAAGGCTGGGTTTGATGTTGGTTAGTAGATTCCATCATTGGTTGATTCCCCGTCGGTTGTTGTTGGTTCAAATCTGGGTGGTAGGGGTTCATCCATCCCGCAAAAGGTGGCATGAACGGTTGATAGAACGGCATTGGATTTCCGTGAAAAAAGGGAGGTCGTTGCCATCTATTGCCTCGTCGTGGGCGTCGGGATCTAAAGTTGTTTTGTCCCCTTCTCAGTGTTGATTCATCTGAGCTCCCTTCTGACCCCTCAGATGAGTTCCATCCAGTCGAGTCCCCATCTGAAAAATTGGGATTTGCTGTGAAATCATCTTTTGAATAAGGATGCATCTTTTCCTGACTGAATTTTTTCAGTTCCTTACTCACTTTCTGGAGCTTGTTCTGCATTAAGAACTCCTGCATATCATCCATTTCTTTCGTTATTTCGTCTAATCGTTTCTTGTATACTAAAGGATTGATACTTTTTTTGAGTTCTTCTTCACATTCCTGTATTTCCACCAATAGTGCATCTGACAATCTTTTGGCTGTTTTAACTAGGAGGACCAGATAATCAAGGGTACATTTCCAGGAAATTGATGACCAATCTCGTCGGAATACGAGATCATGCAAAAATATCCTGGGTGCATTGGTTACCCACAGGCCTCTGGGGGCTAGTTTAGATCTGAGATATTCAGTCATAATTATCCCATGGATGGCAGTTCGAATCTGTTCTCTTTTTTTATTGGTCAAGGTGTCCCAATCATCAGTTTGTGCAATCGCTTGAATAAGATCTGGGTTCTGTAAGAGCGCCCGATAGTTTCGGGTATTGGATCTCTATTAGAACCGCTGTCGAAATTTGCTGATGAGTATTTGAAACCATTAGTGCAGATGACGCCAACCTATCTGAAAGACACTAGAGATCTCTTAGTCCAGATTGCGGACCGTGTATTCAATTCTAACACGATGTTACTGTTGGGGCTAGACGTCGAGTCCCTTTATACCAGCCTACCCCAAGAAGACACTCTAAGGATGCTGGAAGATCTTCTCTATATGCAGGACTGGACACACAAAACCCCAGGACACTTTATCCTCGAGTGTTGCCGTTTAGCCCTTCAAGAGAACTATTTTGAATTCGACGGCCAACTTTTCCTGCAACGCCATGGTACTTCCATGGGCAGTGCCTTCGCGCCGTCAGTAGCTGGACTCTATGTCAGTCAGTTTGAACAACAATTTGTCCTCAATGATACCAACCCATACGTTTCCAGTGTATTACACTGGAAGCGTTACATTGATGACATTCTGCTAATCTGGGATATCAGATTAGATCTCTCTCTCTTCATGGAATGGCTGAATGGGAGGGATAGGTGGTTGAAATTCACCCACACTTCTAGCAATGGTCACATTGATTTCTTGGATTTAACGATCTTCGTTGAAAATGGCAAACTGGAGACCAAAACCTTTACAAAATCTACAGCCAAGAATAGTTTACTCTCGTATCAGAGCTTCCACCCACGACCCCTGCGGGACAATCTGCCCTACAGTCAGTTCCTAAGACATAAACGTAACTGCAGCAAGGAAAGTGATTATAAGAAACAGGCACAGGAGCTCAGCCAGAAGCTACAAGCTAGAAACTACACTGCAGCAGTGATTTCTAAATGTAAAAAACGGGCAAGACATCAGCCCCGTGAATGTCTCTTACAGAATATCGACAAAGAACCCATCAAGGATCTAGTCACATGCGTGACCACCTTTTGTTCTGCCACGTACAAGGTCCAGAAGCTAATTAGGAAGAATTGGCAGATAGTGACGTCAGGCAAATTCAACTGGCCCAAACCGAGATTTGCCAATAGAAGAACTAAAAACATCAAAGATGTCCTAGTACACACCCGGCCAAAAAGGAAAATTCTACAATCAGGAGTAAGAGACATAACTAAGGCCCCAGTCACAGGCCATTATCCATGTGGCACGTGTGGAATCTGTAAGTTCACTAATACCACCAAGACTCTGCAGTTGACGGATACTTTGTTATGGACTCAAAAACAACATACAAATTGCAACTCCACCCATGTAATTTACTTGGTAACCTGTCCATGCCTACAGCAATACGTAGGAATGACTTGTCGTAAGGTCAAACTCCGCATAGGAGAACACAGGAGTAATGTCAGACTCAAAAAGAACACCACGAAACTGTGTACACATTTCGTAGAAGCAGGCCACACATGTGACGATCTGAGATGGACGGTCCTTGAAATGCTAAGAGACAAAGACAACAATGCTGAGCGGATCCTTTTTGAAAAGGAACAAAGGTGGGTGGACCGCCTTAAAACGGATACCGTGGGGATGAACGATAATATCCCTTGGCACCAGTTCTATTGAACTGATCTTGGCTTGACATTGAATAGTGGTCATTTTGAGATATTCTGTTAAAAAAAAAACCCTCCTTTGGGCAGACGAGTTCCTTACTAATCTGTCATAATCTGCACTCACTCTTGTTTTGAGACGCCCTGCTCTCGAATACACACACCCCTAATGATGAGGATGTATTTTAACTAGCAATAACACCACTAATTTTTATTTTTTGTCATTTGGTACAACATCGGCGAGTACATATTCGATACCGTATGTGCCGAACATTTCAATTCCATTGAGAAAACAGTATTTGTTTTTCTACGAGAGGCATCCATCTTAGATGTAGTCCTTGTATATACTGTAGTCCGTTTGTTATGTCTAGGTCCGGGTTTAAAAGACGGACCCAACAGAGACACGCCCATAGCCGGGGGCAGAGTCAGCACAGGGGAATCTACAGTGGTCCTCGTGGGTAAGAATGGCAGCTAATCCTGCTCTCTTCAATCTGGTAAGCGACTGAGTGTTTTTTATTAATGCGCGGTACCCACTTGTAATCCTCACAGACAAGACCACTAAGCGACTCTTTGGCCCTTGTTGAAGCTATCACCAAGCTTAATACAGGTAACTACACTAGAATTCTTACAGTACTTTACAGATAACTTTAGGTGTTAAACTACCGCGGACTCTCTTTGTAGTGTGTTATAAGATAGCGTAAGGTTCTGTACCACAACGGTCTCCAGGGCTTTCAATCTGTCCATATTTAGTAGAGAGTGTAATGTGCCCGACAACAAGCCCTATGTAGGACCTTCAACTCTTAGTATCCAACCGAGACTGTAATTTTATGCTCAGACCTTAGTTTTAATTTTAATTTTCCTTCCCTCCTCGATATTATTTTGAAACCATTAATATGGTAGCTACTCCCAGTAAGGAGTTTTGTTCGTGCTTTACATGTCATGCTTACATGTATGCCTGCCTAAACCTGAATAATTAACCACATAAATAATTAATATTGTTGGCTTTTGTTTCCACAGCATTGGAATTTTGCATATAAGTCAATGATACTTATCAGCATAAACTACACAAGTTGTGAAAGTTATTTTTGTGTATATTTCCTTGTCCTGACGAAAGCTCCGTAGACCCGGCTGGGCTTAGAGAGCTGAAACATGTTGACATACTATCTATAGACATGCAGTAATCCAGTAACTTGATTACCTCCATATCGCAAACTTTTACTAATAGTGACTAGACCCTTCCTTTTTTCAATAAATAACTACTTTGGCTAGTCACTATTTTTTACCCCCCCTTTTACCTCCCTTTTCACTATTTCTGGACACTTCTACCTGTACCGGAGGTAGCCTCGGGTGAGGCTGGCACCCAGCACGTTAATCGATTACCCTATGAATACGCCACGACTCCTGGTGGGGCGGAAAATAAGATACACCGCAACGATAAAATCAGGATGTCTATGAGGGTTTTCGAGTACAAACCAATGGTTTTGTAGAAACGAGTGTCCATTCTATTTTTGATTATTGCGTATCTGTCCAGGGGAACTGAATGGACCTACAATCCTCTTCCCTCCACCTTGATATAAGTAATATAAAAAGCAAACATACGTTGACGGGTTGAAGAGTACATTCCAAGTAACTTTTAGTAGCCAATGAGTAGACGTTTCAGTATCCCATAGTCTAAATAGTACATAAGACCATCTTCAGGACAGAGTGTCAGATTACAAAAAATAGAGACCACAAAATGAAGCTTCTCCAGACTAAACTGATCAATACAGTCAATTTGAAAAGGTTTCCAAAGATAGCTTCATAATTACTGAAAGTTATTCCAACGCGATTCTGGTTACAGTCGGTCACCAGTCCCGCATCGAGAAATTAGATTTACTTCTGTACTGAACCACTCTGAACCGAGACAGGGGAAATAACTCAGCCCGAGTTAACTCGTATAGACCTATCATGTTGGAATAACTTAGCATTAAGGAAAATTAAATATCATAATTAAATGTATTTTTAGAACTCTGTATTTGAGGTACAGGTTGTATCTTCCATTCCATTCTGCATTATTTTTTAAAATATTGTGTGTTGTTTTGCAAAGGTTTTAATTACCTATGCAATAAAATACAATTGAAATCCTTGTGAAAGCCTTCCATTTTCAGAATATAGTACTATGGAGAAGATCCATATCAGTCATGTGGGTTCAGTTGTGGAAGGTATGTTTTTGGGTAAAAAGAACTTAGCTCTCACACACTATCTTAATTGTGTTCATTCTGGTATCCTCTATATTGTAATAGTTCAATATGTGGACGTACAGGTGAAGTTCCCACCCCATAATAGCATCATATATGGCAAGTGTACAGCAATTATACATATTGCATGAGTAATGAGTACTGTTATTCTGCATAAGGTGCAAACAGTAGCTGTTTTTTTCATAATCACAACTTGACACATTAGGAAATTTTCAACTCAATTGTAGGTCAATTTGTGTTTTGACCCTTTATAGCTTACATGTTTGGGGCTTTTTCAAGGAGAAACGGAAATATAAAGTCACTTGGTCTCTTGCCTTAGGGCGATGTAACCAAGAAGGGTGTTGCAGAATGCTAGTCAGTCTTTCAAGCATGCGTTTCAGTCTACAGTGAATGTCTTGTGAGTAAAAATCAGAAAATGTATTACTACTGTGGTTACCACACCATATGAACTAACGAACATGTACAAAATCAATACAAGAATCCATAGCAGTTTGTCTTTCATAAGATGTAAAAGCTAACGCAACACTCTCAACCATTCTTCAGCAGCCTCTCTTCTTTCATACAGTGACAGAATTGTTGAACAAAATTGTTACAGAGAATACTTCTTAAATTGAACCTTTCACAACACAGACTACAGTCACTTTTTTATTTGCTGCCATCTGCTTGAAGACACTATCTTCAACCCAACCTAATGTCCAATGTGTTCTCGAGATCAAAATGCTCTGTCAATAAAGCAGGTCAGTAGGCAAAGTGACTGCGAGGAAGATCATGTACTACCACTGCTGGGGAAAAAACTCACTGATTGCTATATTAAAGTCCGAGAGTTATGTACCAAGTGTGCTGGGTGATATGATATTTGTTAAAACGTTCATGAAATATTTTGTACACTATGCACAGTGCAGGGTGCTCTATAAAAGCACATTTATAGTTCTCACTACAAGGCAGAAAAACAAAGTGAAAACAATATATTGATTACGACGTTTCCTCTTATAGTGTTAGAAATCACTCAAACCAAGTTATCAGGATTTGAGTTCAAATGTGTATTGTTCTTTCATGACTTCAGCTGCTAACTTTAAAAGATCCATTTACACTGCTGAGTGCCAGTGTAATGCCATAGTCGCCCCCCACCAATCCTTTACCTAGAATTGACATAAATTCCCATGAGTTAGGACTTCGTATTATTACGTTGTCAGTTCTAGCTAGACAAAGAAGCTTTTTCTCTGCTGTAATGTTTTTTCACCTAACCCAAACCTATATCATTTGCGTTAGTTAAAAGAAAACTCTAGAGTATTAGTGTCTTTTGTTTAAGCTTGTGTAAAGACTCCTTCACTCTGGGTTGAGCACAAGAAATCTCCAGTTTTTCTACTGACTCCTCCAATATCCTGATCTATTCAGTAATGGGTTTCGCAGCACATGGCAATTTATTATGCAGCAAAAAGAAAAAGAATCTTTCCATCGTTTGATTGGCTGATACCTTCTTATATTCTAAACGGACACCCAGCACATCTTATGTGAGCCAAGCAAAAAACAATTACAATGGCACTGGACAGACAAAAAGCACGTGGCTGAAGATTTTTATTACACCACAATTCCCACAATACCTTGACTCAATTACTCACAGAGAAAGTAGCTGTGTCCTTTATCGCAGTTCAGACCTTAACTCGTAAAATTTGATAATGAAGCACAAAATAAGCACAATAGAAAAAATCATCCCTAGTTATCAGCCTTACTTGCTCCTTCTCAAAGCCTATCCATGCATCTCACCTCCCTTCTTTCTGCTCCCCTTTTAATTCCTTAACTCTATCCACCATACACGAACCTTACTGGTTCAGTAATCTAAAATCGCTCTTATGCCCTGTGTACCACTTGTTCTTTACCGTCTCCATTTTTGTCTTTTCATTACAATTTTCTTTTCTTTTCCCCCTTCCTGGTAGGAAGTAGCCAGGATACAATCACAAAGGCAGTAATAGCTTAGGGGTGTAGTCATCCTTCACATACTAGTTGTTAGGAATTGGGAATCTGGTTGGCAGAGGTATGTATCCCATCCAAGCAGGAACCTACTCAGGGTAAGACAGATACAAACCAAAAATTAACCTGTGTTCACCCTCTGTTAGTGTGGCACAGAGCAGTCAGGCTTAACTTAGGATGCAATGTGCAAAGAATTTGTGCAACACTTTGAAAATACCACACAAAAAGATACCAGACCTGGTTAAAAAAAATAGGGCTGTATTTATAAACTAGATCATAATTACAAATCTCCAATAACTGGAACCAGAGTTATGAATTTTTAAAGAATAAACTGAAATGTAGTGATCAAAAGCATAAAGCTCCAACCAGGGCTATCTGGTTGCGCTAAACCGGATCAAAACCAAAGTTAAAGAGTGGGTCGGATACAAGGACCTGCCTTGGCCCACTGAAACAGTACCTTAGCTTGTAGTTACATTGAGGACGAGATCAGTCTGGAATGGAAGCAATGCACCATTGGCAATGCGATATCTTCAATCTGCACATCAGTGGCAATGCTTAGGCATCAATGGAAATGCGATGTCCTAGATCCTCGCACCAGTGGCGTAGATGAAGATGCGCCGATTATGAGTGGCGCAACCAGTCAATGCGGGGATTTTAGCTACAGCAACACTTTATACCCACTTCCAAGGGTCCAAGACTAGATGGGTACAGCTTGGCAGGGCAAGACTCTCAGATGGCAGAGTCCAGAGTTAAAAGTCTTCTATGTCCCTGAGACTTCAATCAGGAGGCAAACCAGCAAGCCCTTGGAGTCACTTTGGTTCTGGGTTGGAGAGATGTAGGTCCAGTCCTTCTCCCCCCTAGGCATGAGGGCGACAGGTCAGCACAGCAGACCAGGAGTCCTGCAGAGTGGCAGTCCTTTCAGCAGCACAGCAATCCTTCTTCATGACAGAGTATCCACAGGTCCAGAAGTGTACTGAAGTGGTGATGTCAGAGGTCCAGTACTAATAACCAGTTGTGCCTTTGAAGGGGGGGAGACTTCAAATAGATGCCTTTGAAGTGCACAGAGCCCCTGCCCCTGCTCCAAACTCAATACATGGAGGTATGCAGCTGTTTGTGCGGGGACAGGACACAGCCTATTCAGCTGTGTCAGCTCCTGCCTCCCATCCTGCCTAGGATGGACCATCAGGATGTGGCTGGCCTATCAGCCACACCTAAGATCCCTTTGTGTATGGCTGTCTAGAGGGAATGCACAAAGCCCAGCTGTCAACCACCCAGACATGTATTCAGAGATGGACAGGAGACACCAAATGGCTAAAGTAAGAAAATGCCAACTTTCTTAAAGTGGCATTTTCAGAATTCCAATTTATAATCTTACTTCACCATCAGTTGTGATTTTAAATGGTGATTCCAGAGACACAAAACTTGTGGATCCAATCTCTTCCCAATTGGAAATTATACTTATAAGATGTAATAAGGTAATCTCAATGTTATCTTATAGGTCCTGCAGTAGTGAAAAGCTAAGAGTTTTCCACTACTAGGACATGTAAAACTTAAGTCGTAGGGGTGACATATGTATTACAAAGATAGATTTGGGCCTGGCAAGAAGGTCAACTTGCCAGATTGACATAGCAGTTTAAAACTGCACACACAGGCTCTACAATGGCAGCCCTGAGACATGTTTAAAGGGCTACTTAAGTGGGTGGCACATCAGTGTTGCAGGCCCAATGTTGGCATTTGATTTACTGGTAATGGGCACTTCACTAGGGGCTTACAAGTAAATTAAATATGAAAATTATGGATAAGCCAATATGACCATGTTTTAAACAGAGAGCACTTGCACTTTAACAATGGTCAACAGTGGTAAAATGGCCAGTCCTAAGGCCATCAAACACGAAATCAACTAAAACAGGAGGTCTGAAGGAAAACGTTAGGGGGAACCACAGCAAGGATGCCAGTCCTAACACTAGCTAGTTGAAGACTCCCTTTGTGCAGGTATTATTTTGTGTGGTGATGTACATGAAACCCTTTTTAATGACAGTCATGTGCATTAATGAACTTTGGTGATTCAAATGTACATTCTAGAAAACGTACACTCTAATACAATTTATAGATAAGTTTAGAAGTTAATCAGATCATAAAATTCCAAATAGTCATTTTTTTTGTATTTGAGTGCTTCCAATCTTTCAGCAACTAGATTATATAGGATATTTACTGTGAAACACATTCAGCATGCCTGGTAAGACCAAACAGGGCACTTGCCATCATACACAAAGTGTGCACTGTAAGAAAAAAGCTCCTTTTTGCATAATAAGCCACATTTTGTTTGGGAATGATGCTGTTGTTTTTTTTTTAATTTTTTTTTTTTAACTCTGTGCACTTAGGAACCTCACAACCAGGACCCAGTGCATGTGCTCTGACTCTCAAAGTTTGTCGAATTGGCTAAAATAAAACTGTTCCAGAACTGGTTTGCAGGGAAAGCTCCTAATTTTCCTAGGCCCACAGCAAGAATGTGCCCAGAGGTCTGACCAAGGGAAGAAAGATGTTGGTTTTGCCAAAGAAGTGCACTGTGAGATTGTTTAGGGCGAAACCTCCAGGAAATTATGTCAAAGTGGGTAGGTTTGCCCCTGTAAACTTTTTCGCTGTTTGAAAGGGGAGTTACTCCCACCTACAAGCTACTGCCGGTCATAAAATTGACATAACTGGACTTGAGCAAGAAAGAAGGACTGCACCTGCTGAACCCTAAATTCAGAAAGAGGACTTCACCTGCTGTTATCTGTGAGGAGAAACCTTTTAGTGTTGGTCCTGCTCCCACTTGAAACCAGGGAAGAAGAGTTGAACCCAAGAGTTAGCTGGCTAGCCTCTTGTTAAGCGACAAACACAACAGCTGCAAGAAGCACAATGATCTGTTGAGCCCAGTATTATGTTCTTCTTTTACATATATATACGCCATCCATTGACGATTTAAAGGTGAATTTATTTCCATATGTATATCTAGATGTTGCTACATCGAAAAGCCTGGTCCAGCTGTCGTTGACTGGAATCTGTAACACAATACACATAACCAGATTCCATCCAACCTCATTGGCCAGGATACCACAAACAGCAGACCAGATCAAACTAGGTTTGCTCTGGACACTGTTGGAGGATTCTGGGTGGTTGATCCATAACCCCCAAGTGATGTCCAAAAGGTCCTGATCACTTGACTGGTGTCAGAGTGTACTATTCTTCCTCCAAAATTGGAAGACTGAACACTTGGAGACTTAATTTCAAACTTTTTCCAATAAGAACAAGAGGCTATTGCCACCATGCCACAGCTGCAGATGTTGAATCAGCGGTGGGATTCAACTAGCTGGTTTGTTCAGCTGAATGAAGTTTGACTTCCAGAAAGGTTTCTTAGTCTGCATGTAAGGGGATTTCACGGAGGTCAATATTGAGGAGCAGTCAATCACTGACCAGACCTTCCTCAGCATAGGATTTGCCCACTCAGAACTTTCCGTCCATTGACTCCAAGAGCCTCAAAACCTTGCACCAAAGCGGAGGCTCTGACAGAAATCCTGCATTCCAGCAGACTGGGCCAAACCTCGTTCCTGTATCTGAGCTGTGCTCCATCGCTGTCAACCTTACTTTTGACTTTGGTTGGGACTAGCAGGACCAAATACCCGCAGCTGGAGCTTTGTGCTGTCTGGTGCTAGAAACATCTAAAACTTTGACGAATTGTGATGTTTTGGTATCTATTTGATGACTACAATTTGTATTTATTAAGTTGTATGGCAATTAATACTTGAAGAGGACTGCTTTCCACTTCAATTAATAATCTACATTCTCATATGCACAAAGAAAGAATTACATGTTTCCTATGTTTTGTGGGTTACTGTAGGAGGTTTTTACTGAGAAAAAGCAGCATCCTCATGTTAAAAGAAATATCCCACACAAATTGCTTTGTGGTCAAGAAAAGGAAACCATGGCTCTAATATCTGAACCAGTTTTACACTGTCCTGATATTTCACTCCCATTCATCCTCCAAACCATATTAAGTTAATCCTATCTCATATAAGATGATGATGACAAGCTACTGGAGCATAGAAGTTAATGTTACTAACAATCATTAATGTATAATTTGATATGTGTATCTATCCCGGAAGGTTCCTATGCAGGTTCAAGCTGAGATTTAAAGTGGAATGGCAAGCAGAATATTTTGTAGAATCAAACTGACAGAGAACGGAATGCACATAAGCACAGCTGAATTCCCACTGTCTGTAAAGTGCTGGGGAATTACTTGCAAATGCACTGCTTAAACATGTACAAACAGGTAAGAGCTGCCACGTGTCCTCTTACCAGTTTTTGCATCATAATTCTGTCCTCGCATTAAGCAAGCTATTGATCCTTGAGGTCTGACTCGTGCTAGTAGTATAAGAACAAACAAAAAATACATTTGTTTATAGGATCAAGGGTCTTTGGATCTTAAAAAAAAAAAAAACACACACAAAAAACCATTTATCTACACAAAAAAATACCCTACTGCCATTTTCATTCCACCCACAGCAAATAACTTAAAAGTCAGCTAAAGACCTAGAAGTCACTTTACGTTTATGTTGTTCATCGTTTAGAATTCCAATGAACAGGGGAAGCAGAAGTTAAGCATCCATGATTTTTGCTTCACAAGTTGTAATGACTTCTTAAATACATTATTTGGATGAAAACCAAACAAAGAATGCTCAATCATGAATACGAAGTCCTGGGAATTTCACGGTTAAATTAATGACAGCGCACAGTAAACTCTTTGAGCCAATTTAGTCACCCCTTGCAGTGCTTTCCAGATCCAAATATAAAAGAAAGCCCTGATGCTAAGGTCTGCCTTCAGGATAGTGACAGGGTTATTATTTGGGAGCAACATCTCATGAATGTGGTTGTAAAGCACTCTGAATCGTCAGAGACTCCCTGGCATAATGGTTCTTGGTTTCACTTCCTACAATAAAAAAAGATTGGCAACATATGTCCGGGTAAAGATTGTTTGGAAGAATGCGGGCATTCGCACATCATTAACCTACCAAACAGTACGCCTGGTAGAAAGTTAGAAATCCAAGCTAAAAACGTGTCTATAAGACTTGGGTAATATGCAATTCTATATGCCTGTCATTAGTGCACCAAGGTCTACTTAATGAAACTAATAACAATTATTTAAACTAACTAACTAGACTTGGGCAATTTACAATTTTTACCTTCAGTTTCCGAATTTAATGGTGGTGTAAACAAGTTATTTCCCTATCTATATTCTAGTAGGATGAGATTATGCACTTATTTACATTTTATTTTTAAACCTTTATTTTTCAGTTTTATCATAAACAATAATATCGCAGCACTGAACGACAAAGTAGGTATACAACCAGACACCAATGGGTCAGGTAAGTATTCAAATCTCCCAACAGGTTACAGGTATCTTTTTCTGAGTCTCACGACACTTGGCCTCCTACACCGACATAAACATGCGTATGCACCGATTTACATTGAATTAAACACATTCTGTTGACATTTGTATAGGCAGTTGAGTAGTTGAAGATTCCATTATTTATTGGAATCCCATTAATGAACTGCTGATGTGACAATGTCTCATAACGTGATACGAAAGAGAAGCATTGGGTTACACACGTTAAGCAAGACGGGTTAGTCTCCAAATGGATGCAGACAGAAATAAAAATTTTAGTAGTAGTATATATTTTAAATATCAGTGTAATAGTCAACATGTATGTTTTGTTTCTGAAGTATGCAGCTGCATAAAACCTTTCAATGCATTTCATGAATACAACTATTAATATATTTTAAATCACCATAAAGTTTACCACCTCTATTTCAAATGCTCCCCAACCACTATCAATTCAAGCGATAATGAAAGCAAGCATTGTGTTGTGTGAATAGATACAAACCCGTTTTGGACACAACTAGAAGGCTCATTTTACACAATACTGAATTAATTTATGCGGTGCCAATTGGGATTACCTTTTGGCATCAAGCAATAACATTGTAACTAATAAATCCTCCGTCGTTTATTTTGATGAGTTAAACTCACCCTTTTCAAATTCGAAGCTGCCTCTCCAGAGCGAATGGCATGCAGCAGACTCTGGCGGATCTGTTCTGGGTCAGGGTTTGGAAATGACAAAGCTTTCTTTTTCTCCAGGGCATGAGGAGGATTTTGTGCGTTATTATTTTTTTCAGTATTTGTTAAGTTCATTTTCTACAAAGGGAAATGCAAAACACTTTATCTAGGATGTTAAAGACGACCAAGCCATTAATTGGACATTAGTATTGGTAAAGGTTAATGGTAGCGCACATGCAGCTTTTGGGATTTTCATGTGAATCAGCAAGCACAAACAAACAGCCTCAAATACATCACAAGCAAAATAGTATTGCTAAACCAGAAGAAATTAGTTTACAAAAGGCAGAAAAGCATTCCTGTTTCACAATAAAGCGTATTACAATTACTGACCCAGCTTTGCAAAACTCGGTAGGCATAAAGAAAGTCATTCTTTCTCATTGATTTCAGGGGAGCTTTGAAACAGTGTTCTGTAGCCTCAGAAATATAAATACTATTAGAGAGATTATGAACTATCTGTTGAAAATATGGAGCATGGTGTAATTTAAGCATATCCCAATTTCATGATTCCGAAGAACGGGTTAGGGAACAGGAAACAACAAACACGCTTAATCTTTAGCACAATTCTACCCATCAAAATATTATACTCTAATAAACACTTAAAATATCAAGTAGCAAATTAATAAATACAGTATAACACATCTGTTAACATTATTTGGATATTGGAAAACCAACCTCTAAACATTGGGATGTAAAATGTTATAAACAATTGCATCTTCATTTGTCTTTGCGTCTTTATTTTCAATACAGAGTAAAGGATTTATAATACAATGAAGTATAAGAAACATTAAAGATGGTGATGGATGGAAAACCCTGGACAGCATATAGGTCCTAGTGAAACTATTTTGGGAAGAGGAAACCTAAGGAAAGGAGGAAGACGGCCAAGACCAGCACTTGGCATGCACTCGAAGGAATGTGATTCTTATTTATGTAGAGGCACGTGAAATAACTTCTGTAAACCCAACAGGTCCTTTCTCGCCACCACACTTTTAGGTTTTCTTTTAGTGGGATTAGAGCACCATAGGTGACATTCGTATCCCTCACTCATTCTTATTGGCTTCGCGCATAACTAGCAGGGTCGGATTGGGATCACAATTCGGCCCGGGCACTGACGAAAAAAGTGGCCCACATTTAAGAGGCGTGGCCCATATTTAAGGGGCGTGGCCCACATTCAAGGGGCGCGCCCTTTCATGAAACACCATTTGCACAGACAAGGAATGAAAGTGGGAGGATACTGTTCTTGCACAGGACACAGGGCCAAGGTGACAATGGCCTACATGCTGAGCAACTAAAAAAAATAGCAAGGCCCCTTTCTGTCACAAAATTATTCCAGCCCTCCAGCACAGGAGCACCTGAAAAGCAGCAAAGCCCCTGCTATTACTAACCTACTTAGCCCTCCCCAGACCTTCAGCTCAGGAGCACATGAACAGAAGTAAGGCCCCTGCAATTAGTAAATTAATCAGCCCTCCAGGCCTCGGGAAAATGTCCTGGCAGGGGAGCACAAAACACAGCTTTCTGGGTCATCCAAGGTAGCCAGGTAGCCAGGGGGGAGGCTGAGGTGAAGCTGGAGCATGGAAAGTGCCTTCCCAGTGTGTTCTGGCAGTTTGAGTGTTTACCATTTACTGTAGTATTACCCTTGTACCTGTGTATGGTACCCTTTTGTAACTTGCACACGTCTCTTTTCTCTGGTATCACACTGTATGCTACCTCTCACTTTTGTTTGCTTTAGATACTTGCACAAGTGCCACCATTGCCTACGTAACGTTTGTTCTTGTGCTGGAGTGTCTGCCATTTATTGCAGTATTATACCTCTACTTGTACTTTGAACGCTTTTGTAACCTGCACACATATCACTTTTTCCTCCTGTAATGTACCGATTGCTACCTCATGTATTTTGGTTGCTCACTATTGTCACTTTCGATTCATGTAACTTGACGTCTGCTTTTGTAATTTGTCCACTTGTAATTTTCTCCTCATGTATCATTACTGTTCCTATTGTGAAGCGCTCTGACACCTTCGGGTAAAGTCCGCGCTATATAAAATCGCATAAATAAATAAATAAAATAAAAAAATTCCAAACATTACCTGGCTCCCACAGCAAGACCTATTCTTCCTCGCCCACCATGCCCTGAATGTGAAGGGCTGTGGGCGAGGTTTTAAGACTAACACAGTTTCTGGGCTGCATGGGCCCCAGGGGGGGCCCGAGGTGAAAATGGCTCAAAGGCCTGAGAAACACCTGGCCCCCAGGGAGGCAAACAATCACCCCTCCCCAGCCCAGCCTCAGCTTGATTGCTTGGCAGGGCAGGGGTGAAGGAGAGGCCACACAGCTGACAATCGCTGTCCGGCCGCACAGCGAGGCTGCTTTCATTTTCTCTGTCTATCTCCGTGCACTCTGTGGGCCGTTTTTTTTCTCCCCTTTTCCTTGTCCACTCTCTGTGGACTGGGACAGGGGAGAAAAAAACGGCCCACAGAGGGCACTGAGGCGCCGGCCTTTCGGCCCATGCCCGAATGCCCGCCTTGCCAATCCGCCCCTGATAACTAGTTACTCAGAGCATCGCCTCTGTGTCACCGGACCGATTATTACTCAACAGCCTGCTCCGTGAATAGAAATCCAGAGTTGGGGAAAAGGTTCCCGGATCGCAGGAAGCTTTTTTTCGCATTGTTTGCACTGTCGACATGTGGCAAGCTGGGTGCAGCAATTTACAGTGATTATGTGCACTTAGGCTGAATCGGCCCTTGAATGGACATTCATCTAATACGGGGACTTCCTACCTATTAAGGTGAAGACATGCTGTTGCTCTGGAGGGTTCCCCTTCCAAGAACCCAAGAATTGAGGTTTGAACCATTGAGAGTTAACGGTCCAGTGAATTGGCGCCTTGGCAAAAATCGAAGTGCCAATGCTCCCCAGAATTCCTGTCCTGAAGAGACACCGATATCCTTAGTTTGGTCGAAACGTCATCGGCAACCAGTAAAGGATAGTCCGAAGAACACTACAACATACTCGCAGACAGAATACTTTATTCAGAATCCCTAAAGGAAATCCTTTGGATTCCAATAACCGTCTGTAGCGTCGTGCTACCACAAATGACAGACACACTGTGAGTTCTTAGGAGAGCCTTTATTCTTGCTGCTACTCCCGACCACGTCCCTACTCTAACTGCCCCCTTCCTGTCCATACTCCTCCTCTTCCTGTACCTCCCCTTACTCCACCCACAAAACTAGACTGCATACACATCATTACATCTCCCCCGTGTTAACAAAATGACAACAAATAAAGTCTGACTTGAGTATGGTTCTTCAATTGGCCGTCTGGGTCGGCGAATAGTTCGTCTGGGCCGCAGAAGCACGCTGCCAATGTCAGGTCCAGCTTCTATCAGATTCTCAGATGTCTGTGTTGCAGAGACGGGCTCGGGCCTCTCTGTAGTCAGCCGCTCAGTCCCTTGGTTGAGAATATCTTTAACTGCCGGAGCACGCCTTTGACAATGGGAGTTAAACCATGTGATTCTCTTGTTCTCTGATTCATTGCGGTTTCCAACAAGTTTCTGGTTTCTCCATTCATTTTCAGATTCTGAGGTGATTGTAACTTCCGAGCACCCGCGTATAGTTCCACTTCCTTTTGTCTTGTCCGATCGAGAGCAACACTGTCCTCCTGTTTAAACATCATGCATCCCAGACGGTAGGGCACTATCCAAAATGGGTGTCCTGATTTGGTTTTGGGACTCATTTACTGCCTCTGTTTTGTCTCGCCCACTACCACTCGCGTTGGGACTAGTGAACTCTTTGACCATCCGGTCATGTGCATGTTTCTCTCTCATCTGACGGCGATCCGTCTCGGTCACCACGTTTTGCCTTTCTTGCAGGGTGACAGGATATTCCTCTCCCACCCGGTGGGTAGTGTCCCATGTATCTGTTTTCCTTCTGTAAGCCCTTTGAGTCAGCCTCGCTGACCCCATCAGGGGTGACGGTACATTGTTCAACTCTTGGTGCAACTGTGGCTGACATGACATGTTGTCTGGTGGGGTGATCGAATATTCTGAGTCATTGGCAAGGGGTATGTTGCTCTGGACAGGGAGGACGTCCTTTGATGGTAAACTTCTTGAGCTGGTAGTCTGTGATGACATGCTCCTGGAGTCAGAGCTATCGGTGGGACATTTCTCTGGGTACGTCTCTTGACAGGTCTTCTGTGTTATTGCTGTGAAAAGGTTGTTTGCCCTCCACACGTTTACTTCTTTAGTTTGATCCTGGAGCATTTGGTCCCTGCCCCTCTCGTATGACATTAATTGTCTCTTCTCAGTTTTGTCATTATCATGGGTGTCTTGAGTGCCCGTGCCTCTCCCTCTTCGGTGTCGGAGTGGCTTACCCCGCCTCATGTGATTTACGTATTCTTCTCGCTTGTTGAGTGTACGGACGTCAGTGCCACGTGTGTAATGTGTCCACCTGCTTGACGCCTCCTCAGACGGGTCTACGAAGTTTGATAAACGGTGGGTTGTTAGAGTGTTTTCGTATACCGGTTTCCAGAGATGGCAAGACTTGTCCACTCGTCTGTATTTGATCCTTTTTTTATAACCGTTGAATAGACCGTCCTCTGTCTCCTTTGTGAGGTCTGGCTCGCTGCTTGATGTTTCTCCAGAATCGTTTGTTGAGTGACTTCTCCAAGTTATGTTAGACAGGTTGTCGCAGTTCCGGGTTGTCCCAGTCTTTCGTTCGCCATCATCCACTGCTCTTTGTATTGTTGACTCAGGGAATTTCATGTCACTTTGCCTCTCATGGTGTCTTGTTTCTGGTCTACTTTTGTCCCTTTTCTTTCTGGCGTTTTTGATTTCTTGGGCTTTATTCACTAATACAAAGGATGTCTCCTTTCCCTTGTCTTTCTTTCTTGTCTTACGGATGATGTCAGGATCATCACTCACCCGATACAGAATATCAACCAGCCGAAGACGCTCAGCAGTGGGTAAGCTGAGTAGACAGTCAGCTTCCGGTCCTTCAGTGACATGTATGTAGGCCGGCACAGATGTGGTTTTGTGCTTGAGCGTGGTTGCAAATTTTCCCAGGCATGGGAGAGGTTTCTTCGACATCCACGTGTACACTCTGACATGTGCCGGGCTCAGGGTGGGTGGTGGCTGCATTTTGCCGTATTCAGTTACGGGGATATAGTTCAGTGATGCCCCACTGTCCAGTACAAACTTGGTTGCATGGGTTCCCACACATATGTCCAATATGTCATATTTCTTCAATTGGTCTGGATCAGCTACCATGTTGACATATTCATCAGTGTACAGCGATGCTGAAGACGCTGACCTGGATTCTCGGGATGGAGATCTTCTCATCCATTGTGACTTGCGAGACTCTCTGCTAGAGTGTGAGGAGGCGGAGGATGACTCTGGCCCATCTTGAACTGCCTTTGCATGATGTCGCTTTGTGACGGGGCGAGAGGATCTCGTTGTCTCTTTCGTTCTGTCTTTGCGATACTCCCCACACACAATCTCAAAGTGATTTTCTCTTCCGCACTTTCGACACTGCTGTCCAAGCGCCGGACAAGCATCTGTGTGTAGAAAATCATATCCGCACCTGTAACACCTCAGGGGGCGGTCTCGTTTCTTGTCTCCACGGCCAGACTCATGGCGTCTGCGTCCAGCATAGCGTTGGTGGGAAGAAGGTCTGGATATCCGCCGTCGATCTCGCGAGTATTTGCGAGTGGTATTGCTTTGAAGGCGGTAGGCTTGCTCCTGCCTCTCAACATGTCCCGCCTCCATTTTCTTGGCATTCTCCTCTGCTTGATCATATACTCTGGTCATTTCTTCAATTTCGTCTAGGTTATGGCTCTTCCGCAAAAGCCGCCTTCGGAGGGTCTCTGACTGACATCCTTCAATGATTCGTAATCTAATGGCATCCTCCGTAGAAAAATTATCAAAGTCACAATAGCGAGACAGTCGTCGAAGTCTTGTTATAAACGTACTCATTAGTTCTTCTTTTTCTTGGCAAGCTAAATTAAATGTGTACCTTTCATATTCTACGTTTCTCTTATGTAGGAATTTCTTATTTAGGGCATCTCGCACCTTGGCATATGACCCTGTTTCCGCAGTCGGCAGTTCCTTCATTAATTTACCACCTTCTTTTCCAACCAAATTGCGCAGCACAATTAATTTTTCATCTTCTTCAGTGACTTTGGATCCCTTCATAAAATCTTCAAAGTCCCCAAACCACTCTTACCACCTGAGGCCCATGCCACCTCCAGCTACCAAACCAGGGGTTCTGGGGCGCGCACATATGAGACACCCGCCGCATTTGACGTGGGCGCCGCTGGACCGGCGACGTTTAGCTGTGGTGACGACATTGTTACTTAGCTTTCTGCTCCTTTGTCTTTGCTCATGCTTGTTTCTTGGTTCCTTTCTTGTGTTTGCATGGGCTTGTTTGCCTTTCTTATCCTGCTTCTTGCATTGGCTCGTGTTTGTTTCCTTTTGTTATTGTATTTGCTTGTGTTTGATGCCCAATGTCAACTTGCCTGACTTCAAAATGGCCGCCCTGTGTGTTTGATAGGGACTGGAGCTCACCACCTGACTTCAAAATGGCCGCCGCGCTGGAAATCTCGTTTCCACGACATCTTGGGCTCATTCAATCCCGGTTCGTTTCTAGTCAACCGGCACTCACCGGCAGCCAGCTCCCGCAACAGGCAGCACCTTCACACGCTCCTCAGGGCACCAGGGCCACAGGTGAGATCGGGGTGGGCTCCCGATCCTCTTTATTCGCCGCACTTGACTTCCTGCACTCGGGGTGGGCACCCGATCATGAACGCTCGACAGCGTTTCCACGGCTGGGCATTTCAGCGCTCAACAGCGCTCACCGTACTGGGCTCCACGCGACGGGCTGGTCGCGGAGCGGGGCATCTACCGCTGGCCGTTTAACTCTCGGCAGCGGTCTCCTCGGGGCACACGTGTCGCGACGACGACTTTTCTTCGTGTGCTGGACGTGGTCACTCATCTTCAAAGGTTTAGGGGTCACAGCCTGCAGGATCCCACCCTCGTCGCCAGCTGTAGCGTCGTGCTACCACAAATGACAGACACACTGAGTTCTTAGGAGAGCCTTTATTCTTGCTGCTACTCCTGACCACGTACCTACTCTAACTGCCCCCTTCCTGTCCTTACTCCTCCTCTTCCTGTACCTCCCCTAACTCCACCCACAAAACTAGACTGCATACACATCATTACACCGACTTCTTTTTGTAAAGAGTCACTTTGTTTGATCACATGTTGGTTACGTTCACTTCAATGGGGACACATTAGTCACTCATTACTTTTTTTTATAAATATGTAAATAGTATCAAAATATGTTGTGTTTTGAGAATGCATATTTTTTTTAAGAACTGTATTTGCAAATAAATATTACCCACTTCGGCTAAAGTGAGTGTTAAAAAAAAAAAATTCTTTGGGCTGCTCTTCTCTAGTTAGAGATCGAAGGAAAAACTGAATAGTGCAAACCAATTTGAACAGATTGATTGTATAATTTTTTTCATTTCTGATCTGTGATCACATTGTTGCAAAAAGTGAGATATTTGCTAAAGTAAAAAATCCTTGTTTAAATGAGTTCCTTGTGAACGATTGTGTTGAAGCTGATTAGCTATTACCCACTTCACAGGGACATATGGGTCGCTCGTGTTTTGATATATGTTTAACTTCTATGTCACGGGGTGGAGCATAAGCTCTGGATTTTCAACCGTTTCCTGTTCTTTTGTTGCCAGCTTTAGATAGAGGGCCACGTTTTAATAACTTCTGGAAAGTTATTGAACACCAAAAATGTCTAACTACGATATTTTATTTGACCATCCACCAACTTTATGCTAGTGACCTCTAACACAGTATTTTCACAATAGTATCTGTCACAGAAGTTTCAAAAGTAATTCATATCCGCAGAATCACATTCATCAAAGATTGTATAATAAAACCGAGACTGATACATATAAGATCAAAGACAGAAACTAAAGATTAAATACAGACACAACTATTCGATCTACTTAAAGATCAATCAAACAAGGCGGCCAAAATAGCTCCAGTCCTTGCCAAAACTTGCTTAAACAGCGAAGACTTCTCGATCTTCTTTACAAACAAAGCCAACTCATTGGAGAGGGAACTCAAAAAAGCGGCGGATGACATTGAATTGGAGAAGGACTGGGGAGATAAGGTGCCGGATGAACCAGAATCAGCCGAACCCAAAAACAGTGCGAGATGGTCAGATTTTACACAGGTCAGCGAATTAGACATTTCAAAAATCATGGCGACCTCGAAACCTAACAATCATTACAATGATCCCCTTCCGGCGAAATGCTGGTCCTCCATAAATCACCTGCTAATCCCGGCCTGGTCCAAGATCATTAATGCCTCGTTGTCTCAAGGTCAAATACCGGCCTGCTTAAAAACAGGACAAGTCATCCCACTCCTAAAAAAACCGACTGAGAACCCCTTAGATGCGAACAACTTTAGACCGGTAACCAATATTCCCATGTTGGCCAAAATTCTGGAAAAATGTGTCCAACATCAATTGAGCCTACACATCTCTAAATTCAAGCTTCTAAATGACTGCCAATCCGGTTTCCGTCCAAATCACAGTACAGAAACTGCGATTCTGCACATAGTAGATGACGCTTTACTGGCTCTGGACCAGAATAAAACATGCCTCCTAATCTTATTGGACCTGTCGTCAGCTTTCGACACGGTGAACCATGCCTATATCCTCGATCGACTGAAAAACAGGATGGGATTCGAGGGTACAGTGCTATCCTGGTTCAGCTCCTTTCTGGAGAATAGATCACAAAAAATAATGGTCAATCAAACCCTTTCAAACGCAACTGACAATACTATAGGAGTTCCTCAAGGCTCAACGCTATCTCCATCACTTTTCAATCTATACGTAGAACCTCTTACGGAAATACTTCAAAAAGCTAACATTGCTTACCATATGTATGCTGATGAAACTCAGCTGTACATTAAGGTTGCGTCGACTGATGATTTAAAGACAATGAACATTGCTCTAGCAAGAACACTTCTATGGCTAACCAAGAACCACCTAAAACTTAATCCTCAAAAAACGGAATTCCTCCTGATTACTCCTAAAAAAAGCAAAACATTGATTGCTGAATGGTCCAACCTCATCACAGCTCTAAAGTGCACTCCGAAGATTGTGGAGTCAACTAAATCTCTGGGTATCACTCTGGACAAAAACCTTAATATGTCTGTACATATCAACACAATGGCAAAAAACGCCAGGTTCCACTTAAGCTACTTAAGAAAACTAAAGCCTTTCTTAAACAAAGCAGACCTCAAAACAGCAGTTCAGGCATTGGTCATCTCAAGGATTGAATACGGTTGCACAACCTTAGCCGGGCTCCCTAAGATCTCAACAGCCCCATTGAAAGCATGCCTTAATGCAGCCACAAGACTCATAGCGGGATCCAAAAAAGTGGACCATATCTCCCCCCACTTGAAAGCTCTCAACTGGCTTCCTTTCGAAGCACGAATCCAGTTCAAGCTGGCATGTGTCACACACAAAGCAATTCACAACAAATGTCCAGTCTACCTCGCCAAGAAACTCACGTTGTCGGGAGGGTCCCGTTCCTCCAGGAGCAATGCTGATCTACTACTGAAACCGGCGCGCTTCCATAAGAAAAGAACTTATGACCGAGCATTCTCAGGGGCGGCACCGAGAATTTGGAACGCCCTCCCCCCGGAGTTGAGAAGAATTCCAACCATCGCAAAATTTAAAAAGGAAGCAAAATCGTTTTATATGAGGAAATTTCTCCCTTAAATCCTTAAAACTGTACTTCTTTTATTTCATTCTGCCTGGCTGGTAGAATTTCCACACAAGCAACTCACTGTACTAGGTTGAAATGTTATACTAGTTTTTATCTCATTTAAGTTCCAAAGACTTTATAGAAATCTATATGGGAACTTTTTGGTTATGTTAGCTCTTACGGATTTGCTAATACGTAATCACCTATGGCTAGTAACATGTAAAGTTAAGAATGTTGTTTATATGCTATTGTAAAGCGCTCTGATACCCTGTGCAGGGTCATGTTCGCGCTATAGAAAACACTAAAAATAAAATAAAATAAATAAATAAATAAACTATGAACAGTTTGGAGGCATGTCATAAGGTATGAAAGGAGTTTTAGAATCAGTAATGGAATTGATTAACGTCTTAAAGAACATTTTCTCATATGTAAACTGATGGCCTGCCTTCAGACCCTCAACAGATGAACTGCATGCAGCAGGAACAAAGGCAGTGAAGTACTAGACATGTTGCATCGATCTATATCTTAAGTTCGCCAAGAATACTGTCATTTGAAGTGGTCATAGCTATAGAAGGACAGAATTCATCAAGTGCCGAACCAACAGTGTACAAAGGGCAAGAGGAACGATAAACATTGTCACTAATAATCCATGACAGGCAATGCCTTCATTTTAAATGGATTAAAGGAGGTATCAGGGTAAAATAGATTTTAATACAGTGGTGAAACATAAGTAAAAATTCTCCACACAGCAAATTTGTGCATTTAATATGACCAATCCCAAAGGGGGATTGTAAATGCAATTGCATTTTTATAGCACTTACTACCCCATACGAGGCGTCAAAGCACTTTGTAGAAATAAATGAGGTCTCGTAGACAGCTTTTGTAGTTGGTAGTTTATTCATGAAGTTACAGCTTAAGTTCCAATATACGCCCCACCAGAAGCAGCCTCCTGGCTGCTCAGCCCATCATCTCCAACTGCTATAACACCAGTACAAACATTCCTCACATTCCAAATGACATCATATTGGTAGAGCATCAGGGAGAGAACAAGGGCAGGGAAGGTGCATTATTTAACAAGCAGATTACTACACATCTTCCCACTGATGATAATTAACCAAAATTAAACAGTATACACATATATAAACATAGGAAATGAAAATAAACATTCCAGAAATCAACGTACTAGAACACAGTACTAATATGGGAAGAAACTCTCCTCATGTAATAATATTAATAATAATGTAAAATGTAATAATAGTAATATAAGTAATAAATTGCCTTCCCTGTGTAATGATAATAATAATAATGTAATAATAATAATGTTAATGCAGTAATAATAATATAAGTAATAAACAGTAAAATAGAAATCTTAAACATAAACAAATAGCAAGACCAGGGAATATCACATGCCCTCTACTGCACGCACTGTAAGATACCGTATACTTACCCCTACTGCATACTTTTGCAAGATCAGGGACTCACACTCCCGCAATAATACCCTGTTCACATACTGCATTCCCAAGCAGTACCAGTAACTTTACAAAATACTGTAACAAAGGAAAATGCTTCCCTGTGACATTAAATATCAGATCAGACTTTAACATCACCCTATAAACCACACACTCGCAGTAACCTCCCAAATAATTGTAAAGGGGGAATCCACCTCCCTATAAACCCCACACACGCAGTAACCTCCCAAATAATTGTAAAGGGGGAATCCACCTCCCTATAAACCACACACTCTCAGTAACCTCCCAAATAATTGTAAAGGGGGGAATCCACCTCCATAAAATAATACTGTAAAATAAAAATACACATGGAGTATCAATTTAGAATATGACACATTGCAAATTAAAAGCAGATGTACATAACATTGGCATGTATCACCAAATTCAATGCAGGGTCACTGAGTGACTTAGCAGTTATCACATGCACCACAACAAACGAGTGAGTGACATAATACTTAACAATCATTTCACACAGTACAGTTCTGGGTTTCTCATTTTCTTTGACCCGCACTCAATTCCTTATAGCAATATTTCATTACTGTTCCAGTTTTGAATTCTCCTTTCTCTCCGAGTGAACTAGTTAATTCCTTTTCTTGGTGCAATTGCGCTCCATAGTCAGAAGATGGCAATGTTGCACTAGTTCTAAGTTTTCCAAAGCGACATTCTCTGTAATATGTAGTTTTCAATTAGTGTAAATGACAGTACCTGTGAGGATCTTCAGGCAGCGACGCTCATGGCAACCCTCACATTAACATCATCTTTATCACCAGTACTTGACTCACGAAATTAACTCTGATGGCAATCCAGGTCAGCTACAGAGCACAGAGACAGGACAACAAACTGGGGCCTTCTTGCAATTCCGTTTCAATACAATGGAGACACCAGTTTTGGTTGGCAAACACTGCACAGTTACAATAGACTGTGCAAAGGCCTGTAGACTACAATCCAAAGATGGCGAGATACGTCGTGACGGCGCGCCGGGTGGCTTGCAGCAACAGCATGCACCCCTCCATAACACGAAGCTTGGACAGCATGGAGGTTCTCAAGTTTGGTAAGCCGTGCGTGATAAGTATGTGTCCTTTATGTTGGCTCGAAAGGCATTTGAATGATAACTGTCAAAACTCACTCCACCTAATATTAACAAGCATTTCATTCTCTTTCAACCCATTGCGCAACTCCCAAGTTCCATGATCCCACTCGAGCCACTCACTTCATTATTGTCTTAATTATCCTTTTGCCACGGCATATTTTCAGAAAGTATAATCACCACACATTGGGGCTGACTGCATTTTAACTGGAAGTCATCAGTTAATAGATCATTGCTCACAGTTGAAACTGTAAATTGGTGTTGACTGCAGTTTTCTCCACATTTGTTCTCTGTCACATTTTTAACAGTGGGGCTTGATAATTCTTTAAAAGCATGTGATCAAAATCTCCCCCCCGATTATTTTCTACCATGTGCAGTTATGCATGCGTGGGTTCGAATCCCATCCTCGTCGCCAGTGTAGAAATAAATGAGGTCTCGTAGATAGCTTTGTAGTTGGTAGTTTATTCATCAAGTTACAGCTTAATAAGTTCCAATATACGCCCCACCAGGAGCAGCCTCCTGGCTACTCAGCCCATCTTCTCCAACTGCTATCTCACCAGTACAAGCATTCCTCACATTCAAAATGACATCAAATTGTTAGAGCATCAGGGAGAGAACAAGGGCAGGGAAGGTGCATTATTAAACAAGCAGATTACTACACACTTTTCAACAGCTAGCACGCTACTCTGGAACCCAAAAAGGATTAGAAGTGAATTAGTATAATGGTATATGAAATTAATTTGAGTGGTGGATATGAGAGTTTGTTATTTGGATTGGAAAAGGATAGTGGAGAGATAGAAGAGGGAAGCGTTTGTATTTATACAGTACTTGCTACACCTAATGATGTGTTAAAGAGCTTTTCGGCGAGTAACACGCTACTCCAGAACCCAAAGAGGATTAGTAGTGAATTAGTACAGGGAAAGAAGAAATTACTTTAAGTGGTGGACATGTGAGTCTGTGAGTTGGATTTAAAGGGAAAGTGGAGGGGAAAAAGAGGGAAGGGTCTCAAAAGTGTTTATTTGGAGTTCATAGCAGGAGGGGGAGGTTTGGGATGAGAAAAGAGGGGAGGGGGAGTCAGAGGGTATCTCTACATTTACAGAGCGTTCCTAAAATCCTAGACATCAAGTGCTGGGATTCACAATATTTTGACTTTGAATAATTCCACATCTGCCATGGGCCCGCTAATACTGTGTCAGGGCTGGTGGTGTTGCTAATTCAGAATTCTGATGCACAGAGAATATTGTTATGTAGGTCCTTAATGAGATTCAAAATTTGCTACCATCACGAAGAATAAAGCTGATCTTGAAGAGCACACAGCAAAAAAAAAAGAATCAGAACTACAATACCTGGAATAATACACTGATGGCGTACATGAGATTACCAATGTTAACTGAGCACTAGTCAAAGACAGGCTTTCCACTGGTGCCCTGCCTATACGTCTGCACATACTAAGTGCGTGGACTAAGAATATTGGGTGGATGTGGCATTCTTCCATGCAGGTGGAGCTTATATCGCCCATCAGAAAAAAAACAGGAAGGACACCGGCGAGTCGAGTGTGGGGGACAGAAAAAGAAAGAAATAAGGATCCAGATGAAACTCCTGTGAGGGGCACAGCTACTGGAAACTTAAAATGCATCATTGGCGACATCTATAGCGCAACAAGCAGAAATACTGCTAAATAAGAAGTGTAAATAGGATCTTGAATTAAAATAAACGGTGGTGATATGGTCAGAGTTCCCCACAACACAGGGAGAGAAAATAAATGGATGAAAAAAAGGACAAAAGAGCATCACAGTGCCACTGGCTGCGGGCTGGCGTATCATTGAGGGGGCACAGCATTCTCTTGGGAGAGGGGGAACCAGCTTGTGTCCACAAACCAAAGTAAAACAAAGAAAACAGGAATTAGGTGGTAGCAAAAGAAAAAAAACACAGAGTCTATATGCTCTGGTTGTGAAGGTGGCAGCTACTGGACACAAACTAAATAAACAAGCATTTACAATGCAACGGTCTCGCCTTTGCAAAAGTTAGAGCTATTGGCATTGTAAATGACAAAATGTTTGTTTATGTGTTGGTTTTTAAAACAGATAAATAAATGGCATTGTCATTTGCAATGTCAATATCTCAAACACATGTAAATAACCAAGAGGCAAAATAAACATACATATGTTCCCTAGTAATTGACGTATAACATGCGATAATATAACATTATGAGACATAACAAAGAGTCCAGTTCTATTAAACAACATCAGAAAGCACTATAACAAATGACACACCATCATAGCACATAACATCACAGCAGCATACAAAATAGTATAGCATGGCACAACAGGGTGACATTATAACAACACAACTGAACACATGTTAATAGACGGCAAAAACAAAACCATTGCATTCTAAATCAAAGCATAACATGTTGACATTATAAATGCTTGTTTGACGATATCAGGTGGGGTTTTGAGTATTATCATGACATCATTCACCCAATAGCCCGTTTAACCAACACCACTTAATATTAACTTTGTAAGGATTCAAGGATGAGTCAACACAAAATGAATCAAACCTGCTAGAGAAGTAGCTGCATTAAGCAACTGAGCTACCTTAGTGGGAGTAAAATACCTCTTCAGCCGTCAACTCTAACACCAGGCCTATTAGAAGAGATGGTGTGTGCCCGAGGAAAATATTGTATACATCTCTGAACCAATCTAAAGTGGACACTCCGCAGTTTAGGTGCCCTATCAATTGTTAATGTTTCATAATAAATCCATAATCATATTTATTACAGCGCTAAAGGCAATAGGTTGAGTGAAGAACTTAAGACGGAAATGCAAAGGTCATTATAGAAAGATAATAGAGAACCAGTAGGTGCACTGATGGTTGAAAATATTTAAAGATGCCCCAATGTTACCAATTCGAAGTGAAAAGTGCAGGTGTGTAAGCGAAAGTCTGACCCTCTCTCCCACATGCACATACTCTAAACATTCACGTATGTCGGAGCAGCAGTGGACTAAACAAGCACTCCTTGCTTTACTCTGGCACCTGCATTTCCACCGCGCTGTCTACCATTAGTAGGAGCCTCGAGGCGCTTTCTCAATCTGGCTACCTTTTCATGTGATGGGCGTTTACACGGCCGGTTGTACCTGGTTGTGTGCCTCTAACGGTAGTTGCTCTTTAATGCAGAAGTAAATTGAGTCCAATCCTATAAAAGAACTTTGGCACCATTAAATGTGCGCCTGAAAAATGCCCAGGCACAAACGGCAATCTTTTTTTCAACAATCGATACATTTCTGGAGAAAAAAATCAAAACTTTTTTCTATTATTCACCTGAATGCCACAACCATGTGGAGCACGTGAGAGTGTGCACGTGTGTGCGCGCATGTGTGTGTCCACGTATGTGCTCCTGTGCCACTGGGAATATGCGCAAATCGCTTTCCGTAATGCCACCTCTCGCAAAACATGCTGTAGTGGCATTAACTGCTTTACTCGCTGCAGAAATGTAACGCTCAATTGATTATAAGTCTTGTACTGATTGCGAGATCGCGTCCGTCCGTATCTTGGCGGCCATCGAATCTCTTTGCACGCGCGTCATGTTTATAGCAGTGCAACCAGGGGCACGTGGTCGTGTGATCTACATGTGAGACTGATGTGCAGCACAGATCCAGCCATTGGGGGCGCAGCGCGCCACCGGCCCGGGCCACAGTCAAGCCCCCATGCTCTTCTCTGTAACCAAGTGTGCAAATTGGACAAATGGGGCCTTTTGAGGTCTAATTGAGCGTGAGAGAAGGAGCTGCCCCCGTTAATGAGGTCTGAGAGAGCTCCCTTTTCATGCCTTCAAGAAGACCCCCTTCCATCCCTATAAAATCACCAATCACGTGACATCGCAGAATCTATCGTGACAGGCGCGCCGAACCCGGTATCAGGAATGTTAATTAGTGCGGCGATTGTTTCTCTCCATTGACTCCCCACGGGGGCTGTCTTTGAAGGCACGGGGGGCTTCGCAGGTAGTGCACACAGGGGCACCGCGTCGCCTCTGAGTGCGGCTGCACGAACCAGGTGAACGCACCCCGTGCAAGAGCCGTGTGACCTATTACAAAGGAGATACATTAATTGCAGGGTTATGGTTTTGGGGCCAGGCGGGAATCCGTTAGACAGCTCCTGTCCCTGCCTCGTTGACACATCTGTGCGGTGTTCGGCCCGCGCAAGACACTAGTAGGACACCGCAAGTGTGACGCAACAGTTGTGCCCACTGAACACCTCAAGACCGTTACACCCCTTACTTCTGGCTATGGTGCACATAAAATGCTTCACACGTGACTCGGTGTACACTATAGCAAGTCACATCTTCGCGTGTTGCACATGAGAACAGATCAGGTGTGTCAGTGTTGAACTATGTGGCGCCTTACATATGTCTACAAGTGTGGCATACTCGAACAGCTCTAACATCAGAAGTGTTACACACACAAGAACAGCTCAACTCTGCCTTTAGCGCCACCTAGAACGCCCGCTTCTGATAGTGTGCACACTAGTGCACATCACGTCTTTTACACTGAAATAGCTCACATCTGCCACTGGTGCACACCGGGCCATCTCACATTTTGAACGAGCTGCACAACTGCTACCGCCCATCTCTGCCTTGATGCAGGTGATAACGGCTCAACTCCATTTGTGTTTACACTGGGAGCGACGTAAGTCTGGTCTTGCAAACAGACTACAACACCTCATGTTTACTCGTGGTGTAGATAGGGTAGCATTAAAATACATCATACCCGCCCATGGTGCGTAAAAGAAAACTTCACGTCCACCTGGGATGAACACCTCAACAGCTCACGTCTACCCGTCGTGCTCTCTAGAGCTCCGCACACCTACCTGCCGTGCACTCAGCAGCAGCTCGCATCATCCCTGGTGCACGTCAGAGCACCGTAAATCTACGCCGTAATATCGCCGTAAATATAGCGTCTAATCTACAACCCGCTGCCCTTCGCAGCACTGGGAAGCCCAGCCGTGGATGGACAGAACGAAGGGGGCCGCTTTCTGCTTAATGCTCGGTCAGGGAGGGGCCCGGCTCGTTTTGGGCTGGAGGGCAGTGACACACAGGCCTCTCACCGAGTGTCTGGAGTGGAGTTTTGAGATTTTCAGTGTGGATACAAAATGGGGAAATTCCTGAACCGCACACAACGCCCCGGGGAAGGGTGCAATGTACGCCAGGATTACTCCCCCCCCCCCCCTCGCACACTCCCTCCTCCGATAGTGCGGGCTGATGCCTGTAGTCACTCTGCTTCTACTTCCGGTTTGGCCGGCAATGCTTCCGGGTCGCCGCAGGCAGCGCGGCGGCCCGCCCTGCACGGGGAAGGGAGGCAGCTTTCGAGGAGGACAGCACCTGGCCGCGAGCGCGTTCTCGTGCGCGTGACCTTCACAAATCGCCGCGCGCGGCCAGTGCTGTCCTCCTGGGAAGCTGAGCCGTTAACAATAAGGTCTCTGGCGAGAGCGAGCTTCGCTCGCTTCTAGCCGAGACCTAAAAATGAGTATCACAATGCAACAAACCAAAATGCAGCTAAATAAAAAGTACAAACAGGAACTTGACTGAAAAGAACTAGTTCAAATACTAACAGGTGGCATAAGCGTGGACTCGCAAATATTACAAGTACAGAAAATAGATGTGTGAAACAACTCACCATACTGCCGCAGGCAGAGACAGTCTTGGTATCACTGTTCATCAAACAATCACAAGCTAACCATTCATAAAACCGGACTGATTAACTTTCTTATTAAGTTTTCCGTATTATATTTAGATTAGAATGAAAGAATGACTGGGTATAGCTGCCAGTTGATCTTTGTGTAGTCCTCCTAGACAGCCACACACAATGGGAGCTTAGGTGTGACTCAATGGGCTATCTCTGGCAGGAGGGGTGGGAGGATCTGGGCATAGCCTCCCTTACACCTGAATAGGCATTTTCCTGTCCACACACAAAGGGCTGCATAACCCCTGTAGTGAGCCTGGAGCCAGGGCAGGAGGGAGGACATTGGTGCACTTCAAAGGTATGTCTTTTAAGTATCCCCCACTTCAAAGGCTTAATTGGGCATAAGTTCTGGGCCTCAGACAACACCACTTCAGTAAACTCCTGGACCTGATGATATTCTGTCAGGAAGGACTGCTGTGATGCTGAAGGACTGCTACTCTGCTGGATTGCACTCTGCTGGACTTCTGCTTTGCTGTGCTGGTCTTCTGCCTGCTGCCCTCTTGCCTGGGTGAGAAGGACTGGACCCTCATCTCATGAATCCACAGTGACTCCAAGGGCCAGTTGGCTGGTCTCCTAATCTGAAGCTTCAGGGACATAACAGGCGTCCACCGACTGCACCTGGTCTCTTCCATCTGTGAGTCTACCCTGCCAAGTGGTGCCACCCCAGTCCTGGACACTTCCAAATGGGCTTAAAGTGCTTGCCAGCAGAATAGACACATCATCTATTCTGAGCAACTCATCCCGAGCAGTACCGAAGCATATCCTTGGCTGAGTGGATTGGACCCGTCGCAAAAGACTCACATCACTGCCGATTCGGCTTGAAATGTCACTGAGCGGTGCTTTTCCTGGCGCAGCTCCTCACATGTCTCATTGATGGTAGCCTCGATGACAAAAGTCCACATCGCAGCTTCATCACTCATTGGAATTGATGCATCTCCTCAGCTGCGCATCGCATCCCCAACACTGGACTTCGCATCACAAGCACTGTCGACGGAATCCTTGACGCAAAAGGGCCTCGCACTGCAGCCTCAACAGTACTCTGAATGGACATCACCTGGGCTGCACAATTAATCTTTGTAGAGGATCCACGCAACGCTCCACAACCAGGATTTAAGGTGCTCAGTTCAGTAGGCCTAACTGGGTCCCTGTAGTGACACATGCTCCATCGCAGTCGGCCTGAACTTGTTTCTTTGTCACAGTTTGCCAAGGCCAGATATCACCAATAGCCCTTGATACTTTTTGGTGCTATTTCTCACTATAAACTCCAGTTCTACTCATTAAATTTTTGATGTTTTGATCTTGTTCTATTCAGTAAAAATAAGAGCTATTTTTCTAACCTGGTGTGTTATCATTGTTTATGGTGTTTTCACTGTTCTACTGTTTGAAGTGTTGCAGAAGTACTTCACACACTGCCTCTAAGTGAAGTCTGACTATTCTGTGCCAAGCTACCACAGGTTAATTTAGGTTTGCCTGTACCTAACCCTGACTAGGATTGTGGTTGCTGCTTGACCAAGGTTTACACCCCAGTCAAGCAGCATACCCAATTTATAACAAGCAGTGTTTGATTGGAATCGGATACATTTAATTTCTGAGCTTGGGCAATTTAGTCTGCTGCTCAAGACCCAAGATGGCAGACAAATTCGAGATCAGAAAAAATGAAGGTAATGATTCTGCAAACCCATAGTTTTGGGAATAATCTCTACACCCTACCTCTGGTGCCCCACCTTTCTTTCTTAAAACCTAGGACTTTATAATCAGGACCAACCCAAGAATGCTGTCAGTGTATCTCAAAAAATCATGAACACGTGCTTACTCTAAACCCAGTTTCAGATGGTCGATATAGAATTCAAGTTCTGGCTGGCTTTTTCCTTACACTCAGTGATCGAGACTGAGGCCGGGCAATGTCTTATGGCACACAGTGATAGCATTCCTTGGAAAGATAACATCCTTTCCAATCTACTACTTTTTATTTCCTGAAATTAAAAAATTAAGCTGTGGTGTTTTTTAATCTGTGCATGTGTTCCCTAGCTTCTACATCAGGTAGATGCCCATTTTTATGGAGATAGCACCCATATCATCTCCGGATTATATTACTGCAAACACCCTAACATCCGCCAGGACACTGAGGTCATGATGAAGTGTCTTAACATCACACCATAATCATTTAACTTTATTTCGGTTGTAAAAGCCATATAAATATGCATAGCAGCATAAGTAAAAAAAAATGGTACATTAAAAACATTTCAACAAGTAGCATTAAACGAGAATTTAATTTCCAACTAACAAAAAGCTTGGTGGGGCCGTTCGGCAAAACTCTACTATTTAGCAGCCGTTTATATACAAAAGCATAAAAGTCACTGAAAAGGAACCATATGTCCAATTAAACTTAGAGTGTATGCTGCAATAGGGTATTCGTACCTCTTTTTCTGAGATGTCATATATAATTTAGGTAGCTGGGAACCGAAAAGACAGCACAGCTCCTAGTATCTGCCCTACATGTTCTCAGGGCATGGCGCCTATCGTCAAGCCCAAGGAAGCAGCACAGGATGATCCAGCAGGCACTCTATTTAATGTATGCGCCACAGAAGAACAGTATGTGCTTGTCGTTCTCCACTGACCGACATCCCATTAGGCCAAGGTTGTGGGGATTACATTGCTCCTACAAGAAGAGGTCAAAGATGCAGTTGGGAGAATGCCCAATTTAAATTTAATATAAAGAGACGGAGACTAGATTATTACTGGACAATTTCAGTTCGTTTTTTAAATATTATTTCTTATCTCATTTCAACACCTATTAGGCCATTTAAAACATTGTTTTTTTCTATGATTTTTTTTTCTATCCTGACTTAAGATTTTATTACCATACCCAACTATATTGTCATTTTAACATCTTTTTTGAGTGAATTTCTGTGTTTTTTGGTCATATTCTCAGTAGAGCATATCCCAACTTGTTCGGGCAAGCAGCATCCAAATCCCTGAGGAGTTGCAGGTCCTGATCTTTGGCCAGACCCTGTGCCCAACCTAATGGAACAGCCAACCCCTGCTGCACACAGCATTTGACTGTTTGCAGCATAGGTAGGCTTCAGGACGTGGATTTCAGCAGACACAGTGTGAACAGCCAACCTTTGCTGCGCACAGTCTTTGGCATGGTCTGGTCTGCAACCAGGCCCTCTGCCCAATGCTCCACCTTCGCCCAATTCACCTTCAGTGACCAACTATTGTTGCACACAATCAACAGCAGTGTGCAGAGGTAGGTTGGCCCTGCGCCCAATCACCACAGCCCTGCCAGACTAGTGAAAGGGCGAACCTACATTTTGTTGTGAAACATTTGTGCTTACAAGCTACACCCCACTGCTTTTTTAGTCAGAAGGTATATCAATATAGTGAACTCTGTCCAGGTACATGCATGTAAGGGGGTCTAATGAGAGATGCACATTTCACCTCCTAAGTTACCATTCATACTCAAGGTTAAGTCCACAAACATGTAGGACCTTTTCAGAAGGAGCAGGTAGTCGGACTGTGTGTTGTGCAATTCGTCAACTGCAAATCTATGGTTCCAGGGGTTATATCCAGCCTCTAATTTGATTTCCTCACTAGCGGATCTTTTACCGTCCTTCTCACTACGCTATAAAAACTTGCTAGACTTTGGGGACCTCAATCCCCATCTTGAAGACGGAGCATGCTGTTCGGCTACTACCCTTATTGAGGATTTAAAGACCCTCCAGATTCTGAGGTGTATCCCATGCCCCTACTAATATCCTGGGGCATATCTTGGACAATTTGTTTCTAATTGTGCTGCTATAACTGTCATGGACCCCATTCCGGCTATTTGGTCGGATCACTATATTATACCTTTCCAGGTTCCTATTTTGAAGCTGGTTCCTATATGTAAAGGTAATGTGTCATGTAAAACAAGCAGATGGGCAAAGGAATCTTCTGAGGTTTTCACTGATGCACTTCTGCTCAGTGAACTGGCTGTAGAGAACGATATTGATATGGCCAACCAGTGCCTAGATATCTGGATATTTGGAGCTCAGGATAAGATTGCGCCTCTGTCACAGTTTTGGTTGACACGCTTTAGGCCATCTGCCGATTGGTTTAATGAGGATCTGGCACTATTGCAGAAGTCCTGCAAATGCCTGGAGCATTCATGGCGGAAAGATTAGTGTTGATAGTAAAGCCAACTATAATGAGGTGCTTAAACAATATCATAGGCAAATACGTAGCACTCGCAGACAATATTCTGCACAAAAGATTGAGTCTTCTGCTAACTCCTCGAGAGAACTTTTTTCAATTTGTCAATTCCCTGTCATCATTGGAAAAAGTTTCTACTCATAATACTTCGTCTTCTGAGAGCTGCAATGTGATTGCTCGCTTCTTTGCTGATAAAGTGGCTAAAATGTATGACTCCTTTTTATAGGATGTCAGAGACATCAGATGCCCGAAAGCTTGATTTGAGGTTCTATCTTTTGGGGACAGCCTCGCTAGTTGTATTGCTCCTTCTCTGGATGAGCTTAGGATGATTTCTACCAAAGTAAAATCTGGTTCACCTATGGATCCAGCTCCACACAACATTTTTGTTCTGGGAATGGAATCTATTCCACCTCATTTGCGCAATTTGATTGCCCACTCAGTCGTGAGGGGTCAAATACCTCTGAGGTGGAATCCGGCTATTGTGCCCCATATTATAAAGCCTTCTCTAGACCCAGGGCTGCCTGACATTTTTAGACCAATGTCACTGCTGACCTTTTTTGCAAAGGTGGCTGAGAAGCATGTGAACACACAACTAACACATTTTATAGAGACCAATAATCTGTTACAGTTGACCCATTCAGGCTTTAATACACAACATTCTACATAATCAGCTTCATTGTTAGCTTTGGAATCTCTTAGACTCTCTGCAGACAGCGGACAGGCAGCAGCATTATTAATGTTGGACCTTTTAGAGCGGCTAGGGAACTGCGATGCTAGGGGTATGGCTCTGAGGTGGGTTGGCCTCTTTCCTCAAAAACTGCACCTTCAAGGTAGCTCAAAGGTCCTTTTCCTCGGATATGTTGCCTCTGCTTCAGGGGGTGCCTCTTGGCTCCACGTTGAGCCCTACTTTATTTAATCTATACATGCGCCTCCCTGGCAGAGATCATCGTTCGACACAATGTAACCATCCGTCTTATGCTGATGATACGCAACTTATTAGTGGTTACTACCCCTGATGAGGCATTGTAGCACTTTTTCGGCGAATAGCACGCTACTCGGAAAACCCATAAAGGATTAGTAGTGAATTGGTATAGTGAAATAGGAAAGTAATTTTTGTGGTGGATATGTTAGTCAGTTATTTGGAGAGAAGAGGGAAAAAAGATTTGCATTTATATAGCGCTTGCTACCTCTGATGAGGTGTTGAATCGCTTTTTCGGCAAGTAGCACGCTACTTCGGAACCCATAAAGGATTAGTGGTGAATTAGTATAGTGAAATAGTAAAGTAATAGGAGTGGTGGATATGTTAGTTAGTTATTTGAAGTGAGAAGGATAGTGGAGTGATAGAAGTGGGAAAAAGTTTAATATGGTAGCTAGCATACTTATTAAAATTGTCTTTAAATTCTTTAAAAATGGTCTTAAAATTCTATGAGGATTTGAGCAATGATAGTTTTCAAGTTCCTAAAAAGCCTATAATGGCAGCCAGATTATACCGTGCTGGCCTCGAACACATGCCAACGCGTGATGGTAGGACCAGGGGTGTCTGGGAGGTGGATCTGGGACACCCCATTTCTGACACTGTATGGAAAGCATGCTGCACATACCCTCGTACGGTTTCTGGCAACTACAGGCACAAGTTGATACACTATAAATATTTACACAGGATATATATGACACCGGTTAAGATGGCGTGCACAAACGCAACCCACACAGCAAACTGCCCCAAATGCCACCCACCAATGGCGAACTACATCCATATGACATGGGCTTGCAGTGGGGTAGTGGTGGGATACTGGGCGCAAATCTTCATGGCACTGCAGCAAATGACAGGTCTTCAAATTAGGACATCCCCACTAATGGCGCTACTGGGCTAAACTGCGGACATTCCAAGAGCAATACGTAGGTATGTTGGTATAGCACTGCTCCTGGCTAAGAGAGCTGGCAATCCACTGGAGCCACAGAAGCATCCCAACACTTCAACAATGTCTTCACAGTTTGATGTATTGTGACATTAATAGTGAATTGTATGCTAAACTGCAACCTATTAAATCTAGGCCTAAGGATATCAGGCAACAATTGAGCGCATATTTGAGTAACAGGCCGCAAGATGAAAGTAGCCAGTGAATATGGTGTGTAGTGATGACGCCTCGGGAAGGATTATAGATGCAGGAGTGGGGGTAGGGCTTAAGTCCGTTGGGTGAGTACCAACCTGGCATCACTGAAAAAGAAATGGACACTGCACTGCTGGGTGTTGAACATGCGGATTGGCACTTTGATGATATCTTGGAGATTGTACTAATGTATACTGATGCACTGCTGTAAGTATTACGTATGTTATAAAATGATAAATAAAGTGTTAAAAAAAAAAGTACCTATTAAGCCCAATATTTATGGTCACTCTGTTCCAGGAAGTGGAAGGTGCAACTGCCCAATTTAGATCTTGTTTGGTGGAGTTGGTAGAATGGATGAAAAAGAGCTGCCTCAAACTTAATGCTAATAAAATGGAGGTCATCAATGTTGGTAAAGCTCCCTCTGTCTGGTCTTCCGCCTGGTGGCCTGATGCTCTGGGTCCCCGTTCCAGTCCCGAAGTTAAAGATAAAGAACTTAGGAGTTCGGTTTGACTCTAAGCTGACTTTTGATAGTCAGATAGCTTGTGTCATACGTAAATGTTGCGATACAAAAGGGGGAGGATGGATGGAGCGTTTGAGCAAATCAAACACTCACCCCCAGTCAACTGATCTGGGTTTAATCCATCACCATTCTTTAGCTCACTCGGCCACCCCAGTTCAGACATGGCTATATGCAAATCAGTCTGACCCTGTGCCTCATGGGAACAGTCCAGCCCGAACTGCCAAGCCATGTCTTCCCTGGACCGGAAACAAGCATCCTGGGACCGGTTTCGGATTCATAATCCTCATCAGCCAGGCTATCTTGAATCCAGTGGCCAAGTGAGCAAGGAACTCACGTCTGAGCATACCCTGCCACACTTAGGGCAAACAAAGCGATACAAAGGGGGATGATGGACGGAGCGTTTGAGCAAATCAAACACTCACCCCCAGTCAACTGATCTGGGTTTAATCCATCACCATTCTTTAGCTCACTCGGCCACCCCAGTTCAGACATGGCTATATGCAAATCAGTCTGACCCTGTGCCTCATGGGAACAGTCCAGCCCGAACTGCCAAGCCATGTCTTCCCTGGACCGGAAACAAGCATCCTGGGACCGGTTTCGGATTCATAATCCTCATCAGCCAGGCTATCTTGAATCCAGTGGCCAAGTGAGCAAGGGACTCACGTCTGAGCATACCCTGCAACACTTAGGGCAAACAAAGCGATACAAAAGGGGGATGATGGACGGCGCGTTTGAGCAAATCAAACTCACCCCCAGTCAACTGATCTGGGTTTAATCCATCACCATTCTTTAGCTCACTCGGCCACCCCATTTGAGACATGGCTATATGCAAATCAGTCTGACCCTGTGCCTCATGGGAACAGTCCAGCCCGAACTGCCAAGCCATGTCTTCCCTGGACCGGAAACAAGCATCCTGGGACCGGTTTCGGATTCATAATCCTCATCAGCCAGGCTGTCTTGAATCCAGTGGCCAAGTGAGCAAGGGACTCACGTCTGAGCATACCCTGCCACACTTAGGGCAAACAAAGCGATACAAAAGGGGGATGATGGACGGAGCGTTTGAGCAAATCAAACACTCACCCCCAGTCAACTGATCTGGGTTTAATCCATCACCATTCTTTAGCTCACTCGGCCACCCCAGTTCAGACATGGCTATATGCAAATCAGTCTGACCCTGTGCCTCATGGGAACAGTCCAGCCCGAACTGCCAAGCCATGTGTTTTGTATCGCTTTGTTCGCCCTAAGTGTGGCAGGGTATGCTCAGACGTGAGTCCCTTGCTCACTTGGCCACTGGATCCAAGATAGCCTGGCTGATGAGGATTATGAATCTGAAACCGGTCCCAGGATGCTTGTTTCCGGTCCAGGGAAGGCATGGCTTGGCAGTTCGGGCTGGACTGTTCCCATGAGGCACAGGGTCAGACTGATTTGCATATAGCCACGTCTGAACTGGGGTGGCCGAGTTGGCTAAAGAATGGTGATGGATTAAACCCAGATCAGTTGACTGGGGGTGAGTGTTTGATTTGCTCAAACGCTCCGTCCATCATCCCCTTTTGTATCGCTAAGTAAATGTTTCAGCACCTTAAACATTTGGAGGAAGATCATGAATCTTCGGCCTCTTGCCGCCAGTAAAACCCTAGTCCAGGCATTGGTGACATCCCAACTGGACTATATCCTTTACTTTGGGGCCTTAGGGGGTAGATTGAAAAAGTTCATTAGAGGACAAAATGCGGCTGCAGATTTCTTGCTAAATCTACCCAGTCGTGCGCCTTCTGGTCCAGCTCTTGACAAATTGCACGGCCTAATTTAAGTAAGAGAATCTCTTTTGAAGTTATGTGTCTATGCCATGAAATCCTCAATGGTAGGGTCGCTCTGTACCTGATTTCCATGCTGCACCTTATCATCTCAGATGCAGTCTCAGGTCATCTAAGGTTAAGCTGGCTGTGGTACCATCTGTGAAAAAAGCCAAGATGGGTGGCTGCTTCTTTAGTTTTCGAGCTGCAAAGATGTGGAAAGAAGAATTCTTTGGAAACAGCTTTCCGTAAGATGCTCATAACCTGGTTATTTTAGCTGCCCTGGGGCTCAGTTGAGATTGAACTTGGCATAATCTGCAGTTGGTTTCCTTTAGTTTTGGTCTGTTTTCTTCTTTGTTAGTTCAGTTTGGTGGTGGTGGGCTGGTAGGACAATGCTAGCACTGGGATACCCCATCCGGAGTAACCAAGCGATTTATAAATCAAATTATTATTAATATATGTAGCAAAACATTCCCACACATTCAAAAATAGCATACGCAACTGCCCTTGTTATTTATAACCAAATACAATAATGTTGTACAGTCCTTTGACAAGGAATACTAGGGTAAAGCAAAAATGGCGGCCAGAGCCAATGCTATCTCTAAAATGACTGGTCTAGTCATTTGCAGTCATACTGTTTCCAGTATTCTGTGTGCTTTTTACGCCGCTGAGGTGGCAAGGCGCTGACAAGCTCGAGCGCATCTAAGGCTGCAAGGCGCGGCGGTGCGGGGCGTGGGAGGCAAGGCGAGGTAAGCTAAGGTGGGGCACCCTCCTCCTACCAGGAGCGCTTACTCCTTTTCTACCCGCACCGGCCTCCCTAGAATGGTGTGCATGCCGCACAGCAGGCATCGAGGACATTGAGGAGTGCCGTAAGCGCACTTCATCAGTGAATGTCGGTGACCCTGTGTCCGCCTCCCACTCTCCCTATCTCTAGCTCGCTCCCCAAAGCGTGTTAGTGGGTTGAGTGGGCCAAGAGAGTCTCTGCAGCTGCCAGTAAAAGGAGAGGAGGAGCCTGCTTCTTACCCCCGAAGAAGCGGCTAATCGAGCCAGTTTAAGGAGCCTTTGAATTTAAAGTCGAGCCTGCAAGTAACAGCCCTCCATAACCCTGCAACAATCTCTATACAGCAACAAGGCAACAGTGCACCAAGGCAAGACCACAAGCGCTGAGGAGAGGGGCAGTGTGGGCAGAGTAGGTAGTGTGGGCTAGGACCCACTGCATTGGTTGAGCCCTGTGTACACGGAAGCGGCCCACTTAGGGTGGGTGCAGCCCGGGTGTGCTCTCCCCTCCTCGTGCATCGCCCACTGCCTTTTTTAAATCAGCAAGACCTCCAGCATTCAATTGCCTCATAGAGGGGACCCAACTCAGGGATGTGGAATTCCTATAGCCCAACGCCCAGGACATATTGTTTGGGGTCAAGGGCAACACGTTTTTATGTGCATTTTGTCCTTGGGACAAGTAGGCCCAACCCCCTGCAGCACAAACCCTTTGGCTGCCAGTTTGCAGTAGCACATTAAGGGCCAGGGAAGGGCACAGCCTGAAGTCAGGTTATTATTTGTGTGCTTATGTTAATGCTGTTCAAAATTGTATTTATGGTTCATTAATTGAAAGCCTTTATTATTAGGGTGAGCGCTCTAAGTAAATGTAAGTTCTGACTGCACTACTGACAGTGGTTACAGTATAAAAATGTGTACTCACGGTTTCAAAGTTTAGCAATATGAAGCTATTCATAATGCTCCCAGAATGCTCTTTGATTAGATGCAAATATTTGCAGAAGCTTGAGAGCAAGATTAATGACTCTTTGCTTTCAATATAAAATGTTCCTAAAAAAATGAAAGTAGGAAAAAAATAAATTTCGCTAAAATACTGTGAAATTTCAGCTACTGTTTCTTTTTCTTTGCAGCATCATTTAGTAAAATGTGTTGATGCATGCTAGTATTTCGCAAAAATATTCATATTGGAAAATCAGTGTAACCAGTTACAATAAGATTATAAGAAACATAAAAATAAACAAACATTTGCAAAGCCAGTAGGTCTGAAATTAGTGTCAGCTTTTTAATTTTGCCAATTTGTGACTTGTTTTGGCATGGTTTTTGTAAAGCCTTGATGTGAGAGCTGCCGGGCCCTCACCATTATAACAAACATTGGCAAAAGCACAAAAAAATTGGTCTAAAAAAGCACACACTGCCACATTAGTTACTGCCACTGAACAAAACTACTTTGTGTGCCAATATACTCCGTGTGAAAGAGCTTAATGCCGTCACTCACAGTGAAGCCAGCCTATACAGAGAGAGAATTTTAATAAACACAAAAGGTTGTGGTTAACGCCAGACCAAATTAGGGGCCCTATTATTAAAGAAAGTCTCAAAGTGCACCCTTGGTATATGTCCTTGCATTAATTGCAGCTATATGGCTTTCGTGAATTTACAAGAATTTATAGAAGTAGGGCAAGATATTTACTCCTGGAAAATATTTGTGAACTGCAGTTTATCATGACCAAATATGCATGTGTCGATTTGCTCATGAGAAAACCCGAGTGTTTGCTAGATCATTTTCCCATCAACCACTGTTTCCCCCACTCTGGTAGACTGTTTATGTCTGCCATTGTCAGGAGTAAATTTCTAACTTTTCTCAGTATTGGAAAAGATTAGAGAAGAGTTGTTGAAATACTTGCATTATTAGAACATGCAAGTTAGTAGATTTGCACAGACTTAAAGGGCATTCCAACCTGGAACCATTGCTTACCACTACCTTTAGTCCCAGTATGTAGATCTGCAGAAACGTGGCAACAAAAAGGGATTGCCAGCATTCAAGAACCACTATGGTATGAACACTGGCATAATCAGAGAGGCTATATAAGCTCTTATATAATGAGATTGCTGCCATAATTTGTCGCCGAACCACATGGCACCAAAGGGACAAGTGGATTTTGTTAAAGGACAAGTAGATTTATGAAGCAACTTGCCCCATGGACAAGTATATATTTTAATAAATTCCACACCCCTGCCAACTAGTGCCCTGCAGAATGCTTGTGCCCATTCCTGGCTTCTACGGCCTTCATCCAGGTCCCGGGAATGAGTGGCAGCACTGTCAGGGAAATCAATCACCTCAACCGGTTGGTACCCCCACCAGCCCAGCATACACCTCAAACCAGAGTAAATCAAGAAAATCTAAATCTTACGGGCCCAGAGTAGAATGACTCATCATCTGGGGGGATACGGATGGTCTAAAGCATCGCCTGTAGCAGTCTGCACAAGCAAGGCAGAAGAGTGGACCTATGATCACTCAACTTAATCTCTGGCAGCAGCTCTGAGGAGGGAACCTTGGGCAGTAATCAACAGAATCCAATTAAAGTCAAACCAGGCTAATCAGATTGGCAATGCCAAGACGGAAACTGCCATCATGCAAAAAGGAACTGGCAGATGCCCTTTGAACATGCCACCTGTATTCAAGGCCGATGACCTAGAGGAAACTAGGTGGTGTTTCAACAGCTCCTCATCAATGAGGACTTCTTCCTTAAAGGGAACGATTAGGCCGCTGTTCCACTGACACTGATCAAAATATAGCTCCAGGTGGAGCAGTTCTCAACATTGTATCAAAAGGCTCAGGGTCAACCTCTAACTTGGTCAGCAGTCTTTACGTTGGCGCTCAGTAAATTAATAAAGTACCATTGGCAACTGGGACAATAATCTGTAGGTTACAATCATGCCAAGTGTTAAGTGCAGAAGGGTTAATAAAACAGGCTTTATCTCTATCATACATGCCATCAGTATCTCCGATTCTCAAAAGCGATTGCGCCATAGCGGCACAAGCAGGCATCAGCCACATGCCATCAACCATTCCGACCACAAGCAGGGAATTAAAAGCAGCAGTACCTATGCAAAGCAATGTGACAATAGTTGTCCAAGTTCACCGAACTCCAAAGCTGACGAGCCTACCAGCTACAACACAGAATAGTGAAGAAACACCACTAATCGCAAACAACACACCAATCTTGACCAGGAGGGAAGCATAACCGATCTGTAATTGGGTAACCTGTTGGATCGCTTCCCTTCCATCATAGAGGCTCAAATAACTGAGACACTAGGCCAAACCCATTAATGGGTAGAAGGCTCACAGTAAAGGATTTTGGCCCTGCCATGGACTCATGGTCCGGCTCCAAAAAAAGCCCTTTGCTGGCCGCAATAAGCGCCTCGCAGGAAACAATTGCCAGGATGCTTCTCTGGCAATCAAATAAGATGGAACTACAGATAGATCTGATACAATCACTGGCAACACACCTGGCAGAATTAGAGTTCAAACTAAGTAGCCTGGAGGCCCAAATGAGCACACTGGAGAAGGACAAACCTTGCCCATGCTTCCCTATTCTTGAAAAGCTAAGCTCTCCACCCAAGATCATAGGGGATCTAGTTAAGGCCAAGGTTGTGAGTACTTAGCCAATAGATTAGGAAGTAAACTTTAATGTGGGCTAGTCTCTCACTTCATCGAATCCTGGAACGGGCCTGCCAGTGGAAATCAAAACCTTTGTCTCTGAAGTTGAGACTGAGCCACCTGACACTCTGTTCTGCTCAAACAGCATTTTGGTAGCCTATCCCTCCCTGGAACTCCTGGCTAAGCCCAAGTTGAGAAGAAACAGTCTTCCATGGAACCATCTGACACAAGAGGGGAACATGAAGTTTTTGTAAATTTCATATATCCCAACCCTCCATCAACATCTAACATATCAAGGGGGGGCAGAAAAAGGATTAAAGTAACAGACAAAGACACAATGTATATCAAAAAGAAATTTGTCTTCACACAAGCTATGCAAATCTACCAAAGCACAGGTTGGATCTAACTCACAAATCTCTTCCCCATATTTGTTCAATCTACGTCTACAAACTTGCCTCCAGAGATCAGCGACAACACTGTCAATTCAGGGCAGCCTACTCCTATACTACATAGGGATAACCGTGAGAAGCGCCCCACCAGGGAACACTTTGAACTGGATGCACCGACGATCCCTACAATTAGGTATTCAAACGTGGATCACCTTGGTGATGCTGTAGCTGGGCCGCAGGCAACCCCATTACGCATGTAGCACAGCTGTTAAGCCTTTCAATGGTCCACAATTCAGTTGTACTTCGGCAGACCAGCAGTGAGCGAGCAACTGCTCTTGTTGTGAATTCAAGCACGCACTTGGATAGCACTTGCAGAGACTCACCACACAGTCCCCTAAACTGGAACATCCCTAGAGGCCATCAATCAATTGCAAACTTGTTGGAACCTCGTGCATCAGCAGCGGGACACCCTCAGTGCATCCTGGTCATCAAGACATCGCTACCCTGCCTGCAGGAGAAGAGGAAGGGTGTGATCGTCCTGAGTTGTTCTTAATACCCCGGTACTACCCCAAAGTCCTCCAGGACACGCACAGTAAAGAAAATCTGCGGTGGCTGTTTAGCCACATTTCCGCACTGAAACATTTAACGTCGGAGGACCTTACCTGGGTGAGATTCGATCCCCCAATCTCAAATTCAAACAGCAAAGTTACCACCTCTGAAGAGTCGAGAGAGGACCACAGCGACATGCTGTAGGTGGAAGTAGCCTCCTTTGCGGAATGGGGGACAGAGCTTCTTAAACCTTCACCAGTAAAATACCCTTACGTTCTGTAACCTCCATACCCAAGACAAAAACCTTGAGTGTACTGAAGAGCACAACAGGTGGAAAATGACGCTGGGACATGGAAGAGGCGGAGGGTTCTTGTTCCATAACAGACTCCTGCGCACATAACCAGAGGGAGGTACATTGCAAAACCTCAAGTTGCATACACATCAAGTTGCGGAAGAATGAGATTCCCGCACCCAAGAAACTGGGCTACCAGCCCTAGCTCGAGATATGCCTTTGACACTCCCTACCGAGATCAAACACTACCATTTCAGAGGTATCATGGAATGCGGTCGGCATCAAAAGTGTCAGGAGGAGCAGGCAAGCAATGTCTTATCTGGAGACAAATAATATTCTATGCTTTCAGGAGACCTTTGCCTCTTGTCCCAACGACCGTGCCAGGTTCTTATGAGATCTTCACTCCGGCGCTCTGTTAAAGTCTTTTTGGGCTGTTAGTCAACGAAAAGGGTTCTTTAGTGTGAGGGAGTGGTTGCGCTGCGCTTGGTGACTGGCAAATAAATTGGCCACAAATCAAAAGTTATGGTGCAGACAGGCAAGGGGTGACCCTCACTACCCCTTAATTAATGTTTGACATTCCAAACATCTACACTTAGAAACCAAGGACCTGTGCATACAAAAAAATTCATGAATATGATATGTCAGTATACAGAACAGAAAAGCAAACAGTTGACACGTCTTTTCTTGTTGATTTATTGCTCAATCATAAAAACGCCAGCCGACACGTGTTTCATCAGAGTACACTCAACTCTGACTCTTCAGGGCCAAATCCTAATGGATGAGAACAGAACATGCCAGAACCGGTGATAATTCCAACCCGGTTGGGGTCTGCGATGACTGCTGAGTGAGTCAAGATCCAGTAAGTTACCAAAGGCTCCGCTGTAGAATACACAGTGGGTTTAAAAGTAGCCGATCACAGGGTCTGCACATAGACGGGTACGTCCTGACGCGCTTAGTGAGATTTTCAAAATATAATCATTCCAAAAATTGGTGGCCCCCAGGTGATAATCTGGACGTTCGTGTGACCCCGAGTAACGGCGTTCTTCCTGCTGTACGACAGTGATCTGAATCGGAAAAGTCTTTTTGGGCACCTGTTGGGTGGTCTTTCAATCATTATTAAGTACTCAAGCAAATTGGAGGCCACTGCACTGGATCTTGGCTTCTTGGGGGCTAAGCAGTTTCCATCAATGGCTTAAAACTCAGTCGGTAAGCAATCGGCCCGATACTGGTTAACTGTTTACTTAATGCTCCAAAAAACAGCCATGACGGCGATGGTAGGAGAGCTGCTCGATAGTCTCAAGTTGCTCTTTTTGGACCTTCGATGTCACAAAATTATAATCGTAGAAGGCTTTAACATGAGAGGCCTGGGACGACACCTAACAGCATCACTCAGCCTAATTTTGGGGTTCACCATACAAGATTTACTGGCAACCTACAAACGGAGACAAAAGGGACTGAACGACCATTACTTCGGACTACTAAAAGAATATTGACCATGGACTAATTCTTTCGTTCTAAGCGCCTAGTAGGCAAGCTTGCAAATTTGAAAACGGCGGATAGATCAGAAATGTATCTCAATCTATTAAGGTGAACACTGGACTTAACATCTCAACCAACAGCCAAGAGCAATCATCTGGGCACCTCAACAGGAGAGGAGCGTGTGAACCTTGTGAGAAGAATCAGGTGGAGGCCTCAACACTCAGAAACAGACACTGCCTGATTAGGAACCCAGGAGCCTATAGCAAGTCCGAAACTTGCCGAAGATCTCACAGCTCTCCTATTAGGAAATGGATCCAAGTCGAACTGTCTGCGGACTGGGGGGATGGGAGATCCAAACACCAGCATAATAAAGCCATCATCTCGGAAGTAAAATGTATGAGACCAACCCACAAAATATCAGTCTGGGAATACAAGAAGGAAAGCAATGAAAAAGAATGGGCTACTATTTTCCACTGTTTAAAAGATCACAACCAAGTGTGTGTCTGGGATCACAAAGGTCAGGCCTCCGAACGGAGCGGAAACAGGGCCACATTCAACATTCAGATCTACATCCAGTCGAGATCCATGATGGCATTGCTGAATTTACTAACATCACGTAGAGAACATAATCAGACACCTGAAAAACGAGTGAGCTCCTGGCCCCAACAGCCTTCCTGCAAGCCTATTCAAGTGTGCCCCAGACAACTGGGCCAGGTTGCAAACTCCACTCTTTGACCTCACCTTTCAAACTGCAATCATCCCTGAAGCCTCGAGTGAGTCTATTCTTTGCCCCATACATATGTAAATGTAAATGTAAATGTAAATGTAGTGCGACTTATATAGTGCACGTATCACCCGAAGGCATCAAGGCGCTTGCCTTGGGAACCCGTCCTTGCTTTTCCCTGTGAGATAACCCCTACTGGGTATCCCCAGGGTGAAAGCCAGGCATCCCGCAGCGGGTGGGCCACCGTAGTGGAGATTAAGCAACTATTGCCCAGAGTTGCAGCGTGGGACCCCATGATTAGAATAGGCACCGAGGCGAGAATTATCGAGTCCGTGGACATTTTTGGGCTCAGGACCCTGCCGCGTCGGGAATTGAACCCTGGTCCCGGGCCAGACCTCTGCATCAGGGTCTGCCGCTCTAATCAGTGAGCCACACTCCTCCACTCAGTGAGCCAGTGGGATCGGACAATGGCCTCAAACTACCATCTGATTGCACTTCTGGACATAGAAGCCAAAGCTTATGACTGTGTCTTGTCAGAACAGCTAGAGGCCTGGGTGCGAGTGCAGGAAGTCCTGCCGTTATTTCAATTAGGCTTCCAGGCTGAGGCATCCACAGTGGCTAACATCATAGCACTATCTTTCCTCAGACATCAAGCCTCATAAAACATCAGGTTATCTCTCGCTGTTTTATCAATTACTTTGCAGTTTTGATAGGGTTGACCGGGCAATCCTATGGAGGAAGCTTGATGCCTTGGCCTTACTCCAAATGCTGCTAAGAGCAATATCTGCATTGTACTCTGGGACCTGGGTTCTAGTGAAAACTGTGCTAAACACGGTCACACATAAAATTGACACTAAGCGAGGCCTAAAGCAGGGCTGCGGCCTAGTCCCCCTGCTTTTTAGGTTTATATTTCGCCGACATTGTGAATTCCTGAAAGTCTGGGTGCCTGGTTCCTCCCAAATTTGAAACACAATTCAAAATGCGGACAACACTGTGATTATATGGATCACACCAAAACAGGCATCCAACAGGCCTTGAACGCATTGAAAACATACAACTTGGCCAACCACCTCCAGATAAATCAAGACAAAACAAAAGTAGTCATACTTGGGAGATACCAGAAGAAACAGAAGGCATCCTGGCATCTAGGCTATCAGACAATTCATGCAACAATTAAATATAACTATATGGGGGTGTGGTATAGTGAAAACAGCAAACCAACCGTTCAATCGAGGGCTCTCAAAAAGTAAGGAGCTGCCATCGCCTAAGGCATTGGCCAATTGAACCAGCTACTAAGCAGTGCCTTGTCGGCAACTATAGGTATTGAAAGCCACTCTCCTCCCTGCCATGCAGAACGGCAACCTCGCTTACCCAGGTGCAGTAGACTCGGCCTTGGTGCAAATTCTCGTTAGCTCTTGCAGAAAGATCTTCCAACAGCCACGACATACATGACGTTCAAGTCTAAGACTGGAATTTGGCCTCGTGAATCAATCATTAGACAGCAAAGCCTCAATGTTGACATTTTACAACAGGAAAAGGATGGCTTCAATCAATTCACTAAAGGCCCATTTGAAATTCATATTTGAGTCGCCAGGCAGTCCTTGGTTCAACCAAGTAAGTAGTGCTACCAGATCCTTCCAGATAGAAGAAGCAGCGTTCAAAAGCATTGGACATCCCATTTTCTGCCTGGACAAAAGCAATCAACTAGCAACTAAAGAAGACCTCCATGGAGCAAGATCTAAGCGTATTAGATATCTCAGCACAGGTACAGCCCTTGAACGACACTTACAAGGCCGGAAAGCCACAACCCCATCTGCTAGAAGCCATAAATGAGCAAACAAGCAGACAGATTCTGTATATGTATCTTCTAGTGCTTCCAATAAAAGAGTTCAATCCAGCCTGTGCGGACCAAGGTGCGGAAGGTAGGTTATGCAACTATCGACATGAATCGTGGCTCCACCTGTTATGTTGCTGTCCCTCTTTAGACCTCCAAAGGACTCTACTGCTCAAACCTGTCTTTTTGCTCATGAGGTGCCTACGTGCCAGTAAGCATCTTCAACGTGCTTCAGGAATATTGCTCCATGGGCTCTGGCAAAATGCGCCAAATACGTCAACGGTCTTGGGCAACAGCTCTCCCCAAAAAGTGTGGCCGCACCCAGTCATAAGCAAGGGCAAAACACTATAATAAAGTATGCGGTCTGAGATGGGCAGGACAGACAGACCGAAGTGGAGAAAAGGACTTAAATGGAAACCCTTGCCATGGGGGTAAATGGCTGCTGGCCATTTCTAACATGATCTGGTAGGTACTCAGCAACTTAGGACTGGTCCTAACCTTGTGAACTCAGTAGGTGGTGGCTAGTCCATGACTTTTAGATTGAAATATTCTCAATGATGTACAGCTAGTGAACTGTAATTACACTTTGGTATACTGCACATTGCTTGTGGTGGAATATTTCTATTAATCAAGCTGCAATTTGTTTAATTAACTAAACAATAAAGCTTACTTCTACTAATACCGCTATCTCTGCGAAACTGAGACTAATTAAATTCAGGTACATTCACAGAATTTATTATACCCCAGATAGACTCTTTCACATGCATATGCCCACGTCTCCCACTTGCATGCGCTGCCACGGGATCCCAGGCTCTTTAATACACAAGATTTGGGCATGCCCGGTGATAGCAGAGTACTGAAACCACATTTCTAATCGCTTTCAAGAGATAATGAGCATCCCCATTAACTGAAACCCTAAATGCATACTTCTAGTAACAGAGGAATTAGTATACAGAAACCGGGACTGTCCTAAAAAATATAATAGAATCTGGGGAAAATGGTGTGACCATTTCCAAGGAGGGCCTTACTGCCTTATGATTGTTGGACAAATCTCATCCCAATTGTGACAATGGGATCTATATAAACATCTCGGTCAATTAATATTATTTATTGTATTATAGCGTATTGTGTTTCCAGAGTTCAAACATTTTTGCACTGCGCCTTTGTCTTGTTGGAGAAAACAAACAACCATTTTTTTAAAATTTGTACAGTCACTGTTTACTAATCAAATTGCAGTAACAAAGTCTTAAAATGTGTGTACATGTTCAGTAAAAAGTCATTTAAAAGAAGAATGTCAGCCAAACAATTTATCAAGATATTTGGAAAATATTTTTTTTAACCCCCCCAAAAAATCGATTGAAATAGATCTTACCTGTTCCAGTGTGCTAGAGCTTTCCAAGATGCTCTCTGAAGAATAATTGTGTACTTCAGGAGACGTTGTTGGCGACAATGTATTTATAGAATCCACTTTTAATGGCTGAGCTGTAGTAGTGCGTGTTTTACTAAAAGACTGTGATCTTTTGACTGCTGAGGACACAGCAAGAGCAAACGGAGAAGGAGCAGTTGTGGAATATGATTTTGGAGCAGTGAAAGTCCTTAATCTTAGCATCGGTTTTGACGGATTGCTGGAAAAGCTGAAAGGTTTTGGTGCTATTAAAGGGGGCTTGATTGTAATATTTTCAGATTTGCTATAATTGCTGTTGTCAACATTTGTTTGACTTAATTCTGAAGGAGAGTGAAGCCTTCCATTTGTAGCGGCAACAGTTGACCCAGATGATAAAGGAACATTTTTTTCAGTCTCCATAATAAATTGTTCTTTTTTAATTGGACTGGTAGGGCTGGTGGCACTTTTAGCAACTGCAGAAGTTACATATTGACCAGACACCCTTCTTTGTAACTGTGAGTAAAATGAATTTGTTCTTGACTTGGGGAAAATATCATCTTGGTTTCCCTTTTTCTCTGGTGAAGCATTAGTTACAGCTTTCTTAGATATAGGCAACATTGCTCCATTGTTTGCCACTGCATAGGACTCAGTTTGGCTAACACTGGTACAAAGCTTAGATGGAGAAGTAACATTAGCATCACTGAAATCACTAATAGGATCCTGCTGCTTGAGTTCTAAAGATGGAAGATAAGATTTTACTGGGCTTTGAGGAACTTCATGAACGTGTGACTGTATTCCATATTCAACATTTCTATCATCTGGGTTTTCAAAGAATTTAAGTTTGTCCAATGATTTCTGCGGCACAATTGTGTAAGTCGTCATTCCAATTTTGGGTGTGTATTCTCTTGTAATTTCATTGGAAGGCTTAGGTTTAGGTTCAGAAGTTTGTCTATACAATCCATGACTTTTTGAAGGAGAACTATATGGACTTTGTGTGCCCTTTTCGTTTGTGGCAAAAGCAACATCATGTGTATGTCCATTGTTATTTTCTTGAACAGCAGTGATTTCATGCCTCTTAGTTAACTTATTATCCAATGTCCAGTGAAAGTTATCCCTTTCCTTTAAAACGTCTGAGGTAAATTCTTCAGAAGAAATTTGCCTATGATCATTTAGCTCATGAGCAGCAGTCTGTATTGATGCATCTTGCGTTTTCACCCCTGAAGTGCTTGTAAAATATCCACTACTACTATTTTGATTTGTTATTAAGTGGGGATGTGTTTTCTGCATTCTAAAGTCAATATTATCATTGTCGCGATCAACTGGAGATCTAATGTCTTCTACAACACTTTTAACACTCAGCTGAGTGCTTTTACTGAAATTGCCTTTTTCGTCTGCTTCAACAGGTAGATTATCCTCTGATGTTCCTAAAGATAATTTCATAGAAAATTAATTCAGACATCAAAATTCTCAGTAGTAAAAACACTTTTAAATGATAAATTAAGTAGTTTTTAAAAATCATTCAAGACTACTTTTTCAGTAGCGTATCTAAAAAGTGAATGCTAAATATTAGAACGTTTACAGAGTTAACCTCTAAAGATCACTGTATATGTTTTTCAATAACTAACTGTGTATCTCATTAATGTTGTTACAAATTGCTGTAAAAAGAAAATGAAGCGCGACAATAGGCAAACTATTGCTCAGGAACTAGGCTCAGCCACTAAAAGAAATACCTGCAGCACAAGGCTGAAAGAGTCACCAACTTAGTCAGTACAGCTGCTGCGAATGGCTAAAGTGCATTCCTAGCGGCACGAGGGGTGAGAATCTGTACACAGCGCCTGAGTTCATTACCCTCAGCACGAAGCTGGAGACTTTCAGGCTAAATGGGCACAATTGAGTCTCCACAATCTTAATTCTTCCAGTCCTTAACAACCGCTAAAGTAATTCATAGCACATCTTGAAGTATTGTTATTATGGATGCTTAGTAAAGCATTTGTTTTTTGATTCAGGCTCTCACTACGAGTGGCCATGTAGATTGTGATCACTGAGCAAACGCTGCACACAATTAAAAATGTTACGATATTTATTGAAAATGAATATTACCGGGCACAATAAGGATTGTGCCTCTGATTACCTTTCACCAAGCCAAACCTACTGAAATTTAAAGATGGAGAAATGCTTGGTAAATACAGAGGACATGCAGATTTTGGTGTGGTACGCATTAAAAACCATGCTATGCCCCATTCTGAAGATAAAATGTGCAAGAGGTAACAATTAGCCCAGCACATAATGTCCGTACACATTAGTGTCTGTCTTTATTGGGTGTGATAATTATCGCAACAAACAGCAAGCCAGTAGCAATGTGGGCCTAAGAGCAGTACTCGTCATCCTCAGAAAAGTTGCATGGAATAATTTAGATTCAGGCTAAAGCTAAACCTTTCATCCTATAATTCTATAATGAAATAGTTTGCATGATGCAAGACTCAGTGGGAGGACACATTTGAACCCATGATAACAAAACAGCCTACCGTAGTGACTCAGACAGACAACTAAGCTAGAGAAGTAAAAAAACAAATACACAAAAAACGTACGTTGATTTGTGTTCAATTCCAGTGTTTTTGTCTCTTTATTTTCAAGCATCAATTCTTCAGTGTCTGTACCTTCGGGCTTGCTCTGCGTTAAACTGCAAAAAAACAAACAACAAGTTGCTTTACCGGACACTTATTTTTTTAGCATGATTAATGCGATGTCAAATCGAAAAACCCTCTAAGGGTCTGTTTCACAAAGTGGCGGACGCCCCGCAGTTGTGGGAGAGTCTGCGCACTTGGGGCGATATTCTCATTGTGGCGATTCCGCCCTGAGTGCGGGGCCTCTCCTGTATGACTGCGGGGCCTCTCCCGTATTGCTGCGGGGTCTCCGCCACGAGTGCAGACGCCCTTTGTGAATCAGGTCCCGAATTAGCACACTTGCACATATACCTAGTTTAGCACAGAAACAAATTAAATGATGTGATGCACAATTCGATTTTTTTGTGGCCTGGGTTTTAAGACACACTAACTTTTGCTGGACCAATGTATGAGCGTTTGTAAGAACAATATTTATGATGAAATATTGTGACGCACCGTGTGTGCCTTTACAGAGGGAGAGACTAAAATACGTAGCTGACAATACATTAACCCCTTCACTGCGGGGCTGTTTCCCCCTCCCCACCCCCGCTATGCTGGGGGGCTCGTACAGTGCCCCGGTGCTCATGACGAGGTCAGCTCGCCATGAGCCACGGCGATCCGGTGCTCATGACGAGCTGAGCTCATCATGACCACGCCCGTTCCAATGGAACGCTCAGCACAGCAGGGGAATCAGCCCAGCATGCAAGCGTTCCATGTAACGGGCGCGGTCATGACAGCTCGTCATGATCACCGGAGCGCCGTGGCTCATGACGAGCTGACCTCGTCATCAGCACAGGAGGGGTAAAACAGACTCAAGAACACCTTTGTGAATAGGCGCCACAATGTCTTACACAGGAATACTAGGCAAGCTGGAAACCCTTCAGTGGACTATGCTCCTAACCTTTTGTACTTCGCTCTTCTAGGTCGTAAACTGCCTCTAGGACAAAGGGGGGATCAGCTGCATGTGGCTGCGCTACTTGGGATGGGTGGTTTGAGTCCTACACAAGGCATAACGCCTTTTGTCAGAAATGTGTCCCACTTTAGAGAAGGTGTCAAAAGCCTTCAAACCTACAAGCGCACTTAAACAAAGAACTAACGGCAGAAAAAAACGAAATAAACTAACTGGGTCAAATCACAGGATAAACCTGCACATTTGGGGCCATATGTGCAAAAAATTGGAATTTCAATTTCCTAATTGCGATTTTTACCGAATAGCAATTAGGAAAACACAATTCCTAATGTAAGAAAACTTACAAACTTCAAATAGCAATTCCTAATGGGATCACAAATAGACCTACCACATGAATATTAACGAGGTAGGTCGTAAATTGCGACCCATTAGGAATTGCAGCCATCACAGGGATTGTGGCCTGCGCGGGTCAGCAGACCACCATGTTTGTGATTGCTTCTTCAGAAAAGCTATCTTTTTTTTATGTAGCCCGTTTTCCACAAAGTAAAACTGGATGTGTTTAAAAAAATAGAATAAAATGTTTAAGTACCCCTTACCATTTGCAAACGGTTACTACCACCCTTAAAATATTGGTTAAAAATGTATGTTTTGCAACCATAATTTGGTCGCAAAACCTTCATACATAGCATTGCAATTTGGTATTTTGAAGGGATGCCCTGAACACACCTCTTCCAAATACTGAATCGCTTAACACAAACTGCGATTCGGTAACATGTTACCGAATCGCAATTAGTGCTATGTACATATGAAAAAGCATCTGTGAATGGTTGTTTCCGACCGCAAAAAGCTTTTGTACATATGGCCCTTGATGTTTTACCATCCTAAAGGACTTGAAGTGAACCATGTGGGTCAAATCTTCCAGTAGCTGAAATTGTAATATTGCAAGACATTAGTTTCACATGTTGCTTAAATCTAATCCGACACAGTGCCGACATTTTACGAAGTTATTTCTAACTTACAGTAAAAGATAAAGACATCTCTTGGCAGTTAGTTTTAACAGTGCTTTACAACCATGTGAAATGCTTATTGCATCTAGGCAGGTCAATCTTTCTATCAATTTCAAGCATTTCTTATGGTAGGTGCATATCATGATGTGCTGCTGCTGAAAAATAATGTAACTGGGTCTTGCAGGATTAGAATCTTAATATTTATTGACTGCATTCGCCGAACTACCTGGAAAAAACTATGGTGTTTTGGCCAATACTCTAAGTTGTTTACTGTAAAATATACCATTGGCCCATTTATTAAGATATTTTCAGCAGAAGGTTGGAAATCTCTCCAAATAAATTCAACCTTACCCTAAGGTTTGGGTCTCACTCACTAGACTCGTTCCAACGCCTCACCCCGAAAATCTGCTATAGAATTGCAATGTGGAAGAGTTTTCAAGTTAGGAAGTCTGACTTACACACATAATACATGGAAGCTTCTTTTGGCTTGAGTACAGTGACCATTTGACGCAGCTTCAATTGTCCTGAAATAAGCATAGAAAGATTCGTTCAGAATCCCACAATGGCACATCATTTCTTTTTATAAATCCACAGTATGATAAACTTTGGACTATGGATAAGGTTAACAGTAAAGTATATGATCTTCCAAAGGTAATAACTAGCGTCATTTAAGAAAACACTTCACAAAATTACGTGGATATAGCTTTATAAAATTATTTGCAGCAACATGATAGATCATTCAGAACCACAGCCTCTCCGAATGCTGTCATCTGTTAATTCACAGAAATAAAACTGCTCGTATCTAAACAATTTTTTGTCTGGTTCCCTAATTAAGGAACATTTGCTGCAGTATGGGGTTTTAAAAGTATCCATGACTGACACCGTTCAGATCAAGTGAACATAAACAAGGATAAGTTACTCACTGGTAAAACATTTGGTGCTTTTATTCTTTAGGCTCTCACAAAATAGCAATTACTGACAGCTGAAAGAACGAACATTGTGTATTAATAGCTATAAAGCCAAGGTATAAGCAAAATACACCTATTCAGCAAGGCTTGGTTGACTTCCTTTCACCCAGTGCCAGACACAGCTTGCGAGTCTCAACGTGAACAGTTGTCAAACTCCAACTATTTGTCTATACTTAACTGCAAGCAGTAGATTACTGGGCGGAGAAAACATGAGAGATGGCAAGACATCTTTGACCGAGGTAGCAGATGAGCATGTCCTGAAGTACTGCCTACTCAAGTCAAGTCTAGATGGCAGAAATTACATTTGCAGCTTATGTTACTCATTACAGAGCCAACAAAATAGGATTCGTTTGTGGAAAGCCGAAAAAGTTACCTGTGTACTAGCAGAATGGACAAGAATCCCTTATCGAAGTCCATTTCAACAAATAATAAACACTACACAAGAAAAAAAAGTAATACCAATGCCAGCACATCTGGTTTGGACTGTAATGTATAGTTATAATACACACAAGTTAGCACAGGGGCACCATTATTTCATGCATATGAAATCATAAAATAAAACATGGCTGCGGGAACTACTTGCCCAGTGTGTAATTGTATGTGATAAGGCATGTGCTTGTATACAGATCGATAAAAGGAGCACCTTCTCAAAATGTAATATCGATCTGGTATAGTATGGTAAACAGTAAGTTGTAGACTATCATGTTTGCTGCATAGTACAATATTTATAGTTTTGTTAAAAGAAAAAGGGAACAAGCAGGCGGTTTACAAACATCGTGAAACAGGAAGCATTCACTTGATGCATTATATATATATATATATATATATATATATATATATATATATATATATATATATATATATGCTCCTGCTTGTGCCTTCACATGAGAGTCACTCAGACAGAAAACGCGACCTTCAAGCATAGGTCGAATTAAAGGTATGAAGGATTGCTGCGTGCTGTTCTCTTTCACAGTCTAAACACCAGCTGCCTGACGCGTTTCGAATTTCTTCTTTATCAAAGGCTGTATGGTGAAAGAATTGCACAAACCGGTCCCCGCTTTCAGCTTCCAATTTATACATAATGGCACGCCCTCTATGGGCTGTTCTGGATGAAGCTGCGCCAAGTATTCTGGAATTCGTAGTCCCAGTTCCTTTCAGTGCTCAGTAGTCCTGCTGATTTAAGACCCTGGATGGGCCCCAGCCGGCAGAACCCTTCTCATCCTCTGCTTTCTGTCCCACGCAGTAGTGGCCTGTAGATACTGGTCACGGTGGCCCCCCTATGTCAGGTGGCGTTTTCTGTCTGAGTGACTCTCATGTGAAGGCACAAGCAGGTGCATACATTTTCGGGCGGCTGCCTTGCCGCCGAGAGTGCACCACTCCACCTACAGAGGGGGGCCACAGTGACCAGTATCTACAGGCCACTGCTGCGTGGGACAGAAAGCAGAGGATGAGAAGGGTTCTGCCGGCTGGGGCCCATCCAGGGTCTTAAATCAGCAGGACTACTGAGCACTGAAAGGAACCGGGACTACGAATTCCAGAATACTTGGCGCAGCTTCATCCAGAACAGCCCATAGAGGGCGTGCCATTATGTATAAATTGGAAGCTGAAAGCGGGGACCGGTTTGTGCAATTCTTTCACCATACAGCCTTTGATAAAGAAGAAATTCGAAACGCGTCAGGCAGCTGGTGTTTAGACTGTGAAAGAGAACAGCACGCAGCAATCCTTCATACCTTTAATTCGATCTATGCTTGAAGGTCGCGTTTTCTGTCTGAGTGACTCATGTGAAGGCACAAGCAGGAGCATATATATATATATATATATATATATATATATATATATATATATATATATATATATATATATATATATATTCACTGAAAAAACCATAGGTTATAGACCATATATAGTTAGGAATTAGCATTTACAAAACCTTGAAAATTCACTGAAAAAACCATAGGTTATACACCATATATAGTTAGGAATTAGCATTTAAAAAACCTTATTTTACTCACACAAAACCATTGAAATTCCATATATAGTTAGTTGCACTAACTATATATCGCGCACCCGCAATCCACTGCTGATCATGTCACATATTACATCATTCATGACATGGTCAGTGACATCACTGATGACATCACTGATGACATCTCAAATGACATCACTGATGAGATCACTGATGACATCATCCAGTGACTGTGTGTTTCTGTAAAGTTTAAATATGTTTTACATATTGAAGAATGAGTAGATGTATAAGTGTCTGGACGAAGGATTTAGTAGGTGCATGACTGAATGTATGAGTGAGTGATTAAATGTGTCTCACTGAGTGCATGGGTTAGTGAGTAAACTGTCTTAATTTGTGCATCATTATGTCTGTTGTTCTGTAAACTGCTGCATGTGTTGATCAGTAGCTATATGATTAACTATATGGGTTATTGATTGATTGTCCAAGTATTTGTATAGGAGACTGAGTGTGTGTGTGGCTGGCTGGGAGGTGTGTGACTCTGTGCAGATCAATGTGTACTTGTATCAATGATTGTATAAGAAAGTAAGTATGTGTTAGTATATGTTTGAAAATGTAAGGTGCTCTATGTTTAACTGTATAGACAAGAAAATGGAAGTGTGATTGATTCTTTACAGGACTGACTAGGTGTGTGAGTAACTCCATGGATGAGTGGCAGAGTGTAAGTGTCTGTATAGGTGTATGAGTGCATATGATAGTGTTGTAAAGATGAGTGATTGTATGTATGAATGATTGTATGGGTGAATGAGTGAATGTGTGTGTAGACGTAGGAATCAGTGAGTACGTATGTACTAACTAGTATTGGTGTGTCAATGGTTTCAAAAATTATACTCTGTATTTAACACTGGGTGAAACAGAGGTTATATTAAAACGTGAGGAGATGCATTGTATTGTCACATGAATGATATCATCAGTGATGTGGTCATTGATGTCAAATGAGATGTCATCAGTGATCTCATCAGTGATGTCATTTGAGATGTCATCAGTGATGTCATCAGTGATGTCACTGACCATGTCATGAATGATGTAATATGTGACATGATCAGCAGTGGATTGCGGGTGCGCGATATATAGTTAGTGCAACTAACTATATATGGAATTTCAATGGTTTTGTGTGAGTAAAATAAGGTTTTTTAAATGCTAATTCCTAACTATATATGGTGTATAACCTATGGTTTTTTCAGTGAATTTTCAAGGTTTTGTAAATGCTAATTCCTAACTATATATGGTCTATAACCTATGGTTTTTTCAGTGAATTTCAATGGTTTTTTAATAGCAAATATCATAAGCTGTCGAATGTCAAGTACGTGGTAAGTGAAAACATTTTCGTGTTTATGCACACTGATCTGCTTTGAATGGTGCCCCCCCCCCTCATTTCTATTAGGAGTACTCTCTCTTTGCAGATAGTGAAAGGTAGTTAACGCAGGCCTTTGCCCCCGTTGTAATCCGTCGTGCCTGCTTCTCTCTCCATTTGATTGATTGTTATCCAAGTATTTACTGTTTTAGAATTAGTTCTCTTTGGTTCATTCTCTATTTACAAACAAACACAGAGTCGCAATACTCTGTTTAGTCTTTGCAGATAACGAAAAATCGTGTAAAAAAAAAGAAAAGGAATCGAGCAAAATCAGTAGGCCACTAATGGGATCTCTTTTTGACCTCGCTAAAATAGAAACATTAGGAACAACCCCTCATGACAAATACAAAACTAGTGAGATGAACTGAACTCCACACAATGATGGCTGCAAAACAGCTCGGCTCCGCCACCCACCCCGCCCAAAATAACGATAAAGAGCGGCTGCCATGATTGGTTGCGGAATGGCCACAACGGAGCTACGAAATGGTGCTGCTCTCATGCTAACCCCAGCTTCGGTCTGAAACATCCAGAAACACTGTAGACTACCAATTCGATCAGTTCCGGTAGCGCCCCAATGTAACCCGGTAGAGAAGAACTAGCCCTCCCCTCTTTGACTGATGGTTCTTGTTGCCTGTCCTTTCTGTTGTCATTTAACAGAACTATTTAGCCTGCTGAAAGGGGTTGTGTTTCGACCGCTGGTTGGTGGAGACATTTTGACTATATTCTGGACCTGCGTTGTCGCGTAATGCGTCATATGACGCGCCGCGTTAGCGCATCCGGAAGTCATCCGGGGCGCGCAGCGCGTAACGTAAGCATAACAAGTCATGTGACTTGTTAATAAAACTTTTCATTGGTTCATTTTACTTTTCTTATTCTAATGATGAAAGCCTTGGTCATATCACCTAAAAATTACGCTTTTAATTACTTCCGAACATTATTTTCTCTTAAATATATGTTATAATGTTCCAGGCTAATGTACTTTCCCGGAAATTTTACAACTGTCCTGCAAGTAAAATATATTCTTTTTTCGAGAAAAAGAGCGTTTCTTCGTTCTATGACGGAGCCGTTGAGCAAAACAGGGTCGACCTGCTGTCTTAGTCGCCGATACGCCTGAATATGAGATTCTTATCGATCACTTTATGTTGCAGGAATAGAAAACACAACAGCCCTTGACCATTTATCTTTACTGCGTTCCTTCGTATTATACCTTTTACCCTTCATGTAATTGGTCTGCTTTATTTCACTTGCCTTTTAATGATTCTAAAACAGTGACTATTATTAAAAACTTTACCAATGTATACACTACTACCATGTTTTCTTTTAAAAACCTTTATTGTGAAAATTTCATTATACAAATACGAGCCTATAACCACGTGGGCCTGCCACAGAGCAAACTGTAATCGTATATGATGAATAGACATTTACACTGTAGAGGAACGTAACGGGCGGGCCATTAGGTTGCAAAAACTAAGGTGTCTAACAGTTACGGAATCGGTGGACGTACATTTTATAATTAAAATACGACAGGGCCAGTTACAATAAAATTATCTAGATATACATTTGCGGGCAAGTACCATGGGTGACGTTAATTCGAATTTTCAACAGTACAGTAATCAATAACACATCAGAACTTAATATCAATAGGGATGTCGAAATATTCAATCAATTCTCGTCCCCGCCCGCCATGTGCTTCAAAACTGCATACGTATCTCGTGATTTCAAGGTTCTGCAACCAGTACACAACAAGGAGTTACGAGTCCCATTTATTCCGGCGCCATTTTGGGCGAGGACGGGCAGGTCCAGGATATAGTCAAAATGTCTCTACCAACCATCGACTATGATGATGTTCATATGCTGTATTTATTAGAGTAACACTCATCTGCCCACATGAAATTAATTTACCACAATCTAAACATGTCATTTTAATCTTTCCAAAGTTCTTCTAAATATTTGGGACCGTTTCCCTTGCCTCTGAAGCTCTCAGTGCCACTTCTTTGATGAATGTACTAGCAGGTCAGGGGTTCTCCTCCAAATCTCTCTTTTATGCAGCACTATAATTAATTGGTGCCACCTCTCCATATGACGATGCATGGTACAGTTACCACAACTATATATTTTTTCGGTTCCTCTGGAGAGTTCATCGTGGCAGATGAAGCGTGTAACATACCGGGCATTTACCTTTTTTTGCATGTACAGGAAAGGGAAAAAAAATCGAGCGTTCGAGTTCTTAGGTGTCCCAGGGCCATTTTAGTGGACCAGGCCCAAATCCAAAGAACAGCTATCTCACAGGCTAATGGGGCGACCCACGCCGAGTTTCAGCATTGTAGGATGACCACACAAGTACAGCAACTTGCTAGACATCACCTCGGTGCCATCCGGATCTCGGCGCCCCACTGCAGATGAAGTGCCTCTCAACTATGAAACCACCACGGTGACATCCGGATCTTGGCGCGTTGTGCTGCCTTCGGCCTATTCGCACATCGGTCCGCTACTGACGCCATCTCACAGGCTAATGGGGTGACCCACGCCGAGTTTCAGCATTGTAGGATGACCACAACAACTTGCTAGACATCACCTCGGTGCCATCCGAATCTTGGCATCTCAACGCCTAGTGGTATCTTCCATACAGAAAATATTGTTACGCTGCCTTTGGCCCCATTCGCACATCAGTCCGCAACTTAGACATCACCTCGATGCCATCCGGATCTTGGCACCTCAGCGCCTTGTGGTGTCAGTCAGAAAATATTGTTGCGCTGCCTTTGGCCCCATTCGCACATCAGTCCGCTACTGACACCATCTCACAGGCCAATAGGGCGCCCCACGCCGACTTTTACCATTGTACGATGGCCACACCAGTGGCACAACTTCCTAGACATCACCTCGGTGCCATCCGAATCTTGGCATCTCAACGCCTAGTGGTATCTTCCATACAGAAAATCTTGTTACGCTACCTTTGGCCCCATTCGCACATCGGTCCGCAACTTAGACATCACCTCGGTGCCATCCGGATCTTGGCATCTCAGCGCCTTGTGGTGTATTCTCTTCAGAAAATATTGTTGAGCTGCCTTTGGCCCCATTCGCACATCCGTCCGCAACTTACACATCACCTCGGTGCCATCCGGATCTTGGCATCTCAGCGCCTTGTGGTGTCTTCTACTCTGAAAATATAGTAGAAAATATTGTTGCGCTTCCTTTGGCCCCATTCACACATCAGTCCGCTACTGACACCATCTCACAGGCCAACGGGGCGCCCCACGCCGACTTTCAGCATTGTAGGATGGCCACACCAGTGCGGCAACTTACTAGACACCACCTCGGTGCCATCCGGATCTTGGCGCGTTGTGCTGCCTTCGGCCTATTCGCACATCGGTCCGCTACTGACGCAAACTCACAGGCCAACGGGGCGCCCCACGCCGACTTTCAGCATTGTTGGATGGCCACACCAGTGCGACAACTTACTAGACACCACCTCGGTGCCATCCGGATCTTGGCGCGTTGTGCTGCCTTCGGCCTATTCGCACATCGGTCCGCTACTGACGCAAACTCACAGGCCAACGGGGCGCCCCACGCCGACTTTCAGCATTGTAGGATGGCCACACCAGTGCTGCAACTTGCTGGACACCACCTCGGTGCCATCCAGATCTTGGCGCGTTGTGTTGCCTTCGGCCTATTTGCACATCGGTCCGCTACTGACGCCGCCTCACGTGCCAACGTATTTTCTCCTAATTTTACACCCTATGCCGCATAACAGGTCATGTGACTTGTTTATAAAACTTTTCATTGGTTCATTTTACTTTTGGTTTCCTAATGATGGAAGGCTTGATCATGTGACCTAAAAACAACACTTTTCATAGGATGAAAAGTTTTTTTTTTCCCCAAACGATGAAAGCCCCACCTTGTTTCTGGATGTTTCAGACTGAAGCTGGCGTCAGCATGAAAGCACCACCATCTCGTAGCTCAGTCGTGGTCATTCCGCGAGCAATCATGGCAGCCGCTCCCCACCAGAAGCCTGCAGGAGTCGGAGCCCCCAAAACTTTTGATGAATTCTCAAGGCGGAGGGGACGCTTTCGAGAATGAGGTCCAAGACCTACCAGACAAGCGTCCGATTTCCAAGGTGTCCCAGGGCCATTTCAGTGGACCAGGCCCAAAAAGGAAACAGCCTGCCGCCATTTTGAGAGTCCTGTGACAGCCGCCTATCGCTGCACCGCAAGAGTGGGCGCAACTCAGCTGAATTGCGGCTTTTGACACAGTGGACCAAAAACGGACGGAATGGCAACTGAAACGGTAAAGGGGCGCCCCACTACAACAGATGACACTCCACCTGGAGAGGCCCGTTCACGCCGCCTCCCCCGGGGCGCTCCACGCCGTTATTCGGAGCAGCATTGTAGGATACCAAAACCAGTGCGGCAACTTACTGGACATCACCTTGGTGCCATCGTTCTGCTGCCTTGGAACTATTCGCGCAACAGTTTGCTACTGATGACCCACCCCCCGCGACGCCCCATGCCGTTATTTGCTGGGTGGCAACTTACTAGACATCACTTTCGTGTCATCTAGATTTCAACGCGTTCTGCTGCCTTGGAACTATTCGCACAACAGTTTGCTACTGATGACCCACCCCCCGCGACGCCCCACGCCGGAAATCTGGACGTTGTGCTGCGTTGGGACTATTCGCACAGCCGACCGCTACTTCGTTGTTTTTCCCTAAAAATGTTTATATGTTATTACTATTTTTGTTTTCTTGTATATATTTATAAATTATTAAAGTTTTATAATCTTACTACTTTGTCGGAGTGCTATATATTTTTAATGTGACACATAATTGTAAAAACTTTGATGTACAAACAGTCATCCCTGGAATCTTCCGCTTCAGGCTCGGTCCCCTCCCCAATCACAATACAGGATGGTTTTCAGATAATAGCAACGCTTCTGCTGTGACGAATCTCATCGAGTGTGGGCCTTCATCTACTATAACTCCTTTGAAGAGGGGTGATTCTTTACAGCTGTGGCCATAAACTACATCTGCAGGGCTAGCTGATACCCTAGGACCAGCCTGGACAATCGGACACAGAGGAAAAGGAGTGTCAGAGGGTGCGGTAGTGAATAGGGCGAAAGGGAGGTGTCGGGCGGGCACAGGGTGTGATTCTCAGGGAACAGCAGCGCAGATGGGGGAGGTTTATTACCCATGCATAAGACAGAGAGCGGGGGTGACCACTGCCTGGGGGAGATGTTTGCGAGGGTGGGGAGCCATGCTAAGGATCGACAGCGTGCACAGAGTGGGTCTGGTCAAGGCATCTAAAATGGCTGCCGTGCACGACAAAAGTGTGGCATTTGAAAAAAGACAAGATGGCGCAGACAATGTTTTTCAACACTTCCTGATTTCCTTCGAATCGAACGTTAACAGACGTTGGGGCATATTACCAAAGTTAAGCGATATTTATCCCTAACGATGCTTAGCAACGATTTTTTTACCGTCAGAAATTATCGCAGATAAACCTTGCTATTATCAAGGTTTATCGGAAATACGATAAAAAACGACCGCAATGCATTAATATCGCTGAAAACTCAGCGATATTCATGCATTACCGAGCTAATGCTCTTAGCCATGTTATCCACCTCCCATTGGATAACATGGCTAAGAACTGCTCAGGGCAGGTGGTAGCTTTTAGAGATATTCGCCCTTATCTCGAATATTTCCAAAAGTTGATAATAGGAGATAGCGATGTTAGCGACTGTTTCCAGTCGCTAACATCTTGGCATGCCCACTTTGCATGTCATTAGTGATAAATATCACTCACATGCAAAGTGGGGCCCAAGATGGTCGCTATCTTCTACTAGCCGTCGCTAACTGGTGTTAGCAACAGCTAGGTAATACACATATAATTTTATCTCCGCGAAGCGGAGCGCTGTTACAGATATATATCTTGTTTCTGAACGTTAATTTCTCAAAATGCACTGAAGCACATATATTGAGACCTAGCAAAGGCACATCGGGCTACCAGTCCCTACAATTTTGCCAAGTTTCGTGCAAATCCATTCAGCTGTTCGATCCTACCGAGAGACAAGATGGCGGCCGCTACGGACTGTTTGGAATGTTTACAGACACCGGAGAGCCAATCAGCTTCGCTTCGCAAAGCTCCGTAACGCGAAAAGTACGCGAAGCGGTGCGCTGTTACAGATATATACCTTTTTTTGAACGTTAATTTCTCAAAATCCACTGGAGCACATATATTGAGATCTAGCAAAGGCACATCGGGCTACCAGTCCCTACAATTTTGCCAAGTTTCGTGCAAATCCATTCACCTGTTCGATTATTATTATTTTTTATTTTTTTTGCCCCGCGGGGCCCTTTTAAAACCTCCACATCAAACCTAGGGGGTGAGCGACAATGTACTATGCCCCCTTATGGTCATTTGCCCCTTCGCTTCGGCCTCCTCTTGTCTCTCGATCCTACCGAGAGACAAGATGGCGGCCGCTACGGACTGTTTGGAATGTTGACAGACGCCGGAGAACCAATCAGCTTCGCTTCACAAAGCTCCGTTGCGCGAAAAGTCCGCGAACCAGTGCGCTGCCCGGTCCGCTGTTACAGATATATATCTTTTTTTAAACGTTAATTTCTCAAAATCCACTGGAGCACATATATTGAGACCTACAAAAGGCACATCGGGCTACCAGTCCCTACAATTTTGCCAAGTTTCGTGCAAATCCATTCAGCCGTTCGGGCTAAAAGTGAGGCCAACCGCCCTATGGAAAACTCAATGTTAAAAACATGTTTTGGGACCCCCCTTTTTTCTCGGCCCCCCCTTGACGACCCCCCCCCAAATTTTCAAGGGCTGCTCAGAAACAAAATGTGCCATTTTCCTGAAAATTTCAGCCAATTCCGTCCACAAACGCCAAAGTTATTAGACCTAGAATTTTCAAAAAACCCATAGAGAAAAAATCCTAACTATATATACCTACTGGCGACCGCCAGTAGGTAATATATATATATATATATATATATATATATATATATATATATATATATTCACTGAAAAAACCATGGGTTATAGACCATATATAGTGAGGAATTAGCATTTACAAAACCTTATTTTACTCACACAAAACCATTGAAATTCCATATATAGTTAGTTGCACTAACTATATATCGCGCACCCGCAATCCACTGCTGATGATGTCACATATTACATCATTCATGTCATGGTCAGTGACATCACTGATGACATCACTGATGACATCTCAAATGACATCACTGATGACATCATCCAGTGACTGTGTGTTTCTGTAAAGTTTAAATATGTTTTACATATTGAAGAATGAGTAGATGTAGAAGTGTCTGGATGAAGGATTTAGTAGGCGCGTGACTGACTGTATGAGTGAGTGATTAAATGTGTCTCACTGAGTGCATGGGTTAGTGACTAAACTGTCTTAATTTGTGCATCATTATGTCTGTTGTTCTGTAAACTGCTGCATGTGTTGATCAGTAGCTATATGAGTAACTATATGGGTTATTGATTGATTGTCCAAGTATTTGTACGGGAGACTGAGTGTGTGTGTGGATGGCTGGGAGATGTGTGACTCTGTGCAGATCAATGTGTTCTTGTATCAATGATTGTATAAGAGAGTAAGAATATGTTTGAAAATGTAAGGTACTCTATGTTTAACTGTATAGATTAGAAAATGGAAGTGTGACTGATTCTTTACAGGACTGACTAGGTGTGTGAGTAACTCCATGGATGAGTGGCAGAGTGTGAGTCTCTGTATAGGTGTATGAGTGCATATGATAGTGTTGTAAACATGAGTGATTGTATGTATGAATGATTGTATGGGTGAATGAGTGAATGTGTGTGTAGACGTAGGAATCAGTGAGTGCGTATGTAGTAACTAGTATTGGTGTGTCAATGGTTTAAAAAACTTATATTCTGTATTTAACACTGGGTGTAACAGAGGTTATATTAAAGTGTGAGGAGATGCATTGTATTGTCACATGAATGATATCATCAGTGATGTGACCATTGATGTCAAATGAGATGTCATCAGTGATGTCATCAGTGATGTCATTTGAGATGTCATCAGTGATGTCATCAGTGATGTCATTTGAGATGTTATCAGTGATGTCATTTGAGATGTCATCAGTGATGTCATTTGAGATGTCATCAGTGATGTCACTGACCATGTCATGAATGATGTAATATGTGACATCATCAGCAGTGGATTGCGGGTGCGCGATATATAGTTAGTGCAACTAACTATATATGGAATTTCAATGGTTTTGTGTGAGTAAAATAAGGTTTTATAAATGCTAATTCCTAACTATATATGGTCTATAACCCATGGTTTTTTCAGTGAATTTTCAAGGTTTTGTAAATGCTAATTCCTAACTATATATGGTCTATAACCTATGGTTTTTTCAGTGAATTTCAATGGTTTTTTATTAGCAAATATCAAAAGCTTTAAAATGTCAAGTACGTGGTAGGTAAAAACATTTTCGTGTTTATGCACGCTGATGTGTTTTTAACGCTGCCCCCCCTCTTTTCTTTTAGGAGTATTCTCTCTTTGCAGATAGTGAAGGGTAGGTAACGCAGGCCTTTGCCCCCGTTGTAATCCGTCGTGCCTGCTTCCCTCTCCATTTGATTGATTGTTATCCAAGCATTTACTGTTTTGGAATTGGTTCCCTTTGGTTCATTCTCTATTTACAAACAAGCACAGAGTCGCAATACTCTGTTTAGTCTTTGCAGATAGTGAAAAATCGTTACAAAAAACAAAAGGAATCAAGCAAAATCAGTAGGCCACTAATGGGATCTCTTTTTGACCTCGCTAAAATAGAAACATTAGGAACAACCCCTCATGAGAAATATGAAACTAGTGAGAGGAACCGAGCTCGACGCCATGATGGCTGCAAGACAGCTCGGCTCCGCCGCCCACCCCGCCCAAAATAACGACAAACCCTATGCAAATATTATAAATATATACAACACACCAGCAAAGTAACAGGGTAAAACGTTTTATTAAATAACTATTTACATGGCAGCCTGCTGCAACATCGATCCAAATGCATGCCGCCGTTCCCGGGATTTCTCCCCGACTACTCTGCGGCCTACGAGATGGAGAGGCTGGGGCGTTGACTAGGCGGGGCCTCCGGCCGCAACCACAGCGCCAACGATCGCTGCTGACGGAGGGGAGCCTTGCCGTTGAGACCACTGATCTGAAGAACCGCTGCCTGCGGTGCCTCCCTGAGCCGCTTGACGGAGGCCCCCGAGGGGCGGTGTGGTGGCGCGGACTCAGAGGGGGCGCTTGGCTCCTGCCCCCTCCCCAAGTCTTGTTACCCTGGTGTGGCCTGAGATCGCCCCCGACAGACGGCCGGCTCCCGGGGTCCGGCGGAACTTTTAGCCTTTTGGTGACTCTTCCATTCTGGACCTTGTCCCACAATCCGTTTGACCTGAAGACACGTCCTGCGGTGCCCTGGTCCGACCATCACATATACCTGCGCCAGGAGACGGCGTGGGGTGCACTGGAAGGGAGAGGCGGCGCGAACGAGCCTCCCCCACCTCCCCAGGTGGAGGTTTCTCAGCTGCACCCCAGCGCTTCACTCGGCCAGATGAATTGCGCCCGCTCTTGCGGCACAGTGCCTCGCTCGGCCAGCTGAGTTGCGCCTGCTCTTGCTATTACAGCGTCTCACCCGCCATCCGGCTGAATTGCACCCACTCTTGCGGTACAGCGACAGGCGGCTGCCACGGAGCTCACGAAATGGCGGTCGGCTCCACAGACTTGGGCCTGGCCTGCAAGGATGGCTCTGGGCAACCCTGGAACTCGGACGCTTGACTGCTAGGGCATGGGCCCCATTCCCAAAAGCGTCCCCTCAGCCTTGAAGATTCTACAAGAGTCACCGGGGCCCCCGACTCCCGCAGACTTCCGGTGGGGAGCGACTGCCATGATTGCTTGCGGAATGGCCACGACGTAGCCACGGGGTGCTCTCATGCTGACGCCAGCTTCAGTCTGAAACATCCAGAAACACTGTAGACTACCAATTGGATCAGTTCCGGTGGAGCCCCAACGTGACCCGGTAGAGAAGAACTTGCCCTCCCCTCTTTGACTGATGGTTCTTGTTGCCTGTCCCTTCTGTTGTCATTTAACGGAACTTTTTGGACTGCTGAAAGGGGTTCTGTTCCGACCACTGGTTGGTGGAGACATTTTGACTATATTCTGGACCTGCCCGGCCTCGCCCAAAATGGCGTCGGTATAAATGAGACTCGCAACTCCTTGATGTGTACTGGTTGCTCAGCCTTGATATCACGAGATATGTATGCAGTTTTGGAGCACATGGCGGGCGGGGACGGGTACTGATTGAACATTTGCACATCCCTATTGATATTAAGTTCTGATGTATTATTCATTACTGTACTATTGAAAGTTCGAAATAACGTTACTCATGGTCCTTGCCCGCAAATGTATATCTAGATAATTTCATTGTAACTGGTCCTGTCGTACTTTCATTATACGTCCACCGATTCCGCAACTGTTAGACACCTTAATTCCTGCAACCTAATAGCCCGCCCGTTACGTTTTTCTACAGTGTAAAGGTCCCCTCATCATATACGATTCCAGTTTGCTCCGTGGCCGGCCCACGTGGTTGTAGGCCCGTATTTGTATACTGACATTTTTGCAAAAAAGAGTTTTCGAAGGAAGTATGGAATCAGCGTCATAACAATCGTCTAGGTTGGTAGGATTTTAGAATAATGGCTGTTATTCCCAAACAATAGAAGACAGATAATGCAGACCCTTTGCCTGAATTTTGGATTGATTGAAATTTGTATCCGTCACACCTGCCCCTTTTCCAGAATTGTAAGAAAATGGTCGACCGTAGCTTAAGGTATCTGCCGAATGTAAGGTGTGGTATTTTGTCCCATAAAATAAGACTAATTGAGAAACAAATACACGAAGAGGGAACTCGAATTTAGAGACAAACAAAATGAAACATTTTTTGGCATCATAAGAAGGGGAGGATATGTTACACAGAAAAATAATGCGAAAGGGATAGCCAAGATCTGTTGTATCACACGTTCCTGCAGCTAGTCTGATACATGGTAAGTAGAAGCTTTTTCCTGTTTGCGCGCGCTGACATCCTCTGAATGCTGTATCCCCCCCCTTTCTTTTCTCCTCTGTAGGTTACATCGGAGTTCCGACTGAAGAATGGAGTGGACATGGACCGCACCGTGCTCCATGTAGGGAAAGACAGACAAGTGCTGTGAGATATTGCATGGAGTGCAGACCATCACTGTGAACGTGAAAAATTGTATGGTGTGACTGTGCGTACATGCCCTGATTGTATGGTATGAATGTGTATGTATTCCATATGCCCGGCCGAAAAACGTTCCGTTTGCGCAACTGCCGCGTTAGAAAACAACATCGTGCGCGACGTATCGCGTTGTCGCGTAATGCGTCATATGACGCGCTGCGTTAGCGCACCCGGAAGTGCTCCGGTGTGCAAGGCGCGAAGCGCAGCTTCCCGGAAGCGATCCGGGGCGCGGCGCGGAGCGCGTAACGTAAGCATAACAGGTCATGTGACTTGTTAATAAAACTTTTCATTGGTTCATTTCACTTTTGAGTTCCTAATGATGTAAGGCTAGGTCATGTGACCTAAAAATAACACTTTTCATTGGTTTAGAACTATTTTTTGTCCCAAATGATGAAAACCCCTCCTTGTTTCCTCACTCTGACTTTCATCTTTGTGAGAGGAAGACCTTTTTTCATCACTTAGCAATGGCAAGTGTTGTAGCTTCAGCTGGTGCATCCCCACCACCACCACCAACTCCTAGGAAGAGAGTACCACCTCCTCAGGTGGTGGTTGAGCAAGAGGTGCCCCCCCCCACCTTCTTGTTTCCTGATTCGGCCAGCTCAATCGATCGAGCATGAGACTCTGTTGTGATCTGAAGAACCGCTGCCTGCGGTGCCTCCCAGAACCGCTTGGCGGAGGCCCCCGAGGGGCGGTGTGGTGGCGCGGACTGGGAGGGGGCGCTTGGCTCCTGCCCCCTCCCCAAGTCTTGCTCGGCCAGCTGAGTTGTGCCCACTCTTGCGGCCTACGACATGGAGAGGCCGGGGCGTTGACTAGGCGGGGCCTCCGGCCGCAACCACAGCGCCAACGATCGCTGCTGACGGAGGGGAGCCTTGCCGGTGAGAGCCACTGATCTGAAGAACCGCTGCCTGCGGTGCCTCCCTGAGCCGCTTGACGGAGGCCCCCGAGGGGTGGTGTGGTGGCGCGGACTGGGAGGGGGCGCTTGGCTCCTGCCCCCTCCCCAAGTCTCGCTCGGCCAGCTGAGTTGCGCCCACTCTTGCGGCCTACGACATGGAGAGGCCGGGGCGTTGACTAGGCGGGGCCTCCGGCCGCAACCACACCGCCAACGATCGCTGCTGACGGAGGGGAGCCTTGCCGGTGAGAGCCACTGATCTGAAGAACCGCTGCCTGCGGTGCCTCCCTGAGCCGCTTGACGGAGGCCCCCGAGGGGCGGTGTGGTGGCGCGGACTCGGAGGGGGCGCTTGGCTCCTGCCCCTTCCCGAAGTCTTGCTCGGCCAGCTCAGTTGCGCCCACTCTTGCGGCCTACGACATGGAGAGGCCAGGGCGTTGACTAGGCGGGGCCTCCGGCCGCAACCACAGGGCCAACGATCGCTGCTGACGGAGGGGAGCCTTGCCGGTGAGAGCCACTGATCTGAAGAACCGCTGCCTGCGGTGCCTCCCTGAGCCGCTTGACGGAGGCCCCCGAGGGGCGGTGTGGTGGCGCGGACTCGGAGGGGGCGCTTGGCTCCTGCCCCCTCCCGAAGTCTTGTTGCCCTGGTGTGGCCTGAGATCGCCCCCGACATAGGCGGCCGGCTCCCGGGGTCCGGCGGAACTTTTAGCCTTTTGGTGACTCTTCCATTCTGGACCTTGTCCCACAATCCGTTTGACCTGAAGACACGTCCTGCGGTGCCCTCGCAATGCGGCCTGGTCCCTATGCAGACAAAAACTGGTTTTCAGTTTGTACATTCTTCAGGATTTTTCCATCCAAGGCTGGTTGCGAGTTTGTAGAACGATGGCTTCAGATTTTCAACATACTACTCTTCAACATTCTTCATAAATGTAACAATGTGAGACTCACTAGGAGAACGGCCGTTTATCTTTCCTTTCAAAATGCTGCCAACAATATTTTCTGAATGGAAGACACCATCTTGTAGCATAAAGGGCTGCGTCAAGGGTGCTATTGCCCAGAATGTCTTGTTTTCTAGTGCTCGTAATGACGAAGCCAGTACTGCCGAAAGGGATTCTGGTCCTGCCGCTACTTATTGGAGACATTGAACTATACTCTGGACCTGCCTGGCCTCGACCAAAATGGCGCCAGTATGGGAGCGACTTGCAACTCCTTATGACGTTCTAGTTACTTAGCCTTGACGTTATGGGGGATGTATGCGGTCTTTGTGCACATGGCGGGCGGGGAAGGGTACTGACTGGGAATACGGACAACCCTATTGATGTCGATTTTTCATTATTGATTATTGTATTAATAAAGCTTCGAAGTAATGTTACCCATGATACTCGCCCATGGTGTGCGTATGGACGATTTTATTGTAACTGATCCTGTTATACTTTCAATTATAAAATCAACCTTCACTGATCCTGCAACCGGTTGTCACGTTTAGTTTTTTCAATTAAATGGCTCGCTTGTTACATTCTCCTATACCCCTGGCTTTTGAAAGACACCATCTTGTAGAATAAAGGGCTGCGTCAAGGGTGGTATTGCCCAGAATGTCTTGTTTTCTAGTGCTCGTAATGACGAAGCCAGAACTGCCGAAAGGGATTCTGGTCCTGCCGCTACTTATTGGAGACATTGAACTATACTCTGGACCTGCCTGGCCTCGACCAAAATGGCGCCAGTATGGGAGCGACTTGCAACTCCTTATGACGTTCTAGTTACTTAGCCTTGACGTTATGGGGGATGTATGCGGTCTTTGTGCACATGGCGGGCGGGGAAGGGTACTGACTGGGAATACGGACAACCCTATTGATGTCGATTTTTCATTATTGATTATTGTATTAATAAAGCTTTGAAGTAATGTTACCCATGATACTCGCCCATGGTGTGCGTATGGACGATTTTATTGTAACTGATCCTGTTATACTTTCAATTATAAAATCAACCTTCACTGATCCTGCAACCGTTTGTCACGTTTAGTTTTTTCAATTAAATGGCTCGCTTGTTACATTCTCCTATACCCCTGGCTTTTGAAAGACACCATCTTGTAGAATAAAGGGCTGCGTCAAGGGTGGTATTGCCCAGAATGTCTTGTTTTCTAGTGCTCGTAATGACGAAGCCAGAACTGCCGAAAGGGATTCTGGTCCTGCCGCTACTTATTGGAGACATTGAACTATACTGTGGACCTGCCTGGCCTCGACCAAAATGGCGCCAGTATGGGAGCGACTTGCAACTCCTTATGACGTTCTAGTTATTAGCCTTGACGTTATGGGGGATGTATGCGGTCTTTGTGCACATGGCGGGCGGGGAAGGGTACTGACTAGGAATACGGACAGCCCTATATACTTTCAATTATAAAATCAACCTTCACTGATCCTGCAACCGTTTGTCACATTTACTTTTTTCAATTAAATGGCTCGCTTGTTACATACTCCTATACCCCTGGCTTTTGACCCTTTCCTACGCGCAGTCTGTACTACCGCCCTCGGGCGATCTATGTAATGAACAGACTACCATTGCCGAAACACAAGGGAATGCATCTCAGAGAGATAAGTCAAGTACATGGTAGATAAAAACATTTTCGTGTTTATGCACGCTGATGCGCTTTGAACGCTGCCCCCCCCTCATCATTTAGATTACCACCGCCCATTGCACAAAAGCGTACCGGGCGCTCCCCACGCAAAAAAAACCTATTTGTTTTTTTTTGTTTTTTTTGTGCCCCTCGGGGCCCTTTTAAAGCCTCCACATCAAACCTAGGGGGTCAGGGAGGATCTACTATGCCCCCTTATGGTCATTTCCCCCTTTGTTTTGGCCTCCTCTTGTCTCTCGATCCTACCGAGAGACAAGATGGCGGCCGCTCCGGACTGTTTAGAATGTTGACAGACACCGGAGAGCCAATCAGCTTCGCTTCGCGAAGTTCCGTTACGCGTCAAGTACGCGAACCGGAGCGCTACCCGGAGCGCTGTTACAGATATATATATTTTTTTGTACGTTAATTTATCAAAATCCACTGGAGCACATATATTGAGACCTAGCAAAGGCACATCGGGCTACCAGTCCCTACAATTTTGCCAAGTTTCGTGCAAACCAATTCAGCCGTTCGAGCTCAAAGTGAGGCCAACCGCCCTATGGAAATTAACATGGGAAAAACGCGTTTTGGGACCCCCCTTTTTTCTCGGCCCCCCCTTGACGAAACCCCCCAAATTTTCAGGGGCTGCTCAAACAAAATGTTCCATTTTCCTTAAAATTTCAGCCAATTCCGTCCACAAACGCCAAAGTTATTAGACATAGAATTTTCAAAAATCCCATAGAGAAAAAATCCTAACTATATATACCTACTGGCGACCGCCAGTAGGTAATATATATATATATATATATATATATATACATATATATATATATATACTGTCAGTTAATTTAGGATGATGTAATGCACCGTTTAAAGAAGTAGAGTAGCCTGTAAGTTGTTTGTATATATTTTAATAGATATCAGATGAATATTGATCACCTGTATGTTTTTATCATAGGAGACGGAGACACCATCATCAAATTATGAGGATACTAGTGAGAAGACCGAGTTGTAGAAGTTGTATTGTGGAAACAGCCCACATGGGTATAATTGTGAATATTGTAAATATTGTACTATGAAGATGAATATGGAGTACTTATTTGGAACTTTGGACATATGATTACTGTTTGCCCACTGGGGCGGGATTGTTTATTATAGTAAAAACATGAAGAAGGATATTTGAACTGTAATAGGTTGAAAACAAGGAAATATACCTAAATCTGGCATATTAAGTTTGCACATGATATGAAGTTCTGATCCATTGAATTGTAACTAGATCAATATCAACTTTGACCAATACTTTAAGATAGCTGCCATTCTCACTAAGCCTTAGATATGGTGCAGTAGTCCTATTTTGATGTTTATGTTACTGTGATGTTTTCACTTTTTTATGTGTATTTATACTTTATTGAAACAGAGTTGACCCGTGACAAAGGAGCTTGGCTCCGAAACGCATCGGGCAAGGATTTGCCGATGACTGAAATCAATTAATTTCACCACGCACTATGGATTTGGGCTCGGTTCTTTTGGTTTGAAAATACCGAAGATTGGAGTCGCCAGTTATAGTTAGGACCTATTTTCCATAGGAAATATGCAACATTCTATTTGCAATAACTTTGGCGCGGGTTGACGAATCTTCGCGAAATTTTCAAAACTTATGGCACGCTCCGGTCCGCTCTTGAAAGTTTCGGGGTGATTCGAGCTGGGGCCGAGAAAAAACGGGGCTCCCAAAACGTGTTTTCCCCATGCAATTTCCTATAGGAAACTTGACACGGCTACAACCCGAACTGCTGAACAGAATTACACCAAATTTGGCAAAGAGGTAGTTCTAGGTTCAGAAAGAACCTTTTTTGTTAAATGGTGTAAATCCGTTCAGTGGTTGTTGAGAAAATGATAATTAAAAAAGTTTCGATATCTATGGCTGCGGAGGATCCGCGCACCCTCCAGAGCACGAGCTTCATGCTAATTGGCTGTCAAAACTCTAAACCAGGAAGTGTTGGCAGACATCTTGTGCCTCAGCAGAGCAAAGGCACAAGAATTCAGTCAAACTAAGGCGCAAAACGCAAAAAGGGGGTAGGGTAGAAACACAGCGACCCCCTAAGCCTGCTTAGGGGGTCCCACAAGGATCCCCCAGGGCCCAATATATTTATTTTTAAAAATCGGCAAAATCCGCACAGGGTGAGCAGAACCCGCGCTTCATTGCTATTTAGGCCCCGAGGGGTGGGGGGGCAATATTGGTATGTAATGGGGGGCCCTCTGGGCTTTATTAGATTATTTGCGGGGTGCTCACAGGCCCCCCCCCCGGGGACCAGCACCCCCGGGGTTACGAAAACACATGGGTGGGGGGGCTCAAAGGCCCCCCAAGCCCCGAGGACAGCCACCCCCGCAGCTTGTGTTTTTTTTAATTTAAAAAAAAAACCTGTGTGGGGGGGCTTGAGCCCCCCCACACGCCCCGGGGACCGCCACATCCCCGGGTCTCTAAATAATAAAATTGGGGGGTCCATGACGGACACCCCAGCCCTGGGGACAACAACCTCCCCAGGGCTTTAGTAATCTGGGGAGGGGAGCCTGTAATCGCCCTGGGGAAAGCAACCCCCCAGGGCCGGCTCCTGCAGTGTCCCCTGGGACACTGTAGTTTGCTATGGCAGGGCAGGAGCCTCGCGGCTCCCGCCCTGCCATAGCAAACTGCTTTGGATTTTGGAAGAGCGAGCAGGAAACCTGCTCCCTCTTCCAAAAACCAAAGACGATTGCTTTTCCACATGGGGAGCTGCACCTTAGCAGCTCCCCATGTGGAAAAGCAATGCCGGCTCCAGAGGGACGCGGGGAGGCGGCTGGACTGTGGTGGGATTGGGGACCCCCCTACGGTCCCCAAAGGAGAAGGCCAGCCCCGGGGGATGGGGTCCTCGGGGATACTAGTGGCCCCCCAAATTTTAAGAAAAATAAATAAATACAAAAACAAAGGCCGGTCCCGAGGGATGGGTTCCCGGGGCCATAAGTGGCCTGAGGAGGGGGCAACGTAGCCCCCTTCCAAAAAAAAAAAAAGAGGCCATGCCCCGGGGGATGGGTCCCCTTTCAATTTTTTATTTTAAATTAGGAGGCAAGCCCTGGGGGATGGGGTCCCCAGGGCCAATAAATTAGAAAGAAGGGGGCCGCACAGCCCCCCTACTTAAACAATAAATAAGTAAAAGCCCGGCATCGCGCCAGAGGCCACGCCCCCCTCCTTGCAGCACTCTGGCGCATTTGCAAATAGGGAACAAATTTCCCTTGAATACTGGGGGTCCTTGGGGGCCAACTAGCCCACCAGGGACCTCCAGTATGCGCCAGGGGGCTGTGTTTGCAGAGTGGTGTTCTGAGGCCATGCCCCTTTTTTCACCTCCCTGCAACACAGCTCTGTGGCGCTTAATGGAGGTAGCCAGTGGGCTAGTTGCACCCTGGGACCTTCAGGATTCAAGGGGCGCTAATCCCCCAACTTAAAACGCGCCACAGTGGTGAAGGGAGGGGGAGGGGCCTGAGGTGACATGTGTGCAAACACACCCTGTGGCGCGTTTTAATTTGAGGAATTAGTTCCTCTTCAATCCTGTAGGTCCCTAGGGGCCAACTAGCCCACCAGGTACCTCCAGTAAGCGCCACGGAGCTGCTTGCAGAGAGTTGAAAAAGGGGCGTGAACTCTGAACACATCTTTGTGCTGTTATTTGAGATGTCATGAGTGATATCATGAGTGATGTCACTGACCATGTCATGAGTGATATGTGACGTCATCAGCAGTGCATTGAGGGTGCCCAAGTTATAGTTAGCTGAACTAACTATAACGGGGGAATTTCAATGGTTTTGTACGAGTGAAATGTCCAACTAACTATAACGCCCCTGAAACCTATGATTTTTTCAGTGAATTCCTAAGGTTTTTTTAAATGCTAATTCCCAACTATAACGTGCCTGAAACCTATGGTTTTTTCAGTGAATTTCAAAGGTTTTCTAAATGATAATTTCTAACTTTAATGTGACTGAAACCTATGGTTTTTTAAGTAAATTTCAAAGGTTTTTTAAATGCTAGTTTCTAACCATGCCTACAGAGGTAGGACATGTGAAGAAAGAAGGAAAAATGCACAGAAAGAAAAAAAAATGCAGAAAGAAGCAACAGAAGTCCTCAAAGATGAAGAAAAGTGCAGGAAGAAGGAAAACGTGCAGAAAGAACAAACAGAGGAGCAGAAAGAGGCCTTGTTGCAAAATCATCCTGTGCCCACAACTTTTTCAGATGGGTACTGGTGGTAACTAACTCGGACTAACCAGTCCTAGAGCCAGTGCTATGCTAAAACACACTTAGAATACAGTTAAAACACCTACATACACTAGGGAAACTATGCATCGGGGTACCCCTGTGATTACTATGGCCTCCTCTGTAAGCCCCTAGTACATAATAGGGCAGGGAGATTTAAACTACCTCTTAAAACGCGCCGCAGGGGCGTTTTCATACTGATGAAGGTAAGGGGGGGCTGAGCTGACATGTGCAAACACGCCCTGTGGCTGTTTTAATTTGGTGGATAAAGTCCCCATGAATCCTGAGGGTTACCAGGGTCCCCCAGGGGCCCTCTGTATTGAAGGGGAATTATTTCCCCAACTTAAAATGTGCCACAGGGTGTGTTTGCACACGTCACCTCAGGCCCCCTACCCTCCCTTCACCACTATGTAAACGCGCCCTGTGGCTGATTCTATTTGGGAGATGAAGTCCCCTTGAATCCTGAGGGTTCCTAGGGTCCAACTAGCCCACTAGGTACCTCCAGTAAGCGCCACAGAGTTGCAGAGAGGTGTAAAACGGGGTACGGCCTGGACCACTTCTCTGCAATGCAGCACAGTGGTGCTTACTGGAAGTATCTGGTGGGCTAGTTAGCCCCCAGGGGCCCTCAGGATTGAAGGGGAATTATTTCCCCAACTTAAAACGCGCCACAGGGCGTGTTTGCACACCTGGGCATACTGAGGGTCCCTGAGGACACGTGAGTTATAGTTAGCTGAACTAACTATAACGGGGAAATTTCAATGGTTTTGTACGAGTGAAATGTCTAACTAACTATAATGCCCCTGAAACCTATTTTTTTTCAGTGCGCCAGCCAGAGGTGCAGTACGGAAGGCCCCTGCCAAACAAAGAGACTCGACCCTATAACTGGCGACCCGCTGTTCCAGCGTTTTTCAAGTTGAGGGATCAACAAGGGTCGGAGACCGCCAGGAACGTGGTGCAGGAATTCGAGGAAGGGGGTATTTTATCTCCTAAAGCAAAAACGCCTCGCATTTGGCAGCTGACTCGTATTTTTTGCATCAGGGGAATGGCCATGGCAGGAGTGAGGGGACAAAGAGGAACGACTACAGTGTTGGGGGCGATGTGAACAGTCCCTTTCAACTCACCTGCAACACGCACGGATCTATTTTCCTGAAAGTCCACCCCCACGCCACCGACCTGGTCATTGCCGAGACTGTGCATGCTGGGACATGCAGTTCCGTGGACTGAATATGGAGCTGCACAGGTGAGCCTACAGCTTTAGGGGGAGGAGCAAATGTGCTGTTAAGTATTTCACGCAGGAGGAGGCTGATTCGAAAAGGACACAGAACTGGGCGCTGAAGAAGGTCTAACGACCGAAATGCATTCGCCGCTGCTGGCATTCTCCTCAATAAAGTCAGCTGTTCCATCAGAACTCCCCTCCGGCCTCTGTCTCCTTTTTTTGGAAAGGAGAATTCTTGGTGTTTTCTGCGCCAGCCAGAGGTGCAGTACGGAAGGCCCCTGCCAAACAAAGAGACTCGACCCTATAACTGGCGACCCGCTGTTCCAGCGTTTTTCAAGTTGAGGGATCAACAAGGGTCGGAGACCGCCAGGAACGTGGTGCAGGAATTCGAGGAAGGGGGTATTTTATCTCCTAAAGCAAAAACGCCTCGCATTTGGCAGCTGACTCGTATTTTTTGCATCAGGGGAATGGCCATGGCAGGAGTGAGGGGACAAAGAGGAACGACTACAGTGTTGGGGGCGATGTGAACAGTCCCTTTCAACTCACCTGCAACACGCACGGATCTATTTTCCTGAAAGTCCACCCCCACGCCACCGACCTGGTCATTGCCGAGACTGTGCATGCTGGGACATGCAGTTCCGTGGACTGAATATGGAGCTGCACAGGTGAGCCTACAGCTTTAGGGGGAGGAGCAAATGTGCTGTTAAGTATTTCACGCAGGAGGAGGCTGATTCGAAAAGGACACAGAACTGGGCGCTGAAGAAGGTCTAACGACCGAAATGCATTCGCCGCTGCTGGCATTCTCCTCAATAAAGTCAGCTGTTCCATCAGAACTCCCCTCCGGCCTCTGTCTCCTTTTTTTGGAAAGGAGAATTCTTGGTGTTTTCTGCGCCAGCCAGAGGTGCAGTACGGAAGGCCCCTGCCAAACAAAGAGACTCGACCCTATAACTGGCGACCCGCTGTTCCAGCGTTTTTCAAGTTGAGGGATCAACAAGGGTCGGAGACCGCCAGGAACGTGGTGCAGGAATTCGAGGAAGGGGGTATTTTATCTCCTAAAGCAAAAACGCCTCGCATTTGGCAGCTGACTCGTATTTTTTGCATCAGGGGAATGGCCATGGCAGGAGTGAGGGGACAAAGAGGAACGACTACAGTGTTGGGGGCGATGTGAACAGTCCCTTTCAACTCACCTGCAACACGCACGGATCTATTTTCCTGAAAGTCCACCCCCACGCCACCGACCTGGTCATTGCCGAGACTGTGCATGCTGGGACATGCAGTTCCGTGGACTGAATATGGAGCTGCACAGGTGAGCCTACAGCTTTAGGGGGAGGAGCAAATGTGCTGTTAAGTATTTCACGCAGGAGGAGGCTGATTCGAAAAGGACACAGAACTGGGCGCTGAAGAAGGTCTAACGACCGAAATGCATTCGCCGCTGCTGGCATTCTCCTCAATAAAGTCAGCTGTTCCATCAGAACTCCCCTCCGGCCTCTGTCTCCTTTTTTTGGAAAGGAGAATTCTTGATATATATATATATATATATATATATATATATATAGAGAGAGAGAGTGAGAGAGATAGAGATAGATAGACAGTGGCGGACATGACTGTAGTTCTAGTTAGGTCAGACTTTCCATAGGAAAAATGTTTTTAGTTTAGCTAGTAACATTGGTGCAGTTTGATGAATCTTAGCAAACATTTCCAAATAAATCGTTCATCCACTTCATCTTCTTCCTGGAAAGTTTTGTAGTGATCTGTCAAGCGGGGCTAAGAAAATGGGGAGAGGGGGCAAAACGCAATTTCCCCATTTAATTTCCATAGAGAATTTCAGACAGCGCTAGGGCCAAAATGGCTGAAACGGAATGACACCAAATTTGGCAGAAAGCTAGGAGTGTACCCAGAAAGTGTCTTCATAGTGATTTTTTGTAAGTCTGTTCAGTAGTTATGGGGAAATGAAGGTCCAAATGTATAGACATATGTATAGTTGGACAGAAATTCTGAAATATAAGACTGTTGGTTGGCTAAGGGTTTTTTTTGGAGCGAACACTTTGACTGACTGGCCTCAACTTGAACAGAAATGTTGTGGCAGCGATTACAGACCTCAGAGACTTAATCCCCTATTTTGAAAATGTTTAACAATTACTATACAAAGGAGAAGGTTTTGAGGACCCTGACCCTCTGGCTTTTGGGACCAAACAAAATGTGCCCGTGAGGGATCGTCTGCCCACAGGGGGTTTGGGCACAGGCCCTGTGCCCAACCCCATGCTCGCATTGCTGAAGGCTGTCTGTAAATGGGGTTAGCCGCCCATTTGGGAGTGGACCAGGCCCTGTACCCAACTCCACAGCAGTGGGGGTTGACCGCCTTTAGGGACTTGTGTATGGTAATAAGATCTTCCTTTACATTAAAAAAACATAGAAATTCACAGAAGAAACAAAGGCTAAAGTGATGTTATAGTTAGGTATAGTAATCATATTTTACTTTACATTTTAAAAAAACTCAGAAATTCACTGAAAAAACAAAGGTTAAACTAACGCTGTACGTAGGTGAAAATGTCAGAAAAAGTGTAACATTTTAAACTAAAAAAAACACTGAAATTGAAAGTTACAGTTTACTGAGCCTACTCGTTTGCCATTTACAATGCCATGGGTATTCCACAATTAAAGCTAAAGCAACTTACTTTTTTGAAAGGCATGCTTATCAATAGGACAAATCAAGCATTAACATGAACATTAAACCTTTTTTTATTTCAAATAGTAAAGGAGGTGATGGTTTAGCTGCGTAAAGGTCTATGGTGGAGTGGGGGCGGAAAGGGGGCAGGGGTCAATGCTGTAGCTGTCCCATGGATCTGTGGACTGCTGATCAACATCATCTCCTCCCCCTAATCCCTACTATCAGACTGTGGAGAACCCCGTGGAGTAATGTCTCCTTTATCAATAAGAGAGTGATTTGATGGAGGAGGTGGTGAGGAAGGTGGAGGAGAAGCGGGCAAGGTGGCTGTAAAGGCTGGTTGCAATGTCCTTTTTTTGTTTCTTACGTACAGGTACGTCAGTGGCCTCCTCAAAAGAAAGCTGATGTTTCGATGAAGCAGGCGTTGATTGTACTGCCTTTGCCAAAATCCGACCAGTATAAGGTTGAATATGTACCTTCTTCTGCTTCGGATCAAGCCTCTCTTTCATAGTTTTAAGGATTAGTTCTGGGGGCGAAAGGGATGGTTTTGGTGCCCAACTTGTTTTTTGCTTCGGCGCTGAAGTTGTCAGAGTCGAAGCGGTCGAGGACTGGACGCTCGGAGCAGATACGTTAGATGGTTGGCTTGGCACCGAACTTGGCCACGAACTGGAGCGCCGAAGAACACGTCCAAACCGGATGGCGGAAATAAAATAATCTAATAATGGAGTTGATGCCCATGAGCAATACCACCGAGAGGAGGAGTCACTTTACCTCATGACTCAAGAGACTTCTTCAAAGAAAAAGAACTTGCACATATCCAGACCCAACAGTAGATGGCAGAAGTATGCAGAGTATGTGTATCTACCGCCACACATGCCATCAAACATATGCTTTTGCTAGTATACTTTTTGTTTTTTCAATTCGGTTTACTGAGTTTCAAACAAAGCCTGAATTAACTGTACACATCATTCAAGAGTCACATGGGTTTACATTCAATATCACTACCAAGATTTACTATTCCATTCTGTTCATTACAACTACATGGGGAGAGGGGAAACAAAGGGAATGGGGACAGGGATCACTCAGCATGTGAAGTGGGGAAACAGTTGCAGTTAAAGTAGCTTTACAGAACTGGCTCTCTTCATGTAGCAGTAAGCACATTTCACTGGAGGCAGACGGGAGCTTATGGGAGTTCCGCACCCCAGCATCCTTGAGCTTCATCAGAACGACTGACTTGTCAGCATTCATATTCTCTTCTAGACCCAACCAGACATTGAGATACAATTCCAGGGATGACCAGACATCTTTAGGGTGAACGTGCACAGGCAACAGCTTCCAAAAAGTGCTCAGCTGCTCCTGGCAGTAAACACATCCTGCACATATCCTAGTAGTGCAATGTGCAGGGAGTGCTCCAGCACGTACCCACGAGCTCGCCGAGTGCCTCAAAGATCTCGCCGTAGTAGCGCAGCACACCATGGCAGTCCTATGCAGGAAGTTGGGACAAGGTGCTGCACATCCTAAACATCATGCATCTTCAAGCAGGCCCATGCTATGCATCCCTTCTGGGCCCATGCTATGCATCCCTTCTGGTGCGGTATAGTGTGTGCAGATATTTAAAATAAACAAGGCGCTGTCTATGAATTAGGAGAGAGTGCACAAGTGTGCGTGCAACAGTATTGCTGTTGGTCATCAGGGAGGGGAGGCATGATGTCCGAGTTCCATGCACTCCAGCTAGCCAGAATATGTATTGCTGCATCCCTGCATTTAGCTGGGTGGTCAATCTGCAAGGGGAGCAGGTGGTAAGAGTAGCTCCAAGGACCTGGAAGACATGTGGGGCTTTGGGAAGGAGTTGTGGGTTGCCCGGGCCGAAGCCTGTATCTGATATTAAGTGAAAATCTCTAAAATGGTGACGTCAGGACCTTGAGGTGCCTGCTGGGGTGATATTTGGGGTATATTGAGCCCACGGAAGTGAGCTGTAGATTGCACAATCTAGCGCAAGTTCCAGCATCCAGAGTAATGGGAAAGGAATGGTGCCCAATAAGTGGTACCGACGGGGCAAATAGGTGCCCCATGCGGGTCGTCCAATGAACCTCGTTCCCTGCCCAAACCGTGCAGGCTACCATGTCTATCTGCACCCTCAGGCGCTTGGAGGCCAGGTATAATGCCATCTGGAGAGGACATGGCACAGCTTGGTCATGTTCAGGGGCCTGTATAGGCTGGAAACTGTGTAAGGAAGGGCCAGTGGTGTACAAACCGCGCCTGAGCACCATAATGGTATAGGTCCATATCGGGAGCCCCCAATGCTCCCTGTTCGAATGGGATCTTCATTATTTCCCAGGCGATAAGTGGCTGCCCGCCTGGCTATGCAAGGGAAACCAGATGTGATCACATTTGTCGGCGGAAGTAGAGCGGCAAGGGGAGTGGTAGGTTGATGAACAGATAAAGAACTTTTGGAAGGATCACCATTTTCGCATTGACCAGCCTTCCTATTAGAGACAATGGGAGCTTCTGCCAGCTCTCCACATGCTCATCGAGGCAGTTAAGCTCGTACCCATAGTTAGCTTTCCATAGATCGTTAAAATCCCTACTAAACCATATCCTGAGGTATTAAACTGGTGCAGCTGCCCATTTGAGCGGTAATCCGGAGGAAAACGCCATTGTCGTGCCAGTCAATGGAAAGAGAATAGACTATGCCCAGTTTAATGGTGAACCCCGACATACCCCCAAATCTGGTAAATTCCCTAATGAGTTGGCCCAAGTTGGTCAGTGGATCTCTCACAGAGAAGGTGACATCACCCACATAGATTGATACTAAAATTCTGGGGTTGTGGAATGCTAGACACCGGTGGGCATGGTGCTGTCATAGCCGGGCAGCAAGTTGCTTCATAGCTATCGCAAATAGTATGAAGGACAAGGGGCAACCCTGACGAGTGCCCCTTGACACCGGAAAGGGGGTCCCTCCAACTGACCCACATCCGGGCCACGGGTGTAGCATACAGTAACCCAATCAGCAGAATAAACCTGAAGCTCATTCCGAGGCGTGCCAGCAGGGCAAAGAGGTTTGGCCATTCAAGTGAATCGAATGACTTAGTCGTGTCTAATAATACAGCAGCGGCGCGAAGGGTTGGTTGTTCTCAAAAGAGAGTTTAGCTTGTCTTGCATCGGTTTTCCCCATCGTTCATCCACCTAGGCACTGCACGCTATAACAGCGCTCCTCAGTCAGGTGCCGGTCAAAGCCCGCTTCCGAGCCCACACCAACAGTCAGCAGGGGGGGCACGAGCAGACTACCAATATCTGTGCCAGATGAGAATATAGCCCAGCCTGGATCAATCAAATCTGCAGCCTCAGGATTATAAATGTGAGCATGTCCCCCAGACTCCAGACACTGCCTCACTCCGGCTCCTATGTGGGGCACGAGCAGGTCAATGTGCCACGCAGTACTGTCAGAAATAAGCAAAGTCACTGAGCTGGGCCCATACAATACATACCCCAGCATCTGCAGACTGCAGTCCCAGATTATTGCCAAATCCAAGGGCCAAGACCGGTCACTAATGACAGTGTCAGGAAGCTCAAAGTCGGATGGAAATCATGAGCCCAGCATCTCAGAGAGGACGGCAGCACAACATCAAGCAAATTGGCGGGGCCACAGGGTCCCCACATCGTAACAATAAACTCTGCGCAGGCAGCAGCACAGCGGGATTCCCAATCCGGCCGATGTATGCCGCACTGCAGCAAAATAGGGCACACTCCACTGCGCCAGGGCTGCCTCACAGCCCAGTCACCGCAGAGCACATTCAGTTCGGGCAGCCGCTCCCATCTGGCTTGCCCAGTCCGTCCCGGTCCGCAGTGGAAAGCCTTGCCACCCGGCGCTTAGCACTCGGGCTGTCTGCACCCCCATGGCCCCCTCGCCCCCCCACCCCCCGCCCCGAGCATGCTCACTAGAAAGACCCAGTCACTACAGGTGCTAGCTAAATGGCGTTCTGCTAGGGGCAGTTACTTAATCCAGCACTGGAACCCCAGACAATCTGCCTCTTTGGAGATAAGTCGACTCTCTCTAAAGATGTATTTGTAAAGCCAGTAAGTCCCAACTTTGTGACCTATTAGCTTTGCCAACGGTGTTTAGCCTCCCTGCACAACATCCTCGATGCTATGCAGCATTGCTAAATAAAATTAAAAAGTTTTAGTGGCTCCCACGTCATTTTGTAGGCATGTGTACATCAGATATTAAGCAGGTCAACAAGGACTAGGGACAAACCCTGCCCTTAGGTAGAACTATACAATTTAGCCGCATGAACCTGCCACCAGCAGATCTATAACGGCTGTGGCAGACTGAGTCACATGTAGGAAATCACTATCTTTGTTAGAACAGATTCACAATTGCTTTATTAACCTTCCTGCTTTCTCAAATTTGCTTGAAAATGCACCATTTTCCCACTTATTTTAAAAATAATTCTAGGAGGAGAACCCCTCCAAACCCCTGGTAGGTGGTTTGGGCTCGCAAGCTATGCTTGCTCGCTACAGTGCTGTACGACTATTGTTTTACGCCTCACAACTTTCAAATGTCACCAGCCGCCACTGGCATGGGGGCTTGAACGGATGCCAATAAGAGAAAAACTTTGCCTCTAAGACAATGCATATTATGGGCTAGGTACAGAGGCAAAGAGACTGTCAAGAGATGTGCTGCTAGTGAGCCACAAAAAGTTGGTGCCTTCCAAACCGCACTGTCTGAAATCCGCTGAGAAGGAGACCTGAGACATCCCCCTGCAGTTGGGTCCAATCACTCACTGCTCCTGTGTGGGATCTCCCAATAGAGGTGCCCTTTTTCCCTGTCGTACCCTGCCCCTACGCTTGCACCCTAGTGGTATTGTCACCTCGTCCATTGTTAGAAGGGCATGACTAGGTAATGGAAATGTTGGTCCCAGGAGGTTCTATGCAGAGCTCTCCTGAGAGAGAGAGTACCAATGACAGTCGGTGATGCGACAGCTGTGGCTGGGATGTTCTCTATGTTGTACCTCTCAATCCCCTTTCTGAAGTGCAGACTGGTGTCGCCTACACTGTGAAAGGTAGAGTGGGTGGCCTTTCACTAATACGCTGCCCCCATGACAAATGTGTTTGCCTCTGCCCTGGCGGCTGAGCTTTTTCTGTAATAGGGTGCACAGGCTGGCACCCCATTTTAAAGGTAAGCTAAGGCACCATCAGGATCAGTGCACCCTTAGTATAATACAGCTCAATGTGTGTTTCACAACTGGTATGAAAGAAATAAAACACCAAAACTACCACTCTTAATGTGATTGTAAACATAAGCCTGCTCAGCTGTATCTCAGTGGGAGCTGGTCAAATTTAGGTATAAACACTCATTCAGTCTTTATCAGAATGTAACGAAGTCTCCAAGATCTGTTTATCTCCAGGGCACTCCCACAAGAAATGTGTTAAGGAATTGGGCTAAATATTGTATTTTAGAGAACTATTTCCCAATGATTTTAGAAGTAGTTGGTGGAAGCAATTCTAAAAAGGCACATCTGATGTAATACTTTTTTTCAGTGCCTGCAAAGTGAGCCTAGCGCAATTCAACTGACAGGGGCTATGTGGGAAAGCTTTGCTGTGAACTGTGCCATGCTGCACCGGTGTCCAAACACAGAAGGAGTAACAAAGGTAAAATCAGTTTTCGCCACGGGCATCCATGGTTCCTCTGTTTTGTTCATAATGAGCTAAAAGGCAAATCTCCATAGATATGCATAGTCTACCAAACACCAACCACATATTTGAAGAAATGTTTTTAGAAATTCCAACCAAGAATTTAAAGAACAAAATACAAACTAAAAATCAAAACAATCAATAAGAGAACAGTAGTCCGTGGGGGAAGCATTAACGCTTTACATAAAAAGTGAGTTAAATATAAATGTTTTAACACAAGCGCAAAAAGCCAAAATAAAAAGCACATTTTGTAAATACCTAAATCGTTTACTTCATAACTGAAATGAATGTACAGGGAAATCCATCCCCGGAAACAGCCACTAGAGGGAACCAGTGCATTAAGAACAGTACATTGGGACTGCAACACATTCGCTGTCAAGGATTGATTATATAGACTCTCTTTTGAATAATCCACCCAAATTATATCTGGGAAAGCAATTTTACTTGCAGAGGCTTGCTTCATCACGGGGACAAAAACAGTGAGCATATTTTCCCTGTGTTTATAACGCTTTAGTGCCTTCCCTTGAAAGCTAGAGCCCTCTTCAAGTTCCGTGGCATTGCTCACAACTTCCTACAACCTACTCTCTCGATTTCCAGCCTCAGTCTTTTTTAACGCATCTGGATTCTGTCCCCAGCCCTTAGAAATGCATGATGTGCAGAGCTTCTCTATTATATTAAAACGTTGCCCGTGTGCTTGTTATTATTTTATCTATGTAAATTCCAACTTAACCATGTAACCTCGGGCCATGTTTGCCACACAAATGAGAGCAGATCAATAAAGTTCTCAAGTGCTCCACAAGTTCAATGGAATGACTCAAAAGGAGCAGCCGGCTCCTTCGGGTGCAGGGCACTTACACTTCAGGTACCACAGGCTCGAGAAGAAAGGCTCCATGGCAGACTGCAGTCTTTCCACGGGAGACTGCGGGCCACGTGTACAAACCTTTTTGCCGGTTTGGTATGTACAAAGCCCAAATAGCGATTCGAAAACTTGTTAATGAATCGCTATTTGGGTTTTGCGATTCTCTATTAGGAAAGGACGCGTTAAGATTATCTCTTAATAATAGCGACTTGCAGTTCCATATACGAATGTTTTGCGATCGAAATGGGTCGCAAAACATTTTAGACAGCACCCACTTCAAGTAGGTGGTAACCCAGTCGCAAACGGGAAGGGGTCCCCAGGGGACCCTTTCCCCTTTGCGAATGGTTGCAAAAACGTCTTTTTAAGAGCAAGAAGTAGTCCCAGGGACTACTGTCTACTCTTAAAAACATGAAACTGAAACATTTCATTTTCACTTTTTGAAAGGCATCCCGTTTTCCTTTAAGAAAAATGGACTGCATTAAAAAAAAAAATTGCTTTATTTAAAAGCAAACACAGGCAAGGTGGTCTGCTGTCCCCAGCAGGCCGACATCCCTGTGTTTTGAAAGATACCCAATTTGCGACCTACCTCATGAATATTAATGAGGTAGGTCAATTTGCGACCCCCTGGAAATCGCATATGAAACTCAATATTGTTCCGTACATTTGAAATTGCTATTTCCTAATTACGATTCAAATGAAATCACAATTAGGAGCTCACCATTTCTAACGTATGTACATTTGACCCTAAGAACCTAGTGTGTTTTCGAAAGTGTGGTTGTCTCTTTTGAGGTAGATTTCCAGCAGACAGTCTGGAAAGCTCTCTTGCTTCCATGGCGAAAGCACAATCTTTCTCTTCAAGAAAAAGCAGTGATTCTTTTTTTCTCGGACTGACCTAAGGAAGGTTCGTTAAGGGTTTAGTTTAACATTCATTATCGTTACGGCAACCTTGTTCTCAACATTGCAATATGTGACCCTCTCCCTTCTACTCAGCACTGAAAAACATTGCTGCTATAGAAATACACATGCTGCGCAAGATACACATAAAACAGCACATATGTAACTGAATGGTTGGTCTGTACTTTTGCAGGTAACGTCAAATCTGGTAGATGTTACTTTCTGACACTGCTACAATTCAATCAAGAGACTGTCAGATTACTAACTTGACACAATACAAGGCCAAGCACATGTCAAATGGGACTGGACTAGCACTGAATGGAATCCCATTTCACACAGAGCATACTGTGTCCGAGGCCTAAAACCAACCTCAGACCACAGTCCGAGGTAGAGGTCAACAATCCAGAGGTCTAAAACTAAAATTAAAGTGGGTGGACGAAATAGGCAGCTGGCATTTCGTACACAGTCAAAAGCTCGCCAGGGAATTTAGATGGGGAATAGGATCCTCATAGTCCTTAATTTGTAAAACAAGAAGTGTCGGTGGCCAAAATTTTGTTCAAAAGCTCACGGCCAGATCTACAAATATCAAGGGTCCTGAATACCAAGGCTGCGTAGTCTTGGTTCAACTTCATGCTTCAGTTATCCACCACCAGACTCTCCCTGTACCTTTATCTCACATTTCTGATTTTGTTTTCGTCTTTCTCTTCCTTTTTTATTCCCCCTTTTGTATTTTGGCTCTTTTACTCTGGATGAAAGTCTTATTAGAAAAATTAAGAACCTCATCTGCCACCACTGGCTCAAATTAAGCCCTGGATCCTCCTCCGTTCCCAATCAGTAAACTAAGGGTGATGCAGTGGATTTTTAAAGCACAATATTAAAATTCATGTTGCTTTCAAAGTAGGAATTATAACAAAATGCAACAATATGTAGGATTCAGCCATACTGATTATAAACATGGTTACTCTGCTCCTTTGCCCCCATCAGAAAACCATGCACGCAACAGAAACAGATGCACTTCTCACAAATAATGTCGCCACATCACTGAAGTGATGACGGATACAATGTTCGATTACCCCACCAGACATTTTCACCAGTCACAAATCATAGCCAGGAGATTTTACATCAGATTTAAATGCCTTTATGAAATGCACCTCAGTATTTCTGTACATTTTAATAGATCATAACGTTTCTAGATTCCAACTG